>NC_139513.1:206698333-207898333 GCF_947247035.1 Vipera ursinii
CCCTTCTGCATTATATTAAAAGAAATGGGGTGGGGAAATGGTGTTAATTCAGTAATTAAAATTAAGGTGGTGATAGTATCCTAACTATTCTGACAATTTTTGTGGGCATTGTTTAGGTTCCACCGAATATTATATCTCCATGCTGAAGGGATCAGATGGTATGCTTAGGTAAACCCCATCAAGAATTTAGAATCTGGGAGATTACTTCTAGTTACAGAACAGGGCTAACAAAAAAAACTACAGGTAAAATCGTACAGATATAATAAACTATCTTCTATTTATTTAACCTGCTTTTCCAATAATTTGGGAGATAGTATTCAGTATTTAGGAGATAGTTGCTGATGCCTTTTAATGATGAATATGGTAGTTGTTGGCTTTGAGATATGTACCCTTCTGGAATATACATGTTTTGCTTAAGCATATATTAAGGAAAAAAATGTTTTGATATAGCCATAAAAGGAGATATAATTGCATTTGTTTTGAAGAGAGCTGCTGCTGCTTTGAAAAGAAAGCGTTGTTCCACATTTATTCTGAACATTTCAAAATGAGCAGATGCCACAAAAAATTAGTAAATATCCAGCATTCTTTCCTCAGGATAGCAACTATAACTTTTCTTTTGCTCAGGAAAAAAAATTATAACAATGGTATCTGTTTTTTAATCTGTGAGACCTAGTTCTCATGGATCCTGCCAGCCTTTAGGAAGGCCCTGAAGACAAGGTTATGTTGCTGTGCTTGGAAAATCTGATGCTGGTGGGAAGCCCTTACATCTGATGTAAGGATGGATTCTGCTGTGATCATGTTTTTTTTGTTTTAAATAGAGTACAGCTGTTTTTATATGTTTATATTTGGGGTTTTAACTTGCTTTTATTGGATTTTTTTCATCACTTAGATGAGATAGGGAATCATACACATTGAAATAACTTTATAATAAAAACACCCATGTGGAAGACTAGATTCGCTTAATGACCATACAGTTTGCTTAACAACTATAGTGACTCACTTTATGACTGTCATAAAACCACCAAAAGGTCACATGCTGACTCATTTAATCGGCCTCATGGCTTTCAACCAAACCTAAGGGCTTGATTGCCATTAATTGAGGACTGCCTGTAATAATAAACATGTTGCAGTACCTGGATGCCACAGAGTAGAAGAGAAAGAACCAGAGAAAATCACTAAATAAAAAGACCTACAAACAGAAGTAGAATGACTTGGCAAAGAACTTATTGTATCATCTTTAAATTTCTGAGACAGCTTAAATGTCCTATGGTCATCCGTGGAGGCAATATATAATACCATCTCATCAGTCATGCTATAAACAGTGGCTGTGATTTTTTTCTAATACTAGAGCAGATATCAAGGAAAGAGGGAGAAGATAGCAATAGCACTTAGACTTATATACTGCTTCATAGTGCTTTAGAGTGTCAGCGTTTTGTCCCCAACAATCTAGCTCCTCATTTTACTGATCTCGGAAGGAGGGAAGGCTGAGTCAACCTTGAGCGGGTCAAGATCGAACTCCTGACTGTGGGGAAGAGTCAGCTTGCAGTACTGCATTTAACACTGTGTCACCATGGCTCCTGTACTGTTCAATTGTTTTTTATATATATACCGTACATGGCCGCTCATTTATTTTTCTCAGACCAATATATATGCTACAGAACTGTTATTTTCAGAATTCTTTAAAATGTTGTCTTGCTATTCCCCAGTCAAACAATGTATCTATTCAAATAAAGTTTAATGTATATCGGTACAAATAATTACAGTAGAATATTATTTAGCGGGCTCATTTTTTTTTTACGTGATTAATAAAATGTGTTCGGTTTGATGGGTCAGGCTATATTGGCTCACATAGATTGTGTTAGCTTCTTAATCCATTTCAGCTTCTTCTGCAAGAAGAAAGACAATTGTAAATTTAGTGAATTTACAGTTAATCAAAAGGCTTATTTCAATGTTGCGTAGTGCTCTCATAAAAAAGAGAATGGTCCTCCTGGAGTTTGCAAGTGAGTGATAAGCATTATATTGTAGGATTCATCCATTTGATCTGTAATCCCTTTCAGACGTTTCTTAAGGGTCTGAACTGGCAATATTACCGTCTCCCTAACCTCTGCCCCTTAGTTTGAAGCAGATCAGAAGCTTGGTTATTAAAGAAAATTCCTTTTGTTGAAACTGTCCCACTGTTTGGAGGGCAAGAATTTTGCCCAAATTGACCAAATTCTGGTTGTTTAGTCAGAAAGTTGTTAGCTGGCTCTTTGTGAAAATCCTGAAGATGAAACCACCCAAAAAAACAACACACAAAAAAACGGAAAATCCTTTTTGCTTCCCAGTCTATTGTGTGCTCTGGTGAAATGCTCTTGACTTATTAAGGTTTGTAGACCATCTGGGACGAAGCATTTATGACTCAGTTTGTGTTATGGCTTTTGTTGATGTATATTAGAACTTCTGTTTTGGGTCCTCATTTTCTGTTTGAAACTACAAATGTGCAGCTTCTGACTAAGCTGCCTTTAAAACAGTACAGGTGCAGTAGTCCTTTTTTAGTGACTGCCTCATTTAACAACCATTCTCAGTTACAGTGGTGATGGAAAAGTAACAGTAGAGCCAGTCCTTGCATTTATAACCTTCACAGGTCTGTAAATAGGAAAGCTGAAGTTCAATCATAAAAGGGCCCGGTTTAAAGACCCCTGATCTATATCATCTTTATTCTTTTACCTTTTAGTTCATTTAACAACTTTTTTTTTAATCCCATTTATATCCTGCCCTTCTCCGAAGACTCAGGGCGGCTTACAATTTTAAGCACAAACCAATGTGCTTAGCAATAGCCTTCATTCTATGTATATGCCTGCTTATTAGGGCTTTCGCCCCCCCCCCAAGCGGCATTATTACAAAGTGAGCTTATTGCCCCCAACAATCTGGGTCCTCATTTTACCTACCTCGGAAGGATGGAAGGCTGAGTCAACCTTGAGCCTGGTGGGACTCGAACCTGCACTAATTGCAGGCAGCTGGTGTTACTTAAGGAGGCATTAGCCTACTGCTCCACCAAGGCTCTTGGGTCACCGACAATTCTCTTAATTGTATTTAGGAGATCCTCCTCCTCCTCTTCCTCCTCTCCTATTTTCCTTTCAGAACTAATCATAGTAAACATCGTATATATGAATAATTTTAATGCTAACTAGGACTAATTCCAATCTAGAATTTGAAAATTCAGATCATAATTATTCAGTTTTAGATGAAGCTCAATGTAAGAGATCTAATTTTCAACCCATATAAGTTGAATTTAGATCCCTTTGAAAATAGTGCAACTCTGATTAATTATGATTAACTTTTCATACTGAATCTATTGCAATTTACATACAAGTGAAATTGGATGGATCCTACCTGTAATTTATTTTGTGCCATTCCTTTGCTTCGTTATCGCATGGTGATGGAACACAAGAATGTGGGATTTGATGCACCCAAAGTAGGACTAAAATGAACAAGTTGTTGCAAGTGGAAGAGATAGATATATGCTAGCATTTTTAGTGAGTTTTAGACTTCTCCTGATTGGACTTTCTCTTTATTGGGATCACAAGAAATAAATGTTTACAATATTATCCTTGTGTAGCAAAGCTGAAGAAGCTTTGGCCCTTGAGTTGATATTGATGTATAACTTCTAAGATTCTTTCCCATGAAAAATTGTATTCATTTATTAATACTTGAAGGCCTACATGCCCCCAAGACCTAACGTGTAATTGCTTCAGAGTTTTAAACAATCAGGGCTAGTCTTTTACATTTCTTTTTGTTTGGAATAACTTTTATCATTAACGATGCATCGTTAGTTTTGCATTTATCAGAAGTATCGTTTCCCAGCATCCATTTAAAGCTAGCAAAAAGTTGGAGCAGAAAGGATACAAGGCAGAACAGCTTGTATCAATTCAGAATTGAACTCTTATGCTACAGCTCTGTAAACAAAAATCAAAAGCAGTTTCTACTGATAAGATGGTAAGCTCATTCATCTTTTTAACAATCACTTTCATTTCACCTTTGGACTGCAGAAATTAACATCCTGGATGCTTATGAAATTCATTTATGATTGCTAATCTAGTTTGTCAGAACTGCAGCATAAAGCCTGATCAAACCAGAAGCTAAGAGTTTTTCAGTTTCGCTTCACCCACTTGAGAAAAAAAAATCACGAAAACAATGGCAGGAAACTCTAAAGGGTGGAAACAATCCATGGAGCACACAATCCACAAATCTTCCTGATTGGCTTGATTTGCAAGGGACAAGAGTACTTGGAAAAACCTTGAAATATTGTTCCATGGGGCTGAAATGGTTTTTTTTTTCATTACAGAGAATTTGTCACATGCTACCTTTCTAATAATACTAATAAAAAAACCCTGCTTGTACAAACAGAAATGCTTAAGGGGAAAAAATCAAGCTGACGGAAAGGAGGCAGGATATTGCTCTTGATACTTCAGACTGTACTTTGTCATCTAAAACTGATGGTTGTTTTTTTAAAAGATTTTATTCTTTTTTATAGGGTTTTAAACATCATGTGACGGAGAGAAATCCACCCTTGTCTTGACATTTTTCCCCTCCCTGTTTACATCTCTAATTGCAGTTTGCCATGTTTTTCTGAATGGGCATTATATTTTCTTGTTTGACCAGTAAAAACGTCATTCCAGCAGCTAGTATTTGTATTTTTCATTGTACTTTTGCTCCTCTCGTAGCTTATTAGAAGGTAAGGTAAAGGTAAAGGTTCCCCCGCACATGCGTGCTAGTCATTTCCAACTCTAGGGGCCGGTGATCCTCTCCGTTTCAAAGCCAAAGAGCCAGCGCTTGTCGGAGGACATCTCCGTGGTCATGTGGCCGGCATGACTAGACGTCAAAGGCGCACGGAACGCTGTTACCTTCCCACCGTAGTGGTCCCTATTTTTCTACTTGCATTTTTTACGTGCTTTCGAACTGCTAGGTTGGCAGAAGCTGGGACGAGTAACTCACTCTGCAACGTGGCACTTGGGATTCGACCTGCCAAACTGCCAACCTTCTGATCGACTAGCTCAGCATCCTAACCCACTTATCCACCACGTCCCTTATTAGAATGTACCACCTATTGTATAGGCATCTATAAGAAGATATCTTCCAGTTCTATTTTGAATGCTACTCTGAGAACGCCCTAGAACAGGAGTGTCAAACTCAATTTCATTGAGGGCCGCATCAGCATTGCGGTTGCCCTCAGGGGGCCAGGTGGGTATGGACAGGGTGGGCGTGGCCTACTGGGTGGACGTGGCTAGAGTGCCTATGGCCTACTGGGTGAGCATGGCCAGCTCTACATCGTTCGCATCAAGGGTGCCTATGGGGGCCTGGGCAGGAGAGGGACAGATCTGAGGGTCTCTAGTGGAAGGAGGGTCTCTGGGCCAGGGCCAAGGCATTGGCGGCCGTTCCCTCACTGTTTTCAGGATGGCTTCGTGGGCCACATGAAACCACTTCGCAGGCCGGATCCGGCCCCCGGGCCTTGTGTTTGACATGTCTGCCCTAGAATTTCTGTGTTGCATTATGTAATAAGTTTAATTTTCTTCTAAGATATATCTCACCATGTTCAATTTGTGTTGTGTATTGCTTTGGATTGTTTTGTATTATTTTTCCAAGTGTTGGTATTTTTTGGCTCAAAAGTTGATCAATATATTTTAAAAAATCACATCAAAACTCTTTATATTAGGACTACTAGCATAACCATATGGACTTGGAAGTATATCCTATTGAATAGTGCAACTTACATCAGAATAAGTGCACAGAGGATGGGCTGCCTATTCTACCATTTTTTGGCACTGTGCATTCCATTGATCTTTGTTGTATATGTCAGCATATGCTTAACAAACTCAGAGAAGCACACATATATGGCTTTATTGTGATTGTAGAATCCAAGGGAAACTTGGAATACATCCAACTTAAAGCTGGATGTATTGGATTATTGACCTTATAATGAAATCTACTACAGCTTCTTAAATATGCGTGATCTCAAAATTTATGGGTTATAGCTGAATATTTCCTATCAAGTCCATGAGCTTTGTCAGACCTGACGTGAAGTTGGAGCAATCCAATTTCAATCCATCAAACCTTGCCTGCATATATATACTATGTGATTCCCAGTTTAGAAGCGTATTTACCTCTGTGTTATTTCTATTGCTGCAAACACTTAGAAAGACTTTGGACCTTACAAATGATGGCCGACTGTGATTTGTTTGGAACTATGTCTACTGCAGATGAAAAGGATAGTAGAGACCACTCTGATGCAGTAGAAAAATTCATGGGCAGTCTTTCGGTAAATTAGTGTTTGCTGACTAGTTGGACCCATCATGATAGCGATTTTGTAAATAAGCTAGCTACATCCCTGGGCGGGACCACGAAATGTCCTGAACATGTTGATACCCTTCAAAAATGATACTATTTCCTATGTGTGTATTAATTCAGTATCATAGAAGCTGTGGTGGCTAAATCAACAGACATAACTGGGTACAGAAGTGCATTGTTTATAGTCTGTTATTGTACACAATAGGTACTTTTCAGGAAGAATAATATTTATACCCAGACTGTTTACATTCTTAAACCTGTTCTTGAGGATAGGGTTGGGCCACGAGGACGGAGAAAAAGTTGTTCACTGAAACTCCATGTTATACTGGAGTATAAGTTAACAAACAAATTAGGAAAATCTTTGAAAATGCCTATAAGGGAAGGGTTGGATTTTGCAATTGACTTGAGTAAATGCATTGCAATTGGGAATTCTCTCTTTAAAATCAATAGATCTCTATTTATCTACTGTCCCTATCCATCTAGCTACAGTAGGTATTATGGTACTTCACATACTGTTGGCTTCAGTATATTTTCTGCCATGTTGCAAAGTGCTCTTAGTACATAAGAGAATATTTTGAATTAGTAACTATCAGGCTTGTGCTATAGGCAATTGTTTCAGCCAAGCCAGTAACCAGCTTAGAGGCAGGAAAGAAACAAAACTCAAGATTAGGGTCTGGATCACTAATTTCGAGCTTATGGCCACAACCAGACATACTGTAGGTTCCTTGCCAACATAGCTTAGAATGGTAACTGAATGACTGGTGATTAACTTGAGGACTACCCATACTGGAATAATTTGGTGTTAGAACTGACAGTCAAACTGGCTCAGGGCACCAGCTTCCTGTGTTTTGGAGGGACAGGACCTCAGATAAAAGGATCTCATGTGAGACAGGAGGTGAGTGAAATACAGGTTTGAGGGAAGTTCTGAATCTTAGCCTTAGGAAAACCTCAAGTGGTCAAAGTGGCAAATTTATAAATATGCGGTAGTGTTTCTCAACCTGTGGTCCACGAACCCGGGGGGTGGTGGTGGCAATGTCATCGCAGGGGGCCCACGAAGTCTTGAAGAAATATTATGATTTAAATCTTGAGTTAAGTCTTTGTGGTCCATGGCCATGGTCTGTGGACACAAAAGGTATTTAAAGGGGGTCCATGGTGAAGAAAAGGTTGAGAACCACTGATAATACAGAATGTCCCAAAAGTCATGCCTCATACATAATTTATTACATAAATTACATTGTGTTCAAGTTAGTTGCCATTTTTCATTTTATGCACGATCTTTGAATATTTGTAAATGCAATAATATTTTCTCTGAAACAGTTAAACATGTTGCATATTTAGAGCAAGGAAAGGCAGGGCATAATAACAGATAGATAAGTTGCAATACCAAGGTAATAGAAAGAGAGACAAAGATGAAAAAGAGATGAATTTCCAAGAGAAGAGAAGAGTTTGGCAACGACAAATAAAGCAGGAGGCTCTTCAGAGATAAACCTCAACTTATGATTGCGGTTATTGAGCAAACCATTTGTTCAGTGAGACACACCCATGACCACTTTGCCGAACTACCTCAGTCTCGGCTCTCCCAGTTGTGGTCACTTAAGCAATCATGTGGGTTGTTAAGCAGAACACCATGGAAAAGACCCTCTCTCTGCCCCACCCTGCTTGGGTCCACTTACCTTTGCCTTTATGAGGAGCTACAGGTACACCCAGGCATTGTGAGGCACAGCCTTCCTACCAAGATCACCTCACAGCATCTTGCCAACAGGCTCCGTTCTCACAATTATCAGAATGCTCCTTCTCCACAATGGCATTGACTAGCCTTTTTTAGACTAGGAAGATTTAGTTAGAAAGTTTTCTAGCCTCAGAACGACGCCATTCAATAATTTTTCAATTATTGTTGTGACTTTGAATGCTTATTAAACAACTGATCTTAAGTCAAGGATTACCTATATCCCTAGCGGTTAATAAAAATATACTTTAATTTTGAAGGAAAAACAAAATATATGAAAAAGGACCACCCAAAAGAGAGGATACCCAACGATAACTTGAATAGATTTAGTCCTGTTCAGGATTACTGTAGATTACTGTATCAGGAAATGATGGGGTTTTTTTGGAAAATTTTTTATTAAATGTACGTTTAAAAACAAAAATGGACATGATTCAACTTCCCTGGCTACAACACTGCTATTAGTATTACCTTATGTTACAGAAAGAAAAACAGAAACTTAAAATATATTCTATGACAGGACAGAGTATAACAAACTGTACATATAACATCTGTAAATTTTTTGGTAAACCATCTTTCAGTCGTCAATGTTGTATTTACATATCTTTCAGTTGTGTCCTGATAGAGGTGCTAATAAGAAGTCCTTACATTATCAACTAATCAATTGATAGTCATCTCAGCGATCCTCCTTATCTCTACCAATCGTACAGATTTTTCCGAATTTCATAATACTTTGTTTTAGTTTTATTTTTAATCTCAGAGTTAACCTGTCCATTTCAGCGCAGGATAAAATTTTATTTATTATTTCTTCTTCAGGGGGGGGGGTTTCCTTTCTTTTCCATTTTTGGGCATATGCCAATCTTGCTGCAGTTAAAATATGCAATAGTAAGTAGAAAGATGCTTTGCTGAGTTTATCATTAATAATCTTAATAAATTGGTTTTAAATCAAATTTTTGTAATAATATTTCTTCCAACCAATTTTTTATTCGATATCAAAAATTTTGCACTTTTGAACATTCCCACCACATATGATAGTCCCTGGAAGCCTTCTGTATTTCCAGCATGTCGGTGAGATTTTTTAATCTATTTTTACTAGCCTTGTAGGGGTAAGTTGCCATCTATAAACCATCTTGTACAAATTTTCTTTATAGGAGGTGGCTAGCATTAACCTCCTGTTTCTATCCCATAGTGCAGGGGTAGGCAACCTCGGCTCTTTTATGCTTCATGGACTTCAACTCCCAGAATTCCTGAGTCAGCATAGGTGACTCAGGAATTCTGGGAGTTGAAGTCCATGAGGCATAAAAGAGCCGAGGTTGCCTACCCCTGCCATAGTGATTGCCAATTATCTACTATAACCAAAAATTTTGCTCCAGATTAACATTGTTTCTTTTACCTGTTCTTCTAACAAATCTTGTTCTAATAAATATTGATATATCTTTTTTATCATTTGATCTTCTGTTCCTAGAAGGATTTTATCTAATTCTGTATGCTCTAATTTTATCCCTGGTTCTTTTTTGTCTTTTCTGTATCATGACTGTATTTGTAAGTATGCCCACCATTCCAACTCTGTACCATCTTCTAATAGTCTTTTCCTTGTTTTCAGGTCTCCATTCTCGTCTAAGATATCTTTATATGTGATTATTCTTCCTAAAATTATGAATTTGGGGTGCACGAATATCTCTAATATGGATAGCCAATTGGGGATTTCTATATAATTACATTTTTTAATTTTTATCCACACGTCTAATAGTGCCCGTCTAATATGATGTTTCTGGAAGTACTGATGAGCCTTATATTTCCCGTCCCACATTATGGCATGCCACCCTATTTGCATGTCGTGGCCTTCTAATGCTAGTAAATGATGTTATTGTCTACTTTGAGCTATAATGGAAAAAGGTTTTTCCCGGAGAAACTGTCCCCTGCAGTTTAGCGGTTCACCTCTTGGAGCAGTCAGGGAAGTTGATCCAGCAGTTCCTGAAACGAGTGATGCTTTTATTTCTAGGCATTAATGCCCAGGGACCTCATTTCTTTGGCCATTGATGTATAAAATAAAGGTCAGATGGAATTCTGAACACACATAATGAAAAATAATTAACTGTGAGAAAGCTGAAGAGAACTATCCTTCAATATGGTCATGGAAAGATGCTGATGTTCTCAACAAGAGACTGTTGACTTTAGAATTCAAACATACTAGCTTCTGCTACACAACACCCGAAACCTAATGTTGATAAGAAGCCCTCCAAAAGTCTGGATAATGCCTGTTTTTAGAACTTGGAGACAGCAGAATAGAAGAGAAAGAACTAGAGAAAATCACAAAATGCAAAGATCTGCAAATAGAAGTGGCAAAAGAAGGCAAAGGTAATACCAATAATAACAGGCACTTTGGATGCAATTCCAAAACTTCTGGAGCTCTACTTGAAGATCATTGACGTTAATAAAATCACCATCGGTCAACTGTAAAAGGCAGCTTTACTTAAAACAGCTTACATCCTGTGATGATAACCTTTTACTGCCATCAAACATCTGCTATTCCCTTGCTGGATAGGAGGGCAAAAAAGCCAAATCCAGCCTAAACATCTGGCTGACCGTACAACCAACCATCATAATAATTGATATGAAAAACATGCAAAACTAGAAAACAAAGAGAAAAAAAAAGAACAAGGCTGGCAGAGATAACAAATCCAGATGGGAACAAAGGAAAAGAAGAAAAGAATGTTTAAATCACAGTCAAATAAATAATCCAAGAATAAAAATAAACACTAAAAAGAATGGGCACACAAAATCCCTTATTGGCAGAAGTATGAAAATATGTAAGGCATATGGTTCTGGAGACAGAACCAGCGACACACAGCTGGAAGGCTTTGCATTTTTTTTCCTGTTTAAATTCACCTTCTTTGCAACCCCAGACTAGCACTCTCTCAAAAGTACACTAATGCATCGCTCTATCTCTCTGTGTCTGCTTCTCCCCTTGGCAAAAATTTGGTTTCCTCTTGTGGGGAGGAAAAAAGAAAAGAATGCTTCAGCCTCAAGTATCAAGCAGACATCATGTAATAAGAGCCCTAGATTGTGCAAAATCAAATTCTATTTTAAAAAAAAAAACAAAAAACTAAGTATCAGAATCACTCTGCAGAAGTTAACCCTGGGTTAACAGCCTTCTGCAAGCTTATTTGAATGAAGAGACAAGATGGCACTTATAGCATTTTTTTCTAAAGCAAGAGAAAAGATAAGAGGATGGCATCACATTTCTTCTTTAGTTCAAGCAAATGCATTTTCTAGCCCTTCCCAAAGAGTCAGCCTTTTTAAAGAGGCCGGGAAGCCCCCCTCTTCTGCTTTCTGTCAGTTTCTGAGCCAAACTGGCCCAATAAAAAAAGGAATTCTGGGAGTTGTAGTCCATGTGCCTTTAAGTTGCCAAGGTTGAGATACCCTGTTCTGATGACAGTTTATTTATGTGCTTACTAAATAACAATTGCATTTTGAACAAGTAATCCCACTGAGATACGCCTTAATGATAATAACTCCCATCGAGATTCGGCTATAGTCTTGCCTATCATGTGTCAAGATGTCTACCACTTCTTGCTCAACATTTCAGCATAGGCGGTTCAACTATTTCTCCCATCTGGGGGGTGGGGGGTGGGGAGGAGAGGAATTTAAAGTGTCAAAGTCATGATTGAGCTGTTCATACATTTCCCCTGCAAAGGAATAAAAATGGCCGTGCTCTTTTTAATCTTATCAAGATTTTGCATCCAGCTCGAAATTCACTCCGAATCACTTCTAGATTACAATTTTGAAAGCCAGCTACAACCCACAGCTTACATATTTTAATGGTTTATCCAAAACTGCACTTTTCCAGTTTGTTATTGGGTTCGTTAATGTAGTAATGTGACGTAATAACTGGGTGAACAGTGCTTTGCAGTATTGTTTGTTTGTTTATAATTTGTTTATAATAACTCCAATGGACTCTGGGCAACATACAAAACTTAAAAATAAAAGCAAAAGCAGCTAAAACGTTAAATCAAATCGTCAGCCAGAACTAAAATAACATTAGTAGTGGAAGCAAATATAGTTGACATTGCAGTCTCAGCCTATGAAGGTATTTTTAGGAATGAATAACTGAAAACAATAAAATCCGTCTCCAAGAAAATTCTCAGAATTGCGGCAGAACCAAAATCAAACCTGTCCCTCATGGTTAAATGAGTACTTACCACTAGACAGCCTCAAATTATAACAGCATGAAATTTGTTGTCCTACTGGCCGTTTCTATTCTGTTATTGGCATAATGATGGCAAATAGATTTGTATTTGTATACAGTGTAGTGGGCACATTAAAGCCAGGATTCGTGTATTCTCCAGCTTTGCTTCTCCCCTTCCTTCCCCCTAAATGTCACCAGCCAGCCAGAAATCCTCAATCATTAAAGTAGAGCTGAGGGTGGAAGATGAATTTCAGCAGGAGCTCAAGTGATATGAGCTAGCCTTGGGCTCTGTTTAGACAGAAGTTTATTACTATTCCAGAATAGCTTTTCTGAAATACTATACTAATATTAGTTGAATATCAAGAACCCTTTGAACACGCTGGCATAAAACATTTGTGTCAAACCAGAGCTGATAGTTTGTTCCTTTTCCACTTGGGTTTATCTTGGAAGAATGCTAAATCAGCATTCAAAAGCAGCCTGAATTATAGTGGATAGGCTTTGGCAGTTGTGCCATGAAGCAGCAGAGATCTCTGATCCTGGTCTCCATATTAGGAATTGCTTGGAGACCAGACAGGTATAGGGAAAGAGCCTGATTTGGGAAAAAAAAACAATTTTCCACTACTAAGAGTAAAAAGGGCCCTGGAAGACGGTGCCCGTGCAACAGGGGGAGGGGGCCTAGGCACACCAGCTTAAAGAAACCAGTATTTCAAATCCTTAGGCCAGGGGTCGGCAACCTTAAACTCTCAGAGCCACTTGGACCCGTTTCCCATAGAAAAAACACAACACTGGGAGCCGCAAAACTCCTTGCGCACGTATGCAAGGAGGGGAGCTTGATCGAAGAGTTTAATTAAAAAGAAATAGAAGCTGCTGTGCATGAGTTCTCTCTCTCTCTCTCTCTCTCCCTCCCTCCCTCCCTGCCCCCCCTCTCTCCCTCTCTCCAATCTTCTGCTCACCTAGCAAACTGGCTTCATGCTGTTCTCAGACAAGCTGACACACATTCTTATTGGGCTGGCTCTCCTGCTGCTTCCTGCTTCCTGTGGAGATGTAGCAAAGGCAGGAGCCCCAACCAATAAGCTTGTCAGCTTCCCAGAGAACAGCGTGAGGCCACTCTTTTTTATACACACACACACACAGAGAGAGAGAGAGAGAGAGAGAGAGAGAAGGGAAGCGCAAGTGCCTCTCTCTGTCTCTGTCTTTCTCTCTCTGCAAATGGCAGAGGACGACTGGGAGCCGCAGGAGAAGGCTGAAAGAGCCACATGCGGCTCCAGAGCCGCGGGTTGCTGACCCATGCCTTGGGCAAACAACTGAGTGCAGCGCTGACCAAGTGGTTTCTAAAGAGGATCATGTTACATTCATGGCAAAACTACCACATCTTGTCTGCTTAAGGGAGGAAAAGTTACTTTAACCACCAGAACAGCTAAGGATGTCTTTAAGAAGTTTGAACTATCACTTGAGAATGAGATGAAAGTAACGTCATGTGGACCCAAGAGAAAAAAGATACTGCTAGGCCAGTGTTCATGCTGGGTTAGGTACAGGTCATCCTGTCTTTGTACAGGATGAATTGAGACATATACAGCATGAACTGAGCCTAGAGTCATAAGTGATGGTGGTCATTAAGTAGGTCATGACGTGACCAACTTGATTTTATGACATTTTTTGAGGCAGTGGTTAAGCGAATTAAATGGTGGTTACTAACAAAAGACACAAATTGCAGGCACATACCCGTAGGATGCTGCAAACGGCCATAAATGCAGGGTGGGTTGCCGAGTGCCAAAAATGCAACCACATCACTATGGGGGGGAGAACCTGGCCATTGGAACTTCAAATCCGGGCCATAAGTACCTTTTGGTTGAGTATGAATGGTCCCTAAGCAACTGATTGTTACTTGAGGACTATTTGTAAGGAAATGCCCTCAGTTACAGATAATTAGATTTGCCCATGGACAGATACTAATTATTCTCACCTGCAACAGCTTTCAGTGACTTTCCAATAATTCTTTGATCTCATCCGTCTATCTAGTTTACCCTTCTGCTTCTCTGGACATTGCAAAATATGTTTTTTTTTCTACTCTGTTTTCAAGTCTCATCACATGCCTAAAGCCCATGAATTTTTGCTTGTTGATCATTGCCTCAGAGGAACAGTCAGCCTTTGTTTAATCCAGAACTAAACGATCAGTTCCTCTTGGAGTACCATCAGTGGTGGGATTCAAATATGTGAACAACTGGTTCTCTCTGTGGATGCCGCTTCCGGAAGTCCATTCTGGGCCTGGGCAACAAAAAATTAGCTACCAGTTCTGCCAAAGTGGTGCGAACTTCGGCACTGAGTACCATAGTAATAACCAAATACATTATTCTTTTTTTTTTACTTTCACTCAGTATCCAACTTTACCACTCATACATTAAGCACTGGAAAGATCATTGCTTTAATTTGCCGTTGATATATCTATTTCCTTAAGAATATGTCTTATGTTTCTCATTGCTCTTTCCCTAAGATTGATTAATTAATGTCCTCTTTACTTGCCCAATACAGCTGTGATGTATCCAGAAGTCCACAAAAATAAAACTGTACACCACTTTGGCATTCATCTAAATTTTTTTAAAATTCAGCCTCATTACATGTAGTTGACATAACATATCTAGCTGAAACATTTATGAGGAGAAAATTAAAATGAATGGACGTTTATACCGTAATCATCCTAAAGAACCTAGGATTTATAGCTGTGTGAGAGAGGCTAACAGAAAATTTCAAACACCTTTAATATAGCTAAAACTCACATGATTATATAACATTGTATTAAGACATCATGTTAAAATTCTGCACAACAAAATGAATGTTTTTGGAAGGTGGATCCAGAAATACTGCTAATGTAAATACAAATTATTGACTGAATTTACACCTTAGATCACATTCTTGATGTTTTCACAATGAGATATATGTATGTGTGTGTTTTATATATATGTTATGTTATATATATACACATATACATAAACATACACATACACACACCCAGACACACATACACACACACACACACACACATATATATATATATATATATATGTTTTATGTTTTTCAAGGCTTTTTGAATGCACCTTGCTAATTAACTCTTTCTTTCCTGCTTGGCCTAACCCAAGGCTATCCACAGGATATAGTCAACTTATGACAGCTCATTATTTGTGTAAATTATTCAAATTGCTAATAAAGAATTTGGGAGGCTGAGATGATCATTTCGAACTTCTTATGTTCCTGAGATGATCATTTCGAACTTCTTATGATCATCTCAGCCTCCCAAATTCTTTATTAGCAATTTGAATAATTTACACAAATAATGAGCTGTCATAAGTTGACTATATCCTGTGGATAGCCTTGGGTTAGGCCAAGCAGGAAAGAAAGAGTTAATTAGCAAGGTGCATTCAAAAAGCCTTGACAAATACTTAACACATATTTCCCTTGCGTTCTAGCTAATAAAAGAAAGAACCTGTGGCTCAGGAAGTTAAAACAACTGCCTAATATATAATCAGCCCAGGTTCGAATCTCAGATAAAGGGTATGACTGACTGATGAGAACATAAGAAGTTCGAAATGATCATCTCAGCCTCCCAAATTCTTTATTAGCAATTTGAATAATTTACACACACACACACACACACACACACATATATATATATATATATACACACATACATACATATATACACATATATATGTAAGTGTGTGTGTGTGTGTGTGTGTGTGTGTATATGTATATGTAAATTTTTTTGGCTTGCCACTGTGGCTACTGCCTGTAGATGGCCTTGGGCTAGGCCACAGGTCTGCAAACCGTGGCTCCGGAGCCGCATGCTGCTCTTTCAGCCATCTCCTGCGGCTCCCAGTCCTCTGCCATGTGCAGTCCAAAAAATAAATAAAAAGTGGGACTAAAAAAGTTCAACCAATCAATTCAAATATGCAGGGGAGGTGCATATCTCGCCTTGGCTCCACTCTTCAGTCAAACCTTGTTCTGCGCATGCGCGCATGTATGCGCATATGCAAACATTTTTTGCGGCTCCCAGTTTTTCCTTTTGTGAGGGAACCGGTTCCAAGTGGCTCATTCACTGTTTCAGGTTGCTGACCCCTGGGCTAGGCCAAAACAGGAAATATGATTTGTCCCATGTCTGTTTCAATCATATTTTTGTGAACCTAAGTACTGTACCAAGAATCTATGCCTATGGGTCATTTTTTTGGTTAGCTCTCTACCTTTAGTTTTGAAGATATGCATATTAGGCATAATATGATTACTGGCATCTTTCTTGTTGTCCATTTGTAATCAAAATTTCTCTCCCGACCCTTATCCTACTAAAAGAAAAATAGCAAGAATTGAAAATGATACTGAATTGAAAATGATCAGTGAGGAAAGGATCACTGAATTGTTGTGTGTCCCTAGACAACTGTATTTCTATTTTTAATGGAGTGTGTAAACACCAGGAAATCGAGCACAGCATACCATGAAATGAGGCGAACATGTTCTTAACTCTTCGTTTTGAAAAAGGAGTGTCTGTGTGAAATACATGTATTATAGTTCAAACTCGTGTACCTCTTTTCTCTGTGGATTGTATTGTTATGTCTGTTTTGAAGTACGATTCATACATTGCAATTCTAAGCTGATATTGTGACCTCAGCGAGACTATAAAGGAATTCCAGGGCTATACTCGCAAGTCCGGAAAGTCAAAACCATTGTTTCATTTGACTGCCAAGAAAACTGTTGCTGTGGCATTAGGAGTTGAGCACAACATTAAGGAGATTTAAAAAAACAAAAAAAAAAACAAACAAACTAGACATGACAAAAGAATCATGTGCAATGCCAGCACTCAACACATTTCATGACCGTGGTCTACTGAAGGTCTTTTCTGTCCTAATTTCAAACATTCACTCTAAATAGCCACCCACTTAACTGTGCTGAGAAGGGCTTCCCCACAGTTATGTACAAAAACAAGCTTCATAATTGCCACTCTGTTTTACTGCAGATGCAGAATTCCCCTACTCAAAGGGCTGCCTTCTGTTTTACATTCCTGGCGTATGCCAAAAGCACACGAGACAGACTCCATGAAATTTATTTCTACATGCTGCTCCCCTTTACCCTATTTATGGTGCACATAATAAACAAAAACCCTCATTGTTTAGAACCCATCAGAATTTTACCTCCCCCACCCATAGAGGTAAGAGTTTATGCCTGATAGTAAATTATAGATAGTGTGCTGTATATTCCTGCCCACCTAGCTGTTCAAAAACATGCAAATGCAAGAAGATAAATAGGTACCACGCCTTGGTGTATCGTCATGATGGCCACATGACCCAGGAAGTGTCTTCAGACAATGCTGGCTCCCTCAACTAAGAAACACAGATGAGCACCGCCCCCTAGAATCAGGCACAACTAGACAGGGGAAACTTACCTTTACCTTCACTGTAACGAGAGAAATGGATATAATAGGTTGAGGTAGTTTTCACTTTCAATCAATAGTCAATAGTTGCCTAAATATTTGCCAATGAATGTCAATTCTGATATTTTTAATCAGCTTTGAATTTCCCCAAATAATGCATAAAATTCTTCAGGAATACACCTGGAGTCGCCTATAAATATATGCATATAATCTGAAAACATGTTTAATTTTTTTAAAAGAACATCCAGATTCACGCAGAGTTTTGTTCCATATGACATCAACCTTGTGAACTCTCAAGCTTCCTCTTCCCACTATGTATTCAAGATGCACAGTGATTAATATTTATATGTTAAGGTGTAGGTATATACATATGTATGTATATAGCATGTCCATGTCCATATGTGTGTTATGTGTGTGTACACTTGAGAGCAGGCAACAGAATTTTATTTTCAATGAAAATGTGCCCACAGTAAAAAAATGACATTAAAGATTATCTTATCTTATAATCGTGGGAATGAAATGATGATCAGAGTAAATGTGAGAGAGAAATAGAATAAAAAGGTAAGATATCGTAGTTATCAAGAACATCTGCAAACCAGAATAGATTAATCCAAAGGAATTGCATATATAGTTCAAATGCAGGTTGAAATGAAATGAAATATAGATTACATTGTACTTACAATAAATTTATTTTACTTATTTTCTCGTTAATATTCTTATTTCTAAAGGAAACCAGTTTGGTTTGTAACTGGTGTCAATGATCTTCCCTTCCCTTTCTGCCTTTTTTCCTTCCTTTCCTTCCTATTTTGGAGGAAAATCTGCAAAAGAAAGACTTTGTTGCTCTTCATGGTACAAAATGCTTTAGTTTATTAAAGTGTATTAAAACAAGAAGGAGAGAATTGTACAATGACCCTAATTAATAATCCTCAGTTTATTTATTCAGTTGCCAATAATTATATTGAGAATTTGATAGTAAAGAAAATGAGTGATACATTTGCATGTATAGATATTTTTCAGCTAACACAAATATATACCTTCCGATTGGACATATCATTCCAGATGAGTAAGTTTTTCTGTAATATATTTTCCAGATTAGAACAAGAAATAGGAAAACTTGAATGTGAAGAATCCCAAATATCTGCCAAAGAACAGATCATCTTAGAAAAACTAAAGGAGACCGAAAAATCTTTTGAGGACTTACAAAAGGTAAGATGAAAAACAAAATCCAAACAACTTGATATTAAGAGAAAACTTTTCTTTCCAACGACATACACATATAGATGGGTACATTGGAAAAACTCCACAGAAAAATGGAGTCAGATTAAGGTCAGATAAGTCAATAGAAAAGTAAGCCTTATTTGTTTATTAAATTTGATTCCTGCCTTTAATACTAATTCATAGGCTACATAGAGTGGCCGGATATTCAAGTTAACCATGAAAAGATTTTGTCTTCAACATACGGGGTGCATTGAAATGATGACAATGTCATCACAACACAAAAACAGATATGAACATTATTCAATTTAGTGGCTGGATAGTTCCTCAAAAGCAAGTCTTAACAGAGGTCAGTGCAGTTAAATACCTTCCCACAGGCAAGTGTCTGCAGCAGCCTTCCCAACTTCAAATCTACTCCTAGTATTGCTACACTAACCGGAAAGATGGGCCTTGCATTTGAAATATAATTGGGGGCTGCCAGTTTAAAGAATGTTGGCTTATTGGTACTGCAACCTAAGAGTGATGAAAAAAATAAATCACTATATGTAATGATAACTAGGAGTAGAATGTCTTATATATTTAAATATTACAGAATGCTGTCTAGTTTATCTTGAACATTTAAGATGAAATATTCCAAAGTCCCTTTTTGGTACTAAAATAGTTTACACGGTTTATTATGATAATCCAGAACCACCAAATGGAGATTTATTCTGCAAAAAACCTCATGTGTAACTGCCAAGGTACTTCAGAGTATCTAGGTGTCCCTGTGTATAAAATTACTCATGATGCTATAATTGATATATGCATTCACTGAAGAGTTTATTTTTTTCCAAATAAGCTGTTGGGATGCTGAACATATTTAGGTAAAAGAAGAAATTGAAATTTGAACTTATAGAACTAGCAATAAAGAAATTCAGAATATCCCAGAATATTGTTCAATCAAGCGTTCTCTTTCAACAGTTCTTGCTGCTTTGTGGAGCTTCTGCCTTTTTCCATGTCAGATAAAGTCATGGGACATTACCTGCATCAAACTCAAATTGATTCAGTCAATTTTTATTTATTCTGGTCCTCAACCAGAATCTCTCCCAGAATGGATCGTTTTTCAGTTAGAAGCTACAAAACTAAAACTTTATAATCTTAAAATGCACAACAAGAAAGAAAATTAAGAGGGAGAGGCGAAAACAAAATTTATGCACCAGCTTCTACTATCGCTAAGTTCTTACAATCTCTGGTTAGATAGAAATTGTTCAGGAACAATGGATTCAAAGGGAATTTTTCTCTTAGCAAGGTCAGTGGAATGACCCTGCTTCCTATCCCTGCTTTGACAGAATGAAGCTACACTTCATTTAATACTTAATTAAGATACTTAAAATGCAATTTACAACGTGCTGCGTTGAGGCAGGTCCTTTTCGGCAGATTCGAAAGCAATGAACTTGATCTGAAGGCGGCACAGACTCTGTAGTTCCCTTAGTAATATTCCACAAATTAGATTGATTTTAGAGCAGGATCCACATGCATAGCTATATTCTGGAAGAAAATTGAAATATTCATCCTGCCCAGTAGGAGCAGAAGTCATACTTTCTCTCAAAGAAATTGCTGTAAGACAATGCTTTTGAATACTGAATACTGGAATACTGAACGTATTTAGGCAAAAGAAGAAAATGGAATTAGGCGAGATGGGTAGCATATAAGGTTAATTAATTAATTATTACAAGGAACATTTACGCAATTCTAAACAAGTGTTGGCACCTAAACAAGCTTCCATTGCCAGAATTAAAGAAGAAGAGCATGTAAATTAAATTACAAAATGAATATAACATATATTGGTTTGGATTATGAGCCGTGGTGGTGCAGTGGTTAGAATGCAGTACTGCAGGCTGCTTCTGCTGACTGCCGGCTGCCAGTAGTTTGGCAGTTTGATTCTCACCGGCTCAAGGTTGACTCAGCCTTCCATCCTTCTGAGGTCGGCAAAATGAGGACCCAGATTGTTGGGGGCAACAGGCTGACTCTGTACACCGCTTAGAGAGGGCTGTAAAGCCCTGCAAAGCGGTATATAAGTCTAAGTGCTATTGCTAATTACATATTTAACTTACAAATTCCTTTACACTGCACATAACACATGTTTCAACCAGTAGAAGAGAATATTTGTAGCTCAGGGTTGAGCTGTGGAGTCCTTGGTGCTCTCTGAGCTTGGTTGTTTTCTTGCAGACATTTCATTACCTGACTAGGTAACATCATCAGCGCATCATAAGTCGGGTAATGAAATCAACCAAGATCACAAAGCACCAAGGACTCCATATCCTTCGACTGCGTGTGCATGTTATTTACCAGGGGGTTGTCACTTCTATTTCTGAGAGCTATGAACTCCTCAGCAGACTTAGAGCGTATCATTCCTTTTGATATGCGTGTTAAAGAGGGATAGTGATGCTTGGTTCTTTGAAAGCATGTCTGGTTACCTTGCAGAGTTCCACCTCTGTTGCTGACTGTAGAGAGAGACAAAGAGAGCCATTATAATTGGGAAACAGGTCATCATGTGTATATGTCCATGCATGCTGGATGAGAGGGGGGGAAAAGGCTTTTGTTTCTCACAGCCAAGCATGGAAAGAAACTGAGCTACCTGTCAAGAAACAAGATCAGCTCAAGCCAGCCCGGGCAATGGATAATGGGAAATATAATTCAAAATAATTGTAGAATGGATATTAGCCTATTTTAATAGGTGCTTTGTTTAATCCCATTTATATCCCGCCCTTCTCCGAAGACTCAGGGCGGCTTACAATCTAAGCACAAATCAAATGTGCTTAGCAATAGCCTTCATTCTATGTTTATGCCTGCTTATTAGGGCTTTTGCCCCCCCAAGCGGCATTATTACAAAGTCAGCTTAATTGCCCCCAACAATCTGGGTCCTCATTTTACCTACCTCGGAAGGATGGAAGGCTGAGTCAACCTTGAGCCTGGTGGGACTCGAACCTGCAATAATTACAGGCAGCTGGTGTTACTTAAGGAGGCATTAGCCCACTGCTCCACCAAGGCTTTGCTTCCTAGTAGCACTGTTTCCTTCCATACTAAGTGGAGAGCGAAAGAATCCGTTATTTTCCTCCTCAGTAAAGTGGGAATGGGACATCCCAAAGAAATGGGGAACCGAATGGGACATGTACTCGCAAACAGGAACAGGAACAAAGTATTGAATAAAACATCAGTGGAAGAGTTGAGCATGAATCTGAGCAAGAGAAAATGTATGCATGAATGTGAATATGATTATATTGAAATATAAGCCTAATCCCCATCTGTCATCGGCTCCAAACGTGGCCCCTTAAGAGTGACTTCCTGCCTGTTCCTATTTTATAGGACGACTGTAAAAATATTGATGGGCTATGTGCCCATCACTGTGAATGCTAATATTATATAAAACTAATTGATTCCAATACTTTTGATATTTCAGAGTTTCTCACACCAAGATGGAGGTAAGTAGTTTGCTTTGCTTTTGTACTTGATATCTTTAACTATATATAGCTATATATAAAGGAACATTTTATTTACTACTTTGCTACTTTGTAACACATATATACTAAGCTTCAAAATAATGCTAGCCAAAAAGAGAATATAGAATAAGGCTTTTTCAAAAGTCCTTGGTGCCAGCAATAAGCTTTCTTCAGATTTCATGTGCCATAGCTCATGATAAATCCTGTTCTATATATACCTGACAGCAACAGGGCATATATGCATACAAATATAGATTTCATCATGATGTAATTTAATGATAATGATAACCACGTATCTATACTAAACACAATTATTTGAAAACAAATCTTAGTAGTTGGACACAAAGAAACCCCCTCCCCCAAATGGCCCTCATAGGGAATGTTGGGGTACAATTAAAAAAACAAATTTGGACCCATTCAACTGCTTTTTATACTTGGGTGTGTGCATGCAGACATATTTGTTTCCAATAAGACTAAATTCATGTAATCTAGTTGAACCATTGTCTGACCCTTAAGACATTCTGTCTAAAAATTTGGTAACTGATAGAATCTAAATTAACATTAAACGGCCCAAGGAATTATGTGTGTAACAAGAAATTACCACACTAAAATGATGCTTCCTTTTTGATAATATTTGTTGGAATAGTAGTCATATGTCCTATGGGCTCTTTCTCGTGGCCAAGTTAAAAAGTATTTCTGTGTCAAGGTCATCAGTCTTGGGAGATTGTCCCTGATATTGTACAACTTCAAGTGCCCAGACATTTCTTGTCTTTCTAGAAC
This sequence comes from Vipera ursinii, assembly GCF_947247035.1. Lineage (NCBI taxonomy): Eukaryota > Metazoa > Chordata > Lepidosauria > Squamata > Viperidae > Vipera > Vipera ursinii. Next base: position 206,721,457 of record NC_139513.1, read on the forward strand.
ACGGGTGTGAAACTCACCACGTCACGTGACGTGTTGCGAGGTATCGCGACTTTTTTTGCCTTGCCGGAAATGGGGTGGGCCGCAGCCTCCATATGATGCAACCGACCCGCGGGCCGGCAGTTTGACACCCCTGTTCTAGAAGATGAGATGTGGAACTGAATAAGGCTGAAAAGAAACCTGACGTTATTAGGGATGTTTTAAAGCTGCTGCACTATATGGAGAAGTACAAGTGAAAGATTCATCAAAGTGTGGAAATACTGTTAATCAGAGGTGAAGGTACTACAGCACGTCTGTTGGACAGAGGAGAAAAAGGTTCAAAATTTGAAGGAAAGATTTGACAACTTCCAGAAAGAGGTCTGGAGCTATTTGGCAAACCAGTGTCTGCAAATGGCAGAGAAAGAGGAGTGGAGGAAAGAGAATGGCGAAGGATAACAGAAGAGAGAACAACTCGCAAGTCCCTATAAAATTAGCTAAGCTGAAAAGCCAACTGACGAAAGGAGCAAATTTCCCCCAAAGCCTAACTAACTGAACTTTCCCATGCAAGGTGGGAGAAAATAACTATAAATAAAATAACCACTTTGCAATCCTTGGTGTTCTCTAAGCTTGATTGTTTGCTTGCAGCTGTTTCATTACCTGACAAGGTAACATCATCAGTACTAGTGAATGTTGGGTTTGCGAACAACCAAGCTCAGAGAGCATCAGGGGCTACATAGTTCAACCCTGAGCTACATGTAAATCTCTTCTTTTGGAATAAGCATTTTGTTAATAGAGTGGGGTTAACAAAGTAAGAAGATTGTACAAATGAGCAATGGAAGAAACACAATAGTTAAGAAAAATAGAAGCTGAAAGTACCAGAACAGCAATTTAGGAAAGAAAATGGATTGTTTTTGTAATATAAATTCACTGTTAATGATAATTCACACAATATTGAACACCTTAAGCAATAACCTTTAGATTGTAATAGTTTGTTAATAAATATTTGACTTACAAGTTGATTTGTATGCATTGCCTGGTTTGTTGCCCTCCCTAAAACGTTCAAACCCACGGAGGGGGTGAGGTAGCAAAAGGTTAAATTATTGTAAATGGCACTGCCCCTTCTTGCCAATCTTTATTGTGTCCCAGTAACAAAATAGTCAAATGGTGCTGTACATATTTTCTCATAATGAGCCAAATTACAGAAGGGAATTGGTAGATTTCTCAAACCTCATTTCCTCTTCTGCTAAGCATTTTCTGCCAGCATGAATACAACTAACAATCACTGACTAATAAATATGGCAGGTGGGTGGGTAGCAGATTTAGCAGACACTTAAAATGGGGAAGTTAGCCACCTATCAAGAGTTGCCCACTCAACACGTAGAAGGCATAACAATGGTCCTAGAGTAAAATGGAGGAAGGTCTCCTGATGTTCCTCATAACCCTGAATTGGTCTGTTTCTGAACATGAGTCTAACACTGTGTTGAAATATACCTAATCCATTTTACAGAAATAGACATACAAGATAGGAGGTACAGAGAAAGAGGGTAAAATGGGAGACAGTATTCTGTTCAGCCCAATCTCTCCTTGCTTCTATTCTGTTAATTGACCTACTTTTGAACAGGGATATGGCACTCAGAGTTCTATACCCCTGCTGAAAAAATAAATAGTTTTATAACTTGCAAACCACCCAGAATCTCCTTCTAGGGGAGATGGGTGGCATAACAATGTAATAAATAAATAGCAAATGTGAAAAATAGGCAAAGTGGAAGCTTTCCTGATAATCCGGCCCTAGGCAATTCCACTCCGACTAATGAACAAGTGACAAAAAAGTCAATTTCTTAGAATCTGGTAGCAGACAGAAAATAGCCATGAAAAACAAGCATGGTAGAGCTGAGTTTGGAATTGGACAATTGTGCTGTCCCAGATGATAATGATAGTGATAAGGGTATTTATGATGCATTACAGAAAGAATTGTGAAAAACTTCCATCTGTGTAAGACTAGCCAAGACAACATTGCCTAGTAGTTAGACCAACAGTTGTTGCACTCTTGTGTGAGTCCTCAGAATATAAATTTAAAAGAAAATCAGTATACTTGCTGGAAAAAGCAGAAGAAAATGTGTAATGTATCCAAGGGTGCCAGATCTCAGCTTATTTAACTGAGCACCCAATCAATCCCAAACTAGTGTTCTTTACAAAGTGCATAAAATGTGTGTTTATAAGGAGCGCTCAAAAGATGTGTCGACTGCTTCGAAAAGTGTCAAACAGGGATTATGTGGGCACATAGAATATACAGAAAGCCATGTGCATGATCTCTTGAAGTCCAATCAAAACAATTCTAGAGGACAGTTTCCACAGTCAGAGGGGAGAAGACATGCCCACAGGAACCTAAAGAGGTATATAGGAGCTGTGCAGATCGCAGACTCTTTGACTGCATCAGTGAAACATGACAGATCATATTCAGGGCAAAAAATATGTTGCACTAAGGGGGAAAATACAACATTAAAATCAGAACTAATAATAGAGGATGCAGAGTCTTGAGGACATGGCCTAGAAAGAAGTTGCCACGGCATGTTTGTTAGGGACAAGCCTACCTAGTTGTTTGCTGTAAAACACGTTGACATGGCAGTCTCTGAAAGCCCACTTATGAGGGAGCGGCTTCCAAAACTTCTGTGGAGTTCCACCCTGATAGTAGAGTCATCTGGGTCCAGGTTCCACCTAGATCTGTGGTTGCGAATCCATGGCATGCATGCCACAGGTGGCACACAGAGCCCTCTCTGTGGGCACCCGCGCCGTTGCCCTCCGCTGCCATGTTAAAAAAAAAAGTTCGATCAATCAATTTCAACTTCTTACAGAAAAAAAAGATCTCGCAAAGTTAGAATTGATTGATTGAATTTTTTAATCCCACCCAGTCTGCTGTTACCACTGCAGCCATGCCCACCCAATGGGCCACACCCACCCGGCACCCGACGATACATAAGTGGGTTTTGGGTTGCAGTTTGGGCACTCGGTCTCTAAAAGGATCGCCATGCTGCAACTGTGAAAATGTTCATAAATCACTTTTTTCAGTACCACTGTAAATTTGAACAGTCACTAAACAAGCTGTTGTAAGTTGAGGACTTACCTGTATATTGTTTTAAAGAAAGAAAATTAATAACACAGTAAATAGGCATGACAGGCAAGGCTTCTCGTCTAGAACTTCAGCACATTATCTCTTCTGCCTTCCCATTATTAATGAATTGTTTGTTCTGTAACTAGCTCCTTTAAGGCAATTTTAAAAATAATACCACAAATTAAAAATTCACATAAGACTTTCATCCAGACACCCCAGCATTTTTACCAGGATGCTTGTCTGCTACACCAGAGTAAAAATCAGCATCTGTTACAGTCATTTACATAGATTACATTCAGAGTTATGCCCTGCAGCAAACTTGCAAAGTGAAAGTAGGAAAGAGCCTCATTTGTGTGAAACGAGGAGCAATAAAGTGAAAGCTAGTCTAAACTGGAGATATAGCAAAAGGCCATGGAGTCTTATGATCTAGTTAATCATCTCCACCTGCGCTATCGGTGGCATGCCTGTCCGGATTATGGAAATTGTTGTTTTAACCATTCAGTCATGTCCAACTCTTGAGGACTTTATTTCTTGTGCTTTATGCTTTTTTTGGATACATAATCCTTTAATAAATTTGTCTGGAGTGTATTTGTTATAATCAGCTTAAATTGCCCTCTTCTATTTATCGTTGGTGCCGTAGCATGTAATTTTTCTCCTCTAAAATTCAATTCCATCAGGAAAATATGAAGTCCTTTTAAGTGGCCATCCAAACATCTTCTCTATATATTGGGATGAATTGACTTGTATATGGTATTTGGAATGTATATGGTGACAGTTCAGCATCTAAAAATCAGTGAAGGAAAAAAGGGAATACAACCATTTTGATATAGCCATTATTTAAAGGGAATTACTCAACTATGTATGCTGCAGATAAAGAATCATGGATTCCTTTGCCAAATGGGAAGAGTCCCCCTTTTTTTTAACGGCATCCCCACTATCACGTTCTTTAAAATAACATGGAGCTGCTATCAAGCTTAGTGCCACTATGAGCAAAACTGTGAAGGACTAACTCTCCTCCCCCATAAGCCCCCTCACCCCCATATGGCTGTGGGTTTATGTGAACAACAAAAGACAAATCAAAAGTTTTTCACCAACCCTACTTTTACAGGGCCATTTGAGGGCTTATCTGTATCAGCAGCAGAAATAGAAAACTAATCTTCTATTGACCTTTTCTTCCCTATTCAAATGACACAGTTAACTAAAGCCTTCAGTTTCAGGTTGAAATTTTTATTGACTAGGTTATATGTAGGGACGCGGTGGCTCAGTGGGTTAGGACGCTGAGCTTGTCGATCACATGGTTGGCAGTTTGGCAGGTCGAATCCCGAGTGCCGCGTAACAGAGTGAGCGCCTGTTACTCGTCCCAGCTTCTGCCAACCTAGCAGTTAGAAAGCACGTAAAAATGCAAGTAGAAAAATAGGGACCACTACGGTGGGAAGGTAACAGCGTTCCGTGCGCCTTTGGCGTCTAGTCATGCCGGCCACATGACCATGGATACGTCCTCGGACAAGCGCTGGCTCTTCGGCTTTGAAACGGAGATGAGCACCGGCCCCTAGAGTCAGAAACGACTAACATGCATGTGCCGGGGAACCTTTACCTTTACCTTAGGTTATATGTGCACCTGACATTCTAATCCCGCTCATGGCCCAGTAATAAGTGTTGAGCTGAGTTGATGGTGCTAGTTTAGATTATCTTTTCTGGTTTACTACCCCATCTCTGAACCCAGTTCAAAATGCTTAACCTCAAATATAAACAGCTTTAATCTTCCTACTGCCATGTAGGATACTGCCTAACCATTAAGAGCAGCCTTAAAAATCCTGCTCTGCATTAGCAGTCTATGAAGTTAGGAAAATAACAACTTTCATCTTTTCTATAGTCCCGTTCTATCTTTGAAACTGATTGTCCATATATAGAGAAGCAAGAAAATTCTGACAAGCGAGCTAGATTCAACCCCTGCACAGACTTCTTGCTTGGGTCATTATTCTGACACAAAGATGAAAAGATGAACCAAAACTTTCTTGGGACAAACATCTGTTTGCCTCTAAACATAACATTCAACCGTAGTTATCTTGACCTGCAAATGTTACCAACAGCCTCTGTTCAAGAATGTTCAAATTACATTATTTATTATATTGATCTATAATGTTACTCAATAAACATTTAACCTGTGCAGATAGTTTACATCTCTATTAACCTACACATTGAATACAATAAATAAAACATTAGCTTTTGTGCCCCTGGAAAGGAGAAGAACGCTCATTGTAGCAATAAAAGCATTTGCCTGAGCTGGGCACCTTACTGTTTTTCCAAGTTTTACAAGGCAAATTACTGTTTGATCTATTTCATTTTTAGAGGCCATTGACCTGCTGACATGTGGAACCTCCTGACATGATTTTACACCCATATCACTAAAAAAAGTCTTAGTCATCAGCTCTTTCTCTCTCCGGCCTCAGCTAGACTATTGAATGTCAATCAAAGCACACTGATTCTGCATTTTGCTGCTTTAATTCAGTTATCTGGCACAAAGCTTCTGATGTCTATTGTTTGGGATAATAAGTAGGGACACTGCTGCCTAAGCAGTGAAGCCTCTGGGGTCTTATTTAACTGTATTTCCCATTCTTTGACAACTAGATGCAGTAAATTACATTTACTCCCAGATCCCTGAACTCACAACTCTCTATTCACAAGCAACAGAGGCTGTTCCTGGGAAAGACAGAACAAGCAGGGTAACTGGTAAGTCTCAATAGAATTTGGTTTTTCTTTCAGCAAGCCTGATCTTTTAAAAAGGAAAAGAAAAGAACATGTTGGGTTATCTGGGACTAACAACCAGCTGTACTTGATACAGTAGGGAAATAGCAGCTAGCTAATGACTTGGTAGACACCACACCTAAGCTTAGAGACTTGTTGCATTTGTTCAAAATGAAAATTGAGAATGAAATCCCATGGGTTGAATGAGCTACTATATAACAGAATTGTTTTGACTGGCTTTGAACAGGTATTAGTAGGCAGTCAATAGAAAACCTAATATTGTGGTCTGTCTACTTCAAGACAAAAGTAGTAGGAGTATTTACGTCCACAAATAAAGTTTTTGTCAAAAATTAATCCTAACTAGAATTGTAGATATTCTAGAACAAAATAAATGCTTAATCATGTTAACTGTTGCCTAATTTACCATTGATTTCAATTTTATTCCCCACTCATTCACTTAGAATTAAATTTAAGTTCAGTGGCACTTATTCCCATATAACAATCTACATTTCATTGATTTCAATTAATTTTAACGATCTGCTTGTAAAAAGCAGCATTTGCATTAAATATTTCTCCCCCTTATAAACACTTGTGGGGGGGGACATTCTTTAAGTTTGATGAAGCCATTTGAAATTGTTATTTCTACCATTTTCCATTTAGCAGCCTTACAAGCTGTTCTTTAATTCTTTTCCCCTTGGAAATATGTTTGAGATAATGGACCCAAATATATTTGTCTTAAGAGGGATCGAATATTCAAAAGTGTTGAAAATTAAAAGCGAACCAGAATCTCTACTAAGAAGTGGAAATGAGGAAGGATCCCATTCTTATGAAGCCTAAGTAGAATATTATTTAGTTACATAAGCTAATAAACACCATTGTGGATTGACAACTATGCAAGCATCCAAAGGTTTCCTGAATCATACAATACTTGAATGAGCCCAGATTCACAGAGATTGTGGTTTTCAAATGTACCTGTCATTTAGCAAGTTACAAATGAATATATGACTGAACATTTTTCCAATATGAGAACCACAGTGTTTGCAAATGTGTAACTGTTCAGTCTCCAAAACAATACGACGTCCTTATTGGGATTTCATTATATACATTCATTTTTAGAGTTTCTTGTAATTGCTCCTCAGATAACGAAATTTGGACAAAAAGACTTAGACACTATTGCTTCTATGAGACCTCCTTCAATGAACATCTAAATTGTGTGCTTCTGCAATGAATTGTTGTGTTTCTTTTATGCCTGTATATTGTGCCTGGATCCCATCTCATTTTTTGTTTGTTACGGTTTTTCATATATTATTTTTGTACCACCCACAGTCAGTTGGAATCAGGCAGTGATTAAATAAATATATGGTATCCCATTAAGTCAAGAGGCTAGTACCCAAACTAATATTTACTCCCTTCATTCCCAATATTAAAAATATAATAATAACATAGATATTAACATTGATCTTTTCTTTTATGCCACTCAGAAATTCTAGTGCTAAAGATGGCCTTATTCTCCTTCACATAACTCAAGAGGAGAGCCAGGTATTCAGATAAAAAGGCAATCAGGAACAGCTTACTGCTTACTTTACCCCACAGGAATATTTAATGATGTACTACCATTCCAAAAATTATACAAAGGAAAATATGACTGCTCACATTATCCCCAAATCTCAGATATAGATGTGCCCTGAAAACTTAAGATAGAGGAGATCTCTACATAAAACTGCTACTATTGAGGGATCCTTTGTGATCTCTGTGCTTGGTGGTTTTCCTGAAGACATTTCATTACCCAAATTAGGTAACATCATCAATACCATCTGCAAGAAAACCACCAAGCTCAGAGAGCACCAAAGACCCCTCATTTCAGCCCTGAGCTACATATATTCTCCTTTATTGGTACTGCTACTATATAGTCTTTGTGTTTGTTTTAGCTTAAAAAAACCTGCAAACCTATCAGCCCTTATTAGATTATTTTTCTGTATGAATATATGCTTGTTTATTTGGCTAAATATAATTCATCTGTGAATGAATGAGTGAGTGAAAAATCTTCATATTATTTACCCTTGTGATATGTAGATAACGGGCCTAAGAATATATAGCATGAATTAAGCCCTATTAAACTTAGTGGGTGTCCTGAGTTGAACATACATGCTGTAATAGGATAACGTTAGTATTTGGAATATGATCGTTGTATATAAAATACGTAAATATTGAAAATAAATGAAACATTCAAACAGTCAGGTGACTCAGAGTACATTATATCAACAAAACCCACAAAATAGAGCTCTGCTCCCCGCAGTACAAAGACTGTTTTTTTTTTTATAATCAGTTGTTGAAAACAAACAACAGTGGACATCTGGCTTTGTCATTAGATCATATGTTTAATGCTGATGGGTGGATACACAGGTTGTATCCACCAAAACTTCTGGAAGTACAAAGTTATATACTTCTGCATTAGAATTTTTGTGTGATATAGCAAAACAATTTACAGAGACCGGCAAACCACTTTCTACATAGTTCAGGAAAGCGACAAAGTAAAGCATCAGTAGGTTATTTGGGAGTGGGGAGGGTTGACACCTATAACATCTCTGTAAACCTCCTTCTGCTACCTTTATCAAGGTCTTCATTTCTTTCTATCACATGGAGTCTTCTTTAACCATTAACACAAGTGTTTTCTGATTTAGAGTGGAGTTGAAAATTTGAGACCAATTAATAGCTTTTTAAAAGACAGTAGTTTGAGGAGTTAGCAGCAGTCCTGCATTACATGGAAAATGTTGTACTGATTAAAAGCTTGCACAAAAGCTTGCCATTACTTGATGCATATGGTAACGAGAAGTAACTTGCACGTGTGAACGACCCATCATAAATGCAGGCAGTCCTCGACTTACAACCGCAATTGAGCCCAAACTTTGTGGGTACTAAATGAAACAGTTGCTAAGCGATTCCCCCCCCTCCATTTTACGACCCAACAGTTGTTAAGTGAATCACTGCAGTTGTAAAATTAGTAGCACAGTTGTTAGGTGAATTTGGCTTCTGCGTTGACCTTGCTTGTCAGAAGGTCGCAAAGAGGGATCACATGATCCTGGGACACTGCGACCGTCATAAATATGAGTCAGTTGCCATGAATTTTGATCGTGTAACCATGGGGTTGCTGCAATGTCTAGAAGTGTGAAAAATGGTCCTGAGTCACTTTTTTCACTGCCAGTGTGACTTCAAACTGTCACAAAATGAACTGTTGTAAGTTGAGGACTATCTGTATATCATCACAGAGGATGATCACAGAATACAGTACTTTCAAAGTCTATAAAGGCTTTTTTTTCCTAGTTACTACATGTATTACGATCGCATGTACTATAGTGCAGGGGTATATATAGTCATTCAGTGAAAAATTAAGTGGCACATGCATCTGTGAAGCAGACCACACTCAGATGAGAAAGTGGAAAATTATGGCCTATATATTGATTGATAGTTCTAAAAGGCTTCGTTGAAACTCTGCTGTTCCTGGATTTTTCATTTCTACTTTTTCTGTTTCCTTTAAGCATTCGTGTTGCTTTTAAAGCTAGGCGAATTGGAGTAAATAAGATTTTTTTAAAAATTTAGATGATAAACAAGGCCCCTTCCTTTTGGGCAGGCATGGAGCGGCAAAAGTAACTGAACCTTAAGTGGAATTATTTCTAAGAGGAACAATGGAAGCCCCAGGGACAGGATATAGGTACTCTACTCAGTTTTGTTAAGTTGCACAAAAATAAACAATTCAAGAAGGTTTGTGTTATTTTCTATATTTGCATCTCTCTCTCTCCCCCTCTCCCTCCCTCCTTCCCTCCCGGTGATGGGATAAGCACCTATAAACCACACTGAATCTTCACTACTAGAAATTTCACTTGTATTGCTCTTCTTGCTTTTGAGATGGTGCTGGGTATAGTAATCCCTCAGTTTGAAGCTTATCTTTGCTACCAAGAAGCCTAAACAATTGCTTTGTTAATTACAGCCCTGTTTCTTAGAAAACTGACTTTTTTGTCCCCATACCACATTCTGTGGCATTTCTATAGAATTGCAGAATCAAGGCATATGCTCAGCTTTTATAATGGTGCATACATCAGGGTATTTATATCTCCTGTCACTTCCTGTTGGTGATGCTACATGTTGTGGATGAAACACATAGCCTCTAAGTTGTGCAGAAACTCCCCAAGAAGTAGAATTTCAAGTTATTTACTGTGTTTCACTTCTGAAGGAAATATTAGGCCCTTATAAAAGGAACTCTCCAAGTTGTTAAATATCCTCATGTAAATTTTAGTGCTATATGTTCTGTATTTCCCTGGTGTGGGCAATCAGAATTTGGATGATGACTATATTTACTATGTGAATTAATTCAGTAACATAGACATTATGTAGACCTGCTTATTTGTCACCTCCCTAGTACAGGAAATACTAGAAAATTATCCATTCACTATAATAAAAGATCTGGCTAGTACTAGTTGCATCAACCTTTGTTAAGATAACAACTGCTTGACTTCACAGTTTGCATCTCTAACATAGGCTGCTTGGCATTTTAGATCACAGCTTCTTTGGGTATAGAGTTGTCTGCTTGTCTGTTTGGCAATTAACCATTCACATGCTTCTTGCTGTTGTAACAAACACTTCCTCTCTTGTTTCCATTCAAGCTTTGTACAGCATGGAAATTAATGTGGAGAAAGACAAACAAACTGGGGAGACCAAGATTCTCTCTACGTCCCCCATTGGCCCCGAGGCAGCCTGTCAGAGAGGAATCAAAGTCTATGATGATGGTACCAAAGTAGTCTATGAGATGCATTCTGGAGGCACGGTGGTAGAAAACGGAGTACATAAGTTAAGCTCAAAGGACGTAGATGAACTTATTCAGAAAGCAGGGCAATCAAGCATAAAAGGAGGGGCTGTATCAATAGTGGACGGAAACCTCAGCCACATGAAGGAGCAAATTCTTTTTAAGGAAGCAAAACTAGAGATGGTGCACAAATCCAGCAAAAGATCCTCTGGGAACCCTCCACACCAAGCAAAGCTTTCTGGGGATGAAATCCCAGAAGCCAGTTCGGATCACCCAGTAACAATGATATTTATGGGTTACCAAAATATTGAGGACGAAGACGAGACCAAAAAGGTATTGGGTTACGACGAGACAATCAAGGCTGAACTGGTCCTAATCGATGAAGATGATGAGAAATCATTACGTGAGAAGACAGTGACTGACGTGTCCACCATGGATGGAAATGCGGCCGAGTTGGTTTCTGGGAGGCCCTTGTCTGACACCACGGAACCCTCTTCGCCGGAGGGAAAAGAAGAAAGTTTACCAATGGAGAAAGTCCCAGGTACCGAAAAGAAAAAGCGCTGTCAGTGCTGTATTGTCATGTGACCGTCCCTTCCTTCCTTCCTTCTTCTTCTTCCGAGCAGCTCGTGCTCCATCACTCCCTTTAGACCTCACTGTATTTTTCTAACTGCAGTACTGTGAACTGGAAGTGACTGCCTCCATTGCCTTGCAGTTGGTTTGCTCTGATTTTTCTAACTTGTCAAGGGAGATGAGTAACGAAAGTACAGATTCTCACCCAATGCACTCTTTTAGGATTATTTTTAGAGGGTGAGATGGAAAAAAAACAAAAACAAACCAGTGAACAAAGTGCTGCTCTATTTGAAAAGATATATATATATATATATATCAATATAAATATATAATATATGAATATGCATAGTTGAAGAGGTGTAATATGCATATTTATGTATTGCATATATTTATTAGACTTACCAACGTATATGAAGAATTTTACTTTATATATATATATCTAGCAGGTATGATCAACCTTCAAGGTTTTACAGGATTCCTAAGTTTCACATATATGTGAGCCTTAAACTGCATTTTAATGTTGTACGTTTTTTAAGAAACAGTTTTTATTTTTTACTGGGGTAAGGGAAGGACATTTGATTATGTAGTTTGAGATCCTAATATTTGAATTTCACTTCCCCAAAGGAAGACTTTGTTCTGAATTGGGAAGCTGTTTAGTAAGACCTGTTCCCACAGAAGCCCCAATAAAACAGTTGAGTCTTGTGGACAATGCACAGTGGGATCGACCCAACAAGCATCGTTGTCAATTGCAACCTTTGTTTACAAGGGGCTTTTCTCTAAGTCACTGAAAGGAATGAATTTTGCACAGTCTCAGTGCTTAGCATTCCATGAGATTCCATCGTTGGCTTCAGTGAGGCTTGTATGCATGCAAACGTGGATCTGAATTCAGTTGCGACATATTTTGCAACACCGAAAATACCACACTGATTTCACTACTGACTGGTATCACTAAAAGAATAATTGAATAGTTGCCTAGGAAACTTGGAGTGATGATTTAGGGTTTTGTTCTCATTGTTTTATTTTGGTCTTATTTAAATTTTCTAGTTTCCAGTATTGTGCACATGTCCCATTTTCCTACATTCAAGCTAAAACGAGTATGTCATGAAAATGGGTCCAGAATTGCCAGGATTAAATTATCGTCACTGATTTTACTTGTTTGCCTTTCAGTAACAGTGCCTACTTATGTATATATATAAATGATCTACTTGTTGGAACTGTGATATGTAAAAGATGATTTTGTGGTTTATATAAAATATGTACCCATAATAATTGTCTTATGATCTAAATTTCCCAAAATAGAAAACAGAAAAGAGTCACTCTGTTCTCAAGAATAGAAGGCCCCAGTTCTCAAAGTCTCTGCAGAGACTGTTAAATTTGCCCCCAAGAGAACAACAACAACAACTTTATTGATTAGCCCTTGGGCCATATCAAATCCCAAGAGAACAGAAAATCAAAGTAGAAAAGCTAGCATTTGCAGTTTTGTATCATCATCTTTCAGTGTCTCCTTCAAATAAAGTAAAAAGGCCCAGTGGGAATCTAAGCTTCATATTAGCATCGCCAGAATCACTTTCTATGTCCTTCTGCTTGAATGTTTGGTTCCTAAGGGCTCATCCGATGTGCTGTCCTCCCATTCTTGACAATATAAAAAGGACAGCACTCACAACATACTTCGTACCACACGTTGGCGATTAAGCCGGTAGTATTGCTGGCTGCCCTCTGAGAAAATAATTACTTTTAAATTAGTGATCTTCTCTTCAGAGGCTGGGGGGGGAGTGGGGGGGGACAACAACAGTTCTTGTAATACCCGTTCTGTGAATTCTGAGGAGGATAAAGAAAGAGAATTAAATTATATTTTTCACTAGGTAAAAGTGACTCCCACCACGACCAGCAAGTTTGAATTGGCACCCCCGTCCTGTGCCTGCTTCTTATCCTCCACGCCAGCTCTCACCCTCACTTGTTTGTATTGCTCATTGGCACCTCATTCCCCCATTAGAGAATTGCCTCTTCTGAGGTGTCAAAAAGAAGCTTCAATAGTTTTGATACCGAAGTGCGTTTTCATACTTACATTTTTATCCAAAGGACACTGGTAATAACACAGGAGCAGGGAAGTTGCCTTTGGCTTTGGCCACCCAGGTTGTCCTCTAACCCAGGGGTCTGCAACCTTGAGAAGTTTAAGACTTGTGGACTTCAGCTCCCAGAATTCCTCAGCCAGCTATCCTGGCTGAGGAATTCTGGGAGCTGAAGTCCACAAGTCTTAAAGTTCTCAAGGTTGCAGACCCCTGCTCTAACCTTTGCCCAGGAGTCTGCCAAAACCAAGGTTGTGACAACTCATGGGACAAATTACAGGTCTGCATCCTAAATTTAGATTGGACTTGCAGGGGAAGGATGCAGTTTAGTTCTTTTCACGAAACCTCAGCTCTACAAATAAAAACACATTGGGCAAGGCGTTGCTGGTGCAAATAGGGGGAGGGGAGAAAAGAGAGAGGAGTCGGCCCTCACGCACAATGAAATAACAATCCCTCTGTAGTGAACCTTTGATTTTAAAACAGGAAATCCACTGCCTACAATTATTGCTGTCGAAAAGCCAATAAGCAGAGTAACTCACATAGGCAGAGACAAAACCTGATGGTGCTTCTTCCTAAGCAACTTTACTACTGTTTTGCAACAGCGATCTTTGTTTCCTCAAAGACCTGCGTTCAGTTTTAACACGCCACTAATATTCCCATCTCCAAGCTCACCCCACAAAAAAGAGAAAAATATGTGCCACGATAGAGAGGCACGGCCTCTCTGGCAACCACAAAAAAAAAAAGAGGCCAAACAGATGCCCAGTTTGCCATCCCCATGGGAGAAAGGAGCCTTTTGGCCTCCAGCATTTGCCATACTCCAAAGGCTGCTCCCCCATGTTCAATTGAACGTGTACATGGGAGTTTTAAGACTAAGTTAGCAGAGAAAATACTTCCTTCAGACACCTCAGATCAGCTTCATCCAGAGTCAGTAATGAGCTCATCACAAGATGGGGGCTTAATTGTGAGGATATGTCCTCAGCAAATGGTTAGTGGGGGTATCTTCAGGACGTGTAGATGGGTTCCAAGTGTTAGGAGCGATTAGAAATTATGATGGATCACAAGAAGGTCAAGTTTCTCGCAAAACTGTTTGCTTAAAAGTTTGTCAGATTAGTTTTCGTGTTCACCTTGTAGAAAGGTTCTGCACATCATAAGGGCCATGTCATTTAAACATTGCTTCTTGACTTGCTTTATCTCATTACACCTCTTGAAACTTGGGGATATTTTTAACCAGGATTGTCCCTGAGAAGAAATAAAAAAAACACAGTTTTCGGGGTACACACGTAATTTCCCTTTTACCTCCTCAGTGTCAGCCGAGCTATTATTTGACTATCAAATATCTTCTGACCATGAGTGAAAGTATCTCCAAAGCTAAGATTAAAGAATTTCTAGTCACGGTTGGCTCCAGTTTTCATCCGCCCCATCAGCATCTCCCATCAGCTCAAGTTTGGGATTGAATGGATATAGTCACAGGTGTCCTATTCCTGCTCTTAAATGCTACAAGCCGCATGCCAGGTTCTTCACATTTCATCAAGATCACTATAGGGCATGGGTCTTCAAACTCAGCCCTTTTATGACTTGTGGACTTCAAGTCCCAGAATTCCTCAGCCAGGCATGCCTGGCTGAGGAATTCTGAGAGTTGAAGTACGTAAGTCATAAAAGGGCCGAGTTTGAAGACCCCTGCTACATGGTCATTCACTTCTCCGCAGAGTAAAATCAGCAAGAGAGCGTTGGGCACTGAGGCATGTTGTTGCTCTCTCTTGGGGAAGATTTGAGTAGACTCATTGTTTCAAACAATTATATCAGTAAAGTTATGCTAAATAGTGCCAATGAATTTTTTCCCCAGTCTGTGCTTTTCTAGATCTCTCATTTGAAACTTTCTATGGTTGAGTTCTAAGATGCTTGCCCTAATTTTTAATATCTAGCTGGTGTGATCCAGGTCCAAAGTTTTGTGGGATTCCATTGGCATCTGCAGTGGAAATTTTGGACTGCTACAGGTTATAGGAGGCCTCATTGGGTGTATTTTTTCTTAAAGAGTCAAACACAAAGAGTCATAAGCTGATAGAAAACGATAATTCCTTGGTAACAGGAAGTCTACCAATACAGTAATCTGAGTCCCACTGGTAATTTCTTCTGACAATTAGCTATATCCATAAAATTTACAATAGATTGTAAGTGAAGATTTCTGGCAGCATCCAGATCATTTCAACTAAGGAAGAATTTCATGAATCCTATAGAAACATACTAAACCAGCATTAGTCTTGCTGGTTAATGAGGTTGTCTCCTAATGTGTATCTATTCTCTCTCAGGTCGTGCTTTATTGTATTAACTCTTTAAGTTTTAAATGTCATGTTGAACAACCATTTTCCTCTGAGCTCTTTTCTTTCTGTTCCATTAAGAAAGATATTCCTGCCTGGTAACTTTTCAAGTGTGGAATACCAACAATCTCCAGTGAGATTTCCAAAACCACATCCCAATCTTAAATGCATTTATTTGGAAGTAATGTTGAACCAGTTGAACATACTTCTTAACAAGTATGTCAGAATCATAGACTTAAAAAAGACAGATCAGTCCACCAGAAGACAAATTCTCTCATTAAAAAATTTTCCATTAAAAAAACTGTTTTAAAGCCACTGAATGTGGTCCTCATTTAGTGACCACCGTGGTCACTAAATGAAGCTGTCAGCATGTGAAACTGCAAATCTTCTTATGATCTTATTTCAGTTTTTCGTTTGCTTTACAGACCTGCAAAGTAAACTAAATGAAGCAGTTGCTAAATAAGGACCACCTGTACTCAAGACACAAATCATTAAAAAACCCAAATCAGACAAACTAATAAAAATAAAGTTAAAGTTGCACAATTAGTAGTAATGTAATACACATTTTACAGATAAATTAGGAAAATTAGAAAGAGCAATAGCATTACTTTTCCACAAATAAACAGTTGCAGACTAATTAACATTGCTTTACAGAGCCCCATATTTGACAATACATTAATAATGGTTATATTTCATTATTATTTATTTTTTTTAAAAATGTATGGTTCATTCAATTGGCAATCTCAATTTTTGCAATATTACTATATTTAATCTTTCTTAGTGCAATATCCTTCAAGTTATTCAGTAAACGTTTAGTGAAAATTTGTAAAAAGTGATAATCATCTACAACTCCTGTTAACATTTTTGCTGGGTAATATAGGGCAGAGCAAAAGTTAAGGGCTAGACGTAGAGCACAAATATAGCACTTTTTCTGATAGAGCAGAACACTTTTGATTTTCTATTATCTTTAGAAAATAGTCAGCATTCCACATATTCATACATGCCATGAAATTTAAAGTAAAATTCACATGTAATCTAAAATGGAGATTATCTTATTGTTGAATGCTTATTTCCTCTCAAATACAACAAATTGTTGAATAGAATAGTACTGATTCTAATGCAGTTAAGCAAATATATATTTCACTGATATCAACAAATAAGTCTTGAGCAATGTAAATACATCCCTAATTAATTTTCTTTCAAAGATTTTTAGGACAACCCTTGATATATTTTTTTCTAATTGACTGGCTTCCAAGTTTAGTTAGCTGGACTTGAATCTGGGATCATGAGGGAAAAAATACACATTTCTTCAGTCCAAATGATTTGAAGAGGAACGAACATAATAATGTTCATTATGCCTAATGAAACCTACGGTCCAGAACAATTAAAATATAAAACATTACACAGAGGTGAATAGATAGGCTATAATTCAAACTTCTAGAAGGATCCAGTCACCTTTATACACCTGGAGCCCTGCATATGTGTCAGTATTGAAACCCTGAGATTCCCAACTGTAGTCCCAATACATTTGGAAGATGTCAAGATGGAAATGGGGCTCATCTGATCTGAGAGGCTGGCATTAAAATCCAGAGTCAATCATGTTTTGAAAATATATTTGGAGGCCGTCTTCACCTAAATATGACTAAAGCAAACCAAAAGGAGCTATAAACAATCAGATCAAACGACATATATTTAGAAGAAATCATCTATTTACCAACCTTGTTTGTGCATTATCTACTATTCTTTGTTTCCAGGAATGAAATAATTCTGGAAAACTAGAAATATATAAAGCAATTAATTCCAAGAGAGTCTTCATGCTGAATTTTCTTAGAATTGGCCCATTCTAGATTACATGTGTATCACTTTAATAACGTTGCACAGCTCTACCATTTTCCTCTAAATAAATGTGGGAATTGTAGGCATGTGTCCACAGTTCCATTCAAGAACTCTGGTTTTAAGTTGCATCTCTCTCTCTCTCTCTCTCTCTCTCTCTCTCTCTCTCTCTCTCTCTCTCTCTCTCTCTCTCTCTCTCTCTCGACAACTCAATACATCCTTTCAGAAAGATTTTATATGTTTTTTTTTGTTTTTTTCCAGGTTTGTATCTTTGCAATTCCAGCACAGATAAATATTTTAAACAATAAATATAAACAGGCAAGGTCTCGATTCATGACAGTTTGGCACAATGACTATTTAGCCTTAACTTTTGTAAATATAAAAAAATGCAAAGGAAAAAAAATCTTTTTAGAGTGTTTTCCTAAGACACAAGTAATCTGTACATTTTTAAAATATTTTGTATCTTCAATCTTTTTTTGCAAATTGACCTTAAGTTTTCATGAAGACTCTTTTTCTTGGTAACATCATGACATCTTTTTTTGAATACAAAAAACATAAAATGCCACCAATAGATGGGCCGAGTTATCTGCTTTCAAGTCAAGAAAAAAGAAACCAGAAAGAAAAGAATCACTGGGTTGTTTCCCATTTAGTTGTCTGTGGCTGTTGTGTTGTGTTGTAAACGTTGACACAGTTCCTTCATTTTGCCTTTGTGACACTTGCTAACGAATCACAAAACTAGATACCATGTGCCATTGGACAGATTGCCTTAGCTTTCCCTTTATTTTAATTTTATTTCTTTCCCTAAATTTCCACCTTCCCTCTTACCAAATTGCAGGCAGCGTTCCAAGCTGTTATAAGCACAACATTCTCTTTCAGTCTCTCTCTGTGTCTCTCTCTTTGATCCATAAAGGCAGCAGTCTTTCTCAGAAACAGAAAGGAAATGGGATGTTAGAGTAACTAGGAGTCTTGGTCCAGAATATGTAAGAAAGAGAAATATTGTATTACACACAAGACATTTATTGGGGATGTTATTGCATGATCACTGTTCCGTCTTGCCCTGAATGGAGGCATTCATTTTTGCTGACAGCTGATATTCTACATAAAAGGAAGAGAATGTTTTATCACCCTTGAGACTGGATGTAAAAGTGTGATAATAGATCTCTTCTTGCTAGGATATATTGCTCCAGTTTGACATTGAAAATTACCCTCATAGCAAGATCGATAGATTATTAGATAAGGGTATACTAAATAAAACAGCTGGGAGATGGTGTAATTTAACAAAACAGAAAGAGACTAAAACAAGTATCTCCAGACTCATTGAAGAGCATGAGGACAGTGTTGTAAGGTCATTTAAGGATGAGATACTACAAAACTGGTTTTAAAAATGGTTTTGTGGCTACTCAGCCTGGTAACTTTGGGCTTATGTGCGCCTTCAGCAATTATACATCATTAACATAAATCTGCGAATTGGGTGTTTATTTCTACATTATTGTACAATCTTCTCACCATAGATTCTATTCAATTCACACCTGAAGTCATTCCACGTTGTTCCCTTCCCAGTGCACTTTGTTTCTGGTCTTGAATCCTGGTGGGAGGAAAACAAAACTTATCAGTCAGGAGCAGTTGTAAGGGAAAGATTCACAAGCCCCAGCTATCCAGTGTTGTTGCCTAAGAATGTAGATGAAAAGTTTACACCAGTGAAAACCAAAACATGATCAGCCCTAAATTAGCCTCAAGCACTATTTTCCACAGATACGATTTTTCTTAAGAGACGCAGTGGGGAGTCACAGATCTTGCCACCTATCTAAAAACTTGATTCACGACTTTGTTAAGACATTCTCTCTTCAGAGAATTACCCCTCTAGAGATTATTTAATAAATCACAGGGTGGCACCGTATCTCCTGGCTTTCTTTCTTTTCTGCACATTGCAGGTTTTTTGCATGTGCCATCACAGGTTTCAGCCTGCCCAGTAACAGACCCTCGATGTCCACACTCACCTTGTGGATATTACCGTAGATTGCGCCACAGGAAGAGTTAGATGCTGCTTCCCAGCTCTGTCCTACGCACTGTACTTTTCGTTTTAGAGTACATGCTTGACAACAATTGAGACTATTTGAATTTGAGACTGTAACTTAAATTGGGGGTCCCCAACCCCCTGGCCATGGCCTGTTTCAAACTGGGCCACAGGAAATGCAGGCAAGCGCAGCTCCGCTTGAGTGAGCAGCGGGCAAGTGCTCATGTGCAGCTCCTTTCGCACGGGCGCATATGCCCACCGCTTATGCAAATGGAACTGCATGCACACACTCACCCACTGCTCATGCAGAACCATCCCCTCTCCCCATCAGTAGGGCACAACAGAAAGGTCTCTCAACTTTGCTGTTAAAAACCTCATCGTAATCCCTACTTAATCAGAATTTGGAATTAAGACTTAAAAGGTGAACCCTTAAAAGTGTAGCGCATGAATTAGCCCCGAAGTAGTTTTTATACAGCTCCAGAGTCTCAAGAAATGTGTACATGCATATATCGCTGTTTAAGTGGCACAGTTCAAAGTGGAAAGCTACAATGTCAGCAGTCAACACTAAGCCTATTTCAATAAACGTAAGCCCCAAGAAAATGTGTTTAGGATCATAGCCACTCTGTCCAATTCTATTTATTCTGAAAGAGTTATTACAGGTAGTTCTCGACTTACAACCGCAATTGAGTCCAAAATTTCTGTTGCTAAGCGAGACAGTCAAGTGAGTTTTGCCCCATTTTATGACCTTTCCTGCCTCAGTTGTTAAGTGAGTCACTGCAGTTGTTAAGTTAGTAACCAGGTTGTTAAGTGAAGCTGGCTTTCCCATTGACTTTGCTTGTCAGAAGGCTGCATGACCCTAGGAGACTGCAATTGTCATAAATATGAACAAGTTGCCAAGCATCCAAATTTTGATCATGGCACCGTGAGGATGCTACAACAATCCTAAGTGTGAAAAAATGGTCAGAAATCATTCTTTTTCCGTGCTGTTGTAACTTTGAATGGTCACTAAACAAAGCGTTTTAAGTCGAGGACTACCTATGATTTTAATGGGTCTGTTTTCAAAACAGTGTACATACTTACAGATATTTTTCTGGATTTAGTGAGTCCCATTCCTGAGGGCATATGCATAAAATTTTAGCTGATCCTTTGTACTTTTACTCAGAAAGAGGTGCCATTAAACGTGAGTGATGTGCAGAAAAAAGCTGTATCTTTTAACCAAGGTGGTGGTAGTAGGTAGTATTATCTATTGGCCCAAGCAAAAAAGAACCCCCTATAAAAATGGCTACTGCTGTTACTTTTTCTCAACAATGTGCAAAACCCCATGTTCAACCCTGAAAGATTTTTCTGTGTGTGGTAAATAATTGAAAGCTTCACAAAGAGAGGCTCAAGAAAATGTGGTGTAAAATACTGACAAACCTAGATGGGTCTGAGTTGGGGGGTTTTGTTTGGTTTTTTTCTTTTTTTCTTTTCCATGCTTACCTTTAGTAGCTCAGTTTCTTGATGAGCAAATGTAAATAAGATTCCCATCTAGAGAAGAGGAAAAAGGGACAAATGTAAACTGTCGTGCTAAACTGCTGGATTAGAATCCTGAAAATATCTGCTGTCGTCCATTGTAACCTGAAGTGTACTTTTGAGATTGTATATGCTTGGGGGTGGAGGAGGGGGGGGATTTTCAGAATAATAAAAAAGACACAGACCAAATAAAATGAAAACAAAACACTGCCAGCAACAGCCAGCCGTAACTGTGGCTATTTTCTGGGGTTCCTCCCCCCCCCTTTCTCTGTGTATAGTATTAAAAGAAAATAAAGCTGCCTTTTCACTGCATTTGCATCTGTGTCTTTGTCTTCTTTTCTTTCCCCCTCTGTAATTCTCACTCTTTCTGGGGCTCTGTAATCTCGGGGAAGTTCTGCATCCACATGATTTCACCCCTTTCACTAAAATATTAAAGTACTAATCCAGTGGCCTCTCTCTCTCCCCCCCACCTCCTTTCTTTCATCTCTGCTATTTTATATTTCTGTTCATCTGGAATGACTCTCGATGCTCTCACTTTGCATGAAATGCCCTTCAGTTGCTGCTGCCACAGCACCGGTTAGGGAACAAGCACCGAAGGACGACCATAACCTCCAAAAAGGGAGGATCTCAGAGCAGTTTCTGACAGAATTTCTTTTCCATCGATACACCCGAGGTTGCTGAAGTGTACTCCTAAATAAAATATAAGAAAATGGCCAGACCTATCAGATAGAAATAACCAATTTGGAAGCACGGTTTTTACTGAAGGATAAAATGGTGGCAGGCTGTATTCAGGGAAAAGTGCTTGGAGACCACTAAATCTGGCAAGCTACATTGCTTTCAGGATCCATTTAGCCTAGGGGTGTTCAAACTTGTCTCTTTTATGACTCGTGGACTTCAACTCCCAGAATTCCTGAGCCAGCCATGCTGGCTATTCTTTCCACACATAATTCCCCTGGAATAATGCCATAGAGCGAATGGAAAATATTCCAGACTTGGCAAGAAAAGCAAATAGCAGTATTATGAGGAGAGTTAAGTTTGAAAATATGAGTGAAATTCCTCTGAAAGACTGTAGAACATGAACCGGACAAGAAAAGTTCAGTTAAGGAAAGTAGAGTTTTGGTTTTTTAATCAAGATATTGTTGGAGGCATACTATAATAAACAGATAATGGGACTGAAAGAGAGTATAGAGTTAAGGCATGAAGCAAGCATCCAGGATGATTCTCTGGAAATCAAATAATGTATATTATCAGAAGAAGACTTTCCCTATGAAGCTGTTAAATCTAGACCAGGGGTAAGCAACCTTGGCTCTTTTATGACTCATGGACTTCAACTCCCAGAATTCCTGAGCCAACATGGGGGAACTATGGCCCTTTCATGACTTGTGGACTTCAACTCCCAGAATTCCTGAGCCAGCCAAGCTGAGGGAAAAGGGAGAGGTTTCCAAGCTGAGCCATGTTGGCTCAGGAATTCTGGGAGTTGAAGTCCACGAGTCATAAAAGAGCCAAGGTTGCCTACCCCTGATTTACCACAACTTGCACCAGGACTGACAGAGCAGAAGGCTCCTCCCCGCCTTTGAGCAAAGGAGAGGAATTCTAAAAGTGTCTGGGAGGGGAAAGTTCAACCCTCCCTAGCTAGGTGTGATGGTCCTGATTTGGACTACGATCCCTGCCTACAGGTCGCCCTTGACTTACGACTACAACTGAATCCAAAATTTCCATTGCTAAGCGACACAGCTGTCAAAGAATTTTATCCCATTTTACAACCTTTCTACAGCCACGGTTGTTAAGTGGGCCACTGCAGTTCTGAGCGAATTTGGTTTCCCCGCTCACTTTGCTCATCGGAAGGTCGCAAGAGGGGATCACGTGACTCCGGGATACTGCCACCATCACAAATGGGAGTCAGTTGTCAAGCATCCAAAGGTAAATCATAGCCACGGGGATGCTGCACTGGTCATAAGTATCCAAAATGGTCATGAATCACTTTTTCCAGTGCCATTGTCACTTTGAACAGTCACTGAACTATTGTAAGCCGAGGACTAACTGTAATGGTTCTTCACATGCCAGTAGAACCCACTTCTAATCCCCGGCCCTATAAAGTTGATAAGCTTGATAAATATATATTTGCACTGAACTGTCTTAAGAAGAAAACCCAAAGCAAGCGAATGCAGAGAACGGAAAGGTGAGGATCGCTGCGTATAGTCCTGTCTTCGTTCTGAGAGCCTTGAGTTGACATTTAGTAGCTCCCCAAGACTGCTCAACGTTTACTTAAAGAAGTATTAGGGAACTCTGGGTCACATGGAGATGAAAGCATTAAGAGTGGTTCCAAATGCACTTCTTCCTCTCCCACAATTTAAAATTAGATGCTGGCGACTTAGGGCAAATAAAACAGAATGAACATCAAAGCAGAAAAACGGGACTACTAAGCTCTACTTGCCATAGGCCTTTAACCAGTCTTTAAAAAACAAAACCCTTTTGATAAGAACAGTAAATAAAGCAGAAGAATGGAGTCACAGATACCTTCCCTCTGATGTGGAGCAAAGCTTTCCTTCTTGACTGGTGAAGCCAGGTATACATTTTCAGGTTAATTGTTACTCAATTGCTCGATCCAAGGGGCCTTAATTGTAGCATTTATAGCCATTGTAAAACTAAGAAATTCAAGGAAAGGGAACCTCTTAATGATGTGGATTTAAAAAAAAAAAAGCAAAGCAAGTCAAGGCAGGCTCTGATGTGCCTTTGGGAGGCCCTTGATTTCCTACTTAAAAGCCTTCCGGGGTGCCTAAATTAGGGAAATTGCTGTTGGAAAACAATGGGCTAAATGGGTGCATGATTTGAGCAGAAAACTCTGCTGACATTTTATCTTTTGCCATTATTGGTATACGGAAAATGATTTACTCCAAATACAGACCAAAAAATGGAATTCTACACAATAATTTCATAGTTTAGATTTCTAAATACACAAAATTTGCAGGAAGATAAACTTTTTGTATTTCTTGCTTACTTGCAGGCCCATGTGCCAGATTACCCTTCCCAATGTTCTCTTATGTTTCTGAAAAGCAAAGCAGGTAAAATAGAATTGCTGGGAGAGTGGAATAGGCAAATTTATTTATTTATATCCATTTACTAGTATTTTTCATGCAAAGTAATCTCAGAGCAGGACGTTATAGGTTGCTCTGGGCCACGTTTGATTGGATAGGTTACAAGCTGTGAAGCTATTTTGCAAATGGTATTTTTTAAAAAAAAATGGGAAAAAGCACCAACAGTTAATGGAAACTAAAATATATTTACAGACCAAGACCAAACACTATAAAAGACCCAGTATAATAACTATAAAGGGAATGCTCTTTACTACCTTTAGTTAATGACAGATGAACAATGATCTCTGGATAATGTTTCCATTCACCTTCTGAAATTATGTACTGTCCATAATTGTAATTCCCTCAAGAATCGGTTTTGTTTGATTCTGATTTTGAAAGCTATTTTATGCAGTATTTTATTATCAGACTTCAGATGAGCTAGAGAAGATGTTCCACTCTGGTTTTTTCATCCACACATATCCGTTACCCAAATGTTAGATTAGAATTATACTGACGTTCAAGTAATCTTCTCGTTCCCATTTCCCATGATGCTGAGATGAACTTATGCACTGGGTTCTTGGAAAACATGGTTTATTGTATGAGCTGCCCACCGAAGGTGAAAAAAGGTAGGTTGGAACTAAAATCTCCCGATGTAATAATCTCTGTGTTGAAAATCCCATTCATAATGCTGATATAAAGTCAGTAGAGCCAGATCTGATTAGTTCATTATTTCCATTATAGAAAATGCATATCCGTTAACAGTATTTTGGTATACATCTAGCCACATAGGTAAACTAGAAAAATAATCTTCATAGGAATTTGAATGTGATTTCAAGTTGAGACAACTGAGTCACCGAAACTGCTTCAAACCCTACTATAAATCTGGAAGAATGTGAAATTTTATTTTTTTTATTTACATAATGTGTATCCTGCCCAATTTAACAAATTTTGAGCTGGTATTTATACAGGTAGTCCTTGACTTATAACCACAACTGAGCCCAAAATTTTTGTTGCTAAATGAAACATTTGTTAAGTGAGTTTTGCTCCATTTTACAACCTTTCTTGCTACAGTTGTTAAGTGAATCTCGCTTACCCATTGACTTTGTCAGAACATCGCCAAAGGTGATTACATGACCCGGAATACTGCAATACATATGAACCAGTTGTCAAGCATCCAAATTTTGATCATGTGACCATGGGGATGCTGCAATGTCATAAGTGTGAAAAATGGTCATAAGTCACTTTTTTCAATGCCTTTTAACTTCAAACATTCACTGAACAAACTACCGTAAGCCAAGGATTACGTGTTTTAGCTTGGCTTTGGAAAAGGCCATTTTAGCTACTAATCAGAAAAATCAATTCAATATATTTATTTTCTCTGTCATTGATTTTGTGATATGCTATGTTGTTAGAGAATTGTTAATTATTTTTATTTTTTCCTAAGAAAGATTTAGCAACCTGTTAGATGTTTTATTTAAGTGTGGCACAATTTCCCCCTTTTTTACTTGTTTTACATCTTTCTGTTTTTATATTTTTTTCTCTATAAAAATGAAAATATTTAATTAAAAATAAAATATTCAAATTTATATACATATACATAAACACACATATAAAAAATCCAGCTGATTGTGGCTTATTCAAATCATGGTCAAGCCATGCCATATAACCCAATGCATGAACCTATTCGTCCTCTTGATAATTACTTTTTTAAGCATTGTAGAAACATATTTGAGGCTTTCTAGTATTGATCAGGAATTTGTGAAAGCTAAAAGGCTCTCTTTCCAGAAATAGAAAGCCTAACATAAGAAGGAAATAAAAAAAGAAGTATCAACTATACCAGAAAAGCTATTACAAAGAAACAATTTGAGATAAATCTGTAAATACTGAAACGCTATTCAAGGACATTTTGAGAAACTACACAACAGATCACCAGATTTTAGTGGCATCTCCAGAAAGTTCCCCAAAAGCTTAATTGTAAATTTACATTCTAGCAAAAATATGTAAATCGTTCAGGTTTCACTCATTTTCAATTTCTCAATAATCAGTTGTTCACATAAATATATCATTAAGTGGGGGAGGGGAACTGTTCAGCCTTACATATGTTGTTTTATTTTTAATGTTGTTGTTGTTAGTTGCGAAGTCGTGTCCGACCCATCGCGACCCTATGGACAATGTTCCTCCAGGCCTTCCTGTCCTCTACCATCTTCTGGAGTCCATTTAATTTTAATACAGAAACACAAAATTTAGATAACAAGGTCAGTACTGCATCAAAGGCCAATGAATGAACTTAGCAGTCATAGAATAGGAAAACGTAGCTATTTGTACATCACACTAACTTAAAAACAGGAAAAGAATAGGAATAAACACCCAATTTTCTCAATAGGGGAAGGAAAGAAGGGAATTCCTCAAGGTTCTATTGGGACCAATGTTTTTAACTTGTTCATAAATGATTTTGGCTGAGAGATAAACAGAGAGCCGGGCAAGGTTTCAGATGAAAGTAAACTTCATGAGGTAAAAATCAAATGTGAATGTGAAATACTCTGGAAAAATCTGCTCAATTGGGAGAATGGCCAGCAAAGTGATAAATGCAATCCAATATAAACAAATAAAAAATAACACATATTGGGGCAAAAAAACTTAACATCACCAGACACACTGAATGGGGTCTCAGGTATCTCTAACTCAGGAAAAATTAGTTTGGTGTCATAGCGGCCACTTAATCAGCATAGAAAAGCCACATTCAGTAAGTAAAGGTAAAACGGCTAACCTAGTCCTCAACTTACAGTCATTCATTTAACAACCTTTCACATTTAGAGCTAGTCCTCCACATTCAATCATTCAACCTTTCACAAAAAAACTTATAACTGATTCTTGGAGTTTTGACCATTGCAGCATCCCCATTATCATGTGATCCAAATTTGGGTGCTTGGCAACCAGCATGTATTTACAATGGTTGCAGAATTGCAGGATGATGTAATCGCCATATGCAACCTTCCCAGATGGCTTCTGACAAGCAAAGTCAATGGGCCAAACTGAATTTGCTTAATAACCCCATGGTTCCCTTAACAATCATCTTGCTTAGCAATAGAAATTTGATCCCAGTTGTGGTCATAAGTCAAGGATTACCCGTAATGCCCTGACATTCACAGATGTAAAACTGAATGCATTTGAAAAAGCTTGTAATTTAGCTTTTGGGGCCTTCTGGCTGTAAATAAAATTGATTGATTGTTTGATTGATTGATTGATATAACACAGCTGTAAAAAGTGCAGCTGAGGACAATCAAAACTATCAGAAAACTCTGGCACATTTGTTTTGTGGAAAGAATTTTTGAAACTCTTAGAGAAACCTGATGAAGATGAAGAGTGTTGTGCATGTCAGGAAGAAAATTTTCTCCTGTTCTCAGAACAACATTATGAAGCTGACTGAATGGAAATTTACATGTATTTACAACAGATTCCCCACCCCCACCCCCAAAAAAGCATTTCTTCACAGGATGCTTAATTCATAGAGTTCGTATGATTGCTACCAACATGGATGACTTTAAAAAGAGATTGAATAGATTTGGGAAGACCAAGCCTATCAACAGCCATCGGTATTGAAGACTCATTGTTATTTGTAGGTTGCAGAAGAACAATGGTGACAGAGAGGGGTGTTAGGGTTTTTTGTGGGTTTTTTTGCTTGCAAGTATATCTGAGTTCACCCTATAAGATATAAAACATTAGACTTACATGGGTTTTGGATTGATCCAGCAAGAATATTCTTTTCTTCTTATGACAATGAATGTGGTACCTTCTGGCTACAAAGCGCTTAACTGTGAGCCCTCTACAATGACATCAGCCAGAGAGGATCGCATCTGAAGGTCAGTAGTTATGGCAGCATAGTTCAAGGTATAACAACACTTACACAAATTGACAAAAACGCCATTCAAATGGCTTGACTCAATCTTCAGGAAAGCCAGAACAACTACAGGGAATTCAGTGTTTTTTCCTATTAAACCAGAAATATTGTTAAAATATATTTCCCATAAAAATGAAAGCACTGAATCCATAATTATAATAGACTAACACAATTACAATAGAAGTATATTAGTTATAAAATTATATTGGCAAATGTCATTTTTAAAAAATCTAGCCCATGACAATATAATGCTGCTTTTCATGTAGTAGAGGAAAGATGAGTATCTGATGTTTATAATCCATCACTTACCAAAGAATGACTGGATAGCATTGAAGTGCGTTCTAAATGTTTAGACCCATATATTTGCTGTGTGATCTTGTGAGTTTTTATCATTCTTGACATGATACTTTCAAAAGAAGATTCATTACAGGGACTTGAGGTTATGTTTAAATATAGTTCTTTCTAGCTAATATACAGTCAAAGCTGTTGCTCGGTGTGTGTGTGTGTGTGTGTGTGTGTGTGTGTGTGTGTGTGTGTACTCAGAAGCTACACCCATTGGGGTCATAGTGCTTATTCCCAGGAAAAGGTACATAGAACTGCAGCCTTTAAAAGCACAGAGCATTTGTAGATGACTCTGACGTTTAAAAAAAAAGGAAAGTAGCATTTAATATGAGTAAGATGTTTTTGAACTGGCTGTCAAGATAAATAGAAGCCTTAAGGTTGAAAAGAAGAATTATTGGAGTCAATCCAATATATTTGTTTCCTTCCTGTGTCTTGAGGGAATGGTTTTAAATGAAAAAGTGTTTCGCATATGTTGCTAAGTGATTGGCTGAAATAAAGCCCTCTAAATACAGCATACTACATACTTGTGGCTGGGTTAAAGTGAGAGGCTACATTACTGTTATTTTTCATTCTTCTGAAAATTTCCAATTTTCAAAAATTTATCTGATTGGACATCATAGGCTCTATGGTGAACGTATTTTCTTGGGAAAAATAAAGGACAAACTGGAAAAAAGAGGACAAATCTAACAGAAGTTCATAAGGAAATTTTATAACTTTGCTTTACAAGGGAAATTTTAAGAGTAAAACCAAGAAAAACTTTGTAAAACTTCATATTCTAATAACAATATCTAAAATTAAAAACTATGTAAATTTAAAGACAATTCTTTTTTTTATTCTTAAAATACTTTTCTCAATTTTTTCATGAATTTCTTTTATGTATACTATAGGGTTGTACTTTAGAGTGAGGAAAAATAATAACAATAACCTTCCTAATTAATAACTGTGACAGGAAAAGGAGCATCAATAACAGTATCTTGTTCAGGAAATTGGGGTAATAGGAAGAATACAACACTATAAGATAGGGGATGTTAGGTTAGGACTTCAAACAAAATGATTATTTGAATGCCACAGGGGAAAAAATTGCTATTATTCAGTTGGTATAGCTTGAATCCCTAAAAGTAATGGAAAACCATCAACATCAATAATATAAGCAGCAAATAGCCTAATCTAAATAAACTGAATTTCTGGTATTAAACCCCCTTAATACCAGTGAAACTAAGATAGTAAACAAAGTTATACAGTTCTGAACATTGAAGAACAAGGTATCAATTATCTTAATAAACACTTAATCATTTGTCATGTAATACTCCATGTGATGCATGTATGGCTGGATATGAGCTGGAGAAAAAAAATGCAAAAGTGATTGCTAGTCATTATCCAGACCAATATCGTGAAATCAAGTGTCCTGGGGGGGGGATGTCAGATTTATCACATGATGCTCAGTTTTACATCGTTTCCTAATTTACCCTGTTGTAACCAGGTATCTTTATTACCTTTACTGTGATCATTAATCAGCACCATAGGAATCTTCCCATTTTTTCAAGCTGCAAAAATCAATGTTTTGTTATGCTTTATATAATTAACAACTACCGGTATATCCCTCTCCATTCTCATTTTAGTTTTGCAAATGACACGAGGTCAGTCGTATCCTCTTAACAATTGTACGTAGTTATTTTTCAGTTTTTATTGCCCACCCTAAACCGTAAACACTAAAACGGAAAAATATGTGAAAATTCATGCCTCCTCACCAAGATGGCCACCATTAAACCACCGTGGAATGGTTTCATTTTCACAGCTTTATCAAATATCAGGTGGGAAAAGAAACTCCTCAAAGAATCTTGTTTCAGGATGAGGGATAATAAAAAAGGGGGGATTCTTCTTGATTCATCAGAAACAATGGAAATTCACCAACAACACCAGCAACCCTCTTGTTACAGATTCAAAATGGGATAGACCCTAGCCCAGGGGTAGGCAACCTCGGCTCTTTTATGACTCATGGACTTCAACTCCCAGAATTCCTGAGTCAGCATAGCTGACTCAGGAATTCTGGAAGTTGAAGTCCATGAGTCATAAAAGAGCCGAGGTTGCCTACCCCTGCCCTAGCCAAAAAGGGAACTCTTTTCCCGCCAGAACAACTGGGAAAACTGTTCTTGATTGACTATATGAATCTATTATTGTTATCTTTTGGACCACAAAACAGAAGTCGCTTACTTTATGAGATTGTTTTGGCTTCCCCTAATGTACGCCCCTGGTGGGTTTTCTCATCTAAATAAATACCTATCAGCCTCTGTTTTCTGACAACTGCCCCAAAGAGTATCGCGAGCAATGCCGGCAAAACTGAAGGATTCGCTAAGCTGTTATCAGACTCGTAGAGAGTCAATCCTAATACCGTTCCTGTTATGTATGCAGGCATCTGCATAGCAACAGCCCTCAGGGGGCGTTGGCCTGGACAGTTTCGGCGGGAAACCTAGGGCCAACCCCATTGGCTGTTAGCTTACCTGGCCAGGTATATAAGGAGGCCAGGTAGCCCTCATTCCTCAGTTCACTTCCCCTTCCAATAAAGAGCTGAACTCACACACCGGCTGGCGTCTCTCTTGCGTCAGACCCACTACACAATAGTGGCGATGAAGGTGGGATGCTGCCGACCAAGAGCTGAAATCACTGGGGAAACGCTCCACGAGCTGAAGGGAAAGGCATTTTCCTTCTTCCCCCCACGACCGCCAGCCGAACCGGCAACGCCAAGCGCCACATCCACGACCAACTGCCGCCATGGCTAGAGCCGGACAACCCCGTGAATTTGAGACCCGCCGCCCCAAAACCTGGACCCGTTACCTGGCTCACGTTGAACTGTACATGCGGTTCAATCAGACATCAGAGGACGGTGCAAAGGCGGCTGCCCTGCTCTGCCTTGGGGGACCAGCGCTGCTGGAAGTCGCCGCGAACCTGTTCCCCCAGGAGGCCATCAACAACGTCGCGTACCGAGACCTCGTGGCCAGGCTCAACGCACATTTCAAGCCCCGGCGCTCCAAGGTGGCCGCATGGTCACAATTCGAGAAAAGGGACCAGCGCCCCGACGAGACTGGTGCCGACTTCCTTGCCGCCCTGCGGGAAGCTGCCGTCACTTGCAGGTTCACAAATTTGGAGGAGCGACTACGGGACCGGCTGATTTGCGGCCTACGCGACAGGCGGTTGCAGGAGCGCCTGTTCGAAAGAGAGGAGGTCTCACTCCAGGAAGCCGAGGACGCCATCCTAGCCCACGAAGCGGCCTGCAGGGCCGTCCAAGCCTGCCAGGAAACCCGGCCCGCCAACCAGGCAACCAGCGTCCACCGGCAAGGGGCCACAGAGGAGGACGACCTGAGCATCGACCTCCTCCAGCGGAAGTCGACTCTCGACCAGCGAGCCAGACGCCCAGACAGGCCCAGGCCTCCCAGCAACACTGCCGTTCCCCAGAGGTGCGCAGGGTGTGGTGGGAACCACGTGCGCAGCCTCTGCAAGTTCCGGTCCGCCACGTGCCGGGCCTGCAAGAAAACAGGCCACATAGCCGCCATCTGCCGTAGCCGCCGCCCCCGAGAGGAGATCCACGAGCTGCAGCCAGAGGAACCGCCGTTCGAAGGTACTGGGGCTCCCACCAAAACAAAAATTGGCTATGTTGAGAGCCGGCTGGCCATTAACCACACAGGTAGCCGCCGGCTGCTCAAACCTAAAATTAGATTAGCAATCCGTTTGCAAGGCGTCCCTTGCAGCATGGAGCTTGACTCCGGATCAGCGGTCTCGATTATTTCAGACGAGACCCTTAACCACATAATTAGCCGGAGCAAGCAACGGATTAAATTACGGCCTACTAAATTAACCCTGACCGATTTTCAGAATTCGCCGGTCAAGGTGAAGGGGGAGGCCACCATTTCAGTGGGGTTTAAGGGTCGTGAAGGGCACCTGGATGTTGTAGTGGTAGTGGGCCGCAGAGCCAGCCCGGTCGGGCTGGACTGGTTTGAGGCCCTGGGAATCTCAGTATCTGGGATCCATCGGATCCAGGGGGACTCCGTTGAGGCCGTTTGCCGGGAATTCGCCGACGTCTTCGACAGGTCATTAGGCAAGTACACCGGGGCCCCCATATCGTTCAAGCTTAACTCGAACGTCTCCCCCATTAGGGTCCGGCCACGGCGAGTCCCGTTTGCGCTCAAACACAAAATCGAGCGCGAACTAGACAAGTTGGTGGCCCAGGGAATCTTAGAACCCGTAGATGGAGGGGAGTGGGAAACCCCCATCGTGACCCCCCTCAAATCCAATGGGGAAATAAGGATCTGCGCCGACTATAAGTGCTCGGTGAACCGCACCCTAAACCCGCACGCTTACCTGGTTCCCGCGGTCAGCCACGTTCTCGCTTCCCTCCAAGGCGGCGCCATCTTTGCAAGGCTCGATCTTGCACAGGCATACCAGCAACTCACAGTCACTAGGGAAACAGCTGACATCCAAACCATAGTAACCCATAGGGGGGCGTTCCGGGTGAACAGGCTGCAGTTTGGAGTCAGCGTTGCTCCCGGCATTTTCCAGGAGGTTATGGAAAAGACACTCAAGGGCATTCCAGGAGTCTGCCCCTATTTTGATGACATCTTGATCGCAGGAGCATCAGCAGAGGAACTGGCAGGGAGGCTTAGGGAAGTGCTGGCAAGGCTGCGCACAGCTGGCCTCAAACTCAAAAAGGAAAAATGCAGCATAGGCGTTCCTTCCACAGAATTTTTGGGGTTCAGAGTAGACGCCAGGGGAATCCACCCCACAGAATCCAAGGTGAGGGCCATCAAACTAGCACCCACACCCAAAAACAAAGCAGAGCTTCAGGCATTCCTGGGTCTGCTGAATTTCTACCATACATTCCTCCCACACAAGGCAGCCATCGCTGAACCGCTCCACAGGCTGCTAGACAAACAGGCAACATGGGCCTGGACGGCCACCCATGATCAAGGCCCTGAAGGCATTGCTGTCGGACAAGTCCACAGTAACCCATTTCATCGAGTCCAAGCCCATTTGTATCGCCTGCGATGCATCCCCTTATGGTGTGGGCGCTGTCCTAAGCCACCTTGAGCCCAACGGGGCACAAGTCCCCATAGCATACTATTCTAGGACACTGTCTGGAGCAGAAAGAAACTACGCCCAAATAGACAAAGAAGACCTGGCAATCGTGGCAGGAATCAAGAAATTCCACGATTACTTATATGGCAGGGAGTTCACTGTCTTCACGGACCACAAACCACTCCTGGGCCTGTTCACCACAGACAGGCAAACCCCCCAGATTCTGTCCCCCAGGATGCTCCGGTGGTCCATCTTCCTTGCAGCATACAATTGCAAGCTGGTGCACAAGCCAGGGAAGGAGATGGGCCACGCAGACGGTCTAAGTAGGCTCCCCTTAGACACACACGACCCAGACCCAGCACCAGCCACACAGATCCTAGCCCTGCAGGAACTACCCGAGTGTCCAGTTCTTGCCAAGGACTTTGCCAGCCACACAGCCACAGACAACATCATGGGCAGGGTGCACTCATGGGTTTGCACAGGGTGGCAGGACAAATCCCCGGGACCAGAGTTTCAGGCCTATTTCATTAGACGCGATGAAATATCCATGCACAAGGGGTGCCTCCTTTGGGGTAGCAGGGTCATCATTCCACCCGCACTACGCGCCAGGGTATTGGACTCCTTACACGAAGGGCACCCGGGGGTGGTCAGGATGAAGGCACTGGCTAGGAGCTACCTCTGGTGGCCCGGGTTGGACAAGGAGGTTGAGGATCGGGTCAAGGCCTGTTATACGTGCCAGAGATCCAGGCCAGAAGTGCCACATGCACCAGTACACCGGTGGGAGGCCACACACACGTCATGGTCCCGCATTCACATTGACTATGCGGGGCCATTCCAGGGTCAACTATTTTTAGTAGTGGTGGACAGTCACTCCAAGTGGTTAGAGGTAGTCCCTGTCCCCAACATGACCTCGGGGAGGACAATCCAGGTGCTCAGAGCTCTCTTTGCCACACACGGCCTCCCCGACGTAATTGTGTCTGATAATGGGCCTCAGTTTACTGCTGCTGACTTCCAGGCGTTCTTGAAGGCGAACTGGATTAGGCACGCCACCTCCGCGCCTTTCCATCCATCTACCAACGGGCAGGCCGAACGGATGGTAAGGACGACCAAAGACGCACTCCGGCGCATCATCAGCGGGGACTGGCACCACAGACTGGCCAAATTTTTACTAGCCCAACACACAACACCATGCGTGGCTACCGGCAAGAGCCCAGCAGAACTGCGATGGGGACGGCGCCTCATCACCAAGCTGGACCGCCTACACCCAGACCGGGTAGCAGCCGAAACCGGTAGGGCAACATCACCATCATCACCATCACCACCAGCATCACTACCATCACCATTGCCATCATCATCCACACACAGGGTCCTCAACCTGGGGGACCTGGTCTGGGCAAGGAACTATGGGGCTGGACATCCTTGGGTTCCGGGGACAGTGGTCGGGAAAACAGGACCCCTTTCGTACATTGTAGGGGTGGAGGGGGACAGACGCATAAGGCGACACATCGATCAGCTCAGAGGAAGAGTCCCTGAGCACGTCACACACGCCCCTGAGCGCGTCACACACGTCCCTGAACTCAACGCACACGATCAACAGGAGGACCACACTCCAGGAGGTGTCAACCCAGCTGAGGACGTCACAGGGCAGGGACCAGAGGAGGAGGACTTCCTGATGCCGGCTCCTTGCAGCCCTGCACAAAGGCCTCAGGAACCCACGGTCCAAGCCCAGGGGCCAAGCACACCCAGACGATCCACCCGTCCACACAGGACACCAGCCTACCTGTCGGACTATGTGTGCAAGTGATCCTCACACAAGGACACCACTGTTTTTTTATATATATACTCATAGTTATAGTAGTTGCATGTTGTTGTTGTTATGTGGGTCTTCTCTAAGGGGGGAGGGGTGTTATGTATGCAGGCATCTGCATAGCAACAGCCCTCAGGGGGCGTTGGCCTGGACAGTTTCGGCGGGAAACCTAGGGCCAACCCCATTGGCTGTTAGCTTACCTGGCCAGGTATATAAGGAGGCCAGGTAGCCCTCATTCCTCAGTTCACTTCCCCTTCCAATAAAGAGCTGAACTCACACACCGGCTGGCGTCTCTCTTGCGTCGGACCCACTACACAATAGTTCCCATGGTTTGGATTTCATTTTCCATCCACTTCTCCTAGGGAAGAGACTGTGAGAGTCTTGTTTGTTTTATTTTTATTTATTTATCCATTTTTGAAGCTGCCTGACTTCTTAGTGACTCTGAGCAGCTTACAAAGAAGAAAAAAAGAGTACACACAAAAAAAGTCATAACTGACTGGAAGAACAATACAAGCTGCTATAAAATCAAACATAATGAGAAAACCCTATGCCAGGGCTTGAAAGAACACCCAGTTTTTTTTAGTGATTGCTTAATCACTAAATCATATGGGTGGGAATCTCTCATGTTGTTCCAGAAGGCAAGCACTACAAGAAAAAAAGACACTTCTTGCATCTCGTAAGATTACCTTGTTCAATCAAGGGGACCAGAGGGCACCTGCTCTGATTGATTGTACCATGCTAAGTGGTCCCTCATGTAGCCCAGCCCCATGCCATAAAGTGCTTTTACTGTGATAACCAGCACTTTGAATTTCCCCCAGAAGCCAAATAGTAAATAGTGCAGCTCACAAAGCAGTCATGTGAGCATAACTTGATGCCTCCATCGCTGTCCACAATGCCACATTCTAGATCGGCTGTAGCTTCCCGATGGCTTTCAAGGACAGCCCCATGTAGACAACTTACAGTTATCTATTTGTGAAATGACTAGTATATGAATGACTACCTGATCTAGGTAATGGCGTAACCACCTGTGCAAAGACTCCATGGCCAGTTCCCATCTGCTTTTCATGCAGGAGCTGTGAGTCCAAGA
Organism: Vipera ursinii; assembly: GCF_947247035.1. Taxonomy (NCBI): domain Eukaryota; kingdom Metazoa; phylum Chordata; class Lepidosauria; order Squamata; family Viperidae; genus Vipera; species Vipera ursinii. The sequence goes on from NC_139513.1 coordinate 206,757,670, forward strand.
GGAGCCCCAGATGGTGTACAAATCTTGAATGCAGAAATGCAGTCCCACTAAGAACTGACGATGGGATATCCAAGGGGTATCAATCAGGATTGTCCCTGAGTTTGTACCTCCCCATCCAGAACCACACAGGCTCCAGATACTGGACCAGGATTTTGACAGCATGATTGGCTGTGTGTGTGTGTGTGTGTGTGTGTGTGTGTGTGTGTGTGTGTGTGTGTGAAATGTGCAACTGGATTTCATAAGTACATTGTTGATCAATAACCCCAAAGCAGAGAATGGTCTAATCTAGTGGTTCCATGCAGATGTAAAAACTATAGCCCATTAAACACAATGAGAAAGAGCATCAGGCACCTGCTGCATCTCACAACTGTAGTCCAAAATCTTTGAAAAATACCTGTTTATTTAACCTTTGTGGGAGACAAAATAAATATACTGTAAAGGTAAAGGTTCCCCCGAACATGCGTGCTAGTCGTTTCCAACTCTAGGGGCCGGTGCTCATCTCCGTTTCAAATCCAAAGAGCCAGCACTTGTCCGAGGACATCTCTGTGGTCATGTGGCTGGCATGACTAGACGCCAAAGGCGCACGGAACCGTAGTGGTCCCTATTTTTCTACTTGCATTTTTACATGCTTTCGAACTGCTAGGTTGGCAGAAGCTGGGACGAGTAACAGGCGCTCACTCTGTTACGCGGCACTCGGGATTCGACCCATCAAACTGCCGACCTTCTGATCGACAAGCTCAGCATCCTAACCAACTGAGCCACCACGTCCCTAAAATACACTGTAGCTCACTCTTAATAGTTGCTCCCAGTTGATTCAGATATGACTGTCAGGAGTCCCGGTAATAAATGGGGCCTTTCTACATGTGCATGCACACAGTCTAGCCACTTTAATATTCAAATCAACTGGCCTGTTGTGTGACTGCTTAAAGAAAAGACATGGATCATCCACATGCATGCCCTGAATGTAAAAGGAAAATGATGTACAATGGCTCTGGGCTTCAAGGAAACAATCTTTCTAATGGCCCTTTCTAACCACTTGATGACTTGAAACAGGTTTACAAGAGATACTCAAGGCTATGACAACAGACATTATTTCTTGGGTATGTTTCAAGCCACTACTAAATTGCAAAATTGTTTCCTTGGCAACCTCTTTTGTTTCACTCTGGTGACTCCTTCTTCAGGACGAATGAGTAACTCTGTGGAGTACTGTATGATCTAACCTGCTATTGTTTATAGCTTTCATACAAGCAATAGCTGCAGTCAATAGCTTTGATCCACAAAGCAGGGAACATTGTTACATACTTATTCAGGATGATACTAGTCAAATAACATTAAGCTGTTTCCTTGTAATATAAGCAATTGTGTAGTGCTTCCGACTGAATGTTCACAGTTTCTCAGGGATCTCACCAGCAGCCCTCTGAGGTCAAAACTATACCCCCATATGACCAGTGGTAGACATGAGGGGTGATTATATAAATAATGAGAGCCATTTTGGTGTGGTTAAAGCACAGGAATAGATAGCAGGATTGCATTCTAGGCCTTCCTAGGCATAGCCAGCCAGGTGACTTGACATGACTCACTCTCCCTCAGCACAACCCACCTCACAGGGTTGTTGTTGGGATCATAAAAGGCAGGAGTATTGCTTGTATTTGCAGACTTGAGATATAGATACAGATATAGATAGATAGATAGATAGATAGATAGATAGATAGATAGATAGATAGATAGATAGACAGACAAAACAGACAGACAGACAGATAGATAATAGAATAAAAATCTAATAAATGGTCTGCAGATTTCATAATCCAAATCTGTGCATCATAATAACTTGGTTGGTATTCATATTGCCCTTATTTAGTTTCAGTTTTCTTTAACTTGATTCAGTGGAGGGCTCACCAAACTGAACTCAACCCAGTGTCCAGTCACTCTGCCGCTCACAAAATGGCAACCAGTCTACTATGGCTTAAAACGGCTTCTGTATAGGAAGTTTGCGTGGCAAGTAACCTGTCTTTCAAAAAGAGAAGCGGCCAATCTTCCACGTGGCCTTCCCAAATAGAAGCCATGTGCTGCCGTCCCAAAAGCAGGTGCCATTTGGGAAGTGGCCACAATTCTCAAATGAAGAGAATTTAGCCACTTCCAAAATGGTGCCGGCTTCCAGGATGGCACCACGTGGCCTCTGTATAGGAAAGCTGTGTGGCTTATTGGACATTTCTCTTTGGGAAAGATGATCGTTGGAAAAGGTAAGTGAAGCCAGGGCGTGATAGAATAGTAGGAGGTCCGAAGATGTGGGATCGAGCAGGGTGGGAAGCAGGCCCAAGGCCTGTGGGGAGTCTGCTGTGTTGGAGGTAGGCCCAAGGGACCCAGCGGTGGAGCAGATGCAATGTCACCATGGTCAGTCATAAGGGCAGGTTGCCAAACATCCACATTTTGTTCATGTGACCATGGGGCTCTGCAGTAGCTTTAATGTCAGGTATAGTTTGTTAAATCCCTTTGTTCAGCACCATCATAATTTGAAGTGGTCACTGAAGAATGGACATAAATTGAGGACAATCTGTATTTGAATGCGAACTTACCTAATTTCACATTTAAGTTTAGTTATATTTTAGGAAGCATTAAGATATGTTTGTGTTTGGCAATAAAATGCATATCTTGAAAAAGTGTATTCAAATGGCATGTATTTATAAAAATAATGTACAAGGAAAGCAGATAGCATCTGTTTTGCAAAAATTGTATAGGTAGCCCAAATTGTGAACAAAACTGCCTGTGTCTGGAGAGATATAGAATACACATACATGTTTACAGATGGTTTTTTTAAAGCCTTAAATTCAACAAACTGAAACGAATAAAGTCAGAAAAATAAGAAATGAAGAGTGACTGGATTTAGGTTCATCCAGTTAAGCTGAATGATAAGAGGTTCAGGGCGAAATATTTGACCAATAGGAGATGACTACGCTTACTTTCCCAAGGCCCTTTAGCCAAACACCATCCATCTTGTTGAAGCAGCATGCTGACATGATGGAACTTACTGAGGCACTTGATGTCCTGCCTTGAGCCTCCCTCAGCATCTCTAGAAGTACTGACAGAAGACCATTGAAGGGATGGAAAAGGACCTCAGAAAGGATCTCGGAGCCACCCCTAGTGGTGCTCTTTAGAGGTGTAGTAGCTTGACACAAAGGACCTCTCCGAAGTTCTGCATAACCCTGTAAAATACAAGTCCTCGACTTACAACAGTTCGTTTAGTCACCAGAGTTACAACGGCACTGAAAAAGTGATCTATGACTGTTTATCACACGTATGACCGTTGCAGCACCCCCGTGGTCACGTGATCAAAATTCATATGCTTGGCAACTGACTCGTACTTATGACAGATTGCCCTGGGGTCATGTTACCTCCTTTTGCAACTTTCTGACACACAAAGTCAATGGGGCAGCCCCATTCACTTAACAATTGTGTCACCAACTCAACAACTGCAGTGGTTCACTTAACAACTGTGACAAGAAAGGTCGTAAAATGGGGGCAAAGTCACTTAACAAATGTCCCACTTAGCAACAGAAATTCTGGGCTCAACTGTGGTCATAAATCGAGGACTATCTGCATTTATTCACTCCATTCTTGCAGCAGTTTTGTTGTGAGGTATATTACAAGAGATAATCAGTACGGAGGGCTTTGAGAGAGGATTGGGGAAATAATTTGAAGATAAAGCTATCAATGGTCATAAAAGCCACATACTTCCTTTAGTACCATATATTTCCTTTTGAAGTATTAAGCTTGTCAGGACCAGTTGCTAAGGTAACAGAAAGGTGCTATTTTGTTTGTATCTTGCCTATGTAAGCATCTGATTGGTCACCCTGGGGGAAAGATGCTGAGTTAGAGAGACTGTTGTCTTCATCCAGCTCAGCAAGTCTTAGGTTTTATTTGGTTCAAAAAATATTCATATAACAAAATCCTGCCAAATCACTTAATTTCTCTCTCACCAGGTTCCATTTTTCAATTTAATCCTCGAATTTCAAATTAAGGAGCCTTCCTCAGCCTGCTAGGCTGAAAAGCAGCAGCCTATAGTTGGCTTTACTTCCATTTCATTAAAGGCCTTCGGCATTCAAGACATCTCCATCAGTATGTCCTCAACAAGTCCCTCCATTTTGTGTTAGAACCTACCATCCCCATCTGCCAAAATAATGCTTCTCTGGTTGGTGCTTCGTTTTCTAAAACAAAAATATCCAGAACCAAGTGTTTTGAAAAGCTTCATCCTTAAATATGGAACTCCTTTCTTTCATTTCTGTCAGGTGGCAAAGGAGGGATCTGTGACTGAATTCACACACATAGCTAAGTCAGATATGATGGCCTGATTTCCACACAATACTTTATCATTATTTATAAGAAAGGTAATCAGAACTCTATGTGTAGGAATGTCTGGTGTTTGGTTGGGGTTTTTTGATTATTTAATCATCTCCTCTCCAGCGGCCTATAATCTCTCTCACTTCTGTTAGATCTCAAAGGAAGCTGTTCAGTGGTGGGATTCAGCCAGTTCACACCACTTTGGCAGAACCGGTAGCTAGGTTTTTGTTGCCCAGGCCCAGAATGGACTTCCGGAAGCGGCATCCACACAGAGAACCAACCGGTTGTTCACATATTTGAATCCTACCACTGAAGCTGTTGTAAAGGAGTTCAGCTGAATCTTCCTTCCTTCCTTCCTTCCTTCCTTCCTTCCTTCCTTCCTTCCTTCCTTCCTTCCTTCCTTCCTTCCTTCCTTTTCCTTCTCTCCCTGTCTCCCTTCTGCTATGTGACTACTCTTTCTAAAGGTGAGTCCAAAGGTAATTTGTACCTAGTTGTAGACAGTATTGGGAGGATGAATTAGTGGTTTGCCTCAGCAGAGCACAGGTTTCCGTGTTCCTAAATCAGCACACTATAAAGTGTGGGATATTTGAATTCTCACCATGATGCAAATTTTCAAACAACTATCAAATAAAATAAAGTTTCTTTGAGGATAAGTTTGAAATCTAGGCCGTTCATGTCAGCCTAAAAAATTATTAGACATTTTCAAATTCCCCTACAGCTGGCTGCTAATCGCCTAACAGCGCTGATACAGAGTGAAGCTGAAAAAAACATTACCCTTTCCTTCTTGTTCCTAACCGTCTCTTCAAATCCCTATTATTTCTCTTTGATTCATTATCAGTAATAAAATGCATACGTGTCTCTCGGTGTCAGTGATTTACATTATTATTTAGTAAAAATATCTCTGGGTTGCACTTAAAGGCAAAATAAAGCTTTTGCCTGATGAAAGGGGTGATTAGAAGCATATGGTTAAAGCTAGTGAATTTCCTGTCTTAACCAATGATTTCCTTTGATAGCTCTCAGCCCTTTGTACATCCAATCTGCAGCCCACAGGCTGCCTGCAGCCCTGGACAAATAATATTGGAGCCCCACAAGACTGTAAACTTTTAACACTACTATGTGATTTATATACATTAACTATATTATATAATTTGTATGTGACCCAAGACAATTCTTCTTCACTCAGTGCAGTCCAGGCAAGCCAAAGGTTTGGACAGCCATGCTGTATCCATTCTTTGCTACCTCTCCATTCTCCTCCACATCCAAACCTCGCCAAATGGAATCCTCCCAGTAGTTCTGTATCTCTGCCCTCCCTTTGCCTCCAAGCAGAGAGACTTCAGTGTTGTTTCTCTTCTGTGGCCCCCTCTCTAATTGTTGCTATCAGCCATCTGAAGTACCGCTCACAGCTGAAATCCTTAATGAGTCAAAGGAAACCAGTGGGTCAGCAATGTGCTCAATGTCAGAGAACCCAGGGCGGATCTAAAGATGCTGAGCTAGAGACTGCTGATAGCAGCCTGAGGAGGCCTTGTGCCTCGCTGAATAAAGCATACAAAAGATAAATGAAATTAGCACAAGCAACATGGACCGGTGCTCGTTTCCCCTGCAGCTTTTAATGTAGCGTGCTTGAAATTTTAAGGCCATGTTCTGGAATGCACAAGGGTTTTAAAACGTTGCTTAGGCTGACTTGGCATTCTTTGCCCTTCTGGCACACACAGTTGGTATTCTGATATTAGAATGTCCTCCAGGCCCAAATTATTAGACATGTAAGACATGCGATGGCTTTATTTATAACCAAGATATACCATTGATTTGGTTTACGGAATTATAGGATGGAAAGCACACAATGATAGCAGTAACTGAGGCTTCTGCAAATGTAAACAAATTTTACACTAAAAATGGAATTCATCTCCTATTTTTGTCACCTTACAAACACACACATGCACACACACACAAACGCACACACACAATGGAATATGGAAGTTGTTCATCCCTTGTGGAATGGCCACTAAGATGGCGGACGTGCGGGCGGCCGTGTGAGGTTGAGCTCTGCAGGTCCGAGAAGATAGGCGTCTTAGGAGCCCCTCAGGGCTTTTTTCTTTATGCCCTGGGCTGGGGGAAGGGTGGCAGCAATGAATTTTGCAACTGTCTAGGTCTTCTTACCAGCTTGACCGGCGTTTCGCTGGGCTGCCGGTTTGCTTTCTGCTCAGCTGCTCAGCTGGTCGTCGGGAGTTTCCGGCTATGTCGGGCGGTCGGGAGTTTCCGGCTATGTCGGGCGGTCTTGGCTTCTTCGGCGGCGTTTGGAGTTCCCGGCGGCTGGCGGCGGCGGTGCTACGGCGGCGGCGACGGAGCTGTTTGCGACCTGCGTGGCCTGCCTTTTCTACCGCTTTCTTTTCGACCGACCTGCCTCTGCTTTCTGCCTGCTTTCTGCCTGCATCAGCCTAATGGCGACGACGACGGCGGCGGCGGCGGCGGCGGCGTTGTTCCCGGGCCGTTTTCGGGCCACTTTACCATCGATTATTGTGGTTTGGCCTGCTTTTATCGAACCGTTTGTCCCTCTGCCTCCTGGACCTTTTTGGTCCGTTTCTTATCGGCGGTGGCGGTGGCTCTTCCCGGATTGTTTGCGGCCTTGGCGGCGTTCTGATGGCTACGGTGGCTACGGTGATGGCGGCGGCTGTGTCCATAGCGGCTCAGCGGCAGCGGCTTCGATGACTCAGCGATGGTGTTATGCCCGGTTTGTATATCCCAGATGGGTTGGCACCCCCACTGCTTCTGATGGCCCTGAAGGTCCCTGGGCTAGCCGGTTGATCCCGGTGGAGCCCAGTGGGGCCTTGTGGACTTGGGCCATTTTGAAGGACTTTGGAAGATCGGCGGGGAATTTAATGGACCTGGGGGAGCCAATCTTTGTTGACCACAGTCTGGAAGGCCCCAATAATTATCAAACTGAGGGCCTATGGACTGGTGGTCAGTTACAACCTCTGGGAATGACGAGACAACGGGGGTCTTGGCTGTCATCAGAATTGACTATGATGGTTTGCTTTTGTTTTTTACAATCGACTGCGCATTGCCCCTTATACCCCAAAGGACAGAGAATTCTGGGTATGGGCCATTGTGAGAGGATGGCCGAATTTACATCTCCTGCCCCTAGAGGTGAGAGCTCTATGGGGCAGGCCATACCCAGTGGGGTTGCTCCAGACTTCCATCCCCCCCCCCGAGAATTGGCTCTGTAACCGTAGTGAGAGGACGGTGGTAGGCCTGCCCGGGGGGCTTATCCAGCTGAGTGGCAGCGGCTGGACGGAGGCCTGGGACTCCCTCTCCGAATAGATCCTCCTCATGGACTATCATCTATGGACTGCCTACGATTCGGACTGCTATTTATGCCTTCCTTTAAATATTCGTCCACGGACTTATGCGCCCTCAGGGGTGCTCCCCCCTCCTGGGTGCGACCCGCCTTGCCAGCCGATTATAACCTCGAGGAAGGGCCCATTTATTGGGACCCTGAGAGTTGGCTGGGCACGGGTAGGGGCCTTCGTCGTAGACCTAATAAGAGGCCCCTGATTATTTTTCTTTCAAAATTTTTTAGGGGGTTAGGGAAGCGGGAGGGTTCTTTTGGTTGTTTGGATAAGGGGGGCTATCCAACTACCGCTGTTCAGGCTAGGGCCGATGGAGATCGCTGGGGGGAGGAGCGGGGGTCGGTCACCTCCGGGGCTCCAGGGCTGGTCGTGGGGCTACCTATTCCCACGACATCAGGGAATGGCAGCAGATGGAGGAGCAGAGGGCCGTATCGATCTCAGGGAAGGCCTCTCCGCTACTTACAAGCGGTGAGGCACTCCGACCCTCTGGCTCTACCCCAAGGTCCCGGGAGTGAGGGTGTGCAGCCCCCTGAGCTCCGGCTGGTGTATTTGAACGCCAGGTCCGTCGCTAATAAGGCTCCTCTCGTTCGTGATCTGGTCGAGGGTGAGCAGGCGGACCTGGCGTGCATCACGGAGACTTGGTTGGGCCCAGAGGGCGGGATTCCTCTGGTTGATCTTTGCCCACCAGGTTTCCGGGTGCTGCACCGGCCTCGGGCTCAGGGTAGGGGTGGGGGTGTGGCTGTTGTTGTGAGGGAGACCTTGTGTCCGCGGGAGGCCACTGTTCCTCAGATAGTCGGGTGTGAGTCTCTCTTTTTGAGATGCGGCCCTGGTGCGCAGTTGGGCTTGCTGCTGGTGTACCTTTCGCCTAGTCATGCAGCAGCAGCCCTGCCTGAGCTGCTCGATGTCCTCTCTGCGCTGGTGGTTGAGTTCCCGAAACTTATAGTTTTGGGGGATTTCAACCTACCATCGCTGGGAGGATCATCTGAGTTGGCCCGGGAGTTCATGGCTTCCATGACGGCCATGGACCTGACGCAGGTAATTTCGGGACCGACTCATGAGGGAGGCCACACCCTTGACCTAGTTTTTTTATCTGGACAGTGGTTAGATGATCTTGGTGGGGGCTCTCCAATTATTATGCCCCTGTCATGGACCGATCATCATCTCCTGCGACTGGTCTTCCGTTTTGCCACCCCCCGCCGTGGGTGTTGGAACCAATTAAATGGTACCGCCCCAGACGCTTAATGGATCCCCAGAGGTTCCAGACAGCTCTGGGGTCCCCACCTGCCTCCCTTGCTCACAGCTCGGCAGATGCCTTAGTGGAAGCCTGGGAAAGGACGGCCACTGAGGCTCTTGATCGAGTTGTACCCCTGCGGCCCCTGACCCGGTGCAGATCCCGTCGAGCTCCATGGTTCTCTGCGGAGCTTCGGGAGATGAAGCGTCGGAGACGGGGCCTAGAGAGCGGTTGGAGGTCCAGCCGATCCGAATCCGACCGATTGCGACTAAGAGCCTACATTAGGTCTTATCTCGCTGCGATAAGGGAGGCGAGGTCTAACCACTTCGCCACCCTTATCGCGTCCGCAGATAATCGCCCGGCCGCCCTGTTTAGGGTGACTCGCTCCCTCCTAAATCAGGAGGTGAGGGAGGATCCCTTACAGGGCCGTGCCGAGGAGTTTAACCAACATCTGTCGGACAAAATCGCTCGGATTCGGACCGGTCTGGACTCTGACTGGGCAGAGTCTGACGATCAGGACACGGGTGGTCTTGTCGATATCATCTGGGAGGAGTTTGATTCTGTGACTCCGGAGGAAGTGGACAGGATCATGGGGAGGCTGAGCACCACCACATGTTTATTGGACCCGTGCCCTTCCTGGCTGGTTTATGCAGCCCGGGAGAGGACACGCAGCTGGTTCCAGGCAGTTATATCGGCTTCTTTGAGTGAGGGTATCTTCCCCGCCGTCTTGAAGGAGGCGGTGGTGAGGCCTCTCCTCAAGAAGCCTGCCCTGGACCCTGCTGTATTGAATAACTTTCGTCCTGTCTCCAACCTTCGCTTTCTTGCGAAGGTTGTTGAGAGTGTGGTGGCGCATCAGCTCCCTCTGGTCCTGGATGAAGCGGATTATCTAGACCCGTACCAATCGGGTTTCAGGCCCGGGCACAGCACGGAGACGGCATTGGTCGCGCTGGTGAATGATCTCTGGAGGGCTCGGGACAGGGGGCATTCCTCTGTCCTAGTCCTATTAGACCTCTCGGCGGCTTTCGATACCATCGACCATGGTATCTTGCTGCGGCGTCTCAGGGGATTGGGAGTGGGAGGCACAGTTTTACGGTGGTTCTCCTCCTATCTCTTGGGACGTTCGCAGTCGGTGTTGGCAGGGGGGCAGAGGTCGACCGCGAGGTCTCTCATTTGTGGAGTTCCTCAGGGGTCGGTCCTCTCGCCTCTCCTGTTCAACATCTATATGAAGCCGCTGGGTGAGATCATTCGTGGCTTTGGAGTTGGGTATCATCAGTACGCTGATGATACCCAACTTTTCTTTTCGACCCCAAACCACCCCAGTGATGCCCTCGACGTGATGTCCCGTTGCCTGGAGGCGGTTCGGGTCTGGATGGGGAGGAACAGACTCCAGCTCAACCCCGACAAGACTGAGTGGCTTTGCATATCTTCATCCCGGGTTTATTCGGACATTCCACCTCTAACTATGGGGGGTGAATTATTACCCCCCGTAGATAGGGCTCGCAACTTGGGGGTCCTCCTAGATTCACGGCTCACCTTGGAAGATCATATAGGAGCCGTGACTAGGGGGGCCTTTGCACAGGTTCGCCTGGTGCGTCAGTTGCGGCCCTATCTTAGCCGGGATGATCTGTGCACGGTCACTCATGCGCTCGTGTCCTCTCGTCTGGACTACTGCAACGCTCTCTACATGGGGCTGCCCTTGAGGACCACTCGGAAGCTCCAACTGGTACAGAATGCAGCCGCGAGAGTGGTGTTGGGAGTCTCCCGATACTCCCACGTTACGCCTCTGCTCCGTGAGCTGCATTGGTTGCCAGTTGTCTTCCGGGTGAGATTCAAGGTACTGGTAACGGTATTCAAAGCACTCCATGGCATGGGGCCGGAGTACCTCAGGGAACATCTGCTGCCGGCATCAAGCTCCCTGCGCCCTGTGCGTTCCCACAGAGAGGGCCTCCTCAGGGTGCCACCGATCAGAGAATGTCGATTGGTGGCCCCCAGGGGGAGATCCTTCTCTGTGGGCGCTCCGGAGCTGTGGAATCAGCTACCGGTAGAGCTCCGGATGGCGCCCGATCTTCGCTCCTTTCGCCGCGATCTCAAGACATTTTTGTTTGTACAAGCCGGCCTAGCCTGAGGGGGAGTGTTGGGGTTGTTTTATTTTTTGTTTTTTAATTTTTCTGGGGGTTTTTAGCGTTGTATCATATTGTTTTAACTAGGGCAATTGTTTAATCTGTTTTTAATGTTTGTATTGGTTATTTTATTCTGCCCTGTGAACCGCCCTGAGTCCTCAGGGAGAAGGGCGGTATATAAATGTTATTAAATTAAATTAAATTAAATTAAATTTGGAACATTTAAATGTACTTCAGAATTGATATGTGTACAAAGGTAAAGAAAGGTCATGTTTGCTTATGGAAATGCTTATAGTATTATTAACTAGGGCTGTGGAATACTTCAGAGTCAGATCAGAAAAGGTGCTGAAGAACATGTGGAAGTTGGAAAATAACCTGTTGGGTGTTTTTAAGGTAGCTGTGGAAAGAACTGTGTGATCATTGAAAAAGATGCAGTCGCTTTAAAGAGTTTTCTGGAATCAAATTCAAAGCACTACACAGTCATCCTATAGAAAGGATTTAATTAATTTAGTTTAGTTTTGACTGAATTTACATAAAACTATTAAATCCATTAAACCCAATTTATATTAACAGTACAATTTGCCATATCCTATCTCATTTATTGGTTCACTCAAAACCCAGGAATGCCCTTTGACTTAAAAACTGTGACTTCTTACCTGTGGGTAGAACTTTTTTAAAAATGCTGTATTTCTTCACAGAGACAGAGAAAGTTATCGTGTGGTCTGAAAATACCAATGAAAGCCTTCAGGTGAAAGTAACAGCTTTGGTGAGTGATATGATTTTACACATCAGCCTATGTATATGTTTACCCAAATAATTGCTATTCTACACGATTATTTTTATTCTGTACTTTGGTCTAAGATAGAATTATGATTGGGACTTTGAACAGGCAAAAATAAGAGACTGCTTGTTAGTCATGTTTTGTATTAGGGGACCCCAACCTCCGGGGCGCAGTCAGTGGTGGGATTCAGCTGGTTTGCACCGGTTTGGGAGAACCGGTAGCTAAAATTACCTGAATTTGGAGAACCGGCTGGCTTCTGGAGTCTAGGCTTCGGAGGCCTTCCAGGCCTAGGACGTCCTACCAGAAGTGCATGGATACCACTTCTGGAAGTCCGTTCTAGGCATCGGAGGCCTAGAGGAGGCATCAGAGGCCTGGAGGAGGACTCCCAGGCCTAGAATGGCCCACCAGAAGTGCATGATGCCACTTCCAGAAGTCCGTTCTAGGCATCGGAGGACCAGGCCTGCATCACATAATAGAACCGGTTGTTCAGATATTTGAATCCCACCACTGGCCGCAGTCTACTACCAGGCGCGGCCTGTTCAAAACTGGGCTGTGGGGAAATGGGCAAGCACACGTGTGAAGCTCCAGTTGCACAAATGGAGCTTTGTGCACTAGTGCCCTCCACTTCACACACGAGCACAAGTACCCTCCGTTCAAGTCCCTCAGCTCACACAAGTGGAACTTCATGTACACTTACCCATTTTCCTGTGGAAACTCCATTCCATTATCCAATTTATCAACCAGGCTCAACAATAAACTGCAGATCTTCTAACACTTAACCCTCAATTAACTCTTGCTTTCATTTGGCAAAAGACTTGCAGATACAATTTAACCAGTCAATTGGGCTGAGATAGGCAACTATAAAAATTGAATAAATATATAATAAATAAAATAAATTAGTGTTGAATTTTAATGAAGAGAGAAACAAAGACTTAAAGACAACTGTTGGGTGATCTTTTGATAATCTTGGTAGTTCTTATATTTCAATTAGTCTTCTACCATGGTGTTCTACTTGTGACTAAGACCTTTCCATAGTCATGAATCTGTTCTGATATTTTTGTTGCTTAAGTTTTTAAAAGTCTTTTTTACTGGGGATTTGATTTCTTGATTCTTTTTTATTTATTTATTTTTCACATTTTTGAACCTCCTATCTCCCTCAAAGAGGGATGCTGGGCAGTGTACAATAAAATGTTAAAATATATAGAGCAGCACATAAGAATTATTTTTTTTAAAAAATGTAGAATTTAAAAAGAGGCAATGATGACTGAACCCTGTAAAAATTAGTTTAAAAAGCAAAGGAGGTCTCTCAGGGCTCCAACCAGCTGCATGGCTGTGTGTTCCTCTGGGCTCCCCATTCAAGGCTGCAGAGCCATGTTTTACTCCTTTTTGGAAGACCAGGAGCATGGGGCCCTGCCTCACCTCGGGTGTGTGTGTGTGGAAATATTACATAGGGCAAGGACAATGGCAGAGAAGGCTCCCTTCCTTCTCACTTGGAATTCTTTAAATGACAGATCTGCAACATACCTTCCCTGCCTGACAGGGTGGGATAGGCCTAGGTAATGGAACAATTTTATTGTTAAAATTACTATTTGAACATAAGTACTGTGTGCTACAATTTCTTATGCTATTATCCTCATTGGGTCTTCCTTAAATGCCCCGTTTTCCTGTCTTTCATATATCCGTATCAACAGCAAAAGATGTTTAGATTTCTCTGTACTGTAAGGAGTCCTCAGCTGTCCAGATGTTGCTGAGCTCTGTCCAGATGTTGATGGACAGTGAAGGATGGAGGAAATCAACTCTTCGTTTTCTGCATCATTCACAGTGCTGTCTGGATATACGGAAAGTTAGAGATCAACCACATCCCCCACCTTACTGTATATTTATCCCTGGAAGAAACTTCCACTGAACTCAGCGATGGCCAAATCTTTAATTTCTTAAGGCCAAAAATGGTCCACAACTAATCTTGGGATAGAAGTCAGGAGACGACTGGTTTATACCTCATTCCAACAGACTAATAAGCAGGTTACCAGGTCCCTCTGCTGCTCTTCTTAAAGGGTCATTGGGTTCTTTCATAATGGCAGTTGGCAAAAGGAAGAATTTCAGTTACTATTGCTTAGCTACCCAGGGCTGAAAGCAATCCCCTAGAGCAGGGGTAGGCAACCTTGGCTCTTTTATGACTCGTGGACTTCAACTCCCAGAATTCCTGAGCCAGCCGTGCTCAGGAATATACATCCTAAAACAGCCATGTGTATATTTAGATTTGGGCAATTTCAGTTTTAAGCTTTTAGCAGTAGTCCAGCTTCCATTTCTGGAAGATTGCATGAGCTGAAGTACAAAGAAGAAAGGATTAAAATATTGTAATGGTTTAATAACTTCACCTGTTTTGCCTTCTTAGTTAGGATGTATATTAACTTTTATTTTGGCCATTGGTTCTTGCCAGTACTCAATTTGAGTACAAGAAACAAACTAAACTAACTTTATTTGTGCGTTTACTGATGTTGCAGTTCCAATAAAGAAATCAAATCTGTTTCTGTGAAAGATCAGAAGAAAAGGGAATGAGACAGATGAAACATTCTTATACATAGATACCATATGATTCTTTCCTGCATTCAAACATAGTTCCTCTATTCCAAATACTTTATACATATGTAAAACACATGCTTTAGTCTAGTCTTCTTCAATCTGGTATTTTCCAGTTGCGGGGATTGCAACGCCTAAAATCCATCTCAGTAATGGGGGGGGGGCATGGTCTCAAAATATGTGGAAGATATTAAGTTGGTAAAACTGCTGCACTCCATCCATTTTAAAGGATTAGTAGTTTAGTTCTTTAAATCAAGGGCAATCATTCTCTCCAGTCACTGTTCTTCGGTTTTTGTAAAATATTCCGTAAAAGTTAGTATAATCATTAGGCATAATTTTAGCAGTCATAAATTGTAATGGTGATAGTATTTACACATTGAATGCTAGATTATATTAAATTCATATTAAAAGGATAGATATTGCCCTTAAAGGTTTCAACAGGCTCATATCAATGAAAGCAAAAGGAATCTATTATTTTTGTTCTTATAAAAGTTACTTCTCACTAAAAACATGGAAATTGATACTTCATACAGCAGTGGTGACGAACCTTTTAGAGACCAAGTGCCCAAACTGCAACCCAAAACCCACTTATTTATCACTGGGTGCCAGGTGGGCGTGGCCCACTGGGTGGGTGTGGCTGAGGTGGTCATGGAAGATTGGGTGGGTGTGGCCAAGGTGGGTGGGGTCACCTCAATGTTGCTTGTGGGGAGGGACACCTGTGGGGGCAGGCAGGGTTGGGGGAGCTCCAGGAGGTCTCTGGCAGGTGGGGCGGTAGGCAGGAGACTCATCCTGTGGGGTGAGGGGAGACAGGGTGGGGGTGCCATTGCCATGGGGCAAGGCAAGGGCTGGGACAGCTGCTGCCTGACACCATCAGCCCCCGCACACAGAGGCCAGCGAGCACATGGGGGCCAACTGTGTCCGTCAGTAGTCACAGCCTGCCGGTCCCTCGACAGGCGCACTCTGGGACTCCACAGCCCATCACCAGCAGTTCAAAGAAGCCACCTCCAAGATGGATGGTCAACCAACAGCTGAGGAGGTGATGCAGTGGGTCGTGCCTGGGAAAAGGAGAGCATGCGAGGCCAGGAGGGACAGGAGGGGGGGAAGGGAAACCAGCTGTGCCAGGATGCATTCAGCCACGTGGGACCTTGGCAAATTAGCAGGCAGCTGGTTAAAGAGGGACAGTTGCCACCTCTGGGGCATGGCACAGGTGCCCACAGAGATGGATCTGAGTGCCTCCTCTGGCACCCATGCCATAGGTTCACCACCACTGTCATACAGTATTATCAATCGATCCGACAGGTCTGTGCCTATTTATTTTGTCATTATCCAGATAAATAATCATGATGTAGAGCAGAGATTAAAATAACTGAGGCTCCAGGACTAAACACAATTTTTTAAGCAGCTGTGTTTTTGCTTGAAATAGTTCAACTGTCATCAAACTATTGCACATTCCTAAAATCAAAAACATGATTGGGGAGTCATTGTGTTAACTACATCATATTTTAATTATGTTTAAATGTAAACAAAGCAACATCAATTCTGGATTGTTTATGCCTGTAAGGCAATGTTCATTAACATCTCCAAGAAATCAAAGTTGCATTACATTCTCCATAAGCAATGTGGTGTTAAGATTTGTTTTTTTTAAACTTTCCTTATGAATATAAGAACAAATATATTAAAATTCTAATGTAATCTTTATTTTCACCAATGAGATACGAGAGCCTGCTTGCTTGCTTTTTAAAAAAACTGAGTACAAGCTCTTCAAAGAACCCTGGTGGCACAGTGGTTAGAATGCAGTATTGCAGGCTAATTCTGCCTACAGTCAGGAGTTCGATCCTGACCCGCTCAAGGTTGACTCAGCCTTCCATCCTGCTGAGGTCGGTAAAATGAGGGCCCAGATTGCTGGGGTCAATATGCTGACATTGTAAAAACCATCCAGACAGTGCTGTAAAGCACTATGGGGTGGTATGTGGGTCTAAGTGCTATTCGTAGAATAGAATAAAATACTTTATTTGGCCAAATTCCACAAGGAATTTGTCTGTGGTGCATAAGCTTCAGTGCATGTGCAAAACAACAACAACAACAACAACAACAACAACAACAACAACAACATAATAATAATAATAATAATAATAATAATAATAATAATAATGACACCAATAACAAGGTAGTAAAAGATGAGAAGGATAATAATTATTGCTATTGCTAAAGCATTCTGAGGTGAGAACTGGATATTTCTGGAGGAGAAGCTAGTTGCTGAGTTAAGGGGACACAGGCCTAAGTGAAAACTGGCTCTTACTCCATAAGGTTGACTTTGTTTGCCCAGAAGTTTATTTTTCTATTTTCCCTGTGTGAATGTGGGGGTGTACCTGGAGAGGTGAGATGTCTCTAATATGGAAGGTAGAGGGAATGAAAATGGTGGTGCCTAAATCCAGATGATTAATGGTCAGGAATATCTGAAAGGCCATATATAGTTGCAGGCTATTTTCCTATCTAATCTCCCTTCCCTCAAGTATATGATACCAATGTCATATACTTGAGCAAAGTACATGATTTGATCATGAATGAAGAAGCCAAACTATCAAGCCAACCTGCCAGGTCAGGATTTCCTGGCTTCCTATCAGCCATGGGTCTGTTTCAAAATGCCATCAGACCAATGCAAAGGCCAGAAAATACCTTAATTTAGTTTTGCCTCAGGATATAAGAAGGAGGTCCAGATACTGAGAAGAGGTACTATTACCTTGAGTAACTCAACATCTGATGAAATATGGTCTCATAGCATCATCTAGCTTCTGCAGTTATTGAGGATCCATTATTATATATATATATATTTCTGAAGACTTACGAATGCTTAATACTTTGGCAGAATTCAAAGAATATTTATTTATTTAATAAGTAGACCAAACAACTTTAGGCAGCTTACAATTTAAAACCAATATGTAAAGAATACAACTGATTGAAAGAGCAAAATACCAAAACACAAACAATCAGGCCAAAACAAAGCAACACCAAAAGGAGACTCCACAATCACCGTGTCCCCACAGCCTGGGAAATCAACTGGGTTTTCAATAATTTCGTGAGCAACATAAGAATGGCAGCCATGTGAATTTCTGGAGGAGGGTCATTTCAGAGGGAATAAGAGCAGATCCTGTTGAGGTTCTCAATGATTTTTGGAATGGGGAAGCGGAACAGCCCCGTGTCACAATCACTCCAAATGCCAATCTAACACTGAAGAGCCTAAACTTCTATATGGTTTCTGGGAGAGCTCCAGGCAATGAAGCAAGTCGGGAGAAATCAGGAACGCTGATAGTTCAAGTCTCACCAGGGAGTTGTCAGTCATATCTGTTGTGTGATATTGAGGGCTGATAAGAACGCTTATTGTGTGGCCTCCAGCTTGGTTTTTAAGATAGGCAAGGACTTGCTGTCATCTGTCCTGAAATACCCAACCTGAAATCCTTAAATTCAAATAGATTTATTTCAAAGATAAAATGTCATTTAAAGAGATGTATAACAGCACCACTCCCTCAGTCAAACGGATGGTGCTTTATAAAAATGTATTTGAATTCATGCTAGGGGCCAAGTCTTAAACACTGAAAAATGAGAAGGTGTTCTTTTCTTTTTTAAAATCTTTATTGATGCTTTAAGGAAAGCATTGTGACAGAGGCATCCAGCTCCCTGTCTTTCTTCTCAATAGCCTTTGGTGAAAGAGATTTCACACAATTCATGCACTCTAGTATGCCATAGTAAAAATGCTCAAGTATGTGTTTTTGATTGAAGTCTAAAACATTGATCATGTAGCTAAAGAGGCCATGCTACTAAACCATGGATGAGTTAAGCTTTCACAGCTGTTGCTTGAAATTCTCTCATAATGCCCAGTGTATTTTTGTCCTTCAAAAACTAATAAGTGAAATACGATTGTAGACTTCCGGTTTGCCACGCAGCCTCTATGGACGGCTGGGAGACTTGCTCTCTCTCCCCCGTCCAGTTTCGCATCGCTGGGGGCCCCTGAAAAGGGCCTAAAGTCGCCCCGAAGAGGCGACCAGCAAGGAGGGGTGCTCGCTGGATCGCGGGAGAGCCACAACTCTTCCATTAGATATGACGATCCCTCCAAACCGGCGGATGAAAGGACCGGCCATTGTGGCTCGTCCCTAGGCTGTGAACAGCCGAAGTCACATTTTCCACCAGGCAACTCTTAAAGCAGCGCAGAAGAGACTGAGTGAGATCTACCTCTTTTACACCCTAATTACTTTCTCTACCTCCTTAAGCTGCTAAGCATTATCCCCCCTGCAGCAAGGGAAGAGGGACTTTAGCCCTACCTCCAGAAAGAGTGGCGACTAAATACCCAGGGGCATCTTAAAACATTGAAAAAGTAACTGAATCCCAATTGGAACCTTACTTCTCAAAGCATGTGGACTGAAATTTTTTTTATTTTTCATTATTTACTTCTGTTGGAAATCTGGGTTTTTTCTTATAAAAAAGAAAAAGAAAAACTGAAAAGATTGAAATAACTTTGGGACTCAAAGGAAAACTTTAAAAGGGTCCTGTCTGACTGCCCAGGGAAATAGATAAGATACATAACCTTGAGAACTTTGAAACAACAACTGTGAAAGGCTTTGTGTTCCCTACCTAGGAAAAAAAATCTCTCTTTTGGATTTCCTAAGCGTAAAGCCTTTAGTTTAAAATACCAATATGGAAGAAGACCAGGAACAAAATTTCCTTATAGATGAAGATCAACAAACTCTCTATATGTTGAAAAAACTAATTCAAATTCTTACCACAACCAATGAAATACTAAGAGGCTATGTGAAGGAACAAGAGGACAGCCCAGATATGAAAGCCCAAACTTTGACTACAACTAAAGAATCATCTATACAAAATACAACAGAAAAAAATGAAACATTCAAATACTATGACAGAAGAATCTACTATTCAACAAATATTGACATTTGAAAATTCAGAAAAGACATCAACAACTTGGAAAAAGGAAAAGGTTTCTTATACATCTCAGAAGGAACTAGAGGATCTAGAAAAAGAACAGTTGGATGAGAAGATAAACAATTCAGAACAACCACGTCGATATGGAAGAATAGAGATGATCCACTAGAGCTACAAGTTCTCTCAAAAGAATAGCAACTGGATGATTTTGCCAATATTAATTAATATACATGATATTACAAAGAGACTGGTTCAATAACCTAAAAACAAGGACATGGAAGATTTGGCAAAGAAAAAAAGCCAGAATAAGACTCAAGAAGAATGGAGTTTCGACCATCTTATTGAAATCTAAAACAGAATGTACTTAAATAGATAAGATGTGCATGTTGAACACAAGACATTGTTATAAACTGAGATAAAGAAAAAAATTGGTCATTAAAATTTAGCAGTATAAATACTAATAGCTAATTTGAATATTGATTTGTATATAAAGATCATGTAAGGGTGAACAATGTAGATAAGCTAAAAACTTATTGTTAAAAGTAATAAATGGGTCTATATGGAACGTTAAAAATGAAAATTATTAGTTTAAGCTAGAGATAGCAGATACAAAGAGGAAGAGAGAGGAAGTATTAAATACTGAAATAAAAAGAAATTTTGATTATTACTTAAAAAAACTGAAAACTAGCAAAAAGGAAGGATATCATATTGTATTGTATCCTTAATTTGTTGACATAGAGGGTTAGAAGTTAAGTAAACGGGATGTGTATTTTGAATATTAGACTTTGTGAGGAATGATGATAGATGAATTGGGAGTATATTAAAAATTTTGGGAATGATAAATATCAAATGTTAAATCTAAATGTTAGTGGAAATTAAAACTGAAAAATCTATTAGGTCATTGATTGTCTAAAAGATTGTATGTTAAAAAAACTAGAATACGTGTAAACTAAAAACTTTGGATATATGTAAGGAAGCTATTTTCTATGTGATTGATAAGATAAAATTTGTCTTTTAATTTACAAATAGACAGTATATATGAAGGGAAAAAGAGAGGAAATATTTATGGTAGCAATCTGAAATCTGTACTAATGATATCTGTATGTAGTTGAATCACTACTACTCAGTCACCATGTTGCTTTTCAAATATGTGAATGTAATATTAGAAAATCAATAAAATATATATATATATATATATATATATATATATATATATATATATATATATATATATATATATATATATATATATATATATATAAAGAAATATTATTGTATTGTATACTGTATGTTGGCTTTCCCTTAAGGAGCATATGCAAAGACTACTAAATATTCTTACATTATTGAATGTAAGAATGTAGGTTTGTTCCTTTCAAAAACAGGCTGCAGTCCTGTATGTAATTTTGTGAACATAAGCTCCTTTGATTTCCTTTGCAGTCATATAAAGTATTGAATCTCTTCTGACAGTGAAAATGTATGATTCAACTAAGCTGAACCATGCCATATCATATGTGCAATTTATATTATTTTGTGTTCTACATTCAGCATAGCCTATACTAGTATACTGGTTAAAGTACTGAATTGAATGCACTGAGTAATTATTGGCCAGTCTTTTTTTCTCAGACCAAGCAACTTCACAAAGGACCTAGATTGGCAATAAAATTTGGAGATCCTAATCTGCAACTTTGAGGTCTTAAAAAAGCAGAATATAAATACAATCAATCAAGGCCAGTGACACATTATGCATTTCTTAGTAACACTGCCTGTAGACAGATGTTCTTATGGAAGCTGCTTTACTCCCAGCACCAATTGATTTCATCAGATAATTTCATCATCACAATTTTCATACATCAAGCTAAGCCATAGTATAATTTCCTCGACCATAATTGATCAAGCCATGACAGAACATGATGGCTAGTGAAAACTGAAGCCTCAGTTTTATTCGGTCAGATAGCTCTGTGAAGCTATTTGGCAGTAAGAATATCTGTACTGGTCTTTTAAGCTACATTATCAAATAGCCATATAATGTTTGCTTCCAAGCCCTTATAGAATCAATCCCAACCTTTCTGCCCAATTGCTCTCATTTCATTCATTATATGTGTTCATATTACTAACTATTATGCATTGCAAAAGGAAACATGTTTCATCAGTTGACATCTACAAATGAGCAACTGCCAAATTAGTTTTTCCAGATAGGTGCCACCAGTAACATAATTGCTATTGCTTTGGTCCTTGCATGGAACAGGTAGCAATACCATTTAGCATTTAGGCTTATATACTGCCCTATAGTGCTTTACAGGACTCTGTGGGGGCTCTACAATGTAGACGTATTCGCATATTGCCTCCAGTAATCTGCATCCTCATTTTACCAACCTCGGAAGGATGGAAGGCTGAGTCAACCTTGAGCCCCATCAGGATTAAACTGCAGGCTATGGGCAGACTTTGCCTGCAGTACTGTACTTTAACCTTAAAAAATGAATGTTTAAATATTTGAATTCTAGTAATCATAAAAATATAAGGACCTTGTTGGGTCAGAGAAAAGCCACGTGATCAGCAGCATCATGTTTCTCGTGGTGGAAAAATGGATGTTTATGATTTCCAAGCCCTGCTAAAGATAACAGCTGTTTTCAGTTGTTCCTGCACAATAAATATAAAACAACACGGAGTCACCAATAAAAATTTTATCCATGAATTTGTCTAATCCTTTTTGGAAAGACCGAACTTCCTCACCAGCAAATTCCACAAATTAGGGGTTGTTAGAAAAAACCCTTGTAAAAACCTCCAGGTCTCCTGAACTATTGTCCAGTTTTCAGTTGAGAATCCTATTATTTCGTTGACTTGATTTATTGATTATGCATTTATTGATTATTGATTAGAGGCTACGAAGATTTTCTCCAAGAGGATCTGCCCCAATCTGATCTTTATTAGGGTTGTAATTAAGTCCATTCACCTTGCCGCTAGTTTTTATCCTCTCTTTCCTTCAATCTTTCCCAGCATTCACTGAAAAACCATCCCACAACTCCAAAATAAACCTTTTTTTCATTATTTTGGGGAAAGGAAAAAAAACGTTTATTCCCTGATGTTTTCTGCATGTGCATCTTACACATCTCAATTGCAAACCTATTTAAATGTCTATTTCAAGGTTTTTCTTCTTCTCAGGATCATGGGATCCTAATTTCTAGTATTATGGGGTTAAATTATTTTAGATTTTGTTGTTGTTGTAGGGAACATATGTCTACTTCCGGACACCTTTGGTTGACCTTTTTTTTTTAGCCCTCAGCCTTATACTTTTGTTTTTGAGACAGTTGTTATTATACCAGTTTGGTATACCAAAAGAATTCTAAAATATTTGCGCGGGGTGAGTGAGTGTGTTTGCTCCAGTATGCATCATTTTGCTCTTGCTTAAACTGAAGTTCATTTGCCATTTTTATAAACCATCCATGTAATACGAATGGCAGATGGGATTCAACATAATTGAGTCCAAAGCCATGTAGGAAACTAGAAAGAAAACTCACAGGATAGAGCTGCCTTGGACTTAATAACTCTAAAGAAGAAACATGAATGCTTTGGCTTAACAAAATATCAGCGAAAGAGGAAAGGGACCATTCCCTGGTCACCCCTATTATTATAAACACCAGCTGCTCTTTTGCCTCCAGTGGCTTCTATAGGGACCAGCTGGCCAACAGAGGCACATGGCAAAAAGGACACGAAAAGAGACCACCTGTTCACCCGTTTTGAAGAGGGCCATTTCTTTTTCTTTACAGTTTGGCGACACATGTATTTGTAACAAGCGGAATTGTTATTATCCTTACTTATTCTTACAAGGCAGAAACAAGCAACATAAAGTGGAAATAAATAGGCAAGTTATATGATTAAAAGCCATACATTATGTTCTGCATCACTTGCTAGTTGTACTACTTTGGCCTGCCAGTAGAAGATACTGCAGTGTGTGTACCTTCCCCTCTTTATTTATATATACTTTAATCTATGCACATGGAAATAAATATACCAGAAGAAATTCAAATCTAGACTTTGATTGATCTGCTAATTTAATTTAATTTAATTTAATAACATTTATATACCGCCCTTCTCCCTGAGGACTCAGGGCGGTTCACAGGGCAGAATAAAATACCAAATACAAACATTAAAAAAAGATTAAACGGTTGCCCTAGTTAAAACAATAGGAGTACAATTCTAAAAACCCCAGGATAAAATTAAGAGACCAAAGATAAAACAACCCCACCGATCCCCATCAGGCTAGGCCAGCTTGTACAAACAAAAACGTCTTGAGATTGCGATGAAAGGAGCGAAGATCGGGCGCCATCCGGAGCTCTACCGGTAGCTGATTCCATAGCTCCGGATTAATGGATTAAAAAGAAAGGTATTTTTTTAAAAAGGAAAAAGGGATCACTGGAAAAATGTGAAGTCCTTTGCCGATACTCTTAAGAAACTAGAACAGTTTAATTTTCTTTGTAAGATTGCTATTCTGTCTGTATTTATTTTCTTGGATATTCCACTAAACCTAGCAGAATTACCCTTAGGACAGCACTGTAAATATTATGGGTGGCAAGTAAACATTCCCTATAGAAAACTCAAAAATTTCTACAGAACCTATTTACATTTAGCCTGACTTATAGAATTATTTTGTTCTTTCACTATGACCATATCTACACTGCCAGTCTATAATATTGTATATTCCTGCATTATAATGTATATGTGAACTTCAGATTTTCTATAGTTCTACTGTGTGACAGATTCATTAGAATTTCATGAAACACACAAAGAATGAATGACTAATATATTTCTGCAAATCCTAGTGTTCCCTTTTGCAAATTCCCAGCTGAGAACTATTTCAGAAGAAAAGACTAAAAGGAGGGGGAGCTTCAATTTTCCATTGCAAGTTAATAAATGAAACCATCCAGGTTAAAAGGCATCCATTCTCCTTGAGAAATGAAGTTTAAAGAAGTAGTTTATTAATACAGTTGTTTTCCTTGATCAGACAGTTCAGATAGATGAAAAATTCACAGTATAATATAAATATGATGAGCTTGCATGCTCCTTGGATTCAGAAGCTGGCATTTTTGCATATGGAATTTCACTAACTGACATATAGCTATATTATTCTATAACTTTCATTAATTGGCTAATTGTAAAGGAAAGTGTGTTAACTAGCAACCAGCCCTAATGTGTTAGTGTATGATCCACTGAGGTTTAAAACTGTGTGGGCTGTAATCAAGGTTTAATTATTTCATTTTTTTGGGTAGATACCTTTAAGTTCTATGAAAGTTATACAGTATTCAGGTTTCTAATATTGTAGCTATTTTGAATTTGAAAGACCACAGAAAACTTAACATCTCATTAAACAGCCATGCAGACAAATGTTGTGTCATGGTTCCAACTAATGAGACAGTTCAAAGAACATTCCTGCATTGTTTATTCTAAAAAGTCTATAATAATGAGAATGAAGCATTGGCATTTGTGGATGGATGCCAAAATCTGAATTCTCCTCCCCTGAACACATAGTTTCAAACACAATTCCCTCCCTTAATTTAAACGTCATAAATCACATTCTCCAATTAGTTTAATATGCAAAGCTTCGCTTCTGTTCTGTTTCCCGCCATTCCTTATCTTATTAAAAAAACAACCGGGGTAGAATTCTCCTCCAACCCAGTTTCATTTTTCAAAAGCAAAACAGTTTAAAGGGAAAGGCTGCCTCTTATATTGTCAAGGCAAAAACGTCCAATGTTTGTAGCGTTGACAGGTTGGCTCAATGCACACTAATTAATGTTTGCACCAGGCATATCATGTGAACAGAATCTGTATCACATTTCTATCAAATTTCTGGTAATAGTCTAGATTGGAAGCAGTTAATCCAAAGAGCAAATCTGTCCAAGCTCTGGCTAGTAAAATTGATTAAGAAGAGGGTTAAATTAGGAAAAGCAATGGTAACCTCTAATCTAAATCTCGATTATAAAAGCAATTTTTTGGTTTGTAGCACTAGTTAGCCCAATGTTGCATCGTGTATCAACAGGGAGCCTAAATCCCAAGCCTTAATGTACTTTCTTTGCTTTTGGCAAGTGATAGCTTATTTAATAAACCATGACTAAATGAGTCATGATTTGACATCAGTCAGAAACCAGTCAAAGTGTTTATATCTTAGTATCTCTGTTTGCCTTCTAACTTGGGGATACATGTTCTTCAGACATGAATCTGTAGTAAACAGATTGTCAATCATATACTCTCCTTCAATGACAATATTAGCTTTATTTATAACTGCATTTCTACTGCATTTCACTTGACTGAATCTATTTGAAGTCATTCAACCTACATTGATTTAAAAGGCTAGTTGAAGCAGTCTCATCTTTTCTTGTGTTTTAGCCACTTGTGTATCTGAAAGCAAAAAAAACCCAACACTTTTTTAAAGGTGCTTCAGACCATTTTTGTTGCATTATTGCAGCTATTTTAAAATGTGAATTACAGTATAGGCAATGTACAGGTTGTATTAATATGTAACACTTGATTTCCTTGGTGGTTTATTAATACTTTCCTGTCTAATTAGTATTAATTGAATGCATCTCAAGAATAGGAAATAGGAAAATTGGAACACCAAAATGTTATGTTGTATGCACCAAAAATAGCCTCATCCATATTTAGATTCATGGAAAGAGAATCTATTAAATTTGCAATGGTTAAGCAGTTCACTTTAATATTCATCTATGTAATTAGGCTGCTGTTCCTGGTTTTTAAAAGGAGTTCTACTCTATAACATTAAAAGATTCCTTCTAGTTGACTTTAGTTCCTCTGATCTCCTTGACCCATTGACATAGTTTTTTTGACAATAATATAAGTTTGCATTGCTTCCCTCTGGATTGTTCTTTTTTAAAATTCCCACTCTGGTCTGTTGTATTAGTTTTCCTTGGATGTCTACGCAGGCCTGAACCTGCTTAACATCCAAACCCAGAAAAAGCATAGCCAGATGCTGCCACATACGTAGACATTGCTTTAACAAAAATCATATTACATTCAGTGTAATGGTCCTTTATACATTTATGATCTATAAACTTCAGTGAATGGGTTTAAAAATAAGGAGTACAAAAGTCTGAATGCATATATACTATAATCTTTTGCAATAAAAGGATAAGAATCCCTTTGATAAGTGATGGGATTCCAAGCAAGAACTTGAAATTTCACACCCAGAGTTCTCCATTTTAAGAGATAACAGATAAATGTTTAGGACAGGCTCAGAGATTAAGGCAATTAAGCTTGAAAGGAAGGTATCTGCCATAACAATTTTGTAATTTGTCCATTTTAACAACACATGAAGAATCTCCTTACTAGAGGACATATAAAACCAACTCAGAATCATCACTTGCAGAAGAAGAACTGGACACAATGACTCCTGTGATTGCTATTGAGGAATGTGAGGGCAATGACTCAATACAGCCTACAAAATAAAATTAGCTGTGAACTAAAATATTTTGGGAAAGGTCTTAGGGAAACTGTTTTGGTATGAACAGATTCATATGAGTCACTTCAGCCCATCTGCAGTAAAGACTAAAAGCAGACCTAATGACTTGGAAGAAGCACTTGGATTTAGAAGATTGAATCAACTTCTTGTCATTTTCTCATATTGTTTTTGTGGTCAGAATGCCCTTTACTGTAATGTTTTATTTTTATTTTTTAGAGAATAATGGTACTTTTGCAATTGACTCTTTCCACTCCCAGAAATGTTTATAACATGAATACTTCTCTTCTGACTCAATATTGCTTATACCAAACTAGGATAAAGACTAAATATGTCTATCAGTCAGATGTTCTCAATAAGGACACCCACACAGTGCTACTGTCTCTCAAGGCTTACCTCCCTATCTTGTAAAGAATTTGGCCGGAGGGTAAGCAGCTTATTTCTCCTCTCATTTTAAAGTATTTCCATATTGATAAGGATCCTTGGTTTAAAGGAGCTAAGTTTTTAATCTATCAGACTCGTTTTACTGTTATTATACATTTTAACTACCGTACATTAATATCTAAGTCACATTACTGTTTCCAGAAAAGCATTAGATAAGTGTAATGAATTGATACGTTCATTGCAGTGGTATTCATTTATTTCAATGTTTCTTAAACCTGCCAATTTTAAGATGTCTGGACTTCAAGTCCCAGACTTTTTTAATTTAAGAAGCCCACACATCTTCAAGTTGCCAAGCTTAAGAAACAATGATTTATTTGGTTTCCTGTTTTTTCTACCACTGTTAATTAATGCCAGTATTCCCTATCTGCTTAATCTAGAAATAATTCCCACTAAATTCAGTAGAATACACCTTAGAATAGACATTATTAGACTACCCGGTAAGAATATAATAGCATTTAATAATAATATAATAATAAAGTATCTGAACAGCTGAATCAGTAACAGGTCTTCTGTTATTCTCCAAATGTTTCTAAACTTCAGCTAGGAAGGAGAAAAATATTATGTGTGATTCTTTAGCAACACTTAGAAGGTTACATCACCCATCTTTAAATATTTAGATCTACCTGCTATTTGATATAGATAGTCCTTGACTTACAACCATTCATTCAGTGACCATTTGAAATTGCAAAAGCACTGAAAAAAGTGACTGGTCCTCACACTCACAACCATCACAGCATCCCCATGGTTACATAATCAAAACTTGGGAAGTTAGTAACCAGCATGTATGTACAATAGTTGCAGCATCACAGGAAATAATAATAATAATAATAATAATAATAATAATAATAATAATAATAATAATAATTTGGAAGGGACTTTGGAGGTCATCTAGTCCAACCCCCTGCTCAGGCAGGAAACCCTATAGCATTTCAGACAAATGGCTGTCCAGTCTCTTCTTAAAATGATCACCATTTGCGACCTTCCCAACTGGCTTCTGAAAAAAAATCAATAAGGGAAAAAGGATTTGCTTAATGAATACATGATTAACTTAACTGTAGTGATTTGCTTAACATGGCAAAAAGGTTGTAAAATCAGGCATGTTTCACTTAACAGCAGCCTTGATTAGCAACAGAAATTCTGGTCCCAATTCTAGTGTAAATTGAGGACTACCTTATATAATACAGCATCAATTAAAAAAAATAAAGGATGAGCTTAACATTTGTTATTTCTGCTGAATAGCTTGGGATATTATTTTTCTTTTTCTGATTGGCCAGAGTTGTTATTGCTTTGATCTTATATTTGCATGGGTTTTTTTATTTCTAAGCCACCCAGGTTAAAGAGCTAGGTGGCCCCTAAATGTAGATAAATAAATAACTAAATTAAATAAGTGATGCATTTGAACCTTGCTTCAACCTTATTTTTACAAGATAGATTCAGGGTTAGGCTTAACTTTCAGCCTAACAGTCATCTGCACTGTGAAGATAATACAATTCAATCTTAGAAAATTGTTGTAACACAAAGTTACAAACACAATCAAGAGTTACAGAAACATATCCTTCTAGAATTGTAGTGCCAGTGCTAGTAGCAAGTGCTATTTAATAATAGTATTTTAATATATCTTCTTTCCTTGCCTCCTTCCTGGAAAAATGATTCTTCTTTTGATTCTTAAATATTTTCCATTCTGGCAGCTTCCAGATGTATTGGGATTACAGCTCCCAGAACTGATAATAGATATGTCCACGATACACGATCCATTGGGAAGTTCTCCTAGCAAGAATACAATCAAACCAGAGTCCCTCTGGTATGCCTTAATGTTCTTCTTTAGGTCATTTCAATTGCATCAGTTAATTAAAGAAATAGTGCCATTGGACTACTCCCATTCTGGGCTGGCCCAATGGTGATGTTCAGTAATAGCCTTCCAGTCTAATGACCTTAGATTGGTTAATCTACAATTGCAGTAACAGTTGAGTTGGCAATATATGAACTTTACAAAAAGATCCTTGTAATAACTGTGGGAAAATCAATTAAAAATAAAGTTCTCCCTTAGGGTCTGCCTTATATTTCATACTAATTCCTGTTTTCTCTGTCCCATTTGTGACTTTCAAAGTAGTAATTATCTATCTATCTTTGCAATGTACGGCAGTGAAAGTTGGACCATAATAAAGGCTGAGCGCCAAGAATTGAGGCGTTTGAACTGTGGTGCTGGAGAAGAGTCCTGCGAGTCCCTTGGACTGCAAGGCGATCAAACTGGTCAGTCCTAGAGGAGATCAACCCTGACTGCTCTTTAGAAGGCCAGATCCTGAAGTTGAAACTCAAATACTTTGGCCCCCTAATGAGAAGGAAGGACTCACTGGAGAAGAGCCTAATTCTGGGAAAGATTGAGGGCAAGAGAAGAAGGGGACGACAGAGAATGAGGTGGCTGGATGGAGTCACCGAAGCAGCAGGCGTGAGCTTAAATGGACTCCAGAAGATGGTAGAGGACAGGAAGGCCTGGAGGAATGTGGTCCATGGGGTCGCAATGGGTCGGACACGACTTCGCAGCTAACAACAACAATCTATCATCTATCTATCTATCTATCTATCTATCTATCTATCTATCTATCTATCTATCTATCTATCTATCTATCTATCTATCTATATCATCTATCTATCTATCCATCCATCCATCCATCCATCCATCCATCTATCTATCTCTTCGTTCTATGCCACCTCAAAAAACAAAACTTAATTACACAGAGTTGCAGCTTGACGATATAATTTAGCTTTTTCCAAGCTGGAGATCTCCAAAGGCTTTGAAATGCAACTTCCCTCACCTTCCGCCCAGGTAAGCGAGGAGCTGGGCACGGTGCCATTTCCCTACATTTCTCGTGGGCAGAAGGTGCACCTACACGGTTCCTTGAAAACACCTCCCAACGTTTATTAGGGCGACCTCTCTACCCCCCCCCAAAAAAAAGAAAGACGCGCGCTGCTTTAACAAACCCCGTCAACTAAATCCCATCGATTCAATGGGGCCAGCAAATGGGGCTAGCTAGGATGAAATCAGGGGGGCCTTTTTTGTGCCCGTCCCCCAAGCAGGGCGGGAGAAGCAGCCGCTCTTTTAGCGCCTCTAGAACGGATGGTGAGGTAACCTGAGGAGGCCGGCAGCCTCTTTCCAACCCCCTCAGCCCCCTTTTTAAACGCGTCCTGCAGGGCGGCGACAGGGACGCGAACGCAAAAGCGGCGCCCCGATTCCTCTCCGCTCTTCATCTTGCATTCAGCCGGCAGCAGAGGCGCGAGCCTTCTGGGGCGCCAGGAAAAGAGCAGAAGAGCGGCAGCAACGTCGCAAACGAGCCGGGTGGAGGGGGGAAAGGAGAAAGAAAGAAAAAAAAAAGAGAGAGAGAGAGAGCAAGATTTCCAGACGGCGACGGCGCCGCGCGTGAATTCCAATCCACCGCCTCCTTCCCCTACGCCGATTGAGGCGAAGTGCCGCGTTGCAGCACCGCTTCCCAAAACGGATTCCCGGACTTGGAAGCGGCCCGTCACAGCAGCAGCAGCAGGAGGAGGAGGAGGAGGAAGGGAAGGCGAGCGCCGGCTGCTCCTGCTGCTGTTTCGCGCTCTCCGCCCCCTTCCCGCGCCTTGACGCAGAGAGAGCCGAGAAAGAAGCCGCGCCGTCCGGCTGAAGCCAAAGGCAAAAGCGGGAGAGGGGCGGCGGCGGCGGCTGGAGAAACCAGAGGCGGAGAGCGAGGTAGCTAATCTTCTCCCCCACCCCACCCCACCCCACCCTACCCTACTCCAACCTTGGCGCCGAGGACGCCGTTTCTCTCTTCCTCTCTAGGGCGGGCGAGAGTTGCGGGGCGAGATGGGGGGCGTTTGCCCCGCGCCGTTGCCTCCATTCTTCTAGGCGGGCGGGCGCCGTTTGGGTGGCGTTGGGTGCGAGCGAAGGGTCGCGGCTTGCCGAGAAAGAAAGAAAGAGGGGGAAGCCGCCGGTTGTGGGGACCTCGGGAGAAGGCTGTTCTCCCACAACTGCTTTTTATGGCCGTCCCTTCCCTCCTTCCCAGCTTTAGGCAAAAACAAAAAGGGGGGGAGGTTGAGAGCGTTTCTGTGTGGTGTTTTTCGGAGTGCCCCGAAAAGGGTTGGGGGGGGGGTTTCCCGCTGCTCTGCTTGCTCGAGGCGCCGGGCTTTTTTCGCTGCCTGCTTCTGCCCAAGCGAGTCCGCTTTAGAACGTGTGTATGGCGCGCGGTCCTTCTGTGTAGACCCGCTCGGAAGGAACTCCGCCCCCTCCCTCCACTTTTGGGGGGAGTCCAGTGGGACTTATTTCCGAGGCATCGTGCGGAGGATTGTAAGGCTGAAGAATGGCTGCCTTTGCGTGCACCAGCTGCCTGCAATTAGGGCAGGTTCGCGTCCCACCAGGCTCCAGGTTGACTCAGCCTTCCATCCTTCCCAGGTAGGTAAAATGAGGACCCAGATTGTTGGGGGCAATTAAGCTGACTTTGTAATAATGCCGCTTGGGTGTGTGTGTGAAAAGCCCTAACAAGCAGGCATATACATAGAATGAAGGCTACTGCTAAGCTTGTAAGCCGCCCTGAGTCTTCGGAGAAGGGCGGGATATAAATGGAATTAAAATAATAAAAAAATAAAATAAAAATATAACACCTTTTGCCCTGAGCTCGCCTGTTTGATAAGGAGAGTAAAAGGGCCGTGTTGCTTGGCTGGATGACCTTGATGATGTTGTTGTGCAAAGTCGTGTCCGACCCATCGCGACCCCATGGACCACGTTCCTCCAGCCCTTCCTGTCCTCTACCATCTTCTGGAGTCCATTTAAGCTCACGCTTACTGCTTCGGTGACTCCATCCAGCCACCTCATTCTCTGTCGTCCCCTTCTTCTCTTACCCTCAACCTTTCCCAGCATTAGGCTCTTCTCCAGTGAGTCCTTCCTTCTCATTAGGTGGCCAAAGTATGAAATGCAAAACAATAAATGGTAATAAATATTCTAGAAAAGGACCTGGCTCTCCTCCTTATCCCGCCTTAACCTTGAATGCCTGCAAAAGTGACTTTAAACTACTGCCAGCCTTCTAGTGGGCTTTTGCAGAGGATTTAGGCTCTGGATGCGGGGAGGAAAACCTGTAGAGATAATTCAGTGTGTTCCACGGGACTGGGAAGCTGTGAATCAAACAAGTGCAATAGAATGTGGCTGATACAGCCTTTTCCAATAAATACCGATTTGTCTATTTCATTCAGGATTTGCCGTAATGGAAGGCTGTATGTTTCAGAGGGTTAGGAAGGTGAGTGAATGGTAGTATTTTTATATGAGAATCGGAGGGTGAAAATTGAATGGGTGGTCAACCTTAGACTTTGGAAGAGAGAACGCTGCAGGAATGTCAAAGAGTTGTAAGCGCAATAGGTCATCTCTGCGTGTGAAGGAGAAAGCGAAATGAAGGACAAGAAACAGAAAGAAGGAACCATTTCTTCTGATATTTGAATGGGTAATAGTATATTTGGGAGAGAAAATATTAATAAGTTCATAATACATTATGCAGGAATGTAAGTGGAAAGGTATTATTAAACATTGGAAAGGCATTTTATCTTGCATGGTTACATGGTTTTCATTTCTTTAACATCATCATCATCATTTCTTCCTTATTTCTTTTCCATAAGCAAAATATAACACAAAACCTCTGTTCTTTCAGTACAACCTTGTTAGATATACTACTGCTCAAATTGTTAAGAAAGTCAGTTTTCCTTTTATATTCATTTCAAAAGGTAGATAAAAAATTGCAGGTGAGACTTGTTACATATGGGTACCTGCATCCTAGATTGAGGGTAATGGAGAATGGAGAAGCAGAAGGTAGATAACATCTCTTCTCAGGTTTTGCTGTTTCAAAGCAAGCAGTATTTTTTCCCCTATGGAATTGGCAAAAATTTCAAACCTTATAAGGAGGAAGCCAATAGGAAGGTCATCTGAAGCACAGAAATGATAGGGAGGAAGAAAGATGATGGATGTACCCATTTTTTCTCTTCTAAATCATTGCTCTATTAAGGAAACAAACAGGGATTTCATTTCACAGTATAGCTATAACTATGTTTTATTCTTGGGTTTTAGAAAGCAAATTAACTGCCGAACAAATGGAAAGCCTCACAGATATCTCTGAATTCTACTGTTTGGATGCACATCTGGCAAATACAAAATTCTTTTCTTTTATTATGATTTTGTTATATTTTTGTACAACAAACTACCAGAGTTTGAAATTTCCTGTTGCTAACAAATTCAGATGAAAAAGTGTAAAGCTTTTCATTTTTGCTTTCTTGCCATCGAATTCTACCATGTAATATGTGTACTTATTACAGGTAGTCCTTGACTTAGAGCCGTTTGTTTAGTGACTGTTTGGAGTTGCAGCAGCACTGAAAAAAGTGACTTGCCACTTAACCACCATCACAGCGTCTTCATAGTCACATGATCAAAATTTGGATCCTAAGCAACCAGCATGTATTTATCATGGTTGCAGCATCCTAGGGTCACATGGGCTCCATTTGTGACCATCTCAGCCAGCTTCTAACAAACAAAGTCAATGGGGGAAAGCAGACTTGCTTAATGAGTGTGTGATTCACAAAAAGAAGTCACAAAATTGGGCATGACTCACTTAACAGTCGCCTTTCTTAGCAATGGAAATTCTGGTTCTATTTGTGGTCATAAATTGAGAATTATCTGTAAACTTCTTCAGGTCACAGGGACTTTTAGGTATTGTGGGTTTAAGGTTTCACAAAAGTCAAAGGTGTCAACTTTGCAGCCTCAGGGAATTCAGTTAAGAAATTTAAGTAGCTGCTTAAATTTTGCAGTATGAGTGTCGGAGAGAGTTAAATATATTCACAGTGGTCGTGCACTGACACCTGAATAGCATCATTGTACACAAACAATTTCTAAATGAATTGTAGATGCCTTTTTAACAAAACTCCCTATCAGAACAAGATACCAACAGTGTCAGTATTTTCTTTATGATACACTTAATTGAATAATTAGATTTCCAGAAATTTAGGCAGAGATGGCCTCAGAGTGAGAAGGGAATGAACGAATATATAAGATTGTTCAGTGGTAGGGTAAGAGATTGTTGCCTTTCTTATTGAAAAATTTGTTTAGCATTTGACATTGTGATACAGTATAATCAGGACTCTAGCGTTCATTATCTCTGTGCTTGGTCATATGAGTTGGTATTCATCCCTGGTGAATCTTCTACAGAGGCTTTTCTGCTTTGTTTATTTCACTTTCACACTGTATTGTACTGACTATACAATGCTAATTCCACAGAAGCATTTGCTTTGTTGCTCAGTAAATCTGTTTGGGGGCAGTGACATAGTCTTCAAAAAGTTAAACTGGTCTCCTAAAACTAAATTGCTGCTGCACTGATTCATTGTCATTCTATAACATACCCTAAAAGCAAGTCAGGATATTAAGAATTTTTTTGCACTTTTCCAAGATTTTATTGTATTTTGATATTCAGAAAAAATAGTATTTGCTTAGACATAGGACCAATATTTTACGAGAGTAGTTAGCACGCCTTTAGCCCAAGAAAGAAGAAATGGTTTTATATTTACATAAATGTGTTCTTTCTTTCCACACTTTCTTAAATTTTTCACACGCCTTATTAGAAATAGAAAGCATCTCTATTTCAAAGCTGTTAACGCTTTTTGGAGACACGAATAAATTATTTATGTAATAAACCTGACAGGTAATTACCACTTTCACTCAAAATCATCAAATTGGGTGTTAAAGGCATCTATACTGTCGAGGATTTGCAGAGAAATAAACTTCAGGAGGTTATCTTGCTTATTTTATCCTGAAAAAAACACACAATTTATTTAATTATTATTTATTTAAGACTCTTTTCTAGGTTGCCTGACTCCAAAAAAACATCTGGGATGGTTACAATATTTAAAACATGGTTTTAAAAACATAATTAGTAAACTGTAACTAATTTAAGTCACTTGATCTTATTCAAAACAATATATTGTTTTTATTTATACTGTATGTTTTTTTTAAAAAGCAGAAGTTGCAATAAAATGTAATGCATGGGACAAATACTATACAGTAAAGCACATCTGTCTTGTCTGTCTATCTATCTATCTATCTATCTATCTATCTATCTATCTATCTATCTATCTATCTATCTTATTCACCATCCATCTCACCTGAGTGACTCTGGGCACCTTACAAAAAAAACATACAATGGTGTAAAAAACATAATTTAAACAGAGAGTTAAAACAGAATTAAAGCAAAGTTAGAAATTAAAACACTGAAGCTAAAGAAGTGGAGGGAAAATCCTCAAGCCACCAACCAGGATTACATATCACTCCTAGACCCCCTCACCCCATGCCATTGGAAGGCCAGAAGAACAGGAACATGGGGGGGGGTAAGACGTTACAAAGAGCAGGGGCAATGTCAAAGAAGGCTTTTCCTAGATTGCGCCAGTCAGAATTCTTTAACTGGCAGGCTCTACAACATATCCTCCCTGCCTATTTCATATGTTAAACTTGTGTATTGCTTTAAGAGATAGGGTTAAGGCTGGGAGGAGGAAGATTGTACCTCAAGGCCATGTGAAATTAAAGAAGATAAGAACTTGGCAGGTCTTCTAACGGAAGAGAAACTAATTCTTTAAATTAATTGGAGAATGTGATTAATGACCAAAATTAGAAAGGTGGAGAATTGTATTTAATATATTATGTGAGGGGGTGGAGATTTCAGATTCCAGCTTCCTTCGAGCAAGCCTTTGCCGAGCAAGCCTTTGCCAGTGTATTAGGCTAATAAAGGACTTTTAAGGTAAACAATGCCTCAAGAGTCACTTGAAAAGCCCATACGTGGGAAACTTGACAGCCTGGGTGGGATGGATTGATGTAATTGGAAGAAGACAGTTCCTCAGGTAACCTGCTCCCGTGCCAGGAAGAGTCATGATTAAGAAAGCCTGTTCAAATGAAAAAGCTTCATGTGACTCCCTAAAACATTGATATTGGAAATATTAAGAGGGAACAGATAAAGCGATCCTGTTCCAGTTTACTAGCTACTTTTGCTTACTAGTAAAGGGAAGACCCTAAGGAGGGCCCATGAGGCAGCCAATCAATATGAATAAGGGTAGTCCTTGTAGAATTCAAGGCTTGAGGACACTTTTCCTCCCATCTATGTTAGACTTTGGTTTCCCCTAATCCCCTAGTTCAGGGGTAGGCAACCTTGGCTCTTTTATGACTCGTGGACTTCAACTCCCAGAATTCCTGCCCTAGTTGGTTGATACAGTGTTTTCAAAGAGAGAACCATAACTTTGATCTGTATTCACCAATAGAGTGGGAGTCAAAATAGTTCTGGTTAGATATAAGCCACGTGCCAGTTTTGATTAATTTTGGTCAGCAAGTCTTAAATTTTATCTCCACTTGACAATGGTGCTTAGTCCAACCTGTCTCACACAGCATTTGAAGAAGACCTCGGCATATATTGTTTTTAGCTTCTGGAACGCAGGTAATAAATGTAACAATAAATATAGCTGGCTGTTCAGAAAGCACCATGGGCAAAAGATCTGAATATTTTGGGCTGACTGATCACGTAGAATTGTTGATATTTTTTCTGACGTGGATGAATAGACGTAAATTCCATAGACCCTGGTAGGGTTTTCTTCTGAATAAACATACTAAGACCTGGCTGCAGCATTTTTGCTTTGTAATTCCTATTGCAACAATGATGTATCAAATTATGCCAATTTCTTACATTGTTCTCATGAAGCAAGAAATATATCATAATTAACAAAGTGTTCTGTTTCCATATTTTACACTTCCTAATTTGCTGCTGATTTTTATTTTTTTTATTTTTAAATTCCTTCAAAAGAAGCAGTGTAAAATAATAGCTCAGGACAGAACCAGTGATATTGTTATGTAAGCTGTGAAGCTCTGTGCTAGGATGGCCTGCGCTTAAACCTGCAAATCTTTAATTGAATGATGTAAGATTAAGGTTCTAATAGTCTGTGAGAAAAAGCAGTCTTTTCCTTCTGGTATATAATTAGAAAACCTGTGATCCGTTGGGTCGTCATTTCAGAGATATTTCCTTACCTAAACATAATGAGCGCAGGTAGGCATAAAAGCTGGAGGAGCAGGAGAGACTTCTGACTTCGTAGCCAGTTCCCCATTGACTTTCCTTGTGGGAACCTGGCAGAAAGCATTGAAAATGACAGTTGTGACTATGGCAGTGAAGCAGCGCTGAAGTAGCTACAACTTGGCTAAATGTCAATCCTGTGGGAGTCGTCATGGATCCTGGAGTTCAAATGCATTGTGTGAGTTATCCCATTTGAGGTACGTTGATTGAGAAATTGTGGCCCTGCCATGTACCATTTTGCTCAGTTGGAAGGTTACAAACAAAACAGTTACAAAAATTTTAGTAGTACGTAGATATCATTGGAGAACCCGTCCAGTGCAATGCTGCATATGTATATGGGGGAAGGTCTCCTTCACTATAAACAGCAAACAAATATAGAAACAAAAAGAGTAAAATTAGAGGAACGGCGAGGAACATTATTTTTATGTTTTTAAAGTTGATTTGAATACATGGGGCTTAGCTAGAAGTACATTTTTCTTGTTGTAGGTTTAGCTTTGTGTTGGATTTTAAGCATCTTTCTGGTTGTTTTAAACCAGTCAGGTGCTTTTAAGGAAATTAACCACATGTATGCATGAGCATATTAAATAGACTGTATAATAAGCTGTACAAGTTCATAGGGTTCAGCAAGTATGAATTATTTCACTTTCAAACATGTAATTTTGAATGCAATTGAAGATAAAATTACTAGGTCTTGATTATGGCTTCCTTCTGGTATATGATACCAAGAGGGAATAGGGTGCACTGACAGAATATGTTGGGTACTGTGTGAAGATAAACAGGACTGCCACAGAAATACAAATCAAAGAATCTGAACCAACCCAGCTGGTTACATGAATAGGTAGGATAAGAAAGGATGACATGATAATTTATACTGAAAAGAAATAATACAGGAAGCTTCATAGGTTCTAAAGTTGCTGCAGAATAAATGATCTGCAGTCTTAAGATATACAGCCCTTCTTGATTTCTGTAGTCCCTTGTGCAAGTTACAAGGCAAGAATCACTTGTGTTTGCCCAAGAGCCTAAGGGGTAGAAAGAGAAGAACAAAGAAGTTTGAAAAAGAATGAGAGAGCGAGAGAGTGGACAGGGAATGGTAAAAAGTTTTATGTTGATTCTGATCTTGACATGCTGTTCCTGATCATTCCTTCATAAAACTTGGCATGAGAGTTTTCAAAAACAAAATACCAGTAAGGGGATATATGTTCTGTTGAAATTTGTGAAGTTAATACTTTATGTTAACAACATAGTAACTATGTTGATCCAATATCTTAAAACTCTGTTGTCTGTTTAGGATTACCCCCCACCCCACCCCGAATTTTCTGGCCTTGTAAACATAACAATTTTTTTAGCATTTTGTGACAACTAATATTTTGTTCTTTATATATAAAGTGGTATAAATAAAGTGATTGACAAAAACTTGGATTGACCTCATTTCCCCCTCCTCCATCTCTTTATTTTTCATTCAACTTGATAGATTCTTTGTTGACTGCAGACTATAATTTGTCATTATATCTAAATTGGCAAACTATGACTTGTTCTCTGAGCCAAGTTTACAAAACAGCTTTAGTCATACAGTACAATCTTAGATGTAATTAAAAGTGATAATTTTCCACAATCCAGCAGGAAAAAAAAATGAAAACATGTTCTGGTATTGATGGCCTAGGTCAGGGGTAGGCAACCTTGGCTCTTTTATGACTCGTGGACTTCAACTCCCAGAATTCCTGAGCCAGCATGGCTCAGTATGGAAACCTCTCCATTTCCCCTCAGCATGGCTGGCTCAGGAATTCTGGGAGTTGAAGTCCACGAGTCATAAAAGAGCCAAGGTTGCCTACCCCTGCCCTAGGTGAAAGTCCTGGTTGTGGCTATGCTGTAGGGTATGTGTGTATTGGCAGTTAAAGCCAATTTGAAATTCTTGGCCACTTCATGTGAACCTTTGTTTAATGAATGGATTCATTGAGATGGCCCACAGGCTCTTGCTAATGTCATGATACACATAAAAAAAAAGTAGGACTTACATCTCTTGTTTCCTGTAGGCACC
Organism: Vipera ursinii; assembly: GCF_947247035.1. Taxonomy (NCBI): domain Eukaryota; kingdom Metazoa; phylum Chordata; class Lepidosauria; order Squamata; family Viperidae; genus Vipera; species Vipera ursinii. The sequence continues at coordinate 206,797,046 of NC_139513.1, forward strand.
ATTGTTCCCAACAAATATAGAAACCCGCAAATGAAAGAAAACTATTAATTTAACATTAATTTCCTCTAACTCTCATTGTTAATAGTTTGTTGTAAGTTAAATGTTTGATCATTAGTAAACTGGGCATATATACCTTATTGTGATATGCAGAGCAAAACCTGCCACAAATGCTCTCTTTTAATTGTTGTTCTCATTGTCAATTTTTTTCAACATACTCTTAGACATCCCAATATAGAGGCAGAGAGTGTGAGCACCCTAGCAATCATTTTCACTTACCAAATGAACAATTTTAGCCCAGGTTTTAAGAGTGTAGTTTGTTTATCGCATCTTATTGATTGTCGCTTACAGTTATTTCATTTTCTCACCCTTATATAGACACATATATGTAAATGCATAGCTGTGTATTTATGCACACTCAGAGTGCACACTACCTATAAACGTGGAACAAATTAGCTAAGAACAAAGTTCTGCTTCCTCTGAAGTACATGAAAATATTTTGCAGGCATGATTAAAAATACATATTTCAAGATAACATATACATATGGATTCCTGCATGTGGGCAAATAAAACTTGATTCCTGCTTATTTTTAAAAAATTGTTAGGAGAATTTCCTGGCGAATAGTTTACCGTAATTGATGCCTTCTAACTGTACCCTGAAAATGATACAGTATCATTTTTAAAAAAATATAATTTGTTTAAAATAGTTATCTCTTCATTTCTTCTCTATATAATAAAGTGGAAATTAAAGTTTTTCTGAAATGCCTACTGAGATCAGTAGGGAAAAAGGCTCCAGGGTGAGAATCTGAACAGGCCACAACATTATAATTTTCACAATTATACACTGTCTCTTGAGATAGCGTTGACATAACATATCTCTTCCTTTACCAAGTAGATGATAGTCTACTCTATGTGAAGTGGGATTGTCTTACAAAAGCACAAATTGTCTAATCATTGCAATTTACCACATGCAGAAGGAGGACAAAGATCCCAGATGCTATATAATAAAGAATAACTGAGCCAAGTCTTTGTCACTATTCGTCACTATTTCAAACTTTACATTCATAAATGTTCAGATCGTTTCCAGACAGACATTTATATTGCTATTTAAGGATACAGAATTAATGCATGCAAAAATGCTATTGTGTGTGTGTGTGTTTCTGTGTGTTTATATATTTATAGATATATAAAGATAATGTATATACTATTATATATACTGGAGAGAGAGAGTACTCTTTGTGTGTGTGTGTGTGTGTGTATACATATCCAAATATGTGTGTGTGTGTGTGTGTTCCTATGCATATGTATGTAGCAGGGAGAACTATGGAGCCTATATTTTTTTACTATTGTTTCTACGAGTAATTTTTTGAGAGAAACACAGGAGGGGTGGGAGGGAAAGCAGGACTAGGAACTACTATTTGTAGTTGTTTGCTGTTGTAGAATATATCATTCTTAGTTTAATTTTCTCCTTCCTATGCACAGGACTCTCCTTTCTTTACAGTTAAAACACTCCAGAAAACAAATTAGTAAGAGAAGGGCAGTGTTACCTTAATTCCCCAAAACAATAATCAATCAAGGCATCGCACAGCAATGTGTAAAAAAAATAAAAGCTGCTTAGGAAGGTGAGAAGAAAGGAATTTCCTCCTCCACCCTGGCTGTTGCTAAGTTGCAATCTAATATTGCTGGAAAGGCGGAAGGGAGGAGGCAATAGAGAGGTTACACTTATCCTGAGTGTCACTTTGGGGGGCTCATTCTGAAGGTCTTAAGGCAACAGGTCTTACCAAACACTTTTTAAACATTTAGTCACAGCCGATGGAAAAACCATTTGAATGGGTGGGGTGGGGTGGTGCGGCACGGGGACTAGGAAGGGGATTGAATTAGTTGAGCACACAGTGCTGTGAATTTTAGAGCGTCTTCCAGGGAATTTAGAGTGTTTGGTCACTTATTTCATGGTTCAGTGCCAGTTAAAATTGCAGTTCACTCACATGTCCAATGGAATGTCCGTAGAAAGCTACATCTCAAAAGAAAATATCAGATATCACATGGTTCACCATGTGAGTGGATAAAACTTAATGTAAATATGATTATCTAATAATTTCATGCAATACTTTGTAACGACATGCTTTTCATTGAACCTAGAGAAGCCCACTGGAAACTAATGCAGTAACCTCAGAATAACTTTTACAATAATAGGTTTTCTCAGCTAGTAGCCTGGTCTGGCCACTATTATCTGCACTAATTGTAGATGCTCTCAGGTTGCACTGCAGTAACCAAATTGTAGGATGATGAGGTGTAATGTTGGGGGTGGGGGAACCCTCATCTACTTAGGACCATAACTGATGTAATTATGCAGCTGGGTGATGGCCCACTTTGCTCCTAGCTTCCATCTGTTATTCTAGCAGGAATTGTGAGTCTAGAGGGACCTCAACAGGAAGTATAGTATCTTCAAGATACTATACTTATTAACAACCTCCATCTTGATAGTATTAATCTGAGCTTGTTCTTTCCATTGCTTTATAGCTTTCAGATACTAGTTCAAGACTTTCACATTATTTTCAGCTCACCCTGTGATGGCAGTATACATTATGACAGTATGATGGCAGTATGACAGTTGAGCGTCATCAGCATACTAACAAAGAAAATTGGAAAAAGCAAAACAGAATGATAGAAATACGTACATTGTCAAGGAAATTAAAAACATATATTGACAATAGGCAAGCCACGGTGATGTAGACCATGACATTGTCCTGACTACGTTGACAAGGCTGGGAACTTAAGAGAAAAGGAAACATGAAAATAGGAAGAGAAACTATTTCCTTATGGTTGCCCAGAAAAGCATATAGACAAGCCCATTTGGTCACCAGACTCAGAGGAGTCTTCATCTTGTATTCAGCTGAAAGCTTCCTTAAGTAGGACATCCTTATCTGCTCTTAAAAATAGCAGACACAGATTTGACTTACAGTCCTACTGCTGCACTTGTTAAGAGAGGTGTATCCAGAATTTCTCACCTCTACCACACATGGAAGTATCATCCAGTTTCTCCACATTCCTGCCAACACTTTGGTGAGATATTGCTGTAAGTACTACTTAGCAGTATCAGTTTGAGGGACAATCTATACATAAAAATTTCAGAATGTTCAATATTTTCTATGACCGTTTCTCATGGCATTTTAAGAGCAATTTTAGCTAAGTTATTTTCCCCCCTGATTTTATTGCTTGTAAATAATACAGGCAGGATATAAATAAAGCAATTTGTTAATATTTTGGTTTATGATCTTTAGGCTATAAGTACATGTCCTCAGTGTTCAAAGAGAAGACATATACCTTGGTTAGGACAAGCTAGCTAGGTTGTTGTTAACATACTACAAAAAATTGCATATTTATAAAAAAAAAAGTTGCTTAAAAGTGGTTCTGTATATGCATCACATTAGCATAGGAAAGAATATATGAACCTGTAGCTATCATAATATACGATGAACCGGAGTACTGAGATATATATCTTGTCTTTCCTTTGAGAGCTCAAAGCAGTATAGACAGGGGTTTGCTCTCATTTTATCCTCACAATAGGGAGCCTAGGCTGGGCTAAAGAGTTTGAAGGATTCCTGTAACTCCTATAAGCTCCATGGTAGAGTGGACAGTTTCCCTGTCTCAGTCCAGGACTTAACTACTATGATATGCAGCATTCAGATCAAAAGATAGGCATAATTATTATTAGATTGGGTAAAGTTCTGATATGTCGTTTGTGTGACTTACCATTGTGTAACATAATTAGAAGAACTATCTGATTACCATCCAGCTGTTTCCAACAAATCATGATATATTAGATTGACATAGCATTATTAAGTGAGATTTGCCCCATTTTATGACCTTTCTTGTCACAGTTTAAATGAAGCCCTGCAGTTGTTAAGTTAGTAACATGGTTATTATGTAAATCTGGCTTCCCCATTGTCAGTCGCAAAAGGTGATCACATGACCCTGGGACATTGCAGCTGTCATAAATATGAACCAGCATCCAAATTTTGATCTCATGACCATGAGGATACTGCAATGGCCGTAAGTGTGGAAAAAAACCCCTCATAAGTCACTTTTTCAGTGCTGTTGTAACTCCAAATGGTCAATAAATGAATAGTTGTAAGTCGAGGACCACCCGCTCATTCAGCGGGAAGTGGATGGAGTGCCAAGTAAGGAGTGTAGAGGTGCAACAGGGTTGCATAGGAGGCCCAGCACAGGTTGTGTTCAACTTGGGGCAGGGGAATGCTGCTGTGTGGTGCAAGCGGCACAAGTTCAGGAAGGCCGGAGAAAGAGCATGGAGTGTGTGAGCACAAGGAGGCCGCTAGTGGATATGTACATGTGTATGAGTGCAAGAAGGGCAAGGAAAGAGGGTGTGGGTGCACGCAAGCATGTGTGAAAGCCCAGGGAGGCCAGGAAGGAGACTGCAGGGTGCATGTGAGCAAAGGGGGAAAGGAGGGCATAAGGTTCGTAGGTGTGAATTTACCCAAATTTTGTTCACGTGACCATGAGAGGTTACCTAGTGTAATGAAACATTTGCAAGAAAACAACTAAGCTCAAACAGCACTAAGGACTCCACAGTTCAACCATTATATATATATATATATATGTGTATGTGTGTAAATTACTAACAAAGAATTAAAGGAGAACTGAGATGCATTTCTGACTCTTTAGTCTTCATCAGTCAGTCATACCCTTCTGAGATTCGAACCTGGGCTGATTGCATATTAGGCAGTGTTATTTACCTGTTGAGCCACAGGATCTCTCTCGCTCTGTTAGCTTTCTGTTTAAAATATATATATTCTCTTCTACTTCTAGTAGTTAGTAAACATTGTTAGGCCTAGCAGTTAAGAAAGGCAAATTAATTTAACTGTATTATGCAGTCAAGCTATCCTGTATAAAAATATGGCTATGTTTTTATTTCTGAGATGATAAACCTGCTGAAGTTCATAAAGTTGTAAAAGCTGTATTACATCATGTCATGTCTTGGCACTCTGCTGACATCAGATCTCACATCAGAGCTCCATAATCTTCAAGTCAACATTGGTTAGCAGCTCATTGGTCTGCATTCCTATTCCTGCTTCCCTACCGCAGTCAGAAATAGCGGCAGCAAGGAGAGTTTTTCTTTTCAATATAGGTTACTAATCCCTTAAGTCTCCTTAATGGAAAAAAATCACTTGGCTACAATTAAATCTCACAGCCCCTGGACATAAAGAAAAATCAAGTCATAACCACAAGGGAATACAATTAAAAGATTCCGTTCCTAACTTATTAAAACAAACAGTGCAGCATGGTTTTGTTCAGAGGTGGGAATGCTTGACATACTAAACCAACACTTCCTTAAGCTGGGCGGGATACCCAAAAGGTCCTTTTACGGATGCAGCATTAATTAAATGTTTTTGGGCGGTAGAGGGAAGAAACCAAATTAGAGGAAATGTTAGAATTTCCTTCGAGATTCCTGGATGATGATGACAGGAAACTATTGTTTTAAATGGCTGGAGTGCCTCATGTAACCTGTCTGGCACAGATCCTAGCAGGAGAATTTGAAAATATTTTATATTACAACAGCACTGCACTTCTAAATCCAACAATAAATCTCATGTATACTGATAAAACAGAGAAAAATGACTATTTATTTACCATTCTGTTTACAAGTTTCATCAAGCCATGGTTTATTTTAACTGCTTAGGTTGTAAGGATTAAGTTTACACAATATTCAAAAGAAGGTTGGTTTTGCGGAAATCTGAGCACAGCAACTTCACAATTTTCTGTACAAAATAGCTTAATTCACGTTAAATATTTTTATAACAGCTTCAGTGCAGTTCTACCATTTGGTACAGTATGTCTATCCCAGGGGTGTCAAACTCGCAATGTCACGTGACATGTCGCGGCGTATTGTGACTTTTTTTCCCATTGCCGGCAATGGGGTGGGCGCAGTTTCGGCATGACGCGTCTGGCCCACAGGCTGGCAGTTTGACACTCCTGGTTTATCCTAATCTAAGAAGGTGTGCATGGTGCAATTTATTCTAAACAAACATTGGTGCCTTCTCCCAGAAAAGGTAGTTCTTTTACAGCACCCAGCAAGAATGTTTTTAATTAGTCTTGTTGTTGTTAGTTGCGAAGTTGTGTCCGACCCATCACGACCCTATGGACAATGTTCCTCCAGGCCTTCCTGTCCTCTGCCATCTTCTGGAGTCCATTTTAATTAGTCTAGTATCCTTTGAATGCAAGGTCACATGTTCTACAATTGACCTTAGATTCTGTAGAAGATCTACAGAGATCGTTTTTGCTACTGAAAAGTTGGTCTTTGAATGAATCATCAACTTAAATTCTGTGAGTCTGATTTGATGGCAGGAGTGACCCAGATAGTCACCACCGCAGGAGAAATGGGATATGATACTTCCTCCCACCCCCAGTTCCTACAACGATGACTCGGAGACTGTCACTTTCTGCTTTGCTTTTTTTAAACCTATTCAAACCATTCTGGACATTTATGGACATTGTTGGGAGGACGCTAATCCATCCTCATTCCTTTCTTCCCCTCCCCATGTAGCCAGAGGGGTTAAAAGTAAAAGGGAAAGGGAAACTGCATTCCCAGAAGAGCTTCATTTTGGAGAGGCTGCATTTCTTTGTGCTGGTAAGAGGAAGGGAAGATCAATTCTCTTCCTGTTTGTGTGATACGGCTGACTTGGGTTAGTTTAGCCTCAAGCTTGGGATTGCTTAGCCCTGAAAATAATCCTCCTTTATTCTCAAAATCAAATAACACATTGACCTGCCTCTTGATCGAGTTAAATTTGCTGGGCAAAGATAACCAAAATTTGGAGCCGCAACATTTTAAATGGGGACTAGTTTATAGCATGGAACTAACTCTCTGTAACATATTGTCTTCATGCAGAATTCAACTTTAACTCCTGTTGTTTGACCTGGACCACTCTTTAAGTTCTTTTCTGTGATACAGCCTTTAATTTCGACTTCAGGAAACGGCCATGAGAGTATGTATCTAGGAAATGCCGTTTCCTTTTCTGTACAAATTACAAAGCAACTGGGCTTTGTTCTTTCAAAGTTTTGATTTCTTGCTGTTAAAGTGGCTTTCCTTGAACCTACACCGAAAATGATTTATTGTAGCCTTCTTAGCTTCAGAATCTAGTGTACCAGGTGTGAATTTCCCATACTCTGCGAGAAGATTCTAATGAAACATTTAGAAAGCATTGTTTTTTTGTCAAGTTTTAGAATACTGCTGACAGTATAACAAAAGCCTTAAGCTAGAATAACTACTAGCCTGAATAATTATACAGTAGCTTCTAGGTCTAGGATGTAGGGAGGACACACTATCTTTCTCTCCCTGCAAATTGAATTGCTCTTGAAATAAATGGTTGCAGAAGTGAATTTTGGGTCTTAGGTTACTGCTTCACACACACACACACACAAATATATAAACATCTGACTACAATCATGTCATTTTCTATAATTTTTAGGTACATAAGAATCTTAGGTTTTCCCCTTCGCTTTCTATCTAAGGCCTTTTATATGGAAATGCCAGGGACCTCACTTGAGACTTCCTGCAAACTATGTGCTCTTAATTTAATGTAAATGTTGTCAGGATTTATACTATGATTTCAATCTTACGTCTGGTGAGATTTATTGAGACCCACCCCCAAAAAAGGCTTATAAGTGTTACTGCTGTGTAACACTTTGGAATTGATCCTATAAAGATGCTTCAGAACATGTATATTTAAGAGCCTGAAAAGCTAATAAAGTGTTAACATTTATGTTACAAGAAAAAGGATGGTACCTAAAGTATTTTTTCCTTGTTGGGGTTCCAACTGCATGCATCCTGTAGGTTTATCTTGGTTTAATGGTATTTTGCCCAATTAATGGGATTTTTGTCAAACCCGTTTTTGAACTAAGTATAAAAGGTGAATTTGAGACATTTAATCTATATAATTTAAGATCATACTATAAAACATTCCCAGGTATCATGTACAACTTTTCACATCTACTTCATTTGTGGTGAAATCAATCTGATCAGTAATAGGTTTCTTAAGGGCTACAGATAGATCTGCATTTTAAAACTTAAATTGTCAATATACAAAGCAAGCATATTGTGGGAACTAGACACCGGGATTTGCTGCCACTTAATGTGCAAACTTACTGCAGAGAAACAGGGAACAAATAATATCTAAGGCTTCTCTTTAAGTCCTTGGATTTTTGGAAGTTAAATGACCGTAAAGGAAATGGCCTTCTGGGTCTGATTTGGATTGGGCCATTACAATGGGGTTGTGAAAACCCTGATGCAATTGCCACATGGCTGGAAGGACTCTAATAGAGCAATTATTATAATAACTATGTCTGCCTCCCACAGTCCAACCCCTCCCCTTCCCAAGATGTAACAAATGCCTGCCTAACTATGAAGCTGTTAGGGAAATTATTCCATTCCTGGATTCCTAGTTAATCCCTGTAAATACTCCTAGCCATGAAAAGACTCCTTATCTTAAATCACAATCTTTGCTGCAGCAGCAGCTGTTGTCAGCCCTAATTGAGATTGCTGGTAGAGCAGGACCAGAAGATTTGCGTGGCTGCAACGCTTGTAATTGTGGTTTAAAGTTACAGTCTCCTCTCTGGCATCCTGCAAACATACCTGGTTCTTGCTTGTTGCCTGTCACCAATACAGTTCTGTTTTCTGTAAGCACAGCTCTGCATCTCACCCCATAACAACTTCAATTATAATGAATACTGTCGTTTTAACTAAAGTTTTCTTAAGAGACCCAGCCTGGTGTAGTGACTAAGGGATCAGGTTAGAAATTGGAAGACCATGAATTCTATTCCTGCCTTAGGCCCAAAGCCAACTGGGCTGATCTTGGGCCAATCGCCCTCTCTCAACCCTAAGAAGGAGGCAATGGCAAACCACTTACAAAAAATTTTGCAGGGAAATTGCAGGGACTTGTCCAGTCAAGCCACTGACTCAGAGGCACCAACCCCTCCCCTTTGTTATTAGTGCTTGCAAGGTTTGTTTGCTACGGGCTGAAGCACTGGGAAAATTTTACCACTTGGTTCTGATGAAGTGCTTGTTAGAAACACATTGTAGCATCCAGAAATACTGAAATGCCATTCTTCAAGTGGCTGTGGATGCTGGAAGTCCAGCAGCATATCTGCAAGATAGCATATTGTATGTAGCTGCTGTGATATAAGTGAACCTTTAAAGAGGTAAGGTAAAATAAATTACCTGCTCATGAACTAAGAGTACTATAGTCAAAAGATTTCCCAATAGTCCTATGACAATTTCTGTGAACATTATGAAATGTACCTTTTTAGCTTTTACAATGATGGAGATGATAAAAGTGTAAAAATACCTGTATTTTAAGTGTGCTAAGAGAAACATAGGGGACTCTCCCTGATCATGTTTTATATGCATTATAGGGTCTAGATCTGGTTTAAGTTTTAGTTAGTCTGGAAGTCTGAAAACGAATGAACAGAATTGCCCTTCTCTTTTTTCCCTGCACCGCTGCTTGGTGCTTTAAAAAAGTGGGCTGCAGATATTTAGTTGAACAGATAAAAACTGGTAACTGTATCCAGGTCACACAGTAGCACAAGCTGGTGTTTAATCATTCATTTATTAGTGCTAGGTTATTATGCCTGAAAGACAAATGGTAAGAAATGGTGTCACTCTGTCTCAATGGGCCACGCTGAAGATGAATTGGACAAGGGTAATCTATCTGCCTTTCTTGCATTCTTCTGCCTAAAGCTGAAGCACTAGCAGCTGTTTGTCTCTTAGCATGGAAACTGTAGTTTTTTTTTAAAAAAAATCAATATCTTACAATTCTTTTTTAACAATTGATGTTTTTAAATGTAAAGATAATATTCTTTGGCAAAACAAAACCCCCATCTACAATCATAATACATGTTCCTTGTTACGGCATGGCTGAAAAATGAGTTCTTAGTATAAACTTACAATTTTTCTTGTCTTTGGTTTGCTAGTGGAATGTTGCTATAACAGTGTCAAAACTTTAACTGTGTTAAAGGTCTGGGTTTATGTCTTTCGTGCATCCTGTTTAGGTTCCAGAAAAGAGTGACTTTTGCTAACATAAATTTCACATGAAGAAAATCTGTGAGCTCAACAAGTTTAACAAGGTTCAGATGGAGGATTTCCCAAAGGACACATCTAGGATGTGAGAAATAATGTTAGTGATCCAGAGTTTAATGACTTAGTTCTGTACAGAGATTTCAGGCACGGTGGTCTTCTTCAGATGTTTCTTTCATACAGACATACTAATTTAGTTTGGTAGAAAAAAAAGATTCTTAAATACTGCTATTTCTACTCACGTAGTGCGTAAACACTACATGCCTCTTCATATTCTATGTACAATGTTTAGTTTTAAACAGTGCTTGTTTAAAAAAAAAAGGTGCCGGAACTCACACATGTCATACAACCCACCTTGCCTACCCTACAAGGTTCCATCCAAAAAAGGTACCGGAACTCCGTTCTGAGCGTTCTATGAGAAAAAAAGCCCTGCATATATCTAGTGCTTTTTTTGTAAAAGAAAAAGGTGCCAGAACTCACATATGTCATACAACCCACCTTGCCTACCCTACAAGGTTCCATCCAAAAAAGGTGCCGGAACTCCGTTCTGAGCGTTCTATAACAAAAAAAGCCCTGGTTTTAAATAAGGTTTAAACCCCATTGTGTGTAAGGTCAGATAATAGTTACAAGAATACGGTTCCCATACTGTATTAAGGTAAATCTCTATAAAGCAGAATGATAGATGAGAGCTGCTACTCTGTTCAAGGCCATTTTTTGCTTCCAGCACATTTGCATAAATCTTGGGTTAGCAGTGAAAACAATTTGTTGTTTTCCTGGTCAGCAGCTGGCCTTCCTGGTTGGCTATTTTGAACTAAAGGCTAAGATTCCAAAAGTTCTTTTTTTCTCTGTCTGGTTTCAGTCTTACTGCACCTGCATTTGGGTTTTTTTAATTTTGTTTTTGTTTCTTTATCAATCTGGAAGCCAAGGAATCCACTGAAGGTACAATTTGGCCTGGGGACACCAGTTCTTAGGCAATAGTTTGATGGCTGTAGAAATAATCCATAGATATTCCAAGTTTTTATCCTGTTGAATCCTTTTCCCCCAGGCCTCGTATACAGACTGCAGTAATTTATTTATTTTTTTAATTTTAATTCCATTTATATCCCGCCCTTCTCCGAAGACTCAGGGCGGCTTACAAGCTTAGCAGTAGCCTTCATTCTATGTATATGCCTGCTTATTAGGGCTTTCACACACACCCCAAGCGGCATTATTACAAAGTCAGCTTAATTGCCCCCAACAATCTGGGTCCTCATTTTACCTACCTCGGAAGGATGGAAGGCTGAGTCAACCTTGAGCCTGGTGGGATGCGAACCTGCACTAATTGCAGGCAGCTGGTGTTACTTAAGGAGGCATTAGCCCACTGCTCCGCCAAGGTTATTGCTGCTCTTTAAAACATTTTTTATAAAGATAAGACTGGGGAGAGGGAAGTAGAGTACCAAAAATACTGGTTCACAAAAGTTAAATTACAAACTGGGGAAAAATGTGTTGTGCATCGCTGAATGCTTTTAATAGGCTTCTTCATATTATACTTTTCTCCAGCACTGATGAAGTTACCTAGTTAAGTAATGAAAACAAGCTCGGAGAGCACCAAGGACCCCCCCTTTCCCCCCCCCAGTATATTCTGAAGAGAGCCACTTCTTTGCTTTGATCCTAAAAGGAAAATGGACGTAGTACATCTCTTTGTTTTTTTCTAAGGAGCCCAACAGGTTCTTTTCCTCTTTGTTTTCATTCACAATGACTGGTCTGCAGATACTGATAATAAAACTATGTTTTAGCTCTGCTGGGATAAAGACACAATGAGCATTGCGCTCAAAAGGTTTCCAACTCTCTGGTTCATTCATAGCTAGAACATTGGAAGCCTGTCTTTATATACTGTAATTTCCCATTGCCTTGGGGGTCATCCGCATTGTGAGTACTCTGCTTCTTATAATCCACGGGTGTCGAACTCGCCACGTCACGTGGTGTCTCGCGACATATCGCGACTCTTTTTGCATTGGCGGCAATGGGGTGATCGCAGCTTCAGTATGATGAAACTGATCCGCGGAACTCATTCCCTTTAGCTCTGGGACTGGAATCTATTGTCTATTACAGGGAGCAAATATACAGTGAAAATGATGATGATAACTTTATTGTCACTTTGAATGTACACCAATCGGCATACATCAAAATGAAATTTCGTTGCATACAGCTCTCAAAGGGTCACCACCTCCGATATATACTCCTTGTTCGGGGCCCGCTCAAATTTCACATTGTCCATTTTAGTCTCTAGGGAGTGAACGATGGCAAACAGGACAGATGAAAATGGGGCTCCATGTGGATTAGCCCTCAAGTTAGCTTGTATTCTGACAGCCTCGCCTTCTTTCCTTTTTCTGATGCTGACTCTTCCACCCTTTCCTTAAATGTTACTGTGAATGATGTTCTGTAGACCATGTTGGACCATAAATGATAATTATCTGTGTTACTTGAGCTAGTGTAGTTTGAAATGGTTGCTCCTGTTTTCATAATGATAAATAGGGGTAAAATTCCCTTGAATTAAACTCATCTTGTGACTATATAGATAGCTCTTGTGCAGTCCTTTTAGCAACAATATAGTAGTGATCTGCTATTGCCTTTTTCTGGGTTTGCTTTTACTGCTCAGCTTAGCCTGTAATCTTAGGATTCTCAGGTCTCCAATCCAAAAACTAACCGATCTACTTAACTTTTTGACATGTCATGTTGGCTAGATGCTGCAACTTGCTGCAAGTCATAGTAATTTGCTGAGTATTTTTAAAAATGCTTCATCCAGTATCCTAGATCATTATTTTTTATTTCAGCACTTTCGTACCTTGATTGCATTCCGCTATCATTGCAGAATTCCTGTATTTAAAGATTGTTCATACTTGCTATGGTTTTAATGCAAGTTTTCCTGAGGTACTGGAACTGTCCAGTTGTAATAAAGACTGGTCTGATACTTATAAACAAAAGGAAATGAATTGATGAAGGCTCAGACAATTCCAATAGTTAACTATTGGTCAGGTAAAAAGTTTCATAACTACCGGTATGTATGAGAAGATTCTCAAATTTTAAAGCTGAAACCACCTTATATATGGTGGCTCACCCAATGCAAAGATAAAGGTGGTTTGTTTGGTGTTTAGCAAGGGGGGGGAAATGTTATAATACTGCAACATGAGAAAAAACATCCTAGAAAAAGTTTTTAAAAGTATGCGTTTTTGAAGCGAATTTAGCTTTAATATTGGTGGTCTAATAGGTATAAAAATTAAAAGTAGTTTTGAAAGTGTATTATTTTGTTGGGGGGAGGAATTTTAAGAGATGGAAAAGAAATTCCTAAAAATTCAATCTCCTAGAATGTTAATAAATTCTCTCAGGCACCAGTTTTTATATCAAACCTAAGATGAACTCGGCTTGCTCACATCCTGTTTTCTAAATTAAAAGATTTGTTTCATTCTTATTTAAAAAGGCATTGCAAGTAAACATCATGTGAATTATAAGTAATAAAAATGTGCATTTTCCCTTTTAACATCAGTTGTTTGCAGCTTAAGGCAGGAAGTGGAAAAGGAAAGGCTCTGCCTTAGTGAACTATCCAGTTGTTGATAAGGTCTTGTTCTGTATGACTTCATACATTCCTTCAGAGAAATGAAGTTGAAAGAGCTACCCTTGTGCACAGCTGTTTTGAGGATTGTTTGGCAAATTGCCCTTCCTTTCCTCTTTTTCTTAAAACAAGGCTGGACGCTCATGTGCCTCAAAAGTTCTAATTAGTATTTATAGAAATCTCTTTTTTTTTTCTAAAAGGGACGCGGTGGGTTAGGACGCTGAGCTTGTCGATCAGAAGGTCGGCAGTTTGGCGGGTCGAATCCCGAGTGCCGCGTAACAGAGCGAGAGCCTGTTACTCGTCCCAGCTTCTGCCAACCTAGCAGTTCGAAAGCACGTAAAAATGCAAGTAGAAAAATAGGGACCACTACAGTGGGAAGGTAACAGCGTTCCGTGCGCCTTTGGCGTCTAGTCATGCCGGCCACATGACCACAGAGACGTCCTCGGACAAGCGCTGGCTTTTCAGCTTTGAAACGGAGATGAGCACCGCCCCCTAGAGTTGGAAACAACTAGCACGCATGTGCAGGGGAACCTTTACCTTTACCATTTTTTTTCTATATAAAGTTTAGCTTTTCTTGGCCTTTGTGTTTTTTATTGTAATTTCATTTATGCTTGGAATTTTTTTTGAAAGCAGGATATAAATGAATTCGAACTATGTTTAAATTAAGTCTGTTCTAATAGTTTTAAGATAATTATATTTTAAAAATTAGACATAGGAATGGGTAGAGTCAATTATATGGATGGTTAAGGCTTCTTGTAAAGAAGTCTAAATGGATTGATACAGTCATGTACTACAGGGGTGTCAAACTCGCAATGTCACGTGACGTGTTGTGACATATTGTGACGTTTTCCCCATTGCCAGCAATGGGGTAGGCGTGGTTTTGGCGTGACGCATTCGGCCCGCAGGCCAGTTTGACACCACTGATGTACTGTATTGCTTGTTAGAATCCTGTGAATTTTCTTTCAGAACAAAACACTAACTACCGGTATATATTTTCATGAATTTAGCATTGTGTAACATTGCTTATTTCCAGTTAAATTAAAAATACTTGCTTCTCATGTAGTAGCAAATTATGAATATAAACAGGAATAGTTTAGGAATGTCTTATAAACAATTTTATATTCAGACCATATGGAACAGTATAAATTGGTATATAGTTTCTTTATGACTGCTTCTGCATTTCTAAATTGTTTGTCTTGTGATGATATAGGTAAAGGTCAGAAGAGCCACTATTTGAAGTCTTATCTTTCCTCCTCCTTTTTTACATTCTAATTTATTCCCAATCATTATTTGCAGTTTTTCATAATGAGACATACAACAGGAGGATTTGGTTAATCTCATGGCTTTTGTGAAGTTGAGGAGAAAGAAGTTAACTGTATGAAGATGTATATTTCTTCATTTTTCTATTCATCAAATCAAGATTTGGTCATATGAATATAGTTACGTTTGAACCATATTAGCTACGATTTGTCTATATAACCCAATTTGGCATCTGAATTGGAAACTGTTTTATCAATTCTTTAACCTCAGTGCTCATATAATAACCTAACCTAACTATGATTAATAAGATAGAAGACGGGATAAACTTATGAACTTTCAGGTACATAAAAAAAAAGCTTCTAAGTCTGTACTAGGAGTGATGAGGGACATTAAACCACATAATAGAAATTTGTACAGTGTCATAAGACTGCCTTTGGGAACAGAACTTTCAAATGAACTGAGAAAATGGCAAATCAGCTTTTATATTTGCACTCATTGAGTTTATAATTCAGTAATTATTTGGTAGGCAATTAGACTAGATTAGGTAATTAGATCAACTGAACCCAGTTTTCTAAGCACCTTTGAAATGTTGAGCTTGTCATTGTCTTGTTATATGTTGGTTTGTTTGCCAGAAATTTGGGGAGAATGTAGTCCCAACTTATGAATAACAAAAATGGAAAGTACTTAGACTTTTCATTCCATGCACAGCAAAGCTTGCAGAAACCAAATCAAAGTATTTTTCCTATCATTAGTGCTATCTAAGCTTCCACTTCATATCATTAAAGCATAAATGGGTGACCCATAATGTAAACTGTTGTATCTTTGGACAGTGTTCTGGCAACTTTTAAAAGGGAGAGACAAACAGCTTTGTACCTTTGCTGTAATCAGTATGTTTCTAATCCGTGAGGTTGCTATTGTCTAGTACAGTGATGGCGAACCTTTTAGAGACCGAATGCCCAAACTGCAACCCAAAACCCACTTTTGTATCATCGGGTGCCGGGTGGGTGTGGCCCTTTGGGTGGGTGTGGCCAATTGGGTGGACGTGGCCCATTGGGTGGGCATGGCTGCCGTGGTAACGGCAGACTGGGTGGGACTAAAAAATTCAATCAATCAATTCCAACTTTGTGAGAACTTTTTTTTCCCGCGAGAAGTTGAAATTGATTGATTGATTGAACCTTTTTTTTTGTACATGGCGGTGGAGGCCTAAAGCAAAAAGGTTTTATAAAACCCAGTTGAAGGCCTAGGATGGCGTGCGTGCCCGCAGATAGGGCTCTGCATGGCACCTGTGCCATAGGTTTGCCACCATGGGTCTAGTAATTTTAAGTTGACGTTGCAGCCATGTACTCGTAGAACTCATGAAGGAAAAATATAATTGCAGCATTTTGCCATTCATGCAAAAATTCTGTAAAAGGTGGCAGGTGCACAAATTAATGTATTCTTTAAGCTTAAAACCATATCTTCTCTGACTCTTAAACGAATGGTTGCTAGCTTATGAAATTATTTCTTTACAAAATCATCTTTGGAAAAACAAATTCATATTTTGTTATTGCAGCTGATACTTGGTACACATTTAAAAAAGCATGGGGCAAACAAGCACCACATGAATTTGCTGTGAGCCCCACAGCTGTTTTTAAGCAAGGCTGAACAAGAATTATATATGTGTGGCATTTGTGCTTGCAATACAGTATTAGGAATTATATCAGGAACTATTTAGGTCCTTCACAATATATTTAAGGAAGCTTTCTGGGTTATTCCATCATTGGTTTGACTGCCGAGCAAAAGTATAGTTCTGGCTTTTGCCAGAACTATGCTAAGTGTTATTTTTAGTGATGGTTTTATTGTACACTTTATTTTTCTTCTATTACTGTACTTCTATTTTTATTGTAAAGTTGCTCTGGGAAAATCTTCTTGAAGGGCAGGATATAAATAATAATACTGCTTGTTTACTTTTGGCACAGTTCAGGAAATTTATCCAGTTCAGGTACTTTCTATTGTGACCAAACATTCCTGTTCACAGAAGGTTTAGAGTGCAAAGATGGTTGGGAACAATAACCATTGAATTCTGAGTGAGTTATTTCTGAAATATATGTGTGTGTGTGTGTGTATGTATGTATCTATATGTATATGTATATGTATGTATATGTGTATATAAAGCTGTACAGGTAACTTATGTTCTGCCCTATTGTGTTTTTCCAGTCCCCTAAACTGTAGAATCTCAGCTACATGGCTAGTTTTAGATGTAATTATTTTGGTTGCCTAGCAGTTAAGACTCTGGGCTTGTCAACTGGAAGGCTGGCAGTGTAAAACCTAAATATGATGTGATGGGGTGAGTTCCCATTCTTGCTTCAGCTCCTGCCCCTGCCTACTAGCAGTTTGAAAGCATGCAGGTGCAAGTAGATAAATAGATACCACTATGGTGGGAGGGTAACAGAGTCCCATGCGCCTCGGCGTATAGCCATGCTGTTCATATGACCACAGAAGTATCTTTGGACAATGCTGGCTCCCATGGTTATTAAACAGAGATAAGCACCGCCCGCTAGAGTTGGGGAAATGGTGCTTTGTTTTCTAAACCACACCAGATCCAGCCATCAAGAACAAAGGATCTGGTATTCCTAGGAATATATCTGTTTATTCTTTGGGGCCCCTCTAAACAACTATTTGTTGATCCCAGGTTCAGACTGCTCCCATGTTGTAGTTCTTACGCAGCCATTGATCTTGTTTTTATGCAGTTCTGACTGCAAAGTTTACAAGTTGTGATTTAAACTTCCAGAATCAGTGAGCTTTGAGGACAGATGTCTCCCTGTTCCCAGGAATTCTAAGTCTTAGCTGATTTTCAGCTACCTAAACTCATAGTTGTCCAGCAAATTTCACAGGCAACCTGACTTTAATCTTTATACTAAATTTCCGATCATCTTCAGTTTTCAAAGAAAATCTTTGAAATATTTTCATAGAGCCAAAATTAGCTAAAGAATCTGTGACAACATTGCTCGACAGCACACCCAACTTAATCAAACACATGAAGATTTGTAGATCTTATTAACCTCTGCCTAACTACGTACATTGGATAGGATCAAAAATTGTTACAATTAGGAGGATAGAGCACTGATTGAATTATATTTTTGCACTCTGATGTTCAGAGGGAGTACTAAGTGGGTCATTACTTGATTTACTTGCCAAAAATGAATATGATCACATAGCTACTCTCATAGAGAATGGAACTGATGACTTTTTTTTCCAGCCCAAATGTTAATATTGAGCCTTGTTGCTGCTTCCCATTGTTTGTCATTTTGTATGGTCACCTCTGAGCCTTCATATGCTGCAGATTCTTGGACTTTAGGCCTAAGGTCCAGTCTTACCTGTAGCACTGAAAGGATGGTGGTATAAAATAATTATAAATACATGCGTATGGGCTTATTTATATAAGGTTTTGGGGCACTAATTCTTCATGGTCTCAACCCACTCCTGAGATTGCTTGAGCAGAATCAATAAAGTAAATCTTCCACATGGAGTCTTGTGCTGCTAGACTAGAACACAGAACTTTTTCTTCCCGCATGCAGTGAAGCGGTTGTTGCTTTTTAGATTTTCTGTCTTTAGTCCAGAGGAAACATCAGAGAGTTCCTTTTCTTGGAGTCTACAGTAATTTCCTCCTCTAAATATTTAATTTCCTCCTTCATCTGATCAAGCGTTTCCTCTGATTTAGTATTAACTAGGATTAATATGAAGCTCCATGAACGCTATTGTTGCTGCATACATATATCCTATTTAATAAGTCCTTTAATAAATATTTGAAGAGTAATCATAGTGGGTACTCCGTAGTTCAGTTAAATTGGTGGGAAGACAGCTGGGGAGATTAATTTGTAAAGATTCTTCAGAGAAGGGAGCTTGAGATCACCAGTGATAATAATTTTTATGTCTGTATGCTCCCTGGGAATAAATGAATGTAAATTAGATTTTTAAAAAGCATTTTATATTGCTTCCTGAAGATTGCTTTTAACCTCAGTAATTTTTAAAAAAATAAATAAAGAAACCAAATGCCAAATAAAGAAACTCAAGTTTGGGTGTTCCAATAAGCTCTTCCTTCTTAGATTATGCTGCCTCTTTTTCCTACATTGCTACTACCAAGGTTTATCTTCTAGTTTTTATTATCTAGAGATGTATGTTGTTGTTAGCTGTGAAGTTGTGTCTGACCCATTGCGACCCCATGGACAACGTTCCTCCAGGCCTTCCTGTCCTCTACCATCTTCTGGAGTCCACTTAAGCTCACGCCTCCTGCTTCAGTGACTCCATCCAGCCACCTCATTCTCTGTCGTCCCCTTCTTCTATTGCCCTCAATCTTTCCCAGCATTAGGCTCTTCTCCAGTGAGTCCTTCCTTCTCATTAGGTGGCCAAAGTATTTGAGTTTCAACTTCAGGATCTGGCCTTCTAAAGAGCAGTCAGGGTTGATCTCCTCTAGGACTGACCGGTTTGATCGCCTTGCAGTCCAAGGGACTCGCAGGAGTCTTCTCCAGCACCATAGTTCAAAGGCCTCAATTCTTTGGCGCTCAGCCTTTCTTATGGTCCAACTTTCACTGCCATACATTGCAACTGGGAAGACCATAGCCTTGACTATACACACTTTTGTTGGCAGGGTGATGTCTCTGCTTTTTAGCGTGCTGTCTAGATTTGCCATGGCTTTCCTCCCCAGGAGCAAGCGTCTTTTAATTACTTGGCTGCAGTCCCTGTCTGCGGTGATCTTGGAGCCCAGGAAAATCTATTTGCCAGGAATTGAGAGGGCCAGATGCCATGATCTTGGTTTTCTTAACTAGAGATGTATACCATCTTATAAATTTTACTATTTTGTGCAAAGACTAGAATCATTGAATCCTTTATTAAAGTTTGTTGAAGGAAACTGTTTAATGCATGAAAACTGGGCAGACAGATCACAGTTGATTCAGTTAACTTGGCTAAATTTATAAAATACAATGGAAATTTATTTCCTTAAAGCTTTACCAGAAGGGTAGAGAGAAAGACAAATATGCAAGTCAGACATTTGCTGCACAAATGATGGTTTATTGCAACACTGAAACTAGCCATACTGTGCACCATCAAAACCACAGCATCAGGAAATTGGAGTGTGAGAGGTTGTCATCCTATTTTTCAGTAATTGAATTTGAGCTAAGCTCATCCCAGAAAAAAGCCTCTTAGTGAATTATTTATTCAGTGCCTCTGAGTGTAAATGTGATGCTTGTTACTCTTGCTTGTAACTAAGGCACAAGAGGCTGTAGAGAAACACAACTTCAAAAATTATCCCATGATTAGTATTCCCAGTGAATGTTCGTCTACAAAGCAGAGATTTTGTATGCCTTTCATCATTTGTTATACCTGGTAAAATTGCCAAAGATGTTTAGATACACAACACCATGGCAGATTCTCTGTCTGTCACTGTCAATGGAACGAGATTTAAGGGTAAGATGTTAATTTTCTCTTAATCTTGTTTGTTTGTTTTTTTAAACTTAATTTGAAATGTTGACATGTAACTTTTGTGGGTAGGTGTTTCAAAAAGTTAGTTCGATGGAAAGAATTTTTTATATATGCATCTATATTAGATATATTAGATATAAAATAAAAATGAATAAATATAAATTAAATACATAAAATAAATGAAAATAAACTAAGTAAAATAATTGCAGTCATACTTATTTTAAATTTGAAAATACGTAGATGTGAAATTGTTCCTTTCAATTTCAAAAGAAATGGGAAAAAAAACGAGGGGAGGAATTGTGTAGCAGCATATCTGAATATTGGACACTTGCACATTGCAATTGAGAGCTAAGCATCAGATTAACTGCATCCTCAAGTTTATTAAGTTATTCCTAGGAATGCATTTTCACTTATCTGGAACAAAGTTATTTTATTCTACCATGGCCACTGAGAATCTAGCTCCTCCTCTGCTTTATATAACTTCACCCCATTCAATCTGCACCAACCTATTCAAAGTTCTGTCTGGTTCACAAGGGCCAAAAGCTTGTTCTCCCAAAAGAAGCACGCTCTCTTAATCTTTTGTGAACAACATACCAATAGTGAGCAAGGCTGGAATTGGTGATAAACAGGACCAGTGCCAGCACTGAGCAGGTCCAGAGTCACTTTTCTCCCTTATTATAGCCACATTCTTCTCTTTTTCTTATATATATATATATATATATATATATATATATATATATATATATATATATATATATATATATATATATATATATATATATATATCTCAGCGCCATCCGTGTATTTATCTTTATAAACTCATCCATTGATCTACACACATAAGCAAGTGCATATATACCATTCATCCATTATTCATTTTCTTTATTTAGCTGATTCATTCTTCCATTCTTTTGATAAATCTATTCTCTTCCAAATGGATACATAGCTTGAATATAGTTGAAAATCAAATTCTCCCCAGAATATTATTCATCCTGATACTTCATCTTAATATATTTTCCCCATGTTTATTTTGCATCCGTCATCTCATCTGTTGGCTCATATACAACTCCCTGCTCTTTTTCTTTTTCTTTTAGCTTTCTAAAAGGAAGGACACAGCCATTTAATTCATTACTTTATCAATTTCTTGGTCTGCTTCTTCTTTAAAACACTGTTTTGGATGAGGAAACAATGGAGATAGCTCTATGCAGATGCTGGCTGAAGGGTGGATCTTGTAAAAAAAAAGTCTTCTGAGCCACCATTTTAATTCTTAGGCTATCTTGAGGGAGATATTGGATATAACCCACTGCACTAAACAAAGATATTGTTGTTTTTAGGTTATCATATTAAATAAACCCAGCTTTTTGGGATTATAACCGTGGCTTATATCTTAATGTGATTTCCTATTCCATTATTCAAAACCATGTTCTCTGCCCTGCAACTGTTACTGGACACCCATTTGAAGATCTACACCATTCTTGAACTTCACATATTGGCGCTTAACCGCATCCCCATTTTTTTTCCTAGTGGTGCTCTTCGTGGCTAACACATCCATGTTCTTCGTTTCCTCCTACTGCAGCCAAACTCCAGTCTGAAGTAATCAAAGAGAAGGGAACCTCTTATAGCTGGTTGATTTTAATAGAATGAAGAGGACGCAGAGGCCAAACAGCAGTATGGATTATGGAATGGGATGCAAAAAAACAAACAGGGCCAAAGAGAAGAAGCATTCTGCAAGTCGGGGGTTGGGGGGAAGGGAAAGAGCCTTGGTGGAGCCGTGGGCTAATGCCTCCTTAAGTAACACCAGCTGCCTGCAATTAGTGCAGGTTCGAGTCCCACCAGGCTCAAGGTTGACTCAGCCTTCCATCCTTCCGAGGTACGTAAAATGAGGACCCAGATTGTTGGGGGCAATTAAGCTGACTTTGTAATAATGCCGCTTGGGGGTATGTGTGAAAGCCCTAATAAGCAGGCATATACATAGAATGAAGGCTACGGCTAAGCTTGTAAGCCGCCCTGAGTCTTCGGAGAAGGGCGGGATATAAATGGAAATAAAATAAATAAATAAATAAATAGGAAGAGCATGCTTTGCCAAGTGCTACTGTATAAGCTGAAGGATTCTGCCTATTAAAATGCACAGGAAAGTGAAATTAATGCTATATACTAAGACAAACATTTGACTAACCAATCTGTTCTGGCTTATCAGACAAATCAGAGATAAACACACATAGAAATGGATGTTATTCTTAACCTGGGGACTACTTGTGTGTTTAATGTATTGTGAAAGTTCACTGAATTCAAGATACAGTACCTTACAAGATTACTAAATCACACACACACACACACACACACACACACACACACACACCCATTTGTCTCTAAGCTGCTTGATGAATGAATTTCAGCCTATTAATAAACATGAATGTGCAGAATATATCCAGAAAATCAGTTATGTGTGTCTCTATTCATATAATTAATATAGTAAGGGAAATACCAAATGCCATCATTGTCTGGCTTTTAGTTTTCTTTAAGTATCTTCTTGAAAGGAGCAATGAGTTACTCTTTTGAATAACTATATCTGGACGGATGGTTCTCTCTTTTTTAAAGTAGAACATAATAGTTAAATATATAAAGCAAGGGATTATTTGGATCTGTGAGATCTCTTTTCCTTGCAGTAGGCTTGTTACCTGGAATTCTCTGAAGTGGGAATTTAATTCCATCAGATCGTATTAATAGCTGAGCATTAAATAAAATGTCAGTGTCTGTAGCAAAGAGTTCAAATGTTTCAAAATTTCTGGTCAATGTATTAATCAGCTATAAATTTTAGAAGCATATAATTTATGGCTGATAAATATATTAACTATATACACAGTAGATTTCACAATTTATAGTCACCTGTGCAAATACTAGAGGGCAAACAAAAGAATCTATGTGTCTATGTAATAATTACATTCAGCAGCAGCAGCAACCAAATTGGTTAAAAGAAAATTAACTGTCCTATATCCAGTGACAGCAGAATTGTGTACAAAAGAATATTATCTTAAAATACAATAAAAACTGAAGAGTACAGTTCAAAAGGCAATAAAGCGGACAGATTTGTTTTGCACCAAACAACCATTTTAGTCTGACCTCGATGTTTCTGTGCAAAAGATCCCTAAATTGAGCATCGGCATAGAAATCTCTCTCCTGTGTGGTGTTATATATGAAACATAGTTTTGAGGACAGTCTCTCCAGCTGATAACAGTTTTATAAGTTTCCAGAGGTTAATCATCCTAATAGCTCTCTATCTTTATGGAACACAATTAAAAACAATTGAAAATGCTTTTTACCTTTATTTTTCCTAAGTGCTTCAAGATTTCTGCTTTGACCATGATTTGTCTCCCAATGTCTCCTAAACGCTGAAAAGACATATATTAGAAGAAATATATTTTTACAGATGACAACAAGCTTTTTCCTTGTCTTTTCAGTGCTTATTTAAAGATACTGATTATTGGATGATAAAGCAGAGACACTACTAATGCATGCAAAGTTTTCCCACATTGCACTGGAGAGAGGCAGGTCTCTCTTCCTACCACCTTATAAATTAGCTCTTCAGCTGACCTACAGAAAGCTGTTAAGGGTCACAGCTTGTTTTCTATACAAAGGGAACTCTCAGCCTGATGTTTAGGAGATATTTGGGGAAACAACAGGCATCTGCAAATTCCACTAGCCTGGGAAAAGAACAGCCAGCTCACCAGTTTACAGAAACGCTGTTAGTAGCAAAAGATAAATTGGATTCTGAAGGGAAAATAACCCATTACAGAATTACTGTAATCATATCCCACTCTCTTTCAGAAGATCTGGTTAAAGGAAACTCTGTGAGAATCTTGTTGACAGCTGAATCAGCTACTAAAAGCTTGATAACTGCTAGGTAACTGCTAGTACCTTGATTTGGGTCCTGAAGCCTACCAGCAACCATTGTAGCACTTAGAAGGTGACTGTTACTCTATTAAACTAAGTAGTACTGTCAGCAAGTGGGGTGTGCCACCTGCAACTTCCATATTGTCTTCAAGACAATTTTGTAGAAAACCATTATAATAATAGAGATGAAAAGGGCATGGTTACTTAAGAACAGGGCCAGATTAAAACCAACTAATATCCTAAGCACAATCCAACAATGATGTCCTTCAGTGGAAGTAGAAGTCTCAAGATTCTACAGGTTGTCCTCAATTTACTACTGGTTGCTTACCAGCCATTCAAAAATCTGACGGAGTTACTTACAATCCAGATTCAAAGCTCTGACAAAGTTCTTCCCCTCTGAGGTCACATGACTGCACTTTTAGTGCTCAGCAACTGACCTCATTTGTAGCGTCCCACAATTACATGTGTGTTTTATGATGATTTTGCCAAAGTCTGCCATTTACTTGTGGGTTGTTGTTTTGTTTTGTTTGACAAAACCAGCCCATAGGAATCCATGAGATGGCTTTATGACCATTCCTTTCAGATGTGATTGTGGTGTTGTCATCAACTGCCTCAGGAGACCATGAGGCAACTAAGCTAGGGAATGTTGATCTATAAATTAAGAACCCAGAAGCAATGTAAATTAGTATGTTTACACCAAACTTCAGCTTGATGAGTGCCCCTGATGGGCATTACAAGTCCACTCATTAAGACAACACCCAGAGGCAGAAAGCTGCAGGGTTCTGAGGTTTATGATAGTCCAACAATCTTGGAGGGCACTAGGTTGAGAAAGTGGAATTAAATTGTATGGGGATTGCTTTGATAATGCAATCATTGCAAAGAATCTTAAAACAATGTAAAATATAATACATGTATGTAGATTGCCCCTCTATACATGGGACAAAAGAGCAGCAATGAAGCTCAGCTCTGAAGGAAAAGAGAAGAGAAGGCAGAAAACTGGATAGCAGAAATAAATGAATTACTTGTGGAAGAGTTGTAGTGAATAGACAGCTCTCTGCTCCCTCCCACGGTCATTGTAGCAATTAACATTTTGGTGGGAGGAACTCTCATTTGCTCTAAATGAACGTTTTTGATTTTTATGTTAATTTAACATTAATAGACAAGTAATAATGATTATGTAGGGCATGAAAATTACACCCAGTAATTTAGTGCTTTAAGTTTTGTTCGCAAAATGTCCCCTTGTCATTATTTAGGACATATAGATACTCAACAAAACCGTTAATACAGTCAGAAAGTCAGTCATGGCAATATGGAAAAGGAAAAGCAAATATAAAATTAAGTTAACTCTGCATTTCAATCCTTTTTTTAAAAGATGTATTCAATTGTAGGAGTAATCATAAAAAAACTTAAGTAATATTTTTTTTATTTTTTTATTTTAATTCCATTTATATCCCGCCCTTCTCCGAAGACTCAGGGCGGCTTACAAGCTTAGCAGTAGCCTTCATTCTATGTATATGCCTGCTTATTAGGGCTTTCACACACACCCCTCAAGCGGCATTATTACAAAGTCAGCTTAATTGCCCCCAACAATCTGGGTCCTCATTTTACCTACCTCGGAAGGATGGAAGGCTGAGTCAACCTTGAGCCTGGTGGGACTCGAACCTGCACTAATAATATTATTATTATTAATAATAATAATAATAATAATAATAATACATAATACATAAGTATTCTTAAGTAATATGAAAGAAGGATTTTCTTTTTTTGTTTTGTTTTAGTGTAAATTTTATTTTAGTGTAAATAGTCATCTGGAGATTATTCATTAATCACATATGACAAGGGTGTCATTTCACAATTTACAAACTACTCTAATGAAGGATTGGTGTGTTAAAAAGCACCATACTGAGTTCTGGATATAATTTTACATATTTTAAAGTTATGTGGATTAATGTCATTCCACTCAAAAGCATAGAATAAGCCTAGAAGAGTATGTGTGGGCATCATTGATCTTGCAGCTTTGTCCTTTCAAGCCTTAACGTTTAAGCTTTTTAGCACTATGGTTACTTTTTTGAGCTTTGGTTACAAGCGGAAAGGTTACTTTGCTTCACACAGCAGCAGCGGTGTCCCCCCCATGAGACGCATAAAATAATGGCAGTGTCACAGTGGTTCAAGCTAAACATTCCCACTGTGCAACACTATAGAA
Organism: Vipera ursinii; assembly: GCF_947247035.1. Lineage (NCBI taxonomy): Eukaryota > Metazoa > Chordata > Lepidosauria > Squamata > Viperidae > Vipera > Vipera ursinii. The sequence goes on from NC_139513.1 coordinate 206,823,533, forward strand.
GTAGCTGACATTTATTGTCCCCATTGTATGAATGGGTTGAGAGTGGGGAGAAAGCTTCTGCTCATTTGCTCTTGTGCCCTTTTGATAAACCAGCTTACTGACATCACAGTCCCGTAAGGAGGCAGGGAAGGAATTTGATTTTGATGGGCTGGAAAAAAAGAAGCTTTTGTAGGGGGGGGGGGAAAGGGATACCTCTGCCTCGAAGATTAAATGAGAAATAAGGTGAACTCTTTCTTTTCCTGCTTCAAGGAATTATTAAAATCAAAAACAGGGTGTTGGAGTTTTGTAGAATTTGTGTCTTCTCCGTTGCAAATTTAGCTTAGTGTGTGGAAACGTCAATGTTTTTTTTTTTTTCAGTTTAACCACTTACAGAATTTCCCCCTGAGCTTCCTCAAAATAGCAATAAGTGGCATGTCATGAGTGAAGAAAATACTCCACATCAGCACAATATAGGCCATAGTGTTTTTTTTTAAAAAAAATGTTTATCCCCTAAATGGTTACAGATCTGTTCCTGAACATCTTACAAGGACCTTGTTCTTTTGCTGCAATGCAGCACAATATGCTTCAGATTAACTATAGAATCATGTGGCTTTTTCTGCCTTTTCCAATTACATAAAACAAATGCATCTATATTTGTTTGAAATTCCTTGTGTGAGGTAGGCTGCTTAATTTTCACATTCATCTCTTTATACGTTTTCCCACACTTTGTTGCCTTTTTGTACTGTATTGTTTAAAACAGTCTCCCTTCTAACCAGCTGTTGACTTAATAAGTTAAATGCAATAAGTCTCTTCTTTTGTCTTTTAGTGTTTTTATTCATAAGCAACAGTTACCTTGAGTTTTGTATTACCATTGTCTGGATACGAACATTTCTAACTGTGCTTAAGCAGCACGTATCTGTGTATAGGACTGAAGAGTAACGTAATTGTCTAACCTAATTGTTTTAACTAGAATAACATTGCATTTGTGTATTATTTTGCAGAAGTGGTTTGTATCTAATTAAAATCATCCAGTCTTTCTTTGTTTTCCTATGCTGGTGACTTTGCAGTTGTGCATTTGGAGTAAAAAAAATATATCCTGATTTCAAATAATGTTAACAATAACAATAATAGAGTTAGAAAGGACCTTGGAGGTCATCTAGTCCAACCCCCTGCTCAGGCAGGAAACCCTATACCATTTCAGGCAAATGGCTGTCCAGTCTCTTCTTAAAAACTTCCAGTGTTGGAGCATTCACCACTTCTGGAGGCAGGTTGTTCCACTGATCAATTGTTCTGTCAAGAAGTTTCTCCTTAGTTCTAGGTTGCTTCTCTCCTTGACTAGTTTCCATCCGTTGCTTCTTGTCCTGCCTTCAGGCGCTTTGGAGAATAGCTTGACTCCCTCTTCTTTGTGGAAGCCCCTCAGATATTGGAACACTGCTATCATGTCACCCCTCACCCTTCTGTTCGTTAGACTAGACCAGGGGTAGGCAACCTCGGCTCTTTTATAACTCATGGACTTCAACTCCCAGAATTCCTGAGTCAGCTGACTCAGGAATTCTGGGAGTTGAAGTCTACCAGTCATAAAAGAGCCGAGGTTGCCTACCCCTGGACTAGACACACCCAATTCCAGCAACCATTCTGTTATTGTTATTAATGTGGTTTTCAAATTATCAGGCTTTTGAAAGAGTTGTATTTTGGGTTGTTATTGTGTCCTTGTCTTTTCTATCTGAAGCAACGTTAATGAAAAGATGTAGATCAGTTAAATAACCTCATATTGCAAATATGTGTATAGAGCTTCACTAGTAGCTTATTTCAACCGGAAGTGGTAAAATCCATGAGTGTTTATAGGAAAAGAAAGGAATGGCTTAGGCAGAAGAAGGGAACGCCTTTTTCATTAGAATTCTTTTCATTCATTTTGCCCACCCAAGGATGGAAGGAATACTTTCTTATTAAAGCTATATAGTGAGAAAGCATTGTCAGTCACCCACAGTTTATAATGCTACTTGATCTTGCATGGTGTGTCATACAAGTAGTCCTTGACTTACAACAGTTCATTTAGTGACTGAAGTTACAATGTCACTAAAAAAGTGACTTATGACCATTTTTCACACATATGACCGTTGCAGCATCCCCATGGTCACATGATCAAAATTTGGATGTTTGACAACTGGTTCATATTTATGACGGTTGCAGTATCCTGAGATCATGTGATCACCTTTTGCAACCTTCTGACAAGCAAAATCAACAGGGAAGCCAGATTCACCTAACAACTTCCTTAACAATTGCAGTGATTCACTTAACAAAAGTGGCAAGGAAGGTCATAAAATGGGGCAAATTCACTTAAAAAAACTGTCTCACTAAGCATATTGCCAGCATCCTATTGCAGCATCATTTGCAAGAAGAAAATTTAGTTTCCCCTTTATGAACTGGTTTCTGTCATCCGAATGATCCCCATTTATGTTGGACTGAATAACACAAGTTAAGATTTAAAGACAGTTGTAACATATTCTGACTTTGTTATTTTTACTGACTTTGTTATTGACTTCTGTTATTCTGATTTATCAACAGCAGCACTAAGCCCTTCACCCACATTGACAAAACAAATTGAAAACGATGGTGATATCCAGAAAGAATCCTGAAATGAGTTGTACCATTTTTTAAAAAAAAAAGTCAAAAAGAAAAGTGGTAATCCCACAGGTCACATGTAAGTTCTTTGACAGAGTAATTTCTGAGACCAAGATGTTTCTTTTCACTCACAATAGATATACTCTTTGTCAACTTCTGAAACGAACGTGGCTGAAGCCATCTTGATTGTTCTCAGTTACCACACAGGTGGGGAGGAAGAAGGGAAAGAAACCTAAAGGATTGCTAGACTAAACACAGAGTGCTTCCGTGGGAACCAAGGTCATTCCCACAGGTGCTAGAAGGTGGAGAGAAGAAGTGTCATGGAGCTTGCCAATTGCCCACATTGGGTAGTGTAATCAATAGCATTCTAGGGGGAGGGAAGTGTTACACTTAGTTACATTGAATTCCTTGTGGGGGGGGAGTTTAGAGTTGGTTTCACTTTTGACCATGCCAATATTATGTATGCAATAAACATATTCTTTGAGGAAACTTCAAGCCTCGGAGTTCTGATTTGTTTGGGTCCATAAGTTTAGAACCGTGACACTCTTATTTTACTGATGTTTAAAATGAGGCTAGGTGGTGGCCTTTTGAAAACTTGTTAAGGGGTGTATTTTCCAGAACACTTTGAGGACATGATTATTCGCCATCACTATTCTGTTGTGTTCTCTTACTGTTATTGCTGATTTAAACTTTATCAGCTATTTTTCTTTTGGTTGTGAGTTAAATTTATATTATTTTATTTTTATTACTATAGATGTTTGGTTGAATTTGTATTTTATGCTGTTGGGACTTTTGAGTTATTTGGCAACCTACAGGTTTAATAAAATAACATAAATCACCTGAGGTGATTTCATATGGTCATGGCACAGAAGAGTTAGAAGGGATTTCAGAAATCATCTGGTCCTACACCCTGTGGTACATCTTGTGTAAACACGTGTTTAATTACAAGGACTCTTATAATGCTAATAATGGCATGCATTTCAGCAGTTATATAATGTCATATTGCATGCCCTGATTGTAGGTAATTGGAAATATACGTGAGACAGTTATGTCATGAGCGTGCTATTTGTAATTTTTTTGATCGGGGCTTACATCATTACTTTTGAAACCTTTGCCTTTTGTGTGCTAAACATAGAAATCGTGAAAAAACTGACATCAGATTTTAATAAGCAAATGAAACCAATCATTTCAGTAAACAAGGATAGATAGCAACATCTGCTATTCTTTAATAGGAAACTATGATTGTATTTTCTCTGTGCTTAGGAAATGCCCTGTTTTGCCTGCCTTCAGGAGAGTCTACACTACTGAAAATAAGTTTTAGAAATTAATAATTTTGAGAGCAAAAATTAAATACAGAGCATTATATGGGCTCATAGTTTCTTTAGATATTATGGTCTCCCAATATGCAAGCCTATGTTTGGATTCCAGTAACATTTTGGGTTGGATACAAGTAGAGGAGAGGGAGACTATATTATAGAATTATCCAGCATCTTTCTCCAATCTTTTATATAAAAATTCCTTCCTTCCATCTTCTTCTGAATTAATCATCACCTAAGTATGTATGACCTATAATAAGTTTTCCCGTAAACCAGACATTGGCAGAGCAGCATTGTGACCCACTTTAAAATAATGTTAAGAATTACTTTGACAATTGCCATTAACTTTTTAGATTGCTTAATCTCATTATGTGTTTCCATAAGTCATCTGGGTAAAACAGCCCAATTTTCTGAAATTTTTATTTTCTGAGAATTGCCAACCCAGTCTTCATCCATTACTTGACGGCAAATTTTGAAGGGGGATTGTAAACTATATTTAGCACAAAATGCTAATTAACCTTAACTTTCTTTGTTCATTATGCCTTGTCTCCTCTGATATAATTCAAATGATATAGAGCAGGGGTGTCAAACTCAATTTCATTGAGGGCCGCATCAGCATTGCGGTTGCCCTCAGGGGGCCGGGTGGGTGTGGCCAGGGTGGGCGTGGTGTACTGGGTGGGCGTGGCTAGAGTGTGTATGGCCTACTGGGTGGGCATGGCCAGCTCTACATCGTTGGCATCAAGGGGGCCTATGGGGGCCTGGGCAGGAGTGGGGCAGATCTGAGGGTCTCTGGCAGAAGGAGGGTCTCTGGGCCAGGGCCAAGGCAGTGGGGGCCGTTCCCTCACTGTTTCCAGGATGGCTTCGTGGGCCGCATGAAACCACTTCGCGGGCCGGATCTGGCCCCCGGGCCTTGTGTTTGACATGTCTGATATAGAGTTCCTGGAAACTATAATGGCTTGGCTTACGTGGAAAATGAACGTGTTAAGGCTTTTTTTTAATGCAAGCATTAGTGCTGAATAAAATATAATAACTGTCATTAGATATGTTTACTTACAACAGGAAACAGATTTTGTGAGATGATTGACATACATCAGTGAGCCAATTAATAATGTGTGCCTAATATTTCTTTGTCTAATTTTTTCAACTGCTTCTCCTCTTGTACGTGGTGAGTGATCAGTCCATGTAGTGTATTAGTTAATGGATTCTGGAGTCTAGCTGTTCGTGGATTTCCTGAAGCCATAGCTATATTATACTATTGGTTTTTTATGTTTTAACTTGCACAATAAATATTTTTGAAATTAAAATAAAGTATATGTGAACAAAAGCGGAACTCATTTTTATGAAACTATATCAAACAGAAAGATATTTGAAAAGAAACGTAGAGAGTAATTTTAGACAGTAACTCTATAATCAAACAATTGTCAGATGCTCTCCATGAACTTTTGCAGTGATATATTCCACCTGTTACTCCCTCCCGCAGCTTGCAGTTTGTCTGTTCTTGTCTTAAATTGGTACAATATTTAACTCTGCATAAACAATAGCCTGAAGGCATTGTATTGCCTGGAGACTGAATTGGTGTTTCAGGATCTCTGCAGATATGTCAGAACTGTGAATGTTTACATGAAAGCAAGTTTGTCTGCAATGCTACATACCCAGGAAATGTTATCACGGGTACTAAGAGGAGTATTACATATGTTTAAATGCTGCCATTGTATATCAGAAATATGTACACATCTTTTAAGAATATGAACTTGTATTCCCCATGATATGCAATTGCTTGGTGGCAGAGATGTGGAGTTTAATATTGTAAATATTATTTAAATGGCAGAGGCTTGCAGATTTATACCACAAATACTGAATTAGCTGTTAAGAGTTATACTTTCAAATCCCAAATGCTAACATTTAGAAGCAGGAAGCTTTGAAACTTTGCTTCATGCTCTGTAGAAGCAATCGAAGGAACTGTAACTGAGTTAATGAACAAAAATAAATACTTCTTCTGTAAAACAGCATCAAGAAAACATTTTATAGGCTTATTTTTTAATTTAAAATTGCCGTAAAGGTAAAGGTTCCCCCACACATGTGTGCTAGTCATTTCCAACTCTAGGGGCCGGTGCTCATTTCCGTTTCAAAGCCGAAGAGCCAGCGCTTGTCCGAGGACGTCTCCGTGGTCATGTGGCCGGCATGACTAGACGCCAAAGGCGCACGGAATGCTGTTACCTTCCCACCGTAGTGGTCCCTATTTGTCTACTTGCATTTTTACGTGCTTTCGAACTGCTAGGTTGGCAGAAGCTGGGACGAGTAACAGGCGCTCACTCTGTTACGCGGCACTCGGGATTCAACCCGCCAAACTGCCGACCTTCTGATCGACAAGCTCAGCGTCCTAACCCACTGAGCCACCGCGTCCCTGTAAAAATTGCCATATCTAGTAATAAATATCTATTATATTAGTCAATTGGTATTTGATATATTTAATGAGCTATAGAAATTTTTGTAATTATTTTCGTTGTAGTCCAGTCAAAAACTTTAAAGAAAATTATTTCAAGTAAACCGCTAGTCCCTCATAAAGAAGCAGATCAAAGCTCTAATCAGCTGGTGATTGAAGAGGAGTTCCTTTACCACAAGGCCTAATTCCTTTAATTTGTTGACAACATACATTCAGTCAGAAATGCAAAATCGAAAACAAAATACTGTTGAAAGAATTGGTCTGGGATCAAGAAAACGTTGCACTTCAGGAGAGGCTAGCAGATGTTAGGGTAACAATGAGAGGAGCATGGAATCTGCCCCGCAGTTATTTATGTACTGTAAGGAAACAAATGGTTCCTGCTCTAAACCAAGAAAGTACCCTGAATATCTTACTCTCCTTAAATATCTTCTTGAAACCAAGGGGTTTATTTCAAAGTATTTTTCTTGACTTGCTTGTTCCTTTATTGTTGATGATTGATCTTAAAAGGCAGAAGCTACCTACCGTTCTGGGAGAAGGGAGTGTGGTGGAATGCTGTGGGCCGAATTTGCCAGAGGGAATCGGGGCGCATTCCAGGGGAACAAAAGGCATCTCAGGTGCACTAGCTTTTGTAAGAGAAAGACGATGGAGACAGTCCCACCATAATAGGTCTCAGAGTATATGCGTGATGTAGGTAGTAGAGTGCTTCAGCTTGGCAAGATTATGTCTGTAGGTGTGGAATAAAAAAAGAAATCTACTTGGAAGTATTACCATGTGTCTTTCTTGGTTTGGGGGTCCTAGCAGATAGGGGAAAAGTGCAGAGCGTGCTTTCTGAAATTCTATCCAGCATTTTTAACAGCAGCTTCTCTCTGGGTCATGCGAGTAAGGAGAGGAATAGAAAGAATAGAGTGATGAGCAGCATTTCAAACCATTCCTGCTCCCATTGGAATACATTGGGGGAAATGTTCCAGAATCCTTGTCTTTGCAACTACTGGCCTGATCTGCCCCGTTTTCAGACTCAAACTTTCTTTCGCTGATTTCTCTCCCCCAGCAGAACTAGTCTCACTCTGTTCAGTTTTTTTTGAAAGTTACTTCTCAGATCCACAAAGAATACCACTGACTTGTGCATAACTTTTTTCCAGCATTCCTATGGATTGGAAAGAATAAAAACCCTTTAAAAAAGAGCAGCGTATCAGTCACTAGAGCTTATCTTAGAAATTTAAATTTTAACATCGGTGATTTAACATGAAACTGAAGCAATGAAAACCACATTAAACAGTTTTTAAGATTTATGTTCCTTGACAAATGTCTTCCTTGTTCCACAGTGCAAGCTAGTTTTGAATTACAGAAAGAAGGGAAAAAATAACGTGTGCATAGTCTCTGTTTGGGAGATATGTGTATTGATGTGGAGATGTATATTGTCTGTTCCACTGGAGATGTTTGACACCAACATTTCTGAACCTCGGTATCCTCTGTATGGGTTGGAATGACATCCCTCAAAATTTCTAACCAACCTTAACATTTCCAGAAGGCATCAATTTAAGAAAGACTGCTTATGAAATCTTCAAATAAATGTACATTGCCTTTTCAATTCTTAACTAAATGCAAAAATCCAGACAATACACACACATGAAAGTTTTGGGTGAAAAAACAAGCAATGGCAAATTACAATTAGTAGTTATAAGAAGGAGCATAGTTGGCAGATACTTAGAATGGTGATTATTTTGTCGAATTTCTGTTGTGGCATTCCCAATCCTTACAATGAGGTTTTATTTGTCACGTGAAAAAAGTATTAGATCAAAGTTTGTTTATTCATATGATGTAGAAATACTTTTGGTATCATATACTACTAGAAAAAAAAATGTTTACACAGGTTCCAGTGACTGATTTCTGTTCCTCTGTTTCCGTTTTAGAAATCAGCTACATGCTGTGGAGATGACATAAAGTTAAGAGAAGAGAAAGACCACTGTAGTGCCAATTTTTTGGAGTCCGCTAGTAACTGTGCAACAGAACAAGACAAAATGGAAATCGAAGCCCTTGTTTCGGAACATAGAGACAGCATAGTCGGGACCTCAACATGTGCAACAGACAATCAAAGTCACTTACTTTCAACTATTGCCAGTCACAATGGATTGAAAGACCGACATGAATCTTTGGACAGTGAGGTTGCTCAAGAGATCAGATATCTTGATGAGGTGCTAGAAGCAAATTGTTGTGATTCTGCTCCTGATAACCCCTTTAATGGGATGACTTCCTCTTCTCCTGAGAGAAGTGTACCTCTTGTTGTGGGTGATTCTAGTCCATCTGTTCATATTACCAATGATTTCTCAGTACTCAGTGAGCCTTATGGCGTTAAAGTCGGAAGACAAACACCTCCAGCCCTTGAGCCCAGTGGAATTAATACAGCATCTGGGAAGCTAAAACCAAATGGCCATTTTGTAGAGCTATTGCAAGAAGACCCCTGTGAGACTCTGAAAGTGCCAGTCAGTCCATGCTCTTCCACAAGCTCAAGGTCTTCCAAGGATGGAGAATTGACATTAGCTACCATTAAGAAAGAAGCCAAGTTTGAGCTGAGAGCCTTTCAGGAAGACAAAAAACCATGTAAACTTTTTGAGGAAGAGGACCCAGGAGAGAATTACAGAGTGCGTAAAGTGAGGCCTTCTGATGAAATAATAGAACTAGAAAAGGAGAGACGAGAGCTCATCAGAAGCCAGGCTGTCAAGAAAAATCCAGAAATAGCTGCAAAGTGGTGGAATCCACCCCAAGAGAAAACATTAGAGGAACAGCTGGATGAAGAACACTTGGAGTCTCACAAGAAGTACAAAGAGCGCAAACAGAAGCAACAGCCACCATCGATGCCTGTAAAGCATGCCTCCTATTCCTGTGCACCATCAGATTCAGCCCATAAAAATCAAAAAGTTGATATTGTCACAGAACAAATAGATTTTTCAGCTGCTCGGAAACAATTTCAGTTAATGGAAAATTCAGAGCAGCAAAATCATCCAGCTGCACTGAAGCGAACAGGGACCCCTAAAATGTTCACTATCCAACCATTCTATAAACCAATAGGTCCATCCCAAATGGACCGGCGAACAATCTCCGTTACAAAACCTGTGACTGTATATGGACAAGCTAGTAATAATGATGTAGCTGCTACAAATACTGAGAAGCTGACCTGCATCTCAGACGACAGCATTAGTCAGAAACTCTCTGATGGTCCTATAGGACTGACTCCTTATGGCGACTCTACAAAGTGTGTTCAGGCCATCAAGATATGGTCAGATGATGATGAATTCACAAGTGCCAAAGCAGTCCTTACAGTGGTAAAGGATGATGAACACAGTGTATCAGATCAGTTCTCAAAATCAATCAGTGTTTCTTCTCCTCCAGAAGAACTAGACTCTGGTTTAGATGAATTATCTGTCAGATCACAGGATACAACTGTTTTGGAAACTCTTTCCAATGACTTCAGCATGGACAATATCAGCGACAGTGGTGCCTCTAATGAAACCATGAATCCCCTTCAGGAAAATTCCCTTACTGATTTCTCCTTGCCCCAGACTCCACAAGCTACCACACCTGAGTGTCGAGATCTTCCAAAGTCACTCAGTGACCATGGCTTTTATTCTCCTTCTTCACCACCAGTCAACTTTGTGCTCAATGAAGAGCAGTTGGAATATCAGGCTGATCTCCTGGTTCAAAATGCTATTCAACAAGCCATTGCCGAGCAGGCTAATAAAATCAATCATCAGCAAGCAAATAATATCATGGGCCAAACTAATGGTCAAGAACAAGAGGAGCTGGGCAGGGCACCATATTCTGAGAACCAGCCTGGTTCAACGTTTCAGCCACCTCAAGTGTCATCTCCTATGCAAGAGAAACGTGATACAGCACCAAAGATCTCTTCAGCTCAAGATTCTGCACTCAGGGAAATGCAACCATCTCCTGTTGCTTATACCACCCAAGTAGTCGGTGTGGAAGAAGTCAAGCCAGAAGTCAGCTATTTTAGCAAATATTCAGAAGCCGCTGAGCTTAGAAGCACAGCTTCCATTTTGGCTATGCAAGAAACGGAGGTGGCAGTAGGGCCTTTTAAATTAAGATCAAAAAAGCAGAGGACTTTGTCCATGATAGAAGAAGAAATACGTGCAACCCAGCAGAGAGAGGAGGAACTAAAAAGACAAAGACAAGATATGCAGCTAACACAGAACCCTGTCATAAAGAGTGCGCCTCCACCATCCACCCGAGCCGCATCTTACAAAACAGCACCAGGTAAGAACGTGGCATAGAATGTTTTCTTAGCGAAACAGATAGTTGTTTTTAGATTATTTGGGTACAAATCATCAGTGTTCCAGAACTTCTTTAATAAGTATTAATAAATGGCTTATTGGATCAGATTGATGGTAGCACCATATTTCCATAATGTTGATCAGCTGGGCATGAAAACAACTGACCCAATCTCTACGATAGGATAGGATAGGATAGGATAGGATAGGATAGGATAGGATAGGATTCTTTATTGGCCAAGTGTGATTGGGCACACAAGGAATTTGTCTCCAGTGGATAAGCTCTCACTGTACATACATAGGTCTTAGATCATAAATCATAGTTATAATCATTAATCATAAGATACAAACAACAAGTGATCAATCATAAGATACCAATGGGAGACGATTGTAGGAAAAATGAGAAAAGATGAGAAATGAGAAGATGGGAAGGATGATAAGATGAAAAGGATAATTAATAGCAATACAACCCTACTACATGGTTAAATATTTTTAGGCCTAAGACGGTGCTGTGGAATTAGGTGTTCAGTAGAGTGTTGGCACAGAAGAAAAATCTATCTTTGTGTCTAGTTGCTTTGGCAAGCAATGCCCTATAGCGATGTCCTGAGGGGAGAAGTTGAAATAGATTTTGTCCACGAAGTAAGGGGACTATAGATATTTTCTCAGCCATCTTTCTGGTTCGTGCAATATACAGATCCTCAGTGGAAGGCAGGCTGGTTGCAGTCGTTTTATCTGCAATTCTAACTATCCATTGAAGTCTATACTTATGTGTCTATATTCTAAGATATTCTGTATATAACCTTGTAGGTGCCATTTATTTATAGTGACTAATAATAGTTTTGTTATCAGACCATTTTTGTGCTTCTTGTGGCAAAAATATCCATGTTAATTATGCATTTTAGAAAAATTGGGGTGGGGAGTATTGCTTTGCCCTATAATTATTAACCAGTTTCATTAAAGGATTCTGAATTTGTATGAGGATTTTACAAAAATGCTTTGAAAGTTCAAATATAGAATGTTCCACATTATTCAGACTTTAGCTAAATAGAGCCATTGTGCAGCCATCACAAGGACAGCTATTTTGAAAATAAATTTTACTGACAGCTGGAAAAAGAAATGCAAATTTTCATTAGAACTGAGGCAATATTTATGGGTAGATCAAATTTTATAGCAAAACAAACAAAATAATGAGCATATTTTACGTTTTGAGATTTGTTTTTGCTGTATTATCAACCATCTTCAGTCTCATCAAAGTCTGAATGTAGGTTTGTTCAGTGGTGTGTGTATATATTTGAGTGGTGTGTGTGTCTACACGTATGGCCATTTTATTGTTATGTATGTCATAAAATATATTTCACATATGAATATGTGAAATATATTTTATGACATACATAACAATAAAATGGCCATACGTGTAGACACACACACCACTCATACATTTATGGAAAAAAGTAGAGTAGCTGACAGCCAGTGACAGATTTGTGGGTCTAGGAGACAATGGAAATTTGTTCTAGCAAAATGCTGCACGTCAAACAACAATGTAGAATATATGTTTTAATGTGTAACTGGAGGAAGGTTAAATGTCAAGCCTATTAATATTCATATTCGGTATCCTTAAAGCCTGCAGTCAACTAGGCTAGAGACAGTCGGCGGTCAAGTGGGGGTGGGACACAGTTATCTATATTGCAACAAAAAATGGACAACAGATTTGGTATATGAACTGAACATATAGACATGAGAAGGACTAATTTAATTTAATTTAATATTTAATTTATTGAGATTTAAATTAAATTAAATTAGTCCTTCTCATGTCTATATGTTCAGTTCATATACCAAATCTGTTGTCCATTTTGACTAGAAGTTCATAAAAGCTGACTTTGCTTTTACAGGCAAATTAGGAGCCATGCTTCAGCATTTTGGTTTTTCAGCTTCCTTTGTATTGTTTTATATATATATATAAAATACGGTCTTGAGTGATTTTTAAAACATGCCTAAAATGAACTAGGTTTTAAATTCCATAAAAGTGGCCTTTGCACATTTCATAGGCATTACGCTCTTGAGTCCAAATACTGTCTTAAACTCGCAGCGTCCCAAGTGATCTCCAGATGGTCACAAAGGGAGCATCTCGGAGTTCCCTAAGAAAAGAATTTTACAGAGTCAGCCTTCTGCATACAGGTAGTCCTCAAATTTACAATAGTTCATTTAATGACAGTTTGAAGTTACCACAGTGCTGAAAAAGTGACTTCTGACCATTTTTGACACCATTGCAGCAACTTCTTGGTCACATGATTTATATCTGTGTGCTTGACAACTGATTCATATTTATGACGGTTTCAGTGTCCTGGGGTCCATGGGGAAACCAGATTCGCTTAGTAACCACGTTACTAATTTAACAACTGCAGTGATTCAGTTAACAGATGGGACAAGAAAAGTCGTAATATGAGGCAAACCTCACTTAACAAATTTCTCACTGAGCAACATAAATTATGGGCTCAATTACGGTCGTAAGTTGAGGAGTACCTGTAGCGTGTGGCTAGACACTTAGCCAATAGGAATGATGGAACTGCAAACTTCATCTGATAGTCTTATGATACAAGTAAGTAGACACACTAGGGTAGAACATATAAATGCGCACTATTCATGGGACATAATTGTCTGACTTTGCGTATATTTTTATTCCAAGATATTGCTCTGTTTTGAGACACTGGTGAGACTTGAATGTATTTAATCTTCATTTTGTTTCTTTCCCATTCAACACATAATAAATGAAACAGAAAAATAGTGCCATGATATACTTCCATGACCATCAGCTATGAGGCATGGGAAGTTCCTAAATTACATGATTTTGAAGCCAATATCAAGAAGAAGAATTCTTCGGAAACAGGAACTGCAAGTATTTGCTTTGCAAACAATCTCAGATCCGGTTCCAAATAAATTGGCTGCATTTTAATCACAGCAATTCTGGGAAAGCAGCTGGATTCATCTTCACCAAGCTTGTGCTAATATTGTTCCTTAGCACAAATAAATATTCTCAGTCTGTTTCACAAAATCGGAGGGGGAAAACCCAGAACATTGGTTAATAAATCACCACATTTTTATTTAGCAGGAGATTAACAAGGGGACATTTTTATATGCTAGGATTTGAATGTGTAGCTGAGTCAGTATTTCCCAAATTTCAAGAGGATTTAACTGCATAGATGTTTTTGGACATCCTGAAAAACTTAGTGCACTTTAAGGGTGGATGCTGATAAATATCAGTATACAATTAGAAAGGATTGTTCATACGCCCAGATACAGGAACATCACAGAAGCCTACATAAAATATGACATAAAAGAGGAAAACAAATTAAGAAATATGATGATGATGCACCTATGTGCTCTAACCACAAAGCTCTCTGTTATGACAGCTTATAGAAAAAGGAAAGGATCCTGCATTTTCTCTATAAGATGATGTGTATGTGTTGGAGGCTAAATCTCTTCTGGTATGTAGCTTATTTACAAATTTCTTTGACATTCTTGTTCAGAGACCCGAACGTGGGGAAAACACACACACACACACACACACACACACACGTGTGTGTGTGTGTGTGTGTGTATAAAACAATAGATTATTGTACTTCTCGCTGAAACTAGGCTCTCCTGTGATGTTTGGGGAGCATAAGCCTACCAAACAGATAATATACGGTATTTGAAAATCAGCACTTCTGATTTATTTCATTTAGAGAGAAACATTCAAAGAAAAACAGACAAAATAGAGATAAGGTCTGATATGAGAAGGTCGATAACCACTTTGAATTTTCCACAAAAGTCCCATAATAACAAGATTAATTTTATGCTAAACAAGATTAATTTTATGCTAAAAGAGCCATCTGGAAATATATATATATATATTTAAGAGTTGTATGTTCAGTATCTACCATTTCCCCCTAGTACTAAATCAAGTCTCACGGCCAACTCATGTTTTATTTAAAGTCATTCAAGCTGCATTTACCTTGTTGAACTGTGAATTTATAATCAGATTATGAACAGAAGCTTTTCTTCACATTTACAAGCAGTAAAGACATTGTTTATACTAATAGCCCATTTATAGCACTTGTATAAAGGTGGGGGGGGGGGTGAGAATGTTGATCTGGAAATGACCCTGGGAAAGACTAACTTTCTCCCATTAAGCCCAGAGAGAGTTTTTCTAGTTCTCTCTTGTCCCCCACCACAAAAACATTCCTGGTCCCACAGTGCAAGTCTTGTTCAGGCCATCCTTCCTTACAACTGGTTTTCCTGTGATTTCATTTCCTGACTTTTATGCCGTCACTGAAATTCTCTTTAAGGTTTAAATTTTCTTGTTGAAATGCTATGAAACAGTACGTTTACTAGTTCCTTTGTTTATAAACATATACTCCCCATCTTTATGGGGAAATATAAGTCAATTTTTGAAAAAGATGGGAAAAATATCTGTGTGCTCTCAATTAATTGAAATAAATTAGTAGGAATTTAATATCTGTAGATAGCTAATAAGATACTAACTTTTTCTAGTACTCATCCCACTTATCTTTATCTAAGCCAGTTGTATGCCTGTCCACTGATGTTGATCATAATACTTTTTCGGAAGTCTAAATGTGTCCATGAGAAATCCAGTAGTAGATTTTGTCTCAAACT
Source organism: Vipera ursinii (assembly GCF_947247035.1). Taxonomy (NCBI): domain Eukaryota; kingdom Metazoa; phylum Chordata; class Lepidosauria; order Squamata; family Viperidae; genus Vipera; species Vipera ursinii. The sequence continues at coordinate 206,838,826 of NC_139513.1, forward strand.
GGGCCAATTCTAGTTAACTACAGTTTGACACAAAAAAACCCTGAGTAACAGTGAGGGCCAGGTCTCTCCACATCTTCAGATCTTGCATTATTTCGGCAGATGTGGAGACACCTGGCCCACAGAATCGCCAAGAGTTGGACTCAACTGAACAGACAACTTCAAGTTCTGCAATTATCAAGCCCGCTATAAAAACAGTGAACGGGAACCTGTATATAACACTAAACATTTCTAGGAGCTGCTTACAAGAGGAAATCCGAATTTCAAGCTTTGATGTTAGCGGTAAGGAGGATTGCCTGATGGAGAACAATATGTAACTCAAATATAATAATAATAATAATAATAATAATAATAATAATAATAATAATAATAACAACAATAACAACAATAATAATAATAATAATAGTAATGATGATGAAGAAGAAGAAGAAGAAGAAGAAGTAGTTGGAGGTTATCTAGTCCAACCTCCTGCTAAGGCAGGAAACCTTATACCATTTCATACAAATGGCTGTCCAGTCTCTTCTTAAAAACTTCCAGTGTTGGAGCATTCACCACTTCTGGAGGCAGGTTGTTCCACTGATCAATTGTTCTGTCAAGAAGTTTCTCCTTAGTTCTAGGTTGCTTCTCTCCTTGACTAGTTTCCATCCGTTGCTTCTTGTCCTGCCTTTGGGCGCTTTGGAGAATAGCTTGACTCCCTCTTCTTTGTGGCAGCCCCTGAGATATTGGAACACTGCTATCATGTAACCCCTCACTCTTCTCTTCATTAAACTACACATACCCAATTAAACTACACATACCCACATACACATATTGAATACTTTAGACTCATTTTTACATCAATACTTGAAAATTTTGATTACCCTTTTTTAATTTTCCAATCCTTGAGCATCACTGTCCTCTTAGACCACAGATTTATATTATACTCTTCATGCTATCCCATCCACCTTATCCTTGCCACTTAATGTTTGAGATTAAGAGAGCAGTGCTTTGTTCTGCGCAGGTCCTTGCACAGCTCTCAGTGAGGTATAAAGCCCTCCATCTTTGTCAGATGTCTCATCTGTGAACACAAGGAAGTTTCTTACAGGATGTGACTGATGCTTCATGGCAGCTGCAGCTTTCTCTCATCCTGCCTTTATGACACCATTCATATTAATGAATAAGCAGTTGCTTCAGAAAACAGCTTGCTGTTTTCTCTTTTGCTTTTGCTTTTGCTCAGATATATATGTCTGTGTGTCCCTGCCTTGCAACTCCTCTCTTTCATTGAGGCAAGACCCCTTACGCCCTTGAAGGCAATGAGAATTCCTTCGGATTAGAAACACACACCCTGAATTCCTTCCTTACAAAATGTCATGTGATTTTGTGGACATACCCATGTGGTTTTCTTGGCAACAGAGTGAATGTGGTTTACCATTGCTTTTCTCTGCAGTATTTTTTCTACTACCCAGTCCAGCCCATAAGCCAAGATGATTTTGTGTTTAAAAGTTAAATAGCAAATGATATGAGTTGGAATTTCAAATAGTTGAACTACTTCGGCAGAAGCCCATCAGAATTGTATGATTTGTGTCAGACAAACATACCATATATTGTATATATTATAGTCATAGGCTCTTCCTATTATGAAATTCCAGGTACGGTATCTTGTATAAAACTTTTTATAAGTTTATCCCATAAATTTTAACTTTTATAAATGCCCCCAAAGGAGGAAGGCGAATAAAGAAATCAAAGTACGATCTTTAAAGACAAACATGTTACATGTTTGTCAACTGGAGACTAATAAACGAGAAAATTAAAAATGTAGTTGCAGAAAATGGGTTTTAATTAATTCAGCTTGTCACAGGTAACATCATATATGCAGGAAACAAGCAAATTCACTCCCATCCTAACTTAAAACTATTTTACTTTGCTTGCTCAGATTCCTACAAGTTTATTTTGTTGAATAAAGTTAGCTGTCATTTCAAATCCTATTTGAATAGAGCAATATAAAAATCTGGATTTTTTTTAAAAAAGTAACACAAATATGATTTTCCTCTTTTCCCTCTGGAGATGGATCTGACCCTACTGGCATTTCATAGGTCCTTACAGACCTGGCTCTACATCAGAACCGAGACCTCAAGTGTGTGTAGGGACCTGTTTCTAGGTTATTTTAGCAATTGCGATTATTCTCAGCTGCTCTGCATTTTAATTTTTTTATTATTGTAATTGCTCTTTTTAAATTTTGTTTGCCACCCAGTCACTTGGCGAGATAGATGACCATACAGATTGAATAAATATATGCCAGCAACCGGTCCACACAAACAAGCAAAGCCCCCTCTGCGAGATGCAGGCAGCACACAAAACCACGCCCCCCCTGGCCCACAGAAAAACCTCTCTCCACGGAACCGGTCCCTGGTGCCCCAAAGGTTGGGGACCTCTGGTATATACAGTATATTCCTCAAACGTTGGTGCTCTACCAGAGGCCTGGGAGTTTGAGGATTCTGCACAGGATCTTAGCTATTCTTAGCACTGTGGTCTTCTGGCTAGAGAGTTCTAATGTCATTCCTAGGATCTGTTGGATTACATAACTATTGCATCAAGGCACCAGAATCTTTTTGATGTTTTGTGAAATGTCTTGCCCTTTGGGTAAACAAGGTTCCAATTTTGATAACTTTTTGGATGTCTGTCCTCATATATTTGCCTTTTCCAAATGTGTATTTCCCCAAACTTTTGCCTTTTTTTAATGAAGAATTTTTTAATTTATTTTTTAGTATTTTTATTCTGTTTCTACTTCTTTTCAGTTAAACCTGTATTAAAATTGGGATCAATAATGGATTGAAATCAAACCTAGAATAGTAAAAAACATAACAGAGCAAATAAATAGAACCTGTGCAAGAGCTATGTTTTAAAATGTATAGTTTGGAAGTATATTTATTTTAGGTGATATAATTATTTCTAAGAATTTTAGGTGCCAAAATATTACTTTGGCTTATTTGTATATGGGCTTATTTACAAGTATATACAATAGTACTATTTAAAATGTGTACCTGCAGAATAAGCCAAATTTATGAAAATTAAAACATACAAAAATTCAAGGGTTGGCTTATCTGCATTTTTCACGGTATTTTGTTTCAGAATTCAAGGGTCTGCTCATTTGAGGATGAGCTGATAGATGAATATATATGGGATATACATTTTAAATCTTATTTTTTTTAAAAAAATCAACTTTTTAAGAAATCTATGTTGAATATTGAAAATGCTCTTTGGCTGGAAAAACACTGAAATTATTTTAGAATTCTTAAATGTGCTTCAAAATAATTGAAAAAATGAAAATTGATATAGAAATACTTTTAATAAAGAACTGACTAAATCTCAGAAACAATTGTTATGTCATTTGATATTGTGTCACTTTCATAGGTGAAATACTTCAGAAATTTCATAGGTGCCTTGCTCCACCCAGTGGTTGGGCTAGGCATGTAAAATAATTCTTTTTTTGCTATGCATTGTGCTTTTATATGTTGGTGTAAGGCACCTCCTCCAGGTTAAGCATGTTAAAATAATGAGCAAAGAAACATAGGTTCTTGTTTTACTAGGACTATCAGATCAGATCTCAAATAATTCAGATAACTAGTAGAAAGTTCTACTGCTGCATAATGATCATCTAGATTTGTGCAGGCCAGATGTCGGACCCCTTATATCAGGGGTCCCCAATTGGTGGACCGGCACTGGTCCGCGGCACGCCAGAAACTGGTCCGTTGAAGCAAGCGAAGCCCCATCCACAGGATGCAGGCAGCAGGCAAAACCACACCCCCTCTGGTCCACAAAAGAACCTCTCCACAGAACCGGTCCCTGATGCCCAAAAGGTTGGGGATATATTACTTGCTTTCCTAGATCCATCTCTTTTCCATTTCTTCTCGAATTAAGAACAATGTGCAGGTAGTCCTCAACTTACGACCACAATTGAGCCCAAAATTTCCGTTGCTAAGTGAGACATTTGTTAAGTGAATTTGGCCCCATTTTATGACCTTTCTTTGCCACAGTTGTAAAGTGAATCACTGCGGTTTTTAAGTTGGTAATGTGGTTGTTAAATGAATCTGGCTTCCCCATTGACTTTGCTTGTCAGAAGATCACAAATTATGATCACATAACCCTGGGACACAGTTGCCAAGCCTCTGAAATTTGATCATGTGACCAGGGGGATGCTATAAAGGTCACAAGTGTGAAAAATGGTCATAAGTCACTTTTTCACTGCCGTTGTAACTTTGAGTGGTCACTAAATGAACTGTTGTAAGCAGAGGACTACCTGTATCAATAATCTCTGAACCAACATCCTTGATTTAAAACAGAAAATACCATTACGTGGTCAATATACAATACACTGCATTTTGTCTGCATTGTGGATTTTGTAACATGGTTATGGATTAAAGGCATTTAGTATCTAATAGGAAGCCACCTATCATTATTGCTTCCTATTTTGTGAAACTAAAATGGAATTTAGGATCTCTACAAATAATGACACAGCTAAATCTATATTCAGAGAATGCAGATTTAGCATCTGTAAGAACTTGCTCAGTCAGACATAAGTCCCCTAGTCTTGCATTTTTTATAATTGAATATCGACCTGTGAAAAACCTGGAACACCCTTCTGTTTATTGGAATTCTTGGGGTCAATGCTAGCTAGTCATAAGTTGTTTTTTAAAAAATCTTAAATTTCTTCTTATATTGAAAAGATGTCTGGATTGTACATTTTACTTTTGAAGGGCAGTGATTACCGTATTTTTCCGTGTATAAGACACACCCTAATATAAGAAGCTCTGGCGTGTGAGTTCCAAGCTTACAGCCAACAAAGTCAGCGCTGGGAGCAGCTGCCTCCCAGAGCTCTAAATAGACGCCTCCCGGCTGTCCCGACCCACCTAACCAGCATCGGGCACGATGAGCATTCATAGTTCACAGCAGCAGCCTTCCGACTCTGGTAAACAAACTGGCATGAGCACCGCCGTGACAGGAAGGCAAGGGAAGCGAAGACAGATTTTAAACTCCCCGCTGTTTCCGTGCCAATCAGCTGTTCGGCAGAGCGCTGAACAGCTAAGCCGGCAAATCCGGATGTTTGGCCGGCCGCTATTATTGAGCAGGACGGCCTCGCAGCTGTGTTCCACAGGGTTCCCGGCCAGCATACAGGTACGAGGGAGGGAAAGGGCTGTCGCTGCCATCCATGCTGCTGGTCCCATCTGCTGCCTCCGGATGCCGCCATCTAACGATCTTGCCCCCTCCCCCCTTCCCGTTAGTGGCAAGCCCACAGGGGCTTGACATCTGTGCCAGGCGGCATGGCAGTGGTATGTAAAGAACCCACACAGGCATGCCCTGGGCTGTGGAGGTTACCGTTATTTTTTCGCGTATAAGACGCTGCACTTGTATAAGACGCACCTGATTTTTGAACAGGAAAAAAATAGTATCTTATACACAGAAAAATATGGTAATTCATTTACTGGTGACTCATTCTAGTTTTTTTTTTTAATGAAGATCAGAGCCATATCACCTCCACTTTTCAAGAAGTACAGTATCTCTTAGGTATTAAGTCAGGGGTGTCAAACTCAATTTCATTGAGGGCCACATCAGCATTGCAGTTGCCCTCAGGGGGCCGGTTGGGTGTGGCCTGGGTGGGTGTGGCCTACTGGGTGGGCGTGGCTAGAGTGCATATGGCCTACTGAGTGGGCATGGCCAGCTCTACATCATTCGCATCAAGGGTGCCTATGGGGGCCTGGGCAGGAGTGGGACGGATCTGAGGGTCTCTGGCAGGAGAAGGGTCTCTGGGCCAGGGCCAAGGCAGTGGGGGCCGTTCCCACACTGTTTCCAGGATGCCTTCGTGGGCCGCATGAAACCACTTTGCGGGCCGGATCTGGCCCCCGGGCCTTGTGTTTGACATGTCTGTATTAAGTGATCCACTGTTGGACAAATGTCTGTCAACTAACTATTCATCCATCTATGAGTGCAGCTCTGTTAATCTTGCAGGAGTAACCAATGCATGGATTTATATTCAGTCATTAATGTGTCTCAGTAACTACATTTGCCTCCTAGTTGGTATAGTACAGGCAGCAGTATATTGGTACACAGAGTGATTCTTAAATTAAAGAGTCTGATTTCAGTACTATGAAAACTATGCACATCTCTAGGGTAAAAAACTGAATTTTCACTGTACTTGCAGAAACCCTGGGCAAAATGCACAAAATCTGTAGTTTGGATTGAGATATGAGAGGTACCAAAAATTATCAGGCCATTTGCAGACCCAAGAATGGATGAGAATTCTTAGAAGAACATTTTTTAATAAATGATTTAAGCATGCCTGTTCATTTGCGTACACTTAGCAAAAAAGAAAGAATATGAATTTTAAAATACTGTTGCTATATTTATGGCAATAGATTGGAATTATTGTGGATATTATGAGAGCTGTGAAAGTATGTCAGACTTATTTTTTTGGAAGTATTAAGAATGGGAGAGGGGAGGAATGGATATGGAAAAAAAGGGTTGAAGTGAAAAAAACTAGAGATAGTAAAATGATTGCAAAGGAAGATGCTAGTTCTCTATGAAATGGTATAAAAAGATTGGTTAATTTTCAAACAGAGTGAATATGAAGTAGAGGACATTGGAAGAGTGAAAAGAATCATGTTACGGAGTGCCACAGAAGTACATGTAGAGTTATGCTAATGGGAAATATGAAAAAGGATGGTTGGTGAAATGCTGGAGGGTGAGAGGGGAAAGCATAGATAAGAGGTTTATTTTTGTAAAAGAAATGAAAATGAGAGAAAAATGAAGTACTAGGTGCATAGAGAGAGAGAAAATGCAAAGAATGTTGAAAAAAAACCCCAAATGGTTAAGATTAAAGGAGGCGATACAGAGTGATTTTGATGGAAATAAAAATTGTTTGGGAAATGTGAAAATAAGACTAAACAAGAAAATTCCAGTAGACTGAATCAGATTAAAAATGAAGTGATGCAACGATGTTTGATGAATTTGAAGCAAGGCAATCCTGGAAGGAGTATATTTTAATAAGAATTATAATTTGTGTCACGAGCAAATTTGAAATGAGTGCTACATATGTTAGTGTCCAAGAAAAAACATGTTGTAAAGGAAGTAATAAATTATATGAGAATGTAGTAAATAGGTAACGCTGCAGGTGTAATTGGTGTTATTGGCGAAATGGGGTTAAAAATGTTGTGGTTTCCTAATACAATGGTATGACTAATTTGAAAACTATGTCCTCCAATTAAGATGCTGCTGTTGTTTCCTACGCAAGGGAGAAAAAGTAAAAGTTAATGCAAAAACTGAAGTGGGAATAAGTTTAAATGTGTGTGGTAAGTTGTTTTATACAGCTCTGATTGATAGTATACAAAATGTGACAACGGGCAACATTTGAGAAGTGTAGTGTGCCTAATACTTGGCAGGACAGATACAGAACAGATTTTTGTTCTCCAGCAAGTCATTAAGAAATGTGTAAATATGAGGGGGGAAAAGTTCCCTCTGTCCAGTTGTATCTGACTCTAGGGCAGGGGTAGGCAACCTCGGCTCTTTTATGACTCGTGGACTTCAACTCCCAGAATTCCTGAGTCAGCTGACTCAGGAATTCTGGGAGTTGAAGTCCACAAGTCATAAAAGAGCCGAGGTTGCCTACCCCTACTCTACGGGCAGTGCTCATCTCTGTTTCCTAACCACTGTTATCTAAAGACACTTCCATGATCATGTGGCCGGCATGACTGCACTCCCAGGTGCGTTGAACGGTGTGATCTCCCCACCGAAGTGGTTCCTATTTATCTACTTGCATTTGCATGCTTTCAAACTGCTAGGCTGCCAGGAGCTTTGGCAAGAATGGGAACTCATCCCATCACACGGTGCTTGAGCTGCCAATCTTCCAGTCGACCAGCCACTTCCCCAAACAAATCAATGTGAGTCTGTGTGTAGCAAAAATCAGAAAGTTATCACCTTTTCTGACTAATTGCATTAAAAGGCATAATAAGCTTTAAAAGAGCTGTAGCTCATATTATCAGATGCATCAAGAAGCTAAAGTTTGACAGAGGATTTAAATGCGGGAACGGGAGCCGGACAGGCTGGTTATACAGATTTCATGCGAGACAGATACAAAGTACCTTATCACATAACAATTGGAAAGCATTACAAACCCACTGTGTTTGTTGACACCTGAAATTGCCTGAAACTTTTTGATATATATGTGAATTCAGCAGGGTTTCACCCAATGGTACAACACTGTTAAAGTCTTGTAGGACATTGTAGAGGAGGGGTGTCAAGCTCGCAACGTCACATGACATGTCACAACGTATCACAACTTTTTTTCCCATTGCTGGCAATAGGGTGGGTGCGGTTTCACCATGACGCATCCAGCCCGTGGGCCTGCAGTTTGACAGCCCTGTTGTAGAGTATCCTAGGTGAGTGAAATGTTCTGTCCTTGTTTTGAGTCAAAAGTAGTATCAAACTTTCTCCTTAATGAGAATCAGGAATAGCTAAGAGCAGCAATCTTGTAAAACAGGCTGGCCATTAAATTTATGCTATTCAGAATAGCCCACGGCTGTGAGGAATTTCCTGGTTTGTATTGCTTTAACCCAACTGACAGTTCCTTGAAAGTAAATCCACTACACTGCGCAAGATGTAAGGCATCTGACAAAATGAGCTACAGAACAAGTCTCCATTCTGTAATCTAAGAAACTGGCTTACCTTGTAGCTACGTGGGAGAGGTTGGTTGCCAAATCTAGCTCTAGATTGCCTAGCTCCGTGGTGGCAAACCTATGGCATGCGTGCCACAGGTGGCATGCAGAGCCCTCTCTGTGGGCACGCGCACCATCGCCCCAGTCCTATGCCTTCAGCTGGGTTTTATAAAATCTTTTCGCTTTAGGCCTCCGCCACCGTGTGCCAAAAAAAAAAGGTTCAATCAATTTCAACTTCTCGCAGGGAAAAAAAGATCTCGCAAAGTTGGAATTGATAGAACTTTTTAGTCCCACCCAGTCTGCTGTTACCACTGCAGCCACGCCCACACAATTGGCCATGCCCACCCAATGGGTCATGCCCACCCATCGGGTCACGCCTACCCAACACTCGTCGATATATACAGTAAGTGGGTTTTAGGTTGCAGTTTGGGCACTCGGTCTCTGAAAGGTTTGCCATCACTGGGCTAGCTCTTCTGGCTGCCATTAGGTCTTTTCAGTAATTGTTTCCAGAAGAGTGTAAGGCCAAATCCTATCCTTCCACACATATATTTTCTCCTCCAAGAGGTCGAAAGGGAGGAGAATTGTAAGGAAAACAAGTTGTTGGAGGAGTAGACATGTCGGCAAGGGGCAACCTTGACATTCTCCTTTCTTAGTACATTTTATCAAAACTGCTATGGCAATGCAGCCAATATGTTTCTCTTTATTAACACATTAACTCTGTCTTGAGGATAGTAACAGTAGATGGGCAGGAGTAATGCTTGCTAATTTTGAATGTTCATGCTTATATCATCTATTACCAATGCCTATGTATGATTATCCTTTTCTCCTACTTTCCTAGAATGAATAAATATGAGTACATTCTTCTGTCTGTAGGAATTCTTCCCACTGTTTTCTGAAGGGAAATTCCTCCAGTGTACACTGAATAAATAACAACTGCAGTGAGCCGTTTGGTCCTCTGTTTGATTCCAAATGTCTATTAATTCTTTCATATAAAATCAGTTCATTCTGTATAGAAGCCAGAGAACTACGGCCATAATTGTTGTTCACAAAGTGTGCTACCAGATCATGTTTAGTAACTTTCATCCACAGAGTATGAAACTTTATATCATGATAATGTGACTTATCTCTTTGGATCAGAAAGCCATGTCAGTAATTTTTTTTTTTGTTTTCAGAATAAATTGCCTACTTATTCAAAGTAGAGCTTCTGCTATATTTCTGACCTCTGGTGGTAAATAGTAATTTTTGTGCCTTGACTGAACTGTCCAGTTTTTTGCATACTGCATGCACAGAAACGACATCATTTTAATGGATTTAACACAAAGCCGTTTATGTCCACAGCTGCTTTTATGAGAATATAAAAATATAGTTAAGTGTTTTCTTGTTCATGATAATTAAAGAGATCATCATTTAGAAAAGTAGGAATGGAGAACATTTCTTTCCTTCAGTATTTCAGAATTAAACATTAGCCAAACCATTATTATTTTAAATATATGTTGGGGTGATTTTTTTTTATGTTTGACAGTTAAACAAAGAAATATATTTGAGCCTCGAAATAGTGTAATTTCAAGACACATTCTGTGGTGCTGGTATCATGTGAAGAAATCAGATGCATTGGGGATCAGATTGCAGGGGCAACCCCCTGTGGGCTTGCCACTAACAGAAGGAGGGAGAGGGGGACAAGATCGTCGGATGGAGGCGTCCAGAGGCAGCGGATGGGACCAGCAGCAGAGATGGCAACGACAGCCGTTTCCCTCCCTCGTACCCATACGCTGGAAGGGGGACCCTGCGGAACGCAACCGCGAGGCCATCCCACTGAGCAGCTGATCTGTGTGGAGAAACGGGGAGCGGAAATCCTGCCTCGCTTCCTTGCCTTGCTGCCATACCGGCGCTCACGCCAGATGCTGGCTAGCTGGCTGGGGGGTGGGGCCGGCCGGGAGGTGTCTATTTAGAGCACTGGGAGGAGGTTGCTCCCAGCGCTGGCTTTGTTGGCTGTTTGTTTGAATACTGCATGCCAGAGCGTACCGTGAATAAACCCGACCACCTGTGAACTCAACGGCTTGTTTCTTGTTGGAGCCAGGGGTGCGGCAAGGACCTTTGACATCTGGTTTACTGGAATGCGTAGATACAGGTATTTAGTTTTGGCCTCCTGGAACACTCTATGCCTAGCAAGGGCATTCTGATTCCTTGATCCAAATATTAATTCAGGTAACAGCAGTGGTGGCGCAGTGGTTAGAATGCGGCATTGCAGGCTAACTCTGCCCACAGTCTGGAGTTCAGTTCTGACTGGCTCAAGGTTGACTCAGCCTTCCATCCTTCTGAGGTGGATAAAATGACCCAGATTGGTAGGGGCAATATGCTGACTCTGCAAACTCCTTAGAGAAGATTGTAAGGCACTGTGGAACAGTATATAAGTCTAAGTGCTATTATTATTATTGCCTGAACCATTTATTTGGAAAATGTGACTCCTTAGTTACAATAGTTTCATTGGCTACTAATCTATTTGGGGGCATAAATCAAAGTGCTGATTGTGACTGTTGGATCAAACTCTTTTAACAGATTATTTTGTTCTGTATGAAACTATCTTCATTTTAAGGGAGTGCCTTTATGTATCATCACTTTGAAAGCACATTAGATAAGATAGCAAGAAAGTGCATTTAAATGAACTAATTGTTGGAGTTTAGGATTTAGGCGGAAAAAATGTTCACTTTTTCTTTGTATAGTTAGTTAATTGTTTTGGCTGATGAGCTTTTGAATTTACTTCTACTGTTAATGCCTTGAACTGCCACTGTTTCTACAAAATTAAAGGTAAAGACTTCTTTGACATCTAAACAACTGCTGATGGTATGGACGTATCCATGTCAGTTTTCTTGGCAACATTGTGCAAGTGATCCGACTTTGCCTTTTACTGGGGATTTTATTTTTTTACCAGTCTAGCCTACAGCCCTGGAATTTGCTGATGGTCTTTCACCCAAACCCTGTCCAGGTTTGACTTGTATGTGACATGCATCAATTAGTAATTTGAGAAGCCTTACCTTCACTGGCATTTCTCAGAGGATATGGTTAATATAGCATGGACAGCCTTATCCATTGCATTTGAAAAACCAGCATGGATGAGAGAGCAACAAACCATAGAGCGACTTCTTCTCGCGTGCCTTCCGCTCTTTTGCTTTTAGTCTAACTAAAATCAGGAAGCAGTGAAGCATCTCAAAGGAAAACAGAAATGTAGCCCTGTACTGTATAGGTCAGGAGTAGGCAACCTTGGCTCTTTTATGACTCATGGACTTCCAACTCCCAGAATTCCTGAGTCAGCTATGCTGGGAGTTGAAGTCCATGAGTCATAAAAGAGCCAAGGTTGCCTACCCCTGGTATAGGTAGACCAAAATTGGGACCAGCATTATCCATTGTTAAGCCAGGCAGTTGTTATAGGAGTTTATGCCCTTTTTGCCATGGTTGTTAAGCAAATAACCACAGCTTTAAAGTGACTCACACAGTCGTTAAGTGAATCTGGCTTTTCCCATTGGTGTTGTTGATCGGAAGCCAGATGGGAAGGTTGAAAAATTTATTTATTTATTATATTTATTTATTATATTTTTATACCGCCCTTCTCCCGAAGGACTCAGGGCGGTGTACAGGGCAATAAATATAAAAAACAGAATATAAAAGTTAAAATACAATTAAATATAATGCCCAAATTTAAAATTTTACACAATAATTAAGAACATGTTTAAAACCCTGTGATCACATGACCCCAGGATGCTGCAACTGTCATAAATATGTGCCTGATCACCAAGTGCCAGAATTGTGGTCGTAACAATAGTTGTAAGTGTAAGAATTGGTTGCAAAAATCACATTTTCTCAGTGCTGTTGATCGCTAAACAAGTGATTATAGGTCAAGGACATCTGTAGTCAGTTCTAAAAGCATGGTTGCTGATGCCCAATAGTTCCCTTGAAAGAACATTCGTCTGTATACACACACATACACAGACATATATGCATCCTTTTTTTTAGTTGTTATACTGTAGTTACTGGTCCCGGCTTGAAAATTGGTAGGCAATTTTTTTTTTAACACAATCCTTTTTAAGATGCCTCAAGCTTTCTCCTCTGTAATAACCTCTGCAGCTTATCCTGCTTAAGTGCTCCTTTGGTTTGGCAGTTGGGTGTATGTTTTCAGGCTTTCTTTTTCAAATCTGTTGCCTAGAGAAGGACATTTTGATTGGGTCTTTACAGGTAAAATAGAGAAGATCAAACCACCTCCATCTCCAACGGGTGAAGGTCCCCCCTCGCATCCCAGCTCCGCATCAGATGAAACTGGAGGATCCCAAAGAGGCAAGAACCTGATGCAGACGCTTATGGAAGACTATGAAAGTCACAAAACCAAAAGGCGGGAGAGGATGGATGAGAACAGTGTAAGCATATTCCGTTTCTCCCTTGCCATTTCTTCCATGCACAGACTTCCGGAGGAAAAAAAAAAGCCCTTAGGCTTTTATAAGTTGCCTTCCAAGAATTTGGTGGACAAGGCAATAAGCAAAACAGAACAGAGTGAGGAAAATTGAAGAAGAAGAAGAAAAAAAATCAATTCCTTTTAAAGGGCGCATGAGAAGGGGGGTTTGCATAGGAGACTGCCCAGATTGCTAGGTGCAGAATACCGGGGGCAAACCAAATATTCTTTCCATAGCAACTCTGCCAATGGTGAGGGAGACCTGGGTGGGGAAAGGCAGTGAAGAGGAAGAGGTTGGAAGGCCATACTTGCAGCAACGTCGACTCCCAAATGAGTTTTGTTCCCCATGGATTGGGGCTGGATACTGGGTAGATGTAAATTTATTGAGCTGCCCTGTGAAAACTTTGACCCCTCTCGTGAGCCAGCATTTCTTCAGCCGAGATCAAGGCTGGAAAATATTTAGTACAATCAGAAATTGCAGAGTTACCAAGCTAGCGGTGGTGGGGAAATATGTCAGGAAATGAGGGTGGGTTTTTTTTCCCCTCACAGCTTTTTTGAGGGAAAAATGCCTAATTCTAATGCAATCGATTTAGCTTTCCCTAAAGATTGGAGGGTCGGTGTCTGTCTAGGCTCCAGGGAAAGGTTCTCTTCCTGGATCTTCTCAGATGACCTTCCTCACTAGCCAGGGCCGGTATCAGGGCCTTCTGAATCAGATTAGATGGGTAGATGTATTCGAGGAGAGGTGATTCTCAAGTATCCCAGGTCCACATGCCATGTAGGACTTTGTAGTTCATTACAAAATATCTTTGAATTGCACTTTGAAACAGACCGATACCCAGTGCAGCACGCAGAGCAGAGATGGAACGTGTGCTGCTGGCATGGCCACGTTTTGCACCAGCTGTAGCTTCTGAGTGCTCTTCAAGGACAGGCCCAGGTGGAGCGTGTGACAGTAGCCCGTTTGGGAGGTAACCAGGGCATGAGTAACAGAGAGAGCCTCACACTGCCACGCTCTTAACTGCCAGGGTTTTTGTAATCAGTCATTTGTGAATGAGGATGAAGTGAGTCCTGAGGAAGCCAGTTCTAAGGCTACTACCGCTCCTCTATTTATGTTCCTTTGTTTTACTAAGGTTCCTACCTATGTTTAAAAACCCTCTGGACCCAGACCTTATATTATCTCTAACTCTATTCAGAATCCTCATCTCCTACTGATAATCCTTAGAGTACCCTGTTATTATTAGTACAAGGGGAATGATCTAATAAGTAGCTTAAAGCCTTCTGAAAAACCCCTGCCCTCATGGGTTCTTTTCCTCTATTATTAGACCATTACACATTGGTAGCTTTATAGCCTTTCTGAGCTAAACCATTAAGTGTCCCTGCTGAAGATTTTACCTCAGAAGCAAAATCCATGATAGGTCACCCCCAAGAGCTTGCTCTCCCATCATTCTTTGCTGAATGACAGCTGAGATTATGGATCTCCATTTTGAGATTATGACTCAGTCCACAAACATCAATCTCTTCTATGGGGAATAAGCAAGGAAACTCATCAGTATGCATAAATCACAGCGACCAGGGCAAAGGAGAAATTAGTTGCACCCTAATTTTTCTGGTGGCTATTTCTGAATTCACACAACTTGATAATTTGGTTTTTTCATGACAAGCCCTCAGGTTATGACAGCAAATGGGACTAGACCTGCCATCTCTAAGTGATGGTCATAAAGCATGATGTATCACTTAGTGAAGGCAATTCTGGCTGTCCCAATTGCTGTCATTAAGTGAGGACCACACAGACTTCCAAGTTCTTGCCATCTTTCCCATTGACTTTGCTTGTGGGAAGCCAGCAGGGAATGTCAGAAACTGCAGTTGCCTGACTGGTTTTCTGTAATGTCATAATCATGAGCTGGATGCCAAGATCATGACCTCATGATCCCGTGGATGCTGTGAGGCCAGAACGACCTGTCATAATTCCCCCCTCATTCAGCATCAGCATCATCAAAAATTTAACCAAAATGAGTGATTGTAACCCAAGGACTGCCTGTATTCTAAAGAAGAGATGAGAGAGATTGGGCAGTGATCATATGTGCTAATCATCTGTGATTCATGGAGAGAGCCAAAATTTGTCTTAAGGTGTAGAAAATTCTAAATGGGGCTCTGTGTGGGCACAAAACTCATATGTATAAATTCACAGAAGACCACTTCAATGGTCTTTAATTAGAGGTAAGTAATCAGTTTTTTTATTGGCAAAGTACTGTCCATTTCAAATATCTCCATTTGTTAAAGGGAAGGATTTTGGTTATCTAAGAGAAAGTAAAGCCTTTAGGGTGTAGGATTTGGGAAATCCTTAGTTTGTAATAGAAGAATTATATAGATAAGTAGATACAGTTGAAAGTAACATGCAGCTTATGCTGGTGTTCTTAAATTGCCTATTATGCTTAGCAGGTTTTTTTAAACAGATAAAACTGCCTTAGGGAGAAATTCAGAGGCAGATACCCATTTTCGGTTCATTGTAAGCATCATTCTCTTTCTCTGTTCTTTTTGCACACTAATGAGAGTCTTTTCTCTTTCTGCTAGTACAACTATAAATTACTGTCTAACAAGGTTACTTCTGAGGTACTTTTCAAATGTTTGCCCTTTTAAGCACTTTGATTATTCATTTTTTTCTTCTTCTTTTGCATGAGACTTTTTGAGAGCTTCTCCGTTTTTGCATGCTGCTATAGTTTGCTTCCCGCTGCTTTATTTGTTGGAGGAATATTTGAAATTAGAAGCCATCATTTCCCTGCCCCCCCATGATTTCCCCACACCTAGACTATCAGTTGGATGGATGACGCCTCACACTGCTTTTGGGAGTTCCCGCTAAATCTGTAGACTTACACCTTGGATAGCCACAAGGTTTTCTTTCTCCCGTTGTTTCTGGTAAATTTTGGGCAGGGCTGGTATGCTTCAGGTCCAGCCTGTAAAAAGGTGCCATCTGATGGGACTTCGGAGATGGGCCTCCTTTTCCATTGCTGTCCAGGAAGAAGCATTCCCCTAAAATCTAACTGATTTTTTTGTGGTTTCTCCGACACCTTACAGCCATCGTATTGTTATCTGGTTGATTTGTCTTTGGTGTTGTTTTAACTCAATGATCTATACTTTGCAAATTTACCTAAATTCCTAATTGCTGTGATCGGTAGGCTGACTAAATAAGTAAGATGAAATCTCTTGAACCTACACTCCAACCATACAATGCAATTTGAAGGAATCAAAATCATTCCTTTCCCCAAAGCTTCCATGAGAAATCGTATCTAGCTGCCATGTTAGGGTTCCTCCTTAAGGGAGCACAAAAAGAGAGAATTCTAGATAGAAACACTTTCCAGACTTGAAGCAGGTATTTGAACTACAACCTGTAGTTTCAGATTGATTTTGTAGCCTGGATGTCTTCCCTGTGATCAGCCCATAATCCCCAACAATGTTATCAAAGAGTTATGCTTCTTGGCAACAACCCTGAAACCTGGCTTCAGTCCCGCCGTAGGTATCATGCTAACTAAGGGCACCTCCCTAATTTATCATTCTGGGTGTGTTAGAACAGCAATTTCCTGAATCTCCTGCCAGTGTGGCTAACGGGGATTCAGGGATTTCAATCCCAATACCTCTGAAAGCCAATCTTATTCTATACAACTGAAAATGTCACATTATTGATTCATTATCCTAATTAGGCACACTATAGCATTTTCCTTCTTCCCTGGCAACTGATTTCAACAAAAAATCTTACGTTTTCATATGAGATCTCCTCAGCGTCCCGGGATCCTACTTGCTTTTTTTTTTCCAAATAAATACCTGCATGTGACTTTGTGGCTTAGAAGATAGAGGAAAATTAGAAGGAAGCCCAAGTTTAGAAAATTGTAAAAAAAATATCAACATTTTTAAAAAAAAACAGATGCCAAGGGAGCCAGCAAGCATTGCACTTTGTGAAAGAGGACCTAATTTTGAGTGTGCAGATAGGAGTAAATATAGAGGTCTTAAACACATTATCAATATATCTGTTGATTCATTGTCTCTCTGATATGTGATGGCATCTCTTAAGAAGATGGATAGATCATAGAGATGGATGCTGATTTTCCATGAAGGTTGATTGCAACAAAGAGTTTGGCCAAGAGTGTTCTTTGATCACAGTTCTATGTGCTCTTCTGCTTCAAGGTATAGCAAAAGCTGTTGGTTCAGAGAAGATTGGAGACATGATAAGTTAGAGGGTATAGCATAGGAAACAGCGGTTCTGCCATACTAACTGAACACCTATATAAGGTAGTTTATACTGTACATGTCTACTCCAAAAAAAATCCCATAGGTTGGGTTTACTGCCTGCAAATGGGGCACAGAATTACAGCCTGAAATCTCGTTACTTTGCTATATAACTACTGTAAAAGATGTTTTATTGGGGGGATTGGAAATCAACCCCTCACACCTCCCCCCCCCCCCCAAAAGAGCAACCCATTTTACTTCAGGATAATAAACTAGACTTACAGGTCAACTTTGCCCTGAGAGCATAAAATAGCATATTTAGCGTACTCTCCTTCATTTTTTTCCCCCCTCATCACAACAACCTAGATTTCCTGGGTTGGGCTAGGAAATAATGACTGTACTCTTTCATTTATGTATATTTTTACTTGGGAGCTCATAAGCTGACATCCTCATCCCACTGTTTCTCTGTTTGAGTCTGTGTAAAGAGAGTATCAAAGATAAAAAGAGTAAGAAACGCCCCAGTAAATTTAAAGAAGGGCAAAAGAGGTTGTGCGTAGACCAATCAAATGTGTGTCTACGTAAAAGTGATTACTTAGCAGTGCTGATATTGCTTTAGCTTGTTCCAAGATTTGCTGTCTTACCAGCAATATTACAAAGTCGGTAAGGAACAGAGTTAAAGAACTGCCCAAAACTTCTCCATGAGTCATCTTGCCTAAATTTTAAGAGTTTTGCCACTCTTTTTCCTCCTGCTTCGTTTTTCCTGGAGAAAAAAAAAATAGGGATAAATGCAGTGCAGTCACAATGCTGATAGAAGAGAATACTTGCAGCTCAGGGTTGAATTGTGGGGTCCTTGGGGGTCTCTGAGCTTGGTGGTTTTCTTGTAGACGTTTCATTACTAAGCCAGGTAACTTCATCAGTGCCATCTGCAAGAAAACCACCAAGCTCAGAGACCCCCAAGGACCCCATAGTTACAGTACTTTTTGAACTGACAGCACTGGGGTTATATACCTGGAAGTGAATTTCCTCACCAGGAATTCATGATCAAAATATTCTGCTTCATTCATTCACTTCTATCATACATCTGTACAACACTTCTACTATTCTCCTCCTTAATTGGGAATTCAGTGTGAGACATCAGCAGCAATGCTGTTATTTTTCTACTTATTTTACCACCACCACCCCAAGTGCACTCAACAAGGTGACTAAGTTATTCCCTTGGATTTTCAGGTAGCTATGAATATATTTAACCTGTCTGAAATGTGTTTTTTGTCTCTGATTTCTACATAGGATTTATTTAAATCTGAACAAGCTTGCCTTAGTTTGGTGAAACATATTTTATCAGTCCTTGGGAGATGCAAATCATTTTGTACCACCAACCTAGCATAACTTTTCAACTATATCTTAAACCCACACAAACATTTTGGAGCATCTAACTAGCTCCTATGATTAATTTAACAAGTTCTTTGGAATTTTTTTCAATAATCAATTCTGTTTAAACCTCTCTTGGAATTTTTTTTTTAAATAGCAGCCTTCCTGACGTGGCCACACTTGATCCTGTCCATGTCAGTCATACGGAAATGGAAATTCTGAGGGTTTTTAAGATATACCTGACAAAAGTATATACCAACTACCCAAAGTACTTGTGTAGTATTTCAGCTACAATTCTGCTTTAGATATACAGCAGAAAGGTGGGGATTAAGAGCACTAGGAAATTTCCATCTCTCATCTAAAGTGCCCACAGGTATCATAGTTAACTCAGTTTTTCTCTGCAGCTATTGAATGTGATTATTGCAATTTTTTTGCAAAATGATTTACATAAGCATAGGAGACTTGGGATGAGTAGCTCAGAGAGAAGAAAAGAAAGGAAAAAGTCCTTGTCATCGGTTAAAAGTTTGGGTGCAGTTTTCTATGGAAAAGGCCATAGCAACTTTACTGCCACGTGTCTTTTTTATGCTTCACCAGCTATTTTTGTGTTTTCTCTGCATGTGGTGGTGTTTTCATTGATGTGCTTAAACTTAAGTATCACAGCTGGATGTTTTGCAATCACTTTTCAGTTAAGCATTTGATTTGATATTGGCTGCAGCTATGCTGATATATATATATATATATATATATTTCTCAATGAGTGAAAAAACACAAAAGGCGGTGAGGTATGCCATTGGAAACATTTGAGTTGCATATAAATTTTCATTGGCTGTCTTTGTAGTTTGTCTATAACGGACAAAGACAACAAAACAAATGATGTTTTCTTCCTTTCCCTCCCCAGGTCCTTGAGGCTACTAGAGTTAATCGTCGGAAGAGCGCGCTAGCACTGCGGTGGGAAGCTGGTATATATGCTAACCGGGAAGAAAACGAATAGACTTTTTGGCAAAAATCTCAGAACTTTTTTTTTTATTGCAGAGACCAGGAAACCAAATAAAAGGGGAGGGGAGGGGGAGAAGTTTTAATTTTTAAAGAAAGCTAAAGCATTTTAATGTGGTATTTATTACAAACGTACAAGTCTCTGCAATACATATTAGAGCAGGATCAGTTCATATACCGTATATTACATGCATACATGCACCAACACAACGAAGAATTGTAATAAAACATACACCTGCTGTCCTCTCTGAAGAAACTGAAGAAGCAGACAATAGTCGTGGAGTTGTCATCATCACTACTTATAAGAAACTGCAGCAGTGATCATCCAAGTGAATATATTTCCAAGTGAGTAGAATGAAACATGATCCTTCACAATCTCTGCTTCACATGTGTTTCGAATAGGAAGAATCTGGATTATATACCTTTTGACCACAAGATGGCACTTCTGGATATGAACAGTTTCATTTTTCTTTGAGCTTGGGTTTTACAACACATTAAGTGGCATTTCTAAGGGGCCTATTATTCTGTTATATCCTAGGTATAACATAGCGAGGGTTGGTGTTGTTGTTTTTTCTATTTTTAAAGAATCTGGAGAGGTTCTTGGAGTCTCCATAACTGTTTCTTTTTAAAGAGGCTGTTGATTTGCAAATGTGAATGTACAATCCATATATTTAGCCATAAATGCAATGTGTTGTTTTTACTAATACTTTGGGAAGTATGGAGAGATGGCAGATGGTTTATGTTTTTCTTGTATGTGATCTTGGGTGTTGTTGCAAATTTGCCATCTTTTTTTTCATAATCAGTATGCTTCATACAATTCCTTTAATATTGCTGCACATTCTATAGATAGGTTAGAAGGGATAGAAAGAAATGCCAAACCAGAATTCTTAATTCTAGTGGCTTGTATGCTTGCAGTTATGAGGTTGGCCTCAATGTGTATTTGTATTATCATTTGTGCTTAATAGGCAACAAGTATTATATACCAAAAGAGGGAATATGTAATAAAATCAGTAAGGAACAATCACACTGAGGTAATCGGAGGTTTGAAAATGTTGAGTATTTTTTACTGAAGCAATAATTGATATTCAGCAGATTGATAAAAATAGAAGAATATGAAAGAAAAATAGTTATATCTTTAACTATATTTATACTATATAAATGTCTTATCTTAGTATTATTAAAGCATGAGGAAGAATGTTTTGCATTTCCAGAAAATGAAAGTTGTAGAAGGTAGAAGAGAGAGGAGTCAAGAGACAAAAGATTGGGGCCAAAGGATTATTTTTGCTGTTTCAATTGTGTTTTCAAAACTAAAAAATAAGGGAGCTTCTTTGGTTCAAGTGTAGATTGCAAACTCAGAACAAAGAAATAGGAGATGTGTGTGAGCAATTTCTGTGTGTGTAAATTGAAAAAACAGGATCGTAGAGATTTGGTTGTACAGATTATTTTCTCCAAAGCTGTTTGTCAGCTCTAGGGGTATAAACATTTTTTTTATGAAAAAGGATCTAATATGGCACTAAGCCACTGCAGTATTTGTAACAACAAAGCTGACCCAATATGGTATTTGCATGAGTTACTATTTCAAAATGTATTGAACAGTTTTATAATCTGATATTTAGAAAAGAAAAATGGTATTTATTCTTGCCAGAGTATTAAGAGCTGCCAGAATATTCTTTGTTCAGGGAATGTAGTGGAGTATTGGAAATACATAATTTCTAATCTAGAGTAGATAATATTTTAAGCAATGGAAAGAACGTTTTATGAATCTTAAAAATAAAATTATCATTGCCTAATTTTAAAGGAAAAACCCAACAAGAAGTCATGTATACAATTCACTTTCCAAATGTTTCATATTGTGAGCCGAATTTTTGTATATTTCTGGTATTTGAATTTGGAGGACGAGGAACGTATTTACATTTCCCCCCCCCAACTATTAAAGGTACTTATAAATTAGGGTGATCACACAGCCTTGGAGAGAATCTTGTCGTCGTGGACACAAAAAAATGTAGAAAGGTTGAGAGATCAAGTGATCCTGCTTATATGTACCACAATCTTCAGAACTTCTAATCCAAATGTCCCTGCCATGTGTTTTGATCTTCTGTGGCCAGCAATAACATTTGGACTTGCATGTATGCAATAATTGTTTTCATCTGCAAAAGGAGAGGTTTTTATCTGCATGCATATCTTCCGTTGCTGGCTTACAAACCAAGTTAGCATTTATTCAGTTTACTATAAATACATGGGCAGATATAACAGATCTAGTACAAGCAGATTTTGTAACCCCCAAATATCAATTCTATAGTTGGAATATGTTTTACATAAATAATTCCCATTTGATTCAAAATTTCTAAAAGTTTGGGACTCAGTCTGATCAGATTCTGGCATTCACATTGATTTCCATAGCAGCACTTGGGATTTAAATGTACTTAATTTATCCGGCTTATTTGCTAGGCAAGTTCAGAGTCTATAATGAAGCATAGGGAGGAATAATTGAAGGCATTGAGTCGAAATAGGTATGTGGAGAAAAACTGTGGGCACAGTATCCATGAAAATGAAAGAGTAGAAAACTTTCCAACTCAAGTATTGGTCATCAAAGGCCAGTACTTAATATCTTCAGTATTTTATTTTTGACCCTTGAGCACAAACTGCCTATACAATCAAGCTGACTTGTATATCTGTGTATGTGGTTTAACTCCTGAAATATATACTCTTTAAAATGAGGTGAACATTCTCAGGTTTATGAAGAATTTGTCCTAAACATGCAACATGCTCTGTTACGATCAAAAAAATGAATGAGGAAAATAAACATAACCACCTCTACTTCGTTACAACTCTTTGGCAAAAGCGTGGTTTTATAGTGAAAAAGTAAATAAAACCAAAGACAATTATTTGCTTGGAACTGAATAATTTGTGTGCCCCCCCTTTTTTTTTAGTTTGTTGTCAACTTAGCACGAAGGATAAAAGAGTTGTTCAGGAAACACCCATTTTCTACATATATAAATAAAAATGACTTCACAAGTGTCTTTCAGTTGTCTGAGTTTTTTTTTTTTACTTTTGCAACAGCCACAGTGAATTCAGCATCTGGCATTGGAAAGAGGGAGAGACTTGGTAAGGGGGGAAAAAGAGGCTTAGTATGCTGTTTCCTTTAGATTTTAGTGCTATTCTGAACTGCTGTGAGTGGGCATGTGCTTTTTTCAAAGGTTAGGGAATCTTCTATGCCATTTTTCCGGAAAACATATCACAGTCCTTTCACATTGTATGTAACAGCTGAGTCATATCTTCATTCTTGCCTTGGATTGCTATCATTGCTTAGTTAGACTATACATATTTATAAATGTGCCCTAATTCATGCTACTATATATAGAAGTATATATAAATAAAACAACAGAGAACTTCATTGCGCTTGGCTTTGTTTTTTGATACAGAAAGAGGTAACATTTTGCAACAGTATATTGATGAACTGGATTTAAATATTTATGCATTATTTGTTATTGGGTCGAGAATATTTTTGTTTTGAATTTGAAGTTGTTTCCTCAAACTCTTTAAAACAGGCATGTCAAACTCGTGACGTTGCGTGACGTATCAGAACTTTTTCCCATTGCCGAAAACGGGATGGGCGCGGTTTCTCCGTGACGCTCTGGCCCGCAGGCTGGCAGTTTGACACCCCTGCTTTAAAAACTTAAATTTTAAAAAAATGCTAATTGCTACAAAAGTAGCCACTCTGTTGAAAATGCATAGTTTCTAATAGAACCTTTTTTTTCTGAAAAAAAAACAAAGAAAAGGTGCCAGAACTTTGTTCTGGGCGTTCTATAAGAAAAAAAGCCCTGCAAAAAACTAATTCATTGTTCTACTCTATGTCTGTTTATTAATAACTTTCAACTCATAATGTAAACATACAAGTAAAAAATTAAACCAGTTTCTTAACATGCAGAAAATATAGTAATTGAGATGAATTCTTGGTGGAATTGTTTGCCGCAGTCATGAGCCAAACGAAATCAGCCCCTAGAGCCATTTCATCTCTTCAGACCTGGTACAATTTTCAAGAATTTTCAGTTTTGTGCCCAATTTCAATTGGAGGAAAAAGAAACTTCTTCATGAAGATTTAAGCATGAAGAGTTAACAAGAAATACAAACAATTCTTCAGTTCTTCCACTCATTGTGTTTTGGGTAAAAGTCAGATATTATGCACCAATACACACTCTGTTAAGTTGGAATTTATTGTTGCAATATAATAGTGCTACTTGCTAAAAATCTAAACAATCCCAAAACATAGCTGGCCTGAGTCTCAGATAGATAGATAGATAGATAGATAGATAGATAGATAGATAGATAGATAGATAGATAGATAGATAGATAGATAGATAGATAGATGGATGATAGATAGATAATATATTGGGGGGGGTGTCCTTGACCAATGCAATGTATAATTTAAGCACTGTTAATTAGCAATTCAATTCAGTGAACTTTTTACTCTTTGACTTGGAAGTCTGGAATGAGGAAGTGAGCCTCCTGCTTCTTTGATGTAAGTGTAGCCTCTGAAATATTGTTGGGTTCTGAATGCCTATGTCAGGGGTAGGCAACCTTGGCCTATGTCCAAAACTTTAATCTGCTATTTCTAAATGCTTTTTGAATAAATGAGGCATGTAAACATAATACGCTTGTAAGGGCAGCATCTATTTCAATAGTTATTAGGAAATGAAATTACAAAAGCAGAAGTACAAAAAAAAATAGAATAATTCTCCTGGAGGATAATCCTTTGCTCCTGTTCACTGAAGTTTAGTGAAAACAGTAATTTCAAATGGCTTAATAATAATCTATTACTGTCACCTTATGTAGCCTTTAAGAACATTCAGTGTTTCTGTTTCGGATGTACAGGTGAAACTCGAAAAATTAGAATTATCTTGCAAAATTTCATTTATTTCAGTAATGCAACTTAAAAGGGGAAACTAATATACGAGATAGACTCATTACATGCAAAGCAAGATAGTTCAAGCCGTGATTTGTCATAATTGTGATGATTATGGTGTACAGCTCATGAAAACCCCAAATCCACAATCTCAGAAAATTAGAATATTACATGCAATCAATAAAACAAGGAGTGTACATAGAACAATATCGGACCTCTGAAAAGTATAAGCATGCATATGTACTCAGTACTTGGTTTGGGCCCCTTTTGCAGCAATTACTGCTTCAATAGCGGCCTTCAGCTCTTCTGCATTGTTCGGTCTCATGTCTTCCATCTTTCTCTTGGCAATGCCCCATAGATTCTCTATGGGGTTTAGGTCAGGCGAGTTTGCTGACCAATCAAGCACAGTAATCCCATGGTCATTGAACCAGGTTTTGGTGCTTTTGGCAGTGTGGGCAGGTGCCAAGTCCTGCTGGAAAATGAAGTCAGCATCCCCATAAAGCTCGTCTGCGGAAGGAAGCATGAAGTGCTCCAAAATCTGGTAGACGGCTGTGTTGACCCTGGACTTAATGAAGCACAGTGGACCATCACCAGCAGATGACATGGCTCCCCAAATCAACACAGACTCTGGAAACTTCACACTGGACTTCAAGCATCTTGCAGTGTGTGCCTCTCCATTCTTCCTCCAGATTCTGGGTCCTTGGTTTCCAAATAAGGTGCAAAAGTTACTCTCATCAGAAAAGAGGACTTTGGACCACTGAGCAACAGACCAGGTCTGTTTTTCTTTAGCCCAGGTAAGACGTTTCTGAAGTTGTTTGTTGTTCAGGAGCGGCTTGACAAGAGGAATACAATACAATGTCCAGGATCCGTCTGTGTGTGGTGGCTCTTGATGCACTGACTCCAGCCTCAGTCCACTCCTTCTGAAAGTCCCCAAATATTCTAATTTTCTGAGATTGTGGATTTGGGGTTTTCATGAGCTATACGCCATAATCATCACAGTTATGACAAATCACGTCTTGAACTATCTTGCTTTGCATGTAATGAGTCTATCTCATATATCAGTTTCCCCTTTTAAGTTGCATTACTGAAATAAATGAACTTTTGAACGATATTCTAATTTTTCAAGTTTCACCTGTATTTGGATTTGTTTTAGGAGTATTTTCATGTGAGTCGGCATACATTCTAATGAAAGTTCCTGTCTAAACAGTTTCTGTCTGAGTCCGTGTTCTGACTTGGACTTTGTCATCTATCTCTTCTGGAAAGAATCTTTGATCTCTAGCTTTAACTTTGTTCTGGACTTTGAGATAAGGATACAAAATGAGTTACTCACCGCACAGAACAAGGATTGTTCAAGCTGTGTCATTGTCCTTGCTTTCTTTTAATTAGAAATGGAATAATGTGGGCAGATTCCTTTGAGTCTCAATAATATATTTTTTTTCTTTTGTTTATTTAACTGACTGGGAGCAATCCAGAGTTTGTCATAAAACAGGGTGGCTGTATAAATGTTTTAAATAAATAAATAACTGGGCTTATAAACCACTCAAAACAAGGTTTTGGGTAGTGTGCATGCCAACCCCTGTAAATTAGATGAAAAGCAATAAACTTTGCAATAAAACAGTAACCTCCATTCATGAAAAATAACGAGGCAGAGATTCTAATGCATTCAACCAGCATCAAGCAAAAAACAAAGCTCTTGGTTGATGGAGCAGATCATCCTGCTCCATAGTCGGACAGATTTCCTAAAAACCAGGAGGAGGAGCATTCAGCTATTTGGGGGAATGCTGTTCCCTATTAGGGGGACAGTGACTTGCCTGCATGATCCCTGTATGGAGCAGTTCCTGAAGGAAGTAATACAGAGCAAGCCTTCCTTACTACATCTTACTGAGTGGCCAGATCAGGGGTAGGCAGCCTTTGCTCTTTTATGACTCATGGGCTTCAACTCCCAGAATTCCTGAGTCAGCGTAGCTCAGCTTGGAAACCTCTCCCTTTCCCCTCAGCATGGCTGGCTCAGGAATTCTGGGAGTTGAAGTCCATGAGTCATAGAAGAGCCAAGGTTGCCTACCCCTGGGCTAAGATAGTCCTGGAAGAAGATGGCTCTGCAGATCCCCACATCTGAGCCATGACAGGCTTCATAAAAGACAAATTATATTTGAAAACTGGCAAGCAATGCAACTCTGAAAGTGGCAGATGGGCAAACTGAGAGGCGCCTCATCCCCTTAAACATACCAAAATAAGAGCGATCATGAATTCCATTTGGATTTATTAGATTTTTGTGTGATTTCTGAATTAACCTCTTGCTCCTGACTGGGAATGGAACTTTGCCAACTGTCAGAAATATGACATATAGAAATTTAAAGATATTCAATGGTATTTTAAAAAATTAATTTGAAACTATTCAAAGGATGTCTTCCCTTCACATAGACATATTGCACAATAAGATATATAGATCAAATAACAATGTAATACACTGATATGTGCATTGTTATCCATAATTCGTGTTTTCTTGGTGAGATTCTTCGCAGAAGAGATTTTTTTTTATGGATCCAGCAATTATGCTTCTCCATTTGATACCCTGAATTAAGGTGTAAATTACAGGGTCGTAAAAAAGGAGGGTTTTATTGATATAGGTATAGGCTCATCCTCCTTTTCCCCTTAAACCAGGGGTAGGGAACCTTGGCTCTTTTATGACTTGTGGACTTCAATACCCAGAATTCCTGAACCAGCCATGCTGACTCAGGAATTCTGGGAGTTGAAGTCCACGAGTCATAAAAAAGCCAAGGTTCTTTACCTCTGCCTTAAACCATAACAGAAAATTGCCCTGACACACGATGACATTGCCCTCATTTCATCTCCAACCCACAGATGAGGCAGCTTAAAGTTACAGTAACTTTAGCTGTTCCCTATAAAAATAGTGTTTTCCTGTCTCTTGATCCAATTTTGGCCAACAGCACATTCATTGCCAATGGGGTTGATGACAGAATTATGATGGGATCTGTCCAATAGCTGTGGTCTTCTGGCGATTGTTCTCCAGAGCCATTTTGACTGGGGCAAGTTTCTCCAAATGTTACCCACTCCCTACGGAATGCCTGACTGGTGCTTTCTAAAGCCCCGGTTAGACCTTACTGTTGTGATTCAGGGTCAGCCTGTGGGTTCGGCAGTTGGGTCGGATGATTCAGAGGAGGAGGAGGGGGGTGTTGGAGAGCTTGCTGAGGATAGCCTTGAGGCTCCGCAGAGCCCTCAGCCAGGCCCCTCCCATCTGGTTAAGACGCAGACCCAGCTGTGTGAGCCTGACAGCGTGGATGAAGATGACCCACAGCTGGCCCTGTTCAAGGACGCCCGACGCAGGAGCCAGTCAATCAGGAGTAAACAGAGGAAGGCAATGGGGCACCTCGGAAGGAGGCAGAGAGAAGCCACGCCCTGAACTGTTTAAAAGGGGAATGTGTGGGAGGGCTGGTTTGCTGAAGGCAACCGTTTGAATAGCTCCTGTTTCATGGTTCGTGTTTGCTCTGTTTTGTTCTGTTTGCTCTGTTTTATGTTAATAAATTTGGTAGGCTTAGTTCCAGCCTCTTGCCTTCTTGTAAAGGGGTTGTCCCTGCCTTTCCTGCAGGGCCGGTAGTAGGCTGGTACAGAACACTTACATAGGTTCCTTAAATACATGAGTATAGCTGTCTTGAAAGGGTATCAGATCTGGGGTTTTTTTAATAATACTGAAAAAAGCTGCACAGAAAGTCAACATGAGCTAGGAAAGAAAGACAGGTTTTGCCAGTTATGTGCTGCTGGTTCGGTCACCATGGTCTGCATTACAGGTTTTCTCCTGCTTCTCCCAAGAAGAGGCTTTGTGTGGCTGTACTCTTACCATTTTTAATCGTGTTGTAGTAGTGATCCCATTTTGCCTCCCCCATGGACTACTTCTGCGTGCCAATAGCCGCACTCACTTGCTAACAGCACTGCCATTCCTTTACAACTTTGGCCAAGGACCGAGCCTGCTCTTGACTGATTGATTGCCTTTCCTATTCTACTCTGCACTTTTTTTCATACCTGGTAGCCTGACTGACACGTCACAGGTGTGGAGGAAGGACTTGGGTTGAACAGGAGGAAGCAATCTGTTTCTGGGGCATTTTGGTTCAGAAACAGGCCAAGTGACAAGTTACACAGTGTAGGCAAAAAGCACTTTCACTCCCGTGAATGTTTAATTAGGCAACTTATTTTAAGAAGTGCCTGGTCCTTTCTGAGCTTCTGTTCTTGATTCTCTAATTGTGTGTTGTAACTTGATTTAGATTTAGATTTATTTCATAACTCTAAAAAGCCACCCGGGTCTATGATGACTACTTCTTTGCCGAGACTGTGAATAGCGGTATGCTTGGTAAACATTTGCTTGATTTAAACAAGATTACTGAAAACTATTTAAAAAAAGGGATCTGTCTATCCTTTCTCTAAAGACGCAAAGTATCTGAAAATTTCCCTGTGAGCCCTCAGGTAATAACAATCGGTGTATTCTGAAATACGCAACAGCTATCTTGTAACACACACTACTTTGGGACTCAAGTTCCTTTTACTCACCTTTCTGGTATAGTAAAGTCCATTCCCAAATGTGACACTTCTCTGTCAACATATGTAAGTTGTAGTAGGTTTCTCTAATCCACAGCCTTTATTCTGATTGCAAAACCAAATATGGGTTGAAAGCATATTTGTTTCAAACTGCTTGACAGGAAGACATTAATGAGCAAAGAAAGTATCACTGAAATTTTGGTGTGGGGTTTCCCCTTCCCTATTGCTGATTTGGCAAGAGCTTTAAATATATTAAGCAAGCAGAACTGAAGACTGTTTTCAAAAGAAACACTAAACATCATTAGGTCTATAAACAGAAATGAAAAATCACCTATCAGCTGCAGTGTTCCTGATCTCAAGAAAGAAAAATTGCTATCTTTTCCAGGAAACAACCTTGATGAAATATAATGCCGGTTTTTCTAACTCGAAGTACAGAAACATAAAGTCCTCAGATCCAAAAAAACCCACACTGAACAAGATTGTTGTGCTGTTCCCACTTAATCCACTGAACGGTGGTGTCCAATTTAGAGAAGATGGTTGTCATAAGTTCCGATAGCCTTTTCTGTACAGGGAGGTGAATGATCATGCAAGATTGCAGCCAAAAACAAGTATGTACAAGTCTGATGATTTGTGATTTCTATAGCCCGTAATAGAGGCATATAATTGTCATGGGCAAGTTTGTTAGAGATGATAGATAGATAGATAGATAGATAGATAGATAGATAGATAGATAGATAGATAGATAGATAGATAGATAGATAGATAGATGATAGATAGATAGATAGATGAAAGACAGCAGAAAGATGATAGATAGATAGATAGATAGATAGATAGATAGATAGATAGATAGATAGATAGATAGATAGATAGATAGATAGATAGATGATAGATAGATAGATAGATAGATAGATGATAGATAGAGATGATAGAGATAGATAGATATGAGAGAGAGAGAGAGAGAGATAGACATGAATAGATAGATGATGATAGATGATAGAGATAGATAGATAGATAGATAGATAGACAGACAGACAGACAGACAGACAGACAGACAGACAGACAGATATAGATACACTAAATAAATAAATAATATAAATATTCTGTCTTTTTGGACTACACACACTGTCAAATTCACATGATGCTTCACATGCCTTCCACGACTCTTACCAACCCCATGGAGTTCACCTTACTACACTTCCCTTCTCCCTCAGGATAAGTTTGAGAAGTATTGTCAAGAAAAAGGTGGCAACATCAAAACTGTCAGGATTGTCTCTTGCCAATACTCTGACTAGAAAGCTGAACTTCTAGTAGCTGGGGGGAGGGGACAGAGAGAGTATTCATAGACATACACTCCCACATGAGCGCACCAGCGAAAGCCTCATTGTAATCTAATACATTTTGGGTCACTAAAACACACTGGCCAAACTTCTTTCGCTTCCTAAAAATCAGGTTGAGAAATTTCTCAACTCAGATCATGTGGTTTCTTGAAGGCACACGGAAGAGTCAGCTCATTGGGGCACACCGCATGTTCCCAGTGCCTGCTAAGACAATCGGAGCTTGATAGAAAGAGGGAGGGAAGAAGAAAGAAAAAAACCTGTTCGAGGAGAGAGGAAATCCCTTCTTAGCTTCTGCCTTTAAAGTTGTAAGCAAGCTTTTGTTTTCAGCTTAGAAGGGCTGGGTTGGCTCTCAGCCTTTTTTTCTCCTTTTCCTCAAGAGAAATGAAGCCACTGTCTTGCGGGGACCACAAATGCTGACACAATGAAGACCTGGATTGAACCTCTTGTGGCTGGTGCTCAGCTTGCCAGTGCTTTCTATGACACAGGACTGTTGATGGTGGTGAAGAACTACTACAACGGGACCAACTCTTCTTCAGCGCATTCCAGCGAGGAGGCTCAACAAAAAGCAATCTCTGATTTTTACATCATCTACCATCTTGTTGACGGGTTAACCCCACTGTTATCTGCTTATGGCTTGGCCAGGCTGGGTGACCGGATAAATCGGAAGATCAGCATTGGTGTACCTTTAGCTGGCTACTTACTCTCCCGTTTCCTTCTACTCCTTCTGATCTTGTTGGCTTGGCCAATTGAGGTGATGTATGGGGCTGCTGTCTTGCACGGCTTGACCGGGGGCTTCACCACCTACTGGGCCAGCATCATGGCACTGGCCTCCCAGGGCTCATCTGAGAGCAGAAGATCACTGCGTTTCATCAGCATTGAGCTCATTTATGGCATTGCCGGTTTTGTGGGAAGCATTGCCTCGGGACACCTCTTTGTTACCTTCCATCTCGGTTACCAGCATGGTATAGTGCTGATTTCCTGTAGTGTTGCCTTGTATGCCTTGTGTGTCATCTATAGTCTATTTGTCCTCCAAGTACCCAAGCCGGGAGTTTGTGACCCGGCCGCTTCCACCCATGTGATCCAGCCTGACAGCAATTTGGCCGAGGATGAGAATTTTCTGCTCCGTGGATGTTCCTCCAATTTGGGACCTGCCAAGTCCATTATTGCCATGCTCTTTGTGGCGGCCCTCCTATATGATTTGGCTGTAGTTGGGGCAGTGAACGTGCTGCCACTCTTCTTCCTCAAGAAGCCGCTGAGCTGGGGACCAGAATATGTCGGCTATGCCAATGCTGCCGGCCACCTGATCTTTATTACCAGCTTCCTGGGAGTCTTTGTGTTTTCCAAGTTTCTAAGAGACACCACCATGATCATGATCGGGATTGTGTCCTTCTCAGCTGGCATTCTCATTATGGCCTTTGTGCGATGGACATTCCTGTTTTACACTGGTGAGTCAGAGCCTTGCCATGCCCCTCTCATTAATTCCATCCACAGATATATATATATTTTTAATTGCGTGAAAGATTTATTGCTCTTCTTTTATAATGGCCTTTAGTAAATTCAAGACGGAGCCTTTTTCTAATTTATGTGAAAGTAAACCCAATTCACCTTGCTTTTGAATAAGTCTCTATAATAGGGGTCCCCATCACCGGTCCGTGGACCGCTACTGGTCTGTGGCCTGTTAAAAACCGGGCCGTGCAAGCAACAGGCGAGCACACAAAGCTCCATGTGGACATTCTTGGGATTAAATTGAGCGCCCCAAACCATCCCGTCCACACTGCTGCCACCCTCCACTGCCGCTGTTGGCCCCCAGAGCTGGAAAGGTTGGGAACCGCTGCTCTGAAAAGGCTGCACAGGTGTGACTCCCATTGCACTTCCACGTAGGATCTGTAAGGTCATTAACTGAAGCAGCTCTATAGAAGCTCTGTAGATGCACAAATATCAAATTCTGCAGCAGTCAAAATCATTCTTCTGATATTTATAGTACATTATGCAATCACATAAGGTGCAATGCTGCATAATTTATTCCACTTCTCCTAAACATTAGGAGTGGGAAGGGTCATAGATTTCTCTTTCATGATTGACAATTCTCTATGCTCTTGGCCTTTTCTGCGGCTTCTGAAGTTTCACCACGCATTGTCTGCACGCTTCCAAGCATATTTTTGTGACAATGGAGGCTAGTGGAAGGTTGTCCTCTCAAGTGAAAATTAAATTTCTCAAAAAGTTAAATTCTCTTCTGAAGGCTATATTCCCTACAGTATTCACAAAGCCTGGGTGTGCAGTTGAAAGGGGTGAAAGACAAAATTAACGGATGCTTTAATTCCCAGGCATTGCACATCTGAAGGGCTTCAAAAGACAGGATAAAATATACTACAGGTAGTCCTCGACTTACAACTATTAGTTTAGTGACCATTCAAAATTACAATGGCACTGAAAAAAGTGACATGACCATTTTTCACATTCCCGACTGCAGCATCACTACGGTCACATGATCAAAATTGGGACACGTGGCAACCGACTCGTATTTATGACGGTCGCAGCGTCCTGGGGTCATGTGATCACTTTCTGCGACCTTCTGACAAGCAAAGCCAATGGGGGAAGCCAGATTCACTTAACAACCTTGTTACTAACTGAACAACTGCAGAGATCCGCTTCATAGCTGCGGCAACAAAGGTCATACAATGGGTCAAGACCCACTTAACAACTTAGGCTCAGTTGTGGTCGCAAGCTGAGAACTCCCTTTAAATCTATCCATCTAGTTTTGAATCTGCACATTTGAAAATAAAAATAAAATCCCTGCAAGATGCCCACATGTATGTGTTTATCTGCGTGTGTGTGTGTCTCAAAAAGCCAGAATTAATAGACCTTCTTAATTCCATCAGTATTAAATGGTATAGCATCATCCCATTTGTAATATTATGCCATCCATTACAGCCCTCCTTCCTCCAACTCCTCCAACTCCTCCAGACCACGAAAATCTTGTCCATCTCTACTGTCACTTAAATCCATGATGGAAGGGGAATGCTTAAGTACCGTAGCACCGGCAAGTCTTTGGCTTACTCAGATAGCTGGCGCTGTTCTCTGACAGCAGTTTTCAGCCCTATTTCCAGAACATAGGCCCTGCCTTTGATACTGCATAGAGTATTGTGTAGTGGAAAATATTCCCTCATTTAACAGGCTAAACCATTGTTATTATTGCTGTTATTGCTACTCTTCGCCGGCATTACATCTGGAGATTATAATCAGTGCTTTTTTTGTAAAAGAAAAAGGTGCCGGAACTCACACATGTCATACAACCCTCCCTGCATACCCTACAAGGTTCCATCCAAAAAAGGTGCCGGAACTCCGTTCTGAGCGTTCTATGAGGAAAAAAAGCCCTGAATATAATATACTTTAGAGAAATTGGCTTTAGAGCCCAATGTTCAGGCTGACTTCTCACTGTCTTAGAACGTAACTCTCCCCATCATTTGTCCAGCAAACAAGACCAAGTTGAGGAAAACGGCCTTAGTTGCCAGCCATGCCGAAACATGATGCTGAGGCTTCCCATTTGTGCATTTTTAAAACACTACACTCTGATCTTCCTTAAAAAGGCATTTGACCTGATCCTTCTGCATTCTGCTCTGTTACAGCTCGTGCTGTGATGCTTTTTGCCCTGATTCCCTTGCCAACCATCAGATCTTTGTTATCCAAACAGGTTGAAGCTTCAGCCTACGGTAAGAAACAGTTCTGCATTTATTTCTTTGGAAAACACTGATTTTCAGAATACGCTTGCTTGAGTTTATTCCTATCAATTGGGTTGATGTCAGAGAAACATGCAGTAATCCAACTTGGATGAGTCAGAAGCAAATTCTTACGCTTGCTTGTAAGACTATATTCTATGAGTATCAATGCCTCAGGCTTTGAGGAAAGCTTTCATGAGTTGGAGGCCTCTACCTTTCCTTCCGTAATTTAGAAAATGTCTTGGGTGATTCCACATTGTCTGGTTTACAAGGAGGGCTGATTTGAAAGCCCACTTAGCAAAAGGCTTTCTACGGGCTTTTTTGGACAGAGACTTATGCAAAGCAGCCGGCACAACTTTAAACTTCTGTTTTAATATTTCATACAATGATGTCATTGAACCTTCTGGGTTACTGAAGGGAAACGTTAAAGTGTAGTTTGTGGCTGCCTCACACAAAATGACTCTTGGACCCTGCCACACTGTTGGGAGTCCAACAGTCATCATAGGGCAGGGGTAGGTAACCTCGGCTCTTTTATGACTCATGGACTTCAACTCCCAGAATTCCTGAGCCAGCTCGGCTGGCTCAGGAATTCTGGGAGTTGAAGTCCATGAGTCATAAAAGAGCCGAGGTTGCCTACCCCTGTCATAGGCTGCCACCAATCTAGACTTTCTGGAGGCTTCTCATTTGATTCAGAATAGAGCTGGAAGGGACCTTGGAGATCTTCTAGTCCAACCCACAGCACAAGCAGGAGACCCTATACCGCTTCAGACCAATGGCTGTCCAATTGTCCAGTTGCAATGGACAATCCTTCTATAAACCAACGTCCCTGTCCCCCCCGCCCCAGTGGCAATGCACCTACACATGGTGGAAACCAGAAGTTGGAGAAATGACCTATGGCCTTATCTAGTAGGGCATTTCTTTTTCCCAGAAAAATAACCCATGGAAATGTATAAATATATAACCAACTTGGGCTTGGGATACAGTTAGTTGGTCATTCAAAGCTCTGGTATGTTTTTTATGAATCCAGAAACCCAAATCATCTCTTAAATAAAGCCACAGTACCTTTGATTAATTGTGAGTTATTTACCCTCACTGAGTCAGGTTGAACCAACTTAGAAGAGAGGATTAATTCACCTTTTTGACTTCATGACATAGATCTGAGAATCAGGAAAAGCACTTCTTTGAGGGACAGGGGGCTGAAATGGGGACAACCAGGAACGGACAAGCATTACTAAGCCTCTCCCCATCCTACTAGCAGTGACTCTCAGCCAAAATTGTCCTCCCGAGTTTTGTTTATAGTATATTAATATTGCATTTCAAAAGTCAGGAAGTAATAATTTCCCAACTGCCATAAAGGGGACCAGCATGCTGTGCTATACATTCCTTAATCTAAGGGTCTTCAGACTTGACCCTTTTATGATTTGTGGACTTCAACTCCCAGAATTCCTCAGCCAGACACGCTGGCTGAGGAATTCTGGGAGTTGAAGTCCACAAGTCATAAAAGGGCCAAGTTTGAAGACCCCTGCCTTAATCCTACATCATATTTTTAAACCTGTTATAGTTCCAAATTCCAATTCAAAAGAAGTTCCACTTGTCAAGCTCTTCCGTTATGTAACATTAGCGCTCTGAAATCAACATAATTATTGCCAATATTATAATTGGCTATAGAATTAGTTTCTACCACTAATCTGCAGTTGCTTGTCCTATTAATAGTAAGCAACAATAACATTCTGGCTGCAAGAGCTTGTTTACAGAATGACAAATGTTCAAACTGGTTCAAGAAGTTCAGAAATGATTATATAATAAGGTGTTTGTGCAATAAATGCTGAATTCTACCTCTCTATAACTGAAGCAATCCAGCAGGTGCACTTTAGAATAACTTTTCAAAAGCTGAAATTAAAATGTGCTCTCAAGCCAGTACTACGTTGTAATTACATTTTTTTAACAAACAAACAAACAAATTAGCTACATAAATTGCAAGTCAACTGGGTAGTACTCAACAGTAGAAATACACCCTAAATTCTTTTTCATTCCATCTTACATCTGCTCTCTTTTTCCCCCCCTAGGAAAAGCGTTTGTCCTCCTGCAGCTGTCACTCGTGATCACTGGAGTTGTGACAACCACAGCCTATAATAAAATTTACCAACAAACCCTGGGCTGGTTCAGTGGATTCTGCTTCCTTCTCTCATGCATCATTGGTTGCCTAAGTCTTATCCCTATCAGGTAAAGTAAATGAAGGGCAAACTGAACTTTTTAAAAACAAAGCTGATTTTCCTTATCTGCCTGGATTCCTAAGCTTTGTTCAATGCTCTAGGACCAAAGCAAAGATTTTTCAAATTCCTGAAGCAGGAATTTGAGGCTGGCATTGGGGTCAATGTAATTCATTATGATGAACCCACAACCATGCCTCCTAGGGGGTCATAATCTACTACTCCTGTATTTTTTAAATTATATATTACAGACCCCATGCAGAGGAAGAAGAACTGGGCAAAAATTCATGTATTACCTAAGCACTGAGAATCCTGAGTATTGGCATCTCTCCAAATATACTTTGGAAAAGTATATTTGAGAAGGCAGGGTGTTGTTGTTTTTCTCCTTCTCCAGGAGCAAAATCACTTGAGGTAGCCTTCGGTCAGTTGCCAAAAAAAAGGATTATCCATTGTCCAACTTCAAGAAAATAAAATGTTGGGTATTTCAGAAATGTAGGTGAGGTCATTTACCCCTGGAAATTAATTCACTTTCTCCATTTTACTTCCTTTTCTCTCCCTTGCAGTTTTGTAGCCTACAAGCAACGGACACAATCGGATTTAGCAGAGAGATTAGCCAACCGAAAACAATTGTCGACTTCAGAAGGAGATATACAGAGCAAGATGGACCAACCAGACAGACTGACTACCTGAAAGACAGCATTAGTCCTGTTACTAATTATGCCATTAGAGACATTTATTTCTAGGAACTAATTTCCTGTACTCTTTCATGTATGAATAGGCTGTTGAAACAGCCTGTATGGACTAGGAGGCATGAGCTTCTTCAGCGATGCTGCTTTGGATCCACATTTCATAGAATTCTCCCTATTCTCCATTCAGGATGTGTTTGCTCACTTTCCCCCTTTCCATTCACAGTCTTTCCAGCAAATAGTCTCCTTATTCATGTTTTAAAGCAAAATACCCTTCTTGGGGACCCTCAGAAACACCTATTCGCCGTATTTAGTCTGATTTTCCCCATGGCCGCCCGACTCAGAGGCTCCTTGTTCCTTAAATCTCAGTGCAACATCCAGTTTTGGGGTGATGATTATATATGCCTATAATGAGATTTGCACTCCAGTGTTTCAGGGCTCCAGGTGGTTACTTCACAAGGCTCAGGTCCTCAAGACAAGACGGTGAAGACAGAAAAACAATGAGCAGATTTCCTAGATAAGAACTGAAATAAAGCATGGGACAGACAATGTAATACTTAGGGCAGAACCCCCAACACCTATTTAATCACCCACCAAGATCCATACGTCGCTGGATGTTATTTTAGTTATTTTTAACATAATAATAAATGACTGGGAAGCATGCATACCGCATAACAAAGTGACAACCTTTAGAAGCACCTTTATCTATAAGGCAGCTTCTGGACCTCTTCTAAGTATTTGCCGAAAAGTAAATATGGTGAGCAACTGCAATCCAGTCCTTCGTGTGGAATTGTGCACTCCTACTCAGGCAAGATAAATTGGACGAAACATAGCACATGCTCAGGGCAGGGGGTCTAGGATAACTCACTGTAGCTAGCTCACTTCAGCCAGCTCGCCACTGCCAACTAACCGCTGCTAAATTGCTGCAGGAGAACACCATACAGCCAACTCACCATGAGGACAACTCACTCTGGGCAGACGGAGAGCCAGGTTAGCAAGTGGGCAGATCAATAAGCACATCAGGGCAATTAGCAGGTGCTTCCCATTTTCACTCCCTCTGCCACTATCACTGCTGCTGCTGCCACCGCCCACACCCAAGAGTGGAGCACCCATTAAGTTCGCAGATGATACCACCATAGTGGGTCTTATTACAGGTGGAGATGAAACAGCATACAGGGGGGAGGTAGAAAAACTATCCTTATGGTGTTTAGAGAACAACTTGCACCTGAACATCAGCAAGGCAAAGGAGATGGTGCTAGACTTTTTGAGGAAAAGAGAGGAACCTGCCCCACTTTACATGGGGGGGGGGGCTGGGTGGAGAAAGTCTCCTCCTTTAAATTCCTGGGAGTCTACCTCTGTGAAGATCTTACCTGGAAAGTCAATACAACCCAGGTGTCCAGAAAGGCCCAACAGAGAGACTACTTCCTCAGGGTCTAACAGGGTAGAACAACAGCTAATGACCTTCTTTTATCAGTCTACTATAGAGAACATCCTCTCGCAGTGTATTGTGGTTTGGTATGCTGGCCTGACAGCTGTGGATAGGAAAGTATTACAGAGGGTGGTGAGCACAGCACAAGACATTGTGGGCTGTCCCCTGACACCACTGGATGACATCGCCAGGGCCTGCTGCCTTGGAAGAGTGAGGAAAATTCTCAGGGATGACTCACACCCTGGTCGGTACCTCTTTACTCTCCTACCATCAGGTAGGAGATACAGGAGTATAGCCAGCTGCACCAACAGGCTGAAGAACAGCTTCTATCCGTGGGCTGTCAGACTCCTGAACGGGAAATAACTCTATGTATGATTGACTTGCGAGGCCGGTGTGTTGTGCAATTAGCTCACATGGTGTAACAAGATGGTGGGTTTGTTGTCACTGTGAGTTGTGGTGGGGGGGGCACGAAGGGAGGCTCAGCCAATCTAACTGTATACATGTTGTACTTTGATAATAAAGGTTATTAT
This sequence comes from Vipera ursinii, assembly GCF_947247035.1. Lineage (NCBI taxonomy): Eukaryota > Metazoa > Chordata > Lepidosauria > Squamata > Viperidae > Vipera > Vipera ursinii. Next base: position 206,877,880 of record NC_139513.1, read on the forward strand.
TCAGCTGCTGGTGTTGTTGCTGCTACACCAGGCCCCGGAGCCCGATGCACTGGCATTGGTGGTGGCTTCGTGCCCGGCATGGGGGCTGCAGCACCAGCAGCTCCGCACCCAGCATGGCATCAGCCTGTGAGGTGGGCTGGGCTGAGAGAGAGTGATTGGCCCCAAATCACCCAGCCAGCTTCTATGGCTAAGGTGGGACTAGAACTCTCTGTCTCCTGGTTACTTACTGGGAGAAAGCCTTAAAGTCAAATTCCTGGGATTTCAGCATGTCAGCCCATCTCAACCCATACCTATTTTCTCAGCAGTGAACTCTGCTGAATAGCATTTGGCTTATTTCTGATTAAACCTGCATAGAATAGCTTGTGGATTGATGAAACTAAGATGTTGATTTTTAAAGGACATCTGTTGCTTCTTGCAGGTCGGAAAGCTTTTGGAAAATCTGGGAGTGTTTCACAGAGAAAGCTTTGGGGGGGAAGGGCAAATGAAAAGCCTGATTGTCCACCACTGATCCCCATTTACTATTACCCGCCTTTTCTCCTTCCTAGATAGCGTTAGTTCCTTGGCATTTTCTCTCTCTCTATTTTCTTTCTACTGGATCCAATAAAAATGAAAATCAGTCTAAGAGTCACAGAAAAAGACCCGGATCCCAGAACTCCGGAGTGGTGCCATTAAATCAAGACTACCAACATTCACAAATGTTTTCAGGGCCTTCTTTCAGAAGATGCTTCCCAAAGACGGAAACAAGTCACGCATAAAAACAAACAATATAGAAAAATAACCTAGGCTGGGCTCAGAGATAAATATCACCTATCAGGATGCAACTAAATGGCAACATTTACAGTTAAATTTGTTAACAGCGTTGTTTGGACCAACAGCATTTTCAGCTTCTGAGATACCTGAGATAAATCCTTTAAAACTAAAACACCTACTTCTTTTTATACATATTTGTTATCAATAATTCAATTTGCTATGCACATGCTACAAAACGAGTGGAATAAAGAATTAGAAGTTCCTATGTTGCCTAGATCAGGGGCCCCTAACCTATGGCCACCGGGCCTGAGGAATAGCTGGCGAGCCCCCACTCACAATAGCACAGCCGTGTGGGCACTAGCGGCCCCATTTGCACATGCACGGGGACACTAGCACCGCCGCCGTCACACGGTGCGTGCAGTCCATTTGTGCATGCATGTGGGAGGCAGTGCACGTCCCATGGGTGCGCACAGAGCCTATTTGCACATGTGCATGCGCATGGGAGGGAGCGCACGCCATGGGCACATGCGGCCTACTTGCGCATATACATGTATGCTACCACCGCCATCGTGCACTGGCCCATTTGCGCATGCGTGGGCAGAGCCACACGGGCACACAGTTCCCCGCTGTTCCCTTCCGGGCCACCAAGCTGAAAAGGTTGGGGAACTTCTGGCCTAGACAATGGGAGAGTATCTTAACCTCTATAGCAAGAGTGTCAATGGACCTCAAATTACGACTTACGTGGAGAGACCTGGCCCATAGAATCGCCAAGAGTTGGATATGACTGACCAGATAACGTCATCATCACCATCATAACAAAGAAATAATATTTAGAATTAATTAGACTTAGTTACATTTATATAAAAAAGCAATGTCCAAGACATCATTTTGGGGGGAGATGTAATAAAGATAATGCTTCTTTAAAATATGTTTTTACAATGTTCTATACTTAACATGTTTTGGGAGAAAGCAGTACAAATATGTCTGTGGAAAAAAAACTAACATTTTCAAAGGATATCATTGTGCTGAACTATATACCATGGAACCTAACGCTGTAAATGGCTTCTTTGTGCCCTTACTGTGGTTAAAAGGCTGATTTTGCAACATTGCAAAGATAAATGTATATAGGTAGTCCTGACTTCAATGGAGCTTGCCCATTATAGTCATATGTTGTGGGGTCATAAAACAGTCATGTAATTCAGAGGTCACCAACCTTTTCATGCTGGCAGCCCGGAGGGAAAGGGAGCAGCTGGGACATTTGCACGTGTGAGCACGCGCACACACACACCCCAACATAGGTTGGGGAGCCCTGATGTAACTGACATGATTTCATAACTTTTTTTGCCACACTTGTTAAGTGAATGTGGCAGCTATGAAGCAAACTGTGGTGGTTAAGCTGCGGTCATTAAGTGAACACCACAGTGGATAACTAAACCAATGACTGCCTGTGGGTGCAGCTTTGCTAAAAACTGGAAGTGCCGGTTTTCAAAACCCATCATAAAACACGGACACATGATTGTGGGATGCTGCAAAAGGCCGTTCATGCAGCCATGTTGCTGAGCACCTGAAGTTTGGTCATGTGACTGTGGAGGGGGGGGGCTCAACTGTTGCAACTTTGAATTTCAGCTGCAAGTCCTCTTTTTCAGGCTGCTCATCATTTTGAAGCGACCGGTCATAAGTCGTCTACCTGCATGGCCCCATTCACTCAGTAGATTAAAGACCTATTACACTTGCCACCTATCAGCATATTGTCTATAGACATATGTTTTCTAAGGAAAGTATAATGAAATATGGAGCTCATTTGTTGTAGTGTATGCCCTTAAAGCATACACGGAGATGTCAGCACAGCAGGGGGCTGGACAGCTCCAGGCTATAACCGCTTTGGTGGGAAAGCCTGAATAGAGCGAGTCGTTGACAGCCCCAGGGCATGGTCAGCTCTGGCGGGAAGCCAGGGTTTAAATCCATTGGCCACCTGCACTGGCGGGAAGCCCAGGTTTAAATCTATTGGTCACCATTCACCTGGGCAGGTATAAAGAGACGCCAGGTAACCCCTTCGCTCCAGCTTTATTTCTGACTCAATAAAGAAATACTACCCAGCTCAAGTGTCCGTCTCTCCGTTCAACCACGCGACATTGCATTTGTACAAAATGCAATTAAGTTAAACAGAATAGTCATATAATGATGGTTTGAGCAAGGTGGCCATTCCCTCATTTCCAGAGCTCTAAACCTGCTAGAGCAGGGGTTCCCAACCCCCGGTCTGTGGACTAATACCAAGTCACAGCATGCCAGCAACCGGGCCGCACAAACAAGCAAAACTCCATCTGCAAGATGCAGGCAGCACACAAAACCACGCACCCTCCAGTCCGCGGAAAAACCTCTCTCCACAGAACCAGTCCCTGGTGGGGACCTCTGTGCTAGAGAGTGCTAATGTGTGGTCTCCTCACGAGAAGCCAATATCCGGAGCACTTGTGGGAGATCTCCCATCTTCTCTTTGTCCAGAGAGATTCAAAGAGCTGCTCTGTTCACTGGCTCTTCATTCTTTGCTGTGTTCGTTGACTCTGCTTTTCATGAAGCAATCTTCAGTCCACCAGGCCTTCTGCTAGAAGACGGCATCTATAATTTCCCATGCATAAGAACTGTCCATGCTTCCTTTGTAACGGCTAAAAAGGAAGCAATTTAAGAACTTGCCACAATCCAAATTTTCCAAATTTTAATCAAGTATAAAAATAAATTAGATGAAGATGAAGATGGATTTTAAACTCATAAATAGATGTCGATAGGTTGCACAAACACCCGTCAAATAAACAAAATCAAACCACCACTCAGTGCTTCAGGAGCAGTAATTCAGACCCAGGACTGAATCACATGCAGGGAGCGGTGCATCATCCTTGTAAGAATAAACACGGGGCTAAGTTACTTAAGGCAGGCCTTTTCAACCTTTTCACCCATTCTACAGCTTTTAGGATATGGCAACATCCAAGTACCACCAGTCGCCTAGCAAGGTGTCAAAAACTTGATGACAAAAAAAAAATGAAGTACAGGCAGTCCTCGACTTACAACAGTTCACTTAGTGACTGTTTGAAGTTACAATGGCACTGAAAAAAGTGCCCCCCAAGCCACAGTCGAGCAAGACACCTGCCTGCCTGCCTGGCAACGCTCTTCCTCCTGTCCGAGGTTTTCATTGTTGTGAGCATTTCTGTTGAGGATTAGCAGCGGGGGTGGGGTGGGGGGTGTTTGCTTTTTTATTCCCCCCATCTGCTGGGTGGTTGCAGCAGCTTTTGGTCACTTCACATGACCCTGGGACACTGTGGCCATCATAAATATGAATCAGTTCCCAAGCATCTGAATGTAAATCACAAGACCCTGGAAATGCTTCAACATTCCAGCTGATCGGCACTTCTTCTGGGCTCAGAAGTGCCAGGATCAGCGCTGAGCTCCAGCTGGAGCCTGGCGCTGATCCTGGCGCTTCCGATGAGCCCTGACAGCCCCAAAGAAGCACTGATCCTGGCGCTTCCGATGAGCCCTGACAGCCCTGCAGCTCCAGCCGTCTCTCGCTCAGGCTTGTGCGGTGCTGCCACCAGTTCAGCTCATTCCCCTTCCCTGCTACCACTTTTCTAGGATGGTCACGTACCATCTGCCAGGTGCCAATGTACCACAGGTGATACCCATACCACTGGTTGAAAAGCCCTGACTAAAGGGTAGACAATGTGTTTAGAGTGCATATTTTAAGACAGGCATTGTTGAGAGTTTGGAAGAAGTATAGACATAAGCTAGATTGCAAGATACCATTGTGGGCAATTCCAAAACACGCAATAGAAAATATACATGCTGGTTTCAAACATGATGTGACTACGTATAAGGAGATTTTAAGTTTGGAAAGAAATGTCTGGTGTCTGAAACCATATAGCCTCTTGCGAGATGAGAAGATTGTTCAAACTTGGTTTCAATATATTCAGTTACGGGCCAGGTGGAAAGAAGATCAGAAAATTGGTTTTACAATGACTGATGAAAATTTGATAAAGCAAATTAGAAATCAGGGTCCAGCACATATCAAACGGATATATCTTGCATTGATAGAAATTGACTCAGAAACAGAACTTGTTAAAGATTGTATGATTAAATGGGCCCAAAATATCCAAGAAGTTATTACAATGGACACGTGGGAAAGGATTTGGGTGAGGAACGTAAAATTCACACAAGCTCAAAATCTAAGAGAGAATTTTTATAAAATGTTTTATAGATGGCATTTAGATCCTAAAAAGCTTGCAAGTATGTATCCGAATTATCAGCCTAAATGTTGGAGGTGCGGTGACGAAGACGCAACATATTTTCACATATGGTGGACTTGTAAAAAGGTTAAGGCTTTTTGGATAAAAATCTGGTGGAATATGCAGAAGATTTTTAAGCAAAGGATAAAGTTTTGTCTGCAACTTTTTTTGTTGGGAATAATTACAGATGCTACAGTTGTGGACACTAAGTTGATGTTGAATTTAATTACGGCAGCAAGACTCTTAATAGGTCAGTATTGGAAGAAGGAGGAACTGCCGACTATAGAAGAATGGACTTTAAAGGTTTCTGACCTGGCAGAGATGGCAAAGATCTCAACTTATTTGAAAGATCATTCGCAAGAACGCTATATTATGGAGTGGAGAAAATGGATTGAGTATATCCAGAACAAATATGGGACTAAGAAGTTTCATGTAGCATTTGAATAAATCTTCCTTTCTTTTTTTCTGTTTTTTTTATATATATATTCTATATTAATAGTGTTTGTAGTTATCCTATATGAGCTAGAGAGCGATAGATTTTAGAGTTTATGGTTATTAGCATATGGTTGTTTATGATTTTTTTTGTTTTTTATACCTTGTACTTAGCTCTGGGAAGTCGGGAGGGGGTGGGGAGGGGGGGAGGGGTAAGGAGGGAGGGATAGGGTTGGGGTAGGGGGGACTGTTAAAGATAAAATGTATGATAAAAGTTTTCAATAAAAAGAAAAAAGAAAAGAAAAGCCCTGACTAAAGGCACTTCTCCATACCACCTCTCAGTCATGGGCCAGCCAAATTTATTATTTTTAAAAAATTTATTATGATTTTTTCATAGAATAAAAGACAAATCAGAAAAAAGAAAAGAAGGAAGGAGGGAGGGAGGGAGGGAAGGAAGGAAGGAAGGAAGGAAGGAAGGAAGGAAGGAAGGAAGGAAGGAAGAAGGAAGAAAGAAAGAAAGAAAGAAGAAAGAAAGAAAGAAAGAAAGAAAGAAAGAAAGAAAGAAAGAAAGAAAGAAAGAAAGAAAGAAAGAGAAAACAAAGTTAAGAAATGTGAAAGCAACATTAGGGGCTCAACAGATACAGCATTTCCTGGGGCATCTTCACACCATAATTAAGATACAAATGGGGAAGAAAGGCCCCCTTGCTCTTCATTTGCCCTTTACTCAAAAAGCAACAATATTAATTTATGAATCTTTTTAAAAAATCGCAAGGAAATAAGAAAAGGAATAATTCTCAGGTTGCTAAGGTAACAGTGACATGCCTCCCATTGTGACATGCCTCCCATTGCTACTTCATTTATTAACCAGAGGCCTTTTGTGAGTTCTGAGACGGCTGCATTTCTTTACTGTTTTGTTGCTGGCACTCATATTTGCTCTATTTTTGGTGAAGAAATGTTTGTATTCAGAGGAGATATTACAATGGCAAACAGTTGATACAGCTTTGAAAGGCTCTACGAAAAATATAGAAGCCATAATCCCCAACTACCCCTTAAACTTAAAAAAAAAATTCCTGTTCCCAGTTAGAAAAGTGAGCTTGTTGGGAAGGCAGTGGGTAAGGTAGAGAGAAAAATATAAAATCTAAGGCACTTGAGGCAATATTCACTGAATCTGATACTCCTCTCCTGGAATGTTTTGTGTGTGCCTGTGCACACCTTTTGTGTTATATTGCTTGGTTGGATAGCTTTGTTGGTGAATTTTCTCCTGATTTGTATTAGGACCAATGAGCATTTCCTGGACCACTTCTTGGAGGAAAAGAAAGACAAACCCTAACATTCAGAGATGTAAGTACAATATTTTAATGTCCTGTGCATGTCATGGTATGTGTGAACATCTATCCTCTTACAAAAGAGAGACTTCCATTTGAGGAGTTATCAGGTACCGAGCCAGTGATAGATAAAATGGAAGAAAAGGGGTTGAATTTTCCCATTAGCATTTAGAACCATGAACTAAGCAACAGAAGTTGGCAGCTCAATTGGCTATTATTGTATAATGGCTGTCCTCTGCCAGAATGTAAACAATATCAATCAAGTGATTTGAAATTGCTCAATCCATTCTCTCTTACTGCAGTGGTAACATGAATAGTAAGAACATTCTTCCTACAGACATTGCTTACTTGCAGCAAAATCAACAAAATCTTGTGTTTCGTGGAAAAATGTCACTGATTAATTAAATAAGACTAAGTGGATGATTCTGCATAAATATTTATTTTTTTATTTTAATTCCATTTATATCCCGCCCTTCTCCGAAGACTCAGGGCGGCTTACAAGCTTAGCAGTAGCCTTCATTCTATGTATATGCCTGCTTATTAGGGCTTTCACACACCCCCGCAAGCGGCATTATTGCAAAGTCAGCTTAATTGCCCCCAACAATCTGGGTCCTCATTTTACCTACCTCGGAAGGATGGAAGGCTGAGTCAACCTTGAGCCTGGTGGGATGCGAACCTGCACTAATTGCAGGCAGCTGGTGTTACTTAAGGAGGCATTAGCCCACTGCTCCACCAAGGCTCTAGAATAAGGGAGTTGCTCCTTCTAGGCAGCCAAAAATCAATCAAATTCTAGATGGCAGCAAAGAATTAGCATTTCTTCATAGTCATCTAGCCATCACATTGAGATTTGCAGCCCAGATATGACATTGAGAAAGTTGCCACCTCTTCTTTTTTTAAAAAAAAAAAGTTTTACAATACATTTTGACTTTAATCCCCCCTCCCCCACCCCTATCCAACCCTCCCTATCCCTCTCCCCCATTCCCTCCTCCCCCCCCCCCCGACTTCCCAGAGCTAAATACAGGGTATAAAATCGAAAAACAAACGTAAACACCCCTATGTTACCAACAATAAACTATAAATTCTATCTCCCTCTAGCTCACATAAAATGAATACAAACAATATTAATATTACAAATAAAGTAAAAAAGAAAAAAAGGAAAACAGAAAAAGAACTTTACTCAGAATAAATTTTCTTAATCCCAGTCCTTATTCATATTAATTTCAAAAAAAAAAGAAAAGAAAAAAAACTTTCACCTGCATTCTCCCACCTTTCTCTAATTTCCAAACAAATTCTCAGTTATGCACCAAAAGCGCCTATCTCTGTTAACCTAATAATCTCCGACCAAACTAAACTATGATCAAAAATAGTTCTTGCATGTATCACGCCAAATGTCTCTCAGTTCCTAATCATCCTTGAGTTCAAATAAAAAGAGTATAAAAAGAAGGTTTAGGCAGTCTCTAAGACAACTTATTGTTAATTAGGAGCTTGCGTACCCATTCTTAGTTCAACACATACTTTAAGTCCATAACCCTAATATACTTTTCTAGCAAGCAAATAACATCAATCTTAAATTGTGTAAAATATTTTAAAAAAACTTTCTTTCTCCTCTATAATAATTTTACTCCATTGACATTCTAATTTAAAAATTTAATCAGCAATCTTAACGCCCCAAAACTTTTGGAGCACATCTGTCATGACCCCCAAAACTTCTTTAGACTGGTCCCCTCCCCCATCTTCACTATAAGCACGCTTTGGAGATTCCATAACTTTCTGCTGGTCTTGCTCTTGCTCTCGTCTCGCTCTTCTTAGGGCGGCACGCGTCATTTTCTGGCCTCCTGCAGCATCCGATGAGACTGTGACTTGATCCCCTCCAACACCATTGTCCTCTGTCTGTCTATCTGCAACATCTTGAAGCTTTCCCACTCCGTATCCTTTTGCAGCTTCCAAAAATGATAGGGGGGTTGCTTTTAACACATTACTATAAAAATCACGTGCCTGAGCCACAGTAACCAAACGATATCTTTTAGCTTCGTGCGTCGCCACCAATCCAACTGGAATCTCCCATCTAAACTTAATATCACGTTTCTTAAGTTCCTGTACTAGAAATGCCACCTCTTCTTGTATCAAAACAGATTGCAGCTTTTTCCCCCTGAATCATTAAATGACAATGAGGTATGAAATTTTGGAAGGTGGGAGGTGGCATTTCAGTCCAGAACTAACAATACTATTTAAAAGTCCTCGTGTATTTATTTCACCTGGTCACTTGTTAAATCCAATCCCATTTCACAACAGCAAGCCTGGGTCACAAATAAAGTTCAAAGGTCCATAAAAACAAGCCACTAGCAGTCACAAAAGGCATAATAATACATATATGGAATGGCAACCCGGGTAACCCCAACACTTCCCATCACAATTGTAGCATAAGAATCCATCTCATATATCGGGTGTCAAACTGCCGGCCCACAGGCCAGATGCATCACGTGGAAGCCCCGCCCACCCCAGTTCCAGCAAGGGGAAAAAAGTCACGATACGTTGCAACACATTACGTGACGCAGCGAGTTTGACACCCCTGTCATACATCATTAATAAGTCACTATTCCAAAAGGATAGATCCTAGCAAAGCAAGTTCTTAAAACGAAATGAAATTTTATTTCCTCTGAAATAAAATGATTGAATCAAACCCCCCAGTGCTTGCAACTGACATGAACTCAGTTACTGACGGCATTAACTGCTGTAGAAGAAACGGTGTTTTGGAGCAGAGAGTAGAAAGGATAAATTGGAGAATGTTTGCCTGAGAGAAACAGAGGTTCTTTAATAAACTGCAATACACAAGCTGCCCGTGAAAGGTTGAGATAGTTCAGGGTGCTCTTAGCCTGTCCAAGATGACATTGCTAAAACCTCCCTTTCTCCTCGTCTGCTTCAGGCTAGAACGGCTTCGGATCCTCATACAAAACAGGAATGCCAATGTGGGAGCCCCAGAAGAGGGGAACAACTGCAAACTAGACCGACGGCCAGCCACTTCTTCAGGTCCTGCCGCTGAAGGCGGCCAGCGCATGGGAAGCTCCCAGAGGTCACCAGCGAGAGGCCTTGAGAAATCGCCAACAAGATCCAGGGCGTTTCACTTTTGTCGAGCAAACAGGGACAATTCTATCAGCGACGGGGAAAAAGTTAGAACATTCTGGACCTGCTGCAGCAATTGTAAAATCAGTCCCCAGGGTTTCAAACCACCGGCAGAGAAGCAGCAAACCAAGCCGTGTTCCAAAAGTGAACGGATGGAAAATTATTCCAAACAAGCCCATAACTCGTTCGCGATTAGCCTCGCCACAGAGAGCACAAATACGAAGCGATCTGATACCACAAGTAAGGGGAGCCTAAGTTGTAAGGGGGAAAGCGAGGAGTAGGTAAAGGGAGGCCAAGCCATAAGGGGGAGAGCAGGCAGCTGAACCCAAAGCTCATTTGGAAAAATCAAGCCAATGCTAAGTTTTATTTTTTTTATTTTTATTTTAATTCCATTTATATCCCGCCCTTCTCCGAAGACTCAGGGCGGCTTACAAGCTTAGCAGTAGCCTTCATTCTATGTATATGCCTGCTTATTAGGGCTTTCGCCCCCCCCAAGCGGCATTATTACAAAGTCAGCTTAATTGCCCCCAACAATCTGGGTCCTCATTTTACCTTCCTCGGAAGGATGGAAGGCTGAGTCAACCTTGAGCCTGGTGGGATGCGAACCTGCACTAATTGCAGGCAGCTGGTGTTACTTAAGGAGGCATTAGCCCACTGCTCCACCAAGGCTCTTTTCCCAATTTCTAATGGCTTGAGGAATTGGAATGTTAGGGACCCTCTCTGAGAACGGGGTGGGTGGCACATCACTAGCCAGAGAGTTAGCAGATGTTGAGGCAGGGATAAAAACAGGCCCACTGCATGGTTATATTGTCTTGGGGCATCCTTGGTGCTCTGGACATCACCAGCACTGACGATGTTACCTAGTTTGGGTAATGAAACATTTATTTATTATTTATTTATTAATTCGGTTTATATACCGCCGTACTCCCAAAGGACTCAGGGCGGTTTACAAGGCAAAATTTAAAAACAAAAATTAAAATCACAATTTAAAAACATTAAAACCCCTCAGTCCAGACCAGATAGCTCAAAGAGCCAGGTTTTTAGGTCCCGGCGAAATGAACGAAGGTCGGGGGCAGTCCGGAGTTCCGTTGGCAGTTGATTCCATAGGGCAGGCGCACCCACAGAGAACGCCCTCCCCCTGGGGATCGCCCGTTGGCAATCCTTGACTAGCGGTACCCTGAGGAGGCCCTCCCTGTGGGAGCGCACAGGACGATGGGAAATTGACGCTGGCAGCAGGTGCTCCCTTAGATAATCCGGGCCCATGCCATTTAGGGCTTTATAGGTCATCACCAGCACCTTGAATCTCACCCGGAGGGCAACTGGAAGCCAATGCAGCTTGCGGAGAAGAGGTGTTACATGGGAGTATCAGGAGACTCCCATCACAACTCGCGCAGCTGCATTCTGCACCAGCTGAAGCCTCCGAGTGGTCCTCAGGGGGCAGCCCCATGTAGAGAGCATTGCAGTACAAGAAAACATCTACAAGAAAGCGCAGAGAGCACCAAGGACCTTTCATTTCAACCTTGCATGACAGATATTCTCCTCCATCAGTATATTGTCTTCTTTAAAAAAAAAGTTAGCGTCTACCAGAATGTCTATGGAGATTCTCAGTCATGCAGGTCATGGTTGTCCCAAAGATGCTTTTTCGAGAGGCAACTGGACTTTCTTGTTTTTTTTCTTCGAAGATGTTTCGCTTCTTATCCAAGAAGCTTCTTCGTCTCTGACTGGATTGATATTGGAAGGATTGATATTCCTTGCAGACCGCTGGTCACTTGCATTCTTTTAGAGAGTCGTTGAGGCCACTTGGAGGTTTATCTGTGTCCTTGGGATCACCTGAGTAGTGCAAATGGGTGTGGAGCCTTCTTGGAACTGCTGAAAGGACTGTGTGGTAGACTGGAGAAAGATGATGTCGTATCCCCTCCCCCTGTTGAGAGACGGCTGTTCAATTTTGACACAGATGGCCTCTTTGACCCCTCTTTCAAACCGGAAGTCCTCTCTGTCCAAAATGTGGACTTTTGCTGTCTTCAAAAGAGTGGCCTTTGTCGTTTAAATGCAGATGGACTGCTGAATCTTGTCCTGATGGGTTTGTTCTCCTATGTTGTGCCATGCGTTTATGAAGTGGTGGCTTGGTTTCCCCAATGTACAGATCTGCACATGTTTCACTGCATTGTACTGCATATATCACATTGCTCAGTTTGTGTGTGGGTGTTTTATCCTTGGGGTGGACAAGCTTCTGCCTTAGTGTATTCATGGGTTCAAAGTGTGTATGAACCTTGTATTGGCTGGAGATCCTCCCGAGCTTTTCAGATAATTCCTGAAGTGTATGGAACGACAACATTGCTTCGTTTATTGTTCTGTTATGGAGGAGCTCCCGGTGGGTCTTTTTTGGGATTTGAAGAAGGCCTGTTGGGATAGCCACATGTTCCGAAGGCTTCCTTGATGTGTTTCAGTTTTTTTTTTCTTTCCCATCTTTGCTGGTAGGCAAGCCTTCAGCTCAGTGGTGTAGGGCTCTGATAATTCCCATTTTGTGCTCCAGTGGGTGTGTGTGTGTGTGAGAATCAAAGTGCAAATACTGATATGTAATATTTACATCAAAATTAAATATTGAGGGACAATGCCATTAACAAGCCATAATACTATCCTCTACCCTGGAGAAGCCACTGCATGCATATGTGAACTCCCCCAAATCCACAAAGAGGAAACTCCACTCAGACCAATTGTCAGCAGCATCAACATTGTCATCTACAACATGGCAAAACATCTAAATCACCTTACTAGCTCCTCTAGTTGGCAACACCACCATCACATCAGCACTTCACCAGCACAGTTTGGAAACTAAAACTGGACCCGGATGAAACCATGGTTTCCTATGATGTGACTTCCCTCTTCACCTGCATTCCAACAACTGAAGCTGTTGCAATGAAGAAACAACTGCTACAAGGCAGCACCTTAGGTGACAGAACCAATCTCAGCCCAGACCGCATATGTGTCGTGCTGCATCTCTGCCTGACCTCTACCTATTTTAAATACAATGTAGGTTTCTACAGACAAAAACACAGCTGTGCCATGGGTTCACCTGTGTCCAATCTCTATATGGAAGAGGTAGAAATCAACGCCCTAAATTCCTTGAGAGGATTCCACCCGTTCACCAGCATAGGTGCGTGGACGATACCTGGGTCAAAAATCAAAACAAGAAATTGGAAGCGTTCACCAAACCTACCAACTGTGTAGACAGATACATCAAATCCATGCGGGAAGATGTTAAAGAAAATAGTCTAGCCTTCCTGGACTGTGCAGTACACATTAAGGAAGACAGAAGCCTTAACACTGAAGTTTTCAGAAAACCTACACACAGAGACCAATATTTACATTGTGATTCTCACCACCCACTGGACCACAAAATGGGAGTTATCAGGACCCTACACCACTGAGCTGAAGGCCTGCCTACCAGCAAAGATGGGAAAGAAAAAGAACTAAAACATATCAAGGAAGCCCTCAGAATGTGTCGCTATCCCAACTGGGCCTTCATCAAATCGTAATGACCAGCTGTCTGCAAGGAATATAAACCCTTCCATTCCCCACCATCCAGACAGAGCTGAAGAAGCTTCTTGGATGAAAAGTGAAATGTCTTTAAAGAAAAACAAAAAAGTCCAGTTGCCTCTTGAAAAAGCACCTTTGGGTGTCTACCAGAAGTTAACCAACTTCTCCCAATGTCATAGCGAAACAAATGGCATAACCATTTAAAGAGAGGAAGGGTAAGAACATGTCTTGATGAGAAGGCTAAGTTTTTATTTTTCAAATGCCACCATTTCCTTGCTGAGACATTGCCCCAGTCTCTTGGTGCATCTTTCCCACAGTTTCAACAGTAGACACCGTGGATTCCACATGCCTGTCCTTCGTATCGGCTGAATCGGAGCCACCCAACAACATGTTGGATGTGGAAGCCATTATGACCCTCATGGAATATGCCCACAGGCACAACAAGGTATAACTTCTGTATTGCTCCTGAAGGAAGCAACCAAGAGACATCTTTCATTTAGCATTTGAATAAGTAGTGGATTTATATGATGTATAATTAGCTTGTAGTTATTTTATTAAGAGTTAAAGTGCGGTATAGGTATCATTTGAAAAAGGATGCCAACCTTGATCAATGGCAGAAGGGTATTAACAAATTTATTTGGGCGGGGGGAAAAACAAGAGTTAAATTTAAGATTTTACAAGATGCTAGGGAAAAAGGGGGACTCAAGGCGCCGAATTTGAAATTGTATTATGATGCGGTTGCCTTGACGTGGGTTAGTGATTGGCTTAATTTAACTAACAAGAGAATACTTCATCTTGAGGGATGGGATTTGGTATATGGATGGCATGCATATTTGCTTTACGATAAGAAGGTGGACAGGGCTTTTAAATCCCATATTCTTAGAAGTGCTTTATTGCGTGTCTGGAAAAAGTATTATTATAAGTTAAATTATAAAATACCGATTTGGGGAATTCCTGGACACGCGATAGAGGGCGTATCTATGGGAGTGAGTATGGATATGGTTTCTTATAAGGAACTACTTAGATTGCAAGGGACTGATTGGCAACTTAAATCATTAGAGGAGTTAAGACAAGAAAACATAAGTTACTCTTGGTTTCAATATACCCAATTGAAAGTTAGGTGGAAGTCAGATCAAAAGGTTGGCATCACAATTACAGATCAAAATTTAGTAAAACAAATTAGAGATTTAAATTGTGCACATATAAAGAGGATATATAATGCTTTAATTGAATTGGATTTGGAAACGGAACTGGTTAAAGACTGAATGATAAAGTGGTCACAAAATATTCAGGAACCAATTTCGTTGGACACCTGGGAGATAATTTGGGTTAGAAATGTTAAATTTACTCAGGCTCAAAATTTAAGAGAAAATTTTTATAAAATGTTTTATAGATGGCATCTGGATCCCAAGAAGTTGTCCAACATGTATCCTAATTTACAGTCTAAATGTTGGAGATGTGGTAGTTTAGAAGCTACCTATTTTCACATGTGGTGGACTTGTAGAAATATAAAAGCTTTTTGGATCAAAATTTGGTGGAACATACAAAAGATTTTTAAGAGAAAGATAAAGTTTTCTCCGCAATTGTTTTTATTGGGTATTGTTGTAGATTGTGATGTTAAAGAAACTAACTTGATGTTGAACATGATAACAGCAGCACGGTTACTGGTGGGACAATATTGGAAGAAGGATAGTTTGCCCACTATAGAAGAATGGGTGTTTAAAGTTTCGAATCTTGCAGAAATGTCTAAGATTTCTGCTTATTTGAAAGATCATTCACAGGAAAGATATATTTCAGTTTGGAGGAGATGGATAAATTATATTCAGAACAAATATGGGACTAAAAAGTTCCATTTAGCTTATGAGTAGATTTTAGTGGGATATTGTTATTGGTACTTTGTTTGTAGTTATGTTAAAGGGGAGTTAAAGCACATTATGAATTTGGTTAATTGTATATTATGCATAATTTTTATTTAGAATATGATTATTGTAACTATAATCCTGTATTTAGCTCTGGGAAGTGGGGGGAAGTGGGGGGGTTTGGGGTGGGAGGGATTTGGGGATATATTGTAAAATTTTGTTTTTGTAAAACTCTTTAATAAAAAAAGAGTTAAAGTGCAGTAGAATTTAATATCTTATTGTTGTTTGCATATTTTATATTATGTTTGTTTGTATTTTTATACCCTGTATTTAGCTCTGGGAAGTCGGGGAGGGGGGAGGGGAGGGGAGGGGAGAGTTGGGGAGGTTTGGGGAGAGAGGAGGGGGAGGGGAGGGGTTTTGTATTCAAAAATGTACTGTAAAACTTTTCAATTAAAAAAAAGAGAGAGACATCTTTAATCTAAAAAAATCTTACAGCTACATATGCTGTAGCTGTCACTTGGCTTCCAAGTGTAACCTGAGTTACTAGTTAAAGTTACTAGTCCAAATATGGTTTGGAATCTGGATATCTGTGAGACTGTCTGCTCCAGGTAGATTCTACCTGTCCAATCTGGTTTAAGACAGAAGATATATTATGAGATCCTGTCCAGAAAGAGAAACGATGGAGGGGCTTTCTGTAGAATGATCCCTTTTTTGGGGAATAGCTCCTCCTCCCCCTGTCTCGCCCAAAGCTAAGATGGACTCTTCCCGGATGCTATTTGGAGAACTGGTTAAAAGGCTTTGCTTTTCCACAAGACTTGGGGTGGAGTGGATTTATGATGTTTTTCTTAGTAAAGGAGAAAAGGATGCTATATAAATGCTAGTTACTTGGGGGATTTATTCATGTGCTAATTGTATCTGTGTGACATTACACAAACATAAACAAATGCACTTTAAAACAAACTAGAATTGAAATTACATAGAAGGCAAATCAATTAATTTCCCCAGTCCAATCAGTGTCAATTTTAATTAAATATCTTCCATTAATAACTATGTTCTCATTAGGCTTCTTTTTCTTATCTCATGATCCATATTCTTAGTTTTTTTTTTCTGTATTCAGCATACTTTTCCCTATCCTAAAAGTAGAGTTTTGATGGCATAAACATCTGTATATATATAGTAGTTACCACGAATATTATCCCGGACAAATAAAGAAATGGATCCCTCTCCCAAAACACATTAAGCACTAGATATCTAATGTGAAAGGGAAGACTCAGCCACCCTCTTTTCTTTTCTATGTGGGAAATTTTAATATTATATTCCACATTAGAAGGGGGAAAAAGATTCATCAGCATCAGGGATGTCTAACCTTGGCAACTGTAAGACCAATGGACTTCAACTCCCAGAATTCCTTAGCCAGCCAGTTGAAATCCAAAAGTCTTAAAGTTGCCAAAATTGGACACCCCTGCTCTACATGAGGTAAGCTTCATTTTTTTTCCTGTGGTAACTTCCCCTCCCCACACAATCGGGTACCAAAAGAAATGGCCAAATGTTCTTTCTTTCTTTATTTATTTAATCTTCAATCTGAAACATCTCTGGATGGAAGTTTCAGACACTTTTTGTGAATGTTTAGCCACAAGTAAATTAAAGAGCCAATGAAAAGCCCCATTCTCTCAAAAGCCTTCTTTTCCTTTTGTGCTACTTTTTAGATTGAAAGCCTGAGGACAGAGCAGGGGTCTTCAAACTTGGCCCATTTATGACTTGTGGACTTCAACTCCCAGAATTCCTCAGCTAGGCATGCTGGCTGAGGAATTCTGGGAGTTGAAGTCCGCAAGTCATAAAAGGGCCAAGTTTGAAGGGCCTATGGGATAGAGCCTACTTTGGTCTTTGATTCATTTGTCAGCCTGCATACTATTTTTTTTAAAAAAAGTAATGATCCCAATGATTAATGACAATTAGTGAAATGATACCTGTATTAATAACTCTAATTATTAACAATTACAGCAGTTCCTGGATAACCATGAAGAAAATATTGGTTTCCTCCGTGCCATTTCTGCAAGTTGTGTGGCTGCACAAAAATGTGGCCAAGACACACTGGATCTTCCATATACAAAAGATCAGTTGACTGAGGCACTAGTGGTGAGTGACAGCCAAATCCAACCAGACCCACCGAATCGCAGAAAGTAAGCTTTGGGTTTTCAAGGCAGAATTAACAGGGTTTAGCAGGCCTTGTTTGCAGAATTCAGATGTGTGCCACCAAATTGAGATCTGAGAGAAACAGCTGAACATTGCCTGGCTGTTCTTGTTCTGTACCAGCCTGCTACCGGCCCTGCAGAAAAGGCAACCCCTTTACAAACGGCAAGAGGCTGGAATTACGTCTGCCAAATTTATTACTACAAAAACAAACAAGACACGAACCAAGATACAGGAGCTTTGAAACACTATCCGAGCGGTTGCTTTCAGCAAACCAGCCCTCCCCACACATTCCCCTTATAAAGAGTTCAGGGCGTGGCTTCTCTCTGCCTCCTTCCGAGAAGCCCCATTGCCTTCCTCTGTTTACTCCTACTTGACTGCCTCCTGTGTCGGGTGTCCTTGAACAGGGCCAGCTGTGGGTCATCTTCATTCACACTGTCAGGCTCACACAGCTGGGTCTCCATGGTGACCAAGTGGGAGGGGCCTGCCTGAGGGCTATCATCAGCAAGATCTTCAACCCCCTCAGCAAGGTCTTCAACACCCCCCTCCTCCTCCTCTGAGTCGTCCGACCCAACTGCCGAACCCACAGGCTGACCCTGAATCACAACAGTTCTAATCAAGGAACAGTGGAAGTAAACAGAAGAGAAAAATGGAGGCAACCCATTAGCTGTAAACCATGGCAAGCTTCTTGGACCGGTGTGCCTTTGGCAAAATAGGATCCAAGCTGGCAAGGTAGATTAATAACCATTTATGCGTAAGTAAAAAAAAAGGTCTTTACAGATACAAGGTGAGGGACACCTTAAAAGAGAAATAATCACTTTATACACAGTTCAAACATATGAGTGTTCTTCAATTGGCTTGATGACTTCATTCGAGTCATCAAGCTTCTCGTGAGCATGTTCAGTAGCTATATACTGTATATATATATACCATGGAACAGTTCATAGCATCCCATGATAATCTTACCACGATGTTGTTAATGCCTAATTGCCTAGACAGGAGGGGTGTTTGCCATATTATGATGAGTTTTTAGGTTATTAAAGTTCAGCTATTTGCACAGACTTTGCATCTGGCTGGTCTGAACCGATTTTTATCAAAATCCATGTTCCACATGGGGAATTTGCTTAGAAACATTAATCAAAAGAGCTCCTTGTTACTGAAAACTATTTCTCAAAGAGGGCCCCTTTGCCTGCTCTCATCATTTCCCCTTCTGATGCTAAAGGGCAAAAGGGGGCTGGTGGCCCCCAGGGGGAGGGCCTTCTCTGTGGGCGCCCCGGCTCTGTGGAATCAACTGCCGGTTGAGCTCCGGATGGCACCGGATCTCCGCTCCTTCCGGCGCGGGTTAAAGACCCACTTATTCGAACAAGCTGGCCTGGCCTGATGGGGAGTCAATTTAGGGTTTTAACTATTTGTATATTCTTATTGTTTTATTTTGGGCATTAATTTAATTCTTTTTTAACTTTTGTATTTTTGTATTTTTATTATATGCCCTGTTCACCGCCCTGAGTCCTTTGGGAGAAGGGCGGTATAAAAATTTAATAAAACTAAACTAAACTAAACTAAATGAGCTCCTTTCGCCTCAAACCAGGCCACAAGACTATCCGCGGACAAGAAGCCTGACTGAGCAAATACACCTTGACATTTTTCCTCCGTCTCTTTCAGATGGTGATGGAGACATTGCCCAGCCATTCAGTCCCCTCTTTCGTTCTCTCCTGTTCTATGCTTGCTGTCTACAACCTGAGGTAGCTGCTATCTACCAAAAAAATACCTTTGGGCTGATTCTACAGCTGGGGGCTTGTTTCTTTAGAAAGCCAAGTGGTAGCTCCAGTTAGCAGCATTTGTGACCCTCTTCATTTTAGGAACAAACTTGGTTGCTCAATGTCAGACATACATATTCCACTGCACGCTGTTCTTCTCTTCAGTACTGCCTATAGACCAGTGATGGCAAACCTTTAAGAGACCGAGTGCCCAAAAACTGTCCTGCCCCCTGGCTTGCCCCTACCCCACCCCCTGGCCCACAAGCTCTTCCCCTACTCCGCCTCCCAGCCCACCTGCCCCACTCCAGCCCTGCCCCATCTGCCCGCAGGGCCACCCACCACGGACCACCGCAGAGCGCCTAGATGCTGCAGCGCCATGGCAGCTACACCCTCTGCCTGCGCCCCGCAGCATCATCTGTGCACAATGGGGTGTGAGGGTGGAGTGTTGTCCCTGTTGCCCAGCTGTCATGTGCTTGGCTGTGCTGGCTGAGGAATTCTGGGAGTTGAAGTTCACAAGTCATAAAAGGGCCAGGTTTGAGGACCCCTGTCTTACAATGATTCCCCTTCCTTTCCATTTCATATCCTGATCTAGCTCTTGCTCTACCAACAACAGGCACGCACACATGGAAGGGGGGTGTTATCTATTATTTCTATTAAATAAGGCATATGGACCCTGTTTTCCATTGCATAACCTGTGCTTTCTCTCTTTATTTTACCAGCAAAATGAAGCCCCCTCTTGCTTCTGAGCTAGAAACAGGTATTCTGCGATTGGCTCTCCATGGTATATTCAGCATGGAAACACAAACAACCGACATTCATAGTGTGGTAATTTGGGATTAAACTTTGCTGGTCTGGGGGCAAATATGTTGTGCTTTTTAAAGTTGTCACTGAATGATGTCTGATACTGAGGATAGTAAGAGAGTAGTAGATGCTATCTTCTTTTCCTAAGTTCACATATTTTATCCAAGCATGTATTTATGTGCGTGGAATCGTGTGTGCATAAAACACACAAACCAATGGACAATAATATTTCATGTATCCAATGAAATTGTTGTGATTCTGTGCCAGCCTGTGATCCCGGCAGCTGAGTCCAGGGAATCAGAGGAGGAAGAGGAGGTGGGGCTTGGGGAGCCATCAGAGTCGGAGGAAGGCTCTGATGAGTTACCAGACTTACAAAATGAGGAAGAACCTGGCCCCTTCACTTGTGGTCAAGCTGAAAGCCAGCTGGGCTGGGAGGCAGAGTCAGACTCAGAGGAAGCACAGCTGGAAGACCGCAGTGACACTCAGAAACGTAGACAGGTCACATGAGTAAATCAAAGGGAGGCAATGGGGCGACTTCAGGGGAGAAGGAGAAAGCAGTGAGAAGCCACACATTGAGGGCTGCGTAACAAAAAGGGAATATGTGGGCAGGGCTGGTTGCTGGAGGCAACCCTTTGCAAAGAACTTCTGTGTCAAGAGATGATGGTCTGTTTATTTTACCAATGAGTTATTTCCTGTTGGCTCCTGCTCTGTTTTGTTTGTGGACAAGGTCTGTAACTTTAATAAAGGGGGTTTATTTATCCAGTCTACTGCTAAATTAGGGGTTGCCTTGTGAAGTAACAAAGACGTAGTAGACTGGGACAGAACAGAAATGAGATGCATAAGTCCATGAGAACTTATGCCACAATAAATTTACTTCTCTTGAGATAGCTGGTTTATAATAAGTTAGAAAATTCCATCATGAGAGGACAGCCTGCAAAATTTTCTTCCCTTTACAGGCACTCTACAGATCATCCTTCGATACCATGGATATTATGCTGAAGGGCCTGCTCTCCGAGACACCTACCATCAACCATCTCCTATTTATATTAGAGGTGAGAGGCTAAAGAGAAGATGGCGGTGGGGTTCTCTTGAGGTTAGTATGAGAGGGAGAGGTTGAAATGGAACTTAATGTATCTTAACACGTACAACCTGGAGCCTGTACTTTTCTTCAGGGTCCCTGAAATTTCTTCAGTGACCTCTAGATATTTAAAGGGGCAGGTCACTATTTCCAATATATTGTTTTAGAGTTGCAAACAAATTCTCAGGAATGAAAAAGATACCTCAAGTCTTTTCACCTCATAAACCCTCAACAAGCCCACCCCTTATTTTGGGCTGTTTTTCCCCTACTTTAAAGGTTTCAATTGTCCCACCTTTGAATTTTGATCCTGTCCACTTTTGACATTGCAGCATCACTGGCCTAATCTAAAGCAGTCAGTAACCAGTAGCAAAATTAAAAATAAAAATAAATGTTCAAAATCAAGAAATGGAGCAATAAGTAATAAGACTCTTGGGTGGCCATAAATATCAATAAAAATTGAATATTTGCTGGATGAAAACAGGATAAGCCAATCTTTTTCTGACTTCCAACTTCCTTTCACAGCACGTCAATTTCTGGATTCGTTCACAAGACCCTCAAGAGAGGTTCAGAGCCATTAATTGCAGCATCTCCTTGCTTCGCCATGTTAACGAGCAATCAAATTTTGAGGTAGGTGATGACCGCAGTTGATTTGGACTTTGAAATACTAAGCATATTAAAAGAATGCACCCATCACCTTTTTCCTGCTTGTGAAACTTTGACCCTAACTAAACTTAAAACTCACAGGGAACTTCCCTTTTGAGAAAAAAAAATAGTTTTCCCATTGGATTACATGTAGGAAAAGAAAAGCCACAAGTTGAAAGGTTTTTCTATGGCATTAAGAGATCATATTAGTCAGGAGTTTTAAGAGTTGAAATTCAACCCTTACGATGTCCACCAGTTTGAGGGAAGCTGTTCTTTGTAGTGTTGCAGTGTTCCAAGAAGATTATAACTGAGGATAGACCTCTTCATAATTTTCTTTTGTCTACTTCTCCACTGGATGCTTGTTGACATTCCAAACTGAATAATTCCTTTGAAATGTTTTTTATTATTATTATTGGAGGCATACCTAATACTCCTGTCCCTTCTTTTCTCCATAGCAACCTCATGAAGTAGGTTAGATTGAGGGAAAGTAACTGCCCAAAATCACCAGTTGGCTTTCAGGCCTAAGGACTCACGTTCTCCTGGATTCTAAGCCAACACCTATACTATACCAATCAGATTCTCTTTCTTAAACTAGATCTCTTTTCCAGACTGAGCAATGAATTGCTTTGCATTGCCACTCTTGAAGGGAATCAATGTTTTCTGTTGCATCTGCACAATCGTACACAAGTACAGTGAAAGCTTGTAAGATTTTGGTGCTGTTGCGCAAGACCTTGGGAGTTTTTACTTTTTTTCAAGATGTAAGTGATGGGGTAGAGGGTGGATTTCGGGCTATTTAGGTCTTACAGCCATCATCCCTTCCAAAATGCAGTATCTTTTCGGATAGTTTCTTATTCCAGAGGGCTACTTCACGCACGTGCAGAGGTCCTTCCTTAGCTGAAGATCACTTAGAGATTTATTTATTTTTAAAATGAAATGAAGAGCTAACACAAAATGTGAAGAAAAGACCCCTTCTCTTTTCCTTCCTTTCTTCCTCCCTAGAAATCTGGGGAACTATCTGGTTTGGGACACCAGGTAGCACAATTTGCAGTTTGCATCACAGATTCAGTGGAAGAGGTGAGCTACCAAGCCAGAGACGCCATTAGCTGCCTTTACCAGCTCCTCCTGAATCACATGGGTAAGTGAAGCCTGGTTAGGAGCCAATGAGCCATCCCCAAGAGCTCAGCTACTGTATTACCTTCTTTAAAATCTGTCTCACCCCAGGACAGCAGAAACTCCCAAGCTGGGAGGGAGGAGAATGAAAAACTTTCAAGAGGCTCACGAGGATGCGAAACCTCTAAAGAAATCACAGGATCTAAAAAAAAACCAAAAACAAAACACTGAACGATACCATGACGATCTAATGGACTGGGAAAATCAGTTGAGGTGTATGTGTGGCGGGGGAGGGGGGGGCTGATGAAAAGGAAGAAAAGAAAGGCTACCAATCCTGGTGAGGTACAGCTGGAAAACCAGGGCTGGGCCAAGGGGGGGGGGTAGGAAATCCCACAGCAGACTGCAGGGAAGATGGTGGCGGAGATCTCCTGCCTGTTTTTTCCCCCCACACCTTTTAAACAGTGGGTGGATTTAGCACATATCCTGAAAGGGGAGGCAAGGGGAGGTATAGGATAATGATGGAAAAATTGGGAGTGACAGTGGTGAGTAATGCTAGGAATTTTACTCCAGCAACAGCTGAAGGGCCACAGTCTGACTGTCCCTCTTGCAGCGCATTTTTCAAAGCCTGTTGTCAAGTTTCCAACGTATGGGCTTTTCAAGTGACTCTGAGGCATTGTTTGCAGTACCTTAAAAGTCCTTTATTAGCCTAATACACCGGCAAATGCTTGCTCGAAGGAAGCTGGAATCTGAAATCTCCGCCCCTTGCACAATATAATTAAACACAATTCTCCACCTTTCTAATTTTGTCATTAATCATATTCTCCAATTAATTTAAAGAATCAGCTTCCCTTCTGTTAGAAGAACCGCCAAAGTCTTATCTTCTTTAGAGAGACAAATGGCCTTCAGAGTGCATTCCTACTCTTCCCTCCCACCAATTTTAAACTAAAACAATACACAAGTCTTAAAGCAATACACAAGTTTAACATATGAAATAGCTACTTCTTCATCTCATGTCAAGCAATAACATTCAATGTTAGCAGCATTGACACCTGTGTTTCTACAGACTGCAGGACTAGCTGTCGATCATCTGAACTCGAGTGGCCCAGTCTTTTCTGAAATCTATGTGAGGAGAGAGGACAAATGTTTCTCGTCTCCCCATAGCTGCATTTTTAGAAACTCTGATGCTAATGCTGAAACTGAGTTCATCTCTCACACACTCTCCTCCTTGGTTCTCCTTGTTGTACAGGTCCCAGACAGCAAACATCCTACGGTAGCACTTACAGTACTTCGTATCTTTCATACTGTATTCATTTTTCTTCCAGAAAAGTGACTCAGTTAGCAAAAAAAAAAAAAAATCAGCAGCCAAAAGGAAAGCTGCCCTGGTGTAGTATCATTTGTCTTCCTTTTTATTTATTTAAAAATGAAGCCTCCTCTGGACGTCGGGCCTTACTTTTACATAAATAAGAAATGGGATATATTCCTCCCCCCCCCATGACCCACTTGCAGAATTGTTTCTCTAGTCTGGCTTCATATGACAGCCAGAATTAGATGGAAATGTTTCAGAGACGTGTCCCCTTGGAAGAAAATTTCAGTTCCAAGTCCAGGCGTGATACAAAAAGGTCCAGAAAGCTAGCCCGTCATACAATTGCAAAGGCTCATCCTGCAGGGTGAAATGGGAATTAGGCCTCTGGTGTCTCCTTTTTCAGGACTGAGCACAACAGAGGCGGGAGAATTGTGGTGCCAGGAAACAGAAGACAAGAAAATGTTGGCTTATCTTGATGCCTGCAGGGTGGGTGAGGTAAGACCAGCTTTCTTTGATGATGTGAAATATCCCAATAGGCCAAGAACAATCATGCACATCCTTTGTATGGGAGCAATCCTGCTACTCATTAATCTGCCTTATATAGGTTTGTCTATGGGGGTCTTCTCAATAACACATTGTGAGAAGCAGCCTAGAAGCATTGTATGTATGTATGTATGTATGTATGTATGTATGTATGTATGTATTTATTTATTTATTTATTTATTTATTTATTTATTTAATTTGTATACTGTCCTATTCCCGTAGGACTCAGGGCGGTTTACAGGGCAGTTAAAACCATAAAATACAAAAATTAAAATCAATTAAAACAATTAATTAAATTCAAGCCTCAAGTAAATCTAAAACCCAATTAAAATTAAAAACCCCGCAGTCTGGGCCAAACAGCTCAAAGAGCCAAGTTTTCAGGTCCCGGCGAAATGAGCGAAGGTCGGGGGCAGTCCTAAGTTCCGTAGGTAGTTTTTTTTTTATTACATTTATATCCCGCCCTTCTCCGAAGACTCAGGGCGGCTTACAAGCTTAGCAGTAGTTGGTTCCATAGGGCAGGCGCACCCACAGAGAACGCCCTTCCCCTGAGAATAACCCGTCAGCATTCATTAACCGGCGGTACCCTGAGAAGGCCCTCCCTGTGGGAGCGCACAGGACGATGGGAAGATGATGCCGGCAGCAGGTGTTCCCTTAGATAGTCTGGACCCAAGCCATTTCCCCCCCCCCAAATACCTTGCAATAAACTAACATGCCTTAAGAGTTAGTAAACAGGTGCCTAACCCTCATAAGGCATGTTAGTTCATTGCAAGTATTGGGGGGTTGGGGGTGTGTGTGGATACCATGCTTCTAGGTTGCTGATCAGGGCATTGCCTTTTCTGAAAAGCATACATGTTAACTACAGGGAAACAGCTATCCTGGACAGCAATGGGGATGCCCTTTAGCCCCAATGCTTGCCTGTTCAGTCCATCTCCCAAAGCAGCCATTATACTACATCTAATGATAGGGCTAGTCCTGGTGAAAGGTGGGTGCATCAGTGAAAATGTCTTTTTACTCTTTGGTAGTAGTAATGGATCATTTTGCCATGTTTATTAAGTGATGCCATCATCCATGACAGTAACCTCTGTATTCTCTGAAACATGAAAAGAATTATACTTTGATTTGAACTGGTAATATTGAAAGTATCACTTAGAGAAAGGAAACTGGCTACCTTGGGTTCCCGAAATTATATTTTCCCTTTCTGGACAGAAGATATAAGATCAAAAAGATGCCCACCATCCGCTTAAAAATGTATATTGCCATCATCCAAAATAGAGAAGTTTCAGAAAGAATAATGAGGAAAAGAATATTATGGCTATCTTCATGTCTCTTCTCAACTACTTACCAAGGACACATTTTAGTTATTTATGTGAATCCCGCCTTTATTATTTTTACAAACAAGCCAAGGTGATGAACATCTCCAATTCCTTCCTCCTCCTATTTTCCCCACAACAACCCTGTGAGGTAGGTCGGGCTAAGAGAGAGAGAGAGAGAGAGAGAGAGAGAGAGAGAGAGAGAGAGAGAGAGAGAGACCGGCACGGCTGACTTTCATGGCTAAGGCAGGATTTGAACCCATCTTCTGCTTTCTAGCCTGGTGCTTTAACCATTAGAAAAAACTGGCTATAAATGTCCAGATTTGAGGATATCAGCTGACTCTGAAAAATTTGGTTTTATACAGCAAAAAGTTGCAAATTACTTTCAGGTAGTTGGGAAATTTTTTTTTTTACATTCTCTGGTTTTAGTTGGAATTCTAAGTTATGTGGAACAGAAGCACATTCTCAGGTGTGACAGGCATCACAATTAACTCTGGGTGCTAAAACGTCATTAAACAATTACAGTTTTTAAATCATGTTATGTGGCCCACCTATGTGTGTGTGTACTGCAACCCTCAACCTTGGCCCTTGGGCGAAAGGAAGTTATATACACCTGTCCTAAATAGACAGTAGTGTTTTAAATTTCCACTGCAGCTTTTTAAAACAAACCCGTTGAATAACACTCCTACCATTCTTGGATAGTAACATGACCGCTTGTTGTTTCCAGCTGTTCAGGAACATCTTCACAGAGGGTCAAAAGAGAGCTTTTCTGCAGACCTCCTTGCTGGCCATGTATGATCCCTTGATGAGGATAAGTCAGGCTGGAATCCTTCTAGTCTATTCCCTCTTGGGGAAGACAGCAGAATTAATGCGGGAATCGGTAAGCTACTTGATTTGATTTATACATGAGGAAGCCTCAGGGCCTCATTCCTCAGCCCAGTAAAAATAGGCATTGCATGAAATCACTCCTGGTGGAATAGAGAGTCTCATACGGAAGTCAAATGGTAGCATTGCAAATATTTTAGGCTCCCTAAGGAGTTGCAGGCATTTACAACAAGCCAATAAAATAACCAAATCTATCTATATAAGGGCAGTACACCCAAAAGGCCAAGCAAAGTGCAACAAAACAGCACTCGACTTTTTGAATTATCCAGAAATCTTAATCAGATGGAAAACTGAATGAGGGAAGGGAAGGGAAGGACTATTGGTTGATATTGAAACTAGGCAGGCATTCAGCCCCGTAAGGGGAGGCAACCTGACGCCCTCCAGATTTCTTGTGCTGTACTATAATTCTCATTAGTCAGCATGGCCAGTGGTCAAGAATTAAAGGAGTTTCAGTCTAAAACTAGAATCTTATTTTTAAGGAACTTGTAAGAGGAAACCATGAGCTATCTGATTCTGCCAATACAGAGACAGGAAGGAAGGAAGGAAGGAAGGAAGGAAGGAAGGAAGGAAGGAAGGAAGGAAGGAAGGCAAAGGAAGGAGGGAGGGAGGGAAGGAAGGAAGGAAGGAATTAGATGGGAAAGAAGGAAGGAAGGAAGGAAGGAAGGAAGGAAGGAAGGCAAGCAAAGGAAGGAGGGAGGGAGGGAAGGAAGGAAGGAGGGAGGGAAGGAAGGAAGGAAGGAAGGAAGGAGGGAGGGAGGGAGGGAGGGAAGGAAGGAAGGAAGGAAGGAATTAATTAGATGGGAAAGAAGGAAGGAAGGAAGGAATTAGATGGGAAAGAAGGAAGGAAGGAAGGAAGGAAGGAAGGAAGGAAGGAAGGGAGGGAGGGAGGGAGGAAGGAAGGAAGGAAAGCAAAGGAAGGAAGGAGGGAAGGAAGGAATTAATTAGATGGGAAAGAAGGAAGGAAGGAAGGAAGGAAGGAAGGAAGGCAAGCAAAGGAAGGAGGGAGGGAGGGAAGGAAGGAAGGAGGGAGGGAAGGAAGGAAGGAAGGAATTAATTAGATGGGAAAGAAGGAAGGAAGGAAGGAAGGAAGGAAGGAAGGAAGGAAGGAAGGAAGGAAAGCAAAGGAAGGAAGGAAGGAAGGAAGGAAGGAAGGAAGGAAGGAAGGAAGGAAAGCAAAGGAAGGAAGGAAGGAAGGAATCCTGGAAGGAAGGAAGAAGACGGGAAGGAAGAAATGCAAAGGAGGGAGGGAGGGAGGGAGGGAGGGAGGAAGGATCATTGAGCCTCTGCTGGACATAATGATATAGTTCCCAATAGTGCCGCTATTCCTACTAAAAATATTTTTGAAAATATAAAATTGGCTGTTACTCTCAGTCCTCAGAAAAGGGCAACCTTTCCTTTGTGCCATTATTCTCTATTATGACAAACAGAGCAAAACCAAAACCGGTCCTTTTTAAATGAGCACACCTGGAACTAGCTATTGTACTTAAGTTTTTAAAAGAAGTGCAGATGGGAAAATTTCGTAGCAATTGTAGAAAATGTTAGCAGCAATGATTCAATAATAATAATGAAAAAGGGCAGAGTTAAATATGCAAGAAACCTGGGGCAGGAGTGGGGCAGGAGTGGAGCAAGACCAAGAGTCCAGCACTTGACCAAAAAGCCTTGTTCCCTTGCTCTAGATACAGAGAATCTGTAGACGTATACAGAAATAGATAGGTATTATTATAGCCAATGAAGGCAAAGGGGGAAAAAGCGATGGCACCCGTCCTTGCCTCACAACATCTCATCCTTTGTTTTGGGGTTGGGCTTCCGCTCCCCGCATCTTCCAGGCAGAAGACGTGGAGAAGGAGATCTACAAGCAACTTCACAAGCTTCGGATTCTCCGAGAGGTCCCTGAAGCTTTGCAAAGCTTTCTCCCAAATTAAGGTAATGCTGCTGGCCAAGCGGCAGGGCTATGGCACAAGCTTTTCAAGCAGAAGATCCCACCAAGGTCAGACGGGAAAGGTCTGGATCAACTCTTCTTTATTGGTATATTAGATCATTTTGCACTCAGTCAACAGGGTTTTGAGTTAGATAACTTCTACCTTCCATTCCGTAGCTGTCCTATTTTATTACTTATCTTATGAAAAGAGAGCTGCTGTTACTTTAAAACAGGGGTCTTCAAACTTGGCCCTTTTATGTCTTGTGGACTTCAACTCCCAGAATTCCTCAGCCAGGCATGCTGGCTGAGGAATTCTGGGAGTTGAAGTCCACAAGTCATAAAAGGGCCAAGTTTGAAGACCCCTGCTTTAAAATATCCAAAATTGACGTCAGGCAAATTGAGAGCATACATCATAAAAGATCAGTTCCTTTCATTTGTTCTCAACTGTCACTTCTATCATTTCTGAAAGTAAATCTGTAGTTGAGCTCTTGACTCTCAAGAAGAGCATTATTATTTTATTTTATTTTTGTTGGCAAGAAAGTACCTTTAAGAGAGTAGGAGCTATGGACCGGTCATGAGATGTAACTATGTCTTCTGTTACCTTTGGTCAATTCTTGACCATTTGCAGTCTCTAGGAAGACCTCAGTACTTTTTAATTGTTTAATTAAAACAATTGTTTAATTGTTTTTAATTGGGTGTGGTTTTTTTTGTGAATTATGTAACCCAGCTTCCTTTTTTGAAGGTTGAAAAAAAAAACGTGGTTCATAATCTCTACAAGAGATTATGCATTACATGTAATAAATTTTAATGTTCTGCTTGCTTGTTTAGTTAAAGAGAAGCAGGCTAATCAGGTGAAAGATATGTAATCCAGCAACAGTTACTAGTTCTTAGAAGCTTCTTAGTCTTTAATTGGAAGTTTCCAAGAATACCTGAATATTTATTGCAGCGATGTTACCTTCTGAGGTCTGCTCGGATTGACTCTTTTTATTCTCTTCTTACTGGATAGCCTTTAATCCAACTTTTAACCCAACCTTGGCAACTTTTAAAGACTTTTGGACTTTAAATGACTGGCTAGGGAATTCAGGGAGATGAAGTCCACAGGCCTTAAAGCTGACAAAGTTGGACACCCCTGCTTTAATCCCTACCTTTGACATGAAATTGGTCCAAATAATAATGCTAATCACTAAATAATGTTGACATTTATTCTCAAAGGAGCTATTACAAGTCTTGATTTCTCATATCACTATCTGAACCAGAAATGTCATTTGGATACAGGAGCCACTGCCAGTCAATCTGGTGAAGGATGGAGATTTAATAAAAGTCGCTTTCTACCTTTCTCATTTGCCCTATCTGTGCCCCCAAGAGACGCTTATGACTACAGTTAGTCTTTCTTCAACCTCCAAACATAATTAGGACCACAGCTTCCATCGCTAAGTAAGGTGGTCATTAGTGAGCCATGCCTGGTTTTATAACCTTTTTGCTATGGTTATTAAGTGAATCACACCATCACTAAGTAAAAGGGGCTTTTCCAATATGTGTGTGTGTGTTTGTGCTTAGCTTGAGGTAAAGTTAGACCAGTTTTGAGAGGAGGAGGAGGAGGAGGAGGGGAGGAAGAAGAAGAAGAAGAAGAAGAAGAAGAAGAAGAAGAAGAAGAAGAAGGAGGAGGAGGAGGAGGAGGAGGAGGAGGAGGAGGAGGAGGAGGAGGAGGAGGAGGAGGAGGAGGAGGAGGAAGGAGGGAGGAAGGAGGAAGAAGAAGAAGAAGAAGAAGAAGAAGAAGAAGAAGAAGAAGAAGAAGAAGAAGAAGAAGAAGAAGAAGAAGAAGAAGCTCTAGCCATTAAAAAAATCAGTTCCTATACAAATTAGGAATGGTAGCAATTGCAGTGTCAAAATATTGTGCCACAGCCTGGGAAAAGCTGGTATTCAATAATTAACCCTCAGAAAGGACATGATCATTTATTCATTTTACTAATAAGATAAAAGCAGTTTTTTCTGATAAAATCTACAGCTTCTACTAAATGCCACCTTCATATTTAACATCCGTGCAGTAACGTTTCCTATGTATAATTTACCTAACCTGAATAAGTTCCCCTTCTTTTTTTAACTAGGTGCCGTACTCCTGAGGACTGAAAGCATGAAACACTTCGGAAAGAAGGACAAGAATAGTGGGAGAGAAAGATTTTCAGTCTGTTTTCAACTATTTCCTGGTGTAGTTTAACTTGTTTCCTCCTCCCATCCCTAATAGCGAGAAGTCATATTTTTTTTCTCCCGAGGAACCTTGAAGAATCTAAAGATTGCTTCCCACCTAGAACTAATTTTGTGCTGGATCACAAAGCAGCATTCCATATAACTGGCACTTCAAAGTACCAGGCACCTTATGTCTAGTTATGGTGTCACCAGGGGAGCAGAGAATGATATACACTATATTGGTGCATTGTTCAGTGACTACAAGGGCCGCAGCCAAATTTCTTTGTATTATGATTATTACTATTTCATTAAGCAAGCAAGGTGATTTCTGATTAAATTATTGTGTCTATTTTTGTGAAAGTTTTTGCTTATGTGAGATCTTACCCTTATCTGTAATAATAGCTGCCCTGTACTACCTTTGCCATCTTGTGCCATCTTGCACATTCAGAGCAACTCCTTATAGAAAACAAGAAGCACTCACTTAATGATGGCAATTGGAACTGGGATTTCCATTGCTAAGTAACCCGGTCATAAAGTGAGACACCACATGACCATGCCACTTAGTGACAGAAATCCCATCGCTTCCAGTTGCCCTCAATAAGCAAACCATGGTGGCACATTAAGCAAGGATGTCAGCCGGTCACCACTTGCAACCTCCTGTCAACTTCTCCATTGACTTGGCTTGTAGAAAGCCGGCAGGGAAGTTCACAAATGGCAATCACGTGACTTGCGGGATACTGCGGTGCAATTACAAGCCAGTCACTGAATGCCCGGATCATGATCACATCACTGCAGTCATACTGTGATCGCTCATAAGTACTACTATTTCAGCACTGTGGTAAGTCCAAAGAGTTACTGAGCAAGTGATTCTTAAACAAGGACCACCTGTATTATACAGCATCAAGCTTCATACTAGCCCTCCAGACTGCCAGGTTAGTTTTGGTATTATGAGAGCTGAAAACCAAGATACTTAGAAGACATCATTTGGGAAAGCATGAAATAAGGAATAATTTATCATTTATTTCTTGTCATTTGTCACTCAGACAGTCCTGCATCCCTTAAGTCACTAATTAGATGTTATATTCAGTGTTTCCCTGAAAATAAGACCCAGTCTTATATATATTTTTTTGCTCCAAAAGACGCACTAGGCCTTATTTTCGGGGAAACACGATACCAGGGTGATCAGCCCTCACCCCCTGGCACGTACACAGGAGGCAGCGAGCGCACGGGGGCCAACGGTGTCTGGCAGCAGCTACAACCTGCACAGCGCAGCACAGGTAGGTCTGAGCGCTGCAACCACCAGGCCAGCCTTCCAAGCAGAGGCACGGGGGGGGGCTGGATCATGGGAAGCTCACGTGGTGGCACTGGTAGCAGATGGAGACAGAGGCACAGGGGGAGGCAAGTAATCCTGATGCGCCACACGGCACATCGGGATTGCCTGCCTCCGCCCCTGTGCCTCTGCCTCTGCCTGCATTATATTCACTAGCCCTGCCCCGTTTGTGTATGGCGAGCACCTTGTTTCTGCACCCTGCAGTGCGGGGCGGCCGTTTTTGTGCCTTGCAGTGTGGCGGTGCCCCATTTCCGTGCCCTGTGGCACTGCAGCAGCTGTTTTTGCACCTTGCAGTGCGAAGGTGCCCCGTTTTTGCACCTCACGGGTGCCCATTTCTGCACTCTGCAGTGTGGTGGTGGCCCATTTTCACACCCCAAGGTCTGGTGCTGGAGTCCTGTTTTCGTTCCCCAAGGTGCAGCAGCATCTTGGTTTTGTGCCCCATGGCCACAGACCTAGTGCGAGTGGGTGTGCACGCACACCTATGCGCACTGGCCAGCTTGTCCTGTGGCCTGGTGGCAAGCAGGCCACAGCCCACTACCAGGTCATGGCCCAGAGGTCGGGGACCCCTGTCCTAAAGAATGAGATGCTGGTAGAAGGAAGGAGGCGAGAGACGACAGCCCAATCTTCTCCTTCCTTAGCAGTGCGTAAGAGACAGATGCTTTTCCTGCTAGCTACTAATATGAGAAAAAGGGAGGACACCAAAAGCAGAAAACTCAACCAATCAGCTTAGCTATCATGTGTTGTGCCCACATGCATGGAAAACCATCATTCAGCAGTGATTCAGAACAGAGGTAGTTGGGGCAGAACAGTGATTGGCGGAACTGGAGGAACACTGATTTCATGTGGATGTAGTATGATGATGCTTTCACTGAAAGATCTGCACTGGTTGCCAGCTGTTTATCAGGCATATTTGAAGGTGTGTTGTGGTCTGGACTAGGAACTCAAGTAAAAACAGTTGTTTTAAGAAAAGAAAAGAAAAAGCAAATCAGAGCCATGGAAGTTGAGTCACAAGGGTAATTTAGGATTGCTCTCATTTTTCTTTCTTTATGTAAAAGGTATAGATTATCACTAGAGAAACAAGAAGTAAACAATATGCCAGCCAAGGAACTACCAGCACAGGCAAGCATGCTAACCGTGCACAATAGCCTAATCAACGAACCATCAAGAACACTCCCACCAACACTGACAGGGCAAGTCACTAGGTCCAGGATATATATAGTGGGAAGCCTCACTCCCTTCAAGCACTAATGATATTACCTAGTTTGGTAGTGAAATGCCTGCAAGAAAACAACCAGGCTCAGAGAGCACCAAGGGCCCCACAGTTTATTTAAAAATCTTAAACGCAAACTTGGAGGTGTTGGTTTAGCTATTCCATTGTTGCACACTATTCAGCTTACATTAAACTGACGAGTCAGTTTTCCCAATACACTGGTGAGCAGCAGAAATGAGTACTGTCTAAGTCTACACCAGGGATGTCAAACTCAATTTCATGGAGGGCCGCATCAGCATTGCGGTTGCCCTCAGGGGGCCGGGTGGGTATGGCCTGGGTGGGCGTGGCCTACTGGGTGGGTGTGGCCAGAGTGCATATGGCCTACTGGGTGGGCATGGCCAGCTCTACATCGTTCGCCTCAAGGGTGCCTATGGGGGCCTGGGCAGGAGTGGGACAGATCTGAGGGTCTCTGGCAGAAGGAGGGTCTCTGGGCCAGGGCCAAGGCAGTGGGGGCCGTTCCCTCACTGTTTCCAGGATGGCTTCGCGAGCCGCATGAAACCACTTTGCGGGCCGGATCTGGCCCCCGGGCCTTGTGTTTGACATGTCTGGTCTACACTGCTGTGATAGATTATTCCCCATTTCTGTGGCAGTCTCCAGACACCGTTCAAAAATAAGCAAAATGATTGAAAATTGGGGGGGAAAAGAAAACAATGTAGGAGGTCCAATGCCTCTTTCCCTTCTAACTTTGCATAGAGATTGAATTGCAACACAAATCGATTGCTGTATTTTTGCAAGAACTGTATGGAATGGAATTCCTCCCAAGTTATCCCAAATGAAATGGCTCTGTAAAATTACCTTACCACTTTCTCAAGGAAACCTTTGAATCAACTCCTGGAGACAAAAGATTCCAGGGTTTATGGCATTTCATAAATCCTTTTTACTGATAGATTGAGGAGGTATTACAAGGATGCAGTCACCCGGAAAGAGGTCATAGACGAGCAATGTGACTCCTACTTTACCAGCCAGCTGCAAAAACACAGAACTGGTTTTCTCTGCTTTTCTATTTAAATTGCTCTCTTTTCTGTTACCCTTGGCATTTATTAATATGAGCAAAGGAATTTCAGCTTCTTGCTGTTCTAAATAAATATTTATAGTCTTCAGCATTTGCCCATAGTCCATAATCAATTGCCCATGGATTATTTTTCATTGTTAGCTGAAAAGTAAGTCATAGAAAGAAATGTAAAGGTTTAAGCTCTCAGTATGGCAGAGGTCCAGCTTTGTCCTATGAAAATGATTAGAGGCATCTTCTTGTTAAGGCTCGTGGAAAATGAAGTGGGCCCACCTTCCTCTAAAGCAGAGGTAGGGAACTATGGCCCTTTTATGATTTGTGGACTTCAACTCCCAGAATTCCTGAGCCAGCACAAGTCATAAAAGAGCCATAGTTCCCCACCCTTGCTCTAAAGCAATGGGAAAATAACTAATAGCCTTATTATATAGGGCAGTGATGGCGAACCTTTCAGAGACCGAGTGCCCAAACTGCAACCCAAAACCCACTTATGTATCATCAGGTGCCGGGTGGGCGTGGCCCACTGGGCAGGTGTGGCCAATTGGGTGGGTGTGGCCCATTGGGTGGGCGTGGCTGCGGTGCAATGGCAGACTAGGTGGGACTAAAAATTTCAATCAATTCCAACTTTGCGAGATCTTTTTTTCCCCCGCGAGGTTGAAATTGATTGATTGAACCTTTTTTTTTTTTTGCACACGGTGGCGGAGGCCTAAAGCGAAAAAGTTTTATAAAACCCAACTGAAGGCCTAGGACTGGGGCAACGGTGCACGTGCCCACAGAGAGGGCTCTGCGTGCCAGCTGTGGCACGCGTGCCATAGGTTTACCACCACAGATATAGGGTATTGCTTGACACTATTGGCTTAAAAGCAAAAATCCTAGCTTGACTAATACAGCTAAGAATGATTTAAGTCTTTTTCACTCGTGGCCTATGAATATTTTGAAGACAACATCATGGAAAGATAGCCAACTCCCCTCCCCTCCATTTTGGCATTTTGGTTATCCACAAAGGTACATGTAAGGAAAGGCCTTCAATATACTGTGTTTTAAGGAGCAGCTGCGAAACCTGGACTGGGAATCTGTTAAGCAATTGTTTCATTTATGATTACCTCCCTCCTCACCCCACCCCCACCCCCCGATTACTGATGGGGACTAATGAAAGACTAACAAAATATTGTGTATATTTTAATGTCATGTTTTCGTTTACAGCTCATTTTATAAAATATTATTGTTACCATTACAAGAAGTTTAACATTTCCTCAAACATTGCAAGTATGAAATATTCTCACAAGTCCTATCAATTGAAAATTTACATAGCCACCCAGAGTCATTGTGTAGGAGTTGGGTGACTAAATTTGTTGAATAAGTAATAAAATAAATAAAATTCTAAAATGTTCCTCCCTGATCAAGCTGGTTAGACTGGATTCACAATCCGTTAATCTATGAGCCCAATAAAAGATTTATCAATCTAGCAAGCAAGATTGCCCTGAGGGAATTCCATCCTTTAAAATAGTATTTCATCCTTTAAAATTGTATTCCATCCTTTAAAATAGTATTTCTCAAACTTGGCAACTTAAGACTTCAGCTCTGAGAATTCCCTAATCAACATGCTGGCCGGTGAATTCTGGGAGATGAAGTCCATGTGTCTTCAAGTTGCCAAGTTTGAGAAATACTATTTTAAAATCTTGACAGAAATGTTCCTCTACCTTACTGCAAGCAATAAGCATAAGAGGGTTACAGGTGGTATACAAACCTGGCCTCTCATTCATAAATATATATATATATGGTGGGAGAGCAACTGGCAGAGTTATTTGTACTGTGAACTGTCAGAGGGAAATATAAATTGAGACATTTTATATGATGTTCTGTCCTAATATCACATAATTCGCTGTGCTTCTTTCATGATCAAAATCTAATTCTTCACTGGAACATCAAAGATTCTTACTGTATTTCCTCATTAGAACAGCCAAGTAAGCTGATCTTTGAGGAAGTACTGTAGACACATACCA
Source organism: Vipera ursinii (assembly GCF_947247035.1). Lineage (NCBI taxonomy): Eukaryota > Metazoa > Chordata > Lepidosauria > Squamata > Viperidae > Vipera > Vipera ursinii. The sequence continues at coordinate 206,914,501 of NC_139513.1, forward strand.
AAACATGGAAAATCCCTTTGGGGGAATTCCATTACCCCTAAGAGGCTCCAAAAACATATAAAAGATTAATAAAACTGTTACTTATTGAAAAACCGCACATATCTGAGGTCATTGAGCATGTTGAACCCACGTCAAATAACGTGGCAATCAGTAATTGCTAGAAATTACCTTTTCTTCACCAGGACATCTTCTGCAGAGTTCCCAAACTATCTATCTGTAGCTCAGTCTTGGAAGCGATCCTAAATAAATATGTCTATCTGGATAAACAAGAATACCAATTTGTAGCAGAGGCCCAGTTTGATGACTCCAGCAAATGCTGAGCCCTAGAATTTAGTTTACTGGAGATTCAACATAAATTGTTTTTTCCTTCAGAATATTATCCCAAACCATGGGTTCTTTCTTAAGTGGACAGATTTTAATTCCGCTTCTAGGCTGGATATATTTCTGATATACTGCATGTGAAATATCTTTAGCTTGGTTTATTTTAAAGAAAGGATCATGCTGTAGCTAACCTAAAAACATGAGTCTTGATTTAATCATTTCTAGATATTGTTCAAATGTAGACCACCCTATCCTATTAGTTCAGGGGTGTCGAACTGCTGGCCTGCGGATGCGTCACACCAAAACTGTGCCCACCCCATTGCTGGCAATGGGGAAAAAGTCACGATGTGTCACAACATGTCACATGAGTTGCCAGTTTGACACCCCTGTATTAGTTGGTGAGTCTAAAAGCAGGCATATACATAGAATGAAGGCTACTGCTGAGCACATTGATTTGTGTTTAGATTGTAAGCCGCCCTGAGTCTTCGGAGAAGGGCGGGATATAAATGGGATTAAAATAAAAAATAAAAATAAATGATTATGTTCTTCCCAACATAACTGTTGATGATCATTTTGCCCATGATTTTTATCATTTTGGGGAATTCACAGGCCTCTTCTTTGACAAACTATGAAACAGCTGGTCCCATCTAAATTTAAAATAATTCTCCACTACCGGGTTTAAGCAGTAATTTTGCTTTAGAGCATCTGGATAACTAAAATTGTAATAACCTATACTTTTTATTTAGCACAAAGGCATCTGGTAAACTGACCTCCTGCTCAGAGGACTGAATAAATAAAGCACACTTTTAATTTCCTAAAAAAATATATACTCCAAGATAATCCTATTTATACCATAACATAATTGGTAGAAAATGTAGCATGCCTTTAGAAGTTACTAAAATGGCACATATAGCCAATAGATATTCTGATTAAGTAATATTTTTAACAGAGCTGCAGGCACACACTTGCTAAATAAGCTGGCTTTTAATGATCCTCCATATTCTGCAAAACGAAGATAGAAGAACAAGGAGATTGTATCTAACACAATCAAAACAGGAAGCCCAGATAATCTCTAACCATCCTATCTGTAATGAATCTTGAATATGTTCTGAAAACCCAAAATCTCATTCAAACAAATATTTTTGGTAAGATAACTGTATTAGTTTTCAGAATTCTATTTATGCATCTCAACCTAAATATCTCCAAGAAAGAAGCAATGGTGAAGTATGGTAAAAAAAACATAGTTGAATTCAATACAGGATCAAGTATGAAAGACTGAGGTTTGTGTTTTATCACTTTTGTGTCATCGTGGTTTGTATTGAACATAGGTGTCAATCAATCAGCAATCAATCATCCGAGTAACAGTAGTGAAAGAGACTTTTGGAAGATGCTCTGTCAAAGGAAATTCCAACTTTTTTTGTGTGTTTAAAACAGATGTCATGAATTCTGACGTGCCTACCCAATTCATTTTATAAACCTTTGCTTTACCCCTCGGATTTTCTTTCCCAAATAGAAATAAAACTTTTAGCTAGGAGTTTCTTTCATGGATTATCGCCAGGTGACCTCACAGGGAAGGAATGCTGTGGAATATATTAAATGACATATTATTTTACGACAGGAAACTAGACGCTCCAGAAATGTCAGTCCTGATATTCTGTATGTAATCTGAGTAATTCATTGAGGTAAAAGCAGAATAGACTCAGATTAAAGATGCCTTTCTTAATTTCACTGTCTTTACAGTTATTAGCGATTCCCTGTGATTAATAATATTTAGGTAGGGTGTTTGTTTATATTCCTTCTCAAACTCTTGTAGTGGCTCCCGTTTTTTTCTTCAGGCCACTTAATTATGACTGATCATTTCAATGCTAGAAGAGGTCACAATTTTGATTCTCCATTTTCTTCTGAGCTATGGCATACATTTTATTTATTTAATTTGTATACTGCCTGTATATAGTATTTTTTTTTACAAATAACCGAAGGCAACAGATATACGTAGTACTCCCTCTTCCTTCAGTTTTCCCAATCACAACACTGTGAGATGGGTTGGACTGAGAGTGACTGGTTCAGAGTCACTCAGCTGGTTTTCATGAGAGGCCATCCTAATTCTCTTGCTCTTAAATGAGAATTCTCATTTAAAATCATTTGGTAAGTCATTCTGTTTCAGGTGAGTCATTCTGTTTCAGAACACAGATACAGTGCTATTCATTACATTAAGACTGTTGTGATTTTTCTGCTATTTGAGTTTTACTGCTAGTTTTTGGACTGAAAGTGGTCTTTTGTCTTTTCCACTTGTCCATTCCTTCCAATTCCTACTATTTTCCTAACCCCCATTTATTATTATTATTATTTTAGCTTACAGGCAAACAGCAATGGTCTGAAAATATGCAGTCCAAACATGCTGTATTCTTTGATGCCCCCAAGGCTTTGCCTTTTAATGGAACAGTGGTCAAGGGTGGCAATTTGATATATTTCACATGTGCGTATGCTTATTTTCTATTTGTCCTAGGGATACTTTGAATGCTGATAACAGTTCACTTCAAAGACATATTCTCAACACTGCCACAAGGACAAAAAAGCAATCTAAAACTATTTTTAAGCAGTGTAAATGTGCTAATCGTTCTGTTCTGGCCCAAGAGTTTTACCACGGGTTAAAAAAAATTATAAACCTCTACTCAGAAAAATAATGGGACTACCATACCAAATCTGGGCTGACAACACCAGAGGATCACTAGGCAGCAGCAAAAATATCAAAAAGCTGCCATCTAGTGGGGGGCCTGGATTTGTGTAGCCGAGATATGGTAGCCCTGGAGGATTTCCTGTTGCTTTTCTAATAATCCTAAATTTATTTTAGGAAACAATCAGGGCAATTTGTTAAAATTTTTGGACTCATTAACTGCTCAATTATCCATAGTGTGAGACAGTTCCATTTCCCAAAAATATAAAAGTGCCAACTATGTGCCACAATAAGGTGTTTTAATACACATCATTTCCTTGCCTGGCCTCTGGAAATTTAATCTGAAATAAGAACTTTGATATTTTTGCTAATCCTGAGAAAGTACCAAAGCCCAATTATATAATCTTAAGAGACTCTGAAAGTTTATGCTTTGCTATAGATATGCCCTTTTGGCAATTCTTTACCTCAATTAATAGATAGCTGTTTACTTACATCCTGGTTACAAGGCATTAATATTCCTTTTTGCAATAACAATGAAAAAGATTGTCTTGCCACTTATACATAGGCTAGCATACTTCCAGGAATTAGTAAATTATATGCCACTTGTCTTAAGAAACTGTAATCTTGAACAGGAAGACAATAAGGTTATACTCAGAAAAGGAAATAAATTGTAAACAATCTTTCTTTCCCCAAGGCCCCTTTTACACCAAGATGTGAACCATGTCAATCCCATGTTTTGAACAAGAAGTCCTTGCAGTTCATTGTTATTTTAAAGCCATTGTGATCCTAACCTGCACTTTCAACTTAAGATTTAGTTTGAGTCTCTGGTAAATGTGAAAACAGCAACATCATAATAATAGATGCCACGTCTAGAGAAATAGGAAAGCAAGCACAAACTGCCTAATTTGAGTTGACTCTGAAAATGCATGGAAGCCCTGCTGCCCTCCCCCTCCTTTTTTTTTGAAAGACAGGAGAGGGCAAAGGATTGGGAAGGGTTTATTTTTTTCCTTATATTTTTCCAGTATATTTTATCTTCAAAGGTGTTAGAAAAATGGAAGGACCCATGGCTTTCGTTTGTATATCACTGAAAAATACCACTCCCTTAGAAGCAGTGTTGTTCAATGTGCCTTTTTTCTTCTTATTTTCTTTGACACTAAGAATGGCTTTTAATGCATTAAGAATGGCTTTTAATGCATTAAGTTCCCTCTTAACTTAGTCACAATAGCGGTGGGACATCAGTGGAACACCAAAGAAAGCTGTATTAAACTTTCTGCTTTTTGCACAGCTTCCAAAAATGCTATGGGAATGGAAAATCATTTTTGCTTTGCTTTTCAAGACTAGCTCCTTCAAATCAGAACAGAAACTAGTAATTGTCAGATATGTCAAGTTCCCAGCCAGTTATTCTTTAATAAAGTTTGAGGCATCTTCATCACCAGGCAATCGACACAGATAATAGATATAACAGTAGACATCTAGGACAGACCTTTCCCATGAGTTTAAAATTTAGCAATACAGCCAATTCTCCAGATTCATCTGATTTACACAATTGTAAATGGATGTAAATCCAAACACTGTGATTGGATTAGTCAAACAGTAGTAGGTTGACAGCCCTATTATTCACCAAAAATATACTGACCAGGTCCATGTAACATATTAAGTCATAAGCAAAAAAAAAATTATTGGTTTAGTTTAATGCAGCCCAATCTCTGCATGGAAAGATAATGGGTACAAACCACAAAAACCACATCCATTTCAATAATTCCATTGACACTTATGAAAGACAACTAAAAGTTAGAATCGCTAACACAGCACTATAAAATGAAACCACTAAAATATATTGAAATTCTTAATATTATTACTATAGACCGGTGATTCTCAGCCTCAACAGCTTTAAGACGTGTGGACTTCAACACCCAGACAGCCATAAAGTTGCCAAGTTTGGAAAAAAAAATACTATCATAGATCAGGGGGTCTTCAAGCGTGGCCCTTTTATGACTTGTGGACTTCAACTCCCAGAATTCCTCAGCCAGCGTGCCTGGCTGAGGAATTCTGGGAGTTGAAGTCCACAAGTCATAAAAGTGCCACGCTTGAAGACCCCTGATTGTAGCACTGAGTTTATTCGATCTGTTCCATTTCTGTCGGGGTTGACTGGGGACAGCGAGCCAGAAACGCCATTCACAAAACCCATCCCAGGCTGCAGCCAGGCGCGCAGTTAAAAGACTGCTTTCCCCCTTCAGAGGCCAAAACCTTCCGCTTCGCTCGCTACCAGGCAATCCCCGATTCAACGCCACAAAAGCGAAGCCCGCGGGCGTCACGCTCCATGTTTTAAAGCCGTCGGCCTTCTTGGAACCAATAGGAAGAGACGGCACGCGGGCGCACTCGTGTGACGCCACAAGAAGGCGAGGAGCTCGCGCATTGATTGGGAAATCCGGGTCCGGAGGGAAGATTCTAAACGGGGAGGCGGCAGGAGAGACCATCTGGGCAGGTGGAGGAGGGGGGGGAAGAAAGGGAAGGAATCTACCACGAAGTGAGACGTTGGACAATGGGCCAGCAGCATCAACGGTGAGAATGGGCGCTGCAGCTGTCACGTATTTGGACTAAACTGGCATTTTTATTGTTTTCATTGTCTCCAACCCCCCACCCCCACCTCCAATTTATATTTGGGTATTTTTAAAAGCCCATCGGGCTAAAAGGAAAGGGAAGACCCCAGTCACATCTGTTCCAGGGCGTAGATAGAAGATGGAGAGTTTGGGATATAAAAAAGAGAGGAGGGGGCTGGTAAGTGCAAAAAAAAAAAAATCCCAGCCACGGAGGAATAAGATTTTTTAAATAAATCACCTTAAAAACCCGTGCAGATTGATGTTGCACCCTGGAAGAAATCTGGGGTTCTGCCTCTGCAACAGATCGCAAGCATTCTTTTTAAATTTTAATTTAATTTTAATTCCATTTATATCCCGCCCTTCTCCGAAGACTCAGGGCGGCTTACAAGCTTAGCAGTAGCCTTCATTCTATGTATATGCCTGCTTATTAGGGCTTTCACACACACCCCAAGCGGCATTATTACAAAGTCAGCTTAATTGCCCCCAACAATCTGGGTCCTCATTTTACCTACCTCGGAAGGATGGAAGGCTGAGTCAACCTTGAGCCTGGTGGGACTCGAACCTGCACTAATTGCAGGCAGCTGGTGTTTTTGATTTTTTGATTTTTTTTTAATCCCATTTATATCCCGCCCTTCTCCGAAGACTCAGGGTGGTTTACAATCTAAGCACAAATCAAATGTGCTTAGCAGTAGCCTTCATTCTATGTATATGCCTGCTTATTAGGGCTTTCAGGGGGCCCCCAAGCGGCATCATTACAAAGTCAGCTTAATTGCCCCCAACAATCTTTTTTATTTTATTCTATTTTATTAAATATTTTAATAAATATTTTATTAAATATTTTAATAAATATTTTTTATTTTATTCTATTCCAATAAATGGGGCCATCAGATAGCCCTTCTCGATTCCCCCAGCTCTTCCGTTCTCAGCATTGACTTGACTTACAACAACAATTGAGCCCAAAATTTGTGTGACCAAGTGAAACATTTGTTAAGTGAATTCTGCAGTTAAGTTAGTAACTTGGTTGTTAAGTGATTTTGCTTGTCAGAAGATCTCAAAGGGGGAATCACATGACCCTGGGACACGGACAACCGTCATAAATATGAAACAGTTGCCAAGTGTCTGAATTTTGATCATGTGGCCATAAGGATCATAAGTGTGAAAAACAGTCATAGGTCACTATTTTTAGTGCCATTGTAACTTCAAATGGTCACTAAATGAACTATTGTAAGTTGAGGACTACCTGTAGGATAGGATTCTAGATAGGTTTCTGAGTTGTTGAATCTCTGAGTGACAGAATGAAAAAGAAAAAAAATCCTGTTGGCTTTGTATTGGCTTATAAATAAACTGGGAATACCTTTGACTCTTGAAGATTTGATAGCAAATTGCCATTTCTGGACTGTCCCTTTGTTCACTATTCTTTAGCATAATTGTATTTATTTTTTTGCTTTTAGAATAATGACAAAAAGGCAAAACAACACAAAGATAATTATGATAAAATAACATACATTGTCAAAAAAATCTTCCTTAAAAAGTGGAAAAAATACAGAAAAGGAAAAGAGTATATCATTTTAACATTGAATTGCAATTCTATATATACTCATATAAAGTAATTATTATTCAGCTACATATATATTTCTAACACATTTATATAAATATCATTTTAACCTAATATATTTTGTATGAATTGAGTACCAAGTTTCATTATATTTAACCAAACAAAATATCTATAGATAATCTATCCATAGGTGGCAAATGCAATCAGGTCTAGTTTGGCAATGAACATCTGCAGGAGATATTCTTACCCATTGAGTGAAAGGGGCCAGACATTTATCTTTCCAATTCTGCAATATCAGTCTGATACTTTAGAATAAATAAAGTATAATGTTCTGTCTCAGACCTTTGGGCTCACAAGATAACTAGCTTGTTTGATATCCTATGACTATCACTGACTGTTGTATCTTATGATTTATGATTATTGTATTTATGATTATGGTAATGATTTATCATTTGTTGCTTGCATGTACCCTGAGAGCTTATGCACCAGAGACAAATTCCTTGTGTGTCCAATCACACTTGGCCAATAAAGAATTCTAAATTCTAAAAATTCTAAATTCTAAAATTCTAAAAAACCCTCTGGCCCCCCAAAAGCACACAAAAAGGGCTGAAAGTTTCACCAACATTGTGTCTGATGCTGTTATTGCACCCCACCATAACTTTCCAACCCATTTGTTTTTAAGTGCAACCTTTTCTAGCGGAAAGCTATCCACCTCTAAATACGGCAATTAATACAGTTTAAATGCACTTGCCTGTACAACAGTTTAATTATATACACTTCCATAAAATACTGGTAGGATTTGACAAGAATGTATTTAATGAATTTCCTTTTTATGTTTTGAAGATAAGTAATCTTCAATATGTATGCCACTTACATATTTCCCTGTTTAACATACGTAGTTATATTGGAATAAATAAATGTTGGTTCATGACAAATTTAAAAAGAAAGCTGCTATAAGCCCATGAGATAGACAGGGATAAAAATCAAATTAATATCTAATTTTCTTCATGCAGCACTTAAATGTAACTAGCTTCTGCAATTTGAGATATCATGAGTCTTTGATAAAAGCCTTCACCTTATTTTGAAATCTGGCCAAGAGACATTGATATTGTGGAATAATCCTAATTTGAAGATAATGGCCAATGCCTGATCCCAGAGGGATCAATAATTTAAATCAATTGATTCATAGTAGTTATTTTAACAGAGTCTACATTCTGACTATGATTTATCTTTAGCATCTCCTTGGCAGTGTATACAATTAAGAAACAGTTGACAAAAAATATGGTCCAGATGCTATAGCAGTGTTAGGACTACCTGGAATTTTACGATCTTTAAGAGATTCTGTCCTTGAAATGAAATCAACAGTACAATATATGAAACTCAAAAATAGGTTGAAGATTAGCATTAGCAATATTAAGTGTGGAATAAAGACTTTATTATCCAAATCGGAAATCAGTGGGTCCATATTTGTGCCATCCTTCTGAGAACTCTTTCTCAGTTAAACAATGACCTATTGATGAATGTATAGATTTAATGCTATCATATTGCCTTAATATAGGAAATTACAGTGTATATAAGCTATAGAATAATTGTGTTTTTCAAAATATTCTTCAAAACTGAAAACTTTCTAAGTAAGCAAATTTCCATTTTATGACATATTAGTAATTATAGAGTCGCATGCCTTTAAAGATTAAAAAAGATGTCGAGACTCTAGAAAGGGTACAGAGAAGAGCAACCAAGATGATTAGGGGGCTGGAGGCTAAAACATATAGGGAACAGTTGCTGGAATTGGGTATGTGTAGTTTAACGAAGAGAAGAGTGAGGGGTGACATGATAGCAGTGTTCCAATATCTCAGGGGCTACCACAAAGAAGAGGGAGTCAAGCTATTCTCCAAAGCACCTGAAAGCAGGACAAGAAGCAACGGATGGAAACTAGTCAAGGAGAGAAGCAACCTAGAACTAAGGAGAAACTTCCTGACAGTTAGAACAGTTAACCAGTGGAACAACCTGCCTCCAGAAGTGGTGAATGCTCCAACACTGGAGGTTTTTAAGAAGAGACTGGACAGCCATTTGCCTGAAATGGTATAAGGTTTCCTGCCTGAGCAGGGGGTTGGACTAGATGACCTCCAAGGTCCCTTCTATCATTATTATTATTATTATTATTATTATTATTATTATTATTATTATTATTATTATTATTATTATTAATTTGTGTCCATTGTTATAGATCTTGGTGTAAATACAAATTGTAGCCGCTTTTCAGAAATTTAAGGGGGAAACAAGGAAGATGACATCAAACCCTTCTGGACAAGGTAAATGTTAACTCTGAGTAATTTTGACATTTCTCTGTGACTGTTGCAGACAGGTTCTGAGGTTCTGTGTGAATTAGGGTTCAAACAAACAAACAAAATCCCAGCTTCATACCAAAATGATACATGTATTGTATCATACATTAATGTATTGTGACAGGGATGGACAAATAGCAGGAATTTCTTGGACTCCCTTTCTTCGAGATCCCTAGGATCACACCCACTTAAATTACACCAAAAATAGGTACATGATTTTAGTGGTTTGATTTAGACCAGGGGTGTCAAACTGCCTGCCCGTAGGCCGGACACGTCACGACGAAACCGCACCCACCCCATTGCTGGCAATGAGGAAAAAGCTCCAATACGTCGCACAACGTCACGTGACGTCGCAAGTTTGACATGCCTGATTTAGACTTTGAGTGGCTCGCACGCAGCATAAACAAAACTGCATAAAAATACAGTAGAAAATAGGAAAAGTTAGAGAACAAGATGGTGACTCTGGTCAACAACATCAAAACTTAACGCAGCTTCATTCAAGTAGGTGTCCCAACCACCTTAGCCAGGATCTGGGAGAACTTTCAGATCTTCGAAGCCCTTCAGAAGACCACCCTAACCCAGGCATCGCAAAAAGGAAGCCATACTCCTTGCTTCCCAAAAGATGTCACTGCTTAATTGAAGGACCCAAAGTGTAGCAACTCATGTCAGTTCTTGTCGGCTGGGCACACACTATTGGAGATGAACGGTCTGTCAGATAAGTGAGCCCTGTGCCTTTGAGGCATGCCCATTACTGCATTCTTGTCCACTTCTAAGTGGTCTTCAAGGATAGCCTCACATACAGCAATAGTCAAGATATGAGGTAACTAGAGCAGGGGTCTTCAAACCTGGCCCGTGCCTGCTGAGGAATTCTGAAGTTGAGAGTTGAAGTTCACAAGTCATAAAAGGGCCAAGTTTGAAGACCCCTGAACTAGAGCATGAGTGACTGAAGGGCTAATACACTAGATGGAGTTGTGCAAAAGCATTCTGATTTTAACCTTAACCCTTAAAAATAGGTGTCTTAAGCCTTACCTTCTACCCAACTCTAGAAAAAATATATATAAAACAAATCCTGAAAAACTAGTCTACATATTCGTATGACATCACCTTCCTTCAGCTTTAGATTGCCAAAATAATATAACCTTCCTCCACCTCCCCTAAGTTACAAACTTTTACTTACTTATCCCATTTATCCAATTATCCTATATAAAAACAATGCTCCTTCTTGCTCTGGTAAGTTGAAAAGAAAATGTTATCAGAAAATCCTACAGTCCTAGAACTATTTTCTTACAAATGTTCTGGACATATGAATTGACTATTACCTTTATTCTTCCCTGTCATAAATTGGTCAAAATTAATGTTCTTTAATATGCATTGCATATATTATATGTGTGTGGGGTGGGTGGGGGTGCTTGGAATGATTTATAGGCAGTTTTTGCTGCAACAAAATTATATAGCACCACATTTTTTCCCCAAAATGTTTTTGGTATAATGTCCTTTAAAATTGACTCATTAAATTATCCGACCTTATTACAGAGTTTTCAAATTGGTCTTCACTAAGAGATAGTTCTCTTGGGGAAAGTTTTCAGGCACAGTTTTATTTATCATTTAAATCACTGTTCCAAAGGAAAGCCTTAAACCAAAGGGCATCCATTAGTCTGTACGTGTGGATTTCTCCAAGGACTCCGTATTCATAAATTACTCTACTGCATGCTTCTCTCTATGCCGGCGTAATTATTAAAGGCAAGTAAGATACCATATTTTAATCATTCAGAAGAACTTTAATGTGTAAAATGAATTTTCCTTAATTATTACTGAACATTGTGGGACAATATGCCCTTAGAAAATGAAAGATAATTGGCTTGTTGACTGCAATTCCAAAAAGCGCAATTAAATCATTATAAAAGGTATAGTCTCTCTCCCCCCCCCTCTCGTTGCATTGCTGTGAAACTCAGTGCTCAGGTGTTCACTGTGGAAGGACGTGATGCCGTAGTACAGATAACAATTCTAAAAATGGCTTATAAGAGCAACCAAACTCAAGATAACAAGCATCTTTTATGTTGCGTTTTATTAGGAAGCTATTTAATGCTATAAGTAAGGAGAGGGGAAATGGGGTACAGGTGGTCCTTGACTTAAGGCCTCGCATTTCATGACCGTTCGAACTGACGTTTGTTACGAGAACATGGAGCCATTAAAAAAAAAACTATCTCAACCCTAAAGGTAAAGGTTCCCCCGCACATGCGTGCTAGTCATTTCCGACTCTAGGGGCCGGTGCTCATCTCCGTTTCAAAGCCGAAGAGCCAGCGCTTGTCCGAGGACGTCTCCGTGGTCATGTGGCCAGCACGACTAGATGCCAAAGGCGCACGGAACACTGTTACCTTCCCACTGTAGTGGTCCCTATTTTTCTACTTGCATTTTTACGTGCTTTCGAACTGCTAGGTGGGGAGAAGCTGGGACGAGTAACAGGCGCTCACTCTGTTATGCAGCACTCGGGATTCGACCCGCCAAACTGCCGACCTTCTGATCGACAAGCTCAGCGTCCTAACCCACTGAGCCACCGCGTCCCTAGGAAAGTAGAAATCTAAAGAGAGAGAAACTGAAAATTACTACTCCTTAATTGGCTTAGATACGGGTAGTCCTCCACTTTCATTTAACAACCATTGAAGCTCACAACGGTACTGAAAAAAAGTGGCTTACGATCCTACTTTACACATAGGAAACGTCACAGCATTCCCCCAAATCATGTGATCAAAATTTGGGCACTTGGTAACCGGCATGTATTTATGACATTTGCACCATCGTGGGGGTCAAGTGATCACGGTTTGGGACCTTCCCAGGAGGCTTCTGACAAGCAAAGCCAATAAGGAAAGCTGGATTCACTTAATGACTGTGTGATTCACTTAGTGGATCATGGGGGGGGAAAGGTGTAAAATTAGGCACAATTCCCTTAAACGCATGTCTTAGTGATGGATATTCTGGTCCCAGTTGTAGCTGGAAGTCAAGGATTACCTGTAATAAGCATCAGGGATGTTTGTTTTCAAGAGGAATATTTTCATTTTTCTCTCTGAAAAGTTATTTTGGAAACGACATTGAAGTTATTGAGAGGTTAAAAGAAAGAAGAGACCATTCTGACATTTACCTTCCTTTATTTTATTTTTTTCCAGGATTTCAGAATAAAAACAGGGTTGCAATCTTGGCTGAGCTGGACAAGGAGAAAAGAAAACTGCTGATGCAAAACCAATCGTCCACTAATCACCCTGGAGCCAAGTAGGTTGGGCCCAAAAGCTTGTCTCTGGACCAGGGGTCCCCAACCTGTGGGCTGAGGCCTGGTGCAAAAATGGGCAGATGCCGTGCCGTGGAGCACAAACATGGGCCGCCGCAGAGTGCAAAAACAGGACGGCACCACACCATGGGGCGCAAAATGGGATGCTGCTGTGCCACAGGGCGTAAAAACAGGACACCATGGGGCATAAAAACAGGACACCATGCTGCGTGAAAACGGGCCAATGCCATGCCTCGGGGTGCAGAAACAGTGCGCTGTGCACACAGAACAGGGCAGGGCTAGCGAGTATCACTCAAGTGCTAGCCCCACCCCATTTGCGTCACACGCATGCTCACGGCCACGTGCATGTGCGCGCATGCGTGCACACGTAAAATGCTTCCCCCCCCTTTCCCTCCGGTCCGCCAACCAAGAAAGGTTGGTGACCCCTGCTCTAGACCACCTGCTCACGGGTTTTGATCATAGCAGTAGAACAGGCACAATTAATACACACACACACACACACACACACACACACACACACACACCAGCACTGTAGGTATTGGAAGCAGACTGCTTCTAAATCTATTCTTGTACAGATAGTCCTCGACTTACAACAGTTTGCTTAGTGATTGTTCGAAGTTACAACGGCACTGAAAAAAGTGACTTATCACCATTTTTGAAACTTATAGACATTGCAGCATCCCCATGGTTACATCATCAAAATTCATGGCGACTGACTCACTTTTATGATGACTACAGCGTCCCGGGGTCATGTGATCCCCTTTTGCAACCTTCTGACAAGCAAAGTCAATGGGGAAGCCAGATTCACTTTAACAACCATGTTACTAATTTAACAACTGCAGTGATTCACTTAACAAATGGGGCGCGAAAAGTCATAAAATGGGGCAAAACTCGCTTAAGAAACTTCTCCCGGAGCAACATACATTTTGGGCTCAGCTGTGCTCATAAGTTGAGGACTAGTATAGCCCAACTCTCACTTTTGTCCTTTCTAACAAAGGAGGAAAATATTTGAAGCATTTTGAAATTTCAGTTTTTATATTTGAGTGCATACAAGCACGCACACACCCTCACGGATATACGTATACGCACACAAAGATAGATATAGATGCACGATTTAGAAAACACACAGTTTCACCTCACTGAGGTGATCAGAGATAACATAGGCATTAAGCTCTATCCTAAATAGTGATTAAGGCACATCTTGGATATATTTTGTGGCAGAAAATTTGCATATAAAATACTTAACATACATCTTTTCAATCCAAGATTGCAAAGTTTTATATGCAAATTGTCCCCAGATTGAAAAGTCAGCAGGATCTACTTGGAAGTAGCTAGAGAACAGGAGTTGCTAGGAGACTTAGAAGTACTTCAGTGAGGTTCAGGTATTGTAACAGAATTTTGAAAGCCTATCAACCCCCACTCTCTAATTTGTACAAGTAGGCCTCAACCTACAATCACAAGTGGGAGTCAGAATTTCAGTTGCTCAGCAAGATAGTTGTTGAGTTAGTAACACCTAATTTTGCCATGTTTTTGCCTGGTTAAATGAATCACCCTGGTTATTAAGTGAATCACATGGTCACTTAGCAAATCCAGCTCACCACCACCACCATTGACTTTGTTAGCTATCTGTGTTAGCTGTCCAATTTTCAGAGTATGTGAAGCCAGGGTGTTAGCTTGCAATCTGGTTATTCTGTTAACTGTCCTTAGTGAATACAACTACTTGGATTGTATTTTTCTTGTTTCAGGATCCCATAAAGTAGGGGTCCCCAACCCTTGGACCAGTACTGGGCCGCAGCATGGCAGAAACCGGTCCACACAAATAAGCAAAGTCCCATCTGTGAGATGCAGGCAGCACACAAAACCACACCCCCTCCAGTCCGCGGAAAAACCTTTCTCCACAGAACCAGTCCCTGGTGCCTAAAAAGTTGGGGACCTCTGCCATAGAGATCATATAATTAGTCTTTCTCTGGGCCTTTTCCCACAAATATGATAGTCTTTGATAAAAAAAAATAAGATACAGTTTTAGATGGCTTTCTTGGCTCCCTGTCCCAGGTGTTGAATTTTATCATAATGTTAAGTGGGGCTTGGACCAGAAAGGAAACAAAAAACAACACTTAAAATTCCTTGTTTTCCTTTTTGGCATGTTCGAACTAAATTTTAATAGATTGTGATACTGTAGTTACACGTTTCTGCTGACTCCCAGCTGCCAACAGTTTGGCAGTTCGAGTCTCACCGGGCTCACGGATGACTCAGCCTTCCAATCCTTACGAGGTCGGTAAAATGAGGACCCAAATTGTTGGGGCCGATAGGCTGACTCTGTAAACCGCGTAGAGAGGGCTGTAAAAGCACTGTGAAGTGGCAGATAAGTCTAAGTGCTATTGCTATTACAAAGAGGCCTTGCTGAGTCCCTCTCTCAATGGGAAAACCTTTTTCTGCAGACAGGGTTCTGCAACTACTCTACAAAACATACGAACCCCCCCCCCCCTCATCATGAAGTCTATGAGCTCCTGGTTAGTACTGTGGTTTTATTCAGGTACCACTTAAGTAAGGCACTGGGTGGCACTGTGAGAAAGGAAAAACGTGCAGCGTGAGGGAGAGGGGACAGTAGGAGCTGTTCTCCTACCCGTCTTCCAGCTGACCTGCGTTGGATTTATAGCCGGGCATGGTTGTTCTTTATGTTTGAGCTTGAATGCCATTAGTGGAGCACATCTTTCCAGAGCAGAACTGATGATCCCATTTGAGTTTGCGGTTCTTGAGCACATTAGATTTCTCCTGAAATCATCTCTTTTTTAAAAAAAGAAACAAATATGAAAGTTTTGACTCTGGGATACCCAGCCCGAACCTTTGCAGTGAACCCTGTGCTCTTTCTCATCTCCATTGCCTTGGTGTGACGTGGCTGTTTTCCTCCTTCCGTTATTTACAGCATCTCTTTGGCTAGATCCTCCCTTAACAAGGATTTTCGGGATCACGCCGAGCAGCAGCACATAGCAGCGCAACAGAAGGCTGCTTTACAGGTATGTTCTCCTGGTCAGTGCAGAGGTAAAGAGGCCCAGATTGCAGCTTCATAGATGTTGGTGGTTTGGGTACCTCAGAAGCAGAGATGCCCAAGGATTCTTCTTCTCTTTAAAAGAGAAGGGAAGGATGGAAGCCCTGGTGGCACAGTGGTTAGAATGCAGTATTATAGGCAAACTCTGCCCACAGCTTGGGAGTTTGATCTTGACAGTCTTCCATCCTTCCAAGGTTGGTAAATTGAGGACCCAGATTGTTGGGCGAAATATGTAAATAATGCTTTTTAGATAGTAAACCACTCCAAAAGTGCTGCAAAGCCCTGTGGGGAAGTATATAAGCAGGTGCTACTGCTATTGCTATGGAAAGGGCAGTTTCCATAAGGCAGGCATTGGAACCCTGAATAGATCGTGGTCACGCTGTAACTGAAGCTTCTGAGCTAAAGTGGCTGCTTTGAAACCAGACGGGGCTGGGGGCTGTGTCAGAAAACCTTGACACAGCCAGGAAGCTGCAATTAATGGAGAGATGAATCAGCACAGATTCTGTGTACTACTACAGTATCTAAAACAAGTAAAGAAAATAACACAAGAAATAATAGGCCATAATCAAGCCATACTACACACCAGGTGTCTCCAAATCTGGCAACTTTTAAAATTTGTGGGCTTCAGCTCCCATAATTCCCCAGCCAGCAGGAATTCTGGGAGTTGAAGTCCATAAGTCTTAAAGTTGCCACATTTGGAGAAGCTCACAATATACTACAGAGCAAACCATCAAACTATCTCACAACTTGTTATGAACGATCTTCTAAAAAATATGCAGGGATGGGATGGACTGAATCTGTGGGGAGATGCTGGGCAGGTGTTGTTACCAAGAAGACACACCTCTGTCAGATCTTTACGTGATAGCAGAAATGATGGGAGAGGTAGTCCCTGCCGAATACAGAACTGAACTCGTGATCCTTTGCCTTCTTGCAAGAATAAGGCAAGCTGCTCTCGGGTAAATTGAAAGCACTTGAAAATGAGGCAGAACGGAAGGATAGGAGAAATCGAAAATTGAACAAAGTATTGGTTTTTCCATATGCATTGTGATTTTGGACACGCCCCTCCTTGGATCCAAACATCTGGTGATTTCAGGCAGCAAGATAAAAGCTTGCATAGTGAGATGCACAACTTTTGGAAAGTGATGAAGGACAGAGAGAATCTAGGAAAGAAAAATCTATATTTCTCTTGATGATAGTCAATCTTCTTCCATTGGGAGTTACTGGAGGGTGTCCAACAAGTCCTATAACACCAATGTGGGATGTTAACCGCAATCTTCCCTCTTCGATGGGCCCAATGGAATTACTTTTAGGAATAGAAATTCATGTGCCTCACAAAAGCTTAAAGCAGGCATGTTCAACCCATGGCCCACCAAACACATGCAGCCCTGGACAGGTAGTAATGTGGACCCACAAGATAATTACAAAATATAAGAAAGGAAGCTTGTTATTTATATACATTGACCATATTATATATTTTATATGTGGTCCAAGACGATTCATCTTTATTCAGTGCAGCCCAGGCGAGCCGAAAGTTTGGACAATCGTGGCTTAGAGACTGCTTAAATACAAAATGAATGCCCGTGATATGATTTTGGTGCTGAAATAAGAGCAGGGATTACTTCTGCTCGTTGTGCGTCACGTTATTTTTCATTTTCGTATCTGCTGGAGGTCAGCTGGAATGCAAGCCATATTGGAAGCCTGACAAAACCCAAATGCTCCTAAAGAATTTCATTAGCAAGTAGACCAGACATGTCAAACACAAGGCCCGGGGGCCAGATCCGGCCCATGAAGTGGTTTCATGTGGCCCGCGAAGCCATCCTGGAAACAGTGAGGGAACGGCCCCCACTGCCTTGGCCCTGGCCCAGAGACCCTCCTTCCGCCAGAGACCCTCAGATCTGTCCTGCCCAGGCCCCCATAGGCACCCTTGATGCGAACGATGACCCAGTAGGTCATACGCACTCTAGCCACGGCCACCCAGTATGCCACGCCCACCCTGGCCATACCCACCCGGCCCCCTGAGGGCAACCGCAATTCTGATGCGGCCCTCAATGAAATTGAGTTTGACACCCCTGAAGTAGACAAACAACCTTTGAAGAAGTTTCCCCCCCCCCAATCGTTCAGATTTAAATGACCAATTCTGACTTTTCCTAGGCTTTGGCTGACTGTTGTATCAAGACGATAAAAGTGTCTGTGTGAAAGCTTTTGGGCACTGAAATGTATAGCTGAATCATTTTGAAAGTGTTTAGTGGGCTCCTTTAGCTGGGACGTCAGTGGGGATGGGATTTGTTTTTGTCTTATGTGTATAATTTTCAAACAGGTGTATTTATTCCTCTTCCAGCACGCTCATGCACATTCTTCAGGATACTTTATAACACAAGACTCAGCCTTTGGGAATCTTATTCTTCCTGTATTACCACGGCTAGATGTAGAGTAAGAGAAAATTCATGAAACAGAAAACATCTGGATTCATCTAAGCTGCTATTTCAGCTTTGAGGCAATCGTTTGTGAGAGGAAGAGCTGAAAACTGTTCAAAATGGCTTTGATTTTGAATTCCTGATATTTTGTTTTTGGAAGACGATATAAAAAATGTATTCCGGAAATTCCCTGCTTTTATTCTCCTATTACATGTGTATTGGCATTTTTAAAGAACGTTTTCATTTTCTATCACACATGAATTAAGGCTTTAAATCAGAAAATTGAGTGGGGGGGAGGTACAGTGTCTGAGAAACAGAAAGATCTGTAATAGTGTCTTATTACCCATTTATTAAATTGATTATGCATAAATCTTATTGGTGAGTTTTAATAGTTCCTAATATTGTAAAGAAGTCCAATGCTGGGTTTACAAACTCAACGAGAGACAACCACGTGCATGGGACAAACGTATCAAAATAAATTTAATGTTTAATTTAACGTACCTGGTTAATTGAACTCTTTTCAAAGGCTTCCACCACAAGACAGATTCACGTGGAACGGTAAACAATCATAACAGAAAGATAGGTGCAAAAAAGAATGTATGATTGCCAAAACAAAAATGACTTTATCTCATGTGGTTCTAGATCACGGGTCGGCAACCTGCGGCTCCCAGCCGCCCGGTGCACGCGCACCTCTTCAAACGGGCAGTGGTGCGCGTGCACATCTCCAAATGGAAAGTGGCACCGCCCGTTCCGAGAGGTGCGCGCGCACCTTTCCGAAGGGCGGAGGTGTGCGCGCACCTCTCCAAGCCGCCGCCGTCCCATCCGGAGACCTGCCGCGTTCGTCAAACATTGATGAACGCGGCAGCTGTGCAAACGGGATGGCAGCGGTTTGTAGAGTGCGCGCGCACCTCTCCCAAGCTGCCGCCGTCCGGAGACTTTTTGCGGCTCCCACTTTTTTGTTTGTGTGATGGAACCGGTTCTGAGTGGCTCTTTTCCTTTTTCCGGTTGCCGACCCCTGTTCTAGATAGTGTGATCATCACCAGGGGCTTTCCAAAAGAAAGTACACATTTCAAGCCAATGTTCATCTAATTGTATATACCTGGTGGTTGGCAGTGTCTCATTTGCGCAAGTCTCATAGCCAGAATCTGGCATTTGTCTCCTTTCTTTTTCTTCCACTGAGGAAAACTTTAGGTGCAAACGAGAGAGAGAGAGTGAGTTCCAAACGGAGAGATGGTCTTAGCAGTTGGGAGAAAATGCTACCTGTTGAATCCTTGCTTATCATGTAGCTCTTAAGGAAGAAAAAAAAACACCACCAAAGCAGACAGAGGAGAAAAATGGTGTCATTCCGGTGTGGTTGTCTCACATCTATTTTATCATGCTTGTTATCATGTTTGTTCTACACAAAGTTAAGGCTACATTTATCTTATCCAGCTTCTTGGCTTTCCAGCATCTTCTCTTCTAGATGTGCCAGCAGTGGACAACAGCGATGAGAAGTAGATAGATGGGAGTCATGGGACACAGATGTGCTAATGAAGCATCTTCTGTTTCCTCAGCTATAAGTGGAAACCACTATTACCAAACGCGTTGATTAACAGCTATGCTCAAGTGAATGTGCGGCCGTTCTTAGGCTTGTAGCATAAATTTGTACGCTGAGGATTCCTAAATGTTTTGCCATCACACCTCCCCTTAGTGTAATCTTAATATATATATATATATACCTCCCCAACACCCAAATCAACAATGAAAAAAATTGGAAAGGCGATTTTACTCTAACAATGTACCGTAACTAAAAGGTTCTTCACACCTACCTTAGACTCTGCATCTCTCCAAGAAAGGTACAATTTACAGTTTGGGAAACCCTGATGTACAAGCTGAGTAGTTAATAATATCTTGGAAGCCTCACCAGTTTCACGGAATAAGCCAGCCGGAATATGAATTTGACAGAATGTTATTCTTTGATATGGGGAATTTTGATAAAAGTCACTTCCTAAGAAATCCCAATGCAATTTATCGAGAGCATTTATACTACCAAATATTCCAGTACTCTTGAGTAAAGACGGCCCCAGTTATAATTTGTGAAGTTTCCTTCCCCAAATGGTTCTTCTTGATGCTTCTTGTTAGTGGAGATGCTTGGAGAAAACTGACTAAAGAGTGCTTAGATGTACCCACCCGAATCATTCTGACTGAGGCAGCACACAAGTCAATGAATGACTACACAGTATTACAGTGGATATAAAAAGCCAAGCACTCCTGTTAAAATGCCAGGTTTCAACAATAATCATAATATTTGTAAAAGTGATCTAGTCAGTGTTTATTGCAGGCCAATGCATAAAGCGGATATAGAAATTCTACACATCCTTGTTAAAATGAGATGTAAAAAAATCAGACCAAGGTAAATTGCATCAGAATTTTTTCCACCTTTAATATAATTTGTACAATTCAATTGAAAAACAAACTGAAATATTTTAGGGAGGAAAATAACAAAAAAACTAGAATAATGTGGTTGTATACAGTAAGTGTACACACCCTCTTCTAAGTAGGGATGTGGCTGTGTTCAAAATTAACCAATCGTATTCAAACTGATGGTAAATAGTAGCCACTACATACCTGCCATCAATTAAAGTGACTCTTATCAAGCTCATACAACACTGAGCTGTTCTAGTAGGATTTTTCTGATATTTACTCAGTGGTCTCTTACAGCAAAAGCCACAGTCTGCAAAAAGCTTATGAAGGTATCAGAAGGGTACCAAAAAAAAATAAATCCAAGGCATTGGATATACCATGGAACACGATGAAGACAGTCATCAACAAGTTGGAAAAACATGGAATAACAGTGACAAAGAACTGGATGTCCCTCCAAAATTGATGAAAAAACAAGAAGAAAATTGTTCTGAGAGTCTGCCAAGAGGCCTACAGCAACATTAGAGGAGCTACAAGAAATTCTGGCAAGTACTGGTTGTGTACTACATGCAGTGATGGGATTCAGATATGTGAACATCCAGTTCTCTGGATGCTGCTTCTGAAAGTCCGTTCTGGGCCTGGGCAACAAAAAATGAGCTATCAGTTCTGCCGAACTAGTGCGAACCAGCTGAATCCCACCACTGACTACATGTGGCAACAATCTCCCACATTCTTCATATGTCTGGGCTGTGGGGTGGGGTGGCAATTCTTCCAAAAAGTATGCTTGATGCAAAAACTGCTGCAACTCATCCAAAGTACGCCCACAGCAAAGCATGATGGTGTCAGGATTATGATTTGGGGGTGCTTTTCAGCTGAAACTGGGGCTTTAGTCAAGGTGGAAGGAATTATGAACAGTTTTCAAACATCAATAAATTTTGGCACAAAATCCTTCCGGGGCCTTTGCTAAAATGCTGAAGATGGAAAAGAAATTTCTCCTTACAGCATGACAACAACCCAAAGCATTTCAACCAAATCAGCAGAAGAATTGCTTCACCAGAAGAAGATCAAAGGTTTTGGAATGACCCAGCCAGAGCCTGGACCTGAATCCAAGTGAAAATTCTGTGGGGTGACCCAAAGAGGGCTGTGAACAGGAGATGCTCTCACAATCTGAAAGATTTGGAGAGCTTTTCCAAGGAAGACTGGGCTAAGATTCCCAAGGTAAGAGAGGCTCCCACACCAAAAGACTGAATGCTGTCACAAAACCAAAAGTTGTTTCAACAAAGTATGTGTCAAGCTTCCAACAGATGAACTCTTCAAAGAACTCTGAGGCATTGTTTACCTTAAAAGTCTTTATTAGAGCAATATAACATCAGCAATACTTGGTTAAAGCTGAAATCTGGATTCCCCTCCCCTGAGCACAATAATATTAAAGCATAGTTCCCTCCTTTAGTTGCCGTCATAAATCACATTCTCCAATTAGTTTGAAAGCTACGTTTTTCCCTCCTTAGCTTAACCCGCCAGTTCTTATCGCCTCTTATTACATACAACCTTGAAAATGTTCTGCTGCTATGTTATTATGTCTAACTAATCCCCCATGCATATTCTTCCTTCTCCCTCCCATCTTCATCTAACTTTAACTCTAAAAGTGATACACAAGTAGAAATATAAAATAGCTGCTTCTTCATCTTTTGTCAAAGCAAGAACATCCGATGTTAGCAGCGTTGACAGCATGAGTTTAAGGGTATGCACGCTTATGCAGCCACGTTATTCTAGGTTCTTATTGTTATTTCCCCCCCCCCCGAAAAGATTGCAATTTGTTTTTCACTTGAACAGTAAGCTTCTATGTTATTTTAAAGGCAGAAAAAGTTCTGAAGAGAGTTGTCTGATTATTTTTTTACATCTCAAAAACCTGGCATTTTAACAGAGGTGTGTAAACTTCCTGTATCAAACTGTATGTATTGGCCTATGATAAAGACTGACTAGAAGATCATTCTTACAAATATTATGAATATTACTGAATCTTTAGTTCATGAACTTTAATATAACTGCAGTAATAATGCATATCCAGGCGGAGAGTTTTAAGTAGGAAATTGATGGGAAAATCTGCAGTTCAATGAATGTGCCTTGAAATGCAAAATTACTAGAGGGCTGAATATGTACTGTGAAAAACACTGATGTGTATCAAGCTGTTAAAGGCAAAAAAAACCCACTTTGGGTGAAGAGAAGTTCTTGGTTAGCTGGAAGCTCTTCTGGAATGTGACTTTGGCAAAGATGGCAGTAGAAATAATTTATCCAACTGAGATAGGTAGTTAAGAAGTGTGAAATATAATTAAATGCAAATAGTCCTTGACTTAACAACCACAACTGAGCCCAAACTTTCTGTTACTAAATGAGACAATTAACTGAGTTTTGCCCCATTTTATGACATTCCTTGCCACAGTTATTAATGAATCATGACAGTTGTTAAGTTAGTAACATGGTTGTTAAATGAGTCTGGCTTCGTCATTGACTTTGCTTGTCACAAAAGATAATCACATGACCCCAGGACACTGCAACCGTCATTAACATGAGTCAGTTGCCAAGCATTAGGACAGTGATGGCGAACCTTTTAGAGACCGAGTGCCCCAAAACCACACCACCCCCTGGTCCGCCCCTGCTCTGCCCCCCTGGCCCACCCCCACCCCCCACTCCACCCCTACTCTGTCCTTCCCACTGGCCCGCAGGGCCACCCACCACCTCCATGGTCCACCGCAACAGATCGCCCAGGGGCCCAAAAGTGCCATGGCGGCCACACCCTCCACCCATGCCCCCCAGCATCAACTGCACGTGATGGGGCATGAGGGCGGAGTCTTGTCCCTGCTGCCCGGCTGCCATGTGCTTGGCTGTGCTGGTCCATGTGGGCCACGCCTGGGGGCGACTCTCCTCTAGGGTGGCTGCTGGTGAAGAGGGGGCCGCAGGGAGAGGCGGGGCTGGGGCGACGGCACATGTGCCCACAGAGAGGGCTCCGAGTGCTGTCTTTGGCATGCATGCCATAGGTTCACCACCATTCCATTAGGATTTTGATCACATGACCATGGGGATGCTGCAACGGTTGTGTGAAAAACAGTCATAATTCACTTTTTGCAGTGCCGCTGTAACTTAAGTCGAGGACTACCTGTAAACAAATTTAAATGCTCTTTTTTTTGTTGAAACATCTTTTCAAGGAAAAAAAGTTTCCTTCTTCATCTAAGATTGGGTGATTCTGGAGGTGCTCTTTTGGTGACTGTAACCCCCCTATTGAATATTCTCTTCAACTATTTTGTTTTATTCCCCAGGCAGGAATCTGTGAGCTGTTTTTAAATGATAAATGTTAAACCTTTAACTCTGCTTTTAATTTGCTCTGCTCCTCTTTTCCATTTTATATTAATCTTTTAATATCTTTTAATCTTTTGATAGTTGTCTTGCAAGTTTACAATAAAATAAATGGAGAAAAGGCTTTTTAAGTATGTATCACAACCTTTCTGCTTTTGTTCTTTTGGGGCGGGAGCATCCTTCCGTTTGCTGGGCACCCAGTACAAGGTGAAAGGAGATGCCTCAGAAGAAGGAGGAGGAGGAGGAGGAGGAGGAAGGAAGGAAGAAGGAAGGGGAAGGGGGAGGGGAAGGAGAAGGAGAAGGAAGGAGGAAGGAGGAGGAGGAGGAGGAAGAGGAGGAGGAGGAGGAAGAAGAAGAAGAAGAAGAAGAAGAAGAAGAAGAAGAAGAAGAAGAAGAAGAAGAAGAAGAAGAAGAAGAAGAAGAAGAGGAAGAAGGAGAAGGAGAGCTTCTTGCTTTGAAGCCACAGATCCTTAACAGTTTGGAACCCGTAGACACCAAAGGTAGCAAAATGTAACGTGCTTATCTTCTCATAATTTTCAACAATTGGATAAGAACAAATTAGAATCTCTTAATTCCCTTTCCATCTCCCACTCCTTCCCCCCATATTTTGACCTTATCTTTCTCTTTTTACTCTGCTTTCTGTGCTTGTGAAATACAAATAATCAATCCACAGCAGTAATTTTGATCAATGACAACAACAAAAGCTCCCATTATTTCCACCGCATACAATAGTAAATTGAAAATACACATTTCCTCTGGGAAATCTTAGGGGGTGCTCAGCAGAAAAAACATTTAATGACATGTCAATATACTGAACAGCTTCGTTATACGTTGAGAATAGATGAGTGATATGTACAATCCTTTGGTGGGGGGGACACATTTTCTAGTTCAATGTGCTGCAAACACCTCTATTGGGCCCTGCTAAATTGGAGGACCTACCTGATTTTTTGAAAAAAAGATTTATTTTAAAAAATGAATAAATGAAGTTAACACCGTATTTAGGCAAGTGCTAGCTAACCTCAGTTCCTCTATATAACTCAGGTACTCTTACAAATAACAACATCAAGGTGTTGTAGCCAGTAGGTCAGCTCATTACAGTCTTAGACCAACACAAGCAATATGTCTATGAGTAAAATATAGTATGTTTCAGGTTGTTTTTCAAAGTACGGTAGGTTTTGTTCTGGAATCTGGATAATTAATAAAGCTAAATTTATTAGTAGTTTTGCTGTTTTACAAGCTGTCACTAAAGTTTCTCTCAGGTCATCTAGGCTTTTCGTGATGGCAACCTGGTGTGCATCTGCAAAAGCACTGAAAGAGTTCATCGAACTCCATTCTAAAGATCCAACAGCTGTACTGCGGTGAATTGTGCAAGTGGTTTGCTGAGATTTCTCCCTCACAGAGACTCTGTGCGTAAGATTTATCTATCTATCTATCTATCTATCTATCTATCTATCTATCTATCTATCTATCTATCTATTTGAATTTCTATACCGCCCTTCTCCCGAAGGACTCAGGGCGGTGTACAGGGCAATAAAAGCATTACATACAAAAGTTAAAAGTAAGATTAAATTACGGTATATACTTGAGTATAAGCCGAATTTTTCAGCCCACTTTTTGGGCTGAAAAATTCCACTTCGGCTTATACTCCAGTCAACAAAAAAACTTACCGAGGACTTGTGCGCGGCCGAGGCTTTGGTGCTTCCGGGATCGCGCGCACCTCTCCCAAGCCACCGCCGTCCGAGACCTGCCGAAGTTTGGGGAGGTTTGGGGAGGTGCGCGCGCACCAACACCCCAAAACTACAAATAACCTCTTTCAAATTTATGACAAATGCAGCACTCCAGTGGTCATTCACACTTACCACAGACCCTGGGGATGTTGCGCTGTCCTCCCCTGCCCGTCTTCCCCTGCAGCACTTAGGCCTGCTCCCCAGGACTCCTGGAAGCAGCTGCGAACAATTCCTTGCTAAAATGGCGGCTACTTTCAGAGCCTTCTCCGCTAATCAGCTGTCTGCCCATCAGCTGTCCATAGGGATGCTGCAAAGCTCTCCTTCTCTAGGCCTTGGACTCCCTCCTGGCTGAAGAGTAGATGAACCAAGCCAGCAAGGAGACAAAATGTTTCTGCAGCTGTTTTTCCTCTGAAGTTTTTTTTTGTTTTTTTTTAAAGTAATCTCCGAAGGTTATGCCAGAAAATGGAGGACGCTGGGTCTTTGCAAGCTTTAGCTGTCCGCCTGGCTGCCTGAAGGCCGCCCTTTTCAGGCAGTCTGACAGACAGCTAAAACTTGCAAAGACCCAGCGTCCTCCATTTTCTGGCACAACTTTTAGGGATTTATTATTATTATTCCTACTACTACTATTACTACTACTACTACTTCAGGAGTAAAAAGTTGCAGAAAAAAATTCTCTCCTTACTAGCTTAGTTCCTCTACTCTTCCATCTGGAGCCAAGGTAAGATTTTAAAAAGGGATATTGGTTGGAAGGCAGAGGGAGAGTTTAGTTTTAGCATCTAAAAAAAGGGGGGGGGGAAATCAGCGAGTACATCCCAACCAGCTTTTTATGTTTTTGTTATTGAAGAAATATGGGGGAGGGGGAGGGGTTCTGGGGTGGGTTGGGGAGGGGATAATATTGTAACTTCAATAAAAAATTTCAATTAAAAAAAAAGAAATATGGCTTTCTGGGGGAAGGTGGGGAGGGCGTTAAGGAAGGAAAGGGTTTTTGGAAGCTCGTCCTGAAGCTGCCTTTTGTGCAAGGGGCCTTTTCTCAAAGCCTAGAGAGGCAGCTTTGTTGCCTCCCCGTAGACAGCTGATGGGCGAACACCAAAAGCTCCAAAAGGCTAGGGAACTAGTCCCAGAACAAAACGGAGACCTGCCGTTTGGTTTGGGAGGCGCCCAAACCTCCCCAAACGTCGGCAGGTCTGCGCGGAGGAACGGGCGTGTTTCCTCGCCTGCTGTGGTGATAAAAGTTACAGTTAATCTTACTGGGTTCATTTTTCAGACTGTTTACTCCCTTCATTTTATTTGAATTTATTCATGCCACATTAGGTGTCAACATTGCTTACCCGCCCCCCCCAAAAGCATTACATTTTAATTTACGGCATAGAATTTGCTTAAGGCAAACAGTGTAATGCATAGCAAAAACAGAGCATACAGCAGCATCAGATGAATATGTAGAACGTAAAAGCAAACATTTAAAGCGCTGGTCAGGAGAGCAATTATCCCCTGATGCCACGTTCTCTGGCAAAATTGTGCCATTAGTGGGCTGTGGCTATATGGAAGGTTATTCAGGCATTAGCTACTTCATTCCGTTTCATTCAACAGGCACAACATGCAAAAGGCAGGTAAGCACGTATGGGAGGAGGTGGGCTTTCACTGTTCCCAACTCATTTAAAGTTTTAGAGATCAATGCCAGCTTTTGAAATGGGCTCATCAGCCTCAGAACCATACAGGTATTCCTCGGCTTACGATGTAATTCAGCTTGCCCGTTATGGGAGTAAGTTGTAATGGTCATAAAATGGAATGGTCACATGATCAACCTGATTTTACTTTTCTTTTTTTGTGGCAGTCATTAAGCAAGCACCGGGGTTGTTAAGTGATCCCATTGTTCAGTATGGGTATGTGGTTTTTGCCTGAAATTAGAAGTGCTAAAAGCATATAAAATACAGTAATAGGACACAGGACACTGCAAACAGCTATAAATGCAGCCCGATTGCTAAGTACCGGTATCTGAAGTGTAGTCACATAACTGTGAGGGGAGGGGGGCAACCATCAGAACTTGCTATCCAGGTCATAAGTCACCTTTTTTTAGGTAGGTCATAATGTTGAACGGTCATACAGTACGTTAAGGAGTACTTGTAATGGAGCCCAACCAGTAGTTTCACTTAGTGATTTAGTAGTCATTTATTGGATCCAAAGCAGTTCAAAGGCTGCCCATGCAGAATGCTTAGTACTAGCACAAAAAGAAATCAACACATGGTTAATAGCAAGCAGGTCTGTTTTAGCAGGAAAGAATCCAGCTGGCAGAGATCCTTTCTAATACGATCACTTTCATGACAAAACATATATGACTATTAATTTATAGGAATCCAAAGCTTTTTTCTCTTTTATTTTTCAAATCGGATCCTGCTATGCAAGCCCAGGCATATAATAAGCAAATGCAGTTACAATGTCAGATCTGCCAGCACTTAAACCTCTAAACAGAAATGATTCTTGGCACCATTTGCTGAGAAAGGTATAGTTTTATTAGAAGTTAAGCGTAATGCATTGCCAGAACTGAGAATCGCGCACCGAAATCCTTAAGTTCAACCTTTCCCTCACTTAACTGCCTCCCATGACCATCACGTTCAAGCAAGATGTTTTCAGAACAGTCACTTCAAGAGTAGGTTGGTATGCAACTACCTTCTTCTCCTGGCTGGATGACCTTGAAGCAGTGTCTTGGGGAGATACAGTAGTTACTTTTGCTTTCCCTCAAGCATTCCCCCTCCCATCCACCCTCCCCAGAGTTTGTAGCAGATGACACAGAATCATCAAGCAGGTGTGACATCGGTTTTTGCTAAGCATTTGAGTTTTCACTTTTATTTTTTAAAAAATGAGTCTCTAACAGTGTCTAGAGATTTCTCATGGCTGTTATTCTGTCAGGCTTTGATAGATCGCTGAATTTGAGCAATTTTCCTAGGGAGCAGTTCTTTAAAGCTGTTTTATGAAGAAATGCAGCTGTCCACTTCCACCATGCCACTGCTGGCAATTTCGGTAGCCAGAAGATGCTTCTGTGTATGAGCAGCAATTGTGCAGAAGCTCTTTTGCAATACTGCAACTGAAGGTCAAAGTTGTGAAGCTTCATGAGCATAAATCCCACGCCTGGTTGCCTCATGTAAGAGAAGTGTATTGCCTCTGTGTCATACATCCGTTGCTGAAGCAAATCTAGACATCTTGCAGAAGCATTGTAGAAATATTATAGAATTAAACTATTTGGGTACAAAATTCACTGACATATAAAGTATAGTTTCTTCAAAACCACAGAAATGTTAATGGTCCAGCAAGCATTAATTTATTCATTTTAAAATTGTTTTTGAATGGTGGTGTTTTGATTTCCTTCTTCCTTTTTACTGATGCTGTTTTCCTTCCTCTGATCTATTTGCTGTCAGATTGGTTTCAGGCAGTCAAAGTTAATATACTCCTGGCTTTGCATAATACACGCTGCTTAGTGTAAATTGTGTGATCTTCCTATTTGACAGTTCACCTGCTTTCAGAAACCCCCAAATGACAGCTCCTCTAAATAATTATTAACAGTGAATTACAAACTGCATCATGCTGCCCTATCATAAATATGTCAGCTTTCAAAACAGGGAAAAAGCTTTTACACAGAACGAAGCCTGTATTTTGATTCACTGCCAGCTTTCACCTTGCTGGGATATAATTCATTATTTACTAGCTAACACTGTGTTTTTTGAACTACCCAAGAACTGTTTTGATGCAGAAATGTAATTTCCCTTTGAAATCTATCCTCTCAACAGGTAGCAGCAGCATTTCACTAGTTTAGTTAATCTCAGAAGCTAAGCAGGGTCAGCCCTAGTTAGTAATCAGATGGGGTGCAGGCAGGGAGTACTAGAGTTGTAGGTTAAATTGTGGAAGTGAAAAAAATACCCTGGAAAAAGACAGAGGGAAGCCACATCTGTAATAGCATGGAGATATGTGCATGGAGGCAACCACCAGGAATTGAGATTGACTTGAGAGTATCACAGTTTTGTCTTTGAAAAAGAAAAGATGGGAAAGTAAAAAGATCAGAAGTTAAACATAATCCCCAAGGTAACTTTCTCAATCTTTTGCTCTGCAGCTATGTTGACAAACAAGTCTGATCATTCCCAGAGAATGTATAGAAAGTATAAAAGATTGGTAGCATTGGGGTGAATTCCCTTAGCGTCTATTTTAAAACCTAAGAACTCTGTTGAGGGCACCCCGATGGAGCACTTGTCTCTTTTTAATTTGAGACCAGCCTCCCTGAACCTTAGGAGCACCTTAGTTAATTTGTCAGCTAGGTCTTTTTCTGATTCCCCTGCAATTAGGACATCGTCAAAATATGGGCAGACCCCGGGGATCCCTTTAAGTGTCTTTTCCATGATTTCCTGGAAGATCCCCGGGGCTGCAGAGATGCCGAATTGCAGGCGGTTAATTTTGAATGCTCCCTTGTGGGTGACGATTGTTTGAGCCAAGGCGGTGTCAGGGGTGACAGGCAGCTGTAAATACGCCTGCGCCAAGTCTAACTTGGCAAATATGGCGCCTGACTTAATGGCCACGAGGATGTCTTTGACAGCCGGGACCGGGTAGGCATGTGCATTTAATGCGAGGTTGAGTGTCGCTTTATAATCGGCACATAATCTTATTTGGCCATTTGGCTTAACTGGGGTCACTATGGGTGTCTCCCACTCTGCCCCTTCTACCGGTTCTAGGACCCCTAAGTTCGTTAATCGGTCTAGCTCAGCTTCTATTTTTTCCCTCAAGGCGAAGGGAACTCTTCTAGCCTTGATTCTGACAGGCATTACATTCGGGTTTAGTTTAAGAGATACGGGTGGTCCAGTGTACTTCCCTAGCGAGCTGTCAAAGACGTCCGCGAATTGAAGGCAGACGGATTCTAAGTTTGACAGCTGAATGGCGTTGACACCTGTCAACGCTATCCCTAGTGCCTCACACCAGTCTAATCCTAGCAGGCTGATTCTGTTTTCTTTGGTCACAAGAATAGGGAGGGATCCTTTAAATTGCTTGAACTCTACGGGGACGGATGCTTTTCCCCGGAGTTTAATGGGCGTTTTCTGGAAGTCAGCTAGGCGGAGTTTGGTGGGTCGAAGGGCGGGCCGTTTTCTACTTTGATTACAAATGTCCCTGTAGGTTCGCCATGAAATGAGTGAGACGGAGGACCCAGAGTCCACTTCCATCTCACAGGGAATTCCCTGAATCAGAACGTCCACTTTGACTTTGGGCTTAAGAGTGCTGTGGACTGTATATCTTCCCGCCCTCCCCCTTACGTTAAGCACTAGGGTTCTGGGACTGTGCCTGGCTCTGGGTGTGTGTGGGGTCATACCTTCGGCTGTCACCTCCAGTTCATGCAGGTTTTCCCGGATCCGGCTGCGGCACACGGCTTTGAGGTGACCTGTCTTCCCGCACCCGTGGCATTTGGCACTGCGGAACCGGCACATCGCTCTCGGGTGGCTTCCGCCGCAGCTGGCACACTTTGCCCTGTTTGGCTGGAAGTTAGCGCCCCTCTGATTGTTGGCAGGCCCCCCCCGTAGTTGCATTGCAGCCTGAGCTTTTCGAACCGCCGCTGTACCGCATCTATGTCTGTGGGGCCGTCATCATCTTCGGAACCGCTGAACCCACCGTCCTCCTGGTGCACGGACCCGCTGGGCCCGCTGTCAGGTGCACGTCGGTTGTCTCCATGGCAGTCCTCGTATGCGATGACTTCTCTCGCCACGTCGGTCATTGTCATTTCTGGCTTGGCGATCAGCTTCTTCCTCAGCCGTTCGTCTTTGAGCCCTATGACGATCTGGTCCCGGATTCGGTCTTCTAAGTCCGGGAACTGGCACCGACGTGCGGCGTGTCTGACCCGGGTTATGAAGTCATTTGCTGGCTCGTCAGGAAGCTGTAGTTTCCGGGCGAAGTTCACTCTCCAAAAGAGTTCTGACTTGATGGGCATGAAGTATTTGCTCAGCCCCTCAGTAAGGTCGGCGTATGAGATAGTGGCGATCGGCTCCGGGGTGAAGATTCCCACAGCGGCATCATATATGGCGGGCCCGCTGAGCCAAAGGAGGGCGGCTGCCTTGGCCCGGTCGTCTGTGATCTTCTTGACCACCAGGTATCCTTCTACCTGGCCCAGATGAGACTCCCAGCCTTCTGGGTGGCGGGTATTGAATTCCCGAATGTGGCCATGGTTCGTCATGCTGTCTGTAATTTTGGGTGCCGCTGCTTGCGTTGAATGGAAGTTCGGCTTCCGAGTGACTTCAGCAAGTGACCAGCTCGGCTAAGGGGAAAAATCTCTTCTCCCCTTAGGTAGTGACTTCAGCTTAGGCAAGCAGGCATCCCATCCTCGTCGCCAGTACTTTAGTTAATAAGCAGGCGAGACAGCGAGTTAACCATTCAACTCTTTATTCTGAACCAGGCGAACAACAAGAGAACAAGACATCTATTTATACTGACAGCTGCCGGCAGTTTGACCAATCAGGGGTGAGTCCGTTCCCGTGCCGTTTGTCTCCGCCAATCGGGGCCGTCCGGATTTGACAGCTCAGAGCTGTCATCGGTAGCGCGTGTTGAGCTGTCAGTCGCTGGCGCTTGCGCAGTTCTGCCCGGCAGCTTTTGACAGCTGTCAAAAGCTGCCGCGGTTTTACCTCAGCCCTGTTAATCTTCTATTTAACTCAATGTGTGAATACATAACAATAAGTAAATACACAACAAGCATATTTATAGCTCAGAGTTGAACTGTGAGGTCCTTGGTGCTCTCTGAGCTTGGTTGCTTTCTTCCAGACATACTGATTATGTTATTTAGTTCAGTAAAGAAACCTCTGCAAGAAAACAACCAAGCTCAAAGACCACCAGGGACCTCTCAGTATATAAAAGCTGTCTCTGTCAGTTCCCTGTTACAACTGTTCCTCTTACTTCCACAATAGAAGAATAAAAGTATTTGCTCCCTTCCAGTGTTTTGGATCTGGCCATTTAATTATCCTGAGGATAAAGTAATCAGGCCATCAAAACACCGTATTTCCTATATATTTATAGCATTCTTTTGGAAACTATGAAACTTGTCGCATCCAAGTGTTTGTTGCAACTGGTGCAAAACTTACATGTTTTTTTATTTATTTTATTTTATTTTATTTTATTTTTATTCCATTTATATCCCGCCCTTCTCCGAAGACTCAGGGCGGCTTACAAACTTAGCAGTAGCCTTCATTCTATGTATATGCCTGCTTGTTAGGGCTTTCACACACACCCCAAGCGGCATTATTACAAAGTCAGCTTAATTGCCCCCAACAATCTGGGTCCTCATTTTACCTACCTCGGAAGGATGGAAGGCTGAGTCAACCTTGAGCCTGGTGGGACGCGAACCTGCACTAATTGCAGGCAGCTGGTGTTACTTGAGGCATTAGCCCACTGCTCCACCAAGGCACCTTCCTCTATGTATAAATGTTTGTGTATAGGGCTGTAGTATTTCCTTTGTGCTAAGAAGTTAGAAGATAGAGTGAAACATAACTCTTACTGGGAGAAAGAAGCTTGGGGTTGTGAAGCTGACTTGAAACAAAACTGGAAGATCAACAGTGCTGCTAAAGTTGCCTTTGGAATCTATTAGAACGCTTTTCATTCAGGCAGATGGAAATTAGATGAAGTAACTTTTTTGAGAACAGGGAAATGATTGACCGCAAGCCCCCAGGAACAGAATTTACTTTTTTTTTCTTTTTTTTATGAAAAACATAGGCCTGTTGCAGGAAAGATTGTTCTTGGAAAAAGCCCTGCACACCAAATGCATGGTGAAAGGCTGGTATTGCTCTATTGATGCAATGAAAGAACTTGTCTAATAATAATAATAATAATAATAATAATAATAATAATAATAATAATAATAATAATAATAATAATAATAAGAAGAAGAAGAAGAAGAAGAAGAAGAAGAAGAAGAAGAAGTTGGAAGGGACCTTG
Source organism: Vipera ursinii (assembly GCF_947247035.1). NCBI lineage: Eukaryota > Metazoa > Chordata > Lepidosauria > Squamata > Viperidae > Vipera > Vipera ursinii. The sequence goes on from NC_139513.1 coordinate 206,948,158, forward strand.
GAGGTCATCTAGTCCAACCCCCTGCTCAGGCAGGAAACCCTATAGCATTTCAGACAAATGGCTGGCCAGTATCTTCTTAAAAACTTCCATGTGGCTGGCGAGAGAGAGAAATGCAAGAGATGAATGGGACAGGTTAAAAAAAACCACCAAATGCTGCAATTGGTCCAGAATGCAACAGTGCATGGCATTATGGCACACCTTAGTACTGACAGCCAAATCTGGCCTTAGGTCAGACATGTCAAACTCGCGACATCGCATGACGTCACATAGCATATCGGGACGGTTTTGCCATTGACGGCAATGGGGTTCGCGTGGCTTCTGTATGATGCATCCGGCCTGTGGGCCGGCAGTTTGACACCCCTGCCTTAGGTTCTGCCTTGATTTACCTTTTCCAATAAGCACCTGAGTCAGAAGATCATTTAAAAGTAATTTATTAGACTAGAGTACTCTGATAAAGTGGGGTTTCCCTATAAAAAGGGAGAATATCAAGACCCATCTTACGTTTCCTTCTGTCGTTAAGACAACAAAGAAAATGCAAGAGGTGATTGGACAGGACAAAAGTAACTTCCCCTTTGCATAGGCAATCAGTTGCAACTTACATGTAGTCAAACATGTTACATATTGGCATCTCATAATACTTCACATGTTCATTAAAATGAAATGTGATGACAGAAGGGGCGTAAATTTTAGGATGTTAATAAGCAAAAAGGTTGTCTGCAGTTCACAAGATAAAGCAATGCCAATTAGTGCTAGCAAGCTCTCTCTCTCTTATCAGGAGACATTGCCCAGACAAGCTATCAATCAATGCATACAGCAACAGGATAAAAGGTTTTCCTACATACCAGTCTATGATGGTTTGATAAATCCTTATCACTATTTTAAAACAGGGAAAAATAAGTCAAATTAAAATGCAAAGTAAGTATGCTAATTAACAATATTCTAAAACAGCAATAGTAATAGTGCTTAGACTTATATAGTGCTTCACAGTGCTGTACAGCCCTCTCTAACCAGTTTACAGAGTCAGCATATTGCCCCCCAACAATGTGGGTCCTCGTTTTACTGGATGGAAGAATGAGTCAACCTTGAGCCAGTGACAATCGAACTGCTGGCAGTCGGAAGAATTAGCCTGCAATGCTGCATTCTGTGCCATCACGGCTCAAATCCATGTCATGTACCCCTCGGTACAAATCTGATAGAGTCTCCATACTATAGGCCTTTTCTCCCAATAATGTCACCTGCTGGAGCCTAGAAGGCACATGTTCTGTGTTACACCCCCTGTCCTATGGAACATAGTTCCCTGAAGTTTCAGTGGCCAGATCCTACTGGCCTACCTGAAAATCTGATTCATCTTCCTGGCACTGGGCTAGAACATCAAATGAACCTGTTCAGAATGAATATTTTTTAACTGGATTATGGAGTTTGGCTTAGAGTTATCCTTTAATTATTCCAGTTCTGATTCTAAGTGTTCATTGTGCTTTCTTTTTAATATTTTTTTTGTTTGCTTCTAGTTAGTTGAAAGCTGCCCCAAACTGCTTTTTGAGGAGGGAGGGAGGAAGGAAAGAAGGGAGGGAAAAGATCTTAAGAATGGTTTTTGCATATTTTTACCTAAAGAGCTCAAATAAGGCCCTGTTAGTTTCAGATCAGTCAGATGGTTAGTGACTTATTTTAAAGGACAGGGGGGGAAATTACATTGGGGAACCATTTCACAGGTTTTAAAAAAAAACTTTAAACACAGCAGTTTTTTATGTGTCATAGTCTCTGGCATTTTCAAATATGGAATAATTTATAGCCAGACTGGATTAATGTCCTTTGGAAAATATGACATAGGTCAGAAGAATTATCCTGCCTCCAAAATCTGAGAAGGGCAAAAAGATATTGAATTCCAGCTGAAAAAAATCTGGCATACAATTGAATCCATATGTTTCCCACTAGCAATAATGCATTTTCAACAAATCTAATTGTACATGATACAATAACTCCCGAGAGCCAAAATAAAAATCCACACATTATCTTATAAATTGCAGCCTACAGACTAAACTTTTGCACGCATGCTTGTAGTTGTAAAGTCGGATTTTCACTTCCCCTTTCTCTTCAAAAATATGGTTTCTCCAACTTTCTATGCAGGCAGGATAGGAAATTTGTTGTACTACAGGGCTGGATCAGTTGTCTGGACAGAGTTCAGAACTGTGGCACGTGTAGATGCATGTATTCACACAGTCTGAACTGTGGCATAAGAGACAGGACAGGACAATATTATTGGCCAAGTGTGATTGGACACACAAGAAATTTGTCCCGGTGCATAACCTCTCAGTAAACATACAAGCAACGAAGAGACTTTTGGGGAGAATTTCTTTTTTTAAAATTTCTCTTTTTAAAAATCGCTTGAGAATCTTTTTCATTATATTGAAAACTAAATTAATTCTACTGGGTCTATGCATGCATCATTTCAGTCGTGTGTCTGAGAATGAGAGAGGAGAGTCACAAGAGGTGTGCAGTGTGTGATCTTTTTTATCAGTCCGCAAGATACACAATCATTACTCGGAAGTAATAATGCTATGTCTAAAGAGTAATAAACCTGTCCAAACTTAAAACAACTTCAGGACTTGGTTCCAAAAGTTGTTGTCTGCCAGAAGAGGAGTGTATTTGCTCAGTGGAATTATTTTTTAAAACTTTTTTTTTCTAATTTAGAACACCTGAATTCCACTCCGCGCCAGTTATAAATCCTTATCCATTTCAAAAACACGCTGGTCGTGAACAGTTCTGAAGAAGGACTGGTGTCAAGGTTTAAAGGGACTGCAGCATATTCAGCCTTAGGAAAGCGTTACTCCAAGTAGGGGGACCTCCCCACCACTCTGCTTCTCAAAGATCCTTTGTTCCCTTATGCAGGCTCCATTCGGGTCCTTCCCAAGTCAGCAACTGCGCATGCTCGTGCCACCTTCTTCGAACTGGGTCGAGGCATGAAGGAGACAACTAGAAGCAGCGCCACCTGCTGCAAGTGGCAACGGGACGGGCAAGGTCGGCTTTGGAGGAGCGTGCCGCCGTCAGACTGTATGCTGGCTCAGGAATTCTGGGAGTTGAAGTCCACGAGTCATAAAAGAGCCAAGGTTGCCTACCCCTGGACCGGGGCATTTGTGGTTGCAGCAGCCCAGCTGACATCCAGCTATATTGGCCAGGCTTCACTGCCCAGGCCAGATTCTTCTCTCCCGCCTCTTAGGTTCGAGGAATAACTGAGAATCAGCAGCTCTGGGTCCCTTGCCTTTGGTTATGAAAGCACAGTTATGAAATTATTTTTTACTTTATAAATATATATGACATTGGGAATTAATGTCATTATTGTTGCATGTTGCACTCCAATCAATATTGATAATGGAAGTACCACAGCTATCCAGGGGAGAAATTCTTAAGTCATATGAATAAATGAATGAATGAATGAATGAATGAATGAATGAATGAATGAATGAATGAATAGAAAAAAGACCAGAATGGATATGATTGAGGACACCTTGCAAAATTTGGGAAAAAAGAATATCCCCTGCTCACTTTGTGTCCAAGGCACCATTTAAGGTACATCCAGGTTGAAAGAATTAACGGGTGTCATCACCATTGCTCAGGGGATGCCCATAAGGGCTCCTTCCATATCTCCATCAAGGAGCTGGAGCAAATGACAAGAGCTAACCCTGCAGCAGCAGCATGCGGGTCTCGAACGCAGCATCCTAAACATGTGAGCCCCTGCACTCCTATGTATTGGTATGTCAGGAGAAACATAAAAAGTAAACTGAATGCAACAGGCATGGGGCACTCAAGAACTATAGTAAAACAGAAGACATCAGGTAAAGAGAAAATGAATGTTTAATCAATGCAGATTGAATACAAAAGTGACTGACAAGTACAGCTTTAAAAAAAACATGTCCACAATTGGTACTGGAAGTTTTGTTGCTAATTGATGCAGTTAAGTGAGTTGTGCTTGAGTTTACAATTGTTTTTACAATTGTTGTGACCATTGCTACAATTGTGACAAAAGTCATTTCCCCATTGACTGCTTGTGAGAAGTCTCTTGGGAAGGTTGTAAATGGTGATCACATGACCCTGGAGTCGCAGCAACCTTCATAAATGCATGTCGGTTGCCAAGCACCTCAGTTCTGATCATGTGACTGCAAGGATGCTGCAACAGTGATAAGTGCAAGAACCAGTTGCAAGTCACTTTTTCTACCACCATTGTAACTTTGAACAGTCATTAAACAAATGGTCATAAGTTGAGGAGTACATATATTGCAACGATCCACAGCAGGAAAATATTTTGAATATGGAAACAGGGTCCCTGAAGGAGAAAGTTGAGATGTCATTGCTCTAGTTTCATACAAGCAAAAACTGATTAGCCCAGATTAACTCAACTGCAATGTATAGCAAATTCATTTTCAAGACTTTTGTGCCACATGCTAAATTTGAAGAATTGACATTTCAAGTGTTACTTTTTTTAAAAAAAATCTCTTCTAATTTCTTGAAATTTAGTGAACTAAAAATAGCTGATCAATTCTTGCTTATTTTGATAATTCAAGTAATTATCTCTAGTAGCAGTTACAGCTCTTGAGTGGCTAACGACTTGACGACTTGGTGGCTAACAGAACTTCCAAAAGGTACTGTTGATCTTACTTTTGGAGTGTTTTTACTATATATCCCAGTATAGTGATTTACTTGTAAATAATGTATGTCAAGATAATGATTTAGAAGCTAACCAGCTTGTATAATGTGAGACGAATGATGCAATGTTAGGAATGACTCAGCAGGAGTCTGTATCTCTTTAAAAGCTTGAGTATAAAAGGGAAGGCCTTGCTGGAATCTTTCTCATCTGTTTCCTGCTGTAATTGCTATATATTGGAGTTTAATGTTTCACCACGTGTATGTATTTTGTTCCTACTGTATATTTGTAGATATTGTAATATAAACCACCAGTTAATACAAACCACTGTTTACTATATTTACTCCTGGGTTACCTCAGCACACTAAGACTGTGCATGCTCTGACAATATAGTTAAGGGAAGATTTCTCTATTGGTGTTAAACAACAGTCTCTTCAATAAATGTATTAAAGGAAAAATCAGCAACCATACTATTTCTAATTGCCAGTTGAATTCTAATTGCCTGATTTCAGTGTGTAACTGGAAATAAACTCACTCTTTTTCCCCCTGTACAACTAGTGTTATAGAACTTGAAGAGATTCAGACAGAAAGAATAGTAGGCTTTGGATCAAGCCTGAAGTGATGCTACTTAAGTAGATGCAATTAACATGGACATATTTTTCTTAGGGTAAATCACAGCTATGGGCAGGAGTCGAACTGCATGAAGGGAATAAGGAAAGTGTATGCAGGTAGCACTGTACTTATGACGGGTTACTCAGTGACTATTTGAAGTTACAATAGATCTCCCCAGGAGTACCTACAACCCAGTTCCGAAATTCCTATGGCCACTCCCTCCCCTCAATCATGTGATCACATTTCAGGCACTTGGGAACTGGCCACATTTATAGTTGTTTGTAGCATCCCATGGTCACGTGACCATGTTTTATGTCATTTTTTTATTGCATATATTTCTGGTTTTCAGCAAAAATGGCCCATAGCAAACCATTGGTTCAATTAACTACAACAGCGGTTGCTTAACAACCACTAGAAAAAAGGTTGTGAAGTCAGCTCAGTCAAATAGGTGACCCATTTTATGACCATCGCAACTTATGATCCTGATGGACAGGCTCCATTATGGTCGTAAGTCAAGGACCACCTGTCAACCCTTATTTCTGTTGTAATCTTGATCCAAGATTACAAGAGGAAATAAGAGGAAAGTCAAGAGGAAAGTCTCTTGTGTACCTTCTGGAGAACTTCCTATGGTGGCTTCAGGTTGATGTTTATTTGGATCAAGATGAGGAAAAGGTTCAGTTTACCTCCCCACTGAAATACTCAAAGGATTAAAATCATTACCACCCAGCATGTGGGAATGCTATGCATTATTGTCATGAAACCCATATTTAGCTTAAACATTCTTGGTAGGAGTTAAGCGAACCAAGCTTGCGGGAAGCCTGAGTGAAGGAGACAAAACTGAAGTTTTCACACTGACCAAGTTTGATCTTTTTCGCTAGTTTGGGGACCATCCCTCAGAGAGCACTGCTCCATCCTCTCCTCTTCATACCAAATGGGGCTCACAGCCATGGAGTCCTTCCGAGCAGTAAGGTAGAAAGAGGACCCGGTTTCCATCTGTGGATATACAACAGGACAGATGAGGAATTTAATTCTGTTTTTTCTGGATCTCAGAAAAATTCTAAAGCTTGCAACGGTCTTTAAGGAAAGTTCCCCTCTATGCCTGTTTAAATATCATATTCAAGGAGGAATTTTATTTTCTGTCAGAGTCAGGAAAGGATTATGCACCCTCTTGACACCTGCTGTAACCTTATAATTATTAGCTTATTGCATAAATATTATGTAACCCTGCAGCTGATGTTATTTGTGTTTTCACAGACTTACATGTCAGCTGTAAACTTGCAAGTGCACTTAATATCATATATTATGTGAATTGGTTTGGAAAACACACACACAAACACACACGTACCACAGGTTGCGTGTTGCACATCCATTGTGGAAACCAATCTTCCAGCCTTTCTATTCAGATCATCTTACAGCCACTATAAAACTCATAATTCAAAAGAAAACTCTAAATGGGTTTTAATGAAGCACTGGCAAAACCAGAAGGAAAGCTTAAATGACATTGCCTTTGATAAAGTTGCTAGGTACCTTTTCTTCGTGACCCCTCATCGCTAGATTAATTTCAGCTATCTTTTTTCACATCGGCACATCAGACTTTATTAAGCTGCAAGGAGACACAGGCTCAGAGCCAGACATATTGTGACAAAAGAAGCGAAGGGGAGTCAGCCAGATCTGAAAAGCAGTAGTTTGAAATGTTAAAAACCTTGGTAACATTATTTGATGATTGGAACAAAACATGCGTTTTGCAGAATGCACACATGTTCTGAGGCAAGGTTTTAATCAATCCTTTACATTTCTGAAATAGATCTGTGTTGATTTTTACCATATTTGGTTGCAAATTTAGAGGACGTTTAGTGATTTATTTCTGACGCATGTATCATCACATACCTCTTCATAATTACAAGAGAAATGCACAGAGCTTAAAGCATCATCCATGCAAGTGTAGAAGAGGCTGCTACTGCTGCTGTATTATAAATAGGTCTAATGGATTGCTATATGCTGCTCAGAGTCATTTCCCACGAGATAGGCAGCCATATAAATTGGATAAATAAATAGGTTGCTTTATTGAAAAGTGCGATAACTGCACACTCACTTCCGTGGCTGCACAGAAAAGTGTTAACTCTCCATCTGTCCAAACAGTTTCCAAATGTCCCAAACTCAAAACTCTCCTGAAGGGACAAAAAACCTATACATTATAAAACCTAGAAGCCATACTACATATATATATATGGTGGCACTGACAGCCCTGTCCAGCAGGAGGCTGTGTGGCCGCTGCCATCCCACTCCTTCTGCAGCTACTCACAGTCGCTTGTGGCAGGATGCTGTGTGGCACACCGCGCTGTGCCACTGCCACAAGGTGAGGCAGGTGGGGGAGGGGGTGGAGCTGCCCAAGTGCTCCTCCACCCGCTTACCTCAGGGCCCATGGAGCCAGGCCTGTCGGGGCCCTGAGGTAAGCAGGTGCAGGGTGGTGGGGCAGCTCTCCCACCCGCCTCACCTCAGCTTATGTCAAGCAACCAGACAGTGTGATGGAATGGACAGGCAGCTGACTGCACAGGCTCTTACGTAGGGCTTATTTTGAGGGTAGGGCTTATATTAGGTGCATGCGTAAAAATAAAGCTAGGGCTTATTTTCGGGATAGGGCTTATTTTTGGGGAAACACGGTATGCAATGATATTACATTATATTATTATATTATTCATAAAATCTGTATTTGTATACAGATTATATTTTATAATATAGGAGAATGCATAAAGGTCAGGAGTCCTTGGTGCTCTTCAGCAGCCAACAGCTAGATAAGCTAGGTATAATACCAGATAAACAATCAAACAGGAAATAATACCCTAATCAAACCATTCCACCACCAACACTAGCAGGACAAGCTATTGCATATAAACAATGAGCAAACTCCATGCTCACTTTTACTGATGATGTTACCTAGTTGAGTATTGAAATGTCTGCAAGCAAACACCAAGCTCAGGAACTACCAAGGACTCTACAGTTTTCATATGTATGTCTCAACATATTTGTGACTGATTATTCAGTTTCACAATTTTTTTTAAAAAAAAAACAACCCAATTCCTTGTGCTTTTCTCTATCCTTTCTTTCTCTTTTACTCTTCGCCTCTATCTCGAATTTTCACCTTTCTGTTTCTTTGACTTAATAAAGTTGAAGTGATCTGGGTCAAACAATAGCTTCATTTGTTATCTCCTACAATGGCAGCTATGACTGGCCGAGTACAGAAAATATAATTTTGACATGTGTCAGACAATCTTTCAGGAAAAAAATGCTAGAGATTGTGCTGCATATTTGAAAAAGTTTATTTTATATTCCTATTTGCTATACTTTAGATAGTGAAATATTGAGCAGACTACATGAACAAATTAGAAGGTAATCTTTAAAATTTCCTAGTCTTTACCTGGATTAATCTTCTTTAACCAGGAGATATCTCTCTCACACAGACACACCAAACATACTCTGAATTTCCATTGAACGTGACCAAGGATTATGCTAGCTCAGAGTTACAGAAGCCGAAGTCCAACATTCTGAAATCAGCAGAATGAGAAAAAAAATATAGTCTGGCTTCCGGTTTGCACACGCGGCACTGGCAGACATGTCGGGAGAAGCTCTCCCATTGCCATCCAGTCTTACTTCATTGGAGGACCCTGCAAAGGGTTAAATGTCGCCCTGGAGGGGCGACCACCATGAGGAGGCTATCTCTCTGTGATTGCAGACAGGCAGTAGCCCTCTGTTTGATCCTGAGTTACTCCTCTGGCCCGAAAAAGGAGAGATCACTAAGCCGTTCCCTGCCAAAAGCCAAAATCACTATCAAGCACAACGAAGCAATCTGGAGGATTTGGGTGAGACCTTACCCTTCTTACTTCCCTAATTACTTTCCTCTGGGACTTTCTTGAAAATCTTTTTCCCCCCTTCTTGAAAATTTGTCAACTGCTTACTTGGGGATTTACAACCTTAAAGCCTCAAAAGAAATTAAATGACTAAGCTAAATAATTAAGCAACTCTATCTGTACCTCTGAAATTTTTGGGCCACTAAAAAGTTTTTATTGTCTATTTTTATGGGGACCTACTATCCTATTTACTACTAAAAATGAATTAATTGGATAAAAGACTTATATTACTCTGCAAAAGGATTGTACATGCTATTGAGGACATCTTGTGGCGAAACCTGGTATAGCAAGTAAACCTTTTTTTTTTCTTTGAGACCTGGCTCTAACAGATTTGTCCTTGACACTATCTTTAAAGATAAAAATTGGGAACACCTGGCACTGAAAACAACCTTTTAGTGGAGGTGGATATTTATTGACTTTTATTAAAATAGCCTCCACTAAAGGCCTATCTGTAAAATATTAAAGAAATGGAAGAATATATCCCACCACTTGACTATAAACTCATACTTGATACTATTCTGGCAATGATTGCAGAAATAAAAGCCAAACTTAAAAACAAATTTGATAGCACAATCTCACCAAATGAGACCCTTACTTCATTTGATGAATTGACAATCCAAAAATGAACAGAGGATGAGGAATTTAACAACAAAACAGGGGACTTTAAAGCACAACAAGTACAATCTACTGAGAGCCTTGAAGCCCAAACTTTGATTTCAACTATAAAACCTACATTCCAACAAGCAACAGAAGCTGAAGAAAGCAATACTAAGGTGAAGGATGCCAAAGGCCTTCAAATACAGTACATCAAGACTTCAACCAACCAAACAATAATTACAACACCAGATATAACCTCTTACGTAAGCCAGATATATTGGAAAGAAGAAGACCAGAGTGAACCACTATGCCAAACATGGAGATTGGATTTACTGGAACGAAAATTTAATGACTACAAAGGGGTCACTCTCTATGATAAATTGATAACTGGATGGTCTCCCTGGATTCAAACAATGTGCGTAGGAAGAAAGGGAGACACATTTGAGAAGCTAAAGGCAATGATATGGAAGCTTGCCTGGCACAAAAAGAAAGCTAGAATTAGACTTAAATGAACTTCTCTCTTTTTTCTGTTGTAAGTGTTAGGACTTGCAATAATAAAGCTTAATTTTTTTCTCTCAATTGTTGTAAGATATAAACTGAGTCTATATTTAGGATCTATATCTTTAAGGGAATGAAAATTAGCTACAAATAATAAAACATACTTTCTTAACTATAGATGAATTGTAAGGATGACAAATAGCATATAATTATAATTACTATATAATGAAATAGATTAGCTATCAGAACATAACTGAATTATATTATAGAATTTGCAATGATATAATAAAAGATATTATTTAAAAAAATGGATGAACTACTAAGATGTTAAATTGAATATATTTGTTGTAATGATAGAGCTAAAATTTTTCTTAATGGACTAAGGGGAATCTTTAAAAGATATACATTGATTCTACACTTAACTTTTAGACCTTTAAAGGAAAGGAAAGTTAGCTATTAGAATTGACTTATATTACAGAATTTGGAAGGATACAATAAAAGATATTTTCTCAGTGAACTTTTAAGACCTTAAATAGAAAAAAAAGGTATAACATAAGAAAGCACTGAAATGAACAATATATGTATTTTAGACAGGATAATTACTATATAATAAAATGGGGAAATGTGGGCTACCCGAAAACTAAGTTTTCTTTTATATATTATAGGCTAGTTCAGATTATCTTATTCCAATTAGGTAAAACGTAAAAACAGGACATGGATATGTATATGTGAAAATATAATGAAAATTGTTCTAATTGATTGTGTTATGATTAGAAATGTATTAATTTGATTAATTTGACTATGCTATCATAACTAAGGGAATTGGAGAGGGAATTCTTTTTGATGTAACTTGACCTATCTACAAATGACTTTGTTATTTACTATTGTTTACTTTTAACTACCCAACCACCGTATTGCCTCATAAATACCTGGATGTAAAACTAAAAAATCAATAAAACTTGTATTAAAAAAGAAAAAAAGAAAAAAAATGTAGTCTAAGTCTATTGTTAGATCATGGGTATGAAACTATGGTCCTTTTATGACTTGTGGACTTCAACTCCCAAAATTCCTGAGCCAGCTATGTCATAAAGGAGCCATAGTTCCCCACCTCTGGTTTAGATTATTAAGACCAGCACTTTAAATTGGTTTCAGAAATACAGTGGAAATAAAGTTGGTATTCCACTGGAATAATATTTTTGCTACCTGACTGTAACCTAGCCACTTCCTCAAGGTAATCTTAAAATTCAGGTAATCTTAATCATGGCCCTCACCTTTGCAATATCCATGCAATCTTTCAGGCCTTTTGGCATGGACTAATATCGCCACACATTCAGAGCACACAAAGTCACTTAAGTTGTATTTAGGCTTGCAGCATTGATACAAAGGTACTTCAGGTCATCATAAAAATTGAAGATGGGGCACTTATTCGGCTTTGTTGAATAGCCTGGAAAACGAGAGAAAATGCAGCATAAAATTCATGTTCCTTACTTCAATTATCGGTCTATCGTAATTACACCTGTTCTGGTGAGAATAAAGACATACTTAAAATTTAGGAGTAATCAAGTCCCTGATGAAATCAATCATAAGCAAGCAAGCAAGCAAGCAAATAAACAAAACTCCTATTAATTTTAAAGCAGCAGATTTCCCAAAGCAGGAATCTCACCCTCAATTAAACAAACATTTAATGTATTAGTGTAGGTCATATAGAGACTGAGACAGGGACAAAATGTAAAATTCCAGGCATGATCATCCTTAAAGGTGAAATAACATGCTAGTTCATTGCATTTCAGCCTGGAGGCAGGGGAGGAAGCCTATATATAACCAAACTAAAAATATGTTGGCTATTTATTTTTAACATTTTGCATTTGTCTTACTAGAACATTGCTACGGCAATGTACTGTACAGTATTGTACATGCCATAGTGTTCCCTCTGATGCTCTATGGAAGCAAATGTTGCACTTTGAAGAAGCATGACAGGAAGAGTAGTGATGCCTTTGAATTTTGGTGTTGGAGTCCTGAGAATACTGTGGACAGCCAAGAAAACAAATCAATGGATAATCAAACGCATCAACCCAGACGTTCTCACTCAAGTCACAAATAACTAGGCTTCAATCGTCCTGCTTCGGACACATGCTAAGGCCCACCTCCCTGGAAAGGATATAATGCTGGAAAAGGAAGAAGGAAAGAGAAGAGCCAGCAACAAAGTGGATGGAACCAGTTACAATAGTGATGAATGCACTGTTGGATGAGCTGAAAGAGCAGGTTAGGGACAGGCTATGGAGAAACTCGATTTGGTTCCTAGGAGTTAACTACTTGGTGGGACATAATCATCAATTATCAACGTATTACAGGATTGTGATTTGGGCAACCACTGCTGCTGAACCTCTCCAAAATTACCAGAATGGGACAACTTGTTACAGCCAACTTGCCATGGCCAACTCACTGTGGGACAACTCGCTAAGGTCAACTCGCCATGGGACAACTCTCTGCGGGACAATTCAACAATTCAATTTCATTATTTAAAATAATTTTAAAAAAATATTTTATTTTATTTTAATTCCATTTATATCCCGCCCTTCTCTGAAGACTCAGGGCGGCTTACAAGCTTAGCAGTAGCCTTCATTCTATGTATATGCCTGCTTATTAGGGCTTTCGCCCCCCCCCCAGCGGCCTTATTACAAAGTCAGCTTAATTGCCCCCAACAATCTGGGTCTTCATTTTACCTACCTCGGAAGGATGGAAGGCTGAGTCAACCTTGAGCCTGGTGGGACTCGAACCTGCACTAATTGCAGGCAGCTGGTGTTACTTAAGGAGGCATTAGCCCCCTACTCCACCAAGGCTCTTGATTTTAATTTTTATCATTCACATTTCATTTGGTCCCTCTTTTGGCATCTTTTCTTTAGTGATTGTATTCCACCTGTCAGAACCCTATGTTCTGTGTGCATGGGATTCCTTATTCTTTTTAGGTTCTGCCATTCTTCAGGGGCGGGGGGAAGCTTGAGGTGCTGATGTGTATTGGCTTTGCTCTGTCTCTTGCTCTCTCCTCTTTGATGTGTTTCTAACGGGATGAGAATGGAATGTACCTCTGGCCATCTGCTTTAGCTACGAGTGTGGAAGAAACAGCGCAGACACCTAACAGCCCTGGAAGTGGCGCCTTATCACTCTGTTCCCATGGTGTTTTCACACCTGCGGATTGGCCTGTTTGAACCTTCCAGATGGACAGTTTGGGTTTAATTACTTGATTCACCTGGGGAACCCTCATATTCTGCCTTCTATTCCTGCTGTCAACACCTCCCAATAAAAGTTCCTTTTGAAATGATGCCATTTCAAGAGATTTGCTTTCTTGGGAGAACTGATTGAGGTGGGTCCTTACACCACCATTTTCTCCTATATTAATGTAACCAGTGGTGGGATTCAGCTGGTTTGTACCACTTTGGCAGAACTGGTAGCTAATTTTTTATTGCCCAGGCCCAGAATGGACTTCTGGAAGCAGCATCCACACAGACAACTGGTTGTTCACATATTTGAATCACTGAACATAACTCTTTTCCCATGTCGAGTTATCCTATGGGAAGTTGGCCACGATGAATTGTCCTAGGACCTAGGGTGAGTTGACTATGGCAAGTTGTCCTTGACCCCAAAATTACAGCAAGGGTCTCTTCTGCTCAGATGCCCAGGTGCTGGAGAAACCTCATTCCTCAAAGATTGTGCTATGCATTAATAATAGATATACAAATCTCTGTACATGAATGATCTGCTAGGAGGGATTCTCAGAGGAAGAGGTAGGAGAAGCTCTCAAGCTGCAGTTCAGAGTTTACTGTTTTACCAATTACCTCAACCTGTAGAAGCGAAAAGGGCTGGAAATTGTATCCTAAAAAAATTGGCTGAAGATTCCCTGCTTTTCCTCAGCAGGTACTATGTAGCTAATCTTAGCTGATCTCAAAAAAAGCTAAATAGCACAGAACCTGGATAATACTTGGATAAGACACCACTAAGAAATCCTAGAGTGTTTGGTAAACCAGGATATTAAAAGAAGAAGAAAGCAATGGGACAAACTTTCTTATTGCCAAGAAAACTGCATCAACATGTCCAAGCAGTTGCTTGAGTGAAAAATTCCCCTTATCTTTTTCTATTAAAATGCTAGATGAATATATATTTATATATATATACGTCTGTAAAGCGGTATCAGGTATTATTCTCTGCCAACTATATGCAGGTGCACATATCTATTTTCCCCCCTATTTCAGATAAATATTTGTTCCCTACATGGTGAACAACTGAACAAATCCAGGCACATAATTAATATTTTATTTATTTATTTATTTATTTGTTTTATATACCGCCCTTCTCCCAGAGGACTCAGGGCGGTGTACAGAGCAATAAAGTAAGAATACAATAAAGCAACAGAGTGAGAAAATTGTAAAACCCAAATCCATCAGGCCAGGCCGGCTTGTTGGAATAGATAAGTTTTTAGATCACGCCAGAAGGAGCGAAGGTCGGGGGCCATCTGGATTTCAGCTGGTAAGCGGTTCCAAAGGATTGGCGCACCCACAGAGAATGCTCTCCCCCTGGGGGTCACCAGCCAACATTCTCTGACCGGTGGCACCCTGAGGAGGCCCTCTCTGTGGGAGCGCACAGGACGGAGGGATGTTGACGCTGGCAGTAGGTGCTCCCGTAGGTAATCCAGACCCACGCCATGTAGTGCTTTGTATGTCATCACTAGCACCTTGAATTTCACCCGGAAGGCAACTGGAAGCCAGTGCAGCTCACGGAGCAGAGGTGTAATATGGGAGTATCGGGAGACCCCCAAAAGCATTCGTGCAGCTGCACTCTGCTTTTCCATCAAAATTCTCTTTCCCTTGGGTGGATCGCTGTGCCCTCATAATGTACATCAGTGTACATTACGTGTGCATCAATATACATTGTATTGACAAGAATATATTCTGCATGCCTCTAAATATACATCTCTGCTTGTCAATATACTGTACATTGATGTACGTACTGAGTAGAAAACAGTATACTGGTTTTAAGGCACTCCACTGTATAGCCGTACAGCACTGATGATTTTACCTGGTTTGGTAAAGAAATGTCTGCAAGAAAACCACAGAAGTCCACAGAAGACCAAGGACCCCACTGGACTGGACTGGATTGGGGACAAAAAGGGAAGGGTCATTCTTCCTTCACAATTTACATTTTCTGGACTGGTTTCTAGTGTGTTATGAACCAGGTTTGAAATCTCAGCTACAAGCAAGGTGACATTTAAGTATGCTAAAATCCCCAAACTACAGGTTCCTGATCTTTGGGTCATAATCGCAATGGGGGGGGGAAAAAGATAAAAAAGAATAAAAGAAAATAATATTGCAATTTGCAGATAAGACTGGAAAGTAATATTGCATCAAGCAAGGATATCTGTTTCAAACAACAAAGCGCCTTAATGTGTATTCTACTTGAAACACTAATTCTATTGTATTGATGTTGTTGTGTTCTGTCACCTTTTAGCTAAGAAGGTACTTCTCTAGATATGCCAGGAATACTTATGGAAAGAAGCTTATTGTGTTGCATTGTTCATTAAGCATGCTTTATGTCTCCCCAGGGTGAGTACTGGAAGCAGAGAAAGTCTTTGGAAACATCTCTCACACACTGCTATGCACTTGGATAACAAATCCACAAGAATAACTGAATTCTTACTGCCTATTCGTGTGGTTAAATTGCTTGTCAATAGTTTTTTTTCCCCCTAGACTTGAGCTGCCAGGACACCTGGATTCATCGTAGATTCTACCTTTTTTTAAAAAAAAAAATTCCAGGCTAAAGTGATGCAATGTGGATTTCTACAGTGCTTTGATATAGAGGTACTATGGAAGGACTCCTAGAAAAATTGCTTTCCCGGTTAGTAGGGGGAGAGCAAGGAAGAGGGTACTGCTTGCATTGAAGTAACCAGGATGTCAGTCTTTCTATTTAATGCAGACATGTCAAACACAAGGCCCGGGGGCCGGATCCGGCCCGCGAAGTGGTTTCATGTGGCCCGCAAAGCCATCCTGGAAACAGTGAGGGAACGGCCCCCACTGCCTTGGCCCTGGCCCAGAGACCCTCCTTCTGCCAGAGACCCTCAGATCTGTCCCACTCCTGCCCAGGCCCCCATAGGCACCCTTGATGCGAACGATGTAGAGCTGGCCATGCCCACCCAGTAGGCCATATGCACTTTAACCATGCCCACCCAGTAGGCCACGCCCACCCTGGCCACACCCACCTGGCCCCCTGAGGGCAACCGCAATGCTGATGCGGCCCTCAATGAAATTGAGTTTGACACCCCTGATTTAATGATAAAGGCAGCATTGCAAGGATCTTTCTACTCTAAATTTGTGGAGGACAGAATTAAGGACCATTTATAGTTCATCCTACTTTTCTGTCTTTTCCACCATGGTTATTTAAAGGGCTTTTGATGGCATATCCAGGTAAAAAAAAGGTTGCAAATTATTTTTAAAAGAGAATGGAGTTCTTGAAAGTGATTCTTAGAGCCCAGGTGGGCAAATTCATCATGCATGCAGTTTACCGGTTATTAGTCAGCCTTGCTATACTGAGATATATGTGTATTTCTGGTGAAATTATGAGGAAGAATTATTTCTGTATTTGAATCTATAAACATAAATCAAGCTATACACATTTTATGCAAATCTGTGTCTCCTTAAAAAAAATGAATTATATAGCAAGCAATCATAGCTATAAATCAAGGGTCTTCAAACTTGGCCCTTTGATGACTTGTGGACTTCTGGGAGTTGAAGTCCAGAAGTCATAAAAGGGCCATGTTTGAAGACCCCCTTCTATAAGTGAATTGGCCCAGCATCTTCTAGTGAAAACTACAATGAAAGAAATTATAGAAGAAGAAAAAATAAGACAAAATCAGCAAAGTTCATTAAGGTGAGTATACAATGAAATCTTGACATAGGATATACAAAGGCTTCTACTATTAATAGCAACAGCTACGCATTTCACAACTTTCCTAGATATTCTGTAAATTAATTTTGCAACAGCTGTTCTATAATTGCTGGTTGGGGTTGATTTGAAAATTTGCTGACAATGGCACAATGAACCTAAGATGTCATATATAAGATAAAGGGCAGTTTAATAGCATGAATCACGTACAGGTTCAATGCAGTATTTAAATGCAAAAGACGTCCTGCTAAGAGATACTGTTGTAATTTTCCATTATCACCATTGAGGGCAAGTAATTGATTCATGAATGTAAATGTCTTTCTATGTGGAGTGTGAAGGATATTATGAAAATATGTGCCATAGCTGATAAATATTATGTTTATTAGGTACAGTGGTACCTTGATACTCAACTGCTTTGATATTTATGCATTTCGAAGTGAAAATTTCATCCTAGTACTGTTGAGTATTGTTTGATACTCAATGCACAAGCTAAAACTTGTTGATGTTGGCTGCCTTATGACCCACTATATAATTCCTTCTAGGAAAAATTTGTTTGGTACTCATCAATTTTGGTACTCATCACGCCTTCTGGGACCAATTAACGTTGAGTACTGAGCTACCATTGTATTTATCATATCTAACAAACACTTCCAGCGGTCTGTTCTGGGCCTTGCGAAAAAGGGCCAGGGCTTCAGCCGGTTCACCAAAGTCAACAAAAAATTAGCTACAAGTTCTACTGAATTGGTGCCAACCAGCTGAATCCCACCACTGCTTAAAATGGTCATTAGGGCAGAGAACCAGTTGTTAAATTATTTGAATCCCACCACTGGAAAATACCCAAGGATGGTTCCTTTTGAGCAGCATTCCAGGAATTCTGGAATGTTTGAATGTCAACAAAATTCTATTCTATTTCAAGAAGTTGATCAAGAAGTCAGTACTGATCCTTGAGGATTTGGCTCAGAGAAAGAATAATGGCCCTGTCCGTATTGCAATAACCCCTATTTGTGAAGAGGCCTGGTTATTTTGAAGGGTTTTGTTCTTGATTTCCCGCTACCTTTTTTACTTCACAATATAAAGATTCTCTCTGTGGTATATTATGAGACTTGGAATTTGTTTGTCGAGACCAGGTTCAGGCTGCTTCTTCTTAGCATCAATATTCTATGCTTCCTCAATAATTATTGATTTATAAAGGGTATTTGGAGAAAATATTTTGAAAGTTTCTTTAAGCATCCCCATTATTGTTTATTGGTGTTAAATATTCAAAAATGGACTTCCGGTGGCTGCGCGGCACCGGAGACAGCCTTCCCGGGCTGCCCGCGGCTCAGCTGTGTGTTTTTTCGCCCGAAACAGCGCCGATCAGCTGTTCGGGCGAATTTGAAGCCCCCTCCTCGGGAGAAGAGGAGGGGGTGAGGCCCCAGATAGGGGTAGAGTTCTCCGGGGCCGCCTGAGCTTGGAGCTTGGGCGGCTGAAGGATTGAACTCCCCCGAAGCCTGGGTTGCTCCCAGCTGGCCGGCGTCTCTGCTCCCAGCTGGCCGGCGTCTCTGCTCCCAGCTGGCCGGCGTCTCTGCTCCGGATTTCTTGGAGCAGAGCCAGGCGTCTGCGACCACCCCTGCCTGAGGAAAGGACTATGGATTAAAAGGAGCAGGCAGAGCGGTACAAGAGGAAAAGGTGAAGAGGATTCTTTTATTTTACTCTCGAGCTTGATGGATTTTTTAAACTTTAAGTGAAAGTGCGTCACAATTGAAAGTGAAAGATGGCGGCTAAACCTCCCCCTAAAACTCTTCGGAGTGGTGGATCTTCTACGGTGCAACAATCATCATTACAGGCGTTGCACCCTCCTGATGTATTGACACCGAAGGACTTACGAGATGCTCTGGATAAACATGCCCAGATACTTTTGGAATCAATCAATCAATCAATGGGTGATAAATTTGCACAGATGGAGCAGAAATTGGAGAAACTGGAGGAGAGAATAGAAGAGAGGATGGAACAGAAGTTCAGCGTGATGAAGGTAGACATTTTGTCTTCAGTGCATAAAGTGGCGGAATGTGTGGATGATTTGGATGAAAAAGTGGATGACTTGACTCAAAAGAATGCCATATTAGAAGCAAAAGTACGGGAGAATGAAGATTTAAGAGACAAAATGGAAAGGGAATTAAGTCTTGCTCAATATTACCAGATGCAGTTTGCTGTTAGAATCAGAGGCTTAAAAGAGAATATTAAGGAAGATTTAAAGCAGCTGGTTTCTGAGGCTCTTGAAGTGGTATTGAATCAGCCAGCATCTGAAATAAGAGAAGCTATGGATAAAGTGTTCCGTGTGAATTCATGGATTGCTAGACAGAGAAAGCTACCTAGAGATGTGGTGGTCTACTTTGCAAAAAGAGAAATTAGAGATGAAGTTATACAAGCTGCCTATGATGCTAAAGTTGTGATTGCTGATCAAGAAGTCTTGGTTTTAAAAGAAATTCCTCCAAAGATTTTAAGGAAAAGGAAAGACTTCACATTTCTTGTGCAAGAGCTTAAGCAACGAGATATAAGGTTCAGATGGGAGATTCCAGATGGGTTGATGGTGATGTATGAAGGCAAAAGGTACCGGCTGATTACTGTGAAGCAAGCGCGTGATTTCTATAATGTTTTAAAAGCAACCCCATTAACACTTCTGGAAGCTGCAAAGGGATCTGGAGAAGGAGAACATCAAGAGGTTGAAGTAGAGGAAAACGGTGCTGGAGGAGATCAAGCTATAACTTCTTTGGATGGTCCTAGAGAGCAAAGGGTAACGCGTGCTGCTTTAAAACGAGCAAAGAAAATAAAAGAACAAGACCAGCAAAAGTCTTCGGAATCTTCACAACGTACTCATAGCCAAGCAGTGGGAGGAGCACGGCCTAAAGAAGATAGTCCTATCAAAGCAGTGCTTCAAGAGCTTTGGGAGGATATGCATGGCAACTAAATTTTTGACTTGGAACGTTAATGGACTAAATTCACCACAGAAGAGAAAGAAAGTTTTTCAATATTTAAAACAATTCAAGATAGATGTTATATGTTTGCAAGAAACGCATATTAGGGCTATGGACCAAAAGCTTTTATTGAACTCAAGACTGGGTACGCACTTTGTTGCCTCTGCAATGAATAAGAAAAATGGAGTGGTTGTTTATATTAAAAGTGCCATAACAGCGGACTTAATTGAAGCAGACAAGCATGGAAGATACGTACTGATAGACTTGTTGCTAGAAGGCAAAAAGACGCTTTTAGTTGGACTGTATGCCCCTTATCAACAACAACAACAGGCTGACTTTTTTAGTTTACTTCATACAAAGCTTACCCAGTTGGATTATAAATCTTTTATTTTTATGGGGGACTGGAATGGTGTTTTGGATGTACAGATGGATAAGGCTGGAGCTTTTAAGCGCATTCCAAGTCATGCTAGACTGCCTAAATATTTTTTTGAAATGAAGGATGACTTGGAACTGCGAGATATTTGGCGTGAGAGACACTTGCAGGAAAAGGATTATACTTTTTATTCTGATAGACATCAATCTTTTTCGAGGATTGATTTTATTTTGGTGACTAATGACTTTTTTTTGAGGATTAAAAAGGTGAAGATTTGTGCAAGAACTATCTCTGATCATAGTCCAGTTTGGTTAGAGATTGATAAGGAGAAAAGAGACAGGCGCTCGTGGCGCGTAAATGAGAATTTGTTTAGAAATCAGAGAAATGTGGAAGAATGCAAACAGCGGATGAAGGATTTTTTTGAAACTAATATGAACAAAGGTACCTCTATGGATATGGTGTGGGATGCTAGCAAGGCCTACATGAGAGGGGTGTTGATATATATGAATAATAAACATAGACGTGCTGTGGAAGCTAGGAGGAAAGAACTGGAGAATGAAATAAAGGAAAAAGAAAAGGCTTTGATTTTGAACTCAGAGGATGTGAAGACTAAGGAGGCTATTAAATTGTTAAGAGGACAATTTGAAAAATTAATGGCTGACCAAGTGGCAACCAATCTGCGGTTTGCCAGGCATAATACTTTTTGCAACGCTAATAAACCAGGTAGATGGTTAGCTTATAGATTGAGGAAAAAACAAAGGGCTTCTAATATAGACAAGATTGAGCATAAAGGAAGGGTTGTGTTTCAACAGGACCTCATCAAGGACGCTTTTGTGGATTTTTATTCTAAATTATATGCTAAGGAGAAAATTAATGAAAAAGACATTGATATATATTTGGAGAATGCTAGCATCCCGGTTCTTACGCAAGTACAAAAAGAAGGGATTAATCAATTGATTACAGAAGAAGAAATTTTTACAGCAATTAAGGAATTGAAGGTGGATAAAGCACCAGGTACGGATGGTTTGACTGCGGCCTATTACAAAAATCTACAAATAGAGATGATAAAACCATTAAAGGAACTGTTCCAGACAATCCAGAGGGGGGGAAAGGTGCCACCGTCTTGGAGAACAGCTTTTATTTCCTTGATTCCGAAGGAAGACCAAGATGCTACTCAAGTTAAAAATTACAGACCGATATCGCTTTTAAATACAGATTACAAGATATTTGCTAAGGTTTTGGCTAATAGACTGATGAGGGTTCTGCAACAGGTGATTCATGGGGACCAAACGGGGTTTATTAGTGGTAGGCAAATGAAAAATAATGTGAGGCATATAGTTGATGTGTTAGAGTTTTTGGAAAGGAACAACCAGATCTCTGCGGCGCTAATTTTCTTAGATGCTGAAAAAGCTTTTGATCAATTGAATTGGCAATTTTTGTTGAAAGTTTTAGACAAAATGGATTTTGGGGAAAATTTTTTGCAACCGATTAGGGCATTATATCAAAAACAAACTGCCCGAATTATAGTTAATAATAGCTTGACAGAAGCATGTAATATTGAGAAGGGCACAAGGCAAGGGTGTCCGTTATCGCCCTTGTTATTTGTGTTAACATTAGAGATATTATTGGTTAAAATACGGAATTCGGAAAAAATTAAGGGGATACAAATTAGAGATCAGGATTATAGATTGAGAGCATTCGCAGATGATCTGGTTGTTACAGTGACCCAGCCAGAGAACTCTGTTGTGGACCTGATGGAGATAATAACACAATATGGGAAGGTTTCTGGATTTAAAGTTAATACACAGAAAACCAAAATTTTGGTCAGAAATATGACAGTTTTGCAAAAGGCTCTTTTAGAAGGACTAACTGGATTTGAGATTGTTAAAAGGGTTAAATATTTGGGGGTGTTTTTGTCGCCCTCTAATACAAAGTTATATAAAAATAATTATGAAAAACTATGGGGGAAAATTCAAAAGGAATTGGAGAATTGGGAAAAATTGCAATTGTCTTTGTTGGGACGGATTGCAGCAGTGAAAATGAATGTCCTGCCTAAATTTTTATTTCTATTTCAAATGATACCGATTCTTAAGAAAGATTCTAATTTGGAGGAATGGCAGCGAGGTATCAATAAATTTGTGTGGGCAGGGAAAAAGCCACGAGTTAAACTTAAGATTATGCAGGATACTCGTGAGAGAGGTGGGCTTAAAATGCCCAATCTTAAACTATATTATGAAGCTGCTGCATTAGTAGGAATAAGTGATTGGATTAATTTGACACAAGAGAGATTATTAAATCTTGAGGGCCATGATTTGTTGTTTGGCTGGCATGCATATTTGTTGTATGACAAGAAGGTAGATAATGTGTTTAGAGTGCATATTTTAAGACAGGCATTGCTGAGAGTTTGGAAGAAGTACAGACATAAGTTAGATTGCAAGATACCACTGTGGGCAATTCCAAAACACGCAATAGAAAATATACATGCTGGTTTCAAACATGATGTGACTACGTACAAGGAGATCCTAAGTTTGGAAAGAAATGTCTGGTGTTTGAAATCATATAGCCTCTTGCGAGAAGGGAAGGTTGTTCAAAACTGGTTTCAATATACTCAGTTACGGGCCAGGTGGAAAGAAGATCAGAAAAATGGTTTTACAATGACTGATGAAAATTTGATAAAGCAAATTAGAAACCAGGGACCAGCACATATTAAACGGATATATCTTGCGTTGATAGAGATTGATTCAGAAACAGAACTTGTTAAGGATTGTATGATAAAATGGGCCCAAAACATCCAGGAAGTTATTACAATGGACACGTGGGAAAAGATTTGGGTGAGGAACGTAAAATTTACACAAGCTCAAAATCTAAGAGAGAATTTTTACAAAATGTTTTATAGATGGCATTTAGATCCTAAAAAGCTCGCAAGTATGTATCCGAATTATCAGCCTAAATGTTGGAGGTGCGGTGATGAAGATGCAACATATTTTTATATATGGTGGACATGTAAAAAGGTTAAGGCCTTTTGGATAAAAGTTTGGTGGAATATGCAGAAGATTTTTAAACAGAGGATAAAGTTTTGTCCGCAACTTTTTTTGTTGGGAATAATTACAGATGCTACAGTTGTGGACACTAAGTTGATGTTGAATTTAATTACGGCAGCAAGACTCTTGATAGGTCAGTATTGGAAGAAAGAGGAATTGCCGTCTATAGAAGAGTGGACTTTAAAGGTTTCCGACCTGGCAGAGATGGCGAAGATTTCGGCCTATTTGAAAGATCACTCGCAAGAACGCTATATTATGGAATGGAGAAAATGGATTGAGTTTATCCAGAATAAGTATAGGGTTAAGAAGTTTTATGTAGCATTTGAATAAGTCTTCTTTCTTTTTTCTTCTTTTTTTCTTTTAGTTTTTTTATATATATATTTAATATTACTAAGGTTTGTTTTATCCTATATAAGCTAGAGAGTGATGGATTTTAGAGTTTATAGTTGTTAGTATATGATTGTTTATGATCGGTTTTTTTTATATATACCTTGTATTTAGCTCTGGGAAGTCGGGGGGGGGAGGGGGGGAGGGGGGAGAGGTAGGGGGGAGGGTGAAGGGAGGGGGAGGGTGGGTTTTAAAGAAAAATTGTATGTTAAAACTTTTCAATAAAAAATATTCAAAAATGGGAAATGCTCTCTGTGGACCTTGCCTAGGTATAAAATCCATGGCACACTCCTTTGTGACATTTTCATCATTAATTTCCTTTGCAGAAACTGGAATTGTGGGAGTGTGGGTGGAGGCTGGGAGTGGCCACCGTTTCAGTGGGAGGAATGGTAAAAACATTTTGATACAGTACTGCAGTCCACCTTTACTCAAAGGAGGAAGAGAATTCTATGGTAGCAGTTGTGGTTTCTCAATCTTCATTTGTGAGTCCAATTTTAATGTATTTTATCAGTTCAGGATGCAAAGATGGCTTGTTTTCTTCTATCTATCTTTAATTTTATTTAGCATTTTCATGTGCTAAGACATCAAACATTTTTGTTCATTTTGATGGCTTTGAAAGGACCATCGTTTCTAGTTTATTCTGTGACACTTCTTTATAATATACAGAGACTATTACTCCAAATCACTTGAACCTTCTGATATGTTTTGGTAATGCATCTCTCTCTCTCTCTCTCTCTCTCTCTCTTTCTTTCTTTCTTTCTTTCTTCTTTTCTTTGTTTCTTTGTTTCTTTCCTTCCTTCCTTCCTTCCTTCCTTCCTTCCTCCCACCCTCTCCCTCCTTCCCTCCCTCCCTCCTTCCTTCCTTCCTTTTTTTGCAATATAGAAGTGGCCTCCTTATGTATTAAAACATCAAGTAAACTCTTAGTGACTTCGCTATGGATTAATGATCTTTTATCAACTATTTTCTACTCAGAAGAATTAGGTTTTTATCCCACGCTTTTATCCAAGGTGTCTGAACAGTATGTAAATATCTCCCTCCTTTATCCAAGTTCATCTAAAAAGCTTTATATCTGACAGGAGATTAGACTCCAGTTTCCCCTGACTTCTGGCCAATACTAATTACTTCATGCAGGGCCATCCCTGGGAAAGGTCAAAAAAAGTCAAGCTGGTAGCTGCAACTGCAGAGATCAAAGATCCCTCCCCCATTTTCCCATCAGTCATATGTGAAGCACATGTAAAAAAGAGATGGATCTTTGACTGTACAGTTGCTATCCCCTCTTGGTGTTTCTGACTCCTCTTAACTGACTCTGTAATGCAGCAGTCTCCAAACTTGGCCACTTTAAGATTTGTGGACTTCAACTCCCAGAATTCCCTTGTAAAATCTGTACCTTGAGACTGTAAAGCAGCAACAGCACAGTTGTTACTTTGAGGTCTTCTGGACATGGAACAACCACCTGGAACATTTTGTCAAATTGATTTTAGTGGCCAAAAAAAATTATTCTTTCGTTCTTGGGGCATTTTTTGCAATATTTCTAAAAATAAAATAAAATGCTATGTTCTTTTCAGTGTTTTTAGCCTTACTTTTTAGCAGTAGAATTACACACCCAGATCTGTTCATAATTCACCATACCCCCTTTGCAAACCCAATTTCAGTGGGATGGGTCATGGGATTAATCCACAAAAAACAATCCATATGTCAAAATGACTTTAAAGGAATTACAGGCAGGATAAGCAATTGTTAATATGTTTTATTCAAAGGTGAACAATTAAACATTCTTGTTGTATGCAAGGAGGTGTTTGTCCCTTGCAAGCATTTCTGTCTACTAAAAATGATTGATGTAATCCTAGTAGTTACCAAGTGAAAGTTAAATATTCTTAAAAATAAAGAATATTTTGTCTAGATTTATCACTATTAATCCATAGCCTGCAAATCACATGCATTAATATGTAGTAAATTATATTCCTTAAATAACAGAAGGAAACTGTGATAAAGTCATATAACTGAAAGTAAATGCTTTCAGTTACCCTTTTGGAAAATAATATGGTACAGTATAGTGATTCAGACTCCTAATTTTCATTGTAAACTTGCAGAATCAATCTTTTTAGTTGCAACTTACTAACATTGCTTATGGCCCCTACTATATTCTTGACCTCTCCCTGATTCCTCTGATTCTCTGGGATTTACAAAGTCTCTAGTGGGCTTCATTTGATATATTTGGGAGCCCAACCAATTGAGAAGGTGCCCAAAGTGAATGCTTGATTATGGTGGTTAATACAGCTGGCAAATTGCAATACTTTCATTGCAATGGCTGCAAGTCATGCCTAAGACAGGGACGGTCAGACCTGCTAAGCTGAAAGAATGAACTAAACACCTATTAAGACTTCCGCTAATGCAGTCAGATTATATAAGCCCATGAAAGCTCCCTTGTTTCCAAGCCTGAAAAATAAATGGATGATGACAACAATTAAGTCCCAAATCCCTCCTCCTTATTCCCAAGGCTTTCTACAATAACAACAACCCATGAGATTCTTGAATTTTGTACTTGTAGGCTTGTTTCTTTTCAAAATCTCAAGAACTGAGACTCTGGCCTCATAAATGGAAAATCCAAGTTCAGATTCTGTTCACTCGATCTGTGGATCGGATTGGAAAACCCTGAATAAGTTTACCTCTCAGTTTGAGCTGCAGTGCTGTGACGAGGAAGTTTCACTTTGGAGAAAATAACAGAGCAAGCAAGAAGGCAGAAATCCCAAGCGGCATATCATCTTTTCCTTCTTCTGTTATGCCTGCAATTCACCCCAATCTTATTTGATTGGCGGCAGCGGGGGGGGGGGGAACAGCCATGTAGCAGAAAAAAAAGTTATTAAATACATCATCTTACCTAGGCACAGACAGAATACTGTGGTTAAAACTTCCATGTCGCAGCATTATTATTGACTGTCCCAATGAGTTAATTTCAAAACAAAGCTCTGAACATAGCTGATCCTAAATACCCTCTATATCAGAGGTCCCCAAACTTTTGGGCACCAGGGACCAGTTCTGTGGAGAGAGGTTTTTCCATGGACCGGAGGGTGTGTGGTTTTGTGTGCTGCCTGCATCTCGCGGATGGGGCTTTGCTTGTTTGTAATGACCAGTTGCTGGTATGCTGTGGCCCAGTACTGGTCCACAGACTGAGGGTTGGGGAACCCCTACTCTAGATGAATACTGAATGACAGTTCACAAAAATTAACATGTTAGAAGTGCAAAGCCAAGAGAGTTTTTTGAAGAATTTGCTATATGATCTGGATGTTTCCTGGGATGTAGAGTTCACAGTTCATCAAAGCTGCTACAAGGAGTCCCCGACATACAAGCATTCGGTAAGCAACTGTTTGAAGTTACAATGGCACTAAAAAGGGGGACTTATGATTGGTTCTCGCACTTAAAACCATTACACTTAAAACCAAGGTTGTGTGGTCAAAATTTGGGCGGTTGGCAACTGGCATGTATTTATAATGGTGGCAGAGTTCCCAGAGTCATATGACTGCTATTTGTGATCTTCCCTGCCAGCTTCCAACAAGCAAAATCAATTCAGTTCTTAAGCTGAATCAGCTTAATAGCCATGTGGTTCACTTAACTGCAGTGATTTGCTTAACAATGGCAGCAAAAAGGTCATAAAATCAGGCATGTCTCACTTACCACCCTGAAATTGTGGTCCCTGTTGTGATTGTAAATCAGAGACTAACTGTACTGCATTATTCTTCCATAATTTTGACTGAACTAACCAATGTGAGCTACTTGGAAATTAATCCATAGTTAGAGAGAGTTGTATCTGGATTGTTTATTATCAATTCAACATTCTACTCTGCCATTTGAGTTTCATCTTCTACCATGGAGCGCATAACCATATATCCAAGTATAACTCTTATTTCAGTTTCACAATACTGTAACCCTAATAGCTTGGATAGGGAAACATACAGTCCTTGCTTAATGCCATGCTGGAATGCAAATTTAATTCCCTTGTCTCAAGCCCAAATTTCTATAGCTTTTATTAGCCATAAAAATTAGTGCCCTATCATCTGTGTTACATGGGAGAGACCTTTGAGCAGAAAATCATGGTTTTAGCATTGGTACAGCCAATCTAAAAGCTTTATATCATCAGCTTCTCAGAAGAGCTGATACTGCACAAAGTTTTTCTTTCACCTCTAAAGAAGGCTGAAGAACAAACCAGAGACAAGCCAATCAAACATTAGTTTGTTCTCTAGCAAATGAGTCACTGGAGGAAATAAAAATGTTGGGTTGCTGTTTCTTGCTGTACCTCTTCTGATAAAAGGGTTTAGCCTCTTGTTGCCGCTGGAACAATACATTTGTGTCTGCTATCTCCTTCAAAGGAAGGCAACAATGCAAAGGAAGGCATCAATGGCTGCTGGCTAAAGAGGTGACAGCAGAGGTTGCTAGGAATCTTACTGTATGTATCCAAACTATCAGACCTATTTCTTCTGATAAGACAACTCTGAATTTAGAGTATAAAATTCTGGGTTTAAAGACATGGCATCCAACATTCCGTATAATACTCTTAGGGACCCTGATGAACGAATGAAGCTTTTTTTATGCCCTTTGTTCAACACATGGTTATTTAATATTCTAAACAGATCTACGTATTTCAGTTTTTTGTCACATTTGGATGAATTCATTTGAGGGGATTCTCTTTAGATACAAATGAACTCAAGGTGCAAATCTAACATGTTTTAAGACTGCTTACATACAGTACCTTGAAACAATCAGTAACACACAATAGTTGTCAACATTGTACATCCAGAGAAATCAATCACTTTGGGGGGAAAAAAATCATGTCCATCATTTTTTAATAGAACCATGGGAGAAAAAAGGAGTTGAAAAAAAGTCATCATTAGCCAATACAAAATAAAAATGTCTTACAAAATATTCAAACATACAAGCTACATTTTGCTTACAAAAATCATATCATTGTCTGCATAAAGATTGAAACACATTTTAAAATCATTTCATGGAATACAATTCCCTGTGTTTTTTTTAATAAATTGCACACAATTTTTATTGGGGTATTAAAGAGGTTTAGGTACAGGAGGGAAGGAAATGGAATGGCAAACCTTTTCTTTAGTGTGTGAAGATCTCATTTTATTGCTGTTTCCAGTACTGTACTTGGGCTTTTATTTTATTTTTTATTTTTTTGCAAGATTAGCAAATTGCCATTCAGTCCCAATCTAATGACCCTGATTCATTTAGCAGTAGGAATTAACAAAGAAAATCTTGAGTCGCTATCCATATTTTTTTTACCATATGTGCTATATTCGCATCAGGGAGCTACAATTAAATCACAACTTCCCACAGTAGGTTAAAATGCAATCTTCCCAACTTAATATTCTCCTGATGGGAAGGTTGAAATCCCCCCCCCCCAAAAAAAAAAAACCTGGAGCCCGCCAACTTGAGAAAGGTCCTAATGACCAAAATGTGATTAATTATAACATTTACATCTGGTAATTGCCAGTAAACACCTGGTAATTCTCAAGAAATATGATGTTTTCCCAAACCCTCTGTGCTGTACCTGTCATAATACAGAAATGGCTATTATATCAACAAAGAATGACATTACAGGTTCTATTCTTTTAACCATATATTGGGTGCTTTAACCATATACAGTATTGGGTGACTTTTCTCTCTCTCTCTCTTCTCTCTCTCTCTCTCTCTCTCTCTCTCTCTCTCTCTCTCTCTCTCTCTGTGTGTGTGTGTGTGTGTGTGTTTTAATTTAGACTGCTTCCATTCTCCATAAGATGAACCAAACACGAATGGCAGAAACATCCATTCTTCACTAGCAATGTTCTAATTCTGAAGCTGCTACCAATAAGTAGTTCTAAATCAGAGGTCCCCAACCCTTTGGGCACTAGTTCCACGGAGAAAGGTTTTTCCACGGACCAGAGAGTGCGTGGTTTTGTGTGCTGCCTGCATCCCACGGATGGGGCTTTGCTTGTTTGTGTGGACCGGTTGCTGGCATGCTGCAGCCTGGTACTGGTCCACAGACCGGGGGTTGGGGACCCCTGTTCTAACAAGTCTGCTATCGTCCATCCTACTTAGTTTAATTTGTTCTAAATGACAATACAGTATCTCTGCAGGGTCCCAAACAGTGAGCCTGGTCATAGCAATTTGGTTTGACAAAACAGCATTCTTGGCCTACAGTGTTACAGATGCCTAGCATAAAGGTACACCATAATATGTTGAGAAACTAGTTTAGCAAAATGTTAGGAACTGTTATTGCAAACTACACCACTGGGAGTATCTCCTGTTTAAGATTCTATTAAAATTGTATTTTGGGGAAAAGATAAAAATTCACATCGCTCTATAGCACTTTCCTCCTAATTAAATTCTTACCATTTGTTTCCTGGGTTCTGTAAAACAAAATACGGTATGAATGTAAAGCTAACTTTGCATGATTGACTCAAACCACTAACATATTAGCCACCTGCTATTTTACTGCATAAAGGGTGGGAAGTGGAGATACCTCTTTTTCTCTCTTACTTTTTTCCTCCACCATTAATTATGGGGTGGAACAGCCAGACTTGGGTACACAAGAGAAATTAGGGGAAATTCTAATGCTAAAAATTAATTCTAAAAGATTCTTTTCCACACTGAGCACCCAGCTCCACCCTACTGCAGCCAAAGGGATGTCACTGCGGTTTCTTGACATATCAAGAGTACATCACTGATAGAACATCTACATTAGCAGACCTTTCTCTTCATGAACCTAAGCTTCTGCTAATAGCACATAGAATTCTTCTATTCCTCTTAATATCTCTGTTCCATTTTATAGGAAGGTCAGAGTGGCACGGTAAATATACATAAGATTGTACTGCAAAAGTGCTACTTCAATTATTTGTAGGAAAAATAAGCATTTGTGCCCAGAATAGTAATAATACATACTTCATGCTCTTTGACTGCAGGTGTTGGGCAGTGCAACTTAAAGGTTTGGCACAATGTGTCTAATATGACATGTTATTTTCCTTTTAAAGAGGCACTCATATGGGCATTAAATAATAGTTTTTAAAGAAAGAAATACCCCTTGTGGAACTGTTGACTTGCACAACCTCCCGGTAAACAACACTATTCCCACCCACCATTCTCCACTAAAGCTACAATAGATGTGTATAGCAGCAATGGTTAATGATCCTCCATCCTACAAATATCACAAATGCACCTATAAAGCATGCGTATTTAACAGGAACGTCACTGGATTACACAATGCATAGAATTGTTATTGTTAATATTTTCTTTTTTGGCAAGAAATATTTTTTTAATAAATGAAATAATCCCCCTCTCAAAATGTCACTGTTTTTTTAAAAAAATGTTGAAGATATCTTTAGAGCAGGGAACTGCTAGGAAGAACATTATTACTAAACCCCATGTTCTTAATGCTCACATGTTTTCTAGCGATCCACAGGGTTATAAATGCCCTTACATTGTCTCCATAATAAATTGCTTCGAAATAATTTATTTAGGCAGAGCTGGAATATTTTAATTACCCAAAGTAAATTAACATCCGTGCAGAATACTTTTTATAATCAGACATTTTTCTGTTATCATCAACAGAAATATACACACACAAAAAGTCTAATACCCTTGATTGAATTTTGGTATGGTCACAAATAGATAAATGGCTTTAGAATGTAGATTTGTTCCCTAACCAACTAGCTGTCTGTCCTTGGATAAGAAAATACAACAATGCAATATACAGTATTAACTCAGTTTTAGAATTAATCTATTAAAGGCAGCATTTATATTGTCTAATGCAAAATTAATCTGTAATTAAAAACTATGGTTGTTTCCTAAAAGTTGTGCTGTGCACAAAGCAGAAGGATCCAACACATAGATGAACATCTACAGAAGTTCCACAGATTTGTATAAAGGAGGCCAATTAAAAAAAAATCTACATGATCACTAGATCAGGGCTTTTCAACCTTTTCACCCATTGTGCCACTTTTAGGATATGGCAACATCCGAGTACCACCAGTCACCTAGCAAGGTGTCAAAAACTTGACACCCCCCCCAAAAAAGGAAAAAAGTGATGAAGTACAGGTAGTCCTCGACTTACAACAGTTCATTTAGTGACTGTTCAAAGTTACAATGGCACTGAAAAAAGTGCCCCCCAAGCCACAGCCAAGCAAGACGCCTGCCCGCCTGGCAGCACTCTTCCTCCTGTCCGAGATTTTCATTGTTGTGAGTATTCCTGTTGAGGATTGGCAGCGGGGGTGGGGTGGGGAGGTGTTTGGTTTTTATTGCCCCCCCTCTGCTGGGTGGTTGCAGGTTTTGGTCACTTCACATGACCCTGGGACAGTGTGACCATCATAAATATGAATCAGTTGCCAAGCATCTGAATGTAAATCACAAGACCCTGCATATCCTGCAACATTCCAGCTGATCGGCACTTCTTCTGGGCTCAGCAGAAGCGCCAGGATCAGCGCCAAGCTCCAGCTGGAGCCTGGCGTTTATCCTGAACTTCCGCTGAGCCCTGATAGCCCCGAAGAAGCGCTGATCCTGGTGCTTCCGCTGAGCCCTGACAGCCCTGCAGCTCCAGCCTCTCTCGCTCAGGCTTGTGTGGTGCTGCCACCGGTTCAGCTCATTCCCCTCCCCTGCTACTTTTCTAGAATGGTCGCGTACCACCTGCCAGGTGCCAATGTACCACAGGTGGTACCTGTACCACTGGTTGAAAAGCCCTGTACTAGATGACATTAGATATCCACTAAGCTTTGAGTAGCTTTTTCCTGCCATCTAGTGGTTTCCTGGACCTCTGCAGCCCATAAAAGATACTGTACCCTTTACACTTTCCTTTCTTCCATTGCTAGATGTTTTCATCATCACAATTTACATAGGCTGCATCTAAATAATATTAAATAAAGCACTTAGAAATTCCCACAAAAAATGTTAATAAGTTTGCAGACCTTTCAGCATCTACTGAAAGTTGTGCCTCCTTCCTAGCAGTTGGATGTATAGATGTTACTAGACAATTATCTTCACTGTTGCATTGTGCAATACCTCTTCTTCTGATTTCCTAAGGCCAGCAATTTAATACTTGAATGCATAAAAGCAGATCTAGATTTTTCATTTGTGAATTTCTAAGCTATTTCAGGTACTGACCACTTATGTTCATTTGCTTTTATCTACAAGGTTCAGTAGAAACACTGCCATTTGTCCATCTTGCCAACATCCTTCAATTAACTTCAGTGTTAATTGAAGTGGTGTCACAAGCAAACAAGGCTAAGCAATTACGGTTGTCAGCAAGGCATATGGGGACAATTAAAGGAAAAAGAAAGAGGTTGTTCACCAGATCAGGAGTTGGTAATTGACTAGCAAGTTTTAAAGAAATGTAAATTCTCACTGTCTGGGTCCCTATTATAAGTCTGTGGTAGATTGCAAACAGTTTAGAATTCTTTTATTCTATCTCTGTGCCTCCTGATGTTTCCCCCCCCCCCCAAAAAAAGGCCAGAAATACTAAAAAGATGTGTTGAGAGAAAAATCTTCATCAGGGTCTAGTCCAAGCCGGGAATAAACAAAATGGAGACTGCTTTAGAAAGAAGGTTGCAGTTTATTGAAGAAGAGAGCCAGACAGAAAGACGGCTCTGGGAAAACTGACCACGTGTAGTAGGGAGTGGTGGGTTTTTATATCTTCTTGGGCTTTTGTTTGGAGTTGTTCCTGTGCCATGAACTTTGACATGAGTCTGAGTGTGCCTTTCTGTTATTCTGATGGTGGTGGGTTAATCATATTATGTCCCAAAGGTCATATCCTGCTTCCCTGGGGCTGTGGCTGATGAGTGTTGGATTTGATTGTTGATTCTAGGGATCTTTATCTTTCTAATCCCAGCTTCCTGACTCCCAATTTTTCTGACAAAATTATTACATCTGCATTTCTGCAGACATGGTTTCTGTTTTGGGCAGAGACTTGGGGGGAGGGGTTTTTCTGCCTTTGGGGAAATACAATATTCTGCCTTTTAATATTCCCAAAAATATTTCTTTCTCGGGGTTGGGGGGCTGACTTCCCACAGATGATATACAACTATTCACAGACATTTTAACATACATTTTTAACTAGTATGGGTAGTCCTCAGTTCATAACTATTCATTCAGCAACCATTTGAACTTACGACAGTGCTGGAGGAAGAGACTTACAACTAGTCCTTGAAGTTACATCCATCCACTGTGTCCTTCATCCAGACAAAATTTGGGATGCTTGGCAACCAGGTTGCAATTATGTTGGCCGCAATGTCCTGCAGTCATGTGATCATGATTCATTACCAGCTTCTGACAAGTAAAGTCAATGGGGAAGCCAGCAGGAAGTTATGAACGGCTATCATGGGGCGTTATACTTAATGACTGCATAGGATTTGCCCTGCGACAGCAACTAGAAGTGCCAGAATTGTGTCATTGGTCAGTGCACCCATGCAATACCACACTTTACAATTGCATTGCTTAGTGATGGGAGTTCCCTGGTTCAATCACCATTGTTAATTGAGAACTACCTGTATTCATAATCTTCCCACTTGTTTTTGTGAAACCGCTACTAAAGGCAGGGGTTCCAACCCATTGGTTGCGCCCACTACTGTGCTGCGGCCTCTTGGCCAGCGGGCTGCGGAAATGGTTGGCTGGTGCGTGCACGCGTGCACTCCCTCCCACTCATGCTAGCGCTCACGGCCCCTTTTGCACATGCATAGAGCCGCTACTGACGGTTGGGTTTGCGCGGCCCATTTGCACATGTACAAACGGGACTGTCAGTGCTCCACTGGAATGCACAGCCCTGTTTGTGTCCATGTGCACGCATCGATTTGTAAGCTGCTCTCCTTCCCTCGGGGCCATGAGCCCGGAAAGTTTGGAGAAGGTCTGACTTAAGGGATAGAGGGCCATTAAGAAATATGGATTCACATTTTAAAGGACAGCTGTCATGGCCCCCTCAGAGGCTGGTTTGGAGGAGGAGGAGGAAGACTTGGAGCTGGGACCATCCAACAGGGAAGGCATGCCAGGGGTTGAGAATGATGCTGAGGGGCCCCTCAAGCATTGGGGGAGGTGCTCAACCAGACAGAAAGCTGTCTACCTGCAGACACAGGGGAGGATCGGCTGCTGAAAGGCAGTGGTCCTGAGAAGCAGCAGATCTCCTCTGATGAGGAACAGCTTGGGCAGGGGTGGCAGCTGTTGCTCATCAAAATCCACCCACTGCTGCTGTGCATCCCCGGCCTGTCCCACTTCTGCCAGCTCAAGCAGCTGCTTCTCCGGATGATCATATACCCACCATCCAATGTTCCCAGGACTGCGTCCCTTTCACACATGAAACTCTCCGCAGATTCTGGATGCCCCGTTGTGTCTTTCTGAGGCTCTGGCTCCAGCTTGTCGTCCTCGTCAGAGGCAGCCTCTGGTGGAGCCATGACAACAGCTGAACAAACGTGTACAATCACAGGTTCTTTCTCCATTAGCTGAGTTGAAGTACTACCCAGCCCTCTTGTAAAAAAACCCCAAACTATACCGACATGAAACTTGCAGGTCCAGTTGCATCTTTTTTCCAGTTATAGTCACCTGACTTCCTTCCAAAGTAAACAACCGCAACCCAGCCCAATTTATACAGCTAAGTTCTCCTTGGACCTTGTTGGAATAAGAGGGGAAGATTAACTGCAATGTAGCAAAAGATGGCTTAAACCTGCCTCACTCAGGGGCCATTTCCAAAATACTGAGTTTTTTCTTCTTCATCATCCATTCTCTTGTAGACTTACTTATACTGTATGTTTAGGGTTATTATCTTACTGGAAGACGATGAAGAGATAGACTTATATTCTTCATTGACAGAAAGCATGCTTCCTTCAATGATGGCAAGTTTATCCGGGTACTGAGGCAGAAGAACATCTTCAAACCATGGCACTACCGACCTCATGAAGTTATTCTGGCATTTAGCAATTGGTTCCTAAATTAATTAAAGAGCCATTATTTTAGCACTATTCCAGGCCAACTCCATCAGCTTCTTTTTCCTTCATGTACTTCTCATCCCAGCTGGTGATTGAATAACTATTCAATCACCAGCAAGCATGACCATTAATCTACAATGGTCAACAGGAATGAAAACAATTCAGGGAGAAGAAAAACTTAAATGGAATCAGACTTGTGGCACAGCTGCTGAAATGGCTCCATCTTCTCCCGCTAACTTCAAGAGATACTTAGCTAAGTTAGCTTCTTTTATTCCAATCACATTTGTCTGATGTATGTAACCTGATGGGGATGGTGCCTTTTAAAAATTAATAATATGTAAGTCACTTTAGATGCCTCTCTGACTGGAGACAAGTATAAATGGCTGTGAATAAGTAATTACTTTAAGGGACGCGGTGGCTCAGTGGGTTAGGACGCTGAGCTTGTCGATCAGAAGGTCGGCAGTTTGGCGGGTCGAATCCCGAGTGCCGCGTAACAGAGTGAGCGCCTGTTACTCGTCCCAGCTTCTGCCAACCTAGCAGTTCAGAAGCACGTAAAAATGCAAGTACAAAAACAGGGACCACTACGGTGGGAAGGTAACAGCGTTCCGTGCGCCTTTGGCGTCTAGTCATGCTGGCCACATGACCACGGAGACGTCCTCGGACAAGCGCTGGCTCTTCGGCTTTGAAACGGAGATGAGCACCGGCCCCTAGAGTCGGAAACGACTAGCACGCATGTGCGGGGGAACCTTTACCTTTACCTTTAAGTAATTACTTTACAGGAGAGGAAAGGGAAGGTTCGTGTGAAAGGAAGGAGCTGCTACAGGAAGATTCATTTCTTGTCAGATAAATGCTAGCAGAAATTAGGAATGCATAATTTGAAATAAGATTTGTTTATCACAAATCTATGAAAGAGGATTCCTAGACAGAACAAGATACATCCTCCCAGTTTGTATAACTGAAAATAACACTTTGAATTTAACTACATTATTCTCTTATGAAAAGTGGACAGATGACATTCACTTGTCCTCAAGATCTGTTTAACATATTTTATTGCATAAAATGGTCAGCAAATGCCAGTTCCCAGCAACCCACTGATCAAGTATTTAATACCCACAACTCTTCTTCTATTTTAATGCCTGAAATAGATGGATGGGGGGGGGGGAATCTACAAGAGCTTTACCTGCTCTCTGGATTTAAAGTATTGCCCCAATTCTCTGTGATACTATTATATTACAAGTACCTACATATTCTTACAATCAGTAGGTATTTTTCTCTTGCCTTTATCAAGAAATATTTCTCAGCAACCCATTGTGGAACCATGAAAATGTGGGGATATTTCTATAGCCCTCTTTTTGAAAAAAGACAAAGACTAGGAAAGCTGTTTCTTTTCTTTTGCACCAAAGATTCACTGATTCTAATATTTTGTTGTTGTTGTTGTTGTTGTTGTTGCCATCTAGTAATCATCTGGATTTTTAAAGTCCAGGTCCGTTAGTGCAACTATTGATCTTCCAAGGTTTTTCCTTCTCTTGAGCTGGAGAATGTTGAGACTTGTTTAAACCAGCAGCTGCAGCTGATTTGCAATTTCGTACCTATTCTCCTGCACAGCTACCTGGTCCACAATTATACGATGTATGGATGTTGCAGTTTATTGCTAATTAATTGTGGAGCTATCACAATTGTGGAGCTCCACCACTGTGGAATAGTCACTATCCCGTAGAGTTAAACAGTCTTAAATCAGCCAGACTATTCTGAATTGTAGTTATTCAATTCAGCAAATTAAAATGTAGTCAAAACCATTTTTAAAACCCACAGAAATGAAGCGGCTAGACAGAAAGTGCTAAAGGACAAGCGATCAGCTCGATAAACTGAAAAGGCTTCCAAAACTAACAGTCTTCCTATTTGCCATGATATATATTTTTTTGCATAT
The DNA here is from genome assembly GCF_947247035.1 of Vipera ursinii. Classification (NCBI taxonomy): domain Eukaryota; kingdom Metazoa; phylum Chordata; class Lepidosauria; order Squamata; family Viperidae; genus Vipera; species Vipera ursinii. The sequence goes on from NC_139513.1 coordinate 206,985,963, forward strand.
TAATTAATAGTACTTTTATTTTTAAACGACTATTTTGTTAGCATTTCTTTTTTCTTAGCTAGCATAATTGACATTAGAGACCTAAACAGAAAACACTGCAATAAATAGCAACCCTTTTTTTATTTTTTTCCTTCTCCATAGCCTCATCAAGACACTCAAAAAGAAAAAAATCTAGCTGAACTAGAAAAAGAACTAAACAAAGTAGAAAAACATTCTTGCCTTCATTCTCTCACATCCCAAATTCATGCCACACTTTTAAAGGGCTTGAGAATTTGAGGACGACTCTTTTAAAAATGAACATGGTACACTTTTCAAAGGCAATGAAAGCTGAACGGCATAAAGCAATTCCAAAAATTTGCCCAGTGATCAGAATAATAAGAATTTGCCCATTCTTATTAAAGAACTTTGCAGAACATATCAACATCATAACTTTAAATCGTCTCCATATCTATTTGGTCATATGGAGTGACTATTAGGGTTTCTAATAAAGAATTGACAATGTTGTCTTACATTATAATTTGCATTTTGCTTGGGAAAGAAGTAACACTTAATTAAATTTCACACTGACTTAAGTTTAAAATGTGGGTAATGCTAAAATTAGGGATGGCCTGAAAATTATTTTCCAGTTTTATAATCAGCCATTAAATTAGCATCCCATAAATATGCTTTTTTTTCACCAATCAGCATTAGAAATACTATATAAATTAGGCTAAGCTATTTCTATTCACATATTCATAAAAAGAAAAATATATATTTATATATGTATATGTATATATATATATTTGTTTTGATAATGAGATTTGACACTGGAGAAAGGTGAGTCCGAAGGGAACTGTAGGATCACAGACAATGCATGTTACCAGACACCAAAGCTTCCAACACCACATGGTCACGCTCAGCATCCTTTCAAGCTGTATCTGAAGAAGAGTCATAAGATGCAGACACTATAAAGTTGCCAGTGCTAGAATGACTTGCTACAGACTGAGCAGCCTGTTGGCTTAAGTTGTTGCAGATTAGCACCAGCTGGTTACTCTGGGCCTCAGAAAGGGTGCTGCAGCTTTGGTACACACTGAAATTAGTCTTCCTCCCAGGAATATTCCCTTTCTCACACATAGTCTTTACCATCTTGGCTAGTTTGTTCTTACCAAGGGCCTGACAATTGTACCAGTGTAATGCAGCTAGATTAACAACAGGTTTAATGGACAAGTAGAAAGGGGCATCCTCATACCGCATGGCAGGGGGACGCCTTTGGGCGTATTCTTTGTAATCTTGCACAGGGCAAGTCTGCGGAGCGTGCTGAGTTGCGTACACTCTGGAATCTGTGCCTGTCCTCTTAATCTTGGCGTTCCCGTCACTGCCATCTTGGCCCATCCATTCCAAGTATTCCAAGCCAGTCTCTGTCACTCGAAGTCTAATGTCCCCCCATTTGAGAGTCGACCCGTGGAAGCCCGTACAATGGCCAAAGGCTTTTGTGTTGTTGAGCCAGACAAGGTTCAACAACCCCTCCGGATTATATCGGCTTAGCAGGCCTCTTTTGCGGAGAATCAGCTCATCGGCAAAGGTAAGTTTCATTGATTTATGTGGCTTGTTGCCTTTACCTTTGCACCTCAGTTCTATCTGCTTCTGCTTCAGGGCTTCTTGGGACCTCTTGAATTCCTTGTCCCGGGTGATGCTGTATCCATATCGGTGCTCTTTGAGATACCGCTCCAGCCCACACTGGTAGTTGGCCAAGCTGTTGGGCTCATACTCCGAACCATCCTTCTGCCGAGCATCGACAAAAAAGGATGCCAGATAAGCATCTAGTTCTTTGCAAGGAATAATGTAGATCTCCCTGGTTTCTGAAGGATACTTAGAGATGAGAAACTCTCTGAAGTTCCGGAGAGCTGTCTGGGTACTGCGAATAGTTTTCTCGTTTTGCTCTCTATTAAATTCTGCAGCCCTCTCATCTTGGTCTGGGAGAAGCAAAAGAAGGGACATGTGAGAACAAGGATGCACTTTTTTTCTCAAAATTATGTTTTTTTTCCTTAAAACAAAATGAAAATCAATTACTGTTCACAAAGATCACAAAGGTATCATTCATTACATACCTGCCAAGTATGGATAGCCAACGTCTGTTTCACAAATGATGTTACTAAGGATATGAAAAAAAGCTTAATATATATTCTTCAACTCACTGGCACACATTTAATTTACAGAGATTTGTAAGGAGAAAAATCTGAGATTTAGGCTGGTCTGCATTTTGGGGGAATCTAGAAAATAGAAAATATTTTACGCCGATTCCACTGCTGGGTAGAAAGGTCCAATTAAGAAAACAATACTGAGCCATTTCATTTGTGAAATCAGAGGCTGTACTGGTTGCATGTGTTAATTATATACTTTTAATCAAAGAACTTTATAACATGCTAAATAAGCTGATAGTTTGGGTATTAAAACATATTAATGTAATGTGTTAATTTACAAACAACTCACATTCTTTAAGCAAGACTGGGACAATGCACAGTTTGCTACAAAGAACAAGACCGTGAGCAATTCCTCTCCGCAGAGACTGAGTTACCATGTTGGGTGCTCTTGACTAATGATCTAGTGAAAAATGTTTTCTGTCTGTTAACAAACAATTTACACTTAACAATTTACAAGTAAGAAGTTACTTTGAAGACTGAAATTTAAAAGGATGTGATATCTTTCTCTTCAGAGTCCTAGAGGCTGCCCACATAGATCAGATTCATGTTCGTTTTCTACTGCAAAAGGATCCCAGAGCATTTACTAGTTCAGGGTAATATTCATCTCTGTGAGAAAAGATGTTTTCATCTATTGTTTTCAGTATCTTTAAATGAAACATGGACTCTCCAAATATTAGTTAAGTACACTGTCGCATATGGCTGCCATTAGCAAGTTAAGAAATCAATTTTCATGGAAAGTAGGGGCTTATCAGCCACACGGCTTCTCATTGATTTATGATAAAATAGCAATCAATTAATATCAACATCAAAACAAATAAGCAGACCAATTTTTCATAGTTAAAAACACACACGCAATCCTCAGTTTTCCTGTTTGGTTAAGCATGTCTTCATCAGTCAACAGATTCATAGATTTTCTGTGCCTATTGCAAGATACATTAATTATATGAATACAATTAAACAAAATTAAAAAGTTCCATGCGCACAGATATGGACAGAGATCAAGATGTACCGAGAGAGGAGGATGAGGACTGAACAGCTTGGAGTTGTGGGTGCTGATGGGATAAGGACCCAGCACTGGGCAGGGGTTGGACTGGAAGACCTTCAAGGTCCCTTCAAGGTCCCTTCCAGCCCTATGAGTCTATTCTTCTTCTTCCCATTTGTTTTCCAATGAAAAAAAATCCTCTTCCTGAAAGCTACCATGTGAAAAAAAAAGCATACCTAGCCTTGGAAAGGAGAAAGGGAGCAATGAACCATTAAATGAGAAAAAAAAAGATGATTCAGAAAGTGGAATGCACAAGGAACAAACTCAAAATAATCCCAACTTAATTTAGCTCACTATAAGATGGGACGCGGTGGCTCAGTGGGCTAGGACTCTGAGCTTGTTGATCAGATGGTTGGCAGTTTGGCAGGTCGAATCCCGAGTGCCGCATAAGAGAGTGAGCGCCTGTTACTCATCCCAGCTTCTGCCAACCTAGCAGTTCGAAAGCACGTAAAAATGCAAGTAGAAAAATAGGGACCACTACGGTGGGAAGGTAATAGCGTTCCGTGCGCCTTTGGCGTCTAGTCATGCCGGCCACATGACCACGGAGACGCCCTCGGACAAACGCTGGCTCTTCGGCTTTGAAACGGAGATGAGCACCGGCCCCTAGAGTCGGAAACGATTAGCACGCATGTACGGGGGAACCTTTACCTTTACCTTAAGATGGGATAGAGAGAAATTCTGACAGGCTTTCTAGATTAAGTTCTACTTTACAACAAAAAAGGGCATTCTTGAATCTCTGCTGCTTCAGTGTTTTTTTTTAACCTTGATTCTCTTGAAATACTGACAAGCCATTAGTTTATAGACAGAAATCTCAGTGAATGTTATTGCTGATTTCAGAATGTAGGACTAAAGGCAGCTTCTTTCATCTGCCAGACAATTCAGTTCTTTTTAAAATTTAAAAGAGGAACAGTCATAAAAGTCTCATTTTTCCCCTCTCTTCCATGTAATCAGATTATCCATGCTCTATTTTAACCAATATTTTATGGAGGGGAATTTCAGGCACTGTTAAAACAATTCATCTAAAGAATGCTAGACCGGAGTAAGATAGTTTTGAGGTACTGTTGTGATGTCTTTGTATTCACATCTCAAACAAACAAGTATATTTGAATCTAAACTGGATCAATAACCTTAGGACTGTACAGTAAGGGCTTTTGCTGGGACTCAGATTTATTGATTTGTTCTTCATTTAATTTTCAAAAGGCTGGTAACGTCAGATAACTGAACTATCATTTCCAGTATTTTTTTCCCTGAATAACAGCTTGGGGAATAAATTTCCCAAGATGGATAGGCCTGACTTGAAATACTTGGGAGTATTAAATGTCTATGGAGATTCTCAGTCATCCAGGTCACAGTTGTCCCAAAGGTGCTTTTTCAAAAGGCAACTCGACTTTCTTTGTTTTTCCTTGAAGACATTTCTCTTCTTATCCAAGAAGCTTCTTCACTTCTGACTGAAGATATAAGGATTTATATTCCTTGCAGTCATCTGGTTAGCACTCTTTCTGACAGTCGTTGAGGCCACTTGGAGGTTTTTTTGTATTTATCTGTTTATCTGCTGACAGGAACTGTTGTGTTTAGAACACAGTCCTTTCAGCAGTTCCAAGAAAGTTCCACACCCATTTGCACTACTCCAGTGACCCCGAGGGCACAGATAAACCTCCAAGTGGCCTCGAAGACTCTCAGAAAGTTGTGCTAACGACCAGATGACTGCAAAGAGTACAAATCCTTCCATCCTCTACCGTTCAGTCAGAACTGAAGAAGCTTCTTGGGTCAGAAGCAAAATGTCTTCACGGAAAAACAGTTACCTTTTGGGAAAAGTATCTTTGGGACCCGGAATATTAAAATTTTTCCTTTTGGAAAAGAATAGACTTATGACTTACCCACTGTGGCATAAATCCCCAATGGTTGCCCTTAAACAAATTATTCAACTCTTAAAACAACGTTAGATATAATAAACTGGATGGAGAAGAAGTAAAAGTATACTTAATAGTTTTTTATATTATATTTTATTTTTGTTTATTTATTTGTATCCCACCTTTATTATTTTTTTTACAAATAATTCAAGGCGGCGAAGATATGAAACACATCTTACTCTTTCTATTTTCTGCCCAACAGTCACAACCTTTGGGCTGAGAAAGAGTGACTAGCCAAAGGTCACCCAGCTGGCTTTCATGTCTAAGGCAGGACTTGAACTCAGGGTCTCCTGCTTTCTAGCCTGGTGCCTTAACCACTGGACCAAACTGGCTCTATTAACAATTAATTAACATTAATTAACAATTAATTACTGAACAATTAATATATTAACAATTCATTCAATTGGCTCATTAAATAGTTTCAAAACCTGTTTTTAAGCTACTTATGAAAATATACAACCTACATCTAGTTTTGTTTTTCTTAAACTAATTCCTTCTCCTTTTCCTTTTTTTATTTCTTTTCTTAGAGCTGCCATATCTGGGCTGGGAAAATCCCGATGAGCATTAGACAGGAGCTAATGCTGCTGCCTAATGAATAATGAGTTAGTTTTTCAATAATCAATCAATTTTTCCTCATTAAAAATCAATCGACATATACTATTCTGACAATAACAACAGCACTAATAACCATGGAAGCATTTTTAAGACATCTTTATTCCTTTTAATTTTAGTCAAGACTTGCTGATTACCAAATTAGTTATGATTTTTTTTCTGACATTTTTTTTCTGGTTTGTTTACACCAGTGCTTCTACCCGTCTCAAAGCAAAGAGTGAGAACATTATGAGCTGCTTTGTACATCATGCCAAGTCATGGTTTTAATCTTGCCTTTTGAATAGCCTCGGTCATTAAATTAGCATAATGCTAAGCCTGATTTATACATGGCAACAGCTTGCTTGCACATACTCCTAACCCAAAAACAAATACATCACATTATGACATAGAATAGATAGCACATGAAAATCCAGATGATCGCAAGCCAGGATTAAAAACAAGCCAGGATTCCTAAGCAAGCTTTACATTTTCACCTGTGATTTACAACCAAAACAGATTATTGGTTTCTTTCTTGAGATGGGCCACAATTAAACTAAACACATTAATCTTCCTGTATATGCAAATCCAGTTATTGAATTCTAAAGCTGGGCAGAGCCTTTCCAAAAGATTTCTTCTGGCAGTCTGATTCTCTCACCGCTGACAGCAGGAAGATGAGGGGTGCACATAAGTTGTGCAATGCAAGACAAATAAATCAAAAGGAAAAAAACAACAACTCTCAGTTCCTTTTCTTTGCTCCACTGCAGTTAACTTCCTGCTCTTTGTGAAATGTCGACAGGGGTGCAATTTACGCGTCAGCTATTTTGACTAGACATCAGATGTAATGTTGATCGCTCTGACAAGGATTAAATCTTTTCTCAAATAAAGTCAGCCAACGCAAATGCATTATTATCTGGGGGGTATGACTAAAATAGCTTTAGGAGTTTGTCCTATTTTTCACTCTAAAGCAAGCACTTTGTATCGTTATGGGCTCTGGTTTCACACGCTGACTTCTCTTAAGCCACTTCCGTGTTTGAAATAGTATCTTCCATGAGAATGCATTTCCTCTGAATTTGGATGATGGAGATGGACACAGAGCTACTTGCTTCAGGGCTTGGCACAGACATAAAGAAAATGACTGCAGATTTACTTACAAAGGACTCATATTCTGAATACAGGTGGTCTGTGACTTATGACCGCTACTGGGCCCAATATTTCTACTGCCAGAGCTTTGCCCCATTTTGTGATCCTTCTTGCTACACTTGTTAAGTGAATCACGACAGGTGTTAAGTTAGTAACATGGTTGTAAAGTGATTCTGGCTTCCCCGTTGACTTTGCATGTGCAGAATGTGATCAACTGACCTTGGGATACTGCAACCGTCACAAATATGAACCAGTTGCCAAGTGTCTGAATTCTGATCATGAGACCATGGGGATGTTGCAATGGTCGTTAAGTGTGAAAAGTGGTCGTAAGTCACTTTTTTCATTGCTGCTATAACTTCAAGCGGTCGCTAAACAAATGGTTGCAAATTAAGGACTATATGCACTATATGTTGGAATAAGAACAACGTATTGGCATATGTTGAAATACTGTATACCTTTCCAATGGCTATTAATGGGTTTCCCACTGTCCTTATATTACAGGAAGTATACAGTATGTACATCATATTATATATTATGAGAACTGCAATGTAGTCTTGTATGTGTAGATTTTTACCCCTGCTATTTCCAAGAAAACTTTCAAAGGGATATGCTCTGTGGGTACAATCCTATACATATATATTTGGGATTAAAGTTCACTGAAAGGACTAATAAAGGACTAAGTAAGCATCCATAGAAATATTTCTATAGCCAATAGAATTAGAAAAAATTAGTATAGAAAGTAACAAGTAACTATCCCTGTACTTCATTCAGAAATAATAGGTAACTACTGTAGTGGTGCCCATTATGTTGCAATACTATATACTTAGATAATGTTGTAAGTCCTATTGAACTAAGGTATGTGCATAGTATTACATGTTTCTTTTGGTAATATTATCATACTTCCTGCATAAGAGATGGAGAACTATTTATATAGCAACATTATTGTCATGCACAAAGGGTTGCTCCTGTTGATTAGCAAATATGACTTAAACATATTGAAAAACCTCATATGGGTTGATGCTAACATGAATTTGTTTATTTATTTTACTTATACAGCCACCAATCTCAGCACAGGATTCTAGCCATCTAATAACAATTTTAAACATGAACATTCACACAAATAAATAAAATTAAAAAAAAATACCAATTCAATACTATACCAAGGATTGACTCAAAAGTCCAAAAATATACAAACTATCATACAAATCAAGCTTACTACACATTCTGGCCTTAGCCCTGGATGAACAGCCAGGTCTTTAAAACTTTACCTAAATCACAGGTAGAATGTTCCTCATATGGCAGGCACCATAACAGAGCTGGCTGACTTTTGAGTTCTACTAAATAACACTGCTTCTCAAAAAAAGAAACCTAAGAGAAGAGTCTACTCTCATATTGTTCGCCCTCTTGGTTTTTAGTCTCTGTTTAATTCTTACTCATTTTACTTGCTTTTATATTGATTCTTTTATCATTTTGTAAGCTACCCAGAGCTGTTTCAACAGGAGATGGGAGGCATATAAATTTAATAAATAAATGAATTTTAAAAAGCATGCCCACTCTGTGAAAAGCAATCCAGAGAGGCTGTCCTATAAGGAAACAGTCCTTGCTCTGAAGAGCTTTCTAGCTGATAACCATCACCATAAATTGTATCTGGAAGCCCACCAAAAACTAGTGTTATGTGGGCATACCATAGCATGGCCAAAATTGTCCAATAGTATGTAACCATGTGCAGGATCAATATGTTTTAATTTTAAGGACACATTTGCTCACACAGAGAAGCCAAGTCTGGTCAATGCAAATATAATTGCACCATATTTTAGCGACTATAATTTTGTGCTTCGACATCTATGCCTCCAGAATGTCTGTACAGCAGAGTATTTTATACACATCCAGCAATTATTTTGTAGCTTTTCACATCATCAGAATTTTGACTGACAAGGTACCATTCCAAACAGGGTGCTGTTTAGACATCAATGTGAAATGTGCTAAACAGTCATCACATCTTTATGGAAGGGCTTGTCACAACATAAATCAAATGTGTTATAGCTTCTTATTCTTGTCTAGTAAAGATGAATGACGCATCTGCAGTGAGGATATTATATCTTTTATGAATTAAAGATCTCGTGTAACTAGGAAACCATTGAATCTTCTGGCAAAAAAACAACAACAACCGGGTTGTTTATCTGGAACTTCAGTTCTTCAGGTAATGCACCTGTCTAGAGACTCATTTCAAAACCTTGAAGAGTTCAAACAGATTTTTAGTCAAGAAGCTTCTAAGATGCTCCATTTTTCTTCTTCCAGTTTCCTACTTCAAAGCTCTTGCAATCTTGCAAAACGTAGGAGTACCTACCAAGGGAGACGTTTGAAGAAACGATCTGTGGATTTTTTGGACAGTTACAGCTCTAGTTAGTCTCTGTACATCATACATACAAATGACCTATCTGCTGGAAATGGCCAAATAACCATCAAGAAGGAAGTGATATATCAGGTAAATGAAGCATTATCTTGGTCTTCAACACTGAGATGATAATGCTGAATTATCACGGACAGTTGGGATTCCGTGGCTACTCTCCTAGGAGCTGAAAGCCTTGATGAAAAGGCCCTTGAGGAGCAACTTGATTGAGTGGAATATTGAGATCCCATTCAACACTCATATTAGAAGTTTCACAGAGACATTGGAAAGGGTAATTATTTTAGCCATTAAATGTATAAATTTGTGAGGGGGCTGGCTTCCTTTTTTTTGATCCAAATAATTTATTTTAAAAAGTTACTGGGATCGGCAAAACTGACATTCCTTTGAGTGAATGTCACGGGAGTGAAGCATTTTTCTCAAGGAGCATGATAGCGGCTAATTAAAAAAGTAGGAAGAATAATTGCTTAAGTCAGATTAAAAATTTCTTGACGTTTTTGTCAGGATTCAACTTGTGTCTACTTCTTCTATAGTACAATATCCACCAAGGACAGACCTTCCCAGTGACTATACTAATTACAACTACTGTATTTAGATGAATTTCACCACATAATAAATACCATTTTATCTCAGCGGATCCTTTCTTATATATATCCGCTGTTTCATAAAGCAATTATATTTCATCTGACTCCTTTTGTTTCATTTTAATGGATTTTAATTGTTTTATTTTATAATATTGTGAGTCCATGTGGTTAAATAGTTCTGATTTATTGTAAGAACCCTGACATAAATGGAATGGAATATTCTTTATTGGCCAAGTGTGATTGGACACATAAGTAATTTATCTCCGGAGGGTAAGGTCTCAGTGTACGTACAAACTACAAAGTGGGAAGTCGTCGATCATAAATCATAAGATACAGTCATAAATCACAAGATACAAACAACAAGTGATAAATCATAAGAGATACCAATAAGAGAAGGAAAGCCGAGAAAATGTGAAAGATGAGAAGATAATAAAATAGAGTAGAAAAGAAAATAGAACAGAATAAAAAATAGAAATAAAGATTTCTAAATGAATTAATAATTAGAAGCAGGGTTAAGGCAAGACTACAACAGAAAAATGGATTATGTCAAATTCCTCCAACCATGTACTGGTAGAGAGTTTTTCTTGCAGTTGTTTATGCAACAAAAGAAGTTCATTTGGTTTAAAGAAAGGAGTTTTTTAACCAATTTTCCCTTGCCTTTATTTTCAATGAAATACTTCTCTGATCCACTTGGTTTTCCACTTGCAAGATCAAAAGTAGAAGAAGAGACGTTTTATGGAAAAACAACTTGGGAAAGCCTTCCTACCACAAAGCAGCAGGTTTTGTCTCCAAACCTTTATTTTATGAATGCAAACCAACAAAACAAGTAAAGAAATTGGGGGAGAACAAAGGAAAAGGAAATTAATACCACCTCACTTTCCACTGATTTATGACAATTTCCCCTTGCCCAAACCCATGGATCATTTCTAATATGAGAGCTGACCTAGGCAATGATTTAATGACTCTATGTTAAATTCCAAAGGGATAATAAATCTCTCATGAATAAATCCTTCGCAAATTAGGGGTAGTCTCGGTTTACGACCACAATTGAGCTCAAAATTTCTATTGCTAAGCAAGAAATTTGCTAAGTGAGTTTTGCCCCATTTTATGACCTTTCTTGTGAAATGGATCGCTGCGGTTGTTCAGTTAGTAACATGGTTGTTAAGTGAATCTAGCTTCCCCATTGACTTTGCTCATCAGAAAGTCATAAAAGGTGACTTCCAGTTTGCGTTGCAATGGGACGGGACGTAGAAAGGCAGGGCTCTGCCTTCCGTGCCTGATTTTGCCATGCTGGGAGCCCTAAAAAGGGCCTAAAATCACCCTGAAGAAGCGATGAAGGGGAGGTGTGCCTTGTTGATCATGGAAAGACAGCGGTCTAGCCGTTCGATCCAAGGAAAACCCTCCAAACCGGCAGGGGAAAGACCAGCTACATTCCTGTGCCTGGCCATTAATTGCTGGCAACCAAAGAAGAAAAAAGCACCAATTAATACATCGTAAACAGCATGTTTGGAACTGGGTGAGAATATTGATCCTTTCTTTAGTATGTTACAACTGAATTTCCTGGGAAAGGCTCCCAAGAAGGTAAAAACCTCTGAATGTAAACGGAAGCAGCATTTTAATTTTATGGGGGATAGAAACATACAATACTGAAGTGGAAGTAACATAAAGCTATAGTTTTGATAAATCTGAGAACTGAGATAACTGTTAAGATTTTCTCTTTGGGAAAAAAACATTGAGGCGAAATATAAGAAATCAGTCCTTTGTTTTAAGAGTGGAAAATGGACTTGGAATGACATCTAGGGTGGATTTGTGTATAGCACTATCATTTGCTTCCTGGCTCCTTGGTGACTCCTAGCTCAGGAGAATAGCTGGCAATAAAGGAAAATATTTTGGCATACTTATCACTCTGACCTTCTTGGACTATAAATACCTACTGAGCTTGGACTTTTAACTTCAAGAGCTAGTGGGAGAGAAATAAAAATTTGACCTTGGACTATGCCTGGATGGGAGAGACTTCTGAGCTGTTTTCAGAGATGGTTGAACATTTTGAACACTTTGAACATTGTGGATTACAACCTTGCCTGATTGACAATTTTTGGATACTTGAGACAAAGGATCACTATAAAATATTGCTTTCAGGACTGAACCTATACTTTGGAATCTATTGGATTATAAAGGATACATATAAAGATCAGAAAACTAGAGGAAACTTTTATCTACTCTTACTGAGACTGGTGATACTAACTAGAGGATCTCCAGGAATGATGCCTCAAGAAAAAATAAAAACACCTTTCAAAAAGAAATATATTCTATGCTACAACTAATTCACCAAACAATTGTTGAATGCAAAGAGGACATAAAAGGAAGTCATAATGAGACTAAAATAATTTAGACAATATAAACAAGTAAATCTCAGAAATTAAATCTACAACTAGAAAGTTTCCAGATAACGACTACAAAGTAGGAACAAATAAACCAGAAATTAGAAGACGAAATAGAGGAAATGGATTTAGGGATGGAAGAGATAAAAGAAAGGAAATATAAAAGACTATATACAAACAAAATACCACAAGACTTAGCTATAACAATGAAAATGCAAAAGATCTTTTATCTCTTAGGTCTGCGAAATATATCTGATGGCAAGGAAGATGATTTTAAAAAATGGAATATAGAGCTGTTAAGGGAAATGTCACAACTTGGAAGACAGGGAATGAAAAGAGAAATGGAGGGAGAAAGGAACTGGGAGTTGTTGAAGGAATATAAATGGGCAGAATTCCCCCCCCCCAAAAAAAATACCCTACCTAAATTGTCTTTCTCACGCCAAGCAATTTTTACAAAAATAGAAAGAAAATTCCTGGGTGATCTAATTGCTCTGGCTTGAAAAGCTACTTGGCAAAGAAAAAAAGAAAGTCAGATTTAAAAAACAGAAGATTTGACCTTTTAAAGGGGGCATTATATGTTTAAATACTTGTTTGAATAAGATTAAAAGAACAGATGACCCTTACAAATAATCAGACTTTTATAATGAAAGATATGATTTAGAACTAAGATAACATTTTTTCTTTTTCTTTTGATATGAGAACTATGAAGATAAGAGGATTGATATGAATAAAATCTTTAGCTATATAAATGTATTAATATTGAGAAAATCATAAATGATAAAGATATTTCAAATGCTGAGGGGTGTAATTATCCCAGACTCCAAAAGACCCTTTTAATTTCTATATTAAAAGTTATACAGTTTTGCATTCTTGAGTTGTAGTGATAAATCTCTTTACACTAAGAAGACTTGTTTCATGTAATTGCTCATGCCTCAAGATATGGCTTCCTGTCTCCTGTAATTGTCCTTGCTTCAAGATAATACCTCTGCCTTTCCCCAATTATAATTATGAAGTCTGCATTCCTGTGATAAACCTTTGCCCCCTGCTTCATTTATAACAAGACTTGTCTCCTGTATTTGTCCTTGCTTTACAACCCTTGTCAACTTTGTTAACATTTGTATAAGATAGCTATGCATTATTGTTTCCTGTAATGACCTTTGCCCTCTTCATTATCAGTTCTCTGTTAGCATAAACTATGTTTTATTGTTTCCTTTGACCTCACATATGTTCATTAGCAGATGTATGCAATGAGTTATGTTTTCCTTTGACCTCACATATGTTCATTAGCAGATGTATGCAATGAGTTATGTTTTCCTTTATGTTAATTCCTCATGTGTACTTTCCCCCCTCCCAAATGAAACAGCCTAATAAAAGGAAGGTGTCCGGAGCTGTTCGGGGGGCAAAAACATCTACCCCGGACACTCTGTGCTCTTTCCCACCTTGAGCAAACTTGTGTTGGTGCCTCAGTTTGTCCTAGGACTCTGCCTTTAAATCATCGCAGTTCCCAAGTGTGACCGTCGGAACGTCCGGCACACTGGGTCGGTGGCAAAGGGCAAGATCCTTCCATATTCAAGGTGTTCACCCTTGCGAGGGTCCCTCTAAATTCTCACCCCTGTTACGGGGCTCTAAGAGTTGAGGCCAGAACCCTGATCAACCACCCAACGCAACAGAGGGGAAATTAAAAACAAGAGCACAAAAAACAGGATATTGATTAATGAATTGACAATATTGATTTACGAATTGATATTATTATTATTTGGATGACATTAGTAAAATATGCCCCTTCATGGATTACTGCCTTGTCGTGGCGAAGGGGCTTGCGTAATTCAATGAAGCTATGAGCTATGCCGTGCAGGGCCACCCAAGACGGACAGGTCATAGCCGAGAGTTCTGACAAAACGTGATCCACTGGAGAAGGAAATGGCAACCCACTCCAGTATCTTTGCCATGAAAACCCTATGGACAGTACCAAAAGGCAAAACGATATGACGCTGGAAGATGAGCCCCTCAGGTCGGAAGGCGTCCAATATGCTACTGGGGAAGAGCAGAGGGCTAGTACTAGTAGCGCCAGAAAGAATGAAGCGACTGGGCCAAAGCCGAAAGGACGCTCAGCTGTGGATAGGTCTGGTGGTGAAAGGAAAGTCCGATGCTGTAAAGATTTTTTCTCCATAGGAACCTGGAATGTAAGATCCATGAATCAAGGAAAGCTGGACGTGGTCAAACAAGAGATGACAAGACTGAACATCAACATCTTAGGCATCAGCGAACTAAAATGGACAGGAATGGGTGAATTTAATTCAGATGACCATCAGTTATACTACTGCGGGCAAGAATCCCTCAGAAGAAATGGAGTAGCCTTCATAGTCAATAAAAGAGTAGGAAAAGCAATACTGGGATACAATCCTCAAAATGACAGAATGATCTCAGTTCGAATCCAAGGCAAACCATTCAATATCACAGTAGTCCAAGTCTATGCCCCAACCACCAGTGCTGAAGAGGATGAAATTGACCGGTTCTATGAAGCCCTACAGCACCTTATAGAACTAACACCAAAAAATGATGTCCTTATCATCATGGGGGATTGGAATGCTAAAGTAGGAAGCCAAAAGATAACTGGAATAACAGGCAAGTTTGGCCTTGGAGTACAAAATGAAGCAGGGCACAGGCTGATAGAATTTTGTCAAGAGAATACGATGGTCATAGCAAACACTCTTTTCCAACAACCCAAGAGACGGCTCTACACATGGACATCACCAGACGGTCAACACAGAAATCAGATTGACTATATGCTCTGCAGCCAAAGATGGAGAAGCTCTATACAGTCAGTAAAAACAAGACCAGGAGCTGACTGTGGCTCAGACCATGAGCTTCTCCTTGCAAAGTTTAGGCTTAAACTGAAGAAAGTAGGGAAAAGCACTAGGCCACTCAGGTATGAATTAAATCATATCCCTGTTGAATATACAGTAGAGGTGACAAATAGATTTAAGGAATTAGATCTGATAGACAGAGTGCCTGAAGAACTATGGACAGAGGTTCGCGACATTGTACAACAGGTAGCAACCAAAACCATCCCAAAGAAAAAGAAATGCAAGAAAGCAAAATGGCTGTCTGAGGAAGCTTTGCAAATAGCTGAGGAAAGGAGGGAAGCGAAAGGCAAGGGAGAAAAAGAAAGATACGCCCAATTGAATGCAGAATTCCAGAGAATAGCTAGAAGAGATAAGAATGCCTTCTTAAATGAACAGTGCAAAGAAATAGAAGAAAACAATAGAATAGGGAGGACCAGAGATCTTTTCAAGAAAATTGGAGAGATGAAGGGAACGTTTAATGCAAAAATGGGCATGATAAAGGACCAAAATGGCAGGGACCTAACAGAGGCAGAAGAGATTAAGAAGAGGTGGCAAAATTACACAGAAGAACTATACAAGAATGAGCTTAATGTCCCAGATAATCACAATGAGGTGGTCACTGACCTCGAGCCAGACATCCTAGTATGTGAAGTGAAGTGGGCCTTAGAAAAGCTGAGCAACAACAAAGCTAGTGGAGGTGACAGTATTCCAGCTGAGCTATTCAAAATCTTAAAAGACGATGCAGTAAAAGTGCTACACTCAATTTGCCAGCAAATTTGGAAAACTCAACAGTGGCCACAGGATTGGAAAAGATCAGTTTACATTCCAATTCGAAAGAAAGGCAGTGCCAAAGAATGTTCAAACTATCGCACCATTGCACTCATTTCTCATGCTAGCAAAGTCATGCTTAAAATCCTACAAGCTAGACTTCAGCAGTATGTGGATCGAGAACTACCAGAAGTACAGGCAGGATTTTGAAGAGGCAGAGGAACTAGAGATCAAATTGCCAACATACGCTGGATCATGGAGAAAGCTAGAGAGTTCCAGAAAAACATCTACTTCTGCTTCATTGACTATGCTAAAGCCTTTGATTGTGTGGATCATAACAAACTGTGGCAAGTCCTTAAAGAGATGGGAGTACCAGACCATCTTATTTGTCTCTTGAGAAACGTATATGCAGGTCAAGAAGCAACAGTGAGAACTGGACATGGAACCACTGATTGGTTCAAAATTGGGAAAGGAGTCCGGCAAGGCTGTATACTGTCACCCTGCCTATTTAACTTATATGCAGAGCACATCATGAGAAAGGCAGGGCTAGATGAATCAAAAGTTGGAATTAAGATTGCCGGAAGAAATATCAACAACCTAAGATACGCAGATGATACCACTCTAATGGCAGAAAGTGAAGAAGAACTAAAGAGCCTCTTGTTGCGGGTGAAGAAGGAGAGTGCAAAACTTGGGTTGAAACTTAACATTAAGAAAACCAAGATCATGGCATCTGGCCCTCTCAATTCTTGGCAAATAGATGGGGAAGAAATGGAGGTAGTGACAGATTTTATTTTCCTGGGCTCCAAGATCACTGCAGATGGGGACTGTAGCCAAGAAATTAAAAGACGCTTGCTCCTGGGGAGGAAAGCCATGGCAAATCTAGACAGCACACTAAAAAGCAGAGACATCACCCTGTCAACAAAAGTGCGTATAGTCAAGGCTATGGTCTTCCCAGTTGCAATGTATGGCAGTGAAAGTTGGACCATAAGAAAGGCTGAGCGCCAAAGAATTGAGGCCTTTGAACTATGGTGCTGGAGAAGACTCCTGCGAGTCCCTTGGACTGCAAGGCGATCAAACCGGTCAGTCCTAGAGGAGATCAATCCTGACTGCTCTTTAGAAGGCCAGATCCTGAAGCTAAAACTCAAATACTTTGGCCACCTAATGAGAAGGAAGGACTCACTGGAGAAGAGCCTAGTGCTGGGAAAGATCGAGGGCAATAGAAGAAGGGGACGACAGAGAATGAGGTGGCTGGATGGAGTCACTGAAGCAGTAGGCGTGAGCTTAAATGGACTCCAGAAGATGGTAGAGGACAGGAAGGCCTGGAGGAATGTTGTCCATAGGGTCGCGATGGGTCGGACACGACTTCGCAGCTAACAACAACAACAAAGTAAAATATGATGAAGGTGCTTATATTTAACTCTGTATACATTAACAGTACCAAAAATTGTAACTGTGTAGTGAGGGGAAAATGGAAAAAAAATATGGAAAAGAAAGGAGGATGAGGGGAAAAAATACTGGATTGTGTAGTATTGAACAGATTTATATTGAAGAAGTCAATATTAAATATCTGAACCTAGACAACATGTTGTTTACTAAGCACTAAAGACTGCAATTCTTAAAAAGTAATAAAACTTTTATGAAAAAGAAAGTCACAAAAGGTGATCAGAAGACCCCAGAACTCTGCAACCATCATAAATATGAGAGTCAGTTGCCAAGCGACTGAATTTTGGTCATATGAACATGGCGATGCTGCAACAGTCATAAATGTGAAAAATGGTCACAAGTCTCTTTTTTCAGTGCTGTTGTAACTTTGAACAATCATTAAACAAACTGTTGTAAGTTGAAGACTACCTGTACTATAAACAGAGATGTATGGAAGCCTTGACCTCTTGTATAAAGATGGACATGCTGCAAGTATCACATCTAGTTTGGTTCCAATTGCCACATCTCGGCTTTTGTACATTATCATTGGAGGCAAACGGAAAAACAAAGGAATGAAACACAATATGCAATAAATATTTTATTGCATTAATCATAATAAGCTGTGCTGTAGTCTAACCGATGAATATTCTTAAATCAACTTTAGAATGCAACTGTAATTTCAGGCTTAGCAATATGAAGCTGCAAGGCAGTAATTAACCCAGTAAATCACATTCTGGAGTTTTCTATGGAACTTGACAGGACTCAGCTGATATATTACTTATTAAGAAAGACATATACAGTCCTGAGACTGTAAATACTTTAAAAAAAATCGTATTGCCAAATGCAATAAATCACAGATGCCCTTTTCCTAATTTATCTGTTATATCCGCAAGAATATAAATGTATAATGTGCACTGAGCTGTTGCTGCCAGCTTCTCACAGTACAAAGAATATTGTATGAACTTCCCAGGGAGCTTCAATTCTCACCTCCTAGAGAAGATAAAAGCTACAAAACATTGCTATTATTAAATTTGTTTTTTCTCTCATCTAGGCCATTTTATCAGATCAAATCACTGGCTTTTCAACGCGTTGCCTTTCTCTTCAACACAATTATCAGATTATTTAAGGCTCAGAATGTGTAAATAAGAGCAGGAAAACATAACATAAGAGTGTTGTGCTGAAGAATGCGGTCCCTGGTCCTCTAAAATAAACTGTTGGAACTGAGACGGATTCTGAGATAAGTTTGAGAATCATTCCAGATGAGGAAAGATTACACTTCATTCGTGTTGCATTAATAAGTTTCTCAAATGTTGGACAGAACGTTGGATCGTAGAAGAGTGTAGTCGATCAATGTTTCTCAACCCTAACAACTTGAAGACATGTGGACTTTGACTCACAGAATTCTGGAAGTTGAAGTCCACATGTCTTAAAGTTGCCAAAGTTGAGAAGCACTAGTCTACAGTCTTCTATAATCCAACGTTCTATCCAACATTTAAGAAACTTATCAATGCAACATGAATGAAATGTAATCCTTCCTCATCTGGAAGGATTCTCAAACTTATCTCAGAATCCATCTCAGTTCCATTAGTTGCAGATCAATCCAGTATATTCTTTCCTTTATTTGTGCAAATCTTTTTATGTTTTGCCTTGCAAAACATAAAACACCCCAAGGCAGCTCACAACCACAATCATAAAATGCATGCATTGGGCTAATTTCTGACTATTCAATCAAATGTTGCTACTGTGTTTTCTTAACAGAATGGAGTGTAACCTGTGCAGAGGAAAAGCATCTATTTCAAGAGCTCTCTAGCTGAAGTACTAAGCTATTAGTTCTAGGACTACAACAACAACAACAAAATCCTGTTGATGTTTTTCATGTATTTCTTTGAACTTAAGAAAATGGATAAAGCCTTATGAATAATCTGGTTTGCCTATGATTTGCCTTCTTTTGATACAAGGTGATGCACATTCATATTTTAGTTAAAGAGCAAAACTGGGACTCTTTAACACATTTCCCCAAAGCTCCAATCAAATTAAATGGGTTATACAGGACAAATTCCACGGAGCAAAAAAAAAAAAGGTTGGGAAACAGGATGATTATCTGCATTACAAGAGCAAAAAGAAATAGAAAGAAATCCAGAAATCCAACTGAAGAAGCTTCTTAGATGAGAAGTGAAACATTTTCATGGAAAAAAACCAAGAAAGTCCAGTTGCCTTTTGAAAAAGCGTCTTTGGGACAACCATGACTGAGAATCTCCATAGACATTTGCACAGAAACATATCTTGCACAAAATCCTAAACTATGGCAAAAGGGAAGGATTTAATTTACGTATTTGATAAACAGTATCAATAAAATGCTCTGCCTCTGTTTCTACTTTGTGAAGAACTGGAGGTAATTCACAAAACTTTAAAAGAATACAGAACATATATTCATCCATGTCCAATATGGAAATTCAAGCACATGCTTTCACTTAGGTTGTTACTCAAGGCTTACTAGCAGCAACATAAATAAGTGCACAGTGGGGAATGGAGGAGAAAGAGGAGACAATATCTGATAGAACATAAAGCTAAGAATGCATGGACCTTTTTATTATTTTTCAAATTGGGAATGTGAGTTTGTAGAAATATATTTACTGCAAAAAATCTCCCCAATAATATGAAACCTGGAACACAACTGAAAAAAAATTCTTCCATCTGTTCTGCAAAAAAAATTGCACTACTTTAGTATCTAAAGTGTGTTCCTCAATGCCAGTCATTACAATTTCTCAAAACAGACTCAGTGTCCTTCTAACTACTACCTTGCAAATGACTTTATTATTTTTAACTGTGACTCTACTTAGTAAATCATTGTTATTAGTCTTGATCTGTACTCCATGGGAAGGAGTCAAATTAGGTAATGTCATAGCAATAACCGTGATTGTTTGGGATGTTAACTAAATATTAACAATTCACTTTTAGAAAGCATTCAGAACTAATTTATGGAATAATTGGGACAATACTGTGCACTTTAGAAGCATGAGGAACTTGAATCTTCCACTGTATCCAAGGCTCATCTTCAAGATTTGCTTCTTGTCTAGTGAATCTTTTTTTTTTAATGGACATCATCTTCATCTCATCCCCAACTCACTGCCGAGATAGCCTGAAGCAAGTGTTCAGAATTCTAAATTATAATTTGCCTCTTCTCTTTAATGCATGTTTTATGGTATAAACACTCTACTAAATCTCAATGACCTTCCAAGGATGATACTGTCAGGGACACTGAAGTATCCAGGTCCTACTGATCACCTAGATCTGTTAGGGGCACATTCTTTCTCCCATCTGCCCCAGACCTTCGCTCGTTTCGCCGGGACCTTATAACTTGGTTGTTTGATCTTGCTAACCTGGACTGAGGGGGTTTTAATTTAATTTTAATTTTAATTTAATTTTAATTTGTTTAATTGTGGGCTAGTCTTATTTAATTCTATTTTAAAGTGTACTTATTTGTATTGTTTTAACTCGCCCTGTAAACTGCCTTGAGTCCTTCAGGAATAGGGCGGTATATAAAATCAATTAAATAAATAAATAAATATTGATTTCCTGGGCAATAGGACACATTGCAACAGAGGTCGATATACTCATTAAGCCCCCACTACCTGTTTTACACAACTACTTATTAAATTCCCATATTTGAAACACAGGTCTATTGATCTCCGAGAAGATCTTCACATCTCAGAGTTAAGTAAGACCAGTGGTTCTTCCAATAAGTGTATAGCAATCTGTTGTGATTTGATAGATACAAATTTTATTGCTCTGGATGGGGAGGAATAATGCAACATTTCATATATATTCTGCAGAGTACTCTCTCACCCAGCAGGTCATACAGATGTTCCTTTATCACAAACTGACTCAGGGATCAAATTTTTCCTTTTGAAAAGCTACAGTTATGCTTTAGCATTGATCTGTCAACAAGCATATTTTTAGGAAAATGGATATATTTCTAGCTATTCCTACAGGACTTCAGTACACAGCTTTGGAAGGTGAAGGAAATCTGCAAGCACTGAATGAAGAATAAGAGATAGCAAGGAGAGAGAAAGAACTTTGTTGGAGCATATAAAACAATACCACATGATGTATTTGCTCTCCATGGTTTGGCTTCTTGGAAATATACTTTTCAATCTGATGCAGCCTGCAAGAAATAGGGCTGTTGGCTGCCAAATATTTTGTAACATAGAGAAAGAGAACAGGCTATAATATATTTCAGATTTTATTATATTGCAACTTGTAACACTATACAGGCAGCCTAATCTTTTCTGTCAGCCTAGAGTGCATTTCAAATAAAGGTTTAATTTGATTTTTTTCCTCATATTTCTTGTTATTTGCCTGAACACTAATTTTCTCTTTATTACAAAAAGAAAAAAAGAAAAGAAAAAAAATCAGTCTCTCCCCTCCATTCCAAATAGTATAATCATATTAAATTTGGCTCTCCAGCAGAGCTAGGCTGAATCACTGCCAGTTCTTTAAACTTGTTATTACATACACAAGAGAGACTCAGTGCAAACATGATTCATTCAGAACAGTTTAATTGCTCATTTGAATGCATCTCTCTGAAGTGACATCGGGGATCCCTCCAAAACCTGGCTTAGCAAAGTACTAAGGATTTTCATTTTTTTAAAGAAAGAGTTTCAGGACAATCCTTATATAAGGTAAAATAACTCTTACATTTTGATCAACTTGTAACACTATAAAGCACTTTCAATATATATATACCTGAGAGCTGTATTGCTCACAGCCAGGAGATGGGAGAGACTCACACGAAAGGTTACTAGTGTTTATCGCAAAACTAGCCTTTCTACATGACTGCCTACGTAACGATCTACCTCCGAGGACGCTCTGGAAGAAACTGCTTCTGGATTCAATGGAGTGCCGACTTGCCGTTTGTCGATTCCAACACCGTACTACACGTGCCTTGATTAACGACCATCATAGAAAGATCCACACTATGATGACGGCAGCCCATGAATACTAGGAACGTTGCCAACAAATCCTTGCATGCCAACATTACCAGCTTCTCGCTTGCCATATTAGCGAAGCTACGGAAAAGACCAAGCAACTCAGGACTGAGGTCCTGCATCGCAAAATGCAGCACCTGCGTGCAATAAGCAACCCTGGTTTTAACAATGGTTTGGTGCATAATTTATCATCTAAGACGCTTTCTTACATAAACTCGAATTGTTACAACGTGACGCAGGTTACAACCTAATGCATGCACGCACTGTGGACTTTGTGGTGGCCCTTGAATCAGCTATCCAACAAGTGAATATTAATGAAGAGACCAGGGGCTCTATCAGGCACCGCGTGACAAGCCTACGTATGACTCATAGACGCTGCCAAACATTATCAGTTACTGAAAAAGAAGCCCTAAAGCAATTACAGGATGACACATCCATCGTCATCCTCCCAGCTGACAAAGGCAGAGCAACAATCATAATGGACCGACCTGATTATATCCACAAAGCCCTTACACTGCTCAATGACACCAGCGCCTACTGGACTGTCAAAAACGACCCTATGACAACCCTCAGGAACCAAATTTTCAAGGTACTGGAGAGATTAAAGCGACAAGGGAAATTAGGGGGGGAGGCTTTAAGAACTATGCGCCCCAAAAATGTGCCTACTGCCAGATTTTATGGACTCCCCAAGATCCATAAGGAAGGAGCTCCCCTAAGACCCATTGTGTCATTTTGGGGAACTCCAACCTCGGGGCTGGCCAGATGGTTATATGTGTGTGTGTGTATACATATATATAGCCAGTGCTTTTTTTCTTTTAAAAAAAAAGGCGCCGGAACCCTCATCTTGGCAGGCGCAGGGGGGGGAGTGCTGCTGCGGCAGGCTTATATGCTACTTAATTTAAGATTTATAGTCCTAGCCAGTTCCCAAGTGGTCCAGACCAATATTTTAAACAAACAAATAAATAAATTACAGATTCCCAAAAGAATGAAGCAACTCTTCATAATATATATGATTTATGAATGGATCTGTTTTAATGGCATATGTGTGAGGAATCTGTGGGTCTCAAGATATAGCCAAACTACAACTCTAAGCAGTACCAGTCAGACAACCAAATGTGAGAAATGTCAGGAAGACCAATTCAATAATACCTGAATTATAAATCTAAATACAAGTAATCCTCATTTTTCAACCATCTCAGACAGCAATTGTTCAACTCCAACCATGATGAAAAGGTAACTTTACAGCCATTCTCATATTTATGAATGTTACAGATCCGTAAACTGGAAATAAGATTATTAAGCACAGTCACGGTTTCGCTTAGTGACCCTATCACTTAATGACTGAGTTCCTAGTCCCAACTATGGGTACTAAATGTGGACCACCTGTACTTTGCCTGATGCAAATAGATGATTTGTATGCAAAAACAAAGCTCTTGCACCTTTATTAATGCATAAATGTATAAATTAATAAAGCATCAGTAGATGTAACTTTTATTCTTGGGCAATCGCACCTACTGTACAAAACAAGTACATACAAACAGGATAAGATTTGATGGCAGAAGATGCACTCAGAGGAACACAGCATGGTGTTGTTTTGAAATATTGCATTTTACCATTGAAAGAGTTCCTTCAAAGTAACCCATTTAAGTAATACAAATTTCCATTTAAATTCCAGTTGAGTCTAAAGTTACCTAAGAATTAGTAAAACCTAGAATTACCTAAGTCTCTGGCTAATTCACCAGTTACATTTATTACTTGGGATATTTTAAAAAAAAAATAAGCAGACCTATATAAAAAGAGTAAATTGTATATGAATTGTTTTTACAGACATAGCTTTCTTCATAAATTAATTTAACATATCTAAGAAACAAGCCTTTTGAAAGTTACTGTTTTTTGTTCTTTTCACTGAAAGTGTCCAATAATTGCCTCTGGTTAATAAAAACATAAAGCTCAAAGACTATTTATTTCCTTGACATTTATAAAAAACATGAAGAACAAATTTTAAATATATTTTTATTTTATTTTTATTTTAATTCCATTTATATCCCACCCTTTTGTGTGCATTTGTATGTCTGCTGAGATAATCAAAATTATAAAACTGATAGTGATTTTTTTTTATTTCCAGCATGAAAAGGTGTCTAATGGATGTTGACTACCTGAACTTTCATTTTAGGCGAGTTTTCTTAGGCCACTGAAGGATCCCAAATGCTGTAAAAAAGGTAAACATTCAATATTTTCAATGGATCACATTTTCTTCAACAGTTTCTAAATGTTGGACTTGAAGGTATCCAAAGCAAACACTTTAAGCGAAGATTCCATTTGACAAGGGCCCCACATATTTATTTTATTTATTTATTTATTATATTTTTATACCGCCCTTCTCCCGAAGGACTCAGGGCGGTGTACAGGGCAATAAATATAAAAACAGAATACAAAAGTTAAAAAAACGATTAAATATAATGCCCAAATTTAAAACAATAATTAAAAACATATTAAAACCCCTGCCCTAACCCATCAAACCAGGTCAGATTGCTCAAATAAATACGTTTTTAGATCGCGCCGGAAGGAGCGAAGGTCGGGGGCCATCCGGAGCTCAACCGGCAAGCGGTTCCACAGGTCTGGCGCGCCCACAGAGAACGCCCTCCCCCTGGGGGCCACCAATCGGCATTCTTTGATCGGAGGCACCCTGAGGAGGCCCTCTCTGTGGGAGCGCACTGGACGGAGGGAAGTTGACGCCGGCCGCAGGTGTTGCCGTAGGTATTCCGGACCCATGCCATGTAGGGCTTTGTAAGTCATTACCAACACCTTGAATCTCACCCGGAGGAGAACCGGCAGCCAATGCAGCTCGCAGTTTTTAGATATATCAGTTTTTTTTAAAAAAAATTAAACTTTTAAAAATTCAAATGAATCAGGCTGCAATGCTAAAATAAAAACCTCCACCAATTTCTACTCTCTGACCCATCAGAACAAAATCAAAACAATAAGAATCTAGGAAAAGAGATTCATTATAGATTATCACGAGAGTTAACAGTACCCTACTATTGATACTATACCCAGTGCTGACAGATAACTTCTCCCAATGGCTTCATGAAGATATGAAAAAGACGACGAAAGAGACTGGAATCCTAAGGCACCCTGCAAAGCAGAGGTCTCAGACCAGATCACTCTCCCCCAGGGGTAGGCAACCTCAGCTCTTTTATGACTCATGGACTTCAACTCCCAGAATTCCTGAGTCAGCTGACTCAGGAATTCTGGGAGTTGAAGTCCATGAGTCATAAAAGAGCCGAGGTTGCCTGCCCCTGCTCTCCCCCAACACCAACTGGAACAATGGAGAACAGTGAACAAGTCCCCAATTCTTGACAGGCTAAACCAGAAGAATATCACAGTCAACAAGTATTAAAGGCCACAGGGTGATGAAGGAATGTTAGGGTGGATCCACCACCCCATCCCAACCTCACTAGAGGTCATCAGGATGTGACCAAAGCTGTCTCAATACTATACTCTGCTCTGAAACTGGACAGGTTCAGATAATCTGCTTCCTTCAGGATGTGGAGGCCAATCACCTTGTCTATAACCTTCCTCAATAGGGGCGGGGACTGGATGAAAATTGTGCTAATCTACGGGATCCAATATGGTTTCTTGAGGAAGGAGTGGAACACTGCTTCTTTCAGAAACAACCCCTCTTTTAGCTATAGTTGCTATCGCCTGGAGAAGCATCCTTATCCAAAGCAATTACAGCAGTCTTTCTGGATTGCATTGCCATTTTTGCCTGGATCTTCCAGAGAGTTCAGTGTTGCTTTCCACTTGTAACTTCTTTTCCCACTTTTTTTTCCCCCTCACCCCCAAAGGTTTTGCTTTCAGCAAAAGGTTTGTTATACAGAACTGCAGAATCATTGAGTAATGCCCTTTTCTTCATATTCCCCATTTCGTTTCCTCGTAAACGTCCCCCAAAAGACAGAGGGAGAATCATAATGATTCCACGTGTATATAGTTACTTTATCCATTCATGCAGACGTATTCATCTGCTCGTTCAGCCTTCTCACCTCCCCCGTTCCCTGCCGCAATTTCATGCTCTTTTCGTTTGGCTTTCAGTCACCATTTATTTTTCTTCCTGTCAGAAGAGGCTTGCCACCTCTTGTAATAGTGAGAGTCAATTTAGCCCGGCGTAGGCAACCTTGGCTCTTTTATGACTCATGGACTTCAATTCCCAGAATTCCTGAGCCAGCCATGCTGAGGGGAAAGGGAGAGGTTTCCATACTGAGCCATGCTGGCTCAGGAATTCTGGGAGTTGAAGTCCACTAGTCATAAAAGAGCCAAGGTTGCCTACCCCTGGAACTTTAGTCTAATGATTAAAGCACCAGGTAAGAAAGGAGGAGACGGTGAGTTCAAGTACAGCCTTAGCCATGAAAGCCAGCTGGCTTGACTTTGGGCGTTACTCTCTCTCAGCCCAACCCCATGTCACAGGGTTAGGTTGTGGGGAAAATAGAAGAGAAAGGACTATGCTTGCTGCCTTGAATTAATAATAATAATGATGATGATGATGATGATGGGATAAACATAAATAAAATGTTCATGGGATATTTTTTTTCTAACTTAAAGACTCTTAAATTAGTTATTAGAGTAGGGATTTGTTATCTACTTTTAAATTTCAAAATAACTTAAATCTGTGCAAGGGATTTTGCTTGGGCCAGGCTGCTCTAAAACAGGCAATGCAAGGTTTAAAAAGTAAGGGAGCAGGCTAGTCACATCTAAATCAGCCAAAAAACAAAAACAAAAACAAACCACCCTTCCTCCAAATTGATACTTTAACTTGGATAACTTGCATATTTTGGATGATGCAAATGCAGAAATGGCTGCTGCATCTTGAACAGAAACGCCACTGTGTCATAGTGAGAAAGACAACGATCCACTGAATATTTTCCTTGCTCGTTTTTCATCTCGTGACTGGTGATCAACGACTGCATGGCTCTTGCTCTTCTCCTTTTGTGTGGTTCTTATCAACGAATCAAACATGAACTACCCAGAATTTGAAATACAGGACCTCTTCAGGTAGAAGACTGCCCTGTGGGAGACAGGGTAGATTAAGTAGTATAATTGATCTGCTTGCCCTTCTCTGCTGGGGTTCTTCTCTGCTTTAACTTCCAAGAAAGTCCACTAAGCAAGGACAAGCGAGTTATGCTACTAGGTGAGATTGATTGCATGCTACTCTGGTTCGCTGACAGAGTAGCACAGACAAATACAAAAAAGTATTTTCTTGTAATCCTCCCATTTCCCCTGCTTTTGTCTTTTATTCTGCATTTTATTCTGTATTTTAAAGGATAAAGTGGAATAGCTTCAAAAAAACGAAACAAAAACCCCTTTGCTTAACGGGACTTGCAACCCCGATGCTCATATTTCACATTTTCCTTGCTTGAACTGAAATTGTATGAGTCTAACCAGAGTGTCAGGAATGCTAGTAAGAGAAACAGACTGAAGCTGACATAAGTTCTGGCAATACAAAAAGGAATTTTCTTCACAAAGTAGGTACAGATATTCAACTTTTATCCTTTCCTTGGGAAATCCAATGAAATTCTTTCTGATAAGCCATGCTGTGCTTTTGCCCACTAATTTCAGAGAGAGCGCAAGCCTGATATCTATTCCACCTGAAGTTCTTACCTTCTAGGAACCATGAGTACATTCCTCTGCCTTCAGAAAACTAATGATGTGCATAAAGATCCAATATAATGTGTATACTGTGTTAGATATAATTCCTTTTCTATAACAGTGTTAGAAACTGTGGTTAGGATGTGGTAGGTTACTGTCCTGGCCAATAAGTCAGTTATTAGCTACTTTATTATCCTGCTATCAGCAGCCAGGGTGGCACAGTGGTAAGAATGCAGAATTGCAGGCTAATTCTGCCCACTGCCAGGAGTTCGATTCTGACCGGCTCAAAGTTGACTTAGCCTTCCAAACTTCCGAGGTGAGTAAAATGAGGACCCAAATTTTTGGGGGAGGGGGGCAATCTGCTGACTTTGCAAACCACTTAGAGACGGTTGTAAAGCGCTATGCAGCAGTATATACGTCTAAGCGCTATTGCTATGTCCTATTTATCTTGCCTCCAAATCACACTGATTCTTGGTAAGTTATTGCTGCTGTATTCCTATTACCACCATCACCACGACTAATCAATTAGCACTTAGTACACGTTGAATTAAAAAAAATAACTTCTGGGGGAAAAGAATAAAAAGAGCCTTGGTGGAGCAGTGGGCTAATGCCTCCTTAAGTAACACCAGCTGCCTGCAATTAGTGCAGGTTCGCATCAGGCTCAAGGTTGACTCAGCCTTCCATCCTTCCGAGGTAGGTAAAATGAGGACCCAGATTGTTGGGGGCAATTAAGCTGACTTTGTAATAATGCCGCTTGGGGGGTGTATGAAAGCCCTAATGTTCTGTACCAGCCTGCTACCGGCCCTGCAGAAAAGGCAGGGACAACCCCTTTTACAAGAAGGCAAGAGGCTGGAATTATGCCTGCCAAATTTATTACTACAAAAACAAACGGAACAAGACAAACCAAGAAACAGGAGCTTTAAGAAACAGGAACTATCCAAGCGGTTGCCTTCAGCAAACCAGCCCTCCCAAACATTCCCCTTATATAGAGTTCAGGGCGTGGCTTCTCTCTGCCTCCTTCCGAGGAGCCCCATTGCCTTCCTCTGTTTACTCCTAATTGACTGCCTCCTGCGTCGGGCGTCCTTGAACAGGGCCAGCTGTGGGTCATCTTCATCCACGCTGTCAGGCTCACACAGCTGGGTCTCCGTGGTGACCAAGTGGGAGGGGCCTGGCTGAGGGCTCTCATCAGCAAGATCTTCAACCCACTCAGCAAGGTCTTCAACACCCCCCTCCTCCTCCTCTGAGTCGTCCGACCCAACTGCCGAACCCACAAGCTGACCCTGAATCATAACACCTAATAAGCAGGCATATACATAGAATGAAGGCTACTGCTAAGCTTGTAAGCCGCCCTGAGTCTTCGGAGAAGGGCGGGATATAAATGGAATTAAAATAAAAAAAATACTACGATTTTTTTTTAAAAAAATGCATCAAGCAAATCATCATTAGAAACGTTCCAAATGTTGATACCTGGTATTGTCTGTGCCACCGGCTCAGTGACTGTGCAAGGAGCACTGCTTGGCTGCTGCTGGCTAGAGCTAACCTCCGGCTCTGTGCTAACAGAAGGAGACAATGCTACATCGTTGGAAACTTGGTTTGGGCCAGGCTGGAGGAGATCTTCTGAGGCTGACAGTTCGTCTTGGCCAGGGAGCTGCAAGGCTGATAAAGGAATGCTGATAGGTTTCCCAGAATTAGAAGTGCTGGCAGGCACCTGGAGGGCCACCTGAGGATTTACTGTTGGGACGTTACCGGACCTTCTGCTTGAGGAAGGCAGATTGAGTTTGGGAGGTTTCTGGGTCATTGGCCTTGATGTAACTTGTGAAGAGGCTGAAACATTCTGTAAATCAAAGTCAGCACTGAGGGAAGGAGATGCATGAGACATTAGCTTAGAGGCCACAGGATAGGAGGCCCCACCTTTAGGTTTTGACATGTGTGTCAAGGACAACGCAGGGCCATCAACGCCACCGGTGATTTCTGCATTAGCCACGATATAGTAATCCTCAGGGAGTTCTTGCTTTATTTTTTTGGCTAAAACATCACGGCTGCTTCCATCAATGACCTGAGACTGAGAGTCCAAATGTAGTGAAGAAGATGGGCCAGGCCTCTTAAGGGAATTTATCTGAGATCTTTGACCATGAGATTCAAAATCGCTATCTTCATCGGTCACCGAGGACTCACAGACCATGTCAAAAAGATTAGACTCATCTTCGTATTCCTCCACTGTGTCGTCTAATTCAGAAGGCTCACTGCAGTAGGAGAAATTGCAGGAATCTCTGGTTCTGTTACAGTCCAACTTTGCTTTTCCTGACCTCCCTGGATAGCGTTCCACTGGGCTGGCTTGGGGGTCTGAAGGCACGCCTATTATGCTGGGACTATCCGAGTTGAAACTTCGGTTATCCTGGAAACAAACCCTTTCCTGTGAGCCAGCCCTACAAGTAGCTGTCAATGGCCAGTGATAGGCATGGCCTGCACTACAGCCCCACATAGCTGTCAGGTTGCCATGGGAACCCTCTGAAAGTAGGTGTTTCAAATTTGGAATGAGGCTGCAAATGGTACCGTGACTGTGGGCCCAACTGACCAGCTTGGAAAGGTTTTCAGAAGATGTATGGAGGCAGTCTTCCATGATGCATCACTCAATAACTTTGTCCCTTGAAAGAAAAGAAAAAGAAGTGTGTTAGAACCAAAGTTGGCACTTGAACTAGAATACATATTCCACAAAAAACAGACAGTTCTTGACTTACAACAGTCCATTCAAAGTTACAATGGAACGGAAAAGCGATTTGTGACCATTTTTCACACTTACAATCATTGCAGCATCCCCGTGGTCACGTGATCAAAATCCAGATGCTTGGGGACTGACTCATTGCAGCGTCCCGGGGTCATGTGATCACCTTTTGTAACCTTCTGACAAGTAGAGTCAATGGAGAAGCCAGATTCACTTGACAATGTTACTAAATTAACAGCTCTAGTGATTCAGTTAACAACTGTGGCAAGAAAGGTCATAAAATGGGGCAACACTCCCTCAACAAATGTTTCACTTCGCAACAGAAATTTTGAGCTCAGTTGTGGTTGTTAAGTCAAGGACTACCTGTATGAATAATTTAATCAATGGAAGATAGGTAAAGGTAAAGGTTCCCCCTTTATGTGCTAGTTGTTTCCAACTCTAGGGGCTGGTGCTCATCTCCGTTTCAAAGCTGAAGAGCCAGCGCTTGTCCGAGGACGTCTCCGTGGTCATGTGGCTGGCATGACTAGAAGCCAAAGGCGCACGGAACGCTGTTACCTTCCCACCGTAGTGGTCCCTATTTTTCTACTTGCATTTTTACGTGCTTTCAAACTGCTAGGTTGGCAGAAGCTGGGACGAGTAACAGGCGCTCACTCTGCTACGCAGCATTCGGGATTCGACCCGCCAAACTGCCGATCTTCTGATCGACAAGCTCAGCGTCCTAACCCACTGAGCCACCGCGTCCCTTTCAATTGAAGATATTTCCCTACAATCCCTGCATACCATAAGCAAAGGCAAAATGATAAATAAATGACCAATCATTTCAACCTAGTTCGCAGAGGTTATAAAAGATCAGTTTTAGAGTGTAAACATTTTGAAGTAACAAATGTATAACTTTCTTAATTTTTGTCACATAAGAATGCTATAATTAGTTCTTTTTTGGGGGGAACTATTGTATGTTTAGGAACTTAGCTTCTTTTTGTTTATGCATGACTGAAAAGAACAGAATGAATGAAGAATCAAAATAATAATCCCTTATATGGAGGGAGAATGTAGAAAGAGCACCCTAATATATGCCAAACTACTGTGTGTGTACACACACACACACACACACACACACATATATATATATATATATATATATATATATATATATATAATCCTTTTTAAAAATATTATTTGCATTAGAGTATGTTTTAGATTGTTTTAACTATTGTTAGCAAATATAGACACATAAAACATGTCTCAAAGACTAAATGATCCAACCTCAACTGAAAGAAATTTTCCAGATGGCTGTAGAGTGAACTTTGTGACCTCCACAGGAATCTTAACTATACACAAATCTCCTTTTTTTCACATACACCCATCATAATAAGATAAGCTCATTAAAAAAAAGATAATCACTTTGGTTTGTAGGAATGTCATAGTCCATTAGCACAACAGTGTCTAGAAGTCTGTGGGATCAATTTCTTCTCTCTCCCCTAATGAAAAACTCCTAAGAGCTATTTCTACTGGTCATTATTCATATACTGGAGCTAGATGGATTAATAATCAGATTTATTATAATGCAGCTTCAGACATTTATCATTATTAGCTTGCTGAAATAATCTCTTTTAAAACTCCCCTTTTACCATTTGCCAGCCTCCTGGCTGCATCTTATTTAATATACTCTGCTCCTGTGAAAATTCATTCCTCTTCCAGCTCATCTATACTTACTGTTGCACACAGAGTAAGAACTATTTGCTTTACCTGTATCTGCTTTATTTGTATTTATACAGGTCGTCCTCGACTTTCGACCAAAATTGAGCCCAAAATTTCTATTGCTAAGAGACACACTGGTTAACTGAATTTTGCCTTATTTTCCAACCTTTCTTGCCACAGATGTTAAGTGAATCACTGCAGTTTTTAAGTTAGTAACACGGTTACTAACTAACATGGTTCCGCCCTGGACTTTGCTTGTCGGAAGGTCACAAAAAGCGATCACCTGACCTGAGGACACTGCAACCGTCATAAACATGAGTCAGGTGGCCAGCATCTCAATTTTGATCACGTGACCCACGGGGATGCTGAAACAGTCCTAAGTGTGAAAAACAGCCATAAGTCACTTTTTACAGTGCTGCTGTAACTATGAACTGTCCTTAAAGGAACTGTTGTAAGTCAGGGACTACCTGTACAACCCGTCTCATTGCAGATCAGTGTTTTAAAAAACAATGCCTTTTTCAAAGTTGCATTAAAATGCAAATGCATTCTCAGAAAGAAACTTACCAAGAAAGTCTTTAGAAACATAGGTTCTCCAGCAGTTAATCTAATAAATAGTATACAATGTTTCCTTTCTTGACTATTATTTTTAATTAAGGACCAGAGTTTTCATTTGCTTAATCCTTAGCATGGTGCCACATTTTATTTCCTCTACTATCGTTCTGCTACAGCTGGCAAATGTTCAGTAGAAGAAAGCTGCTTTGCCAAGTATGAAATGGCATAATTTCAATTGCGATTGCCTATTGAACAGGTGCTGAACAGACTGCAAACAGATTGGCTGATTAAACATCTTCCGCTATCTGGGGCAACACAAAACAGGTATTCCCTGAAAGTGTATTAGTTCAGTGCTGGACCATGGACAGATACAACTACAGCTGCTTTACAATTCTGTTAGGATCATCTTCCACCTCCCACGTACTCAGACAGATTAGCTGTTGGTGCACATTAACAATTTCATGATAAAATAAATGTGTTAGCTAGTGGCTGAATTTTAAAAAAAAAACGAATTCCATTGTTTGATCTCCTAGGATTTCTTGAATCAAGCACAAAGGCAATTGCTTGTAGTAGCAAGAGGTCTCTTCACCTGTTGTAGTGCCTCAAAAGGACAAGTCAACAGCATATCATAAAATCCCCTATATCACAACCATCTGTGTTGCAGACACATTTGTCTCTAGGTGAGAAAATGATAGGCCACATGTTTCTGAGATTCTTTTACCAACTAACAAATAAAAGAAGCTATTTATACAGATACAGAATTGGGTTACGCTAGAACTAATAGGCAGATATATTTTTAAGCCCAGAATACTTATAGTGAGTAGTTGGCACGGTAGACTTTGACTTAAAACTGTAATGGAACCAGCCCAACACAGTCATAAGTCATGATGATAGTAAATCAGGTCACATGACTGACCCAATTTTATCTTTTTTGCAACAGTCATTAGGCAAATATCACGGTTGTTGACTGAACCGATGGTTCACTATGGGACAGTTTTACTGACAACTGAAAATAAATGCTGGTTTTTCTGCAACACTATAATGAAAATGTAGTCACATGACTGTGAGACACAAATGCAAGCCGGTTGCCAAGTGCTCAATACGTGGTTATGTGAGCATGTGGGGGAGTGACTTTTGTAACTTCAGAACCATGTTGCAAGTAACCCCAAGGGAGGTTCTGTGGTAACTTCAAATGGTCACTAAGCAACCAGTCATAAATCAAGGACTATCTATAACTTTAACATTTATATCCAATTAGAAACAATGTAAGCATAGAAAAAACTTGTAATTTTAAACTGCAAAGGTTAATTATTGTTGAACCTTTCTGGAGTAACTTCATTCTGGTTTCATATACATTGGCCATTAAGTCAGGAAGAATATACTTAGATACTTAAATAAAGCAATGACAGCACCATGATCTCATAATATCAGTACATTAAAATTATATATAAGTTGTATCTAATGTGATTAAAAAATAGTAGTATACACTTTTCATGAGAAATGAAATGCAGGGACCAAAAGTTTGTTTCAGATGGAATGACTGCTACTATTTATATTCTTTAGCAAAGCAGACAAACCATAAAAATCTGTGGCACATAATTGTGCAGAAACACAACTACATTTCATTTATGAATTCTTCCATTTTTATCTTAATCTTCATAAAGACATCTGAATGATTTATTCTGTTTTAGAAATTTCTCCAAGTAATTCTATCCTAGCCTTTGTATTTTTATTCTCATGATTTAACAATGGAGAATGTATATGTTCAAACCTTAAAATTCCCTTCAAGTGAAGAACTTTAGTACATACCAACATCTCTTAGATAAACTGGTAAAAATATGAAGCTACTGAATTGATCAAAAATGATAAAAGCCCTGTCTTCTGACTACCTTATCCTCAGAACAGCTCCACTGGAGTTCAAAACATATACCTCAAGCTCTACCAAGATACTGGATCTGTGTGCAAGTTATCCATGGCTATATTCAGGTCTTTGGCCAAATTGTTCCTTATATTAAAATATAAAAAGGAACATTTCACATTATCTTCTGTATGACCTCAAAACATTATCATAATTCTATCAATTTACTCTGGATTCACATGGCATGGAATCTATTTCCCAAATAAATAAATAAATAACTCCTAAGATTTCAGTTGCAGAACTATGTGACAATAGTAGATAGTGGTATGTATAAAGTAACTGAAACTTCTCACAGCTAAAGCTATGCATCACTAAACATAAGGAGAAAGGGAAGTAAGTATGAACTACCTATTGCTTTCCCACTCCTTTGATGTTACTACTCCCACACTAATCACTATAATGGTTTTTCTATTTTGAATTGTGTACCTAGACAGTCAAATGTAGTACCAGGAAAGAGAATGAAATGTTATGTTTTTAAAGGTAAACATTATTTTAAAAGTTGTACTGTGAAGTTACAAATGAGCATAAGGAAAAGGCTTACCAAAATATAAGCCGAAAAGTTAAAGTTGATTGTGGGTCTGAACTTGGATGTCTTCAGCTGTAAACAACAGTTTTACCCACAAGGCCAGCCATTTATCTATCTGAAGAAAAAAAAAGAAATAAAATAAATGTTATAAGATTATTCATCCCCCATACATTTTGTTCTCTATTTGTGAAAAATCTACTTTTCATACCATAAACGGGTTTCTGTATTTTCACAAGAAAAAACAAAAGATGAACACACTGGCCAAAAGATATTACTTGCTGCATTTCTTCTACTTGTACTGCACAATCAGAACTTTTTTTTACTCTGCCTTTATTATTTTTTATAAATAGGTCAAGGTGGCAAATACACCTAATACTCATTATTACTTCTATTTTCCCCACAACAACAACCCAGTGAGGTGGGTTGGGCTGAGAGTGTGTGACTGGCCCACACTCTCTCCCAGCCAGCTTTTGTGTCTAAGGGAAGCCTAGAACTCACAGTCTCCTGGTTTCTAACTGGTGCCTTAATCACTGGATCACTAGTTTTTTTAGAGATGCTAATTCAATCATCATTACAGCAATTCTTCCTTGCACAATCAGGAAACTGAGGACATTTATGGCCTCAGATGTTTAGAATTCTCTCAGATCATTGTTTGTTTATAACAAACTCTAACCCCCTTTGATTTTAATAAAATGTCTATAAGTCTATCCACACTGTTTTAATCCATGTATTGTTTTTTTATTTTGCTACTATTTTTGTTTAGCTACATTTTTATCACGACCAGTGAAATACACTAAAACCCAAAAGACATTCTGCAGTGCTTATAGAGAAAAAAGGTAGTTACAAGCATAGTAAGCAATAGCACTTAGACTTATATACCACTTCACAATGCTTTACAGCCTTCTCTGAGCAGTTTACAGAGTCAGCATTTTGCCCCCAATAATCTGGGTCCTCATTTTACCGACCTCAGAAGGATGGAAGGCTGAATCAATCCTGAGCCAGTGAGACTTGAACAGCTAAACTGCTGGTAGCTGGTAGTACTTGCAGTACTGCATTCTAACCACTGCGCCTTCACACTCTTTGTAACAATAACAACAATAATAACAATAACAACTAGCCAAATTTGGAGATGTTGTGAATTTATGTTGGGCGTGTGGGCCAGACATGTCAGACTCACGACATCTCGTGACGTCGTGCGATGTATCAAAACTTTTTCCCCATTGCCGGCAATGGGGTAAGCGCGGTTGTAGGCCATTTCCCCCCTTCTCCCATTTTAGGTCATTAAGAAGTAAATGAATGTGACAAAGAAAAGTTATTACCTAGTACACAACAAAGTAAATAGAATTGAATTATGGAATGCTTTGCATAAATATGGTGTTGCAGGTTGGTTGTTAGATGAGGTAGAAATGAAACACATTAGAATAAAAACAAAGGCAGAGTTAAGTAATATGTATAGTGAATTTACAATTGAAAGAACTGAAGAGGTAGTTTCCCCCCTTGAAGTTAAGAATAGCTAA
Organism: Vipera ursinii; assembly: GCF_947247035.1. Lineage (NCBI taxonomy): Eukaryota > Metazoa > Chordata > Lepidosauria > Squamata > Viperidae > Vipera > Vipera ursinii. The sequence continues at coordinate 207,022,798 of NC_139513.1, forward strand.
ACAGGAAAAAAAAATACTATAGGAGCTACTAGGGACTGGACCGAATGACAAATTTAAACTTCATTTTAAAAAGGAGATATTTCTATAACAGCGTTGAAAGCAATGATGTGATAATGCCTGGCTCTAAAACCCAGACATTTAAAAAGAACAAGAGGAACAAGATAGGCTCCTTCAAATTTCAGATTTGGAGACAGTCACTAAAAGGTCATGGACTTCAAAAACCCAATTAATCAGTCCTGGATTAAAGGTACTGACTCTTTCCTTGAGGTGATGACCAGTCAAGCACAATCCTTTGGTCATGTGATATGACAAGTTGAGAGACTGGAAGAAAAGAATGATGTTTGGCAAAGCTGAGGAAAGAAATTAAGGGGGTGACAATGGATGAGATGGATGGTGAATTCAAAGAAGAGCTACAGGTTGTTACTTGAGATAGGTCAAGCTGTCAAGCATTTACCCATGATGTAGTCATCAGGAGACAAGTTCTACTTGATAGTATTTAACTAAATGTATTGTGCAAACACAGCTACTGCTGAGATCATACATCATATTAATCACAATGTGGTTTTATTTTATCTTAGGACATTGTACAAACATAGCCAATGTAATTTGTAAGCCATGATTTATGACAGTGTATTGTATGAACCAATGCAATGGTTTATTCAGTAACAGTTTAAAAATGCACTGGGACAATGTATTAACCCATGCAGCATTTATTTATTTAACATATTTTTCATTCCTTTCTTTAGCTCAAAAGATTTTCATTGCTAATCTAATCCCTGTTGGAAGGTTTTACACTCAAAGTTCAAGGCGCAATTACTAATTCTGAAAGTTACCATGCTTATCACTAGCATTTTCAATTTCAAAAAAAATATTTACAAAAGGGAAAGGAAGAAAAGATTGTCCAAACGTTCTTTATTTTAAATATTTATGACATTTGTATAGCACCATGTAAGATGAAGCTTTGTGAAAAGATTACAATAGGTAAACATAAAACCAATTTAATTTAAAAGGCTGTACGGAATCACAAACAAGATTAATGCAACAAAAATAAAAACTCACAGCAACCGCAGAATAACTTGAAAACTGAGAGATCTCAAGTGAATTAGGTACTTTATTTAAAAAGTCTGGGTGAACATTTCCAGCTGCCCAGTGATCTCATTTGAGATATCTTGCTGAGTTGGCTGTTCCATGACAAGGTGCAATTAATGAAAAAGGCCCTCTCCCTTATGTAATTTCATTGGATAGTAATTGTCAGGACCCACCTCAATCCACATCTTAGGAAATAAGAACTCTTGGATGCAAGTTTAGTCCAAAAGGAAAATGTTTACTAGGAAGGAATCGATTGTGGGAATACAAGACGGAATCTGAGAAAAGTTACATTTCAATCCTATATAAACCATTCCCATTCCAGTCCCTCCCCTCATCCATTTGGTCAGGCTGTCGTCAGTTGCTAGGTGTCAGGTCCTTCCATGGGAAAGGGAACTCTCCTTGGTTTTATGGTTATTGCTTCCCTTTTCAGTTGTAAATGAAGATACAAACCAGATCTGTCTGTCCCCCTCCCTTCCCCCGTTAAAACATCCCCTGTTGTTTGAAAATCGCTTTAGTAACCATCCTCTCCCCCCCCCCTCGGAGAGATGGCAGAATCCCCAGTAATAGCACGTTGTTCTACCTATACAATTATGAAATGTGATATAAATGGATTCTGACAGTAATCATGAGGTGGGACCTCTGGAAAAAGGCCTATAATGTTCAGATAGATAAATATGAATGGGCACTATTATGCTCCGGTTCTTTGTTTATTGCTTTTCATGTATTTTACTATTTTTATGCTAAAACTTCCAGGAAACCTTTTTATTGGATCAGGCAGTAAAAGCAATAAATAAATAAAATATACAAATAAGAAAACTTTACAGATAAACTTGTGCCAAGCTATTTAGAACTTTTAAGATTAAAAAAACCAACATTTTAAGCTGGGCTCAGTTACACCCAGGGAGCCAACGTTTGTAATCTGTTGGCCATAGTCTGAATCAATAGCAAACTGATATTAGATATTCTGCAAACATATGATTATAATAATCCCAATATGTTATCAGGGTGTCGGTAATTTCAGCCAGGTGACTCCATCCAAATGAACAAGCTAACTAATACATTAGTTGAACCTGATAAAAGACAACAGAGGTCACTAGTATTAAATCAGATTAGAAATCTGAATCTTTGCAACCTAGAAGCGGCAAAACACTCAATTCATACTGATGAAGCCGAGAATATCTGTACTGTCTTCACTTATATTTTTTTTTCGTTCATATTTCTTAGCATACCAAGACTGGAGTGCACAGATTTTTCAGGCTAAGGGACAGTTGGCCTTAACGAGGCAAGCTACAGACCATACTTCAGTTGTTGTTCAGTCACTAAGTTGTGTTTGACTTCACGACCCCCATGGACCACAGTATGCCAGGCCTCCCTATCCAAAACCATCTCACAGAGTTTGCCCTAATTCATGTTCATGGCATATCATCCTTTGCCATCCCATTCTACCTTTTCCAATACCAAGGTCTTTTCCAACGAGTCTTCTCATTTGGTGGCCAATAAACTCTTAAGAGTCTTCTCCAACACCACAATTTGAAAGGATCTCAGCATTCCTTATGGTCCAACTCTCAGAACCATACTTTTTTTTTACACCCTTTAATGCCTTTATTCGGGGTAGAGTGTGGTGACTGAATGGAGCTGAGCGTTTACTGTTTACCTTCCTGTTACCTATGTAGAGTTTGCAACAGGTATTTTCTCTTTGCACCCTGATAAGAAAAACATCTGCTGCTGCCTAGGATTGAACTCTCAACCTTCCATGTAGGAGGCGAGAGTCTTCACCTCTAGGCCACTGTGCCACTGTCTCACAGCCATACATTACTACTGGGAAAACTACAGCTGTTGACTATGCAGACCCTTGTTAGCAAGGTGATGTCTCTCTGTACTTCAGTGGTTGGGGACAAAACTAAAACTAAAGTTCAAGTAGGTGCTTTTAATTCATATGAAACAGAACAAAAAGTCAAAAATAGAAGAAAACATACTGACAAGAGATGCCATCATGCTCACTGGTAATAAATAGTGTACGGTAGGGAAAAAAACCTTACTTGGGAATTTGTGTAGTTGTAGAAGCTGAACAGAATGGTAATGTAGTCCCACAGATTGCATCTGCAACCATATGTAGTGAGGATGCATATACGATGTTAAGGGAATGCAAAAAAAAAGTTGACCAAAGTAAGAGTTTTATTTAGGTCTAGCTAAATTAAATACATGAAAGCAATCTAAGATTGGCAATCTGAAATTATTTGGTTTCAAAGAAACTGCATTCACTTCTCTCACTTCAGTTTTCTTTCCATCGCACAGGTTTTACAAGTTTCCAATAATTATACAGTTATCTACAGAGGCTACCTTGAGTGTAGCTATAAGGTGAGTGTATGTAATATGACCCTCTCAATTCCTGGCAAATAGATGGGGAAGAAATGGAGGTAGTGACAGATTTTATTTTCCTGGGCTCCAAGATCACTGCTGATGGGGACTGTAGCCAAGAAATTAAAAGACGCTTGCTCCTGGGGAGGAAAGCCATGGCAAATCTAGACAGCACACTAAAAAGCAGAGACATCACCCTGTCAACAAAAGTGCGTATAGTCAAGGCTATGGTTTTCCCAGTTGCAATGTATGGCAGTGAAAGTTGGACCATAAGAAAGGCTGAGCGCCAAAGAATTGAAGCCTTTGAACTGTGGTGCTGGAGAAGACTCCTGCGAGTTCCTTGGACTGCAAGGCGATCAAACCGGTCAGTCCTAGAGGAGATCAACCCTGACTGCTCTTTAGAAGGCCAGATCCTGAAGCTAAAACTCAAATACTTTGGCCACCTAATGAGAAGGAAGGACTCACTGGAGAAGAACCTAATGCTGGGAAAGATTGAGGGCAATAGAAGAAGGGGACGACAGAGAATGAGGTGGCTGGATGGAGTCACTGAAGCAGTAGGCGTGAGCTTAAATCAGGGGTGTCCAAACTTTTTTCAAAGAGGGCCAGATTGGATGAAGTGAACATGCTGGAGGGCCGAACATTTTTCCGAACATTCTTTGAACAATTACAATTAAATGCAAATGAATTATTTTATGCCAAGTTAATTGCAAATGGCATACTTTTCATTTTATAACATAAGATCAACTGACAGCTGATTTTTCACAATGTATTTTAAATAAATTTAAAAAAAAACTTACTGTGTGAGCTGTTACCAGAGAGTCTGACCTTGTCAAACTTACTTTGACTGTCTGGTAACAGCTCACACACTTCCACCACTTCACAAATTCTGCTAGGCCAGGGCCCTACCTACCCCTGTCCAGCTCCCCACATCCCAGCCCATAAAATGGCTGTGAAACACAGAATGCGCGCACGTGCACACACACACACACACACCCGCCCTTCCCTGGATGTCACCAAGGCCCAGGGGAGCCAGAGGGCTTCGAAGCCGGGGCAGCTCCGGTGGCAGAGAAGGCGCGCCCTCGCTGCACCGGCACAGACGCCGTGCCAAGCCCGCGGCGGGGGGAGGAGCGTGGCGGTTCGGCCAGACAGGAAAAGGTGCGGGAAGCGGCCGCCGCCTGGTAATGGCGCCCGGGCTCACAACGTGGAGGCGGCGAGCAAGCACGCACTCAGGGCGAGGCAGCCGCGGTCCGGTGAGGGAAGACCGCCGAGGGAGTGGCTGGCCGGGCTGCGCTGCTGCCGAGCGAAGCTCGGCCGGGGTGCCCACTCTGCTCTGCCTGGCGCCAACTCAGAGACTCCACCCGCCAGGCCCTTCTCCCGCTCAACCAGGCCAGGCGCGCACCGTCAGCCTCGCTGCACCGGCACAGACGCTGCGCCAAGGCTGGGGCGGGGGGGGAGGAGCGCAGCGGTTCAGCCAGGCAGAAAAAGGTGCGGGAAGCGACCGCTGCCTGGTAATGGCGCCCGGGCTCACAACGTGGAGGCGGTGTAGTGAGGCTGACGGTGCGCGCCTGGCCTGGCTGAGCGGGAGAAGGGCCTGGCGGGCGGAGTCTCTGAGCTGGCACCAGGCAGAGCAAAGCGTGCGCCCCGGCCGAGCTTCGCTCGGCAGCAGCGCATCCCGGCCGGCCATTCCCTCGGCGCTCTTCCCTCACTGGACCGCGGCCGCCTCGCCCTGAGCGCGCGCTTGCTCACCGCCTCCACGTTGTGAGCCGGGGCGCCGTTACCAGGCGGTGGCCACTTCCTGCACCTTTTCCTGCCTGGCCGAACCGCCACGCGCTCAGCCAGGCCAGGTCCGCACCGTCAGCCTCGCTGCACCGGCACAGACGCCGCGCCAAGCCCGGGGCGAGGGGAAGGATCATGGCGGTTTGGCCAGGCAGCCTGCCCTTCAACCCACCGGAGGAGCGGCAGATCGGCGCGGCCGGAGTCGGGAAAGCCACTAGAAGGGGGAGGGGAGTCACCTCTCCCCGCCGGGGGGTCGCCCAGCCCGTCCCGGGAGGCTGACATTTCTGCAGCTGAAAAAGTCGTCTCGGATTCCATGGCGGAAGGTCACCCCCGGGAGTCCAGCGCCAGGCAGGGCTGAGAGAGGGAGGGGGGGAGAAAGGGAGGGAAGGAGAAAGAGTGAAGGAAGGAAGGAAGGAAGGAAGAAGAGAGAATGGAGGCAGGAGAGAGGAAGAAGAAAAGAGAGAGAGAGAGAGAGAAAAAGAAAGAAAGAAAGAAAGAAAGAAAGAAAGAAAGAAAGAAAGAAAGAAAGAGAAAAGAAAGAAAGAAATCGGAGGCTTGGACAGACCCCGCTCCAGGCTCCGGGGCCGCCACCACGGAATGCCCAGCCTCGGGGGGGAGTCTTCTGCAGGCGTGCCCTGGCCCCCTCCCCTCCCCTCCCTCCCTCCTGCGGCCCGTCCCCAAGGCGGCGCCCGCGGGTCCCCGGACTCACAGCATGCAGAGGGCGAAGGCGCCGGCCACGCTCTCGCTGTCGCGCACCAGGAAGCTGCCGGCCCGCCCGGCCCACGCCAGCAGCTCCTCGGCCGCCGCCCGGCTCAGGTCCTTGTGGTACCAGAGCGGCCAGCCCAGCACCGCCGGAGCCCCCGCGCCCGGGAGCCCCAGCGCCGCCGGGGCCGGAGCCGCCGCCATGGGCAGCTGCGGCGTGCAGGGAAGGTGCTCAGCGGGATGGGCGGGCAGGCCGAGACCCCCGCTGGCCACCCCCGCCTCACCCACAGTGCCACATGGCCCGACCAGAGACCCCCGGCCGCTCAGGGCATGCCCGGCCCAGCGGCTCCTCCTCTGGGCTGCGCTCCGGCCGGGATGAGGGCGCGATCCGCTCTCCGCGCGCTTCCCCTGCGCACTGGAGCCACCCTGGGCCCCGAGCAGGCCTGGTGGAGGAGGAGGAGGAGGCGGAGGAAGCCGCGTGGAGCCCCGGAGCCTGGCTGGCGGGGTGGGGGCGGCAGCTGGGCCGGCCTGCGCTTCCTGGGGCGGCCCCTCGGCGGGGGAGGTGGGAGCAGCTCCCGAAGGGGCGGCCCTCAATCAGAAGGGAGGGCCGTGGGAGGGCCGCATTTACATACAGCAGGGAGGGCTGTTGCGGGCCGTATTAAACCGCCCCGCGGGCCGCAAATGGCCCGCGGGCCGGACTTTGGACATGCCTGGCTTAAATGGACTCCAGAAGATGGTAGAGGACAGGAAGGCCTGGAGGAATGTTGTCCATAGGGTCGTGATGGGTCGGACACGACTTCGCAGCTAACAACAACAATATAATATGAACACTTCCTCCTTTAAAACAGGCTACAAGAAAATTAAGGCCCTGTTTCAGGAACATCTGTCCCTATCAGCCAGGAACTGAGTAAGATCTCTTTAGAAATGTTTCTAGCAACACATATGGTTAACTGAGTCAAAGGTTCCCACTCTTTTGTTTCATGGGAAGAGCTTAGTAACAAGTGTTCCCGCCAAAAAATGGCTGAATGAGTTTGCTTTACAGTAGTCCAGTGTGTGACTCGTCTGCCATGAGCTAAACTTAATCTTCCAAACCTTTCAGCTTTGAGCTAAAATTAATCTTACTGTTAACTACAGTAATTTGTTTTTGTGTGTTCCTACAACACACTGACCTTCCATTTTATACAAGCAAGTGCACTGTGGAAACAAAGCTAGGGGAACTTATTTCTGAGCATATATGTGTAAGCTTCCATTATATATTTATCACCAAATGCTGTGTTTATATTTCTATCCTGGACAAAAAAGCTCATTTTACTTTGGTTTTTTCCCCCCCCCCCCAATTATAACATACTACTTAAATATTTTTTCAGACTTAGAGATCTGTCTCACATATACTATTAATGTCCACTGAGCACCCAGTGGTGATCAAATAAAATACTTCCAGTTGCTAATCATTCTGAATTGTCACTGTGATCACGAGGCTATTACTCTTCTCCTGGATAACACCTCTTCAGAAACCTCTAGAGAAGGTTACAACGTTTTTTTATTAATAATTATAGCTATTAAAAGCTGTCTGGTCCCTTGCTGATATTATTGTTAGTTATTAAATGAGTTAGATATTCTCATATTTTTTTAGATTTCCTTTTACAGTTGTTGAATTACTGCCCCCCCCCCCCACTTTTTTTGGGTCAAAAGAAAGAGGTGTCCAACCTTGGCAAGTTAAGACTTGTAGACTACAATTCCCAGAATTCCCTAAGCAGCACTTAATACATTTTGATACATTGACTGAAAAGTTTAATTGTATCCATAATAATCAATTCAGGTTTAAGAAATAGAATAAAGCAATAGGAACTTAAATTCTGCCTTTGTACAGATCTTCACAACATGTGGACAGCCAGGCAGCCTTGTATAGCCCACCATTTTTAAAAAAAGTAGTAAATTTAAGAGTCAGCAGTGCCACTGCTTCCACCCCTACAGTATTTAAAGAACAAGTGATTGACACTTCTCATATTTGGGGCCCACAAAAAAAATATTATCAATATGGGCCTTTCTCCTCAACATGTTGTGCAGGCCTGGCATACAATTTAGAAAACAGTCCTCACTTACCCACTTGCCTTGCTCAGCAAGCATTCAAAGTTGCAACAGTGCTGAGAAAAAATAGGCTTATGGTCAGTCCTCGAACCTGTGGCCATCGCAGCATCTCCACAGTCATGGAATCATGATTTGGGTGCTTCAAAACCGGTGTACATTTGTGATGGCCACAGAATCCCACAGACATGTGATCTCCATCACAACATCCAACAAGCAACATCAGTTGGAAAGCCATGATCGCACAGTATTGCACTTGATTTGCTTAATGACTGCTGCAGAATTATGTCGTAAGTCCAGCACAGTCATGTGATGTTTCACAGTCATGTCTCTTAGTGCTTGCTGCTCTCAATTAAGGTTGTGAGGACTACCTGTAACATCTTTTCTGCTACTGAGACAGATACAGAGCATCTGGTTGCATGCAGATCATAGTGTTTCAAGACATCATTATGTACAACAATAAATAATAATCGATCTATGAAAATAGCCATTTCTATAGCTGTTTACCTGAGATTAAACCACATGCAACACTGTACCTCAAGCTGCATGCAACTGATTTACCCAAACATAACTGAAGAGTAAATTAAATTTATCAGGACTAATGCAATTAAATGTGATGACTGTTTATCTGGTACAGCCTTTTTAGTTTCCTTTCCCCTAAATGTCTGGACAATGTAAAAACAATAGAATATGCCATCTATTCAAATATCTTCCAGTAAACAAAGGGGGTTGGCTCAGACAAACTGTATGTGGAAATTAGCCCAGTGTTTATCTTTTCAAATCTCCTGAAAATCCTATCCAAAGCCTATTTCTCTATTAATACTGTATATATCATAACGGGATTTATGCTGCTTTGACACCATATGAAACTCCGTGCAGTGCAATTATGAGTGTGGAGGAAATGATATTGTTGCAATTGCTTTCAGAATTTACTGTACATTTTCACGGCTTGAATGCGTAATTAAGGACAGAGTAGAGCCACCCTTGAATAAATGCCTCACGACGAGGTAACAGACATCCTATTTCTGGAACAAGTTGAGTATTGTGTTAATGATAATTCAGTACAGTTTGAAAATGTAAGGTCAATTATCCAAGCATAAAGCCTATTGCCCGGCCTAGCATATAAATCTTACAATCTTATGGACATAAGAAGAGCTTGCTGAGATATGTTGGATTACAACTCTTTTCTTCTCTGAGATTATTTCAACAGAAGCCAAAGAGAGTCTCACAAATAAGACATAATGGCAGCAACTCTCCTCTGCTGTTTCCAGCAATTAGTATTCAAAGACAACGCTGCTTTGAATTCTGGGGATAGCATATATTTCCAAAGTTCATCTAATTTCCTTTTAAAGCCTTATAAATTAGAAGCTATTATATCTTCTGGCAGGGAATTCCATAGCTGAGTTATGCATAATGCATTTTTTCTATCCTTAATCTCCCAACATTTACCTTCATTATATGATCTCAGTTCCAGTATTAAAGCAGAGGTAACAAAAGCTTTTTTATTTATGTTTCTTCCATCACACATATAACACATACGTGCCTTTTATTCCCTTCTGCCATTCATCTTTTTTGCTAAACTGAAGGCCAAACTGTACATCATTGTAATTATTTGGAGTGCCTCTCTCCTTGTGAAGTAAAGCCATTGTACATCAGAAGAGTCTTACTAGCATCATCTTTTCCCAAATTAAGTGCTCTAAAATAGAAGAAGCTTCCAGGATACCCACAGATATGCACATAAAGGTGAAACATGTGATGGTGGAGGAGAAGATGCTGCAGAGTTAGTTTTAAACGCCCATATTTTCTGTTTGGTAGCCCTCTTCCAAAAAGGGATTCCCATTTTAGAGTACAAATTGACAGAAAGATCAAGTTGAAGCCTTATAATAAGGTATGGTGAAAGCCCAAAATATATACTGATAGTCTTCCATTTACAACCACAGTTGGGATCGGAACTTCAGTTGCTAAGCAGTGCAGTTGCGAAATGAGTTGTCCTGTGACCAGATCCCATTTTACAACCATTTTTCCCACGATCATTAAGTGGATCGCATGGCACCTAAGCAAATTTGGCTTTCCTCTTTGACTTTCCTTGTTTAAAGCCAGCTGGGAAAGTCGCAAATTATGATCAATTGACTGCAAGATGCTGCAATCGTCATAAGCGAGAGTCAGTTTGCCAGTTTTCACCATCACTGTAACTATGATCTATTTGTTAAATAAATGGTCAAAATCAAAGACCACCTGTAGTAGAAATGTGGAAACTAATACCTGCAATCTAAAAACTCAGATACTCAAATTTTAATTGTGGGTTCCAAAGGAGATATTTTGCCCCAAATTACGTGAACATTAAAATTTCTGAAAGTCTCATTTTAGCCATAAGGAAGAATATAAAATGACAGAAAGCAGCACCCACAAACACCCACAAACACACGAACTAGTCTTCCCAAATTAAATGCTTTTGGCAATAGCCATGCCGGCTAGAAATTGTAGCCCTGTATCACTTTAAACTGGGAAAGGCTGACTTGAAACTGTTAGCAACAAATTCAAGAATGCCATAATCAATACTGTTTTTAAAAGCTAATTCCAAACTCCAGCAAACAGAACCTATTATTGTACAATAAATTACAGCCAATGGAGAAAGTTTTCACCAAAGTCCTCCATCCAAAATGAGTTAGTAACCCAGTAAACATTTTCAGTGAGTGGCTGCTGGCTAGCTAGGAATACAGAATTATGGAATCACAGGGCTAGAAGGGATGTCACTGTATCCCACCTGCTTAATAAAGGATAATCACACACAATCTTTATATGATTATATAAAGCTTTTGTTTATTTTAATCAGAAACCAAGGAAACAGATTTTAAACATTCTTTTAAAAAAACTACATACAATATATGCATACAACATGATGCACTTATTAAAGCAGGTGCATCTTGCTTAAAAGGACCAATTAAAGAGTAACACATTTTATGTAAATTAAGGTTATGTTTAATAACAACCTTGTCTACAAATTATCTATTTCTGTACACAGTTAACACTCTACTTCTTCCATACATAAGTAATTCAAAAACCTCACATTTGGCATGGTGGATTATTTTTCATGCCAGTGGAATTTCATTTTCATATACTTCTATGCCAGACAGTTCTTTCTGATTATATCCAGAAGGTGGCCAATCTTAATTTTCAGCAGATTAGCATATGAGGATGCTTCAATTGCTTACTTAATAAGATACTCGGTTGAAAAATATTTGGATGAGATGGAAATTGCTTACAGATTTTTGACAGGAAGGAAATGCAACATGACTCATGGATAGCTTTTAATCAGTTTAAAATTAGAAACAGGAGCACATTTCATGCACAAGATACAACAAACTGTGTTTCTGGTTCGAAGAGGGTACCAAGTGTATTGCTGTTCAGAAGCCACACTTTTTTCTGAATCGATATGGGTACGTGAACAAATAGGGTTTCCACCAGCTTCATTTGCTAAGAGCTATATAGAGTTAACTCTTGCCAAACAAGATATTTGTTACTCAGTTTGATTCAGGACAAGCTATAGATCTAGCATGTATGAATCCTGCCTGGAGATTGGAAGGCGTTTGGTTAACCTAATTCCATTCCATGTCCAATTCAGAATCAAGTCAGTCTAAACTACACTGTACAAAATGTGACAGTACATAGATCTGCAACAATACTATCACCCTTGCCAAGCGTTTCAGAATATAATCAATAGTAAATGTTTGTAGAAAGTATTTGGAACCAGAAACATTCCAGAGATTTTGCTACTTCTGTTACTGTACCTGCTGAAGCATCATATTATGCTATGGTTTATATACATTATATAAGCCAGACCTTTGGAACCGTTTACCGGTGGAGCTCCAGACGGCTCCCGACCTTCGCTCCTTCCGACGTGACCTAAAAACATATTTATTTGAACAAGCCGGCCTGGTCTGATGGGTTTAGGGGTATTTTAACATTTTGTATTAATCTATTTCAGACATGTCAAACACAAGGCCCGGGGGCCGGATCCGGCCCGCGAAGTGGTTTCATGCGGCCCGTGAAGCCATCCTGGAAACAGTGAGGGAATGGCCCCCACTGCCTTGGCCCTGGCCCAGAGACCCTCCTTCTGCCAGAGACCCTCAGATCTGTCCCACTCCTGCCCAGGCCTCCATAGGCACCCTTGATGCGAATGATATAGAGCTGGCCATGCCCACCCAGTAGGCCATATGCACTCTAGCCACGTCCACCCAGTAGGCCACGCCCACCCAGGCCATACCCACCCGGCCCCTTGAGGGCAACCGCAATGCTGATGCGGCCCTCAATGAAATTGTGTTTGACACCCCTGATCTATTTAAATGGGCTATTGTATTTAATATTTCTTTTAATTTTTATATATTGTATTTTATTGTATTGCCCTGTACACCGCCCTGAGTCCTTCGGTATAAAAATTAAATTATTATTATTATTATTATTATTATTATTATTATTATTATTATTATTATTATTATTATTATTATTAATAATAATAATAATAATGATAATAATAATAATAATAAACCAAAGTAAGATGTATTTGGTTGATCTAGGTTTGCAAAATACACTAAGCTTCAAGCAAACCACATTTGGCAGATCTCCACAATGCCTCCTTAACTCAAACATACCTCTTCCTGACCCTGCTCAGCTACTATGTAAGACCTGGAAGAATTTAGCTCCTGGAAGGAGCAATGGACATATAGCGGGAGGGTGATCATACTGAATATGAAGCACTCTCGACCACTTCAGCTCTGATTACTATCCATCTCTACTGAATCGTTAGTAACATATCATTTAATTACATGGTAACATTAAATTGCTCACTCTACCATACTGGGAGTGCTTTAATTTTATGGTTGTTAGCAATTTACCCTAATGCTGAAGTAACTTCTGCCCTCCAAACAGAACAAGGGGAATCTGGAAGTCAACAACTGTTGCTATAAAAAACAAAAAAGAAAAGAAGTCCTGCCTTAAAGTACTGCTGGCGACTGGTTCACCCAATCTGAGTTTTGAAGAGAAAAAAAACTTGATACAGAAAGAAAGAAACCAGGTTGAGAAGCTGCTATTGGCTAAAGAAGAGTTCCTAAGGCAAAAACACACACAAACAAAAATGAAACATCAAAATCAACCGAATATTGAGTAATTACAGATTTCAAAGGAACAATGTAAGCTCAGGAGACTGAAGAAACATGGAAATCCTGTTGAAAATATGTGTTTAAGAACAAATGGGGACAGAAGGGATACAGTTGTTGGAGTTTATTGTACATCACTTGGAGAGCCAACAATACAGATGGGACTTTCTGCATTATCCTAGTGATAATAGGTAAAAGGTAAAGATTCCCCCGCACATGTGTGCTAGTTGTTTCTGACTCTAAGGGCCAGTGCTCATCTCCGTTTCAAAGCCAAAGAGCCAGCGCTTGTCCGAGGACGTCTCCGTGGTCATGTGGCCGGCATGACTAGACGCCAAAGGCGCACGGAACACTGTTACCTTCCCACCGGAGTGATCCCTATTTTTCTACTTGCATTTTTACGTGCTTTCGAACTGCTAGGTTGGCAGAAGCTGGGACGAGTAACAGGTGCTTACTCTGTTACCCGGCACTCGGGATTCGACCCAACAAACTGCCGACCTTCTGATCGACAAGCTCAGCGTCCTAACCCACTGAGCCAACAATAGGAGATTTCAATTATTCTGACATCTGCTGGGAATCTAACTCTGCCAAGAGTCACAGGTCCAACAAATCCTTCTCTCTGTGGCTGACAACTTCATCTGACAGAAGGTGTGTGTGGGGGGGAAAACCCCGAGGGGGCTTGTTATTTTGGTGCTAACCTCACCAGAGAGAATAATCAGTTGCAGAATTGAAAGTAACTGATGATGTTATGATTGAATCCATAATATACAAAGGAGGAGCAACACCAGAGAATTAGTCCTGCATACTGGATATCAGAGGAGCTAATTTTGAGGGAGGGAAAGACAGATCAGATCCAAGGGAGAAAAATATTTGAGAAGGAGGAGAAATCCAACGAAATGAGATATTTTGCCTCCAATATCTCAATACATTCTAGCAGAATTGAAAATGTGAGAAGTCTAGAGTACTGAAGAGAAAAGATATGCACAGAAAATAAAAGAAAGAGAACATAATGAAAGAAAAACTGGGGATAGTCTTCGGAAATTGAAAGAACTGTGATAAAGAGGCTGAATTAAAGTATGTGAGATACCAAAAGCAATGAAAAACTGTTCTTTAGGTACATTAGAAATAAAAGGCAAGCCAGAGTAGGGTGCAGTATAAGGAGAAAGTAATGAAGCAGAATTTCCAAACTTCTATTTTGCTAGGTTGTCTCTCTGAAGGAAAATAAGCCCTAACTGGTGATTATTATGCTGCACTGCTGATGTTGCCTACCGTAGTTTAGTAATGAAACACCTGTAAAACAACCAAGCTCAGAGGGCACTAAGGACCCCCCACAACTCCTAGAGGACTAAAGTCCTAATAGACTAGAGGAGAGCATATGTCATCATCCCTATCTTCAAAAAGGGGAATAAGGAAGATACAGAAAACTACGGGTCTGTGGAGCATCACAAGCAATGTTTCTCTGTTGCACCCCCTATTTGTGGAAAATCAGCACCCTCATTTTTGGCTTTCCAAAATTGTTAAATACAGAGGGGTTAAGGCAGGGGAAGGCAACCTTGGCTCTTTTATGACTCTTGGACTTCAATTCCCAGAATTCCTGAGCCAGCCATGCTGAGGGAAAAGGGAGAGGTTTCCAAGCTGAGCCATGCTGGCTCAGGAATTCTGGGAGTTGAAGTCCATGAGTCACGAAAGAGCCAAGGTTGCCTACCCCTGGGTTAAGGAGAGTCTTTAGGGAATGAATGGTTAGTGTTACCATTTCGTTGTATGCAGACAAATTTGAATATAAGTTGCTGCTGTACAAACGCAACACATTTGGATTCTTCAGTTACTATCCAAGATCTCTAGTCAAATTTGTAGAAATTATAGTGTTATATAGGAAACATTCTTGGTAAACAATATGTTGGAATAACTCTAATATTATACCTTTTAGTAAGAAGGATCCAAATGAAATAAATAAGAATTTTTTATTGTTCAAAACTTATTAATTCCTAGTAATTATTATCCTGAGGAAAATATCCTGACTATTCAATGAGAACACTTCCTTTATATTACTTTACCAAGACAATCTAATTTGTGGGGAGACATCAATGTGGTAAAAATGAATATTGCAAGAGAGACAATAGATTGAGAGAAACGCCTAGGTGGATTCCATTTAAGTAAGTATTTTAAACTGTTTATTCAGTCCAAAGTACAAGCTACCATGACTTCCTGTTGGACGATTTCTCTGCTATTGTGCCCTCTATCTTTCTGTACCACCAATCACTTTTCTCCCTATGGACGAGTCTTTCTGGACCTATATACACAGATATGTATGCACATGCACACATACATACATATATACACATATAGATGTAGGAGATGACCAGGCTAAGCCCGAGAGTCAAACGCATCATCAGTCATGAGTCCCTGCAGGCCCACAAAAGATCTAAGTCCAGCCCACCTTGAATTCCTTCTACTCTTATCTCCTGTTAATTTCTCTTCACTGTTAGTAGTTCAGATTCCCCAACCTTTTGGGCACCAGGGACTAGTTCCGCAGAGAGAGGTTTTTCCGCAGAGCAGAGGAGACGTGGTTTTGCATGCTGCCTGTATCCCATGGATGGGGCTTCGATTGTTTGAGCAGCTTGGTTTCCGGCATGCTGCAGCCCAGTGCCGCTTTATGGACCAGGGGTTTATATGCAGCTTTTTAAAAGAATGACTTTATCTCCCCAGAGAACAATAATTTACTTATTTATTAAATTATTTTTATAAATGAATAAACAGCAATAAGTTAACAAAAAATGTATTTGCTTAGCAGAGAAAAGGGTTGCCGGACTGAAGCCCAGCAAGAATGTATCTTTTGGATTCTTTCTGAAGTTGGCAGCTTTCCCCATTTGCTTTTTTTTTTTTTAGTCAATCCAGAGTTTTCCCACTTTACTGGTTTTTAATTAGAAGAGTTTTACTCCTGACTCTGAAATTGCCCATTATTTACTGATAAGTAATTAAGGAAATATTTATAGTAAGGACAATCATTTAGGTTTTCTTCAATCAAATTACAGCTATCACATCTTACACTAATAAATCAATGGTTAAGGTTGATCAATATTCTCATTATTTTAAAATAAGTGATTTTACAAAATATATTTTCATGTTTATTGGACAGCTCCGAGATTTTATTAATTTGGCTGTCAATCATTTGTAAAAGGACCGGTTACTTAGGTAGATGATATGGGCTTGTCCACAATAATTCATTTGTTTTAATATCAAGAAATTAATACGTTCATTTACAGCAGATCTCCACCATCATATGGTCTAAAAAAACTATTCCATGTATTTCTGTTTATTACAATTTGATTTTATTTACTGCTTATGAGATTGATTTCTCTTCCAAAAGGAAGAGAAGAGGAACCATCATTCAAATGCCTTTATCCTGTAAGGCTAGGTCAGGGGTAGGCAACCTTGGCTCTTTTATGACTCATGGACTTCAACTCCCAGAATTCCTGAGCCAGCATAGCTCAGCTTGGAAACTCTCCCTTTCCCCTCAGCATGGCTGGCTCAAGAATTCTGGGAGTTGAAGTCCATGAGTCATAAAAGAGCCAAGGTTGCCTACCCCTGAGCTAGGTGATTGCATTATAAATATTATTTCATTATTTCCATTTTATGTCTTACTTTCCAGAAGAATTGTTCAGGTTATAATCAGGTTCCTAATCTCTATGACAAACTGTGGTGCCACATGCAGCAGCAGTATAAGGCTCGATGGTGTTTAGTTCTAGTAGCATAGGATTATCGTACACGAATGGACAAAATGTAGTAGATACGTTCATACCTTTATATGAAATATTGTCAGGTGCAAATCACCAGAAGCATTTGTTGAGTTCAAAGCAGAGAAGAGTTTACTATCGCTAGATACTTGCGACAGTAATCTCTTCCCAAGAATTTGGTCAACTATCGGTCAAAGCTTGGGTCAATGAAATTCATCAGAGTTGGGTGTCTTCTGGCTGCACAATGATTCCAAACTGATGACACACTTCACCTTGTGCAGCTCAGCCCACTCACCTACCGATACTAAAGGAGATGACACATTTTATTATAACTTTACTTCAGTGTTTATTTTTTTCATTTCAAAAGAGTTGTACGGTCACCTATCTAATAATATACAATAAGCCCGGGGGGCTTGCAAGGGACAATAAAGCATAACATTAAAAAAGAGTTCTTAGCGATTCAAAAGAAGACTTCCCTGCACCTGAACATTTACATTGACCAGGTTCCAGTCTCACTTTAGCCAATGTTTGGGGGAACAGTCAGCTCTTAGTGTCCTTCTGGAAATGTAGAAGGATGTGGGGCAGCGGCCTTTCAGTGGAAAGTATTCCATATGATACTCTCATTCAATGTGCCCCTCAGTATCAAAGTATTCTCATCAGTCAAACGTTCCCATCTTTCAAAGACAATTTATCTTTGATTTACCTTTAATAGCATACGGATGAACGATCATACAAGCAGGCCTAATATGCCGTTCAAGATATAATTATTAAGCAAGACAATATACAAAGTTGCTAGCAGATTAAGAATCTTGTTAAGGAATCTGCGTAGTATATTTGTTACCAAGGTAACAAATACAGTATGATTGTTGACATACAAATGAGTTTATTAAGTAATGCTGATTTTCTTATACTAGCCTCCTACATACACAGATGCATATATATTTTTTTAAAAAAGGTCAAGGCAGTTATAAGCAGTTGTTGCTCCGAAGTAATTTAAAACATTTGACACTAAAAAAGTATTTTAAAGAAACAACTGAGGGTAGTCTACCTAATTAGCAGCTTTACCAACGTGATATCTTACAGATGTGTTAGGACTACAATTCCCAGACAAGGAAATCATACAACAAATTGGATAGCTACCATCGTCAATTTTGTAGAGCTTTCCATTTAATGTAAAATCAATAGACCCAGTTCAATAAAATTAAGCTCCTTTTAAGTCCCACTAATTTCAGTAACCAGATATACAGTAGGCAATATCTTTATTAGGCCTAACTAAAAGTATAAAAATGTTCAGATTTTCTCTGAAAATAGGCAATACACTTCAAAGGCAATTTTTATTTACCGTATATACTTGAGTATAAGCCGACTCGAGTATAAGCCGAGACCCCCTAATTTCACCCCCAAAAACTGGAAAAAGTTATTGACTCGAGTATAAGCCGAGTATAAGTATAAGCTTGGCCCCTTCTTAGCAACATATCTATATTCTGTGCCACGACGAGCCGCTCGTTGACTCTGGCAGCATCCCGGAGCTGGCTCGGCTGTGGTTCGCAGGGTCCGCTCATCAGGCTGCCAGGCTTCCTGGCAGCACATCCCGCAGGGAAGGTCTGCTAGGGAGGCGGCAGTCAAGCATTGTTTCCCTCCTCGTGCAGCCTCGGGGTAGGCTTCTCCGGGGGCACCGCCACGATTCTGCAGGGGCCAGGTAGTGAAAACTCACCGGGGAAAACGGGTGCCGTTGCAGCGCCCAGGGAAGCATAGCCTGCTTGACCCACGGCCTCCCGCTGCATCAGCCGAGAAGTGGAGTTGCCGGTCCTCGTACTTTCTAAAAGCAGCAGGTGCAGATGCGCTGCTGAAATGTTCAAAATCCAACTTTTCTGCTTTTTGAAACGCACCACCGGCTGCTCCGTCCAGAAGCCCAGATTCGGGAGGGCTGCTTGGCTTCCACTTGAGCCCATCTATGTCCGCGAGCCCCCCCCCCACTACCCCTAGACCTCAGCCTGGGTCCCCTGTCCGACCCGGAGGAGTATTTTTTTTAAAAAAAACTTCCATCGGGATTTGTTCCTGGAGTTTAAATCCTTGCAGTCCGAAGCAAGAGAGAAAGCCGCGACCTCCTCCTGCGGGAGATTCTCTGCCGGCTCTGAAGAGCTCAACCACCAACGCCGGGGCGGCAGAGGCTTGCAGGGCTGGCAGAGGTGGCGGCAGTCCAGCGTTGTTTCTCCCCCTCGTGTGTGTGTGTGTGTGTGTGTGTGTGTGTGTGTCAGACCCGCAGGAATGGCTAGTAAAGGTGGCGGCAGTCCGGCATTTGCGTTTCTCCCCATGGGCTCGACACACAGGAAGGGGGGGAATGCCGGAATGCCGCTTCCCTACCAGCCATTCCCGTGGGTCTGACACACACACGCACGCACGAGGGGGAGAAACAACGCTGGACTGCCGCCAGCTCTGCAAGGCTCTGCCGCTCCCTTCTCTCAGCAGCCCTCCGAACGAAGGGACAGTTCTTTTTTTTTTGTTCACTGGAGTATAAGCCGAAGTGGATTTTTTCAGCCCGAAAAGTGGGCTGAAAAATTTGGCTTATACTCAAGTATATACGGTATTTTTATTTTATTTATTTGTATCCTGCCTTTATTGTTTTTACAAATAACGCAAGGAGGCAAATGTACCCAACACACCTTCCTCCTACAATTTTCCCCACAACAACAACTCCGTGAAGTGAGTTGGGCTGAGAGAGAGTGGCTGGCCCAAAGTCATTCATAAGGCTTTCATGGGTAAGGTGGGAATTGAACTCATGGTCTCCCACCTTCTCGCCTGGTGCCTTCCCCAGAAGACCAAAATGAATATAATGAACTATAGACATTAGAGAATATGTTTCAAAAATATATTTCAAAAAACAAAAGAGAATGAGCAAAATGGTCCAAAGGTTAGCACAGATCTTGGGAATAACTGAACTGCAGCCCTCAAAGTGAAACATTTTGCTTAATAATTATTCGGCTGTGACTTTAAAGTTATTAACTAATTTGAAAATGAAAAAAAAGATTTTAAAAGAATAAAAGAGTAAAATACGCCTGTTACTCGTCCCAGCTTCTGCCCACCTAGCAGTTCGAAAGCACGTAAAAAATGCAAGTAGAAAAATAGGGACCACTCCGGTGGGAAGGTAACAGCGTTCCGTGCGCCTTTGGCGTCTAGTCATGCCGGCCACATGACCACGGAGACGTCCTCAGACAAACGCTGGCTCTTCGGCTATGAAACGGAGATGAGCACCGGCCCCTAGAGTCGGAAACGACTAGCACGCATGTGCGGGGGAACCTTTACCTTTTACCTTTTTAAGCATAGAATCTGAAATCTAGTAAAGTTGGTGATATTACTTGTTCCTTTAAGCTGTCCCTGCGACTCATTTGTTGGAATAATAGGTAATGTTTTTAAAGGAAAGGGATTTAGACAAACAGTGGTAGTGCTAACAGTAATAAGGCTAATATCAGTGGAGATTAGCTAGGCAACCTTTCAACATGTACACAAGGAACACAGGCAACATTGTAGATGGGGCCCAATTATCTGCAGCAATTAAACTATTGCAAGCATTAAAGTAAAAATATTTGTAGCAGAAATGCTATTCTATTTAGCAATAGCAATAGCACTTAGATGTATATACTGCTTCATAGTGCTTAACAGCCATCTTTAAAAGGGTTTACAGAATCAGCATATTGCCCCCAACAATCTAGGTCCTCCTTTTACCGACCTTGGAAGGACGGAAAGCTAAGTCAACCTTGAGCTGGTTAGGATCGAACTTCTGGCAGTGGGCAGAGTTAGCCTGCAATACTGCATTCTAATCACTGTACTACCTTCATAATCGTATTACTGGTACCATTATGCTCACTATTTTTGCAGTAAACTGAACAAATAAAACCAAATGTGAATATATTGATGCAAATTTGCAAACATAGATACTACAGGAATACTTTAGGGAGGAAAGTAGGACAGATTTAGCCCAATAATAAGAGAGCCTTCATGTAATAAATTCAGTTTTATTGCTGTATGATGAATAAAACAACTGTCAAAAACTGTATCCTGTCTTAAACTACTATGGTTAGAAAAGATATGCTAAGGCATCAGATTTCTATCACTTAATTAAGATTCATTGCATTACTCCTTTGAAGAATCCAATTAAAGTAACATCAAGAGGAATTTTATAGCAAACCTTAACAAAGTACGTTTGATAGTCACCACAAATGGGAGCAAAGCCAAATAATCCTTTCAATAACACATGACAATATATTTAAAAGCAATATTGTATACATAATGATGTTAAAATGACCCAAACTGCTTTTACTAGCAAATATGCACTTACAACAAAAACCCAAATTGTAATTTAAAGGATGTAAGACAGCCACCCCAATTAAGTGAGAATTAATGCATGTTCTACTTATTTTTAAATCTTAACTATAATTTATAAAGTGAAAGTCCTATAAACCAGGGGTCCCCAACCTGTGGGCTGCAGCCAACTATTTGCAACCTGTGCATTTTGACTCATGTGAGCAGTGTTTCACAGCATTCTCTGAGGGGTTTACAGAGTCAGCATATTGCCCCCCAAAATCTGGGTGCTCCTTTTACCGACCTCCGAATGGTAGAAGGCTGAGTCAATCTTGAGCCAGTCAGGATCAAACTCCTGGCTGTGGGCAGAGTTAGCCTGCAATATTGCATTGTAATCATCATGGGTCAATAGAAGGCCATGTTTAATACAAAAAATTGTCTAAGGTTGGTAAGTCTGAGAAATAGTAACTGTCAAAGGTCATCCAATTAATTTTATGAAAATTGGAACATAGACCTTTTTGTTGTAATCTAACATTCAAATGAGGAATAGTTTTGCAGATTTTATTAAGACAAACCCCTATATTAAAGACTTGGAAACTGGCCAATAAAGATGCAGAGATATTCAGGAACTTAACAGACTAGTTACTATAGCATCTTTTCCGGGTAAATCACTATAAAGCAATATAAAAGTTAACATCATTAAACATATAGAAGGGCAGATCTTATTAAAAAAGAGCCAACAGATTCATTAAGGCCAACTCTTCTTTTACCTTGAGGCTTATTCAGGTTTTGGGGTTTTTAAGCATCACTAGAAAGGCCTGATAATTTACTCCTTGTCTTCATCTTCTTGGCTTTGTTTCAACCCCAGGCCATAATTCATGCAATTTTATCCTTCTGTTATCCATGCTGAGAAACATTAGCTTCTCATAAAATAGTAAAGACAGTCTGAACAATGATGTTGATGCCAGCAGTCTTACTATTGCCACAGTAAGATCTGAATTATGCTAAGAATTGTTTCTGTGAAAAATTTCTAAAAGTTTCTACATCAAAATAGTATCACAAGTGAAAACAAATCATTTACTGAAATTTCTGAACCCAGTCTTCAGATCTTCACTGGGTTGCTAACTGACAACCAGCCATAATTCAAGCTGTTGGTACGAAAACTTTTAAAATCTCAAACAACGTAGGATTTAGCTATCAAAAATATTGTCTTTCCTGAATGAACCTCTTAATATTTGTAAGCAAGACCCTTTTCATGGTGCCTACTGCTTTCAAAACCTTGTCTTTCTGGCCTGTGGAAAAGTCTTATCTTGCATGTTGCTTCCAGACTATGCAACGGTCCTTTTGGACCTCCTTTAGCCTCCACTTTCCTAATATTTGTAAAATCTGCATATAGGCTAAATTTAGTTGGCAACTGAATTGGTCAGTTGATTAGCTAATTCATTTTAATTATTGAGAATTGAGGCCTTTGAACTATGGTGCTGGAGAAGACTCCTGCGAGTCCCTTGGACTGCAAGGCAATCAAACCGGTCAGTCCTAGAGGAGATCAACCCTGACTGCTCTTTAGAAGGCCAGATCCTGAAGCTGAAACTCAAATACTTTGGCCACCTAATGAGAAGGAAGGACTCACTGGAGAAGAGCCTAATGCTGGGAAAGGTTGAGGGCAAGAGAAGAAAGGGACAACAGAGAATGAGGTGGCTGGATGGAGTCACTATAGGCATGAGCTTAAATGGACTCCAGAAGATGGTAGAGGACAGGAAGGCCTGGAGGAATGTTGTCCATAGGGTCGCGATGGGTCGGACATGACTTTGCAACTAACAACAACAACAATAATTAATAATTAATTAATAATATATTATGTTAATATATGTTTCTAACTTTTTGTAATGTTTGGGGTATTTTATTTTGTCAGTCAATGAAAAGCAAGATGTAAATAATCCAAGTAAGTAAGTATTTCAGTGTCAACAAACAAGTGAATAAGACAAAGCTGGTTGACATGCCAACTTTTAGAAGATTTTGAGAAACACCCTTTTTTCAGCAAAGTTAGCAATCTTTGGGTAAGAGAAGTAATCTCGTTACTGGTGAGTTTTAGAACAGGAAGCAGGGATTCATTTTAAAAATAAATGATAAACTGTTACAATGAAAGGGCATAAACAATGGGGTCTCCCAAGGACCTGTATCAGGAAAAGTCTTCTCAAATGATCTGAAGTAAGAGGTAAACACTGACAGAACCAAGCATGTTTTTTTTTATTAAAGAGTTTTACAAAAAAATTTTTTACAAAACATATTGGAACCAAGAGTAATTTATGTTTTCTTGTTTTAACTCATCTAATGATTTAAGTTGCCAATTATTCCCTTCCAATCTAAGTAATTCCTTATAGGAAAACATATCCAAACTCACTCCCATAGATACACCTTCTTATCGCGTGTCCAGGAATTCCCCAAATCGGTATTTTATAATTTAACTTATAATAATACTTTTTCCAGACACGCAGCAAAGCACTTCTAAGAATATGAGATTTAAAAGCCCTGTCTACCTTTTTATCATAAAGCAAATATGCATGCCATCCATATACCAAATCCCAACCCTCAAGGTGGAGTATTCTTTTATTAGTTAAATTAAGCCAATCGCTAACCCATGTCATGACCACCGCATCATAATACAATTTCAAGTTAGGCACCTTGAGTCCCCCTCTTTCCCTAGCATCTTGCAGAATCTTAAATTTAACTCTTGGTTTCTTCCCCGCCCAGATAAATTTATTAATACCCTTCTGCCATTCATCAAAGTTGGCATCAGAACCAAGTATGCTGATGATATCAAATTTTTTAGAGTGGATGAAATAAAAACTATAACAAGAGCTTTAATTTAACTTTCCTATATTGGGAAAGAACCACTAAAATGGCATGAGAATGTAATGCAAGCACCCTATGAACAGATAGAGTGTAAACTAGGTATGGGCACACACAAAATACTGTATACAAGTGAAGACCTGAGAAAAAGCGCATAGAAAACTGATAACCCTAAAATACAATGATAGTTCAATGTTCTGTAAGAAAAAATGAAATATTTGTTGAGTGGTTTAACACAAAATATAATAAATAGGAAGGGGAAAGATGTTTAAAATTAAACATGGTATGGAAGAAAGTAAATAGACTATTTCTATAATAGGAACATCTGGCGTCACATGGTAAAGCTGAATGTGAAATTCAGATCAAAATATTTGCTAATGTCCATAAATAGACTGGAAAATAGACTGATTTATGGGCTATTAAAGACCGCTATTCACAATAGCTACATTTAGTATGCCTCTTGGTGCCTCTCCGTATCAGTTGTTGAGCAATACAAGTAGACTTCAATTTACAACAGTTCATTGAGTGACCTTTCCAAGTTACAATGTCACTGAAAAAATTGACTTATCACTATTTTTCCACACTTATGACCGTTGCAACATCTCCATGGTCATGTGATTAAGATTTGGATCCTTGGCAACTGGTTCATATTTATGACATTTCAAGTGTCTTGGAATCATGTGATCCCCTTTGCAACCTTCTGACAAGCAAAGCCAATGGGGAAGCCAGATTCACTTAACAACTGTTTTTTTTAATCCCATTTATATCCTGCCCTTCTCTGAAGACTCAGGGCGGCTTACAATCTAAAGCACAAATCAATATGCTTAGCAATAGCCTTCATTCTATGTATATGCCTGACTTATTAATGTCAGCTTATTGCCCCCAACAATCTGGGTCCTCATTTTACCTACCTCGGAAGGATGGAAGGCTGAGTCAACCTTGAGCCTGGTGCAGCTGGTGTTACTTAAGGAGGCATTAGCCCACTGCTCCACCAAGGCTCTTGTTACTACCTTAAGAACTGAAAGTGATTCACTTAACAACTGCCTCACTTAGCAAGATAAATTTTGGGCTCAATTGTGGTTGCAAGTCAAGGACTACCTGTATGGGCTGGAAGTTGTAACTAAACTCTTGTCCAGCTTTTGGGCTTTCTATAGGTATGTGGATGATTGCTAAGAACAGACCATTGTTGTACATAAGTATTGGTTTGATTCAGCATGAATCTTATATTAATATAGGTTTATGGGAAACCTATGAACAAGCATTAAATAGCACCTAGGATTTTAATCCAATAGACTCAATAGAACTACCAAGAAGTAAATAAGAATCTTTTTTTCTCTCTTTCTGATAAGGTACTATATTGACAGCAATATTTAACTCAGACAGTATAATTTATACAAATATCAATAAAAACATGAAACATTAATTCACACACATTATAATTAATTCATCAACACAATAATAGGTTCACTTAATAGGATGGATGATAGGTGCTGAATGCAGTGTGGGAGAAAAAGGATGACTTCAGAGTTAATGAATGTGACTGGAATACGCAGGTCCTGAATATGAAATATGAAAATTCTGCTCATAGGCTCTCTTAATAAACCGTAAGAGAATCTAAACTATCATACTGAAAACCATGCATCGTTAGCAATTGCCATTATACAAACTACTGTTCTGATTTTAAAAAAAATTTTTATTAACAGTAGGGAGGAAAAAAGAACAAAAATGTTGGGATAAAGAATCCTATTTTGGAGTCACCTCTGTGTAACAAAGGTTTCCATGCTTACCATGACTTGAATCTCACCTTTAATTCATTCTGAAAAAACAATTGGCATTTCTGCATTCTTGAGGGATGAATACACATACTGTGCACTTTTCATTTTTGTTGCCAGAAAAGCAGGCAAGGACAAAAAAATAAACTTCTTTTCAAGTTTCTGGATCTCTGTCTATATATGAATATCCAGAAATAAGGGTACTGAATTCAGTGTGATCAACTGGGTTGAAATAAGCATGAATAGAATATCAGTTTAAATAATTTGGAGGGCTGTAATGAATGAATATGCCACCAGACATCAGTTCCTGTGCACAAGATTACCAAACAACAAATACTTCCACCTTCTCCTTTTTTTCTACTATTAAAAACAATAATTGTTGAATTTGTGTGTCAGAATTTACAGCAGCTAGACTAGAGAAATTCGCCCTCCTTTTAAACTCTGATGACCTAGATCCTTCACTTAACAAAGCAGAAAGCTTTTCCTTGTAACTCTTTTATCCACCCTCTCCCATTTCTTTTTCTTCCTCTCACCGTCTTTCCTTTTAAAGTCAAACTAAAGAAAAACTTTCTGCGGAGTAGAATCAGACACCGGGGTCTTGTGTTTCATTGCAAAAATTGTCATAGAAAGAAAGAAGGGAATCTCTATCCAAGTATCTTCCAGCTTGCTGTCCCAGTATACAATATAAAACTTTCCCCTATCATATCACCTGGCCTTAACCAAACAAATGCATCCAGAAAATTTAACCCTAAGATCGTTTACCTGGCTGAGAATTTCAATAAACCCAATGGGATTTTCTGTTGGGCAACCGTAGGTGGGATCAGGCTCTTTGGAACTAGTGTTAAAATGCCTGCCCTGCCACATTTACCAGCTCCATTATGTGCATATGCAGTATGCCTGTGCCTTGGCTACAAACACACACCGTTGGCTATATTAGGTGTATACTTACCTTGTTACAGGTACACCTGTCCCTAGATAGCCTCAGTCTTTTTCTCACTTCCCGCATGAAGCAACTACCCTACGCTTCCTTCTTGGACATACACCAACCTCTCCATTCCACCAAATCGTCATTTTTGTACCAAAGACCTACTTTTTTCATCATCCAAAGCATCCTTCCTCCCATTTCCTCGCCCACCCCACCACAAGCGGACAGGCAGGTCCAAATCCAGCCCTACCCTTCTCCAGACTCCACAAAATCACCACCACAAAAGATGCCTCCCTTTCTTCAATCAGCTGTCTTCAATCCAGCCAGAGAAGGAAGAAAAGGAGGAGAAAAAAAAGGGCTGCAGTTCATTCCTTTCATGCTCTAATAAACTTACATATGCCAGCGCACACAGAGGAGACACACGCAAGCAAAACAAACTCTGATTATTATTATTATTTTAAAAAAGTATTCAGTAAGTGCGGGGTGCAGCTCTGCCAGCTTCTTCCATTGGCCCTTCTCTAGGTGAAAGAGTTGGGGTTTCTTTTATCGGAAAAAAAGGGGGGAAAGCCTCTTACCTATATCCCCTCCACCTATTCTACAACAGCCCCATTTCTCTTCCTTTCACCGCCCCCCAAAGGAGAGGACAAGCCGTTGCCTCCACTCGCGAGCGATTCACCCCGTCTTGCAAGAGCTGCCTTCCCACCCAGAGAGCCAGACTTTCTTTCTTATCCCCAGTCAGGTGCCCTAAGTTCCCCAGAAGCTGCTCCCCCCTCTTCCGCCAGGGCTCCCCGAGACCTTGGCCACCTCGCCGCTCCCCGCAGGGCTGAGATCCACCTACCTGCACGTGCCCGTCCATGGGAATGTGGTGCACGGGTCCCCGCGTGATATTTGAGGGAGGGACGGGGACGGGGGAGGGGGGGAGGAGGAGGAGGAGGAGGAAAGAGGAGACCGTGCTCTATTGGCGATATTGAATGGCCAGCTTCTTCTAAATCGGAGTTTGTTTAGGCTGGGAGGAAAAGAGCCTTTGTAGCCGGACGAGCGCGGATTTCAGCCCCGCTCACCGGCAGCTCCTCCGCCTTCCTCCCCCTCCCTCCCTCCCTCCCGCGTGTGTTTGTGTGCGTGTTCGCCAACAGATCCCCGCCTCCTTTCTCGGCGATATTATTAAAGGCTGGGTAAGACACCGGGGAGAGAGCCCGTATCAGCTACCGGAAATCGAAGCCCTGGCCATAAATATACCACAGGAAGTACCACATGCACTCCCCCTCGTCTCTCCCTGCCTCCCCCCCCCTATTGTTACTTGCTTAGCCAATCTTTGCCGGCACCTCCCACGGCCCCAACACACCCACACACCCACACACCATACAAACGCGCGCGCGCGCGCACACACACACACGCACACTCCTACGCGTACACAGGGGAAGGCGCGGTTGTGTGATCAACCGGTGCCCTCTGCCTCCTCGATCCGCAGGGATACTCGCGCGACCCGCGATTAAGGCACGAATCAAAGGCTCCCTCGCCGCTATTAAGACAGTCCTGGCGAGCCAGTCCCAAACTCTCGTGAAGAGAAGCTTTCCCTGGTCCAATGAAGAGCAGAGGTGCGACCGCGTCAGATCATGCCCGATCAGTACAATACAGCATAATGCCACGTCTGTGATATGAATGTGACTCGGAAGAAAGGAAGGAAGGAAGGAAGGAAGGAAGGAAGGAAGGAAGGAAGGAAGGAAGGAAGGAAGGAAGGAAGGAGAAAGAATGCAAAAAGGAAGGAAAAGCAAGAGAAAGAAAAAGAAAGAAAGAAAGAAAGAAAGAAAGAAAGAAAGAAAGAAAGAAAGAAAAAAAAGAAGAGGAAAGGGAGAGGTGAGAGGAAGGAAGGAAGAAAGGGAGGAAGGAAGGAGAAAGAATGAAAAAAGGAAGGAAAAGAAAGAAAGAAAGAGAAAGAAGAGGAAAGGGAGAGTTGAGAGGAAGGAAGGAAAGAAGGAAGGAAAGAAGGAAGGAAGGAGAAAGAATGAAAAAAGGAAGGAAAAGAAAGAAAGAAAGAAAGAAAGAAAGAAAGAAAGAAAGAAAGAAAAAAAGAAGAGGAAAGGGAGAGGTGAGAGGAAGGAAGGAAGAAAGGGAGGAAGGAAGGAGAAAGAATGAAAAAAGGAAGGAAAAGAAAGAAAGAAAGAGAAAGAAGAGGAAAGGGAGAGTTGAGAGGAAGGAAGGAAAGAAGGAAGGAAAGAAGGAAGGAAGGAGAAAGAATGAAAAAAGGAAGGAAAAGAAAGAAAGAAAGAAAGAAAGAAAGAAAGAAAGAAAGAAAGAAAGAAAGAGCCTCGGATAGGAAAGCAGAGAGGGTATTTCAAAGCTTTTAAAGAAATTCACAGGAGGAAAAAGTGCTGGAAAATGTGAGCTTAAAAGCCCATTTACAAGCGCTCACAACCGGCCTGTTCTTTAGAGAAGGATGATTTTTTCAGCGTTAGAATGTCTTCATCCCGATGGCTACTAGGGTTCCCAGGTAAAGATGCAGACGCCGAATGAAGGCATTTAAATTGTTCACGCTACACCGGGGGAAAAAAAAAGGAGACGCTCTCAAAATAGTCCCATCCCTCTGCAAGCAGCGCACAATATAACGAGGTGCCCCGCAGTGTCGTTTTAATAAGCATCACTTTCACGCACACGGGTACGTTCTGCGCGTTTCTGGGCGTTTTGTTAGCGACCTCAATCAAAGACAGGATCCGACTGTCTCTCCTTCAGATACTTCCCCCCCCCCCAACCCGCGTCTCTCTCCGTTTGCATTCTTCGACATTTGTTTCCTACGGTGTGCCTTTATTATTTATTATTTCTCCTCTTCTTTTTTTTTTGCTGCTTTCCCGGTTTCCCAAAGATAAATTCGTAACCGAGCAAAATATCATCTCAGCTATTGCGCGGAGATCGCGGGTCTCAAGTGGCGTCGGGTTGGAGCTCAAAAAAAAATAATAAAATTAGTAAGAGGGTCACGGCGCGACCTTTCCTGTTGTTTCGTGGCGAACGGACTCTGCCGCTTTTTTTCTCCTGCTTTTCCAGCCCAGCAAGGAAACGCAGAAAGCGGGCGGGGGGGTGGGACCGAGAAAGATGGAGGAGTGGGAGGGAATATAAGAGTCTCTTATTCAACGGCGAGGCAATAACAGCAGCGTATTAAATACAATGCCGAGCAAATGTCCGCCTGTGGAAGAGCAGCTGGAGAGCTTTCCAGACCCTTATCAAAAGGGGGATATTTTTGAATGCAGTATGGATATCCTTCTATGATCACAAGAGATTTTTTTTTTAAAAAATGTTCGTGATTGTAGAAAAGTGGGACGGAGTGGGTGGGAGACGGGGTGGGGATCAGGGGCAGTTTCCTCTTAGTTATTTGTAGGGTGTAGTAGATCCGTCAGGAGGGGTAGTTGCTGCTGCTTGTTGAATGGCAAATTGCAGAATGGATATCCCTCTTTCCCTCCTAGGTGCCACTTGAAAAGAAAAGTGCAGTTTGACTCCTGCACTGAAAAATAAAAATAGGATCTAGGTCACCCAAAAGAGGAAGGACAAAAGGTGACAGACATCTCTACCAAAATTTGCAACTGCTGGGTTGATACGTTAAAAAAAAACACCAAAAGGACATGGATTCAAAATTTGCATCTGCTGCTTTTCTACAGAGGTAATTTTGAGAGCAATACAGGACACATATGTAGTAATGATTGCCACTAAACAATACATCTTCAGAAGTTGTGAGTGCTTCATCATTAGAGAGTTTTAAGAAGAGATTGGATAGCTATTTGCCTGAAATGGTATAGGACAGGGGTCTTCAAACTTGACCCTTTTATGACTTGTGGACTTCGACTCCCAGAATTCCTCAGCCAGTGTGCCTGGCTGATGAATTCTGGGAGTCGAAGTCCACAAGTCATCAAAGGGCCAAGTTTGAAGACCCCTGGTATAGGGTCTCCTGCTTGAGCAGGGGCTTGAACTAGAAGACCTCCAAAGTCTCGTCCAACTCTATTATTCTGTTACCTTCTCAGTTTTGCTATTCAGCTAGATTATCAGTGGCTTCTATCCTTGTTCCTGGTTCTGTTTATCAGCCCTTCTTCCCAAAGGTTTGTTGTCCCCTTTGTTGATCCCTTCTCTGCTTCTCTTGCCTTTGTCACCTGAATTCCCTCCAAGGCAAAGATGACAAAGTTGAATGGATTTTACACACTTTGAGGATGTCTTTGAAAGTGTTGGAATTGGGCAGGGGGAATTGGGACACGGTGGCTCAGTGGGTTAGGACGCTGAGCTTGTCGATCAGAAGGTCGGCAGTTTGGCGGGTCGAATCCCGAGTGCCGCATAGCAGAGTGAGCGCCTGTTACTCGTCCCAGCTTCTGCCAACCTAGCAGTTCGAAAGCACGTAAAAATGCAAGTAGAAAAATAGGGACCACTACGGTGGGAAGGTAACAGCGTTCCGTGCGCCTTTGGCGTCTAGTCATGCCGGCCACATGACCACGGAGACATCCTCGGACAAGCGCTGGCTCTTCGGCTTTGAAATGGAGATGAGCACCGGCCCTTAGAGTTGGAAACGACTAGCACGCATGTGCAGGGAAACCTTTACCTTTACCTTTTTAATCCCTATTTTAACTATGGCATACTTATGACTATATTAAGGCCACTTCAGATATCATCCACTCAGAGGTTATTTTTTGGTAAGGAAAGAAAATGTAAAATGTATGCCATCAAGCCAAATTTCAGGATGTCAGAGACATTTGAGGCTGTTTGATTTTGAAACCCATATTTTTTTTTTTAAAAAAATCCTATTTAAAATAAATAAGGAAATAAAAAATGCTAACAGTATGTCACTTCTTTGAAAGTGATGTTCCCCCCTTTTTTAATAAATCCAAATCCTATCATTAAGTGGCAAAATGGTGAAGTGATTATTCACATTATGCTCAGTGGGTTAGGACGCTGAGGTTGTCGATCAGATGGTCGGCAATTTGGCGGGTCGAATCCCAAGTGCTGCGTAGCAGAGTGAGCACCTGTTACTTGTCCCAGCTTCTGCCAACCTAGCAGTTCGAAAGCATGTCAAAAATGCAAGTAGAAAAATAGGGACCACTACGGTGGGAAGGTAACAGCGTTCCGTGCACCTTTGGCGTCTAGTCATGCCGGCAACATGACCACGGAGACGTCCTCGGACAAGCGCTGGCTCTTCAGCTTTGAAACTGAGATGAGCACCGCCCCCTAGAGTTGGAAACAACTAGCACGCATGTGCGGGTTAACCTTTACCTTTATTTTTATTAGATAAAGAAAGGTGCTTGTGAATTTTTTTTCTTGTATCAAAATACCAGAACTTTGGCTACTTGGCCTAGACTAAATGGGAGTATCATTTATTGTTCCTTTGTAGGCAGGGGAATATCCTTGTCTTAGACTCCAAACCTTCGCCCCCTTACATCTGCTATTACATTTCTTTGTGAATAACTTGATTCACAATCAAAGCTCAAGAAACCCGCTGGCTGATTTGTTCAGTAAGGATAACAAAGGTAGTCCAAATTCATGGACTGTCTCAAATATAGAGTGTTTAGTCAAGCTAGTACCAAAATTTTAAAATTAGAAACATCTGGAAATCTTTCCCATTACTTAAATTTTGAGAAGATGGAAAGCAGAGCCTTTGCCCTTATTCAGATAGACACTAAATATTCTCTCCATCTTTATCTTTGTGGATCCATTGAGATTGCTTTTGATTCCAAACAGAAATTGTTTAGATGTTGCAATGTTGGAAAGCAGTTCTTGTGAAATTGGATTTAAACAATTCTCCCTTGCTGTCTGAAAAAGGCTGTATTGTGAGTCCTTAACATATAATCGCCACTAAAATCCCAAAGCCCAGCAGTCCATCTTGCTTTGATACTTCCACATAGAGGTCTTGAAATACAGTATTATTAACCAAAAGACATTGCAGAGATATTCCTCTTTTTCTTTGTTCTCTCTGTAAAGAGCAGAAATGTAATAGATAGTAGAAAAGGGCAAAAATAAAAATAGAAATGGAAGTTGATATCATATGGATTTCCCCTAAAATGTTGGACATAAGGCACTGCAATTGCACAATAGAAGCCTTATATGCCCAAGTTATGTCTATCCTTGGAAGCAAAGAGTAGGACATGTAATCACTATTCTGGCTATAGGAGTATATGTCTAGAGGCTAGTTTCTATTCTTAAGCAAAGGACAAAGGTCTTTTACACACACACACACACACACACACACACACACACGAGAGAGAGAGAGAGAGAGAGAGAGAGAGAGAGAGAGAGAGAGAGAGAGAGAGAGAGAGAGAGAGAGAGAGAGAGAGAGAGAGAAACCCCTTCATATTAAAGTGATTTCCAGATTGGACAATAAGCTCTATTTTAATAGTGTTCTAGATCAGGGTTTTTCAACTGGAGGGTATGCATACCACCTGTGGTACTTGCCACGTGGCAGGTGGTACACGACTGCTAGCCAAGTGTAGCAGGGGAGGGGAATGAGCCAAAGCAAGCCAAGCCTGAGGGAGAGGCAGCTGCAGCTGCAGAACTGTCTCCTCTCAGCAGAAGCCCAGGAGTCGGTAGAGCTCCAGCTAATTGGCTCCAGCTGATTGGCGCTTCCGGAAGCAGCACAGAGCTGGAGGTGAACTGAAGAAAAAGTGGGGAGAGGAGAGGAGAGGCTATAAAAGGAGGTGGTTTGGGTGGGAAAGGGGGAAAAAAACAGGGAAAAAGAAGGAGAGGTTAGCAGGCAGGGAGGAAATAGGGACAGAGAAGCAGAAGTAGCTGTTGCTGGAAGAAAAGGTCCCCTTGTTCATTTTCTCCAGCCAGAAGAATGCAATCAGTGCTGATGAAATGAAAAGCCGGCATGTCGGAAAGGAGGTGGGTTTATTTAGTTCTGGATCATCTGGCAGCTTGATTGGGTTACCATAAAGATTTTTGTACAGTTTTTACAGCGTTTTGTAATTCAGAGGCTCCTTTGTGTGCTTTGGTTATTGGAATATTTTACTCTGTATTTTAGGCTAGCAATGAGTCCAAAGTGTTGACTTTCATAAATTTAATCCCTTTAAAAAAATGTAATTCGTTTTACCCCCTTATCTTGAGTCTGTCTATGGCTTTTAGAAAGTTTTCTTTGAAGGTGAACAGGCTTAATTTTAAAGCTAAAGCTTTTTGCAATTACTGGAGCCTTTCAGTTATGGATTGCAACATTGTGACAGTAACACGGCTGAGGCAGCTTAAAGGAAAAAAAAACTTGGCGTTTATGTGTTTATTTTGTGATCCTTTCTTGCTTTGCACTTGACTCCTGTGTCTGATAAAACCTTGAAAGTAGTTACCTAAGAATATGTCAAGGGTAGATAAGAGTGCTTAGTAATAATTATCATGAAGAACAAAATTACAATTTTGCTAAGCTGGTGACCTAATGAAAAGTAGATGGTTGAATGAAGTTATTAAATACTGTGTGTACAGGAGTGCATTGTTAGTGGATTGAGAATAAATATGTAGAGATGTTTGAAACTATGGAACATTAGTTTATACTGATTAAGGCTTATTGCATTTTTCAACATACAGCTGTAACTCAGCAATATGTACTAAATATGTAGAGATGTTTCAAACTATGCAACATTAGTTTATACTGATTAAGTCTTATTGCATTTTTCAATATACAGCTGTAACTCAGCAATATATATCCTCTCTATAGTGAGAAAATAGCCTCTCCATAAATCTTTTTCATTCGATTTTAACCCAAATCTATTACCCATCCATGCCTTTGGATTTTTATTTTTATTCCACTGAGGGGACAAGTTCACTTAACTGTAATATAATATTCTATTCTTTATCATACTGAAATAAAGTATATGAAACATATTGATGACTAAAAAACAAAGTAACTTCCCCAACTTTCACACAAATATTTTCTCTTAGATCAAATTGCCAGAATCAAACATCAGATTTTTGGGAGGGAGGGAGGGAAGAGGTTATGAGAGCAACAAAACTTTGCCACAAAAAGTGTCATAGTGGCCAGTGGTTGACTGTAGGAGAAAATTTTAGATTTACTTATTTATTATTGGGACTTATATGCCGCCCTATCTCCCGAAGGACTCAGGGCGGCTAACAACAATAAAACACAATAATATAAATGTTTAAAAAAAGATTAAACTAACAAGCCCCAGTGATAAAATATTAAAAACATTTTCTTTTTAAAAAACCCTATCATCAGACCAGGTCAGCCTGATGGAAAAGAAATGTTTTTAGGTTGCGACGAAAGGACCGGAGATCTGGGGCCATCCGGAGCTCAAGGGGACGCTGATTCCACAGGGCAGGTGCTCCCACAGAGAAGGCCCTCCCCCTGGGGATCGCCAGCCGACATTGTCTAGCTGACGGCACCCTGAGGAGGCCCTCCCTGTGTGAGTGCACCGGGCGATGGGAAGTCGTTCCTGGCAGCAGACGGTCCTGCAAATATCCCGGGCCTAAGCCATGTAGGGCTTTATAGGTAAGAACCAGCACCTTAAATCTCACCCAGAGGGCAACCGGTAACCAATGCAGCTCACGCAGGAGGGGTGTAATATGGGAGTATCAGGATACTCCCATCACAACCTGCGTGGCCGCATTCTGCACCAGCTAGAGCCTCCGGGTGGTCTTCAAGGGCAGCCCCATGTAGAGAGCATTGCAATAATCTATACGGGAGGTAACGAGCGTATGAGTGACCGTACGTAGAGCATCTTGGTCCAGACAGGGGCACAACTGGCAAGCCGTGGCCATCTCATCTCACTCAGCATCTTTTAGGTCAGGGGTCTTCAAACTTGGTCCTTTTATGACTTGTGGACTTCACACTGGCTGAGGAATTCTGGGAGTTGAAGTCCACAAGTCATAAAAGGGCCAAGTTTGAAGACCCCTGTTTTAGGTGCTCAGGCACCACGCCAGGAAGAAGAGTGCAAAACTGTTGTATCAGGATTTTCTGAGGGTTGGGGAGCTATTTCTGAAACATGTTAAAATTATTTTAAGACTTGGGCTACAATTTTTGAGTCAGTGGCAAGAAGCCATCGCTAATTTTTAGCAGCTTATACAAAGGTATAATACAGAACTGTGAATGGCGACACTCAAGTGCACTCCCCATTCAGCTGAAGCTCAAAAGAAAATCTTGGACTAATCCCAGTCTCAACCTAACCTATTCTGCAAGTTATTCTAAAGATTAAGCAGAGGTGTTGTGACCGTATCCAACATGCCTGTTGACAAATTCACACGTAACCTAGCGCTTCCCTCTGTCAGAGATACTGTAGAAAGCGTTGAGTTTTTTAAGAACAAAGCAAAAGTGAACTTGGGAAAAGCCTAGGCCAAACTAGGAGGTCATCTTCCTATTAGGTAAAAATGTTCCCTGTCCATTGGTGCCTGACTCTAGGGTGCAATGCTCATCTCTGTTTCTTGGCCAAGGGAGCCAGCGTTGTCTGAAGACATTTTCCATGGTCATGTGGCTATGCCAAGGTGCACGGAATGCTGTTACCTTCCCACCTGAGTGGTACCTATTAATCTACTCGCATTTGCATGCTTAGATGGGCAGGAGCTGAGACAGGAATAGGCACTCTTCCCATTGCGTGGTGCTCAGAACTGGGCTTTAGGTTTCCCATCTTCATAGCGGCCTCTGATTAATCAGGAGCTGCCCCATAAATCTGAAGAAAGTCCAGGAAAATGAAGTGCATGAACTTTTGCTTTAGATTTTCTATACACTCTATTTTCTATACAGAGAGAGCAAAAGGTCCAGCTAGAAAATTCATTATACTTTTTCTGTGTAGAGATTTATCAAGTCTGCAATTCTTATTGTGCTGTACAAAATTAGAAAAATTGCAGGTGTCCTCATCCTTGCCATCTATTCTTCGAGTTGAGCATCACCACATTATCTGAATTTATAATCTTACCAGCTGTAGTAAGTTTGAACTCTCTGCAGCATATCTTTCAGGATTCATTGATTTGGTTTACTCTTTCTGAGGCTGGTCTGATCTTCCAAGGAAAGGCTGAAACTTCCAACTATGCACCTTTTCAGTTATATTGCCAAGATATTCCATTATATCAATTACTTCGTTTCTCTTGCGTTTTCTACTTGTGAAGCACCAGAAGTGACCAGCATAAAGAGAAAAATGCCAAGTGAGGTGCCACTTGGAAGACAGGTGGAGGCTGAAGGAATTATTAGGCTTCAAAGCAGAGAAGAGGACCAGATGTGAAGATCCAGAGGACTTCTGGGTAGAAGGCTTGAAAGCCTCCAATATTTTACCTTAGAGGATCAACCACTCCTCTGAAGGGGATGGGAGAAAAGTATATAATTATATAATTTGTGATAAATGTGTATGTGTATATGTATGTGTGTTTGTATATGTGTGTGTGTCTGTGTGTATACACACAGACACACAGACACACACATGCACATATATAATAAAAAATCTACCAATTTGCACACAAGAACACTGATAAAATACACACAGGGAAAACAACCCAATAATGTTGTTTAAAAGAATCCTATTTTTAATGAATACTATTGAAAGTGGTATTCTGGAATTGTAGCGTGAATTTTGCCCCATTTTTCTATTCCTTGGCTTAAAGTGCACCCCAGTGATGCCCTCAACGTGATGTCCCGTTGCCTGGAGGCGGTCCGGGTCTGGATGGGGAGGAACAGGCTTCGACTCAACCGTGACAAGACTGAGTGGCTGTTCGTGCCGGCATCCCGGGAAATTCCGATTATTCCATCATTGGCCATGGGGGGTGAGCTATTACCCCCCGTAGATAGGGCCCGCAACTTGGGGGTCCTTCTAGACTCACAGCTCTCTTTGGAAGAGCATATTGGAGCTGTGACTAGGGGGGCCTTTGCCCAGGTTCGCCTGGTGCACCAGTTGCGGCCCTATCTAGACCGGGATGCCTTGCGCACAGTCACTCATGCGCTCGTGACCTCTCGTCTAGACTACTGTAATGCTCTCTACATGGGGCTGCCCTTGAGGTCCACCCGGAGACTCCAACTGGTGCAGAATGCAGCCGCGCGAATTGTCTTGGGAGTTTCCCGATACTCCCATGTTACACCTTTGCTCCGCGAGCTGCATTGGCTACCGGTTGCTCTCCGGGTGAGGTTCAAGGTGTTAGTTATGACTTACAAAGCCCTTCATGGCATGGGTCTGGATTACCTACGGCAACACCTGCGACCGGCGTCAACTTCCCTCCGTCCAGTGCGCTCCCACAGAGAGGGCCTCCTCAGGGTGCCGCCGATCAAAGAATGCCGATTGGTGATCCCCAGGGGGAGGGCATTCTCTGTGGGCGCGCCAGACCTTTGGAACTGCTTACCGGTTGAGCTCCGGATGGCCCCCGACCTTCGCTCCTTCTGGCGCGATCTCAAAACATTCTTTTTCGAACAAGCTGGCCTGGTCTGACGGGATGGGGTTGGGTTTTTAAAACTAGTTTTAACTTTAATATGTATTGATTTTATGGGCATGATGTTTAATGGCTTTTTAATTTTTGTATTTGATTTTTATTGTGTATTGCCCTGTTCACCGCCCTGAGTCCTTCGGGAGAAGGGCGGTATAGAAATCAAATTATTAAATTAAATTAAATTAAATCTTTTTAAATATCTAAAATTAACTTTGGGGCAAGTATCAATTTAGTCGGTATACTTTTCTCAAAGGTTTTATCAATACAGATAGATAATTTTTTTTAAAAAAATGTTATCGAAATGAAAGAATAGAAAACGAACTGTTTAATTTCTGTTTTTTTTCCTAGGTATGTTTGAATTCAGAGGGCACCGTAAACTCACAGAACAGAGGAACAGAATCAAAAGTTTACTTTCCACCACAGTTAAATTGTTTCTATAAAATGTAAATTGTATATATAAAATAGGCTGGGAAAAATTGTTCTAATATATTTTTAGTCAAAAGAACAACATACTCTTTTCGCTTTTAAATCAATCCACAAGAAGGGGTGAAAAACAAACAAATTAACCAGCAAAAGAAAACTTTATCAATGATAAAGTGTAAACAGGAAGACGTTTGGGGCAATAACGCTTGGCAGCAAAAGAATAAGTAAACTTCTTTTTTTCTATCTGAGAAATACTGCACTGCGCTCCTGGATTTCTGCTGTGAGAAATAACAATAGTCGCTAAAATAACAATAATTAATGACATGATAATGACATTCACACAGTGGCATTGTGCTGCATATTTCTCTGCTTACCTCCATTGCTTCCCTGGTGAATGCCTATGGCTGCATTTTTTTATATATTTCACCACCACCACCTAGCATGGCCACCATTGAAGAGTGAATATTCCTCTGGAATTCATGTTCAGCTTGCAAGCCCCACTGAAGTTATTTTTACAATCGCTCAATCTGTATAAAAAATGAGTTGGTTGGATAGATACATGGTTGTGCCTACAGGAACTCAGTAGACTAGAGACAGGGATTACAGACTTATTTAGTTATAATTTAATTTCTTCCTTGGATATTTCCTGGGAGCAACATGTTTTCTAGCAAAAGAGTTTGCCGTTGTGTGTACATTAGTCATACCCAGTAACTGCCTCCTTAGTCACATGGGCAAGCATGACTAACATTTCAAAATTCTTCTGACATAATTCACACACATAATTCACTATTCAAAAGAGGGATTTTTTCCCCCAATGGTCCAAAATAAGAAATAACTGGAATGAGTCAGCAGTGACACCTGGTGTTAGCATTGGGTTTATGCAGCAATCTCTCCAAAACAAATGCATTATTCCTTCTTATGGCTGATGGGAAGCGACTACTAGAATAAAATGCAGAAAAATTATCCGCTTTATTGTAGGTAGCTGGTAATTAGAAAAATAAAAGGTATATATTAGCCACATCTCAAAATACATTTTTCTTAAAAACAAAAAAAAAACAAAGGATGACGCTTTGAGGATTATGTCGTCAATTGTTTTCCTCTTGCAAAGAATGAACGATGATTTCCCTTGTTGACAGCTATGCCTACTGTAGCTTTTCACCTACTCTTACATTTGAACAGATACAAGTTTATTCATGCAGGATCAGAACTCTAAAATCTATTTCTGTTTCATCATAGTAAACTAATTCATGCACTTTCTCTAGTGCTTCAATGGGTAGTTAATGAATAAAACTGTGAGAAAGAAAAGGCATTACTTTCCTGCCAAATGTTGACCCCCCCCCACCTCCCCAGCCAATGGCCACAAAGCATGGCAATGAAAATCAGGTTCAGGGGATTTCAAAGGATTGGTGGGACTGTAGTCCAAGCTACCCACAGAAGCTCTGATTGGGATTATCTGTGACAAAAACATCTACAGAATTTAAAAAAAAAATTCCCAAGAAAACAATATTGATAGACGCAAAGTCCATGTAATAGACTTAGTTGGCTAGACAGACCAGCCTTTCTCAAACTTTTTACCCTCAAAATAAATTTCAGAGAACCTCTGCTGAACAATTACCTTATCTACAATTCATGGTATATCAAACATCAAAACACAGTGTTGCCTTTTTTCCGTCAAGATTTCTTGCACAACTTCTTGTGAATTTGAGAAAGGTTGGTACAGAATCTCACCATTAAAAATAAAAGGTTTCCTTGCAATATTGGGGCCTTCTGAGACTCCACTTTCATCTATTGAGTGTTCCTAGATTTTTTTTAAAAAAAGGCTATTTTCCCGGCTCTTTCCACAAAGAGAAGTTTGGGAATTGCCTAAGGAAACATAGTGAACTTTAGTGTGGCTTCAAGTTCAAAAGACAGCTGAAGGCTATTTTACAATCCTTAAGTTCACCTTCCATCAGCTACTTTGCAGTTTTATCCAGTGGAGCTTGTTCTGTCTTATTTTGATTTTGTCAAACAGTGAAGAAATTTGGAGTGATACAATGCTCAACAAAGCTTTTTTATTATTTATTTTGATTTTGTTGCAAGTCTGAGAATGGAGAAACTTATTTTCTTTACTCTGAATAAAACAGTATTTATTTATTAAAAATAAAATACAAGCAGAGGTACAGTGGTTGACCAAGATTCAATACAGGACTTACTGCAGCTTTTTCTTCATATGATAGATAGATAGATAGATAGATAGATAGATAGATAGATCGATCGATCGATCGATCGATAGATAGATAGATAGATAGATAGATAGATAGACAGACAGACAGACAGTGTGTGAAAGAGAAACAAAGAGAAAGAGAGAGAGAGAGAGCTTTTGAGCATTGACTCTGGTTGAGTTTAATTTTCTTTGCAAGATTTTTGGAAGTGGGTTGCCATTTAGGGCTGTGATAAAGTGACTGGCTCACGTTCACCTATCTGATATTATATTAGGTCTCACAGCTCTTGCTTTTTCTTGTATTTTTGATTATTTTTCAATCATTTTCTAGCACTCAAGCACCTGAATTCCCATAGGCTTATTGTTTTCATACCCATTGTTGACAGCTAGAATATTATCCCCATAAATAAGACGGTCTAACATTCAGTTGTGAAGAAAATAGAGAGATGGAGGTTAAGATCTAAAAGTTCCTCCTAACAGAAGCTCTGAGTACATCTATACATTTAATTGGAGACAATAAAGGGCAATCTCATTATATTTTTTGCAGGTGCTAATTATTTCTCTTCCTTTATTCTTTCTCTCACTGCTGTTTACCACTGCCTCTAAATTGACACTAGTATGAACTGTTTGCTTTAGTTTCCAACAGGGAAATGGTAGGGGTTGGTCCAGATAAAACCCAGCTGCGAAGAAAATATATACAATCACACATTCAGGATGTACTTTATGTTGCAATATCGCAGAAGCTAATAGATTCCAAATGAATCATAAAATAAAACCTGAAGGGAGGGAACTTACTGTAAACACACACATTCCAAATGTGTCTCTTTAAATAAATGACTGGCAGTCTGGCCCAACACGAGCATTTTGACTACAGAAAACAACACATGCACCAATTTTAAAAGGCACACTACTACTATTTTGAGATAATCCCTCTGTGGAGAATTAGTTCAGTTTATTTTATCGCCTTTTGCGGGGTGTGATGACTGACAGGGACAATATAAGATCTGATATATAAAAAGAAGAAGCATTCTTAAGCAAAGGATAAAGTTTTGTCCGCAACTTTTTTTGTTGGGAATAATTACAGATGCTACAGTTGTGGACACTAAGTTGACGTTGAATTTAATTACGGCAGCAAGACTCTTAATAGGTCAGTATTGGAAGAAGGAGGAACTGCCGACTATAGAAGAATGGACTTTAAAGGTTTCTGACCTGGCAGAGATGGCAAAGATATCGGCTTATTTGAAAGATCACTCGCAAGAACGCTATATTATGGAGTGGAGAAAATGGATTGAGTATATCCAGAACAAATATGGGACTAAGAAGTTTCATGTAGCATTTGAATAAGTCTTCCTTTCTTTTTTCCTTTTTTTTGGTTTTTTTATATATTTTATATTATTAGTGTTTGTAGTTATCCTATATGAGCTAGAGAGTGATAGATTTTAGAGTTCATGGTTGTTAGCATATTGATGTTTATGATTGTTTTTTGTTTTTGTTTTTTATACCTTGTACTTAGCTCTGGGAAGTGGGGGGGAGGGGAGGGGGGGAGGGGTAAGGAGGGAGGGATAGGGGAGGGGTAGGGGGGACTGTTAAAGATAAAATGTATGATAAAACTTTTCAATAAAAAAAAGCATTCTTTTGTAGACTGAAATATCTTATCGTCATTTAATTTCTCTCTACAAGTGTGCTTTTCTGCCATTT
Source organism: Vipera ursinii (assembly GCF_947247035.1). Lineage (NCBI taxonomy): Eukaryota > Metazoa > Chordata > Lepidosauria > Squamata > Viperidae > Vipera > Vipera ursinii. The sequence continues at coordinate 207,065,223 of NC_139513.1, forward strand.
AGCCTTTGTTCTTGTTTTATTAACTTTTTCAAAAAGCCTTTTTAATTTAAATTGATTGCTTTTGAATGGTGTTTTGTTTGTTTGGATTTTGCTATGTCCAGTACCCAGAGTTACTGTAATATGTCAGACGGGGAACTATATAAATGTGATTAAATAATTTCTTCCGTGTTGGAAAAAAAACACGCGGCATATTCCAGAGGGTCGGAGCGCGCCACAGCTTGAAGATAGCGGGGGCGTGATCTCAGATTACAATATGGCCCTCTGCTCATCCATCTGCTGCCATTCCCAATTACCGTGGGGATCGGTATCCCTATCCCATCCCCCTGGGTCCCAAGACTCTCCCCGGCCCTCATATTGCCGCGGCCATTGGGTACCGTCAGCTAGGCAATGTCGGCTGGCAACCCCCAGGGGGAGGGCCTTCTCTGTGGGAGCGCCAGCCCTATGGAATCAGCTCCCCCCTGAGCTTCGGATGGCCCAAAATCTCCAATCCTTTCACCGCAGCCTCAAAACACTCCTTTTCCACCAGGCTGACCTAGACTGACAGGCATTTTAATTAATTATATTTACAATTTTTAATTTATTTTCAGTTTTAATTTTAATTTATTGCACAGATGATTTTAATTTTATTTTTATCTTATTTTCTGTACTTATTATATGTTTTGTTGTTAGCCGCCCTGAGTCCTTCGGGAGATAGGGCGGGATATAAATCCCATCAATAAATAAATAAATAAATAAATATTCCAGATGGAGTCCATTCAGTTTGCTGAAGCCTTATAGAAATTAAATTAAACAGTGTATCACACATTTCTTATCCTTCATCTTTTATAACTTCCAGCTCAGAGTTTGGAGAAAGCACTTCTATGGAAGGATGAATCACATGGAAACAAAGTCGCTTTCAGAGAAGTACCTATCCCAGGGGTAGGCAACCTTGGCTCTTCTATGACTCATGGACATAGCTGACTCAGGAATTCTGGGAGTTGAAGTCCACGAGTCATAAAAGAACCAAGGTTGCCTACCCCTGACCTATCCTATCTTTCTTATTCCAGCCTCTTAAAAACTCCTGATTTTTAGTAAGGAGTTTCTCAAGTTTTCAGATTACTTCACATGTTAACAGAGAACAATAAACCTGAAATATAGATCAATATTATTATTGTTTGGTACTGGGGATGAAGAAACTGAGACAGAGAAATACAGGCACTCTTGAATTATGGCAATCCCACAGTTGAGGCTGGAATTTCAGTTGCCAGCTGATGCAATCCGGAAAGCAAGAGGTCACATCAGCAGATCACTTAACAACCTCAATTCCCAGCAATCCTTTTATGTCGTTAAGTGAATTTTACCACTTGTTAGCAGAAGCCCAGCACAATCCAAGCCATTCCAGGCTTGGTCCCTCTCGGCCCTGAGTCCCAATAAGGTAAGGGAGGACCTCCAACTTTTTCCACCCGCCTGTTTCTAATCCGCCCTCCATCTCTGCTTTTTTTGGCTGCCTTTACATCCAGCCTTCTGGACACCAAGCAGTCCCAGAACTTCAAGGCACTGGGACTGCTTATCACAACCCAGGAAGCTACAGCTGCCCTAGCCCAGTCCCACCCCGGACTCTGAGACCCCCCCTTCCACTCCAACTGGCCTTTACTACCTTCTTGCTCCTGCTGCTGACAAGGCATGCCCAGCCTGGCTGCCATACAGGCTGAGGGTCGGGCCTTGTGTTAAGCTGAGCCTCAGGGGTTGCTTTTTGCACCAATGCCCCCCTTTGCACCACACCCTTAGGCTGGATTGGGACTGGCTTTGTGATGCAAAACAAAAAACAAAACAAAACCAAAAAAACCCGTAAAAGCAGCCTGAACTGCATCATACAAAAACACCTTTTGGCAAATAGCTCTAGGACTAGACCGGGCCGACTTTGCACTAGGAAAGGGGGGGGGGGGCGGGAAGGAATGCAGGCAGTTTTTGGCTCAGCCGGAATCGGATGGGCAGATTTTAACACACTGTCCTGTGTATGAAAAAAAAGTCACCAGACAAATTATCAAATTCTGAATAGTCTGAATGTATTTATTAAAGCAACCTGCTCACCTTAGCAACTGGAATTTTTCTTTTTTACAAAACCAAGGGAATCCAAAAAAAGTGGCCTTTTCCTCATTGGTTTTCTGGAATTTACCTTGGTTTCTCTTATAGGGATTTTGTTTCTCATACAGAGAAGAATTTACACCTAACAATCTGAAAGAGAAGGGCTTTGCCACTGATTTAGTCCATCAGGGAACTCATTCAAGGTTGACTCAGCCTTCCATCCTTCCGAGGTAGGTAAAATGAGGACCCAGATTGTTGGGGGCAATTAAGCTGACTTTGTAATAATGCCGCTTGGGGTGTGTGTGAAAGCCCTAATAAGCAGGCATATACATAGAATGAAGGCTACTGCTAAGCTTGTAAGCCGCCCTGAGTCTTCGGAGAAGGGCGGGATATAAATGGAATTAAAATAAATAAATAAATTGCTTAAATGAAACAAAACATTGGACCCTTAAGATTACTGACCCAACGCTTAACGTTTACTCTCTTCAGTAATGTAGAAGCTGAAGACTGGGGGCGGGGGAGAGAGAGTAAGTGAGGGAAAAGAAGGAAATGAAATTTTCTAAGTTTTTTTTTTAATCTTTTAAGATGCTCCTCCAGTTGAGAACTGAAAATCAGGACAGATGGAGAGATTTACAGGTAGTCCTCGACTTACAACCACAATTGAGCCCAACATTTCTGTTGCTAACTGTTAAGTGAGTTCTGCCCCATTTTACGACCTTTTTGGCCACAAGTTGTTTTAAGGGAATCACTTCAGTTTGTCAAGTTAAGTAGCACGGCTGCGAAAGTGAAATCTGGCTGTTGACTTTGCTTGTCAGAAGGTCGCAAAAGGTGATCACATGACCCCGGGACACAACAACTGTCATAAATATGAGCCAAATATCCAAACCTCGATCACATGATCATGGGGATGGGGCAACGGTCATAAATATAAAAAAATGTCCTAAATCACTTTTTCAAATCACTTCAAACAGTCACTAAACAAATGGTTATAGGCTGAAGACTAGCTGTAAATGTGCCTCCAAACTGGTGGATTTGATTGGAAACCATAGTCCAGAGGAATACACACACACACTTACAAACATGGGGAAATTGCACAACCCGACCTTAGGGTCTTAAGCCCTAGGCATGTAAACCTATAAATGCTTGCTCAGGAATCTACATTCAATCAGTGGTTAGAACAATTAATCAGTGGAACAACCTGCCTCCGGAAGTTGTAAATGGTATAGGGTTACCTGCCTCAGTAGGGGGTTGGACTAGAATAGGGGTAGGCAACCTTGGCTCTTTTATGACTGGTGGACTTCAATACCCAGAATTCCTGAACCAGCCATGCTGACTCAGGAATTCTGGGAGTTGAAGTCCACCAGTCATAAAAGAGCCAAGGTTGCCTACCCCTATTCTAGAAGGTCCCTTTGGGACCTTATTCTATTCTAAGCATATCACTTAGAAAACGTATTTACAAACACAATCTCAATCTGTATTTCCACACTTAATTATTGTTCCATCGATGCTTTCTGTTATTAGCTTCTCAAATAAACGAAACTTTGGAAGGAAAAAACAACAACCCCATTATCTCTTCTCTAGTTCTCTCGGACTCCATTACAAGCAGTGTAATGTCGTGGCATTTCAAAGGCCAAGCACAACCGCTTTGCCCTTTCAAGCAGTAGAGAATTTCTGGCCCACAGGCCTTTGCAGTGGGGGGATTGGCTGGCTAAAATGTTTGAATGTAGAAGAAGGGAAACGTTTCCTAACCAACATTCTGCTAATTTTTGGTCCAAATGTATTGTATTAAGTCGACATTGTCCAAAATGCTGAGGTACAACTGACTTCCTCTACTCAGTTATATATGAAAAGGCACATTTTATTCATTAACAGGGAATAATACAAGTATTATGCCAGAAGAAAACATTTATCTACTGCATAGCCGTGGTGGCGCAGTGGTTAGGATGCAGTACTGCAGGCTAACTCACTGCTCACTTGCCAGGAGTTCGATCTTGACCGCCTCAGGGTTGACTCAGCCTTCCATCCTTCCGAGGTCAGTGTTGTGATTCAGGGTCAGCCTGTGGGTTCGGCAGTTGGGTCGGACGACTCAGAGGAGGAGGAGGGGGGTGTTGAAGACCTTGCTGAGGGGGTTGAAGATCTTGCTGAGAGCCCTCAGCCAGGCCCCTCCCACTTGGTCACCACGGAGACCCAGCTGTGTGAGCCTGACAGCGTGGATGAAGATGACCCACAGCTGGCCCTGTTCAAGGACGCCCGACGCAGGAGGCAGTCAATTAGGAGTAAACAGAGGAAGGCAATGGGGCTTCTCGGAAGGAGGCAGAGAGAAGCCACGCCCTGAACTCTATATAAGGGGAATGTGTGGGAGGGCTGGTTTGCTGAAGGCAACCGCTTGGATAGTTCCTGTTTCTTAAAACTCCTGTTTCTTGGTTTGTCTTGTTCCGTTTGTTTTTGTAGCAATAAATTTGGCAGGCGTAATTCCAGCCTCTTGCCTTCTTGTAAAAGGGGTTGTCCCTGCCTTTTCTGCAGGGCCGGTAGCAGGCTGGTACAGAACAGTCAGTAAAATGAGGACCCAGATTGTTGGGTGGGCAATATGCTGACTCTGAAAATCACTTAGAGAGCGCTGTGAAGCACTATGAAGCAGTATATAAGTCTAAATGCTATTGCTATACGTCTCCTTTTCTACCCCTGTAGAAATCAGGCTTCTTAATATGTTCTAACTTTAGGCTAGTAATACAACGTATGATATTTCAGTGATATCGAAAGAGAAAAATATGCTAGAATCATTTCCTCATTCTGCAGCCTCAGTGTTTAGTGAAATGCTTACAAACATTTTTTTTTGGTCCCATTCAATCATGGTTAATTCTTGAGGACTGCGTGGACAAGACCCTGCAGTTTTTTTGGCAATGTGTTTCAAAAGTGATTTGCCCAAGGAGGGACTAGAACTCCCAGTCTCCCGGTTTCTGGTATGATGCCTTAACCACTACACCAAACTGTCTCTCATGCTTAGAAACATAAGCATCGTATACGATCCATGTATTTAAACACGCATACACACATAAACTTATTTTATTTCCACTATTTCTGTAGTTACAGTTTGACAGAAATCAAGCCATGACAGCAGTCAGTATTTTTAAAAAGTTATTATTTCAAAATACTATCTGAGGCAATCTTACCAGGTCATAGAAATCTTTTGATCATTAATATCTGAGTATTTCCAGAGAGGTAAAACTCCTTAATAAAATACATGATTCTATTATTGCAGAGATACCAAGCTGGACTGCAAAAAATCTAGATGGCTGATAAGTGGACGGAGAGAGATAGAGACAGAAAACATTAACTTTCCTCTGTCACTTTTGGGTTATTAGTATTTTGCACACACACACACCCCAAATGTTACATTTAATTATTGAAACATATGAAAAAAATCTAAAAGGCACTTGTCCTTCCAAGCATTAATAATATAACAAAAAAAAACACCTCTCACCAGAAGTAATAGTTACTTATAAAAATTTGCACTTATATGTCAACTTTTCAAAAGTATTAACAGAACTGAAGCTTCCCGCACGGTATTAAAGTTCTTGCTTATAGCGTCTTCAATTTAGAAAAACACAGAAATCCCAGAAAAAAACCCCCCAAATGGCGATGTTTTCTAAAATATAAAATAGAATAAAGTAGAAATACTCTAATGGTCTAATTAAAACAAATCAGTGTTTTTATTGTCAGTCGATGGCCCATTAATTCTTGTCAGGTGTGCTGCGATTACAGCAAAATATGTGCTTTAATCAAGAGTCTTTAATTCCAAGCAAACCTGGTTAGGAATGGTCCAGTTATTATGCAAACATTATCCATCTGGAAAATTACACACTGAATCAAAGTATGCTAAATAAGAGACGTTATCTTCAACAGCAAAGCATTACGTATTTATTGAAAGTTCAGCGTGATACCAATTTCCCCCATTTATTTTCAAAGTTTGGCATTGAATTGAGACATCAGTTTTTCCAGTCTGATTGCTAAGCCCACATCGCCCCTGATTGTCAGCTTTCCGGACATGAAAGCCATAGTTGGCTTTAGTTTGCCTGAGGGAAAAAAAGGATAAAATACTTCAAGGCGCCATAAAACATTTGGAATCTCTCCCTCCCTGAATCCTTCTATTAAATTGAATATCTGGGTGGATTTTCAGCAATTATTTCCCTCTTCCAGGCTAAAAGATTAAGAATTCTAGAACCCTGCTCAGTTTTCCTCTATATTCTTCTCCTGCACCATCTTTGAAACGTGGGGGGCCCGGGAGTGTTCACAAGTAGATTTTTGTGGTGGCAGAGTGCCTTGAGAAAAAGATGGTTTCAGTCATCAAGTTAAGGCGCTTGGGATAGGAAATCTGAGAACGTCAAGGCCGAAGGCTGAAGGCCCCCTTCTCTCCTCTAAGAAACGTATTCGGAGACTGAAGTAGGCGTCTTCCCATATGTAGCAAAGTTCTTTGTGCTTCTGCTTTCTTGTTAAGGGTTAACTTTGATCTGTTGGTTTCCAACAATTTACCTTCAACTGAAGGAGGGTAACTTTTTTTAAAACCTTAGGTCAGGGATAGGCAACCTTGGCTCTTTTATGACTTGTGGACTTCAAAACCCAGAATTCCCGAGCCAGCCATGCTGGTTCGGGAATTCTGGGAGTTGAAGTCCACAAGTCATAAAAGAGCCAAGGTTGCCTACCCCTGCCTTAGGTCCTGTCTGTCACCCAGAGGATGATGGGTACAAAAGTAGAATTTTGGTAAAAAGCGAAGTTGATGTTAGTTTTGAGTAACTAGAGCACCACTGTAGAGATGGAGGTCAAGGATATGAAGGGACCGTGTGCAGAAAGCTGCCTGCCTGCTTTAGTATCCTGTTATCCGCATGTCTATGAGCTCATTCCAATTAGCACTGCCAAGGACTGCCAGGAACCAGCTAGATATGAGAGACTCTGCCCTGGCTGGGATGCTGGGATGTTCTCTAAGATTGACTAGGGAGTACACGAACAAACAATGCTTTTGCTGTTCGTTATTTCCTGCTTGTTAAAACTGTATAAAAGACAATAAACTCTGCGTAGGCAGACATTTTGGACACCCTGCAATGACTGGTCTCTGAATCCCACATTTTGGTGTCTGAACAGGGACAAAAACAAAACAAAAGGGACCAAATGACTGGTCTCTGAATCCCACACACCACTGTTGTTTTAGAGTAGGTATTTCCCCTCACCACCACCCATTAATTCTCCATTTGAATGCCTGTACATCATCAAGTGGGGAAGTACAAAAGTCAGGCTTGGCAAAACAAATGGTGCCAAATGTTTAGCAAAGGGTTTTGAACAGAAACCAAAAGATGAGTTTAGTACTAGCCAGTCCTACCTCTGACTACCTCCATCAACTGAACATCAAATTCAATACTATTCCCACTGTATAGCTAGCTGCCTCTAAAAATAGTAGCCATTTCAAAAAGCAATAACCCAAAGGAAGAATTGGAGGGGGGGAAACCTGATTTAACAAGGATAAACATTGTCAAGATACTTACCTGAAAACATTTTTACAAAGTCACTACCAGACATGCTCATAATCACATCCACTTTCCCAGGTGGCTCACCAATCCCTGCACAGCCGCCTTTGTTCTTTAGATCAATGTACCACGTCCCTCCTTCTTCACCTAAAGCAAGAATAACAATCCACGTATACGAGATAAATTAGTTGTACGTTTCTTTCATTTACAAACTGGATAACTTCAATATATTTCAACGCAATACCTGTTGTTGTTTTTTAAAAAAGAGAACATAACTAAAAGCCAATTATATGCGATCCTTCTTCTGCCGGTAATGATTTAAATAGCTTTTACATCACTTTCCACTCGCATCTTTTGATTTCCCTTTGTAATCTAGGTTTGTATCCTGCTCTTCCTCTCCGCTTCAGGCCAGCTTATGTAAGCTTTACAGCTACTTAAGCAACAGTGTTATTTAAAAAAAGAGCAGGAATCAAATAGACTTTGGTTCAAATTCAGTCACGCGGGATAGGTACACAAACATCAGCGGCATCTAAGTCAGCCGTAAATTACTACTGATTTCACCATACGGGAAGTCCTCATTTAGCAACAGCTTCGTTTAGCAACTGCTGCACCCACCCACCCATGCACCCTTCTTGACCTGCACCTCTCCCGCATGCTCTACTGAAACCATACGGTTCTCTTGCACAAACCCCCCCCCCGCTCTTTCCCATCCGTGCTGCCCTGCATATGCCTTCCCCAACCCATGTTACACCTATTAGTTACCCCAATGTACCCTTCCCAACCCACGCTGCCCCCCCACACAATGTCCACGACTTGCTCAGTACCTCTCATACATTAAGCACCCCCAGGCACCCTTCTCTACCTGCACCCCCTAAAACCATGGGGCATCCCTCACACAGCCCCATAATCTTCACGCAACTTTCTTGAACAGTTCCACTTCCCCACACGGCCTACTGACCTACACAGCATCTCTGGCACACCCCCACACGCCCTTCCAAATCTGAGCAGCATCTCATGTTTACCATTACACCTCAATTCCTGACCCACACCTCACCACATCCCCTTGCTCCCTTCCCCTCCTGGCGGTGGCTATCAACCTGCCTGTTGGCCTTGAACCTGCAGTTTCCTGCTGGCTTCCCCAGACTAGCTCCTCATTAGCATACCACAAGCAAAGTAAATGGGGAAGCTGGCAGGAAGACAGAGGACATGCCTGCTCCCACGGCTCTTTTGCCTACATGTGGTCTTTCTGTTACCCTATTTAGTTAAGGAAATATCTTGGAAGTGACCCACCGGGACATAGATTTGTCTAGTGAATTCCTAAACTCTTAGTTACATGAGGAACCTCAGGCCATCCAGTGCAATGCAATGTCTTAAAATGGGTACAGAATCCTTACCGGATAATTCAAATTGATAAACTCCTTGAGTTGCCTTTACAATATCTTCGTTTATCATCCCTTTTATAAGTTTAAATGTTTCTGCTACGGCCCCTGCTGGTTTTTCTGTAGCAAAGTGTACATGTAGTTTGTCTCTATCAGGACCTTCGGCCTTCGTTTTATCGGGAACTTCATTTTTTACAGCATCTAGTTTTTTTTCTTCTTTGAAGGTTGGAGAAGCTCCTATAGGACCATCAGCAACAAGTAAAATTAGTGCCTGTGTTTTAGTAGATGATGGTTTAAAATCTCTAGAGAGACCTATTCTTAATTTGGTCTGATTCTACCCTTCTGTATTCAGGACCAAGATTTTCTCCTCATTTTCAAGAGCGTTCTCAGAATGTCTATTGACCATCTCCAATGTCATTAAGCCACTGTGCCTCCTGTTCTAAAGGATATTCTACAATATTGTCTGAATTAGCAAAATACGCTAAAACAAAAACCCAAACAAACCACATTATGGTTTATTGTGCTTTGCGAATCCAGCCACTGGGTTGAATCCAAATGAGTTTGTTCAATGGCCAAAGTCTTGATACAACCAATCCATTTTTCCCCAAGTCTTGCAGATTTTTACACGTTCTGCATAATTCCAGAAATCTTTCCAGAATTGATCTGGAGAAGAATGGAAACGATGAGGAACAGGGCGAGGCCCCTCCCACTTCCCCCTCTTCAATCCTGGGCTAACAAGTGATAAGAGACGAAGTAGTTTCTCACCTTGTGGTTCCATTTTCATTGCTATTGTATCAGGATCCACGTCTAAAAAAAAATCTGGTATCAAAGGATAACCTAAAATGCAGATAGAAATAATAGGTTTTTTTTAAAAAAAATTATCGTTCATATCAAACTAATAATTTAAATCTGCTGTGGCACTTATTGCTGTTATTTAAAGCAAACACACAAAGTGCAATCATACGTGCATACACATCTTTAAATATTTGCAAAGATCCATTTCAGAAACCAGAATGGGCTATGATTTCCAAATGTATGGAAGCCGCTAGTGCATCAGAATTATTTTTTGAACCAATTGTCTAGGACACAGAATTTCATGGGAGAGATGCAAGTTTGGGGAAAACTTGCTGGGTATCAGCAATACAACTGCATTTACAGCTGTTTGCAGCATCCTGTGGTCACATGACCATATTTTGCTGAAAACTGGCAGTTTTGTTTTTCAGCAAAACTGTGCCATAACGCAAAGGTCCCCAACACCCAGCCCACTACCGGGCCATGACCTATCCAGAACCGGGCCATGCAAGCGGCAAGCCGGCGCACATGCAGCTCACTCGCAAGAGCGGTGGCCCAGGCACATACACAGTGGAGCCACATGCACGTGGGCGCCTGCCTACCACTCGCATGAGCTGCTTGCACATTTGTGCCGGCCTCGTGTTTGTTTAATGACTGTGGTGTTCGCTTAATGACCACCGCAAAAAAGATTATAAAATCAAGTCTGTCACATGACCTACAACCATCGTGACATATGATCCCTACCGGCAGGCACCGTTATGGTCGTATATCACAAACGAGGTTTTTCAGTTCCCTCCTGAGTTGTTAAGGTGCTCAGGAGATGGGTGGGTCCATACAATATCTCCTCGAACGAGGGGATGGTTCTTCAGCCTTGAAAGCTTCTCAAGAAGCTGTCGATGGACACTTCAGTCCTGGAAAGTTATCATTCAATCCCTACTTTCCCTCTGGGGAGAACACTGTTGAGAAAGCGCTCGGGCAGAGAATTTTGGAGCAAATGGATCGTGGATCAAGTGGATTATCCGTTTGGACTTCAGAAATATAGCAGTGTACCAATACGTTCAACCAATATCATACAGAGGGATACCTACGCCACCAAGGAGCACACAAGCTGCATGGCATTCAATAGAAGGAAGATACACTTTTTCCCCCCAGGGATTTTAAATCTCGTGCTGTACTTCATTCCTTTCCTGCTGGTTATCAATGAAAATGGAGAGAAAAGAGGAGACTCCAAACAGGGCATACCTAGTGTAAGTAACCTCGCTTAACCCCTCGCCGAAGAATGTAATTGATACCAGGCCATACATATTGCTTGTGTTAGTAAAGCAATTTAAAAAGCATTTTCAAATTCGACTTCCATCAAATCGTGAGAACTCACAAAAAGCTCACCCCAAACAGGTTGACAGTGGGGGAGGTTTTCTTGGGACTTGGCTCCTGCTAAAGCAGCAGATGAAGCCCAGGAGAACTTTTGACAAGCTCCAGCTCCGTCACGTGTCGCAACCTTTCCTGGGTTTCCTAAGGCACCGGAGTCATTGACCCATGATGCCCTTGCTGCATCTCAATTAAAGCCGGGCAGTTTGGTCTACCATTGGGTTGCCCTAATGTTCCAAAAGCCAGAATTGAACATGGAGGTTGAGCGATTGCTACTAACTAGTGTAATAGAATGACGCTTATCTTGCAGGAACTTCATTGGTGGCTAGAAGGCTTCCAGACACAATTCAAGATATTAATGATCCCCTACATATCCCAAAACGAATCACGTGTTGTTGTTGAGTTAGTAACGTGGTTGTTAAGTGAATCTGCCTTCCCCATTTGACTTTTGCATGTCAGAAGGCTGCAAAATGTGTCACATGGCCCCGGGACACCGCAACGGTCGTAAATACGAGCCAGTTGCCCAGTGTCTGAATCTTGATCACATGACCATGGAGATATTGCAACGGTTGTAAGTGTGAACATTGTAACTTTTTTTTTCCAGTGCCGTTATAACTTTGAGCGGTTACTAAGCAAACTGGTGTAATTAAAAGTCTTTTTTGGGGGGGGGGGGTAAATTGAAAATATTGATATAATCGAGGTGATGCAGCTAGAAATGTATTGGGTTAGGTACAGACTTAGCAATACACAAAAGCAGAACAAGTGAAATCAATGTGATTTATGCTAGCCATTATGTGTCACTTAGGGGCGTGACATAATTTGTAGTCATTTTGGTGTAGCACACAAGTCAATGTATTAAAAATTACAGCCACGTTACCTGGAGCAACTGCATATACATCAAAATTCTTGATCCCTTCTTCTCTCAATAAAACCTCATCAATAACGAAGTTGCCTGTGAAATCTTTGGGCTTTGATAAAATACAATAGGCAGCGTCTGCTAGAATGTCCGTTTTCCTGCACTGTTTTTCCACACCAGCTCCTCCCAGCATATCCATTGCAGAGGTGTATATAGCTAAAAACACAGAGGAATGAAGAGGTTGGTTTAATAATGGTTTTTTTTTGACAGTATAGGTGGTACCTGGCTCAATAGTAGCAACTGTGAGAGGGATCTTACCAGGCCCAATTCCAAGAACAGTTTGTTTTGGGCACCTCCATTTCATAATGATTATTCTTTCCACTCCCATCAGTACATTGGAAAGAAATTATGTAAAGACGTTCAGGATCCTATCCATCCACTGGCAGGATAACACTCTGAAAACAAAAAACAACTGGACCAAACTTGGAGTGTGACTCCCAATACTTGCAAAAATGGAGGGCAATCAAAAAAAGAGATAGATGGAAGATAAAACTGGCCTGGTACAAGAATAGATGACACAAATAGGAGCATACAAGAACTCAACGAATGGAGAAATGATGTCCAATAGCAATAGCACTTAAGACTTACATACCGTTCCATAGTGCTTTGCAGCACTTTCTGAGCAGTTTACAGAGTCAGCATACTGTATTATCCCCAACAATCTGGGTCCTCATCCTACTGACTTCGGAAGGATGGAAGGCTGAGTCAACCCTGAGCCGGTCAGGATCGAACTGCTGGCAGTGAGCAGTGAATTAGCCTGCAATACTGCATTCTAACCACTGCGCCACCATGGTTCTTTTTCCATCAGGTCATGAACAGTCAAATGGAGTTGAATGAAGGAATGAGATTGTAATCCAAACTTACTTAGCACTTTAAAAATCAGAAGCCAATCGGTAAACCTTTCAATAATAATAATAATAAAGACTCGTACCTGTTTGAGGCCATAAAGCATTAACAGCAACTTCTCCTCTAAATTCTTCCGCCATTCCCAGCACACACATGGACATTCCGTACTTAGAAATAGTATAGGCTAAAAACAGATCACAAAGATTCAGTCCTTTACAACGGCTGAAAGTTTAATTTCCTTTATACCCAGACACAGCCTGCTATATTTCATAAAACAACAACAACAACAAAATCCCACTGTGAGGGGAGAGAAAGATAGAAAATGAAGCAGAGGCATCTGCTTTGTCACTGTGGGAAATAAAAAGCTGGCTCAGACCCACTTCTGATGTGATCCACCAAGGATACCTTATCTGCTTTTTTTTCCACTTTATGGGAATACAGTAAACAGAATGTAATCTCATAAATCAGAGTTCCCCAACCTTTCCAGCTCTGTGGACCGGCGGGGGGAAGGAGCAGATGGTTCCGTGCGAGTGGCGCATGCGCAGATCCATTTGCGCAAGTGGCACGCACATGTGTGCCCGCTGCTCACACAAATGGAGAGCACTTGCAGGCCCTTGCCCGCTGCTCGGGCAAGTGGGGATGTACATGTGCACGAGCTCGCTGTTTCCATGGCCCAGTTGCAAACAGCTCACGGCCCACTAGGGGGCCGCAGCCCAGAGGTTGGAGAACCCTGCCATAAATGGATGCTCCTTGATACTGTATGCAAGTCTAAAAAAATATTACCAACTATCCTAATGAAAGGAATTTAACTCTTGACACGGGAGCCCAGTTTTGTAATTGCAATTTCAGGTAGTCCTCAACTTATGACATTCACAGTTACAATGGATACTGAAAATAATCAGAATTCAAAGTTCTGACGGCTGCCCCCCACGCACACATACAACAACTGCAGTTTGGACCCCATTTATGGTGATTTGCTGCATCCCAGTGTCACATGACTGTGATTTACAACTTTTTTCGAAACTGGTCTTTACTTCTGGTTTTCAATAAAAAAAACTCCACCATGAACAATGGTTTCACATAACAACTACCACTTTTGCTTAACCACCACAAAAAGATGGTAAAATTAGACACAGTCATGCAATGACTCGCTTAACGAACGCTATGGCTTATATTAATAATTTTGGGCTCAATTATAGTCACAAGTCGAGGACTACCTGCACTAGATAGGCGCTAAATATTCTGGCTAGTTGACTACATGGCACATAGAAAAAAAAGAGACTAAACCCAAGGGAGCAGATGATGACTGTATCGCTGAGCACAAACACACATACTCACAATTCCATTTTGGGATAAGCAGCATTGTGAAAAGTACAATAAACAAGTAAGAAACAATAAGCCACCAAAAGGAACATATCTGATAAGAAAAGGAAAAAAGAAACATAGCTAAACCTAATTTACACAACACCATTTGCTACAATTTTCTACTCTTTTCTCTAATTGAAAAATATTCCTGCTTTCATCATGTCTATACACTGCATGTCACGCATTTCCTTTTGTGTTCTCTCGTTCGGTGGATTTCACTGACTTCCTCTTTCACAATCTTCCCCTTTCTCTTGACCCATGTACTCTTCCAGGTAGCCTTTTGTTAACAATGGAAATTGGGACTGGAATTGCAGTGCTAAGTCAGGGGTCCCCCAACCCCCTGGTCCTTGGACCGCCACCGGGCCACGGCATGCCAGAAACTGGGCCACGCAAAGAAGCGAAGCCCCATCCACGGGACGCAGGCAACATGTGAAACCACGCCCCCTCTGGTCCATGGAAAAACCTCCCTCCACGGAACCGGTCCCTGGTGGCCAAAAGGTTGGGGGTCGCTGCATTAAGTGACACAGCTGTAAAGTGCAATGTCACTTGGCCCCCACTTAGTGATGGAAATTCTGGCACTTTCAATTGAGGTCATTAAGCAAATCCTGCGCCATTCTGAAGTGCAACATCATGCCGTCCCTATTTGCAAGCTCCTGCTGGCTTCCCCAATGACTTTGCTTGTTTGCTTATTGGAATCTGGGGTTGAAGGTCACAAATGGCAATCACACTAACCGTTCTATTTCACTTAACAACTGTCTCACTTAGCCACAAAAATGTGGGGCTCAATTGTGGTCATAAGTCGAGGACTAATTATACCTAGACCAACTGGCCCCAATGCCAGGTTAGCTGCTTTGCCATAGTTGTCAAGTGAATCACTGCAGCTGTTAAATTAGCAAGGCGGTTGTCAAATGGATCTGGCTTCCCCATTGACTTTGCTCGTCGCAAGGTTGCAAAACCTGATCCCACGATCCGAAGACACTGCGGTCATCATAAATAGGAGTCAGTTGCCAAGCCTCTGAATTATGATCGTGACCAAGGGGAGGCTGCAATGGTCATGAGTGTCAAACAAAAACCTATCACAAGTCACTTTTCTCAGTGCCGCTGTTAACCTCAGTGCTCCCTGTACATGCTTCAAGAACATGAGTGTTAAGCCAACAAAAGCAGCAACATTTTGCAATAACCGCTGGCTGATCTGCCTGGCTCTCAACCTTCACCAACTTCCTTCTTTCTATCACCGCATAGGATACATCATCCCTGTAAGACTAAGGACATCCTTCTGCTATGGCAGAAGCCTTTCCCGAGACAAGGCAAGTTGCTGGGGGGAGGAAGGAAACAAGGAAAGTACAAAATGAAGAGGACAGCTTCACTCAGCAACATATTGTTCTGAACCAGCCCTCTTCTAGCAAACCCCTATTCAAAAAGAAGAGACTGGAGAGCGTCCAAGGCTAAAAGGCTTCTGCCAAGATTTAATTACGCAGTTAACAAAAACACTAGAGCTTGTCTTCTCAAGCGGAAAAGTTGCTTTCAGCAACCAGCCCCTCCCCAAACACTCCTTTTATAGAGAGCTCAGGGCGTGGTCTCCCTGTGCCTCCTCCCGAGGAGTCTCACAGCCTTTCTTTGTTTGTTCCTGCTCGACTGCCTCCTGCGTCGGGCGTCCTTGAACAGGGCCAGCTGTGGGTCATCTTCCTCCGCACTCTCGGGCTCACGCAGCTGAGAAGAGGTCCCCGGCTGAGGGCTCTGCAAAGCCTCCAAATCATCATCAGCCGGTTCGTTTCCCTCCTCCCCCACATCTGAGTCATCCGATACATCGGACCCGGCTGTCAGACCCACAGGCTGGCCCTGAGTCACAACACATATCCTTGCAAAAGCAGCATGATTTGAACATTTCTATGTTCTAGCTAGAGCGTCAGTCCATGTAATGATTAAGGTTACAGGCTTGACATCATGAGACCAGGAGGCACAAACCCCTTCTAGGTGACCTTGAGCCAGTCGCTCCCGCTCAACTCCAGGAAGGACACGGTGGCAAAACAATTTCCAAAAATCCTGGCCAAGAAAATTTCAGGGACTTGTCCAGCCGGTAGCCAGGAGTCAGTGCTAATTCAAACACACCCACGTGTCCTAGATACAGATCTTGCCTAGATATTATTCTAGTCAGTATAATCTTTCTGAAAATTGGGTAAACGCATCTCCTAATCATAATGCTGCCTGCTGATGATGCAATTACATCAGCAAGTAATCCAGCTTTAAAAGCGGTTTGCCATTTATCTCTGAAAAATAACAATTAGCGTGACAGCTTAACCAAGGCTATCAGTGAAAAGAAGGCAGGTGGAGCTCCCTCCTAGATTATTAATTGGAGTGCTTTGGGGTGTGCCACAGTACATGGTCGAGCCATTCCATACAGGGGAAAGAAAAAACAAAACATCTTCTGACCTTTTGACTAAGAAATTAAATCTCACTGGTGACTTTAGAGTCTCTGCCAATAATATCCCACATATAAGAAAATCATTTAGCTTAAGTCCAGAAAAGTATTTGGGTATATATGCATGGTTAGATCATAAAGGATTGTAAGAGACAGAGAGAGGGAGAGGTTATATATTTTATATTGCAACATTATGACATATATTTTAAATGTTAAAATGTACTTTGGAAAGTATAAAGGTAAAGGTAAAGGATCCCCCGCACATGCGTGCTAGTCGTTTGCGACTCTAGGGGCCGGTGCTCATCTCCGTTTCAAAGCCGAAGAGCCAGCGCTTGTCCAAGGATGTCTCCGTGGTCATGTGGCCGGCATGACTAGACGCCAAAGGCGTACGGAACGCTGTTACCTTCCCACCGTAGTGGTCCCTATTTTTCTACTTGCATTTTTACGTGCTTTCGAACTGCTAGGTTGGCGGAAGCTGGGATGAGTAACAGGCACTCACTCTGTTATGCGGCACTCGGGATTCGACCCACTAAACTGCCAACCATCTGATCGACAAGCTCAGCGTCCTAACCCACTGAGCCACCGCATCCCTTGGAAAGTATACTTAGCAGAAATCTTGACTATAAAAATATAACCATAATAAAAGATCAAACAAGCTGCATTCTTGTAGAGAGGGTACTTCACACCTGAACAGGTAACAGGAAACTGTCATAATACAAGGGTAGTATGACCGTAGGCAGCCTTGTCATTTACAGCCCTCTCTAAGTAGTTTATACGAGTCAGCATGTTGCCCCCAACAATCTGGGTCCTCATTTTACTGACCTCGGAAGGATGGAAGGCTGAGTCGGTCAGGATCGAACTCCTACCAGTCAGCAGTCAGCCTGCACTACTGCATTCTAACCACTGCACCACCAGGGTTCTGCTAAAAGCCTATGGAAAGGAATCTTCTCAATTAACAGCCAGTACCTGGTTAGAGTTAGACAAGGGTCTACGCCACTCAAGTGGGATTGGACTTAGTACATTTGGGATTACGTAATGACTCTAAATTGCTCCCTTTTTTTACTTCTCCCCCTAGCTCTGCCATTTATTTTCTTACAGCAACTTCTAGTTTCTCAGCAAGGATTTTGTTAGCTAGGGAAGTCTGGGAACACATGAACAAATAGCTTCAATTATGCAATCACAGTGGCCTCCTTGAAAGTTTTTGTCACCTCACGCCCAGGTATACAACTGCTTCCTTCATATAGAAAAAAAAATTACTAGCAGTGAGCAGTAAAAGTGTACTTACCACAATGGTTTTTGAACCAGATAGGATTTAAATTGATGGGTGGGCTGATATTAAGGATGTGACCGATCTTACTCTTTTTCAAATAAGGAAGGCAGAGTTTAGATCTGAGGATATAAAAAAAGACACAACAAAGATTTGGAACTCTGGTCAGATTTTTACCTTTCTACCACTGCTACTATTCTTGTTCCAGGTTGGAGAAGGATGAGTTTAAATTATGCATCCTGTTGTTGTTTTTTAAAAAAAAATAAAAATAAAAATAAAAATAAGCAAATTCATAATAACTGTTGTAGTTTAGTAATTAAGAAAGAATCGTAAAAAGAATTGCTTTAGGAGTTCTTTCTAGGCACGAAAGTAAATAAATACAAACATTTGAGAGCAGAATGAAAACAAGGGAGCATCATTATCCATTTGTGACATCTTAAAAGCAGTAGAGCTTCTGACTTCCTTCTTTCCAAAAGGTCTGCTGGAATCCATGTGTAAGCAGAATCAAAGAACACCAATAACAAATTAAGTATGAGATCTCTCTCCCACGTAAGGAGGGTTCAATATTGCACGTATGTGGGAAGTTATTTTAAGTAATTAACTTTCTATCCTTTCACAATAAAAATGTTGCCAACCCATTTAGCATGGGTCTAATATTTGACTTGCCCTAATATTCTCTGTCCATAATTGCATGAGTGCAGACTTGATCTCCTGCTTCGTTTGTGGAATCAAACCTCTTCTCTTAATCTGTAACAATTTTCCTCATCCATAGCAGTTGCAACATTATATTTTTGGAGGTCATGACAAACAAACAAAAATAAAAAATAAAATAAAATAATCAAGTGCAGACTTGATCTCCTGCTTCGTTTGTGGAATCAAAGTTCTTCTCTTAATCTGTAACAATTTTCCTCATCCATAGCGGTTGCAACATTATATTTTTGGAGGTCATGACAAACAAACAAAAATAAAAAATAAAATAAAATAATCACGTGCAGACTTGATCTCCTGCTTCGTTTGGGGAATCAAACTTCTTCTCTTAATCTGTAACAATTTTCCTCACCCATAGCAGTTGCAACATTATATTTTTGGAGGTCATGACAAACAAACAAAAATAAAAAATAAAATAAAATAATCACGTGCAGACTTGATCTCCTGCTTCGTTTGGGGAATCAAACCTCTTCTCTTAATCTGTAACAATTTTCCTCATCCATAGCGGTTGCAACATTATATTTTTGGAGGTCATAACAAACAAACAATTTAAAAAAAATAATAAAAATCGAGGCAGAAATATTAGCATTAAATAAAAATTAAATAAAAGTTGGAAAAGGTCCAGTGCAAATATATGAAAAGCGAGCAAGCATATTGCAAACTTTATTTCAAGGGATGAGAAATAACGGCCTAATGCAATTTCAGAATTTTCCCCAAAAAGTTTCTAAGAAAGAGATGGACAGAATTCATGCTGCCTAAACTGCATTGCTGAAAGAAACCTGAGTAAAATTGTGCTAAATTGCTTAAAGCTGCTTGAGAACATTTTAGTGGATTGTATAAAATTACATTTACAGTCTCCCTTCTTCTCTCCTCAGTTTTTGTTCTGCAATAACAGGAAAAAAGATCCCTTCACCACTTAATATATTACAGAATTAAAATAAAATTAATATTGATGCTCCACAATAATAAAAGTATCCATGCTACTTTTTTGCTAGTGATAACATTCTGAACACAATCACAGAGAAAATGTATCACTAGCACAAAAAAATATATAACAATAAATGCTTCCCACACAGAAAAACCAAGAAGTGTGAACAAAAGTATCGACTGAAATATTTTCACACAGGAAAGTTATTTTATTTCCAAGATAATTTATTCTGAGAAACATGTAGTCAACACTGTAAAGCCACCGTTTTTTTCTCACTAATTATCGATGATTTATATTTCTTTCGTACAAAATCCTTTTCAGACCTGCAACGCTTTTTTTTTAAGAAACCACTTCCTTTAAGAAATGTGAAAATATGCCTTGTACATTTTGAATGTAGTAAGCTAGAAGAAAGCATAAAGAACAATATATTAAGGAGAAAGTGTTTTTAGAAACTTAGGTAACAATGATATCTTAAGACACGATTCTGAAAGCCAAGGTATTCCTTGTATGAATAAAAGATTCCTATTTTCCTTGTAAAATGCTTCCAACACCGGTTACATTGGCAAAAAAGAGCCTTGGTGGAGCAGTGGGCTAGTGCCTCCTTAAGTAACACCAGCTGCCTGCAATTAGTGCAGGTTCAAGTCCCACCAGGCTGAAGGTTGACTCAGCCTTCCATCCTTCCAAGGTAGGTAAAATGAGGACCCAGATTGTTGGGGGCAATTAAGCTGACTTTGTAATAATGCCGCTTGGGGTGTGTGTGAAAGCCCTAATAAGCAGGCATATACATAGAATGAAGGCTACTGCTAAGCTTGTAAACCGCCCTGAGTCTTCGGAGAAGGGCGGGATATAAATGGAATTAAAATTAAAAAAAATAAATAAAAAAAATAAATATTTATAATATGTTCTTTCCTTACTGGCTTTTTATTCCTCTCTGAAAATACAAAGAGATACACGACTAAAACAGCAGTAGTGGTGGCAATGGGCTGCAACAGAAAAGGAAAATCAGCAAAGATAAACTTTTCTAGAAATCTGGATAGGAAGGTAGGAAGAGAAGAAAGCTAAGAACAGGACCTACAGTATTTAATATTTGAATGGGAAATTACCAGGAATTAAAAGCACACTGGGAACTGAAAAAAATCCTTTAAAAAAAATCACAAGTTTTGGACTGTTGCCAAGAAAATTAAATGGATGGTTCCAGTATGGAAGGCATAAGAGACTGGCAGATGAAGCGACATCAAAAAAACAACAACAACTTCACATTGTTAAAGGCATTGATTTAGCAATCTGGGTAGTCACTGTTATCCAGTCCTGAAATAGAACCTTTATACCTGAAAATATTTATTTCTACAATTCTCTTAAATCGCCATTTCATTTGTAAATTGCCTAAACTTCGTGTCTGAGGGTGGAGCAAGGAAATGTGGAAAGAGTTTCTCCAAAATGTGTTTTCATTTATTTACTGCCAAAACATATTAGTCATCTCAAAGCCGCAAGGCAAAGAGTGATGAAGAAAAATTAGCTAAAAATACACACAGAAACATCAGCAATAAATTAAAGCAATAATTTGACAGCTGTTAACCAGAAATAAGAGGTTGATTAGGAGGCCATATTGCAGGTTTTTTTTAAAAGAGACTCAAGGCAAAAAAAAAGTCTTCGTCTGACCTCTAAAAGGCAAAACAAAGGCAACCTTAGATCAACATCTCTGGGAAAAATACTGTAAACTGAAAATTCCTATCTCCATATAGTCACTTGGTGCCCCTCAGCACATAGGGAGATTTGGAACAAGGACTTTAAAGATTCTAAAGCTCAAATATAAATATATGGGAGAAGAGACATTCCTTCCTCCAATTTCAAAGCCGCACTTAACAATTGCAATTGGGGCTGGCAATTCTGTCTCAAAGCAATGTGGTCATTAAGTGAAGCATCACCTGACATGCCTGACGTGTGAGTTCCATTGTGGTCAATAAGTGAATCACCACAGGTCATTATGCCCAATGTCACATGACTTATGACTTCCAGTTAGCTTCCCCTTTGACTTTCCTTGTTGGAAGATGGTCTGAAGGTCACCAATAGCTATTTTGGAACTGTGGGATACATACAGATAGTCCTCGACTTACGACCACAATTGAGCCCAAAATTTATGTTGTTAAGTGAATTTTGCCCCACTTTACGACTTTTCTTCCTATGGTTGTTAAGTGAATCACTCCAGTTGTTCAGTTAGTAATGTGGCTGTTATACGTGAATCCAGCTTCCCTATTGACTTTGCTGGTCAGGAAGTCACAAAAGCTGATAGCATGACTCCAGAACAGTGCAACCGTCATAAATATGAGTCAGTTGCTAAGTGCCTGAGTTTTGATCATGTGATCATAGGGATGCTGCAACGGTCATAAGTGTGAAAACTGGTCATCTGGTAAGTCACTTTTTTAATGGGCTGTAACTCTGAACTACCTGTACCGTGACTGTTTTAAGTATGCTCCAGTTATCAAGAGTCTTAATCGCAATCTCAGTTATTAAAAGCCCAAATTGAAATCACACAAGGGCAGATATGCTGCAAATGTGATAAATTGGAAGACTAAATCTACTTTTTCAGGGCCATGGTAAGTTTGACCACTTGCTCAACGAGGCTCTTATTTACTAGTTTTCTAGATTGTTTTTGTCGTGCCCCAGCATACGATTTGTGTGTGTTTGTGTGGGTGTACGTGTGTGTGTGTCCCAGAACAAGTGCACGCTGGGAAGCCAGATTCCATTTCCTTTAGCATTTGGAGGGAAACAGAAATACCAGAAAGAATCCAGCCTAATCTGTGGCATATGCTCATCTGAGGACAAAAACCACATTCCAAACACACAGCACTGCTGGTGAGATTTAGATTTATCTGTATTTGTTGATTGTTATGTCCACCAGTAACTCAATACTGCTTATTTTGTATTTGGATTTTTATTATATGCATTTCTATTTTTTTTTCATGTCACCCAACTTATTCCTTTAATAAAGCATTCAGATCTACGAACACAGTCTGTTTTATTGGAGGATAGGTAGGTTTGGCTGCATGTCGAGATGCACACACAGTAACGTGCAGTAAGGACAGAACAGTCTTCCTTGCCCTTCCTAGTTTGTATCATCTGAACATTTTCTCAAGCCGTTCATTTAATTCAGGTTCTTTCTAACCAAACATTGAAGCAGTCTCTAAGGAGCAACGGAGTCAACCAGAAACATGTTTCATTTGTAATGTCTCTCGTTTAGATGCGGGGGATTAAAAAAATAAATAAACTGGGTGCATAAATCTCAATATTTCAAAAGAGGCATTATCCACAATCACTTTTTAAGTCCTTACATGGCATGGGTCCGGAATACCTCGGGGACCACCTGCTGCCGGCGTCGACTCCCCTCCGCCCTGTGCGTTCCCACAGAGAGGGCCTCCTCAGGGTGCCACTGGTCAGAGAATGTCGACTGGCGGCCCCCAGGGGGAGGGCCTTCTCTGTGGGCGCCCCGGCTTTATGGAACCAACTGCCGGTTGAGCTCCGGACGGCACCGGATCTTCGCTCCTTCCGGCGCGGGTTAAAGACCCATTTATTCGAACAAGCTGGCCTGGCCTGATGGGGGAACCTTAGGGTTTTAATAGGTTTTATATTTTGATTGTTTTAATTGGGCAATTATTTAATCTTTTTTTTAACTTTTGTATTTCTATTTATATGCCCTGTTCACCGCCCTGAGTCCTCCGGGAGAAGGGCGGTATAAAAATTCAATAAATAATAATAATAATAATAATAATAATAATAATAATAATAATAATAATAATAAAATAACTTACGTAAGGTAAGTTCCTCTTGTGTTAGCGCTCATCATAAGGTCCACTTTTTTCGTAGGTGTCTCCAGCGTTCCAGTTAAAGAAATAGCACTTGCATTGTTCACAAGAACATCAATTCCTAGTTTTAAAAACAAATCAAGTTAATATCTGAGAACTCATCTTTCGATCTAGCAATTTGTCTATTAGGCATTCATCGTTTAAATAAGCTTTTAATAAATGCATACGTTTAGTATATATTTCAGGACTGAACACAAGCCATTACCTCCAAATTTCTGAACAGCCAGCACTACTGCATCCGCAATTTGATCTTCTTCCCTTACATTAACAATACATGGTAAAGCCTTTCCTCCAGCTGCTTCAACTGATAAAAAAATCAATATAGTCAGTCAACTTAAAAAAAAAGAATCAACCAGCTGTAAAAAAATGCAAATTTAACTGGATTTTGAAAGAAAGTCTTCAAACTCTCCAGAGCTTTAATGTTACACCTCAAATTTGGAAACAAAGAAAATAGAACTCTGAGATTACAGAATTCTTGGAGATTCAATTGCCATAAATCATGATTTCAGCACTTTTCCCTTTACTTCCTCCTCTAGGTTATCCCCAGTTTAATGCAAGTCCCAAATGTTAAACAGGAGTTAGCTTTATATACAACTACGTGAAACAAGTCAAGTCCATGAACTACAGCTTATGTATATTTATATGTATCGTTATGCTTTTCTCTTGTGAAATTGATTGATGCATTGATGTTTCCCTGTTTGAAATTATTTGTTAATCTACTCAGAGAACTCTGGTTCTTTAGAAAATTAAAAATATAATAAAATAATAAAATAAATCCAAGACGGAAGGTGGCAGATTCATTGGATGAAATAGGAATTTTCAAGCCCAAAGCTCTGCTTGTCCAGTGATGGTGTACAATTATCAAATTTTCAAATTAATACCTATTTTTTTGTCACTAATGAAAGCAGTTATAGGTTTCTCAGAATTGGCACCAATCTGAATAGAAAATAGGGTCTCTGCTTTACAATAAAGTAGCTTAAAAAAGAAAATAGTTATACTTTCCTGAGACTAAATAGTTAAAAACTTAGGCAACAGTTTAAACATCAAAAATCCTTACTCTATCTGTACCGCAAACAATTCAGACATTTCACTCACCCCAGATGTAGCTCAACACAATATTGCTTGAGAAATGCATTTCCAATTTTGTGTTTGGCCTATAGGACTAATGCTTTGTCTTTCTTATTAGATTGATTAAAGGATTTGTGTGTGTGTGTGTGTGTGTTTGTGTGTGTGTGTGTGTGTGTGTGTGTGTTTGTGTAAATTCCTGGTCTTGGAAATCTGACCGATGATCCATTTATTGCTGAACATCACTGTTTGCTTTCTTCCAGACAACACATAATCTCAAGATGGTTCTGTTGCTGCTCAGACCTTGTTTTGTGTTTAGTTTCTTAGCTTATCTTAGAACCTTCTAACTTTGATATCTGCTTCCTTTGTTTGTAAAGCATGAACTCCTTATCTTTTTTGCTCATAAATATTTGTGATCTCTGGTTTCTTGTGGTTTGGCTTATGTTTGCTTTCTCTGATCCCTTTAGCCCATTTTGTTTCAGATTTGGAATGTGGAAGTGTTGGTTTCCCTGTATTTCTTGTAGTTGGCAGCCCTCACTGGCTGACGGAGGAGGCACATAAGCTCTGTGACCTGCTAAAGGCTCCTACTTTGAGCAACTCCTTATTTTGCTTGACAGCAACATCATTCTTTCCAGATTCCACTTCTATGCTAAACTTATGCTTCTAATTCTGTTTAGATTTTATCAAGTGTGTGCACACTAGGCTATCTTGCCTCTGGCTAAAGGGACCTTTAATTAGCATTTTTATTCAGAATCTCTATTCATTATTTATTGTGTAAAAAAAAGGGCCCTTCTCACCACTATGTGTCTTCCTCAATCTCAAATCCTCTGCCAGGGTCCAAGGAATTTCAGAGTTTTGTGGAGTATCTTAACTGTTCCTAACACTGCGCTCTTCTGGACAGAGATCTCTAATGTTCTTCTTGGGATCTGCTGGAGCCACTTCCACAGCTTAGAAGTCACAGGCCTAAGTGTTCCTACCATCACTGGTACCACTTTGGCTTTGACTTTCCACGTCCTCTCAAATTTTCCCTTCAGGTCCTGGTAGTTCTTTAGCTTTTCATACTCCTTTCTAATGCTACTATCACTTGGCAATACAACATCTGTCACTACCACAGCCGTCTGGTTATTGTTATTCTTTCTCCCACAGTATGTTGTGTGTTGTGTTGTGTGTGCATATATAGACAGCATTGTCAAGTGACAGATATATGAATGAATAACAAGGATGAGAAGAGGGGGGGATGTATATCCAAAAATATGTTCATCAGAAAAGGAATCGCTTTTCAAAGTTAATAAACATGATTACTTTTAAAGTTAATCACAAGCTTAGTTATAACTCATCGTGATATGGCCAAACCGTGAGAAGCTGTAATCTGCAGTTATGTATAAAAGGTAAAGGTTCCCCCGCACATGCGTGCTAGTCATTTCCGACTCTAGGGGCCGGTGCTCATCTCCGTTTCAAAGCTGAAGAGCCAGCGCTTGTCCGAGGACGTCTCCGTGGTCATGTGGTCGGCATGACTAGACGCCAAAGGCGCACGGAACGCTGTTACCTTCCCACCGTAGTGGCCCCTATTTTTCTACTTGCATTTTTATGTGCTTTCGAACTGCTAGGTTGGCAAAAGCTGGGACGAGTAACAGGCGCTCACTGTTACGCGGCACTTCTGATCAACAAGCTCAGCGTCATAACCCACTGAGCCACCGCGTCCCTGCAGTTATGTATAGGGGATGTTTACTAGATATTGTGTAAGCATCCCTTTGTGACTTATTTGGGGTTTATTCTTCTTAGTCCTGCCTGATTGAGTTGTTGCAATGTGCATTGTATGCATGCCTTTTGTTTATAACTACCTGGGACAAAGAAACTTCAGTATTCTATGCCTAGCATAAATTCTTACTGTAGACTTTGCCATGTTGCTAATACAGTTTTAATGAAATGACCTGCATTGTTTGTATGCCTATCTTGTTAAATGTGTATTCATCAAATGTATTTAGCCTTTGCACCTATTTCCTAAACTGGGAGTTATGACAGGGGAAAAAATTTAATTCCAATAGAGATAATTTCAAGGTCATCCTTTGGCTTACACCTGTGAACTCCCCAGTGCAACACCTTAAGCATAAGCCCACACTTTGTTCTTTGTTGCAGATCAATAAAACCTATCGCACAATTACACTTTATGAATAGTTTAGGCAGGGAGGATAGAGGAGAATAGAGCGAAGGGAAGAATGGCTTTGAGTTATACCACAGCATTCAACTCTGGGTTGATTTAAGCAGAAAACGCCCCTTGAGGAACCAACAGAATTGAAACAAACTGGCCATGTCTGTCCATCTGTCAATTCAGTTGACAGATCAAGTTCCCAAATGATTTGGAGAACTCAGCGGAACTCAGATCGCCCATATGTCTCTTTCTCAAGGCTTACTTTCTTCTGCAGCAGTATAGATTGTTCCTGGGAGTGTGCGGTGTGGTACTCCCGTCTTAGCAGCTATAACAACATTTGCCCCATCCTTTGCTGCTTTCAAGGCAATCGCTTTTCCAATGCCACGGCTTGCACCTGTTATAAAGAGAGTGCATCCAGCCAACTTCCTAAAAAAAAAGAAAAGAAAGAAAAATAGAAAAATCAGGAATGAAAGAAGGATGTATCCACGCATGCAGAAAAAAAAATTATTTAAACATTAGAAAAATAGAGAATCTTAAATCTCAGTTGCTTCAAGTTGGTACGCGTCTGAAAATTTTAATTTCGCAACTAGATTCAAATCCAGTAACTGGGAATATTGCACTGCTTGTCTGAGAACTTCACATAGCTGTCAGGAAGGGCATCCAGCCAGTAAACACATGTATTGCATGAATTGGGCAAATATGCATATTTACCTAGATTTTTAGCATTAACTACATGGCAAAGAACACTGATAGTGTAATTTCCAGTAAAATTATTATTATTATTATTATTATTATTATTATTATTATTATTATTATTATTATTATTATTATTATTATTATTTGGAAGGGACCTTGGAGGTCATCTAGTCCAACCCCCTGCTCAGGCAGGAAACCCTATACCATTTCAGACAAGTGGCTGGCCAGTCTCTTTTTAAAAACTTCCAGTGTTGGAGCATTCACCACTTCTGGAGGCAGGTTGTTCCACTGGTTAATTGTTCTAACTGTCAGGAAGTTTCTCCTTAGTTCTAGGTTGCTTCTCTCCTTGACTAGTTTCCATCCGTTGCTTCTTGTCCTGCCTTCAGGTGCTTTGGAGAATAGCTTGACTCCCACTTCTTTGTGGCAGCCCCTGAGATATTGGAACACTGCTATCATGTCACCCCTCACCCTTCTCTTTGTTAAACTACACATACCCAATTCCAGCAACCGTTCCCTATATGTTTTAGCCTCCAGTCCCCCAATCATCTTTGTTGCTCTTCTCTGTACTTTTTATAGAGTCTCGACATCTTTTTTACATCGTGGTGACCAAAACTGGATGCAGTATTCCAAGTATGGCCTTACCAAGGCTTTGTAAAGTGGTATTAATACTTCACGTGATCTTGATTCTATCCCTCTGTTAATGCAGCCTAGCACTGTGTTGGCTTTTTTGGCAGCTGCAGCACCCTGCTGGCTCATATTTAAGTGATCGTCCACTAGGACTCCAAGATCCTTCTCATGGTCACTACTATTGAGCAAGGTACCACCTATACTATACCTGTGCATTTGATTTTTCCTGCCTAAATGTAGAACCTTACTTTTTTCACAACTGAATTTCATTTTGTTAGATAGCGCCCAGTGTTCGAGTCTGTCCAGATCCTCCTGTATCTTAAGCCTATCTTCTGGAGTATTTTCAGGACAGTGTATTAATTTCACCCCACGAACATCACCAATTCAAACTCATCCCAATACCTTTAAAAAAGTTACCCCAACACAACTAGAGCTCACCTTATAATCTTGTCACTGGACCATCTAATTCAGCTCTGTCTACTTTGACTGACCTGTGCTCTCCTAGGTTTTTTTACATAGGGCTTTTCCCAATCCTACTTAGCAATATTAAAAATGGAATCTGGTATGGAATATGGAATATGGTCGACTTCTTAGACTTAAGGAGATCTTTGCTTCAATCCTAAACCCAAGAAATCATAGGAACTGTTTGTGGCCTTAGAAACACTATCAAGAATAATGAGCATGAGCATACATATGCACTGCTAGAAGCTAAATGCCAAAAAGATCCAGGACTGAAAATTAATCTTCCTATGAATCTGTTTCTCATTTGCACTTACACAAAGTATCTTCTATTTTCACCAAATGTCAAACTATTCTTCATTTCTGCTCCTCCCACCCCAGATGCACAGGTAGCTCACAGATAACTGTTTTTTGGGGGGAAACCCTCAAACTTTCTTCTGATTAAGGTAACTAGCTTTAAATTGTAAGCCGCCCTGAGTCTTCGGAGAAGGGCGGGATATAAATGGGATTTAAAAAAAAACTAGGATGCTTGAAACCTTCTGGACAAGCAGATATCAGGCAGATATTAGGGCTGTGCTCTCTTCAAACTTTACACTTCATTTATTCAAAAACATTCTTCCTTTAAGTCCTGTGCTCCTGTTAACTTTCTCCTAGAGCCAGCTTTATAGTATGGATGGTAATATCATTTTACTCCTTAAAAAAAATAAAGACTATCCCAGCGCTATCAGGATCAATTTAACATACTGCAAGTTAAAATATAGTTTACTATAAAATCATAAAGAATAACTGTGTGGTCACTAAATGCTGACACCAACTTGATACCATGAGACTTGGTGGTGCAGTGGTTAGAACGCAGTGTTGCAAGCTAATTCTGCCCGCAGCCAGGAGTTCGATCCTGACAGGCACAAGGTTGACTTAGCCTTCCACCCTTCCGAGGTTGATGAAATGAGGACCCAGATTGCTGGGGGCAATATGTTGACTCTGCAAAGTGTTTAGAGAGGGCTGTAAAGCACCATGAAGCGGTATACAAGTCTAAGTGCTATTCCTATTGCTATGTGTTGAAGAGGAAAGCTCAAAGAAACTATCATTAAGAACAACCCTAACTCTGAGAACAAGTTCTTAAGAGTAACCTAACTCTATAACTTTAACTAAAACTAAGTAGTCCCTTTCAATGGAAGGAAGGTAAAGGTAAAGGTTTCCCCGCACATGCGTGCTAGTCGTTTCCGACTCTAGGGGCCGGTGCTCATCTCCGTTTCAAAGCCAAAGAGCCAGCGCTTGTCCGAGGACATCTCCATGGTCATGTGGCCGGCATGACTAGACGCCAAAGGCGCACGGAATGCTGTTACCTTCCCACTGTAGTGGTCCCTATTTTTCTACTTGCATTTTTATGTGCTTTCGAACTGCTAGGTTGGCAGAAGCTGGGACGAGTAACAGGCGCTCACTCTGTTACGCGGCACTTAGGATTCAACCCGCCAAACTGCCAACCTTCTGATCGACAAGCTCAGCGTCCTAACCCACTGAGCCACCGCGTCCCTAATGGAAGGAAGAGATGAGCATAAACTAAAACAGAATGTACGCAGAAGGCATTCATAGTGCTCAAAAGGAATGTAATCTCAGTGTGCTCCATTAACTCTCATAAACAAAAGATAAAATTATTGGAGGACTATAAATAAGTTCTAGCCTGGGAACAATTTGTCAAAGCTCCTGTACCTGCAGTTATGAATGCAAAGAAATGCAAAACTTGACTGACTCCATGAAACGGCATGTACAAACTACGCACCTTTGAAAATACTGTAGCGACCATGTGTGCATTACACAGGAATTTTCCAGAATAACTATTTTTACCACATAACTTTTTAAAAGAAATATAGGCTTATTTTTGATGTCCACAGATTTCAGAAGAGTTTCTCTTAGCTATTTGAACAGTTTCTTTATTTAATAAGACTCATTAGAGACGCGTTAACAAGACTTAATAAGTAATTTTACTTCAGTGCATTTGCAATAAAACTGCAATAAAATAAAACAAGATAGATAAGAGTAGAAATATTTATTTTATAATTTCATTTTGCTCAAGACATCCCACCATGAGTGATAATAAAGAGCAGTACAGATCAGTTACACTGACTTCTTTTATGTCAGGAGAAAGCATGTGGGATTTAGATGACTGTCTACGTACAATGTCATCTTTACTGTTTAAGTGAGAAAAACCCCGAAGCTGCCAAAAAAATGAGAGACCTGCAACTATAAGATACCCTCCCTCACCACATCACACCTTTACCCTCTGTCACCAATGAATAGGCATAAATAGGCTTTCATTAAAAAATAGTAGACTAGAGCACGGGTCGGCAACCCGCATCTCCGGAGCCGCATGCGGCTCTTTGAGCCGTCTCCTGCGGCTCCCAGTCTCCCGGTGCGCGCACACCTCTTTGAACGGGCAGTGGTGCGTGCGCACCTCTCCAAACCTTTGGAGAGGTGCGCGCGCACCTCTCCAAACCTTTGGAGAGGTGCGCGCGCATCTCCACCCGAACAGGCAGTGGCGCCGCTCGTTGGGAAAGCTGCCGCGGCCCGTTTGCACAGCTGCCGCGTTCGTCCATGTTTGGCGAGCGCAGCGTCTCCCAACGAGCGGCGGCGGTTTGGAGAGTGCACGCACACCTCTCCAAACCGCCGCCGTCCCGTTCGGAGGTCTGCCACGCTCGTCAAACATGAACGAACGCGGCAGGTCTCCAAACGGGACGGCGGCGGTTTGGAGAGGTGCGTGCACACTCTCCAAACTACCGCCGTCCCATCTGCGCAGCTGCCGCGTTCGTCCATGTTTGACAAGCGCGGCAGGTCTCCAAACAGGACGGTGGCGGTTTGGAGAGGTGCATGCCACCATCCCGTTGGCATCCCGTTCAGAGGTCTGCCGCGCTCGTCAAACATGAACGAACGCAGGTCTCCAAATGGGACGGCGGCGGTTTGGAGAGGTGCGCACGCACTCTCCAAACTGCTACCGTCCTCTGCACAGCTGCTGCGTTCGTTCGTGTTTCTTTCAAACGCAGAGGAATGCAGCAGCTCTGCAAACGGGGTGGCGGCAGTTTAGAGAGCTCCGCAGCTCCCCAAACCTCCGCCTCCACATTTGAAGAGTTGCTGCATTCATCAAACGCAGAGGTTTGGAGGTCCCGGAAGGGGGGAGGGCGCTCGGGTGGCTCCAGCGGTGCCCGGGCTGAAGGCGCCGCCGCAACCCAGTGCCCGTCGCCTGTGAGTCCGTCTCTGCCCCCCCCGTAAGCTGGCGGCACTGGGCAGCGACAGGTGCGTGCAGCTCAGGATGCGGTGCGGGCGTAGGGGGTGGTGTATTTTTTGCTTGCTTTGCGCATGCGCGTGCGTGCCCACATGCGCGCACACATTTTGCGGCTCCCACTTTTTTGTGTGTATGACGGAACCGGTTCTGAGTGGCTTTTTTGCTGTTTCGGGTTGCTGACCCCTGGACTAGAGCAACAGATTATCAATGAAAATAACATACAGAATTTGCTTCTGCAATAACCCCCCCCTTTCTTCAATGAAGTGGATTACTTATTTCAGCAGAACACAGGTAAAGGCAAAGGTTCCCCCGCACATGCATGCTAGTCGTTTCCATCTCTAGGGGCCGGTGCTCATCTCCGTTTCAAAGCCGAAGAGCCAGCGCTTGTCCGAGGACGTCTCTGTGGTCGTGTGGCCGGCATGACTAGACGCCAAAGGCGCACGGAACGCTGTTACCTTCCCACCGTAGTGGTCCCTGTTTTTCTACTTGCATTTTTATGTGCTTTCGAACTGCTAGGTTGGCAGAAGCTGGGACGAGTAACAGGCGCTCACTCTGCTACGCAGCATTCGGGATTCGACCCGCCAAACTGCCAACCTTCAGATCGACAAGCTCAGCGTCCTAACCCACTGAGCCACCGCGTCCCTAGCAGAACACAATCCATCAACAAAAGCATCTATCTTGGGGCTGATGATAAAACACATAAGAAAAAAGTGTTGTTTAAATTATTATTATTATTATCAAATGTCCAAAGAAGTTGTTTGCCCGAATTTTGATGAGTGGAACAATATCCCTAATGATCCAATAGAAGGAAGGATTTGATTTCCCTTATTAAAACAGCTGATACAAGCGATGCATTATTTAAAAAAGTTAGAAACAGTTTTAAAACTTTTTTTTTAAAGTGGGAAATTAACTCTAAATGCCGACTAGTCTATGTGACTCCATAGAGAACTGTAGAACTAGAGGGAGGTAATCCATCCAGTTGCCAGGAGTCAAGACTGACTTGAAGGTACACACAAACACACATTTTAAAAACCAGTAATATACTAAAAGTGTTTATTTGATGGAGCAGATGGACCTGTCACTGCCAGAACGTATGCTTATTGATTGGGTCAACTTACGCAATCGTATGTCTCACGTATATGACTCTGGGCAGGTCCCAACAATTAAAAAACATCAACAGATAAAGCAAAATATAAGCAAAAACAGCCAAAACACATAAAACCATAGTCATAGTGGCTTCTGGAAGTTCGATTTCAGTGCTCCAGAGCAAAATAAAGGGAAACAGCTATTTCGTTCTTGGCTACTGCAAAGTTCGTAAGAAATATCAAGCCAAACCTTGAAAAGAACAATAAAAAAATGACAAATTCCAAGCAGAAACAAACCAACCAAAAAAAAAGCACTATCTCCAACTCATTTTCTTACCAATACTCTCGCTACCTGAAAGTAATGCCGGTACCGGTGTGACCTGATGAAAGCACACTATGAATTCAGAAGCAATACGTTCTTCTTTAAAATTTAAAGAAAGCCCCCTCTCTCTTTCTTTACAATGTTTTATCCAAACAGCCAATTCTGAATCCATCTCCTCTTTCCCTGCCTCTTGAACTAGGGAAGGTCAAATGTGAGGGTGTTGTTTTTCCCCCCAAAATTACACTTCTGCTTTGGGGTTACATTTCTTTTATCTGATCATTACTTTCCTTATTTCAACTCTTCCTTTTGTTCCTTAAGGCTATTTTTACAGTCCATTACATGAGGCTTTAGACAAGCAGAAAGGATAGGGATCTAAAACACAGGTTGTCAAGCTCACCAGTACCCTGTCCATTTCATCAGAACCAACCAGTTCAGACTCATGCCAGGTGACTGGCAAGGCCTCATTTCAGGCAATTCAGTCCAACTCTGAACAAATTCAAGTGATTTTATTTGAGAGATGCCTGGAATAATCCTTATGATGGTCCCTAAGTTTTCCCCAAAACTTTCGCTGCCCAGGAATGATTGGATCACTTTGATCAGGATCACACAGACCAGTTATCCACAGGTGTCCTTGTGGCCTAAGAAAGACTGTTTTGTTTTCCTGCAGTGAGCATGAATGTGTACAGAATCCTTCAAGGGCAATAAAACCCAAGTGGTGAGTAAGGCCTCAATCGTCCCAGGAATAAACCCAAGCTTCCCCCGGAACCCTGTAGGATCTCTGGCAGGGACAAATCAAACAGGTATGCGTCTCGGCAGAGGTGTACAATCTCAGAAAACTCCAAGCCCAAAAGGAAACAATATTTTCACAAGGGATAAATGCTATCTTCCAAATCCAGATCACAATGCCACTACTACAAGAAAAAAAGAAACCAAGTCCAATGTGTGGCAGGTCTAGGACAACTCACCGCGGCCAACTCTCAGTGGGACAGCTCACTATGGCCAACTGGCCATGGGACAATTTCCCGTGGAACAAGAGTTACACTCAGTGCTTTTTTTGTAAAAGAAAAAGGTGCCGGAACTCACACATGTCATACAACTCGCCTTGCCTACCCTAGAAGGTTCCATCCAAAAAAGGTGCCGGAACTCCGTTCTGAGCATTCTATAACAAAAAAAGCCCTGGTTACACTAATATCGAAGAAGTGTTGGAATGGAATCAGTAAAAGAAAGGGTGCCAAAGGAGGGACAAAATGAAATGTGAATGACAAAAATTAAAATCATTTTAAATTATTTTAATTAATTGGAATTGTTGAATTGTTCTGCAAGTTGGCTGTGGCAAGTTGTTCCATGGCAAGTTAGATGTGGCGAGTTGACCCATTACGTGTGTTGCAAAAAAAACCCCTTCCCTAGCCAGAAGCTGGCTAAAGATAGCCTGACTCATGTCCACAGCTGCCATCAACTCCTGAGTGGCTTCCAGGTCTGCACCCAGGAACAGCAAGCAGATTAAAGTCCTCCAGAACCATAAGTTGGGGAAACTCCTCTACCTGATTACAAACCTTAGCAGCTCAGGTAGAGAGGTTGCCATATAGGAAGGCTGGTACATGAGCAACCGTGCCTTCTAAGCTCTGTGGCTGAACACTTCACAATAGGGTCTCACTACCAAGCTACCTGTTGAGCAGCAGCCCTAGAAGCTACCAGGATCTTGTGGATAACAATGGATATATTGCCAGCCCAGGGTTCACATACATGAAACCCAGTGGGATATCTCCAAGAAAATAACCTCTCCCTCCGTGCCCAGCCAGGTTTGAGAAATGCAAGCAAAGGCAGCCTTCTTTCTCTTCCTTGATTAGATGGGGATGAGGGAATCATGTTACAGGCTGACCGATATTAAGCAACAACAGTTACAAAACAGAGAAAACACCCAAATCTCCAATTCAGCATCATTGCCAGCTCTGCAAATAGCAAGGGCAGGAATACCTCAATGCTGATCTACCCAGGTGTAAAGTGGCAGATGAAAGTGACAAGATGGCTACAGCTCATGGGGCCAGACTAATGGCAGCCCTTTGACAGACAAGTCTCTGCACTGTAGGAAAACTGTTAAGATAATTACTGTGAGAGGTGAAATAGTTGGATCCAATTTGTGTTCAACCAGTCTACAATGAACTTTGTACAATGCTTAGAAATACTGAAAACTCATACCTAGAATTGAGTTTAATTACAGCAAGGAGTAGGAGGAGAAAATACATCAAGGGCAGCTGCTCATGCAACGTATTTCCCAAGGGAAAAATGCTTTGCTCCTGATTATAAAGAACTAACTCTACTTGGTACTTTTCCAATGTACATCTAAGAGATCATAGCTTAGATAGGTTACAAGACAGAAAAAAAGACAGAAACAGTCCCTGAAATCAGAGATTGCTTTTACCTTTCACATATTTCATTCACAGCAGAAGGATGATTTCTTAATCTTCCTTTAACTGAATATTTCACAAGTGCTCCAGAAAATTTGCAAGTGCCAGCATGATGTCTGCCATATTAGTATTTTTTTAAAAAAAATCTGTTCTCCTACAGTACTTCTGTTTTAGAGGTGTCCTATGTCAAAGTATTTATAAACATCTTCCTTGCTGCTCAAGAAACTTCATTCCACACCAGATTTTAATTCTTTGAAAACTATTATTTTTAACTGAACAGAGGCTAGCATGCTGCTAAGCAAAATGCCCTCCTACATATCTTTACTCCGAAGAATGCCTTTATTTATTTTTATTTTTATTTTAATTCCATTTATATCCCGCCCTTCTCCGAAGACTCAGGGCGGCTTACAAGTTTAGCAGTAGCCTTCATTCTATGTATATGCCTGCTTACTAGGGCTTTCACACACACACCCCAAGCGGCATTATTACAAAGTCAGCTTAATTGCCCCCAACAATCTGGGTCCTCATTTTACCTACCTCGGAAGGATGGAAGGCTGAGTCAACCTTGAGCCTGGTGGGACTCGAACCTGCACTAATTGCAGGCTGCTGGTGTTACTTAAGGAGGCATCATAGGTGGTTGGCTCAAGTTTAGTACTTTGTTAGAACCGTGTCTATCAGCTCCCCCAAAGGAAAGTAAGCTGAGGTAATAAAGAACATATCTGAAAGACTAGAACTCATATGAGGGAGAACAACTTCATCTGTCTGCTTTCTGATAAGTGGCCATTTGTGAAACCCTGCACCTCCATATAATGTGGAATGCCCACAACATGTCCTCACAATTTATAAGCACTTAGCTCATGAAGGTTGGCCTATTTTATCTTAGAGTCCTCCCCAAATTTACTAAAGACATTCTTCAAGGAGCAAAGAGCCCAAGAGCAAAGCTGTATTTTCATACTAATAGAACATGTATGCAGGCATTCAGCCCTGAAAGACACAAGAACTGTATACCCTCCTCAATCCATGCCATCTTTCACACTCTGAGTAAAAAGTCCTGAAGAAAGATCATTAAGGTATGGAAAAAGTTTGAGGAAGGCATCCCAGAAAGGTCTTAACATGGCTGCTTTGAAAGCCCCTTGTTTATTGAGATCACTAATGAAACAAAGTAGCTGGGTATGTACACACCTGTGGAAACAACTGAGGAAAGACTCTGAACTATCCCCCCTCTGAGCTTTCCAGAAATTAGAAAGGCTTTTAACATATCAAGAACTGCTTTGTTTCCTGTACACTTGTTTTACAAAGCCACCCTTTAAAATGCCTTGTGGAGCCCAAGAAAATTATTTGGGTGAACGCAATTACAGATCTACATTCTACATTCAGCCTAGCAATCCATGAAAATCAGCCATGGTTGGGGGGGGGGGCTTGCTTGCTTGCTTACTAACTAAACCGTTTGCTGTATATGCAAACAATTTTAACCTTTTAAGTGATTTGTTTTCTTTTAATCAAAAAACCTTTGTGCGCATTAGAATATAACAGTAGTTTTAGCTCAGACTAAAAGTTCCTCTACAATCCTACCATAACGGGTTTCCAACATAACTAGCCAGCCAATAGTCCAAGATGTACTGTTTTGGAATGAACAGATTTTATCATTCTAAAGCAGTGTTTCCCCACCTTAGGAACTTGAAGATGCGTGGACTTCAACTCCCAGAATTCCCCAGCCAGCATAGCTGGCGGGGGAATTCTGGGAGTTGAAGTCCACGCATCTTCAAGTTCCTAAGGTTGGGAAACGCTGTTCTAAAGGTCTTATGCAGCCTTGACCCAACTCAGCTGTGACTTAACATCCATGCAGCTTTCCTAGCCGCAGAATTCAAGCACTCCGACCTTTTTTGCTTGATTCTGAATAGCTCAGGACAATATACAAGTTTCACGATTTGGATTTTTTTTTTTTTTGCATTCTGGGGTGGGGGTGGGTGGAAAAGTTTGTTCCCTACCCTGGTAAACGGTTTCCAGATCAGAGTTATAGTAGGCTATTGCATCACAACCAAAAATCTTGGCCCTCTTCTAAAACAAACCACATCCGCTTTCACGGATCTACCTACCTACGCGATAATGGGAATGGGAAGTGTCACGTATCTCGTGGGCTCTGAGGACAGCGTGAGAAGTTTCTCTAGTCTAGACCAGGGGTAGGCAATCTCGGCTCTTTTATGACTCATGGACTTCAACTCCCAGAATTCCCGAGCCAGCCATGCTGGCTCGGGAATTCTGGGAGTTGAAGTCCATGAGTCATAAAAGAGCCGAGGTTGCCTACCCCAGCGATTGTCGGAAGTAGGTCACCTTGGCCAATTGTCACCCTTATCCCCAAGCCCCTCGAAAGCCACTTTCACCCAGAGATCGGAAGCCCCGAAGGAAAAGGAAAGACCCCTGGATCGTGATCTCTCCTTACCCCGTGTTGGGCAGCATGGCCAGGTCCGACGAAGGTTAAAGCGGGGACCGGCGGGCAGATTTCAGGCCCGGGTGGGACGGGACAGCGCCTTGGTGCCTCGCAAGGCCGCTCAGATTCCTGCGCTTGCTTGGAATCTTCAACTAGACTGCTTAGAGAGCAAAGGGCGCAACAATCGAGATCGATTCCCTCGGGCCCCGCCCCTTTGGCTTTGCCAGGCGGGAAAGAGAAGCCTCCTCTGAGCCCCGCCCTTCACCAGGCTTCGCTTTCTCTGACCCCGCCCACCGGAACCCGCTCTGACGTCATTGGCTCAGTCCCCCCTCCCCCTCCTCCTCCTCCTCCTCCCGCGCGTCCTTAGCAACCGCTCGCTCAAGGCTCAGCCCGTCCGAGCCACGTGATTCGGGGAAGCCATTCAGGGAGGAGGGGAGGGTAACCGGGCCTTTTCGTTCTCACGGCTAGGTTGGGAGGCGGTCGGCCGAAGAATGGGCGGGAAGGCTGTCTTCCTACGCTTTGCTTTTCTTAAGACAGGGGTCTTCAGACTTGGCCCTTTTAGGACTCGTGGACTTCAGCTCCCAGAATTCCTCAGCCAGCATGCCTGGCTGAGGAATTCTGGGAGTTGAAGTCCATGAGTCCTAAAAGGGCCAAGTTTGAAGACCCCCTGCCTTAAGAGATCTTCAGTCGTTTGTTTTTTCTTTCTTTTTCACCCAGAGAGGATCTCGGCAAGATATTTTGTATCTTGTGAGAGCTGTATGCAACGAAATTTCATTTGGATGTATGTCGGTTGGTGTTACATTCAAAGTGACAATAAAGTTATCATTAAAGTATTCATCATCATTAAAGACGCTTGTTGTGAAGCGAAAGAATTTGACCTCGCCTGTCCTTCAGTGACTTTCTTCTTAAAAGGCAACGCGTCTTATGGCGGATGGGGGAGACCTAAACTCCTTATTGGATTTGCCAAGGGTAGGACTTGGCCTCCCATTTGCAAGAAAAAGGTGAAAGGGCAAAACGATTACCTTGTTCCTAGTAAAAAAAACAAAACAACAACACAACCCTATCACAATAATAGGTAAAACCTACTAGTACAGGGGTAGGCAACCTCGGCTCTTTTATGACTCATGGACTTCAACTCCCAGAATTCTTGAGCATGCTGACTCGGGAATTCTGGGAGTTGAAGTCCATGAGTCATAAAAGAGCCGAGGTTGCCTACCCCTGTACTTAGTAGCTAAACTGGGAGGAATCACCTTTTCAAGTTTTGGCTTAAGGTTGCAATCCTAGCTATTGGACTTTATAATTCATGATTTAGGCCGGGGCTTTTCAACCTTTTCACCCATTGTACCACTTTTAGGATATGGCAACATCTGAGTACAACCAGTCGCCTAGCAAGGTGTCAAAAACTTGATAATCAAAAAAAAAAAATAACACTTCGCTTAGTGACTGAAGTTACAATGGCACTGAAAAAAGGTCCCCCCCAGGCCACAGCCGAGCAAGACACCTGCCTGCCCACCTGATGGCGCTCTTCCTCCTGTTCGAGGTTTTCAATGTTGTGAGCATTTCTCTTGAGGATTGGCAGTGGGGGTGAGGTGTTTGGTTTTTATTCCTCCCCCCCCCCCCGTCTGCTGGGTGGTGGTTGCAGCAGGTTTGGGTCACTTCACATGACCCTGGGACACTGTGGCTGTCATAAATATAAATCAGTTGCCAAGCATCTGAATGTAAATCACAAAACCCTGGAGATACTGCAACATTCTAGCTGATCGGCGCTACTTCTGGCCTCAAAAGACGTGCCAGGATCAGCACTGAGCTCCAGCTGGAGCCTGGCGCTGATCCTGGCGGTTCCGCTGAGCCCTGACAGCCCTGTAGCTCCAGCCATCTCTCGCTCAGGCTTGTGCGGTGCTACCACCGGTTCAGCTCATTCCCCTCCCCCGGTACCACTTTTCTAGGATGGTCGCGTACCAACTGCCAGGTGCCAATGTACCACAGGTGGTACCCATACCACTGGTTGAAAAGCCCTGATTTAGGCTTTTCCATGGTATGCAAGGGGTGGCTTATTTAGTAAATCATTGCTTTGTTTTGTTCTCACAACGTTGATGGCCCAAAGTCACCTTTCCACTAAGTTTCCATGGCTGAAGAAGACCCACATTCTAGTCCAATATCTTAACCACAACATTCTACTTGGCAAGAAATGATTTGCTGAAGGATATGATGATGGGGCCCCTTGACTTTCAAATTTACTAGGGAGAAACCACAATATATGCTCACAATATAATAACACTTTTTTCTTGATTTTGTTCTTTTGTACACAATGTTATTTAAAACATCTGCAATTGGCATATCATATACATTTCCAAATAATATTTTCATCAACTTAATGATTATAATTTTATTCCCCTTCTCAGACATATTCTGAAGCTTTTATATCATTAACAAAAAGAGAGGACTCAGCTATCAGGCTTGCAAATTAACGCACAAGGAGAAAGAAGAGATAAAGGAAGGAGATTAAAACCTGTTCTCCAGTATTGAGTTAAGCACTACACACTTCTGTGTGTGCAAAACTATGTCTGCATCATCAACTGCTTTCCTGTCTCCTGGATCATATTATCCTTAAGGTAAAGGTAAAGGTTCCCCCGCACATGCGTGCTAGTCGTTTCCGACTCTAGGGGCCGGTGCTCATCCCTGTTTCAAAGCCGAAGAGCCAGCGCTTGTCCGAGGACATCTCCGTGGTCATGTGGCCGGCATGACTAGACGCCAAAGGCACACGGAATGCTGTTACCTTCCCACCGGAGTGGTCCCTATTTTTCTACTTGCATTTTTACGTGCTTTCGAACTGCTAGGTTGGCAGAAGCTGGGACAAGTAACAGGTGCTCACTCTGCTACGCGGCACTCAGGATTTGACCCGCCAAACTGCCGACTTTCTGATTGACAAGCTCAGCGTCCTAACCCACTAAGCCACCACGTCCCTTATATTATCCTTATTTGTGGGTATTCTGATCATAGAGGCAAGATTATTGATCTTTCCTTCTAGCTTTGCTTTACCTCTTCAGCATCCAGTAGGGAAATATTAACTGAGGCATAGCAATCTGATTGGGTAGTTCTGATGTTGTTGCACAATTATGCAATTTGGGAACTCTGTTTATATTGCATGTACCCCTAACTGCAACTCCGAGATGCCTTGTTGTTTGTCACCCAAGGCTTGTTTAAAATTTGTAGCCATGTTAGATTTTTAGGACACCTCAAAATATCCTAAATGTAACAAAATCCTAATGAATAATTAGCAGATCAGTTAGTCACCCTCAGAGCTGGGAGTGGAATATTTGGCAATGGTTATTAGAGCCCTGGTGGCATAGTGGTCAGAATGCAGTATTTCAGGGTAACTCTGCCCACAGTCTGGAGTTCGATCTTGACGAGGTCGATAAAATGAGGACCCAGACTACTGGGACAATGTGGTGACATGGCAAACAGCTCAGAAACTGCTGTAAAGCACTATGGACTGGTATATAAGTCTAAGTGCTATTGCTGTTGAAAGGAGAAAATGTCCCAGTAGAATCCTGGTTGCATCACTATCAATAACCTTAGAGATATCTGCTAAAGTTATCAGAATACAACAAAAGCAAATATATTTAGCAACATCTTGAAAGTCTTATATGGCCCAGCTTCTGGATATCTTAGTTATTCTTTTATCTCTAGATAGATAATATAGCATCTTTGCCTGTCCCAAGGATATTTTGCCCCTCCATCCTGGGTGATTAGGGAGCAGCTGAAAGTCCCCTCCTATTAAGAGGTATCTCAGGAAGATTAAATGAGAAGGGCATACAGTCAGGTATTCTTGACTGCTCCCTTATGCTTCAAGGCAACAATCACCTCCCCTCTTTATGGCTTTACAGATAATAGTTAAGGCCAAGCTGTTCTGGAAAGCCTTTGGAGAGTAAACAGCTAAAGTTAAGATCTACAATACTGTGATACTGCTTTTGTTTATTTTGTATTCTATTGCATTTGTATTGTAACCTCATTTACAATATCTAACCCTTTAGAACATAGAATAATAGAGTTGGGAGGGACCTTGGAGTTCTTATAACGATCCAACCTCCTACTTGAACAGGAGACCTTTGGGGTGAGGCAATTTATGAATTTATAAATCTGATAATACATGAATAAGTAAAATAATATTTAACAGTAAACATTTAGGGCATATGCATCAGATTGGGGACGACTTTCATCAGAGATAATTATTCAATTCTAATTTTAAAAAATAGATCCAGATTTTCTTTGTACTCCAGTAATTGAAATTGGTTTGAAAGGTATTTATTTTAAATGTATATGTTGCTTATATGGCCAGAATGGTTCACAGAACAGTTTATAGATCAGTAAAAAGCAAAAATTTTCCTACCTTACAATCTTAAAAAAAGAAACACAAAAAGAAAATGGTGGTGCAAGGAATACATACACATGCACACAAACAGAGGAACATACAATTGTTACTGTTATAGAAATATACAGTATTTAAAAATAAAACACTCACAAAACAGCAGGTTTTGAGATGAGAGTCAATGGTTGTTTGCAAAAAGGGGTTACTTTCATAGTTGTATTTTGTCTTAACTGAAATTCTAGGCCTTTACTAAGTCATAAAGTAAAGACAAATGTTATGCTCTTTATATGAGAATAGTTATTGGCATTTGTATTTTGAAAAGCTAAGTGCTTTTTCATGAACAAACTATACAAGTTTTCAGTTTAATAGTATCACATATTGCAAATAACATAACTTGGGCTCTGAGATCCCAAAGATGCTTTTCCATGAGGCAACTGGACTTCCTTGTTTTTCTTTGAAGACGTTTCGCTTCTCATCCAAGAAGCGAAACGTTTTCAAAGAAAAAAAAAAGTCCAGCTGCCTCGTGGAAAAGCATCTTTGGGATAACTATGACCTGGATGACTGAGAATCTCCATAGACAGACATTGGGCTCTGAGAACGGGATCATTTAAGAAAACGGAACAGGTGTGGCTCACTTTCTAAAATCTTGTTCATCTCTCAGTTTAAATA
The DNA here is from genome assembly GCF_947247035.1 of Vipera ursinii. Classification (NCBI taxonomy): domain Eukaryota; kingdom Metazoa; phylum Chordata; class Lepidosauria; order Squamata; family Viperidae; genus Vipera; species Vipera ursinii. The sequence continues at coordinate 207,108,202 of NC_139513.1, forward strand.
AATACATGGACAAAACCACTGTTGGCATAACAGTTTGCTGTTATGGAGTGCAATTCAAGAGGAGGAAGACCACCACACTACTGAAAGAGTGGTTGTTGGGTTCCAGTTTATAGAAAAGAGGAACAGAGCTTAATAGGAAGGTAAGGGTTTTCATAGGAATTTCGAATTGTGAAATGAGAAATTCTAAGGCTCTAGGTTTGCTGACAGGATAGTAACGCGATGATTTGGCTAAGGATTAGTATTCCCTCAGCAGAAAACTGAAACTCTAAACAACCTTTTGCTTTGGTTTGAAACACTTGCAGCTTCAGGAATCTTAAGACTGTTTTAAAATGATTCGTTATTAACTTCTTTTATTTTTCATTTTATTTAATTCAGTTTAGACTGTTTGACTTCTTGGGCATTGTTTTGATTTGTTTATTTGTTTTTTAAAGAAAAAAAATGAAGAAATATAAATTTCAGTCAATCACGTTTGACCCTTTGGTGGCAAAAGCACAGATGCCCTATTCAAGACACCTAAAGTAAACATTCGATTTTTCAATTTTTTTAGTGAAATGGGCATGTTCCAAAAGTATTAATGTAAACCATAACTATCTCAGAAGATAAAAATATACATATCCCTTTTAGAGTTACATTACAATATTAAAATTAACAATTGCAAGTTATTTTTTCCCCTCAGGAAGATTATGGCCTGTGGATTGGATTATACAGAAGAATGAAGGAGAAACGCAGCTGAAGGAATTGTGGCAGCTCAAGCCAATTTGCAAAAGGGCGTAGGGCCTGAATCAGTCTAGTTAGTAGAAAAATGCTGAGCTTTCCATCAGTTCCTAATCTATATTCATCTTACTGCATATCTTTGTTACTGGAAGGCATTAGGGATGTAGGGAACTTTTAAATTTAGTTCAGGTAATAAGAAATAGAAGGAAATTGCTGATCCTCTAATGAAGATTTTTGAAAATGAATTTAAAATGTATAAAAATAAGGTAAAAGACATGGACTTCTTAATCATTGATAAATGTCAGCAAGGGACTATTACTTTCACTGTTCTGCTACTATATATAATGGGTTCCTCTATTGCCCATTCTTGCTTGGGAACAATAGTATTTGGAGTAGTGTACAGCAGCATTAGGATGCCCACAGGCTTTCCATACATGTAGCATAAAGAATAATCTATAGACCAGTGCATAGCATAGTAAACCCTAGCAGAGGATGTTTTATTAAAGAATTGTAAATAATTGTACAGGCACGCCCTTCAAATTCTTCTTAATAGAACTGAATGTTTATCAGGGTTCTACCATATATCTGACTAGCTTGTTCATATTTCATATCCGGGTCTGGATGGGGAAGAACAGGCTTCAACTCAACCCTGACAAGACTGAGTGGCTGTGCGTACCGGCATCTCGGGATATTCAGGATATCCCACCCCTCACTATGGGGGGTGAGTTATTACCTCCTGCAGATAGGGCTCGCAACTTGGGAGTCCTCCTAGATTCACAGCTCTCCCTAGAAGACCATATAGTAGCTGTGACTAGGGGGGCCTTCGCCCAGGTTCGCCTGGTGCGCCAGTTGCGGCCCTATCTAGACTGGGATGCCTTACGTACGGTCACTCATGCGCTCGTGACCTCTCGTCTTGATTACTGCAACGCTCTCTGCATGGGGCTACCCTTGAAGACCACTCGGAGGCTCCAACTGGTACAGAATGCAGCCGCGAGAGTTGTATTGGGAGTTTCCTGATACTCCCATGTCACACCTTTGCTCCGCAAGCTGCATTGGCTACCAGTTGTCTTCCGAGTGAGGTTCAAGGTGTTAGTAATGACCTACAAAGCCCTTCATGGCATGGGTCCGGAATACCTTGGGGAGCACCTGCAGCCGGCGTCAACTTCCCTCCGCCCAGTACGCTCCCACAGAGAGGGCCTCCTCAGGGTGCCACCGGTCAAAGAATGCCGAATGGTGGCCCCCAGGGGGAGGGCTTTCTCTGTGGGTGCACCGGATTTATGGAACCATCTTCCAGTCGAGCTCCGGATGGCGCCCGATCTCCGCTCCTTCCGGCGCGATCTTAAAACCCATCTCTTTAAACAAGCTGGCCTGGCCTGATGGGACGGGGTGGGATTTTTATAAATGGACTTCAATTTTTAATCTGTATTAATTTATTATGGGCATTGTTTAATCACGTTTTAATAATTTTTAACCTTTGTATCTAGTTTTTATGTATTGCCCTGTTCACCGCCCTGAGTCCTCCGGGAGAAGGGCGGTATATAAATTAAATAAATAAATAAATAAATATTTATGACAGTTGCAGCATCCAGGGGTCATGTGATCACTTTCTGATAGGCAAAGTCAGTGGGGAAGCCAGATTCACTTAACAACTGCGGCAAGAAAGGTCACAAAACGGGGCAAAGCTCACTTAACAAATCTCTCAACAAAATTTTGGACTCAATTGTGGGCAGAGGTCGAGGACTACCTTTATATATTGTTCCTTCAGAGGAAATTTTTTGAATAAAGCAAATGATCCACATTAAAAGAAAATAGAATCAAGCTAAATGTAGCATTTTAACTACGGTATTTTTCCAAGGCTGCAACAGGCAAATTGATGGTCAAATGGGAAAATGTTTTGCAGATGGATTTAAATATTAGGAATCCATATAGAAAAATCTCTTTATTTGGCTCATTGGTTCATAAAATACAGAATAAGCTTTTGAGTTTTCCTGGTCTCAAGTATGGGGGAATAGAAAGAGGTGGCTTTCAAATTATTAAATTTTCATTTGTATGAAGTCGAAGAATGGAAGTCATGTAGATTGCAGACATTTAATGTAGGCTTTAATGTATGAGGTGCTGAAATATATTTACCTCACACAGAGGCTTCATGAATGAAGAAACAAATAATGCACAGGTTTTGTTTTACAATATGTAATCTGATTGCTAACTTAGACCTGTAGACTCCTTGGGAGCTGGAAAACAAGACAATAAAACTAGACAGTTTTCATCTTAATAAATTTTGAAATAGATTTAGTGAATAAATGTTTAATGGACACATGGTTTTGTCTAATAGCTGGAAAATACTGCTTTTGAATGCTTACGTATTATTTTCTTCTGCAAATCATGGCATTAGTGATGAAAAACATCTTCAGTTTGTGCTGGGTCAACTTTAAAATCAAATTATTATATTACTTGCACTTTATCTCATTATAAACCATACCATGATCAGAAAAACAACTCAAGAGTTTTGCAAATCTCTAGTGACTCCTATACTTTTTATGAGATAAATTGAATAAGTTGCAAAAGAAGCATAGAGGGCTAAAAGGAAGCAGTCTCTATTGCTTGCTCACTTGTTTGCATGCTAATTCTTTCATACCAATTCTTCCATACCAAATGTGAGGCTGACAACATGCATTTTTAAAAGTGACAAGTACTCGTATCTGAGAGATATACACCTTGCATAAATTATTTATTTAATGCAACATGTCACATTAGCCTACCCTCTCATAGTTAATTGTAAATGATTAAAACAGTTGGAAATTGACCATTTGTACAGATAATTTGGGGTTAGGGGTGCTTTTTTGTTTTTGGTTAAATACTATAATTCTGTACAGCAGGAACTCAGAATTTCTTTCTTTCAATGCTTCATTTAAATATTCTAGACCAGCTGCTCTGTGTCAGCTTAATGAAGAAAACTCTTAAATTAGCATTGCAATTTACAGCTTTAACAATATCCTCCATTGCAAGCACACATATTGCATATACTTGTCATATTTTAGCAGATTAGCATACCTAATGTAAATCAGAGGCATCTGACAAGGGACAGCCAAATATTCTCATGTGCAGGGCTATAAAGCTAAACAATGTTGTATTGGCTCTATGTTTATTCTCTTGCACTGCAGAAATTAAAGTCCTCTCTGCCCCATGCTAAAAACGTTTTGCACCCACTGGGGAAAATATAATGGTGTTTTCTTATAAATAATATGTTGGAACAACTGTCAATAAGAAAGACAAAAAAGTCTGCAATAGTGGCTATGGCAGTATCTGGAGACAGCAGAATAACAAGAGTTGGAAGGGACCTTGGAAGTCTTCTAGTCCAGGGGTCCCCAACCCTCGGGCTGCAGCCCACTACCGGGTCTTGAGCCTTTCAGAACCGGTCCACAGAAGTGGCAGGTGAGAGCGTGCACAAGCGCATGCATCCCCACTCACATAGCAGTGGGTGAGCACATGTCATCCATTTGCATGTGTGCTCAGTGCTAATGGTGGGTGCACATGCCCGCTGCTCGCACAAATGGAACTGCATGCGCATGGGCTTGCCTGCCCTGCCGTGCACACTGAACCATCACCCCTTCCCCCCCCCTGCTGGTCCGCAAAGCCGAAAAGGTTGGCAATCCCTGTTTTAGTCCAACCCTCTGCTCAAGCAGAAGACTCTGTGCCATTCCAGACCAGTGGCTGTCCAGTGACCTGGACTGAAAATAGAAATAGAACTAGATCAAATGATGCTTCAGATGTTTTGGGATTGCGTCCTATTACTATTGGTACTACTACTACTACTACTACTAATAAACCTTTATTGTCAAAGTACAACATGTGTACATTGAGATTAGCTGAGCCTCCCCCTGTGCTCTCTCCCCCCAACACACAGTGACAACAAACCCTCCATCCCACCACTTTTCCAGTAGAAAGCGAGGATAGTACCAATAGTAATAGGCACCTTAGATGCAATCCCAAAACAATTGGAGTATCACTTGAAAACCATTTACTTTGACAAAGTAGCCATCAGTCAATTGTAAAAGGCAGCAGCTGCCTATCCCAGGTCCATTCAGAGGACTCAATACGTGGACAGAAATGCCAAATTGAGTCTGAACAACTGGCTGAATGTGCGATAAACCTTAATAATTTCTTCTACTTCCAATAGTATATTTGTTCTTGAAATGCTCTCTTTCATATTGCTTTGTTCTGGAGAGAAAAGTACCTGGCTTTTCCCATCTAATTTTTCCCAAATGTTAGTTGGGTGAATCTTCCAAAAACCTGGACTTCAGTCAGCATTTTTTAGACCACTGAAGCCAGTATAAAATACGTATAATTGTACATATGCATAACTATTAATCATCAAACATAATTTGCAAAAATGCAAAAATATTTTGCATTTTAAACTCTTGAATTACTTTGGTTCTGAGTGGGCTATACAAAAATGCATTTATCAGTTTCCCTCTGCTCTTTAAATACAGATACCTAAAGGAGCAAACTCCCCAGTGAAACTGCTGAGTTGAAAATTATAATGAAGGAATAAATACATTTATTTATAAAAAAAATAAATTCCCTGCTTCTCTCTGAATAATGACAGTATTATCTTGTTTGCATTCTGAAATATCAGGACTGTGTGCAAATTTGATCTATTTGCCTATCTACTTCATCCATGGGTAATTATTTCTCAGCTCTTCTCTCTTTGACTATTCCCAACTTAGTTAGGATCTCTCAGCTTAGTTATCTGACGGAAAAACTCCACTGAATTCATGGGACATATTTCCCAATAGCCTGTTACACAGTAAGTACTTTCTTATAGCTGCAGCTATATAGTAAATACCAAAAGGACATAACAGTTAATCTGGCTTCTTTGCTGGAGAGCATTGACAACTTCTTTTTATATACCAAATATAGAAATATTCTCCACATTTTAAGTCAGTTTTTAAATTTAGCCTTAATAAGAAACATATGTGCCCTATTTTTTTAAAAAAAATCTGAGGTCTATTTGCTAAACTTCTAAGGGAGATATTTTTAAAGATACAGAGATGAGGTATATTTCTTTTTCTGGTATGCTAGTGTCAAAACCCTGGGGTTTTTTTACTAGAAGGGGCCTCCAAAAGAGCAAGAACAAAACGCTACCAATTACTTCTCCGCCTCTTGCTACTGTGAGTTTTCATGGAATGCTCATAATGACATCAAAGGTTTTAGATTAGGAAATACAAATGTAGATTTACACATTCTTGAGGAAACTTCTAAAGGGAGATTATGCTATAGTCCATCACAGCAGTTTAATCCTATGTACTAATAATTTTGAAGCTCTGATTTGTAACTTACAGCCTGATAATGGACACAGATAATTAGCTAGATAGTTCTACCAGCTTAGGTCCTTTTCCAGACCATCCTGTTCCAGGTAAAGAAAGCAAATGTTTGTTTTCTAATTCCCTGTTTTATTTTATCTTATCTTTGTAAAAAAAAACCTCTTTTAATATGTATAAAGTTGGGTTGTAAGGACATATGTGCAACAACAACTACAGAATATTCACATAAATATTGTAACAGAAAAGATGCAAAGTGCAAGCCATGTATTTACAAATATTCATAAGTATAAAATGAAATAAATCAAATTCACCTTCCACAGTGTGCTTAATTTTGTTTCTATATCTACACAATCCTCATTTTGTTCTGATAGAGTATGCTTTCATTACCAGTTTTTATTTATCTGCTTTTGGCAAACAGTGTGATAACCAATGCCGAGTGTGAATATGGTAAGAAATTGGGTATGTCAATATTTAACAGTCTAATTAATTTATAATACAGTAATGTTATTGATTTTGTATTCCCCACTCACTTTTTATTGATCTGAAAAAGCTAACAAAATGTTGCCCATGGTTTATGGTTGGATGGGAAACAGCCAAAGTATCCCAGGGCTGCAAATTAGGAGGTAATAATAATAATAACCCTAATAAAAATATTTAGACAAAAAAGTTCAAATATAGTCATATATATAGTCATATATATATATGACTATATATATGACTATATTTGAACTTTTTTGTCTAAATATTTTTATTAGGGTTATTATTATTATTACCTCCTAATTTGCAGCCCTGGGATATATATATATATATATACACAAATATATATAGTCATATAGTCATATGCAGTTGTTTGACCAAAAAAAATATCTACCTTATTTTCCCTATTTTTAAAATCTGCTTGCTTTTGCAGTGCACCCCTGATATTCCATTCAAAGACTGGTGTTGTATTCCCCGATTACTAGTTTAAGCATTAATGTTTTTAATCTCTAAAATGTGTTATGTTTCCCTTTACACTACAGTACTGTTATTGTTGAACTGATCCCATTTGAAAAAGCATAAACAATTTTTGGTCAAGCAATATTACTCACCTCTGCTTCCGTGTTTTATTTAGTAAGATGTCAGCAGCTTTGTTTATGCTTTTAAACATGGGAAGAAGAAAGTAGATAACTGCATGCATAGCTACGTCCTTCGTTTGAGTGTGTTTGTTGTTCAGAATGTCCTTTATGTGCCATAGTGTAAAAAGATTAAGAATGTTGCTCATCTGATGATGCTAAAACCCTGTCTGATTAGATTTAAAAGAATACCTGGTTTGTCTGTGTACATCAATTTATGCCTTGCTTTATATTCTTTCCCATTCCACAGGTGCAAATCAGAAACAATTTAAAAATGATTGCCATATATTTATACCTATTGCTATAACTATGTACATGGCTTATAATCAAGCCTACTTTGGCTCATGTATTGATGGTTTAACAAACCATTATTTAAAACAAATCCTGGTTTAGCATGATGGGTGAACCACAGTTATGATTGCTTTGTTGAACATTTATTGCCCATTGGTATAAAAAAATAACTTCCAGCAAATATTCTAAGTACTAAAGCATGGCTGCAATTTAAAAAGAAAACTAAAGAAAACACGATTCAGATTTTTAGAACCCAAAAGAGGCTGGCCATACTGAAAACTAAGCAATCTTGTGGGAACCATTCTATGCTAATATATTTATGGGATGGAAGAAATTCAAGGCCCCAATCTTCCTTTCTTACATAAAAGCTTAGGCATCTCTTATCAAAACAAACAGAACTGGCAGCTTCAACAACTAAAACAGTTTCAGGCTGAAGCTCCTATCTCCTTCTGTTTTCTTGATCTTAGGCAGACATCTACCTGCAATTAAGTGCCCATGGGATTCTCTTGTACAGTCTTTCTTCTTTCAAAGTGTTCTTTTCAAAAGGCAGCTGGGCTTTCTTTGTTTTTCCTTGACGACGTTTTGCTTCTCATCCAAGTAGCTTCTTCAGTTCAGTTCCAAAGAAGCTACTTGGCTGAGAAGCGAAACATCTTCAAGGAAAAACAAAGAAAGTCCAGTTGCCTTTTGAAAAAGCACCTTTGGAACAACCATGACATTGATGACTAAGAATTTCCATATTCATTTAATTTCTCCTCTTATTTCAGAAATGCATGGCCCCCATATTCACATTCAGTAAGGTTATCTTCATGGGGGAAAGGACAAAAAGTTATGTGAATACAGTTTGACTCTCAACACTAACATGCATTTGAAATATTTTCACATATGAGGTTTCCTGCCATCTCAATAATTGTTGGACCTTGCAACGGTTCTATTCATGGTCGATTCAAGAATCCTACAGATTTCACAGGATTCTTAATCCATCATCTGTGCTGCTTTTTCACAGGCAGATCATTTACACACATTAATCTAGGTTTAATTGTGATATTTTTTTGGCACAATCCCAAGAATGGATTCATAACATAGCATAAACTACAGTATGCATTGTAAATGGCAATGCCTAGATTCTCATAAACAATGTTACAACTGAGTTCAGTGTGTGAATCCATTCCAAAAGTCTGTGTAAATGTCAGGAGGATAGACTGAGCATCTAGCCAAAATGGTATAAAAGTGACAGTGCACATTGGTGACATCACAAGACCATTATCACATCACTTGTCCCTTTATTCACTCCCCCACCCAAGAATACCTAGAGCAGGGGTGTCAAGCTCCTGGCCCATGGGCCAGACACGTCATCCAGAAACCATGCCCACCCCATTGTCAGCAATGGCAAAACTGTCCCGATATCTTATGCGACGTCATGTGACGTTGCAAGTTTGACATGTCTGACCTAGAGCCAGGAGTAATTTTTTATTGGAGTAATATTCAAATATGAAAAATGCAAGCATGATCAATCAATCAACCAATCAATTAATGTTTACTGTTTGACCCAAAACCAAAGCAAGTATAGAATTGCAACTAAATTGTTAGAAGAATATTTTTAAAAATTATTCAAAAAACTCTTTTGTCTTTGTATCATTTCTTTCAGCCTAGCATAGCTCTTTCACATGTGGTTATGCAAATCCTTGTGCATTCTCTTCCCCATGCATTTGAAAAACAAGCAGAGCAATCTCAGGGAAACAAAGCAAGCAAAAAATAGACAGTATTATCTATGACAGACATGTCAAACTCGCGATGTCACGTGACGTCACGCAACGTATTGGAGCCTTTTCGCCGTTGCTGGCAATGAAGTGGGCACAGCTTCCTTGATGACGCATCCAGCCCACAGGCCGGCAGTTTAACAACCTTGATCTATGACAACATGGAAACTTCTCAACTTATCTTCTCAACTTATCCATTTTGAATCTTTTTATTAAACAGCATTTTTGTACAAAACTTGGAAGACTTTTTAGCAGACTTTCAAACACGATGCCTTCATTGGTTAGGTTCTCACAATATATAAAATTATAGTTTGCAAAGTTCTCAACTTCAACCAGAATTATGGTAAAATGTGCCAGTCGTTAAGTGGGTTATCATTTTACAATTTACAATTTACAACATGAATTAAATGAATCACCATGGTTGGTCATAAATCAGCCTCATAAATCTTGGTCATGTGACCACAGGATACTCAAATGGCCATAAGTGAGGGCTGGTTGCCAAGTGCTTAAAGTGCAATCACATTTTTTTTAGGGGGGGGAGGTGGCAGCCATCAGAATTTTGAATTGGGGGATGGGTGGCAGCTATTAGAATGATGGTGTAAAAAAAAAATCTCATGAGCAAATTAAAAAAAACAGTGTTGTATAAACCAGGACAGGATAGTTTGCAAAGCATATAAGCAACAGCTGAAATGTCTTGCTATTGTTCTTTTAGAATTTCCAGCCAATATAGCATTCAGATGAAAATATTTTAACAGAATAATAGAGTTGGAAGGGACCTTGGAGGTCTTCTATTCCAACCCCCTGCTCGAACAGCAGACCCTATACCATTTCAGATAAGTGGCTGTTCAGTCTTTTCTTAAAAGTTCCAGTGATGGAGCACCCACAACTTCTGAAGGCAAGCTGTTCCAATGGTTAATTGTTCTTGGTTGTTTCTCTCCTTCCATTGTTTTTTAGTTTCCATCCATTGTTGCTGGTCTTGCCTTCTGGTGCTTTGGAAAATAGGTAATAATAATAGCAATAGTAATAATAATGATGATGATGATGATGATGATAATGGAAGGGACCTTGAGGGTCATCTAGTCCAACCCACTGCTCAGGCAGGAAACCCTATACCATTTCAGACAAATGGCTGTCCAGTCTCTTCTTAAAAACTTTCAGTGTTGGAGCATTCACTGCTTCTGGAGGCAGGTTATTCCACTGGTTAATTGTTCTGTCAGGAAGTTTCTCCTTAGTTCTAGATTGCTTCTCTCCTTGATTAGTTTCCATCCATTGCTGACCTCCTCTTGACCTCTTCTTTGTGGTGACCCCTCAAATATTGGGACACTGCTATCATGTCACCCCTAGTCCTTCTTTTCATTAGAGCTATTTCACTGCTAAGTATTAGACTACATTATCAAACTGCATACTGCATACTGTATACATAATGTCAGTTTGCCCATCAAAACACAGTACATAAATTTAAACTCTTGACTGAACTTGAGAATGGTGACTGCTTTTTTCCCCAGATTTTTATCCTGCCTTTTTCATATAGAACTCATGGTAATGAACATACTAATACTTCTTCCACCTTCTGTTTTCTCCACCAAGAACACCCTCCAAGGTGAGCTGGGCTGAGGAAGAAAAACTGGCCCAACCAGTCACCAGGCTGCTTTTCATCTCAAGGCAGGACTAAAACTCACAGTCTCCTGATTTCAAGGTCAGCTCCTTAAATATTCCACTACTGGACTCTCATTTTAGTTATTTTATCGTTTTATTGTGTCCTTTATTTATTATGTTATCATTTATATACATTTAAGACATTTATATTATTTTATCATAAATGTGAAAATTAAGATTCTGTTACATTTTAGTAGATCATAATATTTCAGTGATCGTAACATAGTAACCTATGGATCTGCCTAATTTTATTTGAATAGCTATTGTCATAAACCATGCTTTGTTATCTAGCATGATACACAAACTCAATTTCTGTCTCTCACAAACTATAACTTAAGGTATTGTGTGGAAAATGTAAATAAAATGATTCAAGAGTTCTCTAGTGGAAGCACTTAGGCCCCCTTCAGACATGGTTTAGGTCCAGGCATAATGCAGGAACACTATCAATTTTTCTAGCTGAATTTTGTTGGGACCTTGATAAAGGGACTGTATGCCTCTGCAGTTCGTAACCACGGTATCCTTCTGGATTGCCTATGAGAGTTGGGGATTGGGGACCCTGTCTTGTTCCTAACTAGAGCAATTCCAGTCTCTGGTACTGGGGGAGGAGAGATCAGCTATTTGTGGTGTGCCCTCGGTAGATCTTTTTGTGCTCGGAGTTCAGTTGTTGGGACAGGTCATCTGGCACTTCAGGGGGTGATACCATCAATATGCTAATAATGCTTTTTTAAAAAAACTACCACTCTGGACCCAGCCGAATTGCTTTCTGAGTGCCTAGAGCAGGGGTGTCAAACTGCCAGCCCACGGGCCGGATGCGTCATAGTGAAACCGCACCCACCCCATTGCCGGCAATGGCAAAAAAAGTCGTAACATGTCACGTGATGTTGCGAGCTTGACACCCCTGGACTAGAGGCTGTTGAAATCAGGATGGGATAAAATAAGTTAAACCAGATCCAGGCAAGACCGCATTGTTTGTTCCTTACATTTTTTGTCAGTTTGCATGATCTCTCAAATGGATTGTGCTATTCCCAAGGAAGCAGGCCTGCGACTTGTGAATTCTCCTGGACTCACAGCTACTGCTAGATGGGCCAATAAAGCCCATGATCAGAAGTGGTTTTGCCTAGCTTTGATGTGCCAACAGGAGCCATTCCTGAAGCAGCAGGATCTGGCAAGTGACTCATGCCTGTATCATTACTTGATTAAACTTCTGCCCTGTGCTTTGGATGGGTTGCCTCTGAAGATCACTTGGAAACTGCAGTTGGTTCAAACTGCTTGTTGACTAGTGTGAGCATATTATATTACTTAAAAAAATAATACATTGCAGATGCTTTCTAGGAATAATGTCGTTCCCCTCTCCAATAGCCCACCAGAAACCTCTAAAGACTCAGCTTTTGCAGAGGGCTTTACAAGAATGATGCAAATTTTGTCACAACTTGGATGTGTTTTTAAACAGTGATGGTTGTGTACTGTAATTATGAGAAAATGCGGTGCTTTGAGGTTTTCTTTAAAATTCTGTTGCATTTTAGTAGCAGACCAAAAAGATATTGTATTTTTAACGTATTCCAATGTGTAGTTAATACTGTGAGCGGTCAAGATTTGGAAGCATACAAAAGTGTGAAAATTGCTTGCGCGCGCATTTACAAAATTTACTCAGTCGGAAAATAAGTGCAACAGTGGAAAAACTTTCAAGATAAACGTTGCGACACAACTTAAGCTGTCTACTCAGAAGAATGTGTTTTCCTGTAGTGTACATTTCTGTCCTCACTGCTGAGGATTCTTTTTTTTGCCGTCTGCTCTATCTATCTATCTATCTATCTATCTATCTATCTATCTATCTATTTATCTATCTATCTATCTATCTATCTATCTATCTATCATTCATCTATCTATCTATCTATCTATCTATCTATCTATCATTCATCTATCATCTATCTATCTATCTATCATTCATCTATCTATCTATCTATCATTCATCTATCTTTCATCTATCTATCTCAGTGTTTCCCAACCTTAGGAACTTGAAGATGCGTGGACTTCAACTCCCAGAATTCCCCAGCCAGCTATGCTGGCTGGGGAATTCTGGGAGTTGAAGTCCACGCATCTTCAAGTTCCTAAGGTTGGGAAATGCTGATCTATCTATCTTTCATCTATCTATCTATCTATCTATCTATCTATCTATCTATCTATCTATCTATCTATCTATCTATCATTCATCTATCATCTATCTATCTATCTATCATTCATCTATCTATCTATCTATCATTCATCTATCTTTCATCTATCTATCTCAGTGTTTCCCAACCTTAGGAACTTGAAGATGCGTGGACTTCAACTCCCAGAATTCCCCAGCCAGCTATGCTAACAGCTATGCTGGCTGGGGAATTCTGGGAGTTGAAGTCCACGCATCTTCAAGTTCCTAAGGTTGGGAAACGCTGATCTATCTATCTATCTATCTATCTATCTATCTATCTATCTATCTATCTATCTATCTATCTATCTATCTATCTATCTATCTATCTATCTATCTATCTATCCTCAAAATCCAACGCCCAGAGGAAAAAAAAGCAATGCCTTTAGATCGCACCCCCCCACTAGCCCCCCCCTCGCTACTGTGGTTGCCGCCTGTTGTTGCTGCCTCCGAAGCGCTCAGGCGAAGCGACCTCCCAGGCAGCCGCGCGCATCTCCTTGCATTTTTCTTCGCATTCTCGGGCACGTTCAGTCACGCGCACAAGACACGCTCTTCGCAGGGCCGCCCGCTATACAGTCGAAAAGCGGCCGGCAAAGCCAGCCCGCGCGCCTTCCTTGCGTGCTCCCCTCTTGCCCCGCCCCGCCCCCGACGCTCTCGCGCTGATCCCCGAAGGCCCGGCGGAGGGGCGGGGGAAAGAAGAGGGCGGAGACCAAGCCAGGGCGTCGAACATCTGTCACGCATGCGCGTCGCCGGCAAGCCCGCCTCCTCCTCCGCCCCTCCTTTTTCTCGTTTTCTTCCTGAGAGAGTGGCTGCTCGGCTCCCTTTCCCTTCCCTTCCCCCTCACCCTGTCCCGTCCCTCGCCGCTTCCTTCCTCCTGTCTTGCCATGGATGGGTGAGTACCTGCCTCGCCCCGTCCGCTGCGGACGGGCGGATTCTCCCCGCCGCTCGTTCGCTCGTTTGCTCGCTCGCTCGCTCGCTGAGGAGAAGGAGGAGGCGAAAGGACCCCTCCCTCCCTCTCCTTCACTTTCGCCTGGCCGTCCCGCATTCGGCGGCGGCGGCGGCGGCAGCGGCTAGGGAGGCTCCGGAGATGCCTCACATCGCGCACAGCCTGAGGGGGGCTGGCGGCGGGGCAGGCAAGAGTAAGACGCCAGGGAGCGAAACTAGGCGAGGAAAAAAACGAAACGAGGAGGGGAGGGGGTGGTGTCGTCCCCCTGCCCTCGGCTCCTTTGGACTACAGTGCTCATCGTCCACTCCCCCAAAGGCGGGAGGGGTTCGGGTCGGGTCGAAAAGGGAAGCTTGCGGACCCTCACCCGGGAACCGGACTTAAGTCGGGAGCAGAGTAGGAAGTGCCCCCCCTCCTCCTCCTCCTCCTCCGCCGCCGCCCCTCCTTCAGCTCTTCTTTTCTTCCCTTTCCTCTCTCGCCCAGCGAACCGGGGAGCCATCCCGAGTTGGCCGCTTCCCGGGTGAGGCGTGCGAAGGCCAGGAAGAAAGAAAGCGGGGCTTTCCACGGTTATTTTTCGTTCGTTCCTTCCTTCCTCCTTTGAGGAGAGGGCGAGGCGAAATCCGAGGCGCTCTTCAAAACTTTCCTCAGGTCTGGCCGGCCGGCCGGCGCTCAAGAACCCAGCCCCAAACTTCTCTCGCGCATTTTGCAACAGGGTCCCTCGGTGGCCTTTTGTCTCCGTAGGAGAAAAGCCAGCTGTGAGGGGGTGGGGAGGGGGGTGGGAAGAGCCTCTCTCTCTCTCTCCCTCCCTCTCTCCCTCTCCCTCTTCCCCTCCCTCTCTCTCTCTCTCCCCCTCCCTCCCTCTCCCTCTCCCTCCCTCCCTCCCTCTCTCTCTCCCTCTCCCCCTCCCTTTCTCTCTCCCTCTCCCCCTCCCTCCCTCTCTCCCTTTCTCTCTCTCCCTTTCTCTCTCTCCCTCACTCCCTCTCTCTCCCTCCCTCTCTCTCTCTCTCTCCCTCTCCCCCTCCCTTTCTCTCTCTCTCCCTCTCCCTCTCCCCCTCCCTCCCTCTCTCCCTTTCTCTCTCTCCCTTTCTCTCTCTCCCCCTCCCTCCCTCTCTCTCTCCCTTTCTCTCTCTCTCCCTCTCTCCCTTTCTCTCTCTCCCTTTCTCTCTCTCCCTCTCACTCCCTCTCTCTCCCTCCCTCCCTCTCTCTCTCTCTCTCTCTCTCTCTCTCTCTCTCTCTTTTTCCCTCCCCACTCCGCTTTCTCCTGCCTCTTCGATTGCGACAATAAAAGGGCGAAGGGTGCGCTGGTTTCTTCCTCCTTCCTCCCCCCCTCCCCTCCCCGATTGTCAGGTGTGGCTTCGACTTTAGTTTTTGCCTACGGTGCTAGGGAGTTGCCAGTGGTGGGATCGTTTTCGGAGTTGCGTGCTTGGAACCCAGAGGTGCAAACAAAATGTTTGGAAAAAGGGGGGTGGGGTGGGGTGGGGTAGGGTGGAGTGGAGGAAGCAGTTTGCGAAGCAGCCGAAATGGGGGTATATAGAGGATGGGAGGTTCCCACCGAGAGAGCCAGCAGAGTTGTTGTCGAAGCGCGTCACACGCCTTTCCAACCACCAGAGAAGGGAGGAATAAGAAACACACACACACACACACACACACACACCAGGAAATCGAGAGCGCCGCCTTAAGTTAAAGGTGGCGGGCGGGCCCGAGAAAAAAGGCTGCAAAACTCCAATCTTTTAAAGCGTGCGGTGTTGTTGTTGTGTTTTTTTTTCCTCCCCCGAAAGTGAACGGTAGCTTTCCGTACTTAGTGTATTTGTACTGCCGCGAGTGACAACTGACAAAGCTTGCCGGTGTGATCTTGATTTTGGAACTGATGAAGTCTGTTAACTAATTGATTGGCACTCCGGTCGCTCATCGCCGTGAAACTAGACCTTGTTTTTTTTTTTGTACTTTGGGCTGATCAAATGTTTCAATAATGACTGAAGGAGAGCTGCTTGTACCTTGGTCTTTGTGCTGGTGTCTTGACGTGCCAGTGTTTTTATTTATTCCATTTCTAAAGCTCCACATCTCGGCCAAGTGAGGAGACAATTCTAAAACAGTTAAGACAATAAATTAATAAAAACATCCAAAAAATAACTTCCACTCTATTGACTGTTTTTAAAATTCACTGAAGTATGTATTTTAACTTCTGTGGTTTTTGATAAGCAATATATTTAGGTACCTTTTTCTGAGATAGGATTTCTATTATTCTGAACATAATTTTCACACTAATATTTGAGTTGAAGGTTGTTTGCCTGAGGTGTCACAGTTTCGGCAAGAAAATAGGATTAGAAGCATTTCTATAGTTGATCTGTTCTGATTCGGTAATACTACAACCTCTTTTCAAATTTATCTAAGCAGGGAAGTATGTTAAGTATAATGAATTGTGAATTTATTGGTAGTGACCATTAGGTCTAAACAAATGTGAAAATTTATTTTCAAGCCTTGCTGAATATAGTAATATTGTGTATCGTATTATCGTAAATTATTGCTAAAATAATTTACTTGAGAAACTAATTATGTAATATGAGATGTCCAAGGAGATAGATATATGATTTTATTATCATTTAAATAACAGTTTGAAATTCCTGGGTTACCTTTATTGCATTTTTTTTTCATTGAGCATGTTGAACATTGTATTGCAACAAGATAGTATTTCATATTCTGAGAAGCTGAACATAAAATACCATTTTGGAAATTTTAAGGAGATATATCAATTATATGATTAGACCATGTTGAATTTCATTTCTAAAAAGATTCCCAATGTTTTTTGCAATGTGGCATTTTCCTTTGTCAGCTGTGTTTAATATTAATGTAAACATTTCTTTAGGAAATAGAAAACACTAATAAGATTAGCCCACACTTCTTTCCTTGCTTTTTTCCTCTGTCTTTCTTGCATTTTCTTGCCATGTATGTAATATGGCAAAAAAAATATACCATGCATGTTTTAATTATGCTCTGTGAGCAATCCAGAGGCTACTTGACAAGGAAGTTATATTAAATCTAATAAATAATACATTTAAAGCAAAGGAAGCTGGGATATTCAGGATCTGCGTAAATGTGTAGTGCTTTATCTTGGGGAGGGGTTGTCTAATGGATTAGAATATGTTGCTTGTGCCTTTATATATAGATATACTGTGGTCCATGCAAAGAGGAATTGGCCTAAAGCAGGAAATGCCTAAAATGGTACTAGTTTTGCTTAGGTGGCTCATTCTAAAATGGTGAATAACCATAAGTAACCTCATAGAACTTTCTGATAATGATGATTAAACATGATTTATGAAGAACAAATATTTATTTTACTAACTCTGGTACTTTGACAGTCTATTTGAGACTGTGTCCCAATATTTCCTGAAAATCCTAAATAAGTATAGAAGCCTCAACTATATGACTGATGAGCAGATAAATTTTAAATCTTTTCCTTTTATGAATGTGCTTTAAAATTTGTGTGAGGAGGATTTTTTCCTTCTATGATTTAGGACACTTTAATAAATATACAGAACACAAGGTGCTTTGCAATTCTTTGTCAAGGAATTCACATGTTATATTCAAATTAAATCAATTAATTATAAAATCTTTGTATTTGATTAACTTGAATTCAATTTTTTCACTTAGAAAAAATATGCTTCGTCTCAAAGCTGAAGTAGACACATTGTGTTTTAGAAGTTCTGTCAACCTAGCTGGATAAGCTTGCTGTTTCATAAAACTGAAACCCAGAATGTTTTGGGTGCTTTTTGTTTTAGGCCAAACAAAATCTGGAAGCATCTTACTGAGTGAATAGAATAAGACTAGTGTACCTTGCCCCTCCTCCCCGCCATTGCCTTTGCCCATTTGCTGATATTCTCAGTGTCTTCTTTTCCCTACCTTCCTTTGACCATTGGTAACTTGACACTTTCTCTTCTGTACATCCTATGTCAGGGGTGTCAAACTCAATTTCATTGAGGGCTGCATCAACATTGCGGTTCCCCTCAGGGGGCCGGGTGGGTATGGCCAGGGTGGGCGTGGCCTACTGGGTGGGCGTGGCTAGAGTGTGTATGGCCTGCTGGGTGGGCGTGGCCGGCTCTACATCGTTCGCATCAAGGGTGCCTGTGGGGGGCCTGGGCAGGAGTGGGACAGATCTGAGGGTCTCTGGCAGGAGGAGGGTCTCTGGGCCAGGGCCAAGGCAGTGGGGGCCGTTCCCTCACTGTTTCCAGGATGGCTTCCGGGGCCACATGAAACCACTTCGCGGGCCGGATCTGGCCCCTGGGCCTTGTGTTTGACATGTCTGTCCTATGTGGTGGCTTGACCATTAGCCTTCCGCCGCTTAGTTGCTGTTGTTAGTTTTTTCACTTCCTCCAAAACACTTTTGCCAGAATAGATTAGCCTGCACATGGAATGCTTCATGGATTGTTTTTATGAGGGTAATGTAGTTAACAAACTGTCATTTATTTCCTTTTTATGATTTCAAGGTTACATAACTTTCACACCATCTGAAATAAAACATATTTTTCTTTGTACTATTCAAGGCTACATAAATAGGTTTGGGCACTGTTATCCAATATTCAGTTTATTTGATCTGTGTGAAGAATTTTGGTGCTCTTATTTTCAGTTCTTCACAAATTCATTTACAAATATTCATTAGATTAGGTTAGTTTTTGGTAATAGCATTTCAAGCAATCCACTAATGTGTCCTGTTGGGCATCTTCTGGGACAATTAAGTTCTCTGTGCTCTCTTCTGAACAGCTGCTGCAAAATGATTATTGTGAAGTTTTTTTCAATGTATACTACATTGTCTTTTATTTCTAGAGCATTGAGTTATCCGTATAAGAGAGGTGCCTAATATAAGCACTACAACTAGGGATGCATAAAACATTCTGGGCATGAATTGTTCTGCATACAGAACAACTGTTTTGGGGTGCTTTGTGATCCAACCATTTTGTGCTTCAGTTGTGAGGAATAAAATAGTGTTGTACTGTTTTCTTCCAGAAGCAGATCAAAATGCAACGGATGCAGGCAGAAGAGTTTGTTTTGGATGAGGGGAGCAGGAAAAAGCCAAGGCTCAGGGGTTTCCTTTGGCAATCATATGTGTGGAGATTGGTAGTCCCAACAGATTGGTAGCCAAGAGAAGGGAAGGCACTGGGTAGATTTGATAAGTAATGCATTGGACATCGGTGGTGTCTGAGGGGAGGCAGGAAAGGAAGAGGCTGGGAAATTGGGTAGACAGGAGAGGAAGGTGTGTTCGCACTGTACAGCCTTGTTCTACCCATTCCATAAAATCACTGGGAACCATCTGGATTTTGGCGAAAACCTGGAACAATCAAAACATTTGGATTTTATTTCTTTGCCCCGGCTGAATAACACTGGTTGGGCAGAACTTCTGGAATATAATTTTCCCTTTTACATGACCTGTAACCTCAAATATATTCCATTAGCCTGAATATTAGTTTCCTAATTGTAAATGTATTCTCATCTTTTGTACACTGGCAATATTCTCCATGATAAGCTTAGTATTAGGTATTTAAAATGACTTGTGAGAATTTGTGACAGTCTTTTCTGTAAATATTTAGCAACATGTGCATTTCCTGATCGTTTCGGTAAGGAAGAAGCTGGTGCTTTGATTGATAGACAAGGACAATGTCACAATGGATATTGCTCTACCCATCCAGATACAGGTTAGCTACTATTCACTAGATATTTGACCTCTTTGATTTCTTCCTTACATTTATCTGATGAGTATTCTGCAGTATATACTCTGCTGGGTGAATTGACTGAACCCTGTCAATGAAATCTGCAATTTCAACTATCTGGAGAGTTGGTTTATAATCAAACCAAGCAGTATTTTCATGAACTACAGTGTGTGCTACAATTTTATTACAGTGTTATTCATATTTGCTTCTGTAAGATGGATTTTCTGTTTTCAGCTAGAAGGATAAACTTCATCATCTGACTGACACAGGTGATGTAGCTGGAATACTGCTATCAGATAACTTTGAAATAGAAGACAATAAGGCTCCACTTGACTGAAGCAGCAATTTCAGTAGAAAGGTGTTCTGTTCATTCACATGTATGCTCAGAAGATGAATGTGGTTTTAGAGAAGCTACCCTGAACCTCCAAAGAGCTTTAGCGGCAGGTTTGGAGGGAAATACAGCCTTAATAAAAATTGATCAATATTGAAAGTGGTGTGGAGGTAATCAAGATAATTAGAGGCTCATCCAAACAAAAGAAAGCAGTGAAACTAGGGACCTGTGTTTTCACTATTAAAAAATACATACATTGTTCAAAGTGGAATAGTAAAATTCCTGTTTCTGTCTGTTTTGATTTAAACAAAATAATGGGTATTTTTTTCAGACGTGAGATTTCCAGTTAGTACCTTGAGAAACCCATCCAAAAATTACAACCAGAAAAGATACTCCTTAAAAATAGAATGATGTAAGATGTTTAGTAAGCTGAGCCTAGTCCTTGAAACTTTTGAACATTTTGGGGTTAAGTTACTTCATTCAAGCATCCAGTCCTACTATTTCATTGCTCCATTATTTGCTCTTTTGTGCAATTCCCTGTGTCACCACATAAGCAGCATATTTATTACAGTTTCCTAAAAGTGATCTCTTTTATGACCTGCTACCTCGATTTGGTTTTAGTCAAATAGAAAGCTAACTTCAGGGCTAGAAATTTCTTTCTGCACTGCAGGCAAATGTGTATTCTATATTTCACTGTCTATTCTTTTCTTCATCCCTTTCATAAATCCAAAGTGTATTTTCATTTGAAACTTATACAAATGATTTGTACCAATTTGATACCATTCTGGGTTTTCTGCACGGCCTGTATACTGTTCTACTAATTCAAGCAGATTCCTTTCACTGCTGTTCCTTAGCTCAGCGGCCCCCAACGTTTTGGGCACTGGGGACCGGTTCCATGGAGAGAGGTTTTTCTGCGGACCCGAGGAGATGTGTGTGGGTTTGTAGTCCTCAACTTACAACCACTATTGAGCCCTAAATTTTGGTTGCTAAATGAAACATTTGCTAAGTGAATTTTGCCCCATTTTGCAACCTTTTGTGCCAGTGTTCTTAGGTGAATCACTGCAATTGTTAAGTTAGTAACGTGGAGGTTAAGTGAATCTGTCTTCCCCATTGACGTTGCTTGTCAGAAGGTCCTAAAAAGTGAACATCTGACCCCTGGGACACTGCAGTTGTCATAAATATGAGTTAAGTCCCTAAGCATCCAATTTTTGATCACGTGACTATGGATACTGCAACGGTTGTAAGTGTGGAAAAACAGTCATAAGTCATATTTTTCAGTACTGTTGTAACTTTGAACGGTCACTAGGCGAACTCTTCTAAGTCGAGGACTTACCTGTATTTTCAAATATTTATTTATTGATTGATTTGATTTGATTTGATTTGTATACCGCCCTTCTCCCTAAGGACTCAGGGCGGTTAACAGTGACATAAATAACAGAATGCACAAATACAGATATTGAAAACATATTATGCAGTGTTGTTGTTTTTTAAAGACAATCCTTGCCTTGAGCCTATAATCTAATAGTAAAAGTGCAAAGAGTTTGAAAGCAATCAAATCCAGGCACGAGTTCTTAAAATTCTTAAACTGATTTTACAGGGATCCAGTGCATTATTCCTGTGAAGGTCATTCTGGCAAAAAATGTCAGTTGATTCTAACTGATCTGGAAAAACAGGTTTTGCAGTTTACCTTCCTCAAATGCAGCTAGGTGGAAAAGATGAGCAGCTTGAGGATGCAGCTGCTTCTTATAAGATTGTAAACAGGGTGGATAATAATCGATTTTTAAATAAATAAAAAAATCGGTTTTTTTATTTTTATCAAATTTAGTTTAATAAAATGCTTTTGGAGTAAAAATTTAAACATAGTTTTCTATTTAATATATATTAATAACTTAGTTTATTCAGCATGAAATGGAGCTAAAGTTATGTAGCATGAAGCTGCATATTCTGCAGTATTTGGTAAACTCATTCAATGAATCCAAGCTTTGCACGCTGAGATAACATGCACTGCATTGGTGCATTCACACAATTTTACAGTAACCATGAGATAAATCATAAAACAAAGTTCAGGAATATTCCTTTATCCCATTGTTTTGCAAATATGTGTACATTACAAACTATCATTGTTTGAAGAGAAATGCATCTGTACCAGGCTCTAAGTGTTCTAGTTAAATAAAAGAATTTGAGTAATTTTCCAACTATGTGTGGATTTAAATTGATTTAAATCGACTTGATTTAAATCAAATCCACCCTGCTACCAAGTCTCATAATCATAGCTCTATAAAATTAAACATATCTGAATAATACACATAATCACATTAAAGTGATTATATTAGAGCAAAATATAGTTGTGAAAATGAAATGATATTTAAAGTATGTTATATTTAACATGCCAATATATTCAGTGAAATTTATTTTCAAACTAGCTAGCAAAATTGAACTAATTTAGTACACTAAACATTTTGCAACATGGTTAGATTTACAATCAGGGTGGATTTGATTTAAATCACGATTTAAATCACTAGTAAAAAGGCTTGATTTAAATCATCTCAATTTAAATCATAATTTTTAAAGAGCAGCTGCCATCTCTGTCCCGCAGTAGCTCCTCCTCTGACCCGCAGTTGACTCACCAACAGTCCCATTCACTTTAATGGGACGGCTGGTGATGCGGCAGTGACACAACAAGGTGAGGGACGTGGCGGGCAGCAGGTGAGTGGATGCCCGCTAACAGCCACTGCCATGATGGGTCTGAAATGACAGGTGCTCTTTAAATGTAAGGACTCATTCTTGCTGTTATTTAAAATCTTTAATATTATTTGCAAACAAAATGAAGGTTTCCTGTTTAGAATAAGCTGTCAGGTTAGTAAAACAGCAATATCAGAACCAATTTTAGGTTAATAGGTTAATCACACATACTGTGGTTTCCCTGGAAATTAGACCTACCCGAAAATAAGACCTCTGATTTTTGTGGGTGGGTCTAATGTAAGCCCCAACCCAAAAATAAGCCTTAGTTAGGACCCTGCCCACTTTGTCCCACCTCGCTGCTGCAATAGGGCAGGAGAGTGTGTTTTGCACCACTGCCGCAACAACGAGGCAAGGCAGGTGAAGAGGGTAGTGCTGCCCCACATGCCCCTCACACGCTTACTTCAGCCCCCCCCCCCAAGCCAGGCCATTCCTTGCTTGGCGACCTTCCCTTTCACTCCCCTCTCCAGCTGGACTACCATGCTATGGAGGCTAGGTGGGATAGGCCTGGCCCCCCTCCGCATTTTCGGAGCCAGGAGGGAGTAACGGCAAAAAGCTCCGCTAAAAAAACTAAAACTAAAAAACTTCAGTCAGACCTTCCAACTTCTCATGGGAAAAAAAAAGATCTCACGAGAAGATGAGCTTCAAAAGGCTAACAATATGATTTATATTCCTCCAATATAAAGTGGAGCCCTCCAACCAATATGATTATTAGTTAGGCATGAGGAAACTGTTCAGTGTGTCAGATAGTTTCCAAGATAGTAAAATCTTCATTATAATAATGTAATAGTATGAATGCATATGCCATTAAAATGACTCTGTAGTACAAATAGTTCCTAAGTATTTAAAGTCATAAGTTTCATGAAAATATTTAAAATTATTTATTTAAACCTTGATGGCCAAAACATGCCATCTGGTTCCTGTGAAATAGTAAATATTTGTTGAAAAATGTAATTATACTTAGTGGGTGCTTTTAGAAACCCACAATCCATTGACATTAATAAAATGTAGGAAAATAGGATACTGCAAATGTTGAATGACAAAATGAACTTTAAAAGAATAAGGATAATACAAATATTACAGTTTATCTCCTTTCTCCTTTCCCAAAGGTTTCTGTGTTGCATGGACTGAAGCTTCCATGTTTTATTCTTCTCAGTTCACCTTTGAAATATGTTAGAGTGAAAGAGAATTAAATATTTAGTTAGTATAAGCAAAGTGGTGAATATATTTGTATACCGATTTAAATAATTGGTACATTGGTATTCCTCATTCAGAAGACAAATCCAGAGGAATTTTCCCCCCACTTTGATTAATTTCTATGTAGGCTATACCTGACCTTCTGAATTAACTGAACTGATATATTTTATGTTTTGGGCGGTTTGGGACTACTCCCCAATACAAACTCTTCTGCTTACTGTATGACTTTGTTAACCCAGTAACAATTTAAAATTACTCAAGTCTTTTTTGGCTTTACCAAAAGGCAGAGTTTTCATGAATGGCAAGTCACTTCATCAAATGCATGGAATGGCTAGACTGGTATCAGATTTGAATTGGGGTGAGGGGAGAGAAAGGTTGGTTATTCAAATGCACATTACACATGAGACAGATTATAAATACTTTATCAATTAACAATTGGTAAGATCTTTTGAGTTTGTTAAGACCTTTCGAGTTTGCCTAAAACATGTTTAAGTAAGTGAGTTCATCGATTTCTCCCTTATGGTGTTGTTACAAGTCCCATATATCCAAAGATGATTCTTCAAAATTTTGCCATACACTGTTCTGAACGGTTGAAATGCTGTGATATTATTTTGCACAACAATTCCATGATTTGTCCAATGTAGAATTCAGAGGGACATGACTGGCATATGATGGTATATATCGGAGGAAAAGCATGCAAAGGCACTTATCTGTGTACTTATTGGGGCCTGTGGGAGCAAAACATCTGGGTGTATTGCAGGATCTGGTTTCCACGTTGGCACCATTGTCCTGGTATTTTTTTGGTTGCTTGTGAGTTGAGTTGAGTTGTCTGTATTCAATATGGGTCTGCCACCTAGTGCCACCCAAGAAAGTGCAATGCCATTTGTACATTGTGGGGTGTAGCTGAGAGGTCCCCAACCTTTTGGGCACAAGGGACCGGTTTCGTGGAGAGAGGATTTCCGCAGACCAGAGGGGGTGTGGTTTCATGTACTGTCTGCATCCCGCGGATGGGGCTTTGCTTGTTTGTGCGGACCGGTTTCTGGCATGCAACGGACTGGTGCCATTCCACGGACTGGGGGTTGAGGATCCCTGGTGTAGCTTATAAATAATGTTTGAGTGGCTTGAGCTGTAAGCTGCAGGTGACAAGCAGTGCTGTTTTCTGTGCTCTGTCTTTTAATAGGTCATCTTTGAAATTGATCTAGCTCTATTGATTTGTCTACTTAGCTCATTGAGTGGGTCACTGTTATGAATGCCTCTTTTGATTCTGTCAATCAAACATCTGGGTCAAGTGGGTCAGAATAAATTTTGGTTGTAGTATGGAGCCTGGTTATAGATGAGAAATTTGGTAGGGTGTTCTGGTTGGAAGCCTTTTTGCCACTGTATGCTAAACAGCTCTCTTCCTAATAAGGTCTATTCTAACTCCAAAGTCCACACTTAAAACTTTTCAAATGTAAGCAGTGTAGATTAAGAATTAAATATCTGTCTGTAATTTATGACTATTGAATACTTTAACTGAGAGAATTTAGCTGCTACTTCCTTGTACAAGTCTTAAATAGCAATATCAGAAGAACCAAATCTTATTTGCTAGTTGGGCTTGTAGTCATAACTTCACACTTTTCCTTAAATTTCTAGTTCTAACTCTGGACAAATGATCAAATTTCTGACAATTATTGCAGCACTTCTAGAAGTTTTTGATAGTGTAGTCACACAGTAAATATTTCTTTAATATTATATGGATTATTTTCTTTAATTTTAGTTTCTTTATCATGCTTAAATCTCTGTATTTCCCGATTCTGTTAAAATACATTGTTGTATTATTAATATTCTCTTCTTATATTTTGATAATATGAAAAAGAACATTTTGAGTGCTTATGGAACTAATCTTTTTTTCAGTTTTGGCTATAGAAATGTCTGTTTTGCCATATGAACTCTTGGTATATATGTATGTCTCTTAAATCCTTTAATTTTGGGTGGCAAGAGCAAATTGCAAATTCATGTCCTTGACTTACAATCATTCATTTAGTGACCATTCGAAGCTACATTGGCACTGAATAAAATGACTTATGACCGTTTTTCACACTCACAACTGCTGCAGCATCCCCAAAATCACTTGATCAGGATTTGGATGCTTGACAATTGGCATGTGTTTATGACAGTTGCAGTGTGCTGGAATCCTGTGATCATTTTTGAGACCTCCTGACAAGCAAAGTGAATGGGGAAACCAGATTCACTTAACATCCCTTTTACTAACTTAACAACTGCAGTGATTTACTTAACAACTGTGGCAAGAAAGGTTGGAAAAATTCACTTAACAAGTTTCAACAGAAATTTTTGGCTCAGTTCTGATTATTAGTTGAAATTACCTGTAATACACTTCTCACACAGCAACTTTTATGTTTTAATTCCAACTTTCCATTCAAGCCTGAATTTACTTACTGTGTTGTGTGCACTACAGTTTTTGGTATTCATTTGTTATGATTCATCTAAGCTTGTTATTAACCTATTTAGTTATTAACCTATCTATAGACTCTCCTGACTTAATAAGTGTATTGTTGAGATACTGTGTTAAATTTGCTTTAGTTTATGTCGACCTTGAGATTTTTTTAAATTGATTTTTTTCTTGACAAGGTCCCATGAGTTCCTGACAGAATGGCTAATAGCTAGGGATTATGAAAGAAATAATTGGAAGAATGAAGACCACCACAGTTTGATGTTACCTGTTCAGAAATATTCATTTTTATCCAATAAAGCATAGTTATTTTGTTAGTAATCCAATAATTGCATACCGGGAACAGATAATCCTCTTAAATCAAATTTCTTGCTTAGCAATCTCAGTAGCACTGCATTGTTATGGTGATTTATATTGTATCTATGACTAATAGAAGGGAGTTAGTTGATTGATATTGGATCATATTACAGCAGCTCAAGTGTTAGATTTTCAACTTCAGATGATGATATTCTAACTCAGGGGTGTCAAACTCGCCACGTGACGTGTCACGATGTATTGTGACGTTTTCCCCCTTGCCGGAGCTGGGGTGGGTGTGGCTTCCGGCCCATGGGCCAGTCTAACTAAAGTATGTCTGAAGGTACTAGTGCTGACTATAGTTAATTTTATTTATAAAAGCATATTGTTAATAGTATTGTCTCCATTTTAAATTAGTTATATCTGGGTGTAAGAAAACCAGAAATAATTATTTCAGAAATAATTACACTTCTAATGATATTTAATATACCGTAGTTGAATTGTTTAGCTTACTATAATTCAGTCTTTTCTCAACTCCCAAAAGGGGAATGGGACTACAACCTCAGCCAGCATTGACTTGGTTTTTGATTTCTACTGAAATATATTTTCTCAGTCTGGGCTTGGATGTATTGGGGACTGCCCTGCTCTTTGGAGAAGATTGTATGACATTGCTCTTAATCTGTTATTTTTATGAAAACGTTCTCCCTAATAGAGTATTACTACCTCTGTCCTATTATTTATATCTACCTTAGCTTTTAAAATGTATATTCTGGTAGTAATTCAACTTATAGATAACACATAGAAGAAATTGTACTTTTTCTGCCTAGTAAATGGGACCATCCTTGAAACTGTAATGTGCAATCTTATTTTCATAGTTCATTAGATGAGTAGTGTTTAGTTCTTCTGATTCTTTATATATGAATGTAGAGACTTTCCCCCCCCCCAAAAAAAAAGTATGGCATATTTTATCTATGTACGTGCTTGGCAGGTAAATTAGAAAGGTTTTTTGTATTGTCTGTGTCTCAAAAAGGGAATCCTTTAACAATAGTTGTAGAAAGTTTTATCTGATTGCTCTGTCTAAGCCTCTCTTTTTCATATTGTATGTTACTAAACTGTTCCATTTCTTTTGCAAAAACATTCCATAACTCATTTCATTCTTATATTTTTTCTTCCTTTAGCTTTATTTATCATTGCCTGTACAATAACTGCTTTTCTAACTTTTCCATTTTCTCCCATTTGTTTTCACACAGTGTTGTTACAGATCTTATAGCAGTCGGTTTAAAGGTAGGAATCTTTTTCTGTCCTTTCATATAAACTTGTTATCCACATTTTTATTATTTCTGGATAACACATTGAAACTTGTGCATCATTTTTTTTTCTTATGGCATTGCTTTATTTCCATCCAGTTTCTTTCTTTATGAAGTAGATCTTAACTCTTTAATTCTTAAAAGAGTTCATAATTTATGTTCCTTCCAATTCAGCTAAGGATATTAATAACTTAGAATGCATATGTACATTTAACCCCATTCCTGTGCTGGAATGCTGTTCAAAGGTAAGTCATAAAAAGTTGCAACCCATTTTTAAACTCTGCTGAATAAAGCAGTCCAAAGCATTAAAAAAGGTGCATGTGGAGCACATTAGCCAGAATCTTACTTTTCAAAGTACTAAAGTAGCCAAGACCTTTACAAGGTTTATGTGGTTGTTGGAAAACTGTCTCTAGCTGTCTTCACATGTGTTCATGTGCACAGCCCCTTCAGTTTTTTTGTAGTCCCAGCTGAAGTGTTTCTGGGCATGCATACAAAGATAACGGGAGGACAGTGTTCAGATTAAATGTGAGCTTTGCAAAGGTTTATTTGTTAAATTTATTTGCTGCCCATCTCTTATTGAAATAATTCTGGGTGGATTACAGTATTAAAACATTAAAACCCTAAAAATAAATGTTTCTAAATAAATAAATAATGGAATTCACCATAGAAATAAAATGTTTTAAAATATTAAAATTAATGTTTTAAAAATGGATGGTTTCTTTGTGGCAACACTTTTTGTGAAGCATTGTTTTCAAATGTTTTGTAGATCCACATGACGAATATTTCTCCAACTACTCTTGTTGAAAATTCTAGAATAGCATTGAAATACTTAAGCACCATATACTGTGAAAATTCTATTGTGAGCTTTAATTTTGAAGTACACAAAAACTATTTGCATCGTAATCTTTGCTAAATGCTATGAAGCAGGGACAGGCAACTGGTACCTTCCAGATATTTATTTATTTATTATTTACTTACTTATTTACATGTTCAATGGATTACCCTGCCCTTCTAATAAAAAAATGAAAAAATAAGGCTCCATGTAGCTAACAAAAATACAACACAAAAGCATCATTATGAGCTTCATTAATCCAATGAACTATAAAATACCATTATTTAAATCAGCATAGCCAATGCAAATGGATAGTGTGTATGTATGGCTGTATCCCCTTATCTATCCTATGTTTTCAGGAAAATTTCTATACATAATTTACGGGAGCATTTCAGTTAAATAACTCAATATATAAACACACAGACATACACTTATTTGTTGAACTAATTGAGAGAGATGAGTGGTTAAGAAATATGAAATATAAATACAAAACAGGCATATCATCAGATACAATAGATTTGTGGCCTTAAACATGTGTTATGACTAATATAAAAGCATAAACTAAACGCATGCTAAATTTTGTTTAAGCTGTTTAAGAAAGTGAAGCAATTTATAAACTGAAGTTTTGGAAAATGAAATATGTTACTGTCAAAAGCATTCTTAAGAGATGAATGAAAAGAAATTATGCATTAAAGAAATAATGTTTTTATTAGGAGTTTATAGCAATTTTCTTTGCAGATAATGTTTAGTACATAAATATAATTTGTTACATCATTGATTTAATTTAATAGAGCATAGGATTTGAAAACAAAACTAAATTCTGATAATTACTACAGTTTGAAGTCAAAAAGACATGCATCATGAGCTATAGAGAGTTGATTAGACATTGTACTGAAATATAAATATTATAGTACTGCTAATGAGTAATATGATTTCATTTAATATTTTGTGTTACAATTATAGCTTTACAGAAAATGACATATTTACACACAAATGAAAGCACAAATGTTCAGGTGGTATAGGGATATTTTTGTATTTAAATAGATATTCAATGGAAGGCTGCATGCATGATTGTGTCATCAGATCCTTGTTAAATATTAGCAACCACATAAATAGTCCCTTCTTTAGGATGCATATACCATTACGGCACCCTTTGAATGCTGAAATTACCTTAATTCCAGGGGTTTATACAGTATACGCTGTCGACAAAGGGTTTGGTGAATGCGTATGTCTCTGGACTACAGACATCGGGCAGTGTCATTGACAGACACAGAGATAAAACCCTCTATTTACTTTTATTTTTCCCTTGTTATATATTCACCCCAGGAAGTTAACAGTGTGTTATAGCAGAGATGAATTATTTAGGTTGAATGTATCTTTACATTGAATGGTTTGAAGTTACCAGATGCTGAACGAAGGGTGGATATGATTGGTCATCAAAGTTCGGGCAGATACAATGCCCTTGCAGTCACATGTTCATGATTTGCAAACTCCCCTGCTGGTTTCCCACAAATAAAAACCACAGGGAAGCTGGCAGGAAGTTTAGAAGTCATAAACACTTAAATTCCTTGCTTAATGACCCGGTATTCACTTAACAATGGTAACTGGGGACTGCTGGAATTGCCATCACTAAGCAGTGCAGTCACCTGATGTCACGCTTTATAGCTGCATCACTTAACGATGGAAATTCCAGTTCCAATTAACATTATTAAACAAATACTATATCCATTTGAATTTGGGGGGCGGGGGAAGGAGTAATACTACAAACAGCAGACATTTGAGTTTTCTAGCTTATAAGTGAGAGGAAAAATGTGGGGAAGCCACCAGTTGAAGGGGAGGGACCCCCGCCGGGGACAGTAAAGAAACATTCCAGCTTAGAGTCTATTCAGGGGAGAAAACGATTATAGGTCTATATTTGCTCGCTCTTAGGTGAAGGCAGACAATCTGGTGCGACTCTTGTAATACAGGTGATCAAGAAGAATTAAGTCTCTGTTTGGGCCTGTCTGGTTGCTTGTGCCTGACAAAAAGCTGTAGATCTGAGAGAATAGTTCTGAAGCCTTATGAGAACCTTCTGCATCCAGAATTGAAAATGTCTTGGATTGTTGCCGAAAGGTGGAATAGCATAATTCCAAAATAGGAAGCATATATTTAGGCACAGTTTTCTAAATATGCTTGAGTTTAATAAGAAAAAGTGTGCAATGGCTTCGAGTAAGCAACTTTTTGTGTGAAGAGAAGTCCAGCTGTTTCTTTATTTTTGGTAGCAATATATTACTGAAATGTTAAAATAGTCCTTTGTCTTTTCAAAAACGGGCGACAGACAAGTAGTACCATTTCCAGTCCTCTTGTGGCTTGTAGAAGTTGTCATCTGTGTCTGAGAAATTTTACCTTTCCACTATGTGTGTTGAGGACACCACCCATTATTTACAGTTAGCAGCAGTGATACATAGCCGCAAGCTCTGTTGATCCTCTCACTATTATTGCTAAAAATTAGTAGCAGAGGAAATACCTGAAAACCTGTGGTAGTCTACCATGGTTGCTAAACAGGGCAATCATTAAGTGAGGACCTCTTGTAGTGTACAGGTAGTCATCGACCTACAACCATGCATCAAGCAACCATTCCAAGTTACAACAGGCTGAATGGGGGTTACAAACAGACCTCAAGAGTTCCAGCCGTCCCAGCACTCCTGTGTTCATGTGATTGTGATCCGGTGTTTGATAACTCTCACACGTAGAAATTGATTGCCAGGCACCCAGTAAATCATGTGATTGCCATTTGTCACCTTCCCTGCTGACTTCTTCTCTGAGGTAAGTCTCCCCGCACTTGCACATCATCCCCAGACTCTTGTGCTTGCACCATGATGGGTTACCTAGCCCCACACACCCTCCTTGACCTGCACAGTGCCTCTTTTGCACACCCTTATGCATGCATCATCGTGCTTCTTACATACCCTCCCCAACTCTTCCTCATCCACACAGTACCTCACTCACACTGTTGTTACCCTGCCCAGTGCTTCCTGCACCCCCTTGCAGTCTTTCCCTAGCCCTCCCTGATTCGTGCAGTGCCTCTCATGCATCCCCACCACCACCGCACCCTCACACACACCCCTCCACTCTTCCCTAGCACATCCTCTCCACACATCCTCTTGCACACCATCTCCTTGCACTCTCCCTTGTTCCCTCCACGGTGGGCCTTCAATGAGCAAATTCCCCAGGGACTTCTCAGTTGTGAGTGCCTAGCAGGAAGTTGTCTTGCCGAATGACCCTGGGATTCAGTTAACGATGGCAACCAAGACTGCAGAGATTGCTGTTGCTAAGCGATGTGGGCGTGCTTTACAATCACATCGGCGATTGATGAAAATCCCTGTCTCCTGTCCCAATTGTTGTCGTACGTTTGAAGAACACCTGTCTTTAAAACAAACAAGAAAACTTTTCAAAGTCTGCCTTTCATGTATATGGTCTCTACCGCTTTCAAGTTACATAACGCTATATAATATCAGATCTTTCATTGGGTCAAGAGGCAAAAGTGCTAAGTGGCAGATCGTCACACCATTCCCCCCCCCCAATTCAAGGTCCATCTATTAAGAGCAAGAGTTTCTTTTCCCCCTCAAGCAAAAGTAATCGGGACCTGGAAAAGAAGGATAAATCAGAAATCAAGAATGCTTCCTTTTGCCAATATTCATACACGTAGTATTAATCCAATCTCAGAAAATTTGAATATTACATGCAATCAATAAAACAAGGAGTGTACATAGAACAATATCGGACCTCTGAAAAGTATAAGCATGCATATGTACTCAGTACTTGATTTGGGCCCCTTTTGCAGCAATTACTGCCTCAATGCGGCGTGGCATGGAAGCTATCAGCCTGTGGCACTGCTGAGGTGTTATGGAAGACCAGGATGCTTCAATAGCGGCCTTCAGCTCTTCTGCATTGTTCGGTCTCATGTCTTTCATCTTTCTCTTGGCAATGCCCCATAGATTCTCTATGGGTTTCAGGTCAGGCCAATCAAGCACAGTAATCCCACGGTCATTGAACCAGGTTTTGGTGCTTTTGGCAGTGTGGGCAGGTGCCAAGTCCTGCTGGAAAATGAAGTCAGCTTCCCCATAAAGCTCGCCTGCGGAAGGAAGCATGAAGTGCTCCAAAATCTCCTGGTAGACAGCTACGTTTAGGTTTAGGTTTTAGGTTGACCCTGGACTTAATGAAGCACAGTGGACCAACACCAGCAGATGACATGGCTCCCCAAATCAACACAGACTGTGGAAACTTCACACTGGACTTCAAGCATCTTGCAGTGTGTGCCTCTCCATTCTTCCTCCAGACTCTGGGTCCTTGGTTTCCAAATGAGATGCAAAAGTTGCTCTCATCAGAAAAGAGGACTTTGGACCACTGAGCAACAGACCAGGTCTGTTTTTCTTTAGCCCAGGTAAGATGCTTCTGACGTTTGTTGTTCAGGAGCGGCTTGACAAGAGGAATACAACATTTGAAGTCTATGTCCAGGATCCGTCTGTGTGTGGTGGCTCTTGATGCACTGACTCCAGCCTCAGTCCACTCCTTGTGAAAGTCCCCAACACTTTTGAATGGCCTTTTCCTGACAATCCTGTCCAGGCTGCGGTCATCCCTGCTGCTTGTGCACCTTTTTCTTCCACACTTTTCCCTTCCACATAACTTTCTATTAATGTGCTTTGATACAGCACTTTGGGAACATCCAACTTCTTTTGCAATTACCTTTTGAGGCTTTCCCTCCTTATGGAGGGTGTCAATGATGGTTTTCTGCACAACTGTCAGGTCAGCAGTCTTCCCCATGATTGTGATTCCTACTGAACCAGACTGAGAGACCATTTAAAGGCTCAGGAACCCTTTGCAGGTGTTATGGCTTAATTAGCTGATTAGAGTCGGACACTTTAAGCCTAGAATATTGCACATTTCACAATATTCTAATTTTCTGAGATTGTGGATTTGGGGTTTTCATGAGCTGTATGCCATAATCATCACAGTTATGACAAATAACGGCTTGAACTATCTTGCTTTGCATGTAATGAGTCTATCTCATATATTAGTTTCCCCTTTTAAGTTGCATTAGTGAAATAAATGAACTTTTGCACGATATTCTAATTTTTCGAGTTTCACGTGTAGAGTGCACTGCCTTTCAAATGATGGTAATTTATTACAAATAAGTATCTTGACCTTTTGTTTAGGCATACTAGGTGAAAGTCAACTTTTGGATATAATAATTCAGAAAAATAAACAATAGAACGCTATACAGATTACATACAATGGCTTTTTAAAAAATCTTATTTTCTTGCTGAACAGAATTTCTTAAAAGCTTATTTTATCTAGTCTAACACTTTTAATTACATAGGTTCTATCTTTTTCTTAAACTTTATTTGATTTAAAGATACATTTTCATTCTAGATTTGCCGATGTTCTTCAATCCATTTGTAATCTGCCTCATCACTTTTGCTTGTTTGTAGAAAAGATTTATCATAATGTGCACATCTTAACAACTAATATGGAACAGTGAACATCATAAAAGGTCTTTGTTCTTTTCTAGCACTAGTATTTTCATAAGCACTCATTATCTTCTGTTGGCAAAGTTGCCACCTCCTTTAGTATTGGGTCGTTCAGTATTGTTAGCTTTATTGCGTCCTAACTTGTAAAAGAACTCTCTGATGGCACGGACTATTTTGGAGCTCTTCCTGAAGAAGGAATAGGTAAACTGATACTCCAGGGTTCTCCTAGAATTTGACTTGTGCCATGCCAAAATAGCAGGGCCAGTAGCAAGGGATTATGGTTTATACAGTGCAGTCACCTGGAAAACACATGCCACTTCTGGTGGCAGGGTAAATTAGCTGAAAGTTCTCAGTGTGACTTTAGTATTGTATATATCAGTGATGGCAAACCTTTTAGAGACTGAGTGCCCCAAAACCACCTCCCGCCACCCATCCCGCACCTTCCCTGCCCCCGTTCCGCCTGCCTGCATGGACACCCACTGCCTCCACGGCCCGCCGCAGGTCGCCATGGCAGCCACGCCCTCTGCCCGCCCCCTGCAGCATCATTTGCAGAGGATGAGGTGCGAAGGCAGAGTCTTGTCCCCGCTGCCCGGCTGCCATGTCCTTGGCTGTGCTGCTTGGTGCGGGCCGTGCCCGGGACGACTCTTCTCTGTGGGAGGCTGCTGGTGAGGGGGCCGCGGGGCTTTGAGTGCCGCCTCTGGCACGTGTGCCATAGGTTCGCCACCACTGGTATATATAGTTAGAAGTGCAAATGTGCCCAGTGAATCTATTATAAGTACGTGTGGATGGATAAATTTTCAGCATTTTGTTTTTTTCTTGTCCAAAAAAAAAAATCGCCATTGTTAATCTGTAAGGCAGGATTTTTCAGACTTCTGCAGACCCCTAGAAGAACTTGATGGGATTCTGAGAGGGGAAAATCACTCAAACTGCATCTCCTGAGAGCTTCCAGGAATCTTTTTAACGGACAGGTTCAACAACCTGAAATTGTTTGAAAAATCCTTTTGTAAAAAAAAAAAAGCCTTAATGAGCTTCCAGCAAATTGTAGTTCAAAGTAGTGGTTGAGATTGAAAGGGCATATTATTTATTTATTTATTTATTTATTTATTTATTTATTTATTTATTTATTTATTTATTTTATTTATATACCGCCCTTCTCTCAAGAGACTCAGGGCGGTTAACAGGGCAATACGTAAAAAACAGATACAAAAGTTAAAATTATTAAAACATGATTAAACAATGCCCATAGTACAAGTTTAAAATTAAAGTCGTAATAACAAACCCACCCCGTCCCATCAGGCCAGGCCCGCTTCCTTAAAGAGATTGGTTTTAAGGTTGCGCCGGAAGGAGCGGAGGTCGGGCGCCATCCGGAGCTCTACCGGAAGATGGTTCCATAAGTCCGGTGCACCCACAGAGAACGCTCTCCCCCTGGGGGCCACCAGTCGGCATTCTTTGACCGGCGGCACCCTGAGGAGGCCCTCTCTGTGGGAGCGTACTGGGCGGAGGGAAGTTGACGCTGGCTGCAGGTGCTCCCCAAGGTATTCTGGACCCATGCCATGGAGGGCTTTGTAGGTCATTACCAACACCTTGAACCTCACCCGGAAGACAACTGGCAACCAATGCAGCTCGCGGAGCAAAGGTGTAACACGGGAGTATCGGGAGACCCCCGACACAAGTCTCGCGGCTGCATTCTGTGCCAGCTCGAGCCTCCGAGTGGTCTTCAAGGGTAGCCCCATGTAGAGAGCGTTGCAGTAATCAAGACGAGAGGTCACGAGCGCATGAGTGACCGTGCGCAAGGCATCCCGCAACTGGCGCACCAGGCGAACCTGGGCGAACGCCCCCCTAGTTACAGCTACAATATGGTCTTCTAAAGAGAGCTGTGAATCTAGGAGGACTCCCAAGTTGCGAGCCCTATCTACAGGAGGTAATGACTCACCCCCCATAATGAGGGGTGGAATATCCTGAATATCCCGGGACGCCGGTACGCACAGCCACTCCGTCTTGTCAGGGTTGAGACGAAGCCTGTTCCTCCCCATCCAGACCCGGACCGCCTCCAGGCACCGGGACATCACGTCGAGGGCATCACTGGGGTGGTTTGGGGTTGAAATGAAAAGTTGGGTATCATCAGCATACTGATGATACCCAACTCCAAAACCACGAATGATCTCACCCAGCGGTTTCATGTAGATGTTGAACAGAAGGGGCGAGAGGACCGACCCCTGAGGGACTCCACAAGCGAGAGGCCTCGCGGTCGACCTCTGCCCCCCCGTCAACACCGACTGCGAACGTCCCAGGAGATAGGAGGAGAACCACTGAAGAACCGTGCCTCCCACTCCCAATCCCCTGAGACGCCGCAGCAAGATACCATGGTCGATGGTATCAAAAGCCGCTGAGAGGTCTAATAGGACTAGAACAGAGGAGTATCCTCTGTCCCGAGCCCTCCAGAGATCATTCACCAGCGCGACCAATGCCGTCTCCGTGCTGTACCCAGGCCTGAAGCCCGATTGGTACGGGTCTAGATAATCCGCTTCATCCAGGACCAGAGGGAGCTGGTGCGCCATCACACTCTCAACAACCTTCGCAAGGAAGCGAAGGTTGGAGACCGGACGAAAGTTATTCAAAACAGCCGGATCCAAGGTAGGCTTCTTGAGGAGAGGTCTCACCACCGCCTCTTTCAAGGCGGCGGGAAAACTACCCTCACTCAAAGAAGCAGCTATAACCGCCTGGAACCAGCCTCGTGTCCCCTCCCGGGCTGCATAAACCAGCCAGGAAGGGCACGGGTCCAATAAACATGTGGAGCTCAGCCTCCCCATGATCCTGTCCACTTCCTCCGGAGTCACAGGATCGAACTCCTCCCAGATGACATCAACAAGATCGCTCGTGTCCTGATCGTCCGATACTGCCCAGTCGGAGTCCAAACCGGTCCGAATCCGAGCGATTTTGTCCGACAGATTTGGAGATGTGCAGAGATGCATACCTCAGCTGTCACAAACACTGTTAAAGGAGAGGAGCTTTTTATCTTTTTCTGGGTCTCTGCTTCTCCCCTCTGCAGCTGATAACACAATTCTGTGGAAAGATGTGTTAGGTTATCTTTCTTGTGATTTCCAAATACCATGGTTTAAAACCAAATAACAAAAATGGTTTCTGCCTCCTAAACTAAGTAATAAAGCTTTGTCAGAAAGAAGTGGATGCGTGCTTAAGAGAGAATTTAATTAGAAAGTGATGGTGTTGGATGTTTAGAATTTTTCTTATTTTATAATTAATAAAATTTTAAATGAAGTTGCAGACTATGTTCGTATGCAGCCATCTGGGAAAAGTTCAGTTCCTGTCATGGCGTTTCTTGTGAAAATTTTTGCAGAAAAAAAGGCGTTTCCATTGGATGTGGAATTTTGTGTTTTTGTTTGGAGATTAATATATTTTTTTAATTTGGTATTTACTTAGTTACAGCTATAGCTATTTGAAGAGTATGTTTTCATCCATCTTTTAATATAATTTTTATGAAAGATTTTCATATAAATAAAAGATAAACATGAAATTATATACAGTGAAATTAAGGGAAGAGGTAAAAGAAAAAGTAGGAAAAATGTTTAAAGGGTTAAAAGTTTATAATAGTTGTAAACAAGTTAATTATCTCTCCTTTAAAATTAACAATATGAATATTTTCATATTCACTCCTAATATAACATATTTTTATTATTTCTTAAAATAATCAGTTGTACCCATATAAAAATTCATTATCTCAGCTCTTTACATTGATTATTTGATACCTTGCAAAGATCTATTGTGTAAAATCTATGTAAATCTATATAGCAGGCAACTATATTAATATATAGTCTATGCAGCCAGCAATTAATACAGTTTATGCAATCTCCTGGCTTCCCTTTTCTGGCCTTCATAACAATGAAAAGGGGGTAAGGCTGAACCTAGAGCAGTCATTTGGGATGCTATTGGTTTTCCCAGTTAAGCAAAGCACAGAAGTTACTTTTGGAGACTTCATGAATCCATTTATGCCACTGATTTAGAAACTTCTTTGTTTCTTATCTTAACCAATTTGGCAAAAAGAGAAATATTAAGAATATTTTCTCTTTGTGATTGACCGTCTGGTAAGAATTTCTTGAGGATAAAGTACCTTGATTTTGTTAATCCTGCTAGTTTAATATATGGATACTGAATTCATTCCCTCAGCGATTGTCATATTTTCTGTGTGTCTGTTTTAAGACATACCAGATCCTGATACTGATCTAGCAGGAAGCTCCAGTAATTGATACATTAGACAATGGAATTAGCTGCATGCAAACTGTGCCAGTGAGAAAGAAGGCTGAAACAGCTGCTCACTCCCTGTGTTAAACTGAGAACCTTGTTTCTAGGGAGATTAAACTCACTGAACCCGCAGTAAAATGGGTTGTTGGTTGTTCTGTGAGGCTCGATGCTATTTCAAGTGGTCTGGTGTAGTGCAATTGCTTTCTTTGCATAAGTTTAGCTCTTCCACAATATTTTGTTTCTAAACATTTTCTGTATATAGTCACTAAGGCCGAATGTAATCCTAAATGATTTCCCTTTTCATTGAATCTGTACAAATACTTGAATGTGCTTCCATTTGGCCCTTCTTGTAAACTGACATCAGTTTAATTTTGTTTCTTCTGAACAGCTTTCTTTCTTTCTTTCTTTCTTTCTTTCTTTCTTTCTTTCTTTCTTTCTTTCTTTCTTTCTTTCTTTCTTTCTTTCTTTCTTTCTTTCTTTCTTTCTTTCCCTCCCTCCCTCCCTCCCTCCCTCCCTCATGATAAAGTGATACTGTGCAGTTTACAAAATAGTAAAA
Source organism: Vipera ursinii (assembly GCF_947247035.1). NCBI lineage: Eukaryota > Metazoa > Chordata > Lepidosauria > Squamata > Viperidae > Vipera > Vipera ursinii. The sequence continues at coordinate 207,147,355 of NC_139513.1, forward strand.
CAAATATAAAATCAGTTAGGCATTCTCATATGTAGGATTTACTATGATTTGCTAAGTTTGTGGCTGAACCAAATTTCGTTATACAAAATGTGTATATCTGTGGAAGTAACACTGGAAGCTGTTTACCATGTGTCAAGTTATTTCATTACAAAGTGTTTCCAATTGTCCTTCAAATGGTACAAAGATTAGTGAAGATGGAATTTTTCAATCCAACCATATTTACTTACTAGATTTATATCTTGCCTTTTCTTCAGGAGCTCAGGATGGCATACATAGTATGCCTTTCTGCCTTAAATTAATTAAATAAATAATAGCTTTGTGAGATATGGTGCATAAATTTTGAAAAGGGGGTTTGGCTGTTTGCATTCTATACAAGTGTTCCAACAATTACAGAACAAAACTTGCTAAAATGGATATTTCTTGACAGTGGATTTAAGACACATAGAAGAAGTCTATAAATGAACACAGTGAGAACTGAGCTTCTTTGATACTTTGTATAATCCATTGGCATTCCTGCAGTATAATGATTGTTTTATAAATTGTAAACTTTTAGATGATAAACATTAGGCAGATTATATATATATATATATATATATATATATATATATATATATATATATATATATATATATATATATATATACACACACACACACACACACACACACATACATACATATACATACATACATATGTATATGGAATTGTTCTGATTCTTCTTTGTCAGAGGTAAGTTGTTTTAGGAATCATGAAAAATGATACTGATAGTTTTCTTAAATTGAAAATGTAATACCATGAGCAATACTGAAATGTTCGTAATTTTTAAAGTTCTAAATAGGGGGGGGGAAATTATGCCTATATATACAGATAGTCCTTGGGTTATGATGATAGTTGGGACCATGATTTCCCATGATTTAAGTGCTCTGGCTGTAAAATGCAGCGTCACGTGACAAAATTAGCTTAGCAACAGAAATCCTGGCAGTACTGGTTGCTGTTGTATATCTCCTATCATTTTATTTATTGAGTATAAATTTTGAGATACACATGCCATTTTTTTAAAGGACATAGCATGGAAACCTACATTATTTTTTACTAAATTTTTCTCCAAAATTTTTCTCCAAAAATATTTTTATCGGAGTATCTTGGAACATTATTTTAGCTCATATTTTTTAAAATAATTCCATAAAATCAGTTCAATTTCTTTGGACATACATGGTTTTTTTTTCTTTTAATCAAAGTATGCAAGATACTTGCTGCTAGAACTCTGCTGGCTAAAGTATTAAATATATTATAGAAGCATGTATGCCTTGTGGTGGTCCAGGTGACTCTTATTGTAAATCAGGGTGTAGCAGTAATCTGTGGTGGTTTTGCAGGGCTAGTTAGCAATAAGTTATGTTTGGTTTACATTTTAAGAAATAGTTATGCCTTTGACCAAGTTAATTAAATCTTCAGTAATAGAAATTGCAAACCTTAAAGTGACATTCTCTGCTAATTGAATGTAGATTATTTAGAGCAAAAGAAATAAGAAAAAAGTAACTGTAACTAATAATTTATGTGTACTATATATTTTTCTTGAATATAAAATTTCTAAAATTAGAAAGAATTTGACCCCTTGGCAAGAGATTGTAAGAATTTTCTTTGTGACAACATATCAGACTATAAATTGTAAGACTTTTAAGTATAACTATTTAGAAATAATGCTTTGTAAGCTTTATGGAATGGTGTTGCACTTCATTATTTATCAGTGCCAGCAACAAGAATTGGTAACTTTTAATGAATTAATCAATAAAGCTAAAGACCGTAGTGATTAGATCTTCCCCCAGATTTTTCCAAGCAAAATGGCATCGTACACACTATTTGGATGCTGCAGCCAAAGGCATTTGTAGCAGTTTATATCTAATTCTTCATAGCCAATAGGAGATTGTCTGTTTCACTCTGTACATTTAATATTCTTCAGGTACTTTTAGTATACTAGCCAGATAATTTCCACTCTTTTTTCTATCTTTGGAGTTGGGGTATGTGTATATTGGGTGGGAGGAAGCAATCAGTGCAGAATTTTGTAGTTAACTTTGCATAATTCTGCATCTTAAGTTGGAAGATGTTTAATAACCCACGTGGCTTATCTGCTTATTCTTGTCCTTTTCTCAGTCTCAGCCTCTGATGTCCCTGGGAAAGTTGGGTGGTATTGCAGGCCTTAATTCTTTGTCCTATTTGTACCTACAGCCTATACCCGTGGTAATGAACCTATGGCACACGTGCCAGACTGAGCACGCAGAGTCCTTTCTGTCGGCACACGTGCCACAGGGATGCTCTCCTCCCCCTCTCCACGTGCACCTGACTAGTGGGAACTGGAAAGGGCAGGGAAACCGAATTCAGCAGCGTTCTCGCGGGAACAACTGCGAGAGCTGAGAGGGGAACCAGTATAAAAGCAGGTTTTGGTGGGAGTGCAGCGAGAGAGTGAGCAGACGGCCTTTGGAAGTGATGGTGGGCATGAGTTTGGAGAAGACAAGTAGGACGTGGTGTCCATTTGGCGCGCTTTGCAGAATGCTAGCGGGGGAAGGAGGACATGTGAGTTTGGACTTTGGAGAGAGAAAGAGAGAGAGAGAGAGAGAGAGAGAGAGAGAGAAGGCCGGGCCCACCAGCACCTATGGGCAGATGCACGGCCAGGCCTGCCCAGGTGATGCTGAAGCCAGCCAGCTCTTCTGCGGGGGGAGGGGGGAGAGAGGCTACACCCGAGCATGGTGCCTGCCTCCCTTCGGGCTCCCTTGGCCTGTCCCCCCCTCCAGGCTGGAGCTGGTCAGATTCCCCTCATGGCAGTGCTGCGCCCGCCGGCTGTTCTGTTCCAGCCTACTACCGGCCCTGCAGAAAAGGCAGGGACAACCCCTTTACAAAAGGCAAAAGGCTGGAAGTAAGCCCGCCAAATTTATTTACACAAAACAGATCCAAAACAGAGCAAACTGAGCAAAACAAAATACAAACCACTAAAACAGGAGCTATTCAAACGGTTGCCTTCAGCAAACCAGCCCTCCCACAGATTCCCCTTTTAAACAGTTCAAGGTGTGGCTTCTCTCTGCCTTATTCCGAGGTGCCCCATTGCCTTCCTCTGTTTACTCCTGATTGACTGGCTCCTGCGTCGGGCGTCCTTGAACAGGGCCAGCTGTGGGTCATCTTCATCCACGCTGTCAGGCTCACACAGCTGGGTCTGCGTCATAACCAGATGGGAGGGGCCTGGCTGAGAGCTCTGCGAAGCCTCAGAACTGTCCTCTGCAGGCTCTCCAAACCCCTCCTCCTCCTCCTCCTCCTCTGAATCGCCTGACCCAACTGCTGAACCCACAGGCTGACCCTGGATCACAACACCGGCAGCCTGTCCCCAGCCAGCCCTCCTCCTCCATTCTCCTCGGTGATGTGCGGCTGCTGGCACTGCAACGACAGCTTCCCTGCTGTCATTGGCCGACCCATGACCCCCCACCTGCCAGGCGGGGAATCGGCAGATCGTGCAGCCCTGCATTGCCCGTGTCAGAGTCCTTACCAGCCCTGGTTCCACAAATGATAAATGATGGTCAACAAGGTAGCTGGCTAGGCAGGAATGTTCTGACCAGTGTTTATTGACAGCAAATAACAGCAAATAAAGTCAGCACCGGGAGTGACTTGCTCCCAGCGCCTTATATACAGGCAATCCCCTTAGCTCCACCCCCCATCCAACCAGCCAGCATCTGGCGCCCGTCCCTAAAACCAGCATTGCTGGCCTCCGCCTCCCCCCTCCAGTGTCATCTCCAGTAGTCCAGCATGCAGCCAGGAGCCTCAGCTGTTCAGCGGCCGGAGAGAGCAGTCAGCATGCAGCCGGGAGCTCCAGGCGGAGGAATTTCCGGGCAAAGGGGGATTCCCTGGTTGTCAGGCAATGACATCAGCAGCTTACCGTCCAACCGCGGGCTCCCTCGGCTGTCTCCCTTTCCCTTCCCTGAAGTGACAAGCCCACGGGCCTTGACAGCCTGCTCTGGGGTCCTCTCTTCTCGTGGCTTCTGCCTGGCAGCTGCTGTGCCACCCGGCCAAAGCCAGGGACAGTGGCTTCCCTGCCCTGGACTGGTCTGTGATCCCACCTACCGGGCGGGGAATCGGCCCCACGCCGCCCGCTCCAGGGTCCTCTCCTCTTGCAGCCTCCACCTGGCGGCTCCCACCCCTCTCCCCTTCGGCTGTGTTGGACCAATTGGAGGGAAACGTCCACAGCTGTGAAGAGGGAAGGCAGGTTGCTGCCGTGGCCATTCTTCTCTCTGGGCATCCCGAGCGCAGCCGGGGCCGGCGTTGGTGTGGTTGCCGCATCTTAAGGTTGGCCTCTTATGGGCCAGGTACTCGAGACATCCTCCAGGGCATAGCGCATAGCGAGGCTGGGAACCGGGGAGCTCCTCCTCAACTACCCACGTCCCTCCCAACACCCAGTGATAAATTCGTGGGTTTTGGGTTGCAGTTTGGGCACTCCGTCTCTAAAAGGTTCGCCATCACTGGCCTGTACCATATTAAAAGGTTAGGCGTAGGTTATATCCTCCCCCACCCAACAAAACTTAATCCTTCTCCTTGATTATGTTTGGATGGCAAGTTAACCCACAACTTTGCTTAGTATTTATCCTCAATATCAAACCCTACTCCTTTAGCAAATAGAATTGCTACTTACTGGTTGCTGTGTACACAGTACACAGAACTCTTATTTGTATCTGTCAGGGAAAGCTGGAGAGGAATGTTAAATCCAAAGCCTTGGTGGTTCTTGCTTATCTTGAGAGGAGTAGGCAATAACAATGTGCACTAGCATTATGTTTGGTCAACATTAAACAAATTATTGTTTGGTAAAGCTAATATCAAGCTAATATCATGTATGTATGTGTGGCAGATTTCGGCCCAAGTAGATTTTATGGTGCTGCTCAAGAATGACTCGTGCTTCAATATTAAAGTCAATTGCTTCTTTAGATATAAATAGGGAGCCATTATTTATTAGCAACTTTGCAACAGTTTTTTTTCTTTGGGGAACAAAAGAAATACAGTCATGGCCGAAATTGTTGGCACCCCAGAAATTTTTCCAGAAAATCAAGTATTTCTCACAGAAAAGTATTGCAGGAACACATGTTTTGCTATACACAGGTTTATTCCCTTCGTGTGTATTGGAACACAACAAAAAAGGGAGGAAAAAAAAGTAAATTGGACATAATGTCAAACAAAACTCCAAAAATCGGCCGGACAAAATTATTGGCACCCTTAACTTAATATTTGGTTGCACACCCTTTGGAAAAAATAACTGAAATCAGTCGCTTCCTATAACCATCAATAAGCTTCTTACACCTCTCACCCAGAATTTTGGACCACTCTTCCTTTGCAAACTGCTCCAGGTCTCTCTTATTGGAAGGGCGCCTTTTCCCAACAGCAATTTTAAGATCTCTCCACAGGTGTTCAATGGGATTCAGATCTGGACTCATTGCTGGCCACTTCAGAACTCTCCAGTGCTTTCTTGCCATCCATTTCTGGGTGCTTTTTGACGTATGTTTGGGGTCATTGGCCTGCTGGAAGACCCAAGATCTCGGATGCAAACCCAGCTTTCTGACACTGGGCTCTACAGTGCGACCCAAAATCCTTTGGTAATCCTCAGATTTCATGATGCCTTGCACACATTCAAGGCACCCAGTGCCAGAGGTAGCAAAACAACCCCAAAACATCATTGAACCTCCACCATATTTCACTGTAGGTACTGTGTTCTTTTCTTTGTAGGCCTCATTTCATTTTCGGTAAACAGTAAAATGATGTGCTTTACCAAAAAGCTCTATCCTAGTCTCATCTGTCCACAAGACGTTTTCCCAGAAGGATTTTGGCTTACTCAAGTACATTTTGGCAAACTGTAATCTTGCTTTTTTATGTCTCTGTGTCAGCAGTGGGGTCCTCCTGGGTCTCCTGCAATAGCGTTTCATGTCATTTAAATGTTGACGGATAGTTCGCACCGACACTGATGCTCCCTGAGCCTGCAGGACAGCTTGCATTTCTTTGGAACTTGTTTGGGGCTGCTTATCCACCATCCGGACTATCCTGCGTTGCAACCTTTCATCAATTTTTCTCTTCTGTCCACGACCAGGGAGATTCGCTACAGTGCCATGGGTTGCAAACTTCTTGATAATGTTGCGCACTGTGGACAAAGGCAAAGCTAGATCTCTGGAGATGGACTTGTAACCTTTAGATTGTTGATATTTGTCCACAATTTTGGTTCTCAAGTCCTCAGACAGTTCTCTTCTCCTCTTTCTGTTGTCCTTGCTTAGTGTGGCACACACAGACACACAATGGAAAGACTAAGTGAACTTCTCTCCTTTTTATCTGCTTTCAGGTGTGATTTTTATATTGCCCACACCTGTTACTTGCCCCAGGTGAGTTTAAAGGAGCATCACATGCTTGATACGATCTTGTTTACCCACAATTTTGAAAGGGTGCCAATAATTTTGTCCGGCCCATTTTTGGAGTTTTGTTTGACATTATGTCCAATTTGCTTTTTTTCCTCCCTTTTTTGTTGTGTTCCAATACACACAAAGGGAATAAACCTGTGTATAGCAAAACATGTATTCCTGCAATACTTTTCTGTGAGAAATACTTGATTTTCTGGAAAAATTTCTGGGGTGCCAACAATTTCGGCCATGACTGTATATATTAGTTCATTTTAAATTGGATTTCTTTCAATTAAAAGTAACATTTTGCAAACAATACTTATTCTATTAAATCTGGAAATGTTAGTATACTATCCTTACAATTAACGCTATATAAAACAAGTGCTTTTGTTAAATACATTGAATTATAAGAGGGTCTTCTATGACCAGTTTAATTGTTCTTCAGATAGCAACATTTTCATGAGGGTTGTGAGCCTGTGGGCTTGTGATTACATAATAAATCCCATGTTCTTTACCATTAGTCATATTGTCCCTGACTGCTTTTACAGTTGACCAGCAAATTCCCTATTCTTGATTTTGCTTCCAAACTCATTTTTAAAAACTACAGTAATGAGTTTAAATAATTCAGACCTTACTTTAGACTATCAGTGTTGCTCATTCAGAGAATGAGGATGGGCCAAGATAGAACTGGAAAAAAAGCAAATATTGGAAAACCAAAGAAAACGAGTATGCTTGCAGATTCTGTATTATTTCTGTAGGCCAAGAAAGAATCTATAGCTACATATGCAAATAATGCTAAACTATAATTCTTTCAAATGCTGGCTTGTCTGGTGATTGCTGTTCAATCATTCCAGCTTCTGTTCTTCTGCCTTTAGCCATGATGACTGAAATTATATGAAGTATCAATAGGAAACCGAGGGTTAATCTTATTTAAAGCAATGTTCTTTAGGCAGATTAATTCTTTTAAAACTTAAACTTTTCTGGTCAATTTTGATGGGCAACCATTTGACCTTCCACCATTCGTAACTCTGGTGTTTCCCAGCCAAATGGATGTGTAGCAGTTGCATCATTACTTAATGGACACATGCCTGCCAAATTCCAGACAGAATGGAGAAAATACTTCTGGTTTACAGGTTGCTAAAAGGAGGACATCCATTATATTATTCATTACTTATTGTAGTGGAAGGTTTTACAAGTCTTATGCTGACTGTAAATTTGATATTTTGCATCTAAATTCTATAAATCTTACAGACATTACATTAAAACATCAAAGCTGAAAGTTTTCTGTTTGCAAAATGGACAGAAACCATGACTTTGGAGATTCTTAATAAAAAAAATACATACTCACAGTATAATAAGTAGTGCTGTAAAACATGGCAATATGATAATCAGATGTAATTATTAACCAGGAGAAAGTTGAAGCAGCTGGCCAGAGAAAGAGGTCTAGCTATGAAAACTAGGAATTTTATCAAACCTAGCATGGCAAAAAAAATAATACCATCCGCTCTTTATTTTTAAGATTAGTGCTATATTTTTTTAAAAAAATAAAATTAATTGAAGTATGTTCAGTTAGGATTTAGATTTCTAAAACAAATTCATGTTCATCAGATAAGATTTTGATCTTCAAAATAATTTCTGTGGTCTTGAGAACAAATCTCAGTACTTTAGTGAAAGTTGAGCCCTTTGTGGCTGAACTTATTGCTCAGATGGAGATGGTTATGCATTTTTAATTTTAAAAGTTGTATAATATCAGAATCTTTTTAACACACACACACACACACACACACACACGCACTCAAAAAGAAAAAAAATTGAACACCAGGATAAAATATAAACAAAACTGTTTAATAGACTAATACTCTTAGCTTTTGTCGGCTAACTGCCGACGTTGTCAGAGTAAAAGCTGGATTTCTGGGAGGTTGCTTATAAGGCCAGTTGTTTCTGCGCCCTGCTCATTGAGTGGGTCACCGGTCTACCTGCCCCAATTGACTGTATACTTTCTAACTGTCCTGCATCCATCTGTAAGTTTGAGAGTCATTCCCTCACTCCTAGTCACTCTCCTTGCCCACCTGGTGCGTGGCCGAGTACCCCATAGGTTGGCTCCCTGGCTGCTCTTGTTTTGCGTCCCCCCCTTTTTGCTGGATCTGAGCGCCCATCTTTAGGTCTTGTTTGGGACGCACTGGGGATTCTTCTTTGTGTGTGTGTATGAATGATTTTAGGATTATAGATTTTTATCTGTGCATTAATTGTAATTGTCACCTCCGTACCATTTAATAAACAACAAGATTTTATCCCAAAGCCTTTCTTAATTTATTGAGATCCAATAGATAACTCATTACCAAATCTTTTGAAAGTATATTGATGCTAATAATACATGATTAGGAATAACTCTGTTTGGCTTCTTTGTGGTGCTGTTATTCAGTTGTCCTTGTGGGAGAACCTCGAATGGGCCACTCCTTGAATCTGCAACAAGGGAAGCTGGATTTTTCCTCTTCTAAGTTTAATGGCATCCTTCAAGAGCAAATCTATTATGACCTTAATTTTCTCTGAAATGTTAAGCAATGCCTATAATTTGTATTTAATAATAACAATAGAAAATCAATCCATAATTTTCATATGGGCACCACAGGTATCATGTATTGTGGTTTGTTGCTACTTGGTGAATTTGGCATATGGGTAATTTTAGTTTGGGGCATTGAACCCTTTCCCTTTGAGGACTTAAAAAAAATCCATGGCATGTGACATTTGAAATACCTGTCTTCTTTTTTATTAAAATTCATAGCAGTAAGAATTAAAGATGACTTACAACATTATAAGTAGGTACAGCAGCAGCTGAACTGTCAGAAGTTAATTCTCTCGTGCTGATTTTCCTTTCTCTTAGCATCCGAAGTTAGATTTTATTATTGTATAATAGATTTCATCACTTGGCATGCCACATGATATATTGTTTCTGTTTCCCTAAAGAGTTGCAAATAAAAGACTTTTTTAAAAAACATTCAGAAGATTTGGTTTGAATTTTGATGCATCAAGATATTGAAGGAATGTTTTCTTACAGAGAATGTAATTGTGTCATAAAATGATAGCTACATCTCAGTCTACTTGATATTGATCAACTTTTTGTACTTCATAGTAATGCTTTGTCTTGCTATATCAAGTGGATATGCATATTTCTATGGAATATCCAGTTTTATAGGATAGGCAGTTCCCATAAAGTTAAATACTGCTAGTAGTGCATATACTGTACCAGATAAAGTTACTTGTAAAACTAGTAAACCAAATGAGTCAGTATTGCACCATATCTCTGTATATCTTGTTTTTTATATGAAGTGTTACCCATATGGTTACACTTCATATGGGTCACTAATAGTACTGAGATCCCTTTGAGTTTTCTCCTGATCAGATGTATTGGTAAAAAAATTTTTGGTAAAAATAGGTTCTCAGTCATTTAGAAAACAATTTTGAAATAGAAATAGTTATAGAATGTTTTGACCTACTTAATCATGTATAGAAGTTGGTCAATGGGACCAGTGAAAAGAGAACGTGGTATCAGATGTGTAGGTGGGGCAGCCAGCTTGTTTGAAAATATAAAGCAATGGTCAGTTATTTTGAACCAGGAAATAGGAAAAATATATGCATATGGAACCTATTTAGCAAGTATTGCTCCTAAAGTATTTGCTTTTACCTACTGTTCATATAACGTATTTTTCAGCTCAGCACCCTACTTAACTTATAATGCAACACATAATGGAATAAAAATAGATGTTCCATTTATGTTAAATTGCCTTTAATGTCTTTTTAAATTGTATTTCCAACAAAAATGTCTAGGCATTAACTTTTGGCAAAAATATATATTCTGTAAATACCAGAATGAGTATCAAATATATTTACAATTTTCTTTACAGCGTGGATCTGATGAGCTTCTTCCTTCTGGCATCACATACGGGACTCTTACGATGAGCAATCCTACTCCTGCTACTGGTATGATTTAAGAATGCATTTTGTACATGCTCCTATAAATGTTTTCTCAATGAGTTAGTGTAGGGACAGGTAAGGATGGTTGCAACATTTTTTTCAAAAAAAAAAAAAAAAGCAGGTGGGTTAGAACTATGGGGAAAATGTCTTCCCCGCAAGAATAAATCAGTGACTGTGTTTGCATGTATCCATTGTTTGTTTATTCCATTATATAAGCTGAAAAGTCTGGCAGACTGTAGCTTGTTCTTAGGTTTTGCAAGAGGAACATATCACAGTTCTTTCTTTTATGAGAGGTTAATCATGGATTGAACTAGCTGGGCCAGTGTAGCAGACAGCTGATCCCATAGAGTGGAAGGCTAGACGTCTCCAGATCCACTCCCGGAAGCCTCTGCCTCTTCACATCCTGTTTATGTCTCCTGTTTGCGATAGCAGCTTAGTAGTTCCTGCTTTCCCCATCTGCTTCCCAGGGAGCAGTGATCTGGCATCCTCTCCCTAACCTCAGTGTATATGAGTCAGAGAACTACCACAGCCTCTAGTGCCTTTCTGATTATTAGAAGGTAAACAAAGCAAAATTACTTCAATAGTGTAAACTGTGGTCATGTAACATGGAGACACTTGCCTAGAAACCTCAGTTCACATTTCTTTCCTGGGAGGACAGAGCAACAGAGATATTTATTTTTTTTAAAGAAGTGGAATGTAATCCTCCCGTTTCAACTTTTAAGTATGAAAATGCAAATAATTAATATTGGTAGATATAAATGGCATAGCTGTTTATATCCCAGTGATCCAATTGTCAGCTTGAAAGAAAAACTACAGAAGTGAATACAGTGGTCTCAGCAGACCCCCAGATAGCAATAAAAAAGGTAAAGGTTCCCCCGCACATGCATGCTAGTTGTTTCTGGCTCTAGGGGCCGGTGCTCATCTCCGTTTCAAAGCCGAAGAGCCAGCGCTTGTCCGAGGATGTCTCCGTGGTCATGTGGCCGGCATGACTAGACGCCAGAGGCGCACGGAACGCTGTTACCTTCCCACCGTAGTGGTCCCTATTTTTCTACTTGCATTTTTACGTGCTTTCGAACTGCTAGGTTGGCAGAAGCTGGGACGAGTAACAGGCACTCACTCTGTTATGCGGCACTCGGGATTCGACCCGCCAAACTGCCGACCTTCTGATCGACAAGCTCAGCGTCCTAACCCACTGAGCCACCGCGTCCCTTCAGATAGCAATGGTTGCATACAAATGGCAGATTCTCCCTTGAGAGAGGAGATACCGCAGTTTAATATTACAAGGAACAGAAAGATTGTAAATAAAATAATTATCTTCATGCTCACCCTGAAGAATGGGACGAGGTGAGGATATATATACAGAGCAATATAAACACCCACCTTGACTTAATATCACAAAGTAAAGAATCTAATTGAAATTCCTGATTAGATCACTGCCAAAATAGCAATTTGCCGAAGCAAAAGTTTATCTTGCTTCATTGTTTGAATGTCCTGCAGCTTTTGAGGGAGATTCCTCTTTAAGCAGAAGCTGCGAAAGGAGACGATGTACCCCGTTAAATTCAACTTCAGTCCACAGATTCATGACAAAGTGTTTACCTTCAGTTCTGCTCCTGGTTTAGTAAAAGGACAAGTCTTATTTTTTCCCCAGCAGAAAAGCAGAGGTAACCAGACTCTATACAGGACCCTGAGTGTGCATCTCTCCCCAAAGGGAATGTCTGTTGTACATATGAGCCTAGGGAAATGCATATAGGTTTCTGTGCTCACAGCTTGTGCAAGCTACAATCACAACATGAGGATTCGTTTCCTTGAAATTACTGGGAGATGGAATGTTGCTTTGAGAATTCTGTATGCTGAAGTTGTCAGAATTTTGAAGGCACTCAATTTGGGAAAAGTGGCTGTTTTTTAACCTTGCAAATTAAATGAGAGAGAAGGAAAGTGTCTGATCCATTTGAACCTTGTTATAATAAAATGTAAGCATTGAAAAGCATCTTCACATGTAGCAAATGCTACGTTTTGAATCCTCTCGGTTAACCATTTGGAACGTTAAAATTCGACACAAAATGGTTTCTAAAGTTCCTGGTCTGATCCCTGGACAGATTAGTCTGATACCGTCAGACGCATGTATAAACCACTTCCAATTATTGTATTTTCTCCGTAATTTGCTAGCCAGTTTCCTAGGCAGGTTGAGCAGCAAAAGGGAGTCATTTTCATTTAAATTGGAGACCTTAGTAATGGCAAGCTATTTCCTGCAAATGCAACCTGTGATTACTGTGCATGTGCCAACTAAGGGATCTGGATTATGCATTTCTGGCCAAAACTGGACAATGCCTGCTATTGTATTCTTTTTCAAGATGCACAAAACCTTATCTGTTAGTATAGCCATACTACTGTATATTTTAGCAAATGGTCATAACATTGCTTAATCACAGTTAAATATTTTTTGGTTTTCTCATTCTTAATCACTTCAATCGCTTTGATTTTTCCCCAGCACTGTTATTCCTATACCTATGAATAAGTCCCCAGAAGACAATCAGATCACTAGATCCTATACTTGTAAATATTTCTGTAGAAGAAGACTACTAGAAGATGATTTTGCTTTCATAAATCTTCTGACTGTTGGTCCAGTCTCTGTTTGCAAACATGCCAAAACAAAACAGAAGTTCAGTGAAATATGCTATGCTGCTTAACTAATCATAACTAGAATTGTAAATTTCTTGTGTTAATTTTTTTCCTACACTAAAGCAAAAAAAAAAGTGAACAAACAGGAGATTAATGAACAAACAAGGTACAAGTTACTATTATTGATTCTAGTTAATTTGGACTAATTTTAAATTTTGGACTTCACACAGCGATCACACTTTGTACTAGGTATACTTTATATGCTGAAACACTTTGCATATATGTTTCAGCTAATGGGAATGACAGCAAGAAATTTAAAGGAGACAGATCTCCCTGCTCACCTTCTCGTGTTCTTCATCTTCGTAAAATTCCAAATGATGTCACTGAAGCAGAAGTAATTTCTCTAGGTGTACCTTTTGGCAAAGTAACTAATCTCTTGATGTTGAAAGGAAAAAGCCAGGTATGTGTAATGTTTCTCGTCATATACACCACCACAGAAAATAAAGTGTATAATAATGTGATGAATTTGTCTGATACCTTTGGAATGATTAGTTTTCACTATCACATCAGCACAACGTAGGTTTTGGCTCAGATAGAAGTTAAATATTCTTACTTGAAACTCAGAAATAACTTGTAAATGAAAGTTTATTTTATATATATATATATATATATATATATATATATATATATATATATATATATATATATACACATACACATACACATATATACATATACATATATACATATATATGTATATATGTATATATATACATATATATGTATGTTTTCGTAGATTCTCGCGGGTGTCTGTATGTGTAGATCTAGAGTCTCGGGTTTCTTCCCGCGTTCCTTTCATCTTCAGAAAGTTGTGGCGACGTTTCGACGAAATCCCATCCGTCATCATCAGGCCGGAGTGTTCCTCCTGCTGCTTCCAGGAGCAATGCGTGGTCTGGCTGTTCCTTTCCTTCCAACTGCCGGTGGGGCTGTGTTCTGACTGGGTGGAGGCGTGGCTGCTTTCTGATTGGGTGGGGTGTCCTCCGACTTGGTGGAGGCGTGGTTGTCTTTTGATTGAGTGGAGGCGCCACGCCTCCACTCAATCAGAAGACCACCACGCCTCCACCCAGTCGGAGGACACCCCCACCCAATCAGAAAGCAGCCACGCCTCCACCCAGTCAGAACACAGCCCCACCGGCAGTTGGAAGGAAAGGAACAGCCAGACCACGCATTGCTCCTGGAAGCAGCAGGAGGAACACTCCGGCCTGATGATGACGGATGGGATTTCGTCGAAACGTCGCCACAACTTTCTGAAGATGAAAGGAACGCGGGAAGAAACCCGAGACTCTAGATCTACATATATATGTATATATATACATACATATACAAAATCTGAATTATAACTACAATCCTAAAAATTAAATTACATACAGCAGCCAAGAAAAATAATTTCAATCTGCATATATTAAGAAAACCAGGAAACAGGGCCTTTCACATATGTGGAACCCCACACTTGGGCACATTAGTGGTTTTTAAGGCATTACAAAAGGCCAAAGGGGTCAGGGCCATCCTAATATCCAGATAGAGAATGTTTCAGAGGGAAGGCGCCACAGCAGAAAAACATGCTTCCTGGTCCCTGCCAGCTGACATTCCTTGGCTGACTGGACTTGGAGTATGCCCATCTTGCCAGACTGGATTGGGCGGATAGAAATAATTGAGAGAAGACAGTCCTCAGGTAACTTGGTTCCTGTCTACAGGTAGTCCTCAACTTACGGTCCTATTTGAAGCCAAAATTTTGGCTGTAAGTTGTAAGACACTCACACATCCATTTTGCTGAACCATTGCAATCCTGATTCTCCTCATTGTAGTCATTAAGCAACTATAAGGCTATTATGTGGAGCGCATGGTGCCAGGGTGGTGGAGGTGGTTTGCAAATGAAAAGGTGCTTTGCAAATCTTACTAATGCAGGGGTGTCAAACTCGCAACGTCATGTGACGTGTTGCAACGTATCGCGGCTTTTTTGCCATTGTCGGCAATAGGGTGGCGCGATTTCGCTATGATGTATCTGGCCTGTGGGCTGGCAGTTTGACACCCCCTGTATTAATGTGAATAAAGATCCTTTTTCAAAGCATTGAAGAAGTTGCATCTTTTGGAAAGCTCTGTGGTACCTTAAAGTTTCTCATTGATTCTTAGTACATGCAGTATGTGTGAAGTGCCCAGCTTCTTCAATTTGATGGTAGTCTCAGGCAACCCAATAAAATATCCATGCAAATCTGCTAAAGGATTTAGCTCCTTTAATGTTTGAAAGGGGCAACTTCACCAATGCCTAGAGAACCAAATCTTTCATGTGCTTCACACTGCCTTATTTATTTGGAGGAGACTGGATCCTGATTTATACCCAAACGTTCGTTTCGATTTTGTCAAAAGGTATCAGTTTCAGCATAATTACTTGATTTTGAAAATGATGCTTATATACTCTAGTCCAGTGTTTCTCAACTTTGGCAACTTTGTAAAATGTGGATTTCAACTTCCAGAATTCTCCACTGGCATGCTGGGGAAATTCTGGAGTTGAAGTCGATATGTTTTAAAGTTGCCAAGGTTGAAAAACACTGCTATACCCAATCAAATGTGTCAAGAACTTTAAATCTATTTCCAAATTAAGCCAAAAGCTAACCTAAGAAGGGATCGGAATTCAGCACTGCTTCAAATAATCCCATAAAGTTTATTCTTCTGGAATATAGTTCCATTAAAACTATTAACTGCTTGTTACATCTAATTTGTAAAGATTTTTATTGTTGCTAAAAGTTAACAGCTACCAGCTTCATGAACTATTTAATTGTATTTAAAATATTCAGTGTCTCAACTAAAAAAAAAAGCATAATTCATGATTTGAAGCATTCCACTGGTATAATTGCGAAGTGTATTTTGTTTTCTAGTTATGAAAGATGTTAATTAGGATGTACAAAATACTGGGTAGATTTCATACAAAATGAGAAAATGTGGTTTCATATAATTCATGCGCTCCAAAGCTTAGTATTGAACAAATCCCAAATCCCCTGGTTTAGATGTCACATGAAATTTGATTGGTATAATTAAAAATGAAAAGCTCCAACGTTACTTTTTCTTCCTGTCTACAGTAGATGAAAACCACGGAGTTCAGTATTTCTTACAAGACACCATCTTATAAAATAAAGTACCATCACTTCAGTATTTCTAACAAGAGGAAACCTAGGTTTTTTTGTTTTCTGTTGCAGCAAATTAAAAAAGTTTTGTAAAATCATTCCTGCTGTTGTTCTACCATTTAGAATTGATTTTTTTAAAAAAAAAACACTTTCATTAGTTTTTAGCAATGCCCTTTTGCAGCATAATATTATGCATTTAGGATTGAGGTGTGAAAGTAAACTGGATTTAGTTATGCATTTATAAATGTGTGTTTCCATAAAAGCAGGCTTATGTGGCCACATCAGTTTGCTAGATGTCTGCTTGGCACAATCAAATACTGGCTTGGTCAGGTTTTACAACGTTTATTATTTACATCACTAATAAAGAACTGACAGCCAGTTTGGTGTAGTGATTAAGCATCAGGCTAGAAACGTGGAAACTGTAAGTTCTAGTTCTGCCTTAGGCAGGAAACCAGCTGTGTGACTTTGGGCCAGCCCCTTTTTGCCAGCCCTGGGAAGGAAGCAATGGCAAACTACCTCTGAAAACTGCAGGAACTAGTTCAGGTAGTCACCAGAAATCAACCCTGACTCAAAGCCAGACTTTCAGCCCCAACAACTCCCCCCCTCCCCAACTTTCTTTTAGGCAACTACATTTTTAAGTGAGAAAAAATAAAATTAACTTTGGGGAAGGCTTGATGGTAATACCAGTGCAGTGTTCGCTACTTTATTTCTATCCTTCATGAACTGCTGTAATTTGTATTGACTTACGGTACCTTAGAGCAAAACAGTGTCACGCATGACAGTACTGCAGGTGGCACCTATATGTATGACATACTTCCCCAGTTACGGTAGTGGTCCTCCAGTCAAGATATTTCTCGTGTCTTTCAGGCTTTTCTAGAAATGGCTTCAGAAGAAGCTGCTGTTACTATGGTGAACTACTACACTCCTGTTACACCTCACCTTCGCAGTCAGCCTGTTTATATTCAGTATTCCAATCATAGAGAACTTAAGACTGACAATCTACCCAACCATGCTGTAAGTATGCTACTTGCGAGTAAAGTATATGACCTTCAAATGCAGTGATGTCTCGGCAAACTGCAGTGCTGTCAGAATGACAACAAACATGACACCATCATACAGGTGTTGCCATTATATACTTGCATTCTAATTTCTGATAATTTATGCTGTTAGTGTGCTAGTAAAGTCATGCATTTCTCATCATTTCCACCACCCCAGCAGATGCCTTTGATTTTATATTACTAAGGATGACCCACTTCATTATCATTATCATTATTATTGAAACTTCATCTTTTTTTTTTGGAAGTGTGTGTGTATAGGGTTTCAGCTTACCAAAAGGGTTATGAATTATCAAGAAGTGGTAATTCTGCTACTCTAACTGCTTATGGAACTGGGAAATTATACTATTTGATATTTCGTGTAATTATTTTTGCTTCCTGTTCCAAATACCTTAATTGATGTAACAGTAATATTTCATTATGGAATTCAAGATATATAGTCTTTCTTGGATGCAGTAAAAGTGTTACACTCAATTTGCCAGCAAATTTGGAAAACTTAACAGTGGCCACAGGATTGGAAAAGGATCAATTTACATTCCAATTCCAAAGAAAGGCAGTGCCAAAGAATGTTCAAACTATCGCACCATTGCACTCATGTCTCATGCTAGTAAAGTTATGCTTAAAATCCTACAAAATCCTAGACTCCAGCAATATGTGGATCGAGAACTATCAGACGTACAGGCAGGATTTCGAAGAGGCAGAGGAACTAGAGATCAAATTGCCAACATACGCTGGATCATGGAGAAAGCTAGAGAGTTCCAGAAAAACATCTACTTCTGCTTCATTGACTATGCTAAAGCCTTTGATTGTGTGGATCATAACAAACTGTGGCAAGTTCTTAAAGAGATGGGCGTACCAGACCATCTTATTTGTCCCTTGAGAAACCTATATGCGGGTCAAGAAGCAACAGTGAGAACTGGACACGGAACCACTGATTGGTTCAAAATTGGGAAAGGAGTCCAGCAAAGCT
Organism: Vipera ursinii; assembly: GCF_947247035.1. Lineage (NCBI taxonomy): Eukaryota > Metazoa > Chordata > Lepidosauria > Squamata > Viperidae > Vipera > Vipera ursinii. The sequence goes on from NC_139513.1 coordinate 207,165,557, forward strand.
GTATACTGTCGCCCTGCCTATTTAACTTATATGCAGAGCACATCATGAGAAAGGCAGGACTAGATGAATCAAACGTTGGAATTAAGAAAGTGAAGAAGAACTAAAGAGCCTCTTGTTGCAGGTGAAGAAGGAGAGTGCAAAACTTGGATTGAAACTTAACATTAAGAAAACCAAGATCATGGCATCCGGCCCTCTCAATTCCTGGCAAATAGATGGGGAAGAAATGGAGGTAGTGACAGATTTTATTTTCCTGGGCTCCAAGATCACTGCAGATGGGGACTGTAGCCAAGAAATTAAAAGATGCTTGCTCCTGGGGAGGAAAGCCATGGCAAATCTAGACAACACACTAAAAAGCAGATATATCACCCTGTCAACAAAAGTGCATATAGTCAAGGCTATGGTCTTCCCAGTTGCAATGTATGGCAGTGAAAGTTGGACCATAAAAAAGGCTGAGCACCAAAGAATCGAGGTGTTTGAACTCTGGTGCTGGAGAAGACTCCTGCGAGTCCCTTGGACTGCAAGGCGATCAAACCGGTCAGTCCTAGAGGAGATCAACCCTGACTGCTCTTTAGAAGGCCAGATCGTGAAGCTAAAACTCAAATACTTTGGCCACCTAATGAGAAGGAAGGACTCACTGGAGAAGAGCCTAATGCTGGGAAAGATTGAGGGCAATAGACGAAGGGGACGACAGAGAATGAGGTGGCTGGATGGAGTCACTGAAGCAGTAGGCGTGACCTTAAATGGACTCCAGAAGATGATAGAGGACAGGAAGGCCTGGAGGAACGTTGTCCATGGGGTCGTGATGGGTTGGACACAACTTCGCAGCTAACAACAACAAAAACAACAACAGTCTTTCTTGTCCTTTTTTCTTCTCAAATTATCTGTTCAATATATATTCAGTTTTGTTCAATCCAAATTCTGGCAAATTACATAAAAGAGAAATACACTTTGCCCTCTCGAATGGATGACAATTGAAGAGAAAAGACGTAGCTACTTGAACCTGGAAGTGAACATCTTTGTGAAAGTTTTGCTTTTGGGGAATATACTTGCCTCAGGAGAAATTCCACTTTAGCTGGTCTGAGAATAAAATGTTAATCAAATGCCTACAAGAAATTTATGTATGTGATCTGGAGCATCCCATATTATCCAGTTCCTATATGTGGATGATCATCTTTGCCCTCAAAACAGCTCAACTCCAATTACCCCTGCCACATATTAAAAGCAAACTGCATGGACATTATCTATTCAACACGGCAAACAGACAAAAACTTGAAAGACTTGAAAGTAGCAAGCAGTGAATTAATCAAGAAGACAATTTTCTTTCAATTCAAGGGTGAAGGTTCTAATAGCATTCTTAGGAATTCTGTCTTTTTCACTGTATAGATCTTTTATGTATAAGTGTTGTTCATTTGTTAGTATACTCTCCCACCTTTCATTCTGGAGCTTAAGGTGGCATGTGAATTGCTTCCTCCTATTAATTTCCCACAGCAACTTTATTATGGGGTAGTAGGTTGGGCTGAGAGAGAATGACTGGCCCACCCAGTGAGCTTCCATGACTGTATGGACTTGATGTGGGTTTACCGACAGTCATCCCAACACCTTAAATACAGGTAGTTTGATTTACAACCCTTTGTTTAGTGACCAAAGTCACAACGGCACTGAAAAATGTGACTTATGACCAGTTTTCACACTTGCGACCATGGGTGGCATCCCATGGTCATGTGATCAAAATTTGGGCACTTGGCAACTGGCATGTATTTATGAGACTTCCGTCGTTCTGTGGTCATGTGATCATCATTTGTAACCTTCCCAGCTGGTTTCTGACAAGCAAAGTCAATGTAGGGGAGGCCAGATTCGCCTCATGACAGTATGATTCACTTAACAACTGCAGCACTTCACTTAACAATTGTGGCAAAAAAAAAAGTTGTAAAATGGAGCAAAACTCACTTAACTGCCTTACTTGGCAACAGAAATCTTGAGCTCAATTGTGGTTATGCTGAGGACTACCTGTATTACACCCATTAGGCCTCTGTTATATTAGACTTTGAGAAACAACAATATTGCATAATTGGTATTGGGAAATACCAAGAGGAACAGTGACAGAATAAATGTGGAATTTGAGCAGGGAGCTTTGCATATGTTTCTGTTCAGGAACAATTTATTCTTATTCAACCTTAGATAAAATTTGTGCCTTGGCTATGGTGAAAAAAATCTGATGGAACGATGAAGTTCCATATTTTGGGGAACTAAAGTGAAGCATAGTTAACTATTCCGCTGGAGGAAATTTTGTTATTTGTAGTTTTATCCCACCAATGCAAGAGAAAATGGAATTTGCAGGTCAGTTTGAGATAGCCTTAAAATTCATATTCTGCTGGAGTAATTGTCTTATAGCAGCAAGTGCTTTTGGCAAGAAACCACTTGAAGATGGTGGATCGTAGCAGTCTTCATATAGCTTTTCAAGATGATATTTGGAACTCAACATGGAAACAGAACAGTGTCTAGCAGGCCTCTGTTCTATTTGTTAGCTAGAGCAGCAACTCTTATCATCTGTAGACGTATTTCTTACGACTTACTTCCTTGTGTCTTGCTGATGAGGTTGATGTAGGAGAATGGTGGCGATAGGGCATAGTTGAATAAACCTTTGAGCAAGTCTTACTTTACCTTATATAGCTATTCAATTATTCCAAAAGCTTAGAACATGTTTTGGATGTTTCCATAAACTTGAGATGCAGCAGAATGAAAAATGCACTATTACTGAGGGAGATGCAAAAGAAGAAGAAGAAGAAGAAGAAGAAGAAGAAGAAGAAGAAGAAGAAGAAGAAGAAGAAGAAGACTATCTCCTGGAGTCCTACTGATTCCTGTAGGATTTTGTTCTGGGCATAATCTGTATTTAATGTGTGTGTGTGTGTATAATCTGTATTTAATGTGTGTGTGTGTGTATATATATATATATATATATATATATATATATATATATATATATATATATATATATATATATATATATATATATATATATATATATATATATATATATATATATATATATATATTAGACATATCAAAATTTTTATCTCCCTCTCAGAGAACTCAAGCTGCATTGCAAGCAGTGAATGCTGTACAGTCTGGAGGCATGGCCCTCACGGGTGCTCCGATGACTGACGGTGGGCTGCCTCCTGGTCAGAGTCCGGTTCTTCGAATTATTGTGGAAAATCTCTTCTACCCTGTTACTCTAGAAGTGCTATATCAGGTATAAACAAATGTTCCTTCTTGTTGTAATTATTTATTTGGATACATTTAGCCTTAAAATATTGGCTATTAGTTGTGTTTTTCCCCTTACCAAATATCTTAAGCCCAGAATGGTTGTCCTTCCTCTAATTCCTCTAATTCAAATGAAAAAGTAACACAAACCAATTATTTACTAGAGAGTAACTTGCGTGCTGTAACAATACCACAGACAGCGCTAGTGATTCAGCCAGCAGGATCGTGCCTATCTGTTTCCTTCTCTGTTTCTTGTACACTCCAGATTAAGTATTGACTTATGAATTGAATTCAAGTCAGGGAGCACAGTGAATACATAATAACGCGATTCTGTAGAATTGAAAGGAGAAACTGGAATGAATAAATTTTGTTAGATCGTAGCTTTAGGGTACATTTAATCCCAATACTACATCATTGTGGATTATTATGGTGGTGGAAAGCTTTTGAATGGCCAGGTTGCAAATATAACACCTCTCTTTGGATGATTACGGCGGCCATGGCCAAGGGTTGCATAAGCTGCTTTGAAAGCCATTTCTGATCATCTCTGCCTGTTTGTTTTGTTTGCTTTACAAAATGGAAAGCTGCTTCCCCCACCCACCCCAATGAAGCCAAACAGATGTTCACACACATACATATGGAAACAGCTAGGAATAACTTCCAAAACACCTGCACGAGGCTTGCAAAGGACACAGCTGCTTTAGCAATTCAAAGAGATTCTATGTTTTGTGTTGCAAAGCAACCCTTTCAAATGCTTTATGCAGCCTTGTTTTGTCATTTGTACATACTGTCGGAACTGTGCTACTCTTTAGTCTTTATTGTTTCTTTAATGTGATTATTTACCTTATTTCCATTAAATATTGGGGGGTAGCCTTTCAAGCTTAGGTGGTATTTTCCTTGCAGCAAAAACAGTAATGTAACTGGCCAGTTTAACTAAATGATGTTTAAATATAATTTGCACATATTGAAGAAAAATCAGTCTTTATTATTTTTGTGTTTATTGAGAGAACTGTTTCACTTATGAAATTTGTTATAACCCCCAGTGGGTATCATTCTTAACATTAATACCATGGTCAGGGTGCTACACTTCCAAATTACAATAAAAATCCCCATGCGTGTAAATTTAGATTGTTTGAAATAATCATTATATCCCAAACTCCCAAGAAAGTATTAATGCATGAATTGACTTGTTTGAACTTTTTATTTAGATCTTCTCCAAGTTTGGAACAGTTTTGAAGATCATAACCTTTACAAAGAATAATCAGTTCCAGGCCTTGCTTCAGTATGCTGATCCTTTGAATGCACAGTATGCCAAAATGGTAACTTTGCGAATAGACTCCTAATATGCTTGCATTGTAACAGTTTACTGCATGTGAAATGCCTTATTTTTCTGGTGCTATGTGACACAAGTATTGTGCTGCAGTTTTACAGTACAGAAATAATGTGCAAAAATCATTTCATATAGCTATTTCTTTGCATTACGGTATAATATAATTCTTTGAAATTCAGAGACTGCATAAACATTTGTGTGAGATGAAGGGACATAATTGTGCATTATAAACATCCTTCATTGAAACGTTGGTAGGGCAATATGTAGAATGCAGCTTTCCAAAGGCCTATTTCATTGGCTGTCCAGGGGTGCCTACAATTTTCTCCCATCCTTTTTTCCCCTTTACCACTGCTGTAAAAAGAAGCAGATGCTAGCGTGATTGTTCCAGTTTTGAAAGATTACTCCGGCAAGCCTTTAGGACCGATAGTAAAAACTTTTCAGAACAGCTGTGCAAGTTCTAAACAGGTGCACCACGAAGGCTATTTGATTAATTATTCAAATCTTCTGATAAGAGCTGTGTATCATTTAATAGCTACATTTTACTAACTTGATAGCATCAGTGATGCAACCTAAGCATGATGGTGTGTAGTCTCAAAGAAATCCAATTTCAAAACGATACTTGGGGTATAATTTAAGTATAACAGAGTTACAAAATTCTGGCAATATGGTCCCTTTAGTTTACAAAGCACATAAAACAACGGGCCAAAGCAACATTGAGAATACGAACTCATTTGCCCTTTGCTTCAACCAGAATGTATGTTCACACTGCAACTGTTCATGTGTTTATGTGATCTAAATTCCCAAAACTCCTGGAAACATTTCACAACCTCAACTTTATATACGCGTGTGTGTGCATGTGTGTGTGTGTGTAAATATTTTGGCTTGCTAACAAAGAATAAAGGGAGCAAACCAAAATATTTACACAAATATGAGCTGCCACTGCTGTGGCTACTGCCTGTAGATGGCCTTGGGCTAGGCTGAAACAGGAAATAAGATTTGTCCCGTGTCTGGGACTAAGCAAGTGTATTCTGAATGCTTAACAAACATTTAATAACATACATATACACATACACATACACACATACACATTCATATACATATATATATATACATATATATCTCCATAAGGGACACGGTAGCTCAGTGGGTTAGGACGCTGAGCTTGTCGATCAGATGGTCGGCAGTTTGGCGGGTCGAATCCCAAGTGCTGCGTAGCAGAGTGAGCGCCTGTTACTCATCCCACCTTCTGCCAACCTAGCAGTTCGAAAGCACGTAAAAATGCAAGTAGAAAAATAGGGACCACTACAGTGGGAAGGTAACAGCATTCCGTGCGCCTTTGACATCTAGTCATGCTGGCCACATGACCACGGAGACGTCCTCGGGCAAGCGCTGGCTCTTCGGCTTTGAAACGGAGATGAGCACCTGCCCCTAGAGTCGGAAATGACTAGCACGCATGTGCGGGGGAACCTTTACCTTTACCTTTATGTCTCCATAGGCTCTGGATGGTCAGAATATCTATAATGCTTGCTGCACTCTTCGCATTGATTTCTCCAAGCTAACAAGCCTTAATGTAAAATATAACAACGATAAGAGCAGAGACTTCACACGTCTGGACCTTCCTTCAGGGGATGGGCAGCCTTCACTTGACCCTAATATGGCTGCTGCTTTTGGTAAGAACTCTTCCTTTGTCGTTGGAGGTAGAACAAATGGCTCCTGCCTTTTACCATGGGGCTACTGAAGTTTTTCTTTACACAAAGAGACGTGCTGTGATAGATAGCGATAAAATGTGTCTCCCGTGATGTGGAAGAAGTGGCTTTGAAAAATACTTATTGTTAGTATGAGGACCCAGATTGTTGGCGGCAATTAAGCTGAATGCCGCTTGGGGTGTGTGTGAAAGCCCTAATAAGCAGGCATATACATAGAATGAAGGCTACTGCTAAGCTTGTAAGCCGCCCTGAGTCTTCGGAGAAGGGCGGGTTATAAATGGAATTAAAATAAAAAAAAAATAAAAAAATAGTATAGGTCAGGGGTTGGCAAACTTGGCTCTTTAATGACTCGTGGACTTCAGCTCCCAGAATTCCTGAGCCAGCCATGCTGGCTCAGGAATTCTGGGAGTTGAAGTCCACGGGTCATAAAAGAACCAAGGTTGCCTACCCCTGGTATAGGTTATGATGTTAGATTAATAATTATGTTTTTTTTTAATTGTAGCACTGCTGCTTATGAAAGGTATCTCAGTTATGAAACTGTTAAGAGCCAAAGTTGAGATTCTCTTCGTACTTTTTGTGTCCTATGCATCACTGAGGATGCGAAAGAGAGTTTGTCAAATTTGGGCCTTTTTAAAAAGAAAAAAGAAAAAAAGAAAGGAACATTTTCCTCTGTGTATTTGGAAGGAACGGGCAAAAATTCACTTTTACAACTTTGCTTTGTTCATTCTTGCACAACCTTTTGCCAGCATCTGTTGGAAATCGCCACCAAACTTTTTCTTCCTTAGCTAACCCAGAAAAAAAACAACGAAGATATATTTTGTTTCCTTTTATTTCAGGGGAAATTTTATTTGTAAAAAGCGAAGGACACTGACTCTTTACACAGCTCTGATGAGGCTATAATCTTACAATAATGTTACTGTACTCTAGAGGGTAATTATTATTGTTGTAGAATTTGGAACAGAAGCACTGATGGGTCCTTGCTGTCCCTGCCCCATCTCCAATTGAAACAAGAACTTGAGTCCAGCGTTGAACTCAAAAGCTTTTGGAGCTGTATCAAACCTTATCTTTATCCATACATTCTCCGTGCTAAGTAGTAACCACTGTCAGCCTTGCCCAGAAAGGGTACTTTTGAAAATAATCAATATACTGTATTTTAGTTATATTTAATATATTGGGGTTCAACGTATTGATCTCAAGATAGCTCAAATAAAACATTTTTTTTTTTGAAAAAAAATCTGAGTATTTCTAAAGTAGGCAGAGAAAAAAAAACTCTTAACCCTTTCTTCTAAAAGTGCAGTGGAAACCATTCCCCCTTGCAGAAAGCTATTCTTATTTCTTTTATATCTTTTATTCTGTAGAAAGATATTCTTAGTGTTCTAAACCAGCCCTCTTCTCGCACCCCTAATCAAAGGAAGAGTCTGGAAAGCGTCCAAGATCAAAAGGCTTCTGCCAAGTTTTAATTACACTGTTACAAAAATACAAGAGCTTGACTTCTCAAAGAAAAAGTTGCTTTCAGCAACTAGCCCCTCCCCAAACACTTCTTTTATAGAGAGCTCAGGGCGTGGTCTCCCTGTGCCTCCTCCCGAGGAGTCCCATAGCCTTCCTTTGTTTGTCCCTGCTCGTCTGCCTCCTGCGTCGGGCGTCCTTGAACAGGGCCAGCTGTGGGTCATCATCCTCCGCACTCTCGGGCTCACACAGCTGAGAAGAGGTTCCCGGCTGAGGACTCTGCAAAGTCTCCAAATCATCATCAGCCGGTTCGTTTCCCTCCTCCCCCACATCTGAGTCCTCCGATACATCGGACCCGGCTGTCGGGCCCACAGGCTGGCCCTGAGTCACAACACTTAGGTCTTTCTCTTCTGGTTAGCCGTGATATTCTCTAGGGATAGCCCATCAGGAATTGAGCTCAGGAACTAAAACAGGAGCTTTAGGACTTTAATCTTCAGAACTAGGAACAGAACCAGATTTTTGAGAATTATATTTATCTCAAATTTAGCCTGGGCTTTGTAGTTTTCTCAGGTATTCATCCAGGCAGGTAATTGATTGCTACAGGCTTGCTCAGTTGGGAGCACCAGATGAGCAATGTTCTGGCAGAAATTTGTCCTGGAAAGAATTTCCCAAACCTTGCATTTGTATTTTTGTGAACAAGGTGCACTCTGATCCCAGACATTTTTGCTCACAATAGATGAATGCAGGATTTTGTGAATTTCCTTTCCTCCTGTTCAGCTGTTTCTATGACTAACTATCTAAATACACAAAACTCTGAAATACAGTATTACTGAAATACAGTAAACTCTGAACCTAAGCTTAAAAGAATTAGAAGAACAGGTAAATGGCAGTATTAAGACGAGAAAACATACTCACTTTTTCTTTCAAGCAGCCATATGTTGACCCAGTGTCAAGTGGACTAATTAATTTGTTAAGATATCTATTTGTGTGATCCTGCAAAGGGAGTTTACATGCTGTATGCGAAAACTCTACTATTCTTGGGTGGAAATACAAGGTATTGTATGTATTTGATATCAGTATTCACGCAGGCCCTATCTGGCTGAATAAGCTCTTTGTTGCTGAATGTTTGCATAATGAATTATAATGGAGAGCAGAAGTGTAAATTAAATGATGAATGCCTATATTGCCAAATACAAGTCACAATACCAATGCATGCTGTATTATAACTATAAAATATACAGGGTTTTGCAGTATTTGTGTAACTGCCATATTGTGACTAAAGATAAGAGGTTTAGGAAGCTGTTGAGTTCAGACAACATGAAAGGTTGTAGTCCTGAATGTGGCAATTTCCTGCTGTTTCCAAAGCACCATAGCTGTAGCATGTGAATTGGTCTCATGAAATAGAGCCTGCTTGATTTCTTTGCTCAGTGCTTATTTCCACACATCATATTCTACGTTGTGTATAAGTTGCTGCAATTGTTTTTAATGCCATGGTTCCACCTTTCAATCAGTTAAGAGAATAACTTAATATTCTCTTCAGAGAATAAGCAGTTTGATAGCATAAAGCAGCTGCTGTATTTTTCCTGCTATCTCATTGGAGGTGGGGGGTGGGAAATGAATCTAATCGTCTAATTTAACATAAAAAGAAAAATGAAGCACATGGCCCTTGTTAATAAACTACAGACAAAGGTTAACATGTGTACATGCTGTTTGCACTTGGGTTTTTGGTTCTTCAGTGTCCTGTGAGAGAAGCGGATCCTAAAATGCCTATTGGAATTATACCCATCTTGAGGAAGAAGATTGTACAGCTGTTATTCATCACTTAATTGACAGTATAGGCTTCAAATAGAAGCAGAGCAGAGAATCACACAAACTGAATTGAACAGGGGATATATTCATCCCATGCAATAAGTCTTAAGACAAAAATCTTTCCTTTAGGAGTTGAGTAACTTTTTACTTTCTCTAGAAATTAACCTTCTGCAATCTGGGCTAATTTGTTTTCCTTATTTCAGGCACTCCAAGTATCATCTCCTCACCATACGCAGGGGCAGCTGGCTTTGCTCCTGCCATTGGCTTCCCCCAAGCTGCAGGTAAAGTCTTTCTTAGTATAGCAAATATCTGATTTTTCTTCCTTTAATATTTCGTTTCGGTTTGTTAAATATTTATTAGAACCAAAAGCCGACAAATGTGTTGGCTGCTTTTTAATAGTGTGGGTCACGTGGTGTTATTTTATTTTATTTAACAGCGCATTAATGAAGCACTAAAAATATAGCTTTTGATATTGCTTGACTATTTTTCTGTACCTGATGTTTTGAATTCCAGTTAGAAAATTTTAAGTTATTCGATTGTAATCGGGCAGGTCAGTATAAGAGAGTGTTTTATCCACATATAACTGCTAGCAGGAAACACGAGAATCCAAGTCTTGAGTAATATGGCATTTTGAAGGAATCCTTCTTCCATAAAGCATGGGGAGAAGTTTAAAAGATTGGGATGAGAGTTTGATTTGATTCAGTTTGCTGTTTCAAAATGGAATTTAGACATAAGCTATGATATTTAATCCAGTGAGGAGAAATAGATTGCTGTGCATTTCCAGATTAAATGTACTTTTAATATGAGAAATAAAAAAATGAAGTTACCTTTGTTTTTACTGAAATGCTTTTTTGGAACTCTTGGCTGTTCCAGGTTTATCGGTCTCGGCTGTTCCTGGCGCACTTGGTCCTCTTGCAATTTCCACCTCTGCAATGACTGGGCGGATGGGTCTCTCAGGAGTTACAGGATTGCCTGGAAATTCTGTGTTACTTGTTAGCAATCTTAATCCTGATGTAAGGCTAACACACACGTGCATATGCCCCAGCTCAAACATAGTTTTTGTTTTAATCGTTTTTATTCTTTTGGAAAAGAAAAAAGTCACAAACCCACAAAAAGAATATATATCTTACATTGTAAACAAAAAAACCCATCCGTGTGTGTGTGTGTATGTATGTATGTATATGTATACATGTGTATATACGTGTGTATTTGTATGTGTGTGTGTGTGTATATATATATATATATATATATATATATATATATATATATATATGTATGTGTATGTATATATGTGTGTATATGTATATGTGTATACACACATATACATATGTGTATACACACACACACATACAAACACCCGCGAAAACCTCAGAAAACATATATATATATATATATATATATATATATATATATATATATATATATATATATATATATGCATGCTAATGTGACATTCATGTCCTTAATTAACCTCTGTCAAGTGCACTTGAAAACAAGGAAAGGGGGTAATTAAACATAGAAACTTAATAAATACAAATATTAAGTAATCCTCCAAGTTCGACTCCTACTGAAGTATTTGCTCAAATAAAGAAAAAGAGGTAAGGTCTTCACACCATTGGATAATTCACTGAACATGAGAGTCATTCCAACCCTGTAGTTATCAAGGTTTGTGTCTGCGCGTGTGTCTATAAAAGCAGTGACATTTTCCATTGTCTTCCTGTTACTTTCTGAATAGCTGGTAAAAGAATGTAAGCATCCTCAAAAACCACTGATTCTTTCAGAACAAAATCAGTATATTAAGTAACTGATTTTCAAAAGGAAATATTATAATACATATCCCCATTGTTAATAACCCATTACATTTTTACTATTAACTGAACTTGCCACTTTTTTCTTAAGAAGTTGTGACATGCAAAAGTATTTTGTAATTAATTGTAAATGTATAATAACATGACATATGGCCAGAATTGCCTTTATTACATTGGTGTACCAGACATTCCAGTTCCTTGTACTGTACTTCCTTATGATCTGGACTATCTGATACAGTTATGGCAGGTTGTATAAAAAGATATTAAACTTTCTAGTGCCAGAACAATTCTCTTTTCCCAATAAAAATACATTTAAATTCAGCCATAGATATATGCCAAAGCTGATTTTAATAATATTGCAGCCCCCAGTATCTCATTTTACACTTAGTTGAACTGCCAACTATTATAATTAAATTTAATTTAATTTAATTTAATAACATTTATATACCGCCCTTCTCCCTGAGGACTCAGGGCGGTTCACAGGGCAGAATAAAATACCAAATACAAACATTAAAAAGAGATTAAACAGTTGCCCTAGTTAAAACAATAGGAGTACAATTCTAAAAACCCCAAGATAAAATTAAGAGACCAAAGATAAAACAACCCCACCGATCCCCATCAGGCTAGGCCAGCTTGTACAAACAAAAATGTCTTGAGATCGCGACAAAAGGAGCGAAGATCGGGCGCCATCCGGAGCTCTACCGGTAGCTGATTCCACAGCTCCGGAGCGCCCACAGAGAAGGATCTCCCCCTGGGGGCCACCAATCGACATTCTCTGATCGGTGGCACCCTGAGGAGGCCCTCTCTGTGGGAACGCACAGGGCGCAGGGAGCTTGATGCCGGCAGCAGATGTTCCCTAAGGTACTCCGGCCCCATGCCATGGAGGGCTTTAAACACCGTTACCAGTACCTTGAATCTCACCCGGAAGACAACTGGCAACCAATGCAGCTCACGGAGCAGAGGTGTAACGTGGGAGTATCGGGAGACTCCCAACACAACTCTCGCGGCTGCATTCTGTACCAGTTGGAGCTTCCGGGTGGTCCTCAAGGGCAGCCCCATGTAGAGAGCGTTGCAGTAGTCCAGACGAGAGGACATGAGCGCATGAGTGACCGTGCACAAATCATCCCGGCTAAGATAGGGCCGCAACTGGCGCACCAGGCGAACCTGGGTGAAGGCCCCCCTAGTCACAGCTCCTATATGGTCTTCCAAGGTGAGCCGTGAATCTAGGAGGACTCCCAAGTTGCGAGCCCTATCTACGGGGGGTAATAGTTCACCCCCCATAGCCAGAGGTGGAATGTCCGAATAGACCCGGGATGAAGGTATGCAAAGCCACTCAGTCTTGTCGGGGTTGAGTTGAAGTCTGTTCCTCCCCATCCAGACCCGAACCGCCTCCAGGCAACGGGACATCACGTTGAGGGCATCACTGGGGTGGTTTGGGGTCGAAAAGAAAAGTTGGGTATCATCAGCGTACTGATGATACCCAACTCCAAAGCCACGAATGATCTCACCCAGCGGTTTCATATAGATGTTGAACAGGAGAGGCGAGAGGACCGACCCCTGAGGAACTCCACAAATGAGAGACCTCGCGGTCGACCTCTGCCCCCCTGCCAACACCGACTGCGAACGTCCCAAGAGATAGGAGGAGAACCACTGTAAAACTGTGCCTCCCACTCCCAGTCCCCTGAGACGCCGCAGCAAGATACCATGGTCGATGGTATCGAAAGCCGCCGAGAGGTCTAATAGGACTAGAACAGAGGAATGCCCCCTGTCCCGAGCCCTCCAGAGATCATTCACCAGCGCGACCAATGCCGTCTCCGTGCTGTGCCTGGGCCTGAAACCCGATTGGTACGGGTCTAGATAATCCGCTTCATCCAGGACCAGAGGGAGCTGATGCGCCACCACACTCTCAACAACCTTCGCAAGAAAGCGAAGGTTGGAGACAGGACGAAAGTTGTTCAATACAGCTGGGTCCAGGGCAGGCTTCTTGAGGAGAGGCCTCACCACCGCCTCCTTCAAGACGGCGGGGAAGATACCCTCACTCAGAGAAGCCGATATAACTGCCTGGAACCAGCTGCGTGTCCTCTCCCGGGCTGCATAGACCAGCCAGGAAGGGCACGGGTCCAATAAACATGTGGTGGTGCTCAGCCTCCCCATGATCCTGTCCACTTCCTCCGGAGTCACAGAATCAAACTCCTCCCAGGTGATATCGACAAGACCGCCCGTGTCCTGATCGTCAGACTCTGCCCAGTCAGAGTCCAGACCGGTCCGAATCCGAGCGATTTTGTCCGACAGATGTTGGTTAAACTCCTCGGCACGACCCTGCAAGGGATCCTCCCTCACCTCCTGATTTATGCTATCTAAACAATCATATGGTCTTAACCAATAAGAAACATGGCTAAATGATGTGAATTATATACAGTACTACAGTATAGAATATGTTGAAACAAACATACACAGTAACTATATGATAATTCCAGATTTACAAATTACATATTACAAAATGGTTGTCTTGTTATTCTGTGCAGGCAATCACACCAGATGGGCTTTTTATCTTGTTTGGTAAGTTTAGTTTCTATATACAAAAATACATAACATTCTCTTGAGAAGCTAATATTTCATGTTGAAATACAAATTGTAATTGCTTTGTGTTCTTAAAAATATTGGGTGACATCTGTATATTTGTTTATTTATAGGAACCTGATTCTTTTGTAAATAATAATTAGAATCTATCTGACTTGTAGATTTTCATATCTGTGTTGTTTTGTATATGTGAATTCAAATGCATTTTACTTTGCAGGTGTTTATGGTGATGTCCACCGTGTAAAAATCATGTTTAATAAGAAGGAAAATGCCTTAGTTCAAATGGCAGATGCAACTCAAGCCCAACTAGGTATGAACAGTGCTAATCAAATATAGTGTGATTGCATTGTATAAACTGCTTATTTCATTTACTTTATAGTAAACATTATAGTTTTTCTTTTTTCAAAAACAAACAGCAAAACTCTTAAGAATTGAAGTTAAATGTTACTGCTGCTTTTACCTCTGCAACAAGATATTGATTTTCATTTGATTAAAAATTCATTTGGTTTTTTTCAACTGAAGATTCTTCAATGTGAAGTTAATGCATGCTTCATTTGCTATACTTTATTAATTGTGCATAGTGATCTGCTTCTCTTGTAAATAATAACTAGAGTACACCTGATCCTAATTCAGAAACATTATAAAATGAAACAAACATGGTGGTGCAGTGGTTATAATGCAGTATTGCAGGCTGACTCTGCCCACTGACAGGAGTTTGATCCTGACCGGCTGAAGGTTGACTCATCCTTCCATACTTCCACGGCTGGTAAAACGAGGACCCAGATTTTGGGGGGGCACTATGAAATGGTATATAAACCTAAGTGCTGTTGCTATTGCTATTTTTGCTGCAAATAGCATACTGGAAATCAGCGTAGTTGAAAATTAGCAAAAAGTGACTCTAATATACTAACTGATTATTGGAACAGATCTTTTAAAAGTACCCCTTGGTACAGTATCTTTTTATTTAATTTTCCCCAATCTTAACTTCATTGTCTTAAATACTTCAGCCATGAATCATTTAAGTGGACAAAAACTATATGGGAAAACACTCCGTATTACACTCTCAAAGCATCAAACAGTACAGCTCCCTCGTGAGGGTCAAGAGGACCAGGGCCTAACCAAGGACTATGGCAATAGCCCTTTGCATCGCTTTAAGAAGCCTGGCTCCAAAAATTTCCAAAATATCTTCCCTCCATCTGCCACTCTTCACCTCTCCAACATTCCGTAAGTACGTCCAGATATAAGGAAGGCTTGCTCAAGAGGGCTGTTGTGTCTCCCTCCTTTCCTCTCAAGCCTAAAAATGTGATTTGTTGCCCTCTTCATCAGATGCTTGAGGGAATCTGCTGCATTATAGGCCAGTTCAGGATAGGAGTAGCTGACTTGAGAGGTTGGTCATGGCACACGCTTCTGAGTTTGTGATAGTGGCAAAAACTCCCACTTCTGAGTTTGAAGAGAACATTTTGAAAAAAAAGGTGTTTCTCATTACATTTGGGGCATCCAGAGTCCATTGTATTATTGTCCTGCCAATTTTATTACTAGGATATGATAATATTGCAAAACAACAGCAACAAAAGCAACAACCCTGAATTTATAAATTTGCACACGGGGTCGTTTTTTCTGAAGTTTCTTTTTGCCAGTAGCAGTTTGTTCTACATGAGAGGAAAGCTGTTTCTGAAATCTACTGGTATCTGAATCACAGAATTCTTGTGCCTGTTTATAAGTTGTAGTTTCGTGTGCATAAATTAAATAATTTGTAGAGTAGATTAGAAACATCAGAGTGGTGCAGTAATCACAAGAACCTTTTTTTCTTTTTTGCCCTAAATACGACCTAGCGCTGTCGCATCGCAATGTTGTACCATAAAATGTATTTATAATGCCACAGGCCTATAAAAAGCTTTAATTATCTGTGAGAGTTTTATTTGGTTACAGTTAGGGACCAAAGGGAAAGCAGTAAAAACTATTAGCTAATAAAACTAGATGAAAAATTAGCATATTAGAGATGGTAGATGTAGTGACAATCATAAATATTGACAGTCTTCTGTGCAAGACATATTTAGCCAGAACATCCAAGCTTGAGCATAATTCAAATCCAGCATCTTCTAACAGCAATTGCACTTGAACAAAATTTGACAAGTTTTTGAGAATAGAGATCTCACTAGATCGATATCTGAGGAAAAGGTGTGCAACTTCAATATCAGGCCAACCTGTACAGTTAGTAAGTAGGGAAATATTAACTTGGAGTGTCAAGTGCTCCTATGATATCAAGGGAAGCACAATAAGACATTTAAAATTGTTGCAATGATCTCATTCAAACATGGCCAGTAGTGTGTGATACCTTTTATACTAAACATGTAATGGCAAAATCTTAAGCCTTGTTGTAAATATTAAAATAGGAGAGACTGGTGGAGAAAACTTTAGGAATAGCAAAAAGTCTATAGGCCCCATTTGTAATCTGGGACTTTATCATTCTACATATCCAAATCAAATATAATTTGACCTGTTTCCCTAGTCTAAATATTAGCAGGGATTGAGTTGAAAGCCGCTGTGAGGCAAATCTGGGGTTATACCTTTTTCCAGGAGGCAAATGCACCTACAAGCATTAACGGAATAAAGGACCTATAGCAGAAAATCCATGTTAGTCTGTATTGCATTTTCGTGCTGGTTTACCCAGAGACACAGCCCAGTTCCAGCCAAAGGGGTACATTTGGCATGGAATGAGGGACATAAGGCATAGTGCCTTAGCTCAAGGTAATTTGACTCCTGCAAGAATAAAATTGTTTCCATTCTTGGCCTTCATAATCTAAAGACTATTGTTTTATTTTCAGAGGGAAATGTATTCATTTGATGCAATGACCAAAAAAAAAATCCTCTTGACAACTTTAATACTAACCCTCTATTGCAGGGGTCTTCAAACTTGGCCCTTTTACGACTTGTGGACTTCAACTCCCAGAATTCCTCAGCCAGCATGCCTGGCTGAGGAATTCTGGGAGTTGAAGTCCACAAGTCGTAAAAGGGCCAGGTTTGAAGACCCCCTGCTCTATTGTGTCATAAACAGTCATGGATTGGTGTCACTTGATGCACCTGATACTGTAATGGACCTCTGAATTAAAGTGCTATCTACTCATCCTTCAGCTGGCCCAAAACAATGCGGATAGAACATATACTGTCCCCCAGACCAGCATTTCCCAAACATGGCCATTTCCGGATGTAAGGATTTGCAACTCCCCAGCGAATATGGCCACTAATGAGAATGCTGAGAGTTGAAATCTATATATCTGGAAGTTGCCATGGCTGGCAAACATCGCCCTAGGCCAGGGGTAGGCAACCTCGGCTCTTTTATGACTCATGGACTTCAACTCCCAGAATTCCTGAGCCAGCTGACTCAGGAATTCTGGGAGTTGAAGTCCATGAGTCATAAAAGAGCCGAGGTTGCCTACCCCTGGCCTAGGCAATCCCTATCACTATACTGAACTTTTCTGAGTTAGTGCTGGAGGTTGTTTTGAACTATGAGCGGGCCAATTCTTACAGGCAAGATGATTATTCTTTCCGTAACTCACAAATCTGGAGGGAAAATATCCACCAATCTGCAGCAAGATTGGACAGAGTCTTGCTGGGTATCACTGAAATTCACTTCTCCGCTGTTCAGGGTAGCTTCTGGGAGAAAAGAGTCAGATTCTGCCTTGATTGTGCAACAAGCTAAATTCTGTCAAAGCAGAAAAATGAACTAGCTGGGTTAAGATGTCCCTGCCTCTGTTTGCACATGAGTAATTGAAACTGACAAATGGAGGCAACAACAAAATAAGCCCCCCCCCAAAAGCCCAATTTACATTTCTTATGTTCTGGATACTGCAAGGAGAAACAGCGGAGATGCTGCTTCTGAAAGTAAAAATGCTAAAGGGGAATAATGGGGGCGGAATCCCTTCTTCTTTCCCCAAATCAAATAGTTGTCCCTGTCCTTGTTGAAAGCCTGGAGAGGAGTTTTCAAAAATGGAGGTGGGGGTGAAAGATACGAAAGGCATTCGGAAAGCAAAAGCACCATAGGCAGAGCAAGAGCTGGGAGAGAAATAGCTGCAGTGCAGGCTGATTAGAGACCTGAGCAGATGGGCCATGCCAGCACATCCCATCACGCCTGGCTCCATGATAATTGGTAATGTTTTTATGTACCTTGAAACTGTATTTAGATATTGCTAAAGGAGGAGGCTGAAAATAGAATTTTTATACTGGTTCTGCTCACACTTGCCTTACTTATGGGCTGGCTTATCTAATGAGATAAGAATATCCTGAGGAAAAGTGGGAGATTGGTGTCATCAGCACAAGGTTATCTTATTGTTCAGTGCAAATGGGAAGAATATTTTTCTTTTTAGATTCCATGAATATTTGCTAACGTTGGGCACTTAATTCTATGTTACAGGCCTTCTATCACAGTGGATGACCTGAAGAATCTTTTTGCTGGTACTGGGTGTACTGTGAAAGCCTTCAAATTCTTTCCGTAAGTTGTACATTGTGTAAAGAATGCATTCTTGCTATCCATAAGGATAGGAAAAGATCATATGATATTGAATTAATATTGGTTGATCTCAGGAAGAGAGGAAGGAACATAGTTACATAAACTTAAAAGCTTGGTTGTATCTTTGAATTTCCTTTACTGAAATTAAAAGCATAGAACTGGGAAGCTGAAAAGAGTTTGCTTTAACAGAATTAACAGTAGCATGCTTTAGCACGGGTCATCAACCTGTGGTCCGCGGCCTGTTATTGGGCCATGGGCTGTTGGCCACTGGGCTGCGTGAGTGGCTGGCCAGCGCACACGCATGTGCACGCTTGCACCCCCCCCACTCGCACTAGCGTTGTGGCATCGCATGGGCACTAGCAATGCCGTGAGCATCGGGTGGTTGCTAGTGTTGCCATGAGTGTACTCCCCTCATGCTAGTGTCGTGACGTCGCGTAGGCGTTAGCAATGTTGTGAGCGTCAAGCGGGTGCTAGCATCGCCACCAGCAACCCTTCTCCCACTCAAGCTAGCGATGCGGCATCATGCCGGCACTATTGTCACTGCAAGCACAACCTCCCTATTCGCGCTACCATCACGGCATTCATGGGCGCTAGCATTTCCCGAGCATCTCATGGGCGCTCGTGGCACCATTCGTATTACGCACACAATCACGGCCCCATTTGTGCGTGCACGGCCTCGTTTGCACGGGCGCGTGCTCGCACGCATAAAGGTGCCTCCACCCCCCCCACCTACCCCCAGGCCGCCAACCCAGGCCGCCAACCAGATTCAAGGTGCTGGTGATGACCTATAAAGCCCTAAATGGCTTGGGTCCGGGATATCTGAGGGAACACCTGCTGGCATCAGGTTCCCTTCGTCCAGTGCGCTCCCACAGGGAGGGTCTTCTCAGGGTGCCACCGGTAAGAGATTGCCGGCGGACAACACCCAGGGATAGGGCCTTCTCAGTGGGGGCGCCTGCCCTTTGGAACCAGCTGCCAGTGGAGCTGAGGACTGCCCCCGACCTCCGGTCATTCTGCCGGGACCTGAAGACCTGGCTCTTCGAGCTCTCTGGCCCAGGCTGAGGATTAATTTTATTTTAACTGGGGTTTTATTTATACAGGGACAAATGTAATTTCTTTTTAAACTTGTTTTTAACTTTTGTATCTTGGTTTTTAATTTACCCTGTAAACCGCCCTGAGTCCTTCGGGAAAGGGCGGTATATAAATGTAATAAAATAAAAAATAAATAAAAATAACCCTGAAAGGTTGCTGAAATAGAAGAGGGGGGGGGAGAATCAGAAGTAGTCTTAACAACCAAGATTTTTAGCATTGTTTTTTCTCTTGCAATGTAAGCAGAATGAAGAACCTCTGAAGATTTTTAGAAATAAGTACTATACAGGCAGAATGGGGCATTACAAATATATGAACTTGTTACCCTTTTTGTTTCCAGAAAAGACCGCAAAATGGCTCTTATCCAATTGGGCACTATGGAAGAAGCAATCCAAGCCCTGACTGAGCTTCATAATCACGATCTTGGAGAAAATCATCACCTCAGAGTTTCCTTTTCTAAATCTACAATCTGAATCTGATGCATTGAGGAGTTCAAGGCGTTGCCGTTAAGTTCCAGTGAAAACTTTCAGGCAGAGACCATAATAGGCCAAACCAAGGCGGCATCCTTGAACAACGAAACTTGTGTGCGTCATGTGTAATTCTGTACATTGTAACAAATTGTGGGTTCACCTTTTGCTGTAATGGCAAATGGTCCTCCACAAATTTTTCTGTTGATAATCTTACCTTCTTTAGCAGAACCATTTTTTTGGTGGTGGGGGGGGGGTGATTTCAGGAACATCATCTAAGCTTTTATTCCCAGACAATATTTGTGTTCCATATCAAACAATGCGCTCGATGGAATGTTTTTAAAAATAATTTTGGCAAATTACTTTATTCATCAGTTACATCCAAAATATTTTGGTGGGAATAGTTTTTTTTTACCAATTAATGTTTTAATCGTTCTCTATTGAAAATATTGGAGGAAAGGCAGTGCCTTATTTCTCATTGGAGTAATGTTATGATATCCAATAAATTCTGTAACCCACACAGATAAATTGTCCTAAGGTGACCCTGTTGACAGTTCTAACTAGGCATTAAATCACGGTATGAGAGATAACTGTTGTTACTGTGAGATGAAGAGTAATGAGATATTGGAGAAAATGAAAGAAGAAATATGTCCTGATTTCAAAGTTTTGTACATTTCTTTCAGAAAAATAATTGTTTACACTCCTAAGGAAAAAAAAATCAGGTCTGTCATATGGTTTGACAAATTTTTAGAAAAATTATTTTTTTGGTAAGGTCTTGTTTAAACTTAGAAAATTAAGCCTCAAGGGTTTTTTTGTACCACTATAATCTCTAATACTTAAATCAGAATTACTGTGTATTTACTTAATTTCTTATGTGCCTTATTACGTGCTTATAAATGATATAATAGTTTAGAGTTTTATCTGAAGTATCTTTAACTGTATTGTGGCTTTGTGAAATTTTTCCCCTTTGTCTTTAGTTTTTAAACATTTGGTGATTTTAAAGATGTTTTTAAATAAGTAATAGTCAAACCAGATTTTGGTGCTTTGGTATAGGGATGGGTAGGTTGGGAATGAAGATAACTCAGTGCACCTGCTTCTAGGCCCCTTCACAATATTTTAGGGGTTGCAGTTGAGTGATGCCCTTGTTGGGCTTTAGAGAATGTTCTCAGTTTCCGGTTGATATCTAACTGTTGAGTTATTGACTCTGAGAATATTTTGTCTCAGGATTCTTTTCACCCAACAGCAATGGGCTTGTTGTGCTCAATGCAGATGGGCTTACATTCATAAATGTCAAAACTTCAGGACTGAATGTTCACTCCTTTTTGGAGAGAAAGATGCAATCTTTAACTATTTTTTGTGTGAAATATAGGTATACTCAAGTTATTTCTATGATTGTAATACAATGTTTTTAGAGGGGGTCTCAAGATGTTACGTCTACTGAAAAAAAATGCATTGTTTTATAAAATATTCCTCTCCGTCAATAAGGATGGTTAATCCTTTCCATTGATTTGAAAATGGAGACAAAGATTTTTTTTAAAAAAAAGAAATGGAACGTGACGATATGAAGTGTGCTCATTGTCGTTGGAAGGTTTGGTAGGTCAGATCGTTCTGTGAATACCAGCTTTTGCTTGGCAAAAAGAATTTCACAGCTTTAGACCAATCTCTAAACTCCTTTAAGCTGATAAAATTATAAGTTACTTTTGAAATGCAAGTTTCTTACTAACATTGCTGTAGCATGAAAGGATACGCAGTGAGAGACACTGGCTGCCTTAAATTTATATAGTTGTGCGTGGAAGATTGTTGATAATCACAGTTTGGACACTTGATTAGCATGTGTATGTTTTGTTTTGTCAACATGTATGTTTCTTCGTGTAAAGCTACATTAGTGTCCAGTGAGATCTGATCCCATTTTAGCTATGACTTGCAGCTATTTGAAAATAATAAGTCTATTATTAAAACAAGCCAACTCTAGAGCAGCAACACATTTTTCTTAGTTTAGCAAAGTGATTGAAAGGAGTGCCTGATTCTGGTATGGCACATGAGCCTTAGTATTTCCCTTCCATGCTATCAATTTTAACGAACCACGGCTCTAAGTATATTCAGGACGACAGCCCCCTAAGCCATTAAATAGCTTCTTGGATTAGAGAACCAGTAAATTTGCCTTGTATTGTAACTTGCTAAGTTATTTTTAGGCTTGGTCACCATGTGTTTAATGCTGCTACAGAGAGGGACTTGATGAATGTAACTGAAGCAGGAAAAAATGAGAGTGAGCATTAACATGTACAATATCAAGAGTGTTTTGTGTGTGTGTGTGTGTGCGCGCGCATGTTGTATGTGAAATACCTTATGTTTTATGCTGATAAACATTGCAAGCATTTAATTTATTGATTTTACTAATCTTAAAAACAACTTTGTAGTGTTAAGGGAAATAAATGGTCAATTTAAGATTTAAAAAAAAAATACCATAGTTCCTATAAAACTTCCTACTTTCAGTCTTGAGTTTTTAAACCTACAATTATAGTTACATGCTGGCAAATGTTTTGGAATTTGTTTTGGATATATTCTTTTAGTGAGGTCTCATCATAATTTTATTATATTCTGTGCAAATCATGGTTGTAGTGTTTGTGTGTTTAACATTTTGAGTTTGGTTTTATGTGTCAAGCTTGTTTTTTCCATGAGTTGCAAATATAAGAAAAGGCAGTACAGACTTTGCGTTTAAAACAGGAATTCCATTTATAGCAATAGTTAGCTTAGTTTTCTCCTGTGGAATGTTTTGGAAGGCAACCTCTTGAATTTGGATTAAGATAAAAACAGATACTACCATTTTCTTGTCCTTTTATTCGTTTGCTGTTGAACATTAGCAACAAATGTTATCATAGAATAGCAAGTGACTTAATTAAGGATGTGGTTATTGGGTAACATGGTTGTTTTTTTTTGCAGATATTGCCTTATCAAGCACCCGAGTACAGGAAATTAATTTTTCAAATTATTTGTTCATTCTCATCACTTTTTGTTGTTTTATCCTTTATTTTCTCTTAAGCTGTAAAGCTCTGTGGCCCTTACAATTCCTTTGGAAGTGCAGTTGAAGTAACAATCTTCCTTGTTAGGCATTTTTGTGACCTCTAGTATTTGGATTGAAGAAGGTAATTGGTTTTTAATCAATGTATAGAGCATATTTATACATAAGAGCAGTAGCAAAGGTGCCCTTTTAGTAAACTGATTAGCGCCTTTTATGAAGAGGGATTTGCAGTTCCATAAATCAACATTTGTGATGGAAATGCTTTCTAAATAGGGAATTGCAGCACATTCTTCATCTGATAACAATGCATCAGAGCTAAAATGCCTTCAGAAACAACCAGGTTCAAACCTCAGGGCTGTAGACGGGCTAATTTGAAACAGTAGTGGCTCAAGTTTTCAATCAAGTAATTACCCACAGTCCTTAGGATTCTTATTCCTAGAGGTAAAGCCATCATAGTTTAACAATGAAATGCAAACCGGATATCTTAGACCAGAAGTCCCCAACCTTTTGGGCATCAGGGACCGGTTCCGTGGAGATAGTTTTTTTCCACGGACCGGAAGGTGTGTGGTTTTGTATGCTGCCTGCTTGTTTGTGCGGACCGGATGCTGCCATGCCGCGGCCAGTACTGGTCCATGGATTGGGGGTTGGGGACCCCTGTCTTAGACTATAAACTAGGGGGAAAAATAGACTTATTTTTTTTCTTTCAAAACTGGCTCAAGAAGGATAACTGCAGTATGCCGGCAGAGCTGCAATCTCTTACAGTGTCTTCGTACCATGCATTCTGTCTTTAGTAATAATTGATATATACATGCCCAAGTTTTAGTATGGTTTAATTTCAGTATTGCCCTATCCAACATATTTGCAGGTTTCCGAATGTCAAAACAACATTAATTTGAAGCCTTGCTCGAAGTTGGGGTGCCTGTCTCTTTTCTCACCTTTTGTACTCTGACTGTGTTTGTAGGATACTCTGTAGGCTCAGTGTGCCTATATTTTCAAAAGTAGCCTTGAGTTGTCTGTGTCGCACCTCTTCTTCCAGACTAAAAGGCTCCACTTGCAATGGATACTTACTCTAAAGTTTAGCACGTAGGGGGCATTTTGTGAACCAATTCCATTGCTGCCTATTTAAGTATGTCCGAGTAAGACCATAGTGGTACTTCTGGGAATAGCAAATCTGAGCTGTGCCATTGCAGTCTTCATCTTGTTACAAATATATAATATTGCTATTTTCAAAGGAGCAGACCTGAGTAGATAACTCTTATTAAAGCCATTTTGTTTGCCTTGACACTTTTGTGGACTGGTAATTTTAATTATATAACTGCCAGAACTGAATTATTGTGCTGAAAACTGTTGAAGTTTGCACAAATGCGTTTTTTGAAGCAAACTCCTAATTGTCTTTGCAAAAATATGTATGTAGTCTATGAAACTGTTCTTCATTTTTAAAGCAAATTGTTAACAATTAGGAATTATTTTTTAAAAAACAAAAGCTTCTTTAAATCTTAATTTCAGGGTTTTACAAAGAAGAAAACAAAATGGGACCAAAGTTTATGTGCCTTCAGTAGATTCTGTATTTTTTTTTCTTTGCTATCTCTCTCAGTCTTTAAAATCAGTACTCTTGTGTTCAAGGAAATGTGTATTTATATAGACTAAAATACCAAATGACCCATGAACATATAATGACCTTACGTGCAGTTGATTGCTTACTGTTTCAGTTTATAAACTCTTTTGCTGTCTACCATTGTAACATGAACCATGCCGCACCATATAGGAGTTCAAGACATCTGGCTTTACAGTTCTCACAGTTAAGTTTTAACCTGGAAAATAATAAATTAGTAAGGAGGATACTTCATCCTCATTTTATAAGGGAGCTCTTGCAGAAATTCCCATTCTTGGATTAATGTGCATTATTAATTAGTGAGGATAGGAGGAAAACAATCCAGTCACTTATACTTTTAATTCATCTCTTTAATTGTGTTTTCATTCTTCCCCAATTCGATCTCCAGTTTCTGGAGGAACAATCCTCCCACTTTCTCAAGATACGGTTGCTGACCAAACAAAATGTTGCATTAGAATAGATTGTCACCTCATTTGCAATGACCAAAGATTGCTTGCTCTGGTTTTACTGAAACATCTTGCCAGTTCTGTCCTTGAGGTATTTTTCTTGAAAGACTCCGTGTAAAGTGGCCTTTTTATGTGATTGTGGGTGATGAACAGACTAATCAATGAAACGAGAGACAAGATTTTCTAAAAATGTGAACCAAATAAAATGATCTGAGGGAAGGGGGTATATTTAGACAAATAAAGGCACACAATTACAGGAGCCAGACATTCCCTAATTTTTCATGTGTTCACAAATCCCTTTTTAAGTTTGTAAAAATATTCATCTAACACAAGAAAATGCTGTAAATATTTGTAACAACATTTTTTTACCTGGCAAAAAAAAAAGGTTTTTGGGAACAAGTATAAAATGGTTTTATATTATTAATAAAAAGAACATCAATTGTCTTGTATATTTTGATAAGCAACAGTACCAGCTTTTGTTTGTTAAGCAGCTTGTGGCATTGGAAGGGAGAAAGGATTCCGTGTTGTTGAGATGACTTGATGTTATAAATGCAAAGAAGTTGAAATATTAAAGAAACCTATTTTCTAACTGTGTAGTGCATGGTTAATTTGAATTTCTGTACACTGCCGTTTTATTCCATTTCTTTTAAGTTTTGTGTACTTGCTGATTATTACTTGAGTATCTACCTAACTCTTTTTCTAAAACTCTAGTTGTAGCATGCCTCTTAATAAATGTCATGACATCTGTACTCTCAAATTTTTCTGCGTTCTTGTCTATTACTTTAGATTTCCCTTTTTAATTGTTACGCTAATGTCTGTCTCTTTATTTGTGTTTCTTTCTTCTATTGGCCACCTATACTTGCTCTCTTTGGATTTTGTCTCAAGTCTTTGATAATCATGTTTTCACAAAACCACCTTATAAAAAGTAATATATAATATAAGACAAATAATTTACTGTTTTAATTTGTTCTGGGACAAATACTTTTAGAAAAAAAATAGTTATCCAGTTTAGTTCACACGCCATCTGAGCCTACTTAACCGCTATAACAGCAGATAGGTCACCCGTTACAAGTTATCACTTGCCACCTGAAGCCAGCGAACATGAGAAACATTTTGCCTCCAGTAAAATATTCTGAACTGTTTAGTCCTTGTTCATTTCAGCAAGTCAGAATTCCATCACCAACCTCTTAACTCTAATCTGTTTCATTTGGGGCAGTGGCTGGAGGAAAATAGGGCAAATATTTTCTTTGCATTGACATTTAGCGAAGTCCCAACAGAGATTATTTTATATTCTTGTCCCTCTCTCTTTGGACACCAGATTGGCTTGCCATTCCGCTAGTCCAAAGTCATGCTATTGTATTTGCTGTAGACCGATGCTGTGTAGTTAAAGCACACAAGAATAGCTGATTAATTTATTATATGAATATTCCAAAGGTCATGAAAGCATTTGCAAAACTGTTAACAGTGACAAGCTAGCTAGGAATTTATCAAATGCCATTGCATTATCCAGCTGTGGTCACAGGAGACTGCAATGATGACATATGTGGAGTGACATCGTGCCAATGCAGCAATTACATAAATCTCTCCCATTTGTTTGTCCCCTGGCGCATCCCATTATCTCTTTTCTCAACATTTTTATGTGTCCAAGCTCTTGCACACAGACCCTAATCACCGTTTAAAAGTAGCCTTTGCTACAAATGTGTTAATGCTTATTTCTTTCCTAATTCACTAGTTGTAACTTGACCTTTGAAATTCTACTTTAATTTGAAATTACTAGGTAACCCAGTCTTCGCTCATTCTACCTAAGAGGCTGACTGAGGATGACATCGGAAAGGGCTTTTTACAGCATCCCTGTGAGGGAGATGGGCAATTCAAAAATTGTGATAAAATAATAATTCCAAGCTCTTTGGAGAAGGAGGAAAGGTGTGATATAAATATCAAGAACTGGAAGTTCAGAGTTGTGCTGAAGCATGTTCAGCATCTTGCACTCCAGATGTTAACTTTGCATTAAGAAAAGTTAGGGATGGTGGGGGGAGGGAAAGCTAAGCATGATGGGGCAATAATTACACTGCACAAGAGGTTCCTGATGAGAGCGGGCAGTGATGTAACAATTGCATCCGGCTTTCATAAGCTGCCCAGTATGTTCCAGCTCCTTTAACTTGTGGGAAAGCTGTGAAAGTTTTGCAAAGTGTAAAAGAAAAAAAAATGAAAAAAAGAATAAACCTCTATTTTCCTTTTGTCAATGTTCTATGACTAAGGTCCCTAAATAACTTCCAATGGTCTACTGGATATTATATGAAAATGGGGACCGGGATTAAATTGCGATGTTGGATCATCCAGTTAGAATGCATCCACTATTCTTCTGCTAATTCTGAAGTAGTAATGTTAGCTTTAATGTTAGCCACCCACAGTTCACACACACCTACAAGCACCCTCCTTTCTTGGCTCCTCTGTGCTCGTGGGCCCTTCTTGCATTCGCATGCACCCTATAATCATAGTTGATAAGCTTCCCTGCACTTGCATGTACATCCACCAGCACCTTCCTTTCCAGGCCTTTCTGCACTCCCATCCATCCATGCTGTGCTTTCTTTCCCCAGTCCCCTTGCGTTCTCACACGTGCACAGATCCACCAGCAATCCTTGCTGCCCTTCCTGTGCTCACGAGCACCATGGACCTTCCCAGCGTGCACCACAGCACCCCCTCCACCAATTTGAGCATTGCCTCCCTCCATTCTCCCCCAGAGCAGAGCTATCTGCACACCATACCAAGCCCAATTCAAGGGCAGAAGACAGATCTGATTTAAAACAAAGCGGATGTGTGCCAGAGAGGAAGGGGTTTATGCCACTTAAGGGCATATGTTACATATTTATAATGATTAGAAAATAAGTAAATCCATTTTTTTTCTGTTTAGGTAAAGAAATATCTCTGAAATGATGACCCAATAGGTCACAGGTTGTTTAGTAGTCAATTGGAGATTTCAGGTGCATGGGGGGGAGGGGTTCTAGATACTGGGGCCTTTTTCTGAGTGACCTCGGCTGAGGTGGTAGAAAATAAGAAGAGACAACTGGACACTTCTGCAATACAGCCCTTGTTCCGACAATAGCTGAATTGATGGACACCATTTTTTGAGAAGAGGACAACACCATGGTTTCTCCTTTTAGTTCAGTTGTTCTAGCCTTCATAAATTATTATACAAGTTTTGGCACTTTCACTACATCTACAAGTCGAATATCGGAAGGTAAAACTGATGAATTATCCTGTTTTTGCACACATGTGCTTTTTGACCCAACATCACTTTGAATAACCTCCGGAGAGACAAGGAATTCTCTGTGAGAAAGTCGAATAAGGGATATTTCTGTATTTAGCATGATTGATTGCCTCTGTTGATAGCTAGTTTGGTCTAGTGCAGGGCTAGGCAACTTCAGCTCTTTTATGACTTGTGGACTTCAACTCCCAGAATTCCTGAGCCAGCCACGCTGAGGGGAAAGGGAGAGGTTTCCAAGCTGAGCCATGCTGGCTCAGGAATTCTGGGAGTTGAAGTCCATGAGTCATAAAAGAGCCAAGGTTGCCTACCTCTGGGCTAGTGCTTAAGGCACCAGGCTAGAAAGTGGGAGGCCATGAGTTGGGCCAGTCATTCTCAGCCCAACCCACCTCACAGGGTTGTTGTGGGGAAAACAGGAGGAGGAAGGTGCACCAGATATGTTTGCTGCCGTGGAACTATTTGCAGGATTCAAATAAGTAAATGGAAGCCATTTCCCAACTTGGTCTGTAAGAAAAAGAAGCCTCTTTTACTAAAGCCAAGTGGTTACAGAGTAGCAAAGCAGGATCTGAAGTTTTGCACCCAAAGCATCTAGTTAACTTTTCCTTTCTCCCCACCTTTCCCTTGGTTATCTCAAAGTATCCAACTACATTCAGACAAATTGTTTTGGTAACAGATCCTGGGCTTGGAGGGCTGGATGGTGGCACATTCCATTCCATGACCTTGGAACAGCCGCTGGCTGTCACAGGATGGAAGAGCTGTAGTTTTGATTCCCCTTATTCCAACTCCCCTTCACCTCTCCGCAACTCCCTCCCCCTATGATTTATGGCAGACTGGCCTCTGGCGAAGCGTGACTGATGTGGCAGGATGACAGCCCTGACACCATGTGTCCTATTCCCCATGCTTTTGATCAACACCTGCTTACCTGCTGCCTTGAATGAATGAATGAACCTTTATTGTCAAAGTACAACCATGTATACATTGAAATTGGCTGAGCCTTCCTTCGTGCCCCCACCACCACCACAACTCACAGTGACAACAAACCCACCATCTTGTTACACCATGTGAGCTAATTGCCTTCAGTTTCACCAAACACAAAAGATCAATATTGGTGTTGTCTTCAGAGACTGAGAGATAAAGACATCCTAGTGAATATATACAAGAGTGGCATTCTGCCCCACTACAAAATAAGAGGTCATCCAAAGAACATTGAGTCAAATATAGTTCTGTATTATTTTTTTAAGGTGAAAACATACTATGCCTCTGCTGCAGATTTTAAACAAAGGCCACTCGTTTAATCAGTTCAATGAACAGCCTCTGAACCAATTGGTTGCAGTAGATGTACGTGCTTTTTACCTGTACGTAAAAAAAGGAAAGGAATGCCCTCTAAAGAAGGTGCTGTAAAGCTACTTCCTTGTGTCTTTTCAAATTCTATTTTTCCATTACTTTTTTCCTTTCTTGAAATTTTTACCTTAATAATAATAATAATAATAATAATAATAATAATAATAATAATAATAATAATAAAGTTGGAAGGGACTTTGGAGGTCATCTAGTCCAACCCCCTGCTCAGGCAGTAAACCCTATACCATTTCAGACAAATGGCTGTCCAGTCTCTTCTT
This sequence comes from Vipera ursinii, assembly GCF_947247035.1. Taxonomy (NCBI): domain Eukaryota; kingdom Metazoa; phylum Chordata; class Lepidosauria; order Squamata; family Viperidae; genus Vipera; species Vipera ursinii. The sequence continues at coordinate 207,195,512 of NC_139513.1, forward strand.
AAAAACTTCCAGAGTTGGAGCATTCACCGCTTCTGGAGGCAGGTTGTTCCACTGGTTAATTGTTCTAACTGTCAGGAAGTTTCTTTGATTTCTTTCTTTTTTTTGTTTCTTACTTCATTTTAGTTTCTCTTAGTTTTTATCTTTTTAAAAAAAAAAACAACACCTTTGATGAAATTATATATATAAAAACAATGATTAATTGAGGAAATGGGTAAAAAAATATCTAGTGAACCTAACTGAAAGACAGATACATTAAAACTATGCAAGAGTACCTTTCCTATTTTCTCCCCTATATTCATGTGTAACCAGTGGTGGGATTCAAACATGGGAACAACCGGTTCTCTGCGTGGGATGCCGCTTCCGGAAGTCCACTCTGGGCCTGGGCATCAAAATATTAGCTAGTGGTTCTGCCGAACTGGTGCGAACCGGCTGAATCCCACCACTGTGTGTAATTGTTCTGGAGGGCATCATTTTCTAGACTGGCTAAATTTCAACTCGCAGAATTTTCCATCTGTTCAAAAGGATTCCAGAGCAGCTTACGATGTTAGAAACAGCCAGCAATTTCTGCTATTGGGCTTCTAAACTTAAAAAAAAAATCACACAAGAGGAATGAAGACGAAGAGGGAAAAGGAAAACGGGTCAATGGTTAGTGTTTCATACAAGCAATCCCCGATGTATGGCCATCGTTGGGACCAGAATTTCCCCTGCTAAGTGAGTTGTCCCCAATTTGATGAACTTCTTTTTTTTTGCCGTGGCCGTTAAGGGAATCATTGCAGTTGTTAAGCAAATCCAGCTTCCTCTTTGCTTGTTGGAAGTCAGCCGGAAGCGCGAAGACCAGTTTTAAGTCACTTTTTTTTGGGGGGGGTGCCATTGTAACTTTGAATGGTTACTAAACAAATAGCTGTCGGTGGAGGACTAGCTGTGCAGGTGCGTATTGCTGTATTGAAATGTAATATTCCTTTAAAAAATAACGACAGTAAAAAAGGAGAGTAACTGTCTGAGACTTAGGTAACTGAAGTATATCTTCAGAACAGACACTGGGGTCCCACAGATAGCAGGTATAACAAGGGAAAGGACCATTTCTTGCTTTTAATTCTAAAGGCTGAAACAATAAGTGTTAAGGGAGCCTATTAGAAGTCTCTATAGTTACAGTTCCTGCATCAGCATCATTAAAAAAAAAACCCAACTCTCCAGGCTCTGGGAGAGAGAGAGAGGAAGACCTCTGGTGTAAACAGAGAGGAGGAAATTTGAAATGTGCTTACAGAATTCTGTCCCACGTTTTTTATTTGGACACAGTGTGTTTAGATGCTAACTTTAGCCACGTATCCTTGTCTTAGCTTTGCTGTTTGTGTCTGGCTTTGCTTAATATTCCTATGTACTGTAGCATCGCTCGCCTCCTTTCTCCTGTAGTGTGCTGGTTTCACTTGACGGCTATTTCTACAGTTTAAGTTAAATCTTAGCACAACAGCTGCATCATAACGGGTGCCGTATTCCCTTTGCAGTCAATGTTATTACAGGAAAAATGCTCAAGCATCACAATAACCACTGAAGCATTCGGATGGGAACAGAGACTCCAGCCGGTTCCCTTCCCCCCCACCACTCTTTCTTCTCTCTCTCACACACACACTTTTTCATTTCTATCTGCTCCAGCACACTTTATTGCTTATGCTTGCCTGTTTGTCTAATCAGCAAACCAGGAGGCGATTGTTAATTAATCTGATTACAACCAAGCCAGAAGGACAGTATTTGCTCTTTATTTCATGTGCACAATGGCAGTCCTCTCTCATCAGGCTCCACCGTTCTCATCTCAGCCCTTCAGCAGGAAGCAAGCGACAGCACAGCGTATAAAAATGAATGTTAAGTTCCATTGTGAATGGGTAATCTGTATTCACTGGGGCTCTGGGCTCACTTCCATTTATCTGAGTTAGAGAAGAATAATTTTTATTGCATCATCATCATCATTATTATTATTATTATTAATATTAATATTAATATTATTATTATTATTTTAAGAAAAGGCAACTGCTGCCCAAACCATCCGTGTCTTTCGTATTTATTTGGTAGCTTGCAGTGTAGACACTTATGCCTTTTTTTGTTTGTTTGTTAGTTTGTTTTTGCTTGGAAGAATGTAAAATATTGTATTATCCTTTTAAAGACAAGACTGTAATGTTTGAACAAAAGGTTTTCTGCAGATTTCAGTGCTGAAGCTCTCCTAAGACTGATTTCAGAATGACCAGTGTTTATCGGTGGGGACATCATAGGGTCATTTCAGCAAACTGAGAGTAAACCCCACTCCTTAGTAGCACTGATGTCGTTACCTAGCTTGGATCTACAGCTACACGAAAACAACCAAGTTCAGAGAGCACCAAGGGATCTTCCTACCCGCGTCTCAGATGGAAGATTACCAGACGTTTGTGTTAATAGAGGGAGTGGCATATACAGGTACCCCCAAATTAGTGTTAGCAAAGAGATTTCATGCTATACCGTACAATGAGCGTCTCTGCATTTGCGGAGCAGCAGAGGTAGAGGACCTGGCTCACATCCTATTTGACTGTTGTTTGTATAAGAGGGTGAGAGACAGGTATCTTGGTCTATATACCAAACAAATGACCCATTGGGATCCCCATATCAAAATAACTTATCTTATGTCCGGCCAGAACTTGAAAATAACATTCAACGTAGCACAGTATTTAAACAAAATGATCCGGTTAAGATCTGCATATGTGGGACTGATTGGGGTAGATTGTAAGGGCGACTCCGAAATATAATGTTACCATATTTTATCTATATCTTAAATTTGTATTTTATTACTATTTTAACTTAAATTGTATTTTAATTCCATTTTAAATTGTATTATATCAAATTCCATTTCGGATTGCTTTTATCTAGTTTTGGTGACGGTTTGTTGCTGGAACTTTGTACTTTGATATGGCCCAAGGGCTAATCAATAAAGTTGTGAGCAAAGTCAAATAATTCTGCTCCAGTGCAATATGTCACGAGTCACGACACAAGACGGTTGTGTTTCATTTCTAACAGTATTGATGAAGGATAGGAAGGCTTTACGGGATGTTCTACTGAAACTGGGGGGTTTAGCTGGTAGAAAAATAAAAGTTCTCTCAAACTTCTTTAAAAACAAACAAACACACCCCCAAGCAAAATATTGCCACCCACGCCCTGCCTGTGACACCATATCACTACTTTGCCACCTACATCCCCTTGTTTTTGGCTTGTAAAAAGGAGCCCATTCAGGAACTTCTCGCCAGAATGGGGCTGCAAAAGCTGTTAGCTAGTTTTCGGCCTGTGGAATTTATAATTCTTTACAAGGTGAAACAAAAAACCTCGAGGGGATAATGTCAGATTCATAACAACCGATTTTGACCACCAAGGCCAGTTGTATGGCCATTTCCTGTCATTACATGTACCTCCTAATATTCCTAAATTGCCACACTCGGCATCTCTTAAGGGTAACTAGGTTGGCTGAGGCTGCTGTGAACTGTAGGTGAGTAAGATAGCAGAAGCTCTGTTCTGATACAAACCATAGACCGTTTGTCCATGCGAATAAAAGTGCAGGGATCTTCTCCTCCTTGGACATTGCCTTATTCCCCCCTCCCCGCTTAACTAGTTCTTCTCCCAATACAGAAATCAATCCTTCCATTTAGAATTTTAGGCCTTGGAACTAGCGGTTTTGTAAGAGCTTCTTCAGAAGCATTATTTTATTGCTTTTATTTTTAAGCACACTTCTCATGTCTTTCTTCTCCTTCTCCCCTTCCTCCATCCTAAATGTCACAGCCACTTCTGTACTCGTGATGTAGATCGAACAAATCAAAAGCAACCATCCGAACTACAGGAGTAAAAGGCAGTCTGGTTATGCTCTCCAATGCTCGCAGCGGAATAGCACTTGGGTTTTAGAAAAAACATACCGTAACTCAAAGCGAAATGAGAATCTGAAATCCATATTTTTTCTGTGAGAGCAAAAGTTGGGCATTTGAAGAAGCAGAATAGAAAGTGTGCTGGTGATTTTGGACTTTGGTGCTGGGGAACACTGCTGAGAATACCACGGGATAGTTAAGAAAACAAACAAATCACTCCACAGCTACAGTATCATACTTCAGAGGCCTCGTATATCAGACACACTTTAAAAAGACCTACCTCTCTGGAAGAATCTATTATGCTGGCTATCTTGAAAGAAAAGAAAAGAGAGCAGCCAAAAGCAAAATGTATGGACTCAACTACAGTGGGGATAGGATAGGTCAGGGCGTTTCAACTTTTTCACCCATTGTACCACATTTAGGATATGGCCACATCCGAGTACCACCAGTTGCCTAGCAAGGTGTCAAAAACTTGATGACCAAAAAAAAACAAAAAAGGGATGAAGTACAGGTAGTCCTTGACTTACAACAGTTTGCTTAGTGACTGTTCGAAGTTACAAAGGCACTGAAAAAAGTGCCCCAGCAAGTCACAGCCGAGCAAGACACCTGCCTGCCCGCCCGGCAGCGCTCTTCCTCCTGTCCGAGGTTTTCATTGTTGTGAGCATTTCTGTTGAGGATTGGCAGCGGGGGTGGGCTGGGGGTGTGTGTTTGGTTTTTATTACCCCTGTCTGCTGGGTGGTTGCAGCAGGTTTTGGTCACTTCACATGACCCTGGGACACTGTGACCGTCATAAATATGCTGCAACATTCCAGCTGATCAGCGCTTCTTCTGGGCTCAGCAGAAGAGCCAGGATCAGCGCCGACTCCAGTTGGAGCCTGGCGCTGATCCTGGCGCTTCCACTGAGCCCTGACAGCCTCAAAGAAGTGCTGATCCTGGCGCTTCCACTGAGCCCTGACAGCCCTGCAGCTCCAGCCATCTCTCGCTCAGGCTTGTGCAGTGCTGCCACCAGTTCAGCTCATTCCCCTCCCCCGCTACCACTTTTCTAGGATGGTCACGTACCACCTGCTAGGTGCCAATGTACCACGGGTGGTACCCATACCACTGGTTGAAAAGCCTTGGGATAGGTGCACCATTCAAACCCCTGAAGGATAAGTTGGGGACGGATCCTCCTGGAGAGAAAATAAATCTATCCATGTGCTAAGAATTAGCACTGACTTGATGGTACCTAAGCAAGAAAGCAAGCTGTAATTTGTAGATTTATCTGGAACGCTGTTCCAGATGACCACCTGACTAAAACTAAAACATATTAATAATAGGCAAGGCCAGATTGGGGAGGCCATTTGTAACTCCCTTGTCTCACACTTTGTTGAACTACGTGGGGAATTCTTGGGTTTTGATACTCAGCAAAATCCTCGCTGGACCATTCAGGAAATGACAGTATGCCTCTGCAAACATTGATTGTAGGCAGATCCTTCTTGGACAGCTAGTCCTCAGATACCTACCTACCTGTAGAGAATAAGGGAGGTAACCCTGACAGAAGTATGTAGGAACTGTTACTTAGTCAAGGCGGCTGGAGCATTTTTTAAAATCTGGGAAACAAAATAATATTCAGAAGCAGTTTAGGCAAATGCCTCTCTGACTTCCTTCCCTCCAGGATTCCTGGAGGCAGACTTGAAAATTCTGTCATCAAAGCCTACCTCCATAAAGTGTAATTCTACTCTAACTGTGGAGTTGATTTTCCGCTCTCGTCTATTGAGTGTAGTTAATGTCGCCTCTATCTTTACAGGTAAGATTGTCAACATAAGCTATATTTAGGTACTGATTGTAAAAATTAAATGCAAAAGCTGTTTCCACACTTGTAAAGGGAAAGGAGGTTGCCAAAGGCAACACAAGAGATCCGTGAGCAAATTACATTAGAAGTCTCTAAGTTGTTTATTTGTGTTACATCAGAATCCCCCGCTTCCTTTCATTGGATTAGAACTGCACTATTGAAGGTGGGGTTTTTTTTTAACATACAAGGCAGTGCGTGCTGCTTTCTTGCTCAGTTTGAAAACTCTGCTCTAAATCATACTATTATCAGTTGCACCTTCTGGAGAAAAGGTTAAAGAGGCTAGAAATACTCCCCAAGCCTTTAAAAAGTCCCTGACCGTATTAACATTTTTTTGGTTGTTGAAATATCTATCTGAAAAAGGGATTACAGTACCCGCTAAAAGAAAAATCATACAGCAATGAAATGTATGAAATCATATAAGAAACCCCTGCGCTATCTTCTTTCTGGCTGCTAGCTGAAAGTAACTACTCCCCTTAGAGAACTTTTATAAAATGTTTTATAGATGGCATTTAGATCCTAAAAAGCTTGCAAGTATGTATCCGAATTATCAACCAAAATGTTGGAGGTGTGGTGATGAAGATGCAACATATTTTCATGTATGGTGGACTTGTAAAAAGGTTAAGGCCTTCTGGATAAAAATTTGGTGGAATATGCAGAAGATCTTCAAGCAAAGGATAAAGTTTTGCCCGCAACTCTTCTTGTTGGGAATAATCACAGATGCTACGGTTGTGGACACTAAGTTGATGTTGAATTTAATTACGGCAGCAAGACTTTTAATAGGTCAGTATTGGAAGAAAGAGGAACTGCCGACCATAGAAGAATGGACTTTAAAGGTTTCCGACCTGGCAGAGATGGCAAAGATCTCGGCTTATTTGAAAGATCACTCGCAAGAACGTTATATTATGGAATGGAGAAAATGGATTGAGTATATCCAGAACAAATATAGGGTTAAGAAGTTTCATGTAGCATTTGAATAAGTCTTCCTTCTCTTTCTCTTTCTTTATTTCTTTCTTTTTTTCCCCTCTATATATATTTAATATCATTAAGGTTTGTATTATCCTATACAAGCTAGAGAGTGATGGATTTTAGAGTTTATGGTTGTTAGTATATGGTTGTTTATGATTGTTTTTTTTATTATACCTTGTATTTAGCTCTGGGAAGTGGGGGGGGGAGGGGGGGAGGGGTAGGGAGGGAGGGAGAGGGGAGGGGGAGGGGGGATTGTTAAAGATAAACTATATGTTAAAACTTTTCAATAAAAACAAAAAAAAGAAAGTAACTACTCCCTTGTAAAGTCAACTGATACTCCTATCAGTACAGCCACTTGGATAGAATGACCCTATCGAAAAAATAGTTCAGAACTGAAAGATCAAGATACGGTATTTTGTGGTTTAAACCCTTAGCTGGTATCTGTGGGAGAGTTTACATAATGACTTATATCATATTTGCAACTGCCTTTTGGGGAGCTTCGTCCTTATTTTTTCCAGCTGCTTAATTCTGCTGAAAGGTGAGAATTTCTTTTTTTTTAATTGAAAAGTTTTACAGTACATTTTATTTATAAGAAAACAAAACAAAACCCCTCCCAACCCCCTCCAATAGTTTTTCCAATAGTCTCCGCTCCAACACTCTCAACTTTAGAAACGGTATCATTGATGGCCTCCTCAAAGGACTTTGCATCTCAAATCGATCCTATATACTGTATATATAGGACGAAGCTCCCCAAAAGGCAGTTGCAAATGTGATATATAGGATAAAAAGTGAAAACAGTTGCAGCCAGTTCCCAGCCTACTCATTTCAGTTTCCCACTCCAGCCGTGGGCAAAGTGGGGAATGTGTGTGTGTGTGTGTGTGTGTGTGTGTGTGTGTGGGACCTTCCCAGAGCTTCAATTCTGCAAACTATAAAAGGCTTTTTTTTAATTTGGCTGCAGACCCACGGGCAGCAGTTAAGCTGGTTGGGGGCTCACAGAAAGAGAAGCCACAAAAGGGAGGCGGGAGAGTGGCCCGGAGTGTGTGTGTGTGTGGGGGGGTACTTGAGTGGCGATGGGGAGCAATTTGGATGCCAGGAGGGCTCGGGATGGGGTGAGGGGGTCTTAAGGAGAGCACCCAAATCAAGATACGGTATTTTGTGGTTTAAACCCTTAGCTGGCATCTTTGGGAGAATTTACATAATGACTTGTATCATATTTGCAACTGCCTTTTGGGGAGCTTCGTCCTTATTTTTTCCAGCTGCTTAATTCTGCTGAAAGGTGAGAATTTCCAATAGTCTCCGCTCCAACACTCTCAACTTTAGAAACAGTATCATTGATGGCCTCCTCAAAAGACTTTGCATCTCAAATCGATCCTATATACTGTATATATAGGACGAAGCTCCCCAAAAGGCAGTTGCAAATATGCTATATAGGATAAAAAGTGAAAACAGTGAAAACAGTGCAGCCAGTTCCCAGCCTACTAATTTCAGTTTCCCACTCCAGCTGTGGGCAAAGTGGGGAAAGGGTGTGTGTGTGTGTGTGTGTGTGTGTGTGACCTTCCCAGTGGCCCGGAGTGTGTGTGTGTGTGTGGGGGGTACTTGAGTGGCGATGGGGAGCAATTCGGATGCCAGGAGGATGGGGTGAGGGGGTCTTAAGGAGAGCACCCAAATGGAAGGGGCAGGAAAGGTCGAGCCAAACAACTCCCCGCGCTCGGCGGGCCTGGGCGCTTCCTCCCTGCAACCCACAAAGGGTGACAAGCAAAGGGAGGAAGGGGGCGAAGGCAGATTGAAGCCGAGGGAGGAGGAAGTAGAAGGTGACCGCGCCTAGGCCGGGCTTTTCTCCTGCGCCAGGGCCTCCCGGAGCCGAAGCGAATCGAGGCGGGAGCCGGCGGCTGCAGGAGGCGACATGAACTCGGGGCCTGTCGGGGCGAGGCAGGGCCGTCCGCTTCCCGGCTCCCTGCTGCTGGTCTTGTGGGCGCTGCTGCTGCTGCTTCTGACCCGCTCTTCGGCGGAAGAGAAGAAACGGGGTAAGCCTTCGCCTTGAATCCAACGCTTCGGCTCAGGTTAGCGTTTAATTCGGAGCAGCGCTCCGGCTCCCCCACATCATCTTGGCTTTGGTAGCAGCCGAGGCCGGCTTCGGCGGAAGGTTGGGTAAATTACAGAAGGAGCCAGGGGGTAAATTTTGACGAAACGTTTGCTGCTTCTCTCTCCTCCCTCCTTCCTAATTCATAGAAATATTCCTCGCTACGGTTACGGCTTTTTCCCCCACTTGCTGTAAAAAGGCTGAGGCAAGTTATCCCAAGGTGGCAAAATAATTTTTGCCCCACCTGACGGTTCGAACAACTCGTCAGTGGAACGCCTTGCCTTCAGACGTTGTGGCTGCTCCCAACACTGGAAGTTTTTAAGAAGAGATCGGACAAGCGTTTGTCTGAAGTGGCATAGGGTTTCCCGCCTGAGCAGGGGGTTGGACTAGAAGACCTCTAAGGTCCCTTCCAACTCTGTTATTCTGTTACTAAGCAGGGCTGCATCAAGTCCCTGGAACAAGATGATAAAGCAACCCAGATGTTGACTTCCAGATGTGAAATCAAGGCCAGTCATCTGCTTACTCTTCTGCTGTCTGACTGAATAGTGCTGAGAGAGTATCTCTGGTCATGTGTAGAATGCACATGGATAAATGGCTCAAGAATGCATCAGGTGTCTGTGGTTTTGGAGGGAAAGCCCATCTGAGTAGTATATAACAATGATTTCTACTTTTTCATTACATTTCCCCACCACACACACACACATATTCTATTTTCCCTCTAACTTTCAAGCATCCTTCTGTTCAGTGAGTAAAAGTACTCTTAAAGAACACAACAGTGTCTCCCTTTTCACGAGAAGGGCCCTAATCTCGATAGAAAGAAACCCCAAATATAGCAATGGCAAACTATGTGGATTTATTAAATAAATAAATAAATAAATAAACTATGTGGAGAGAGAGGTGTTTGTGAAGCATTGAGCTTGCCCAACATCTCCAAAATGAGGATGTTGCCTTGCATGTGTGGAAGTTATTTTCTGCATGGTAAAAAGTGGGTGGAAGCCACCTAGTACTTCATGCCCAGTTGCAAAATTTTCTTCTAGATATGTTATGCAAAACTTCCCCAGTCTGCAAAGATTTATATGGGGAGCTTCCAGCAGACCCAGCTAGATCATCTAGCGGTGAAGGATGCTGGGAGTTGCAGTTCACTAACAGAGGATGCCAAAATTCCCTCCTTCCCTTGTTTCTTTAGGTGATTCTAATGATTCCTAGTGTGCACACCTTTTAAGTTGATACTATTTCCCAATCTTGGTGATTTCTGGATGTGTAAACTTCAAGTCCCAGAATTCTCAGCAACAAATATGCTGGTTGGGGAATTCTGGGAGTTGGTCCACATATCTGGAAGTAACCCAGTCTGGGAAACACTGGTGTAGGTCATCTTTCTTCCAAACGTGTTTCACTACAATTTAGCATGGATAGCCTTTTGGCATGCTGATTGCTGATTTTAGATTGAAGGATCATAATCCGTGCATTGTATTGTTATTAACTCTCACTAACATGATATGATTTATTCTCACAGCAGCCTTATGAAATAACTTAGACTGCGATAAAGCAACCGGCCCATGAGGGATTGACAGTCCTAATCTGAGAATCCCTTGTGTGTCAGTATCCCCTGCTAATTACAGATTGGGTGCATTTCTCTTAACTGCTTTATGAAATTAAATCCTTCATTTCATTGAGCCCAAATCAATGTACAGAACACTAAAAATTCTAACAATTGAAAGCATTTTATTCTAATGCGTTTTAAAATAAATGCCTGCTTTTTCTCTTCTTTGCTACTCTTTCCATGTTCACCCTGTTTTTTTAGGTTTTTCAGGTTTAGCCTATTCTTAGGGTACAGTCGGTTAATTACTGCGCCTAGAAGTCCCTCATCAGAAGTCTCTTTTTTGGGATCCTAAGGTTCTGTGGAAAAGTTTGAAAAATGTGGTCTAGGTTACTAAACAGATTATCTTCCCATCTTAATTTACCCCCCCCCTTTCCCCCCCCTTTTTGCAGAAAACACCAGAGATGTAATTTTTGATGTTTGTGCTACTTGCCATCCAAATGCCACATGTGTACAAAAAGATGGCAAAGATATCTGTGAATGCAACTATGGATTTATTGGAAATGGGAGAACAATCTGTCATGGTAGGTGAATATTTGCAAACTGCATCCAACTTAGAGAGTTCTACTGCAATATGCTTTTAAATATATTAAAAATGAAAGTCAGCTCATGGAAGCACAGACCACTGCCTTGCAACTAGGGACTACAATAACAGCAATTTTGGCCTCCCAGGGATGGCCCTAGTTTTAGCCAGCATCATCATGGGGTGTATGGATCAAAAGTATACTCTAAACCAGATATGTCAAACTCGTGACGTCACGTGACGTCGCGAGACGTATTGGGACTATTTTGCCATTGCTGGGAATGGGGTGGGCATGGCTTCCGGATGATGCGTCCGGATGAGCCATGCTGGCTCAGGAATTCTGGGAGTTGAAGTCCATGAGTCATAAAAGAGCCAAGGTTGCCTACCCCTGCTCTAAACCTTGAGCTAAATGTACAAGTATTCCTCAACTTACAATCATTAATTTAGGGATCCTTCAAAGTTAGAACGGCACTGAAAAAACTGACTTACGATCACACAACCATCACAGCATTCCCATGACCGTGTGACCAGAATTTAGGTGCTTGGCACCTGGCATGTATTCATGACAGTTGCGCTGTCCTGGCTCATGTGATCACCATTTGTGATCGTCCCAGCTGGCTTCCAACCATGAAAGTCAGTGGAGGAAGCCTGCTTTGCTTAATGTCCATGTGATCCACTTAACAACTGCAGTGATTTGCTAAATACAACAGTATTTGCAAACAGTGCCTTGAAATGAGGCACAACTCAATAACTGCCTTGCTTAGCAATGGAAATTTGGGCTCAGTTGTGGTCATAAGCCAAGGACTACCTGTGCCCATTTTGTTATGTAGATTCCCAGCAAATAGTAAGAATGAGATCAACCTGATCCATTGTTGTTTAAACATTGGAATTGATCCTTTAAGACCCATTTCCCCTTAACTCCCTCTCCCATATGTTCCTAAGGCAAAAACAAGGGCTGTTTTTTTTCTTTTCCAGGCACTGGGGATTGTGAGGGTAATTTGTTTTCCATCTTTGATCTAAAAAGTTTTTCTAGCCTGGGCTATTATATTGGAGGAAATGGGTCCTTTTTCAGAGCATCTGCTCTACACTCAACTGTAGGTAGTCCTCGACTTACAACAGTTCATTTAGTGACCTTCAAAGTTACCAAAGCAGTGAAAAACATTACTTACAACCCTTGCAGCAGCAACCTGTTCCCCCCCCCCATGGTCACATGTTCAAAATTCAAATGTTTGGCTACTGGTTCGTATTTATGACAGTTGCAGTGTCCCGGGATCATGTGATCAGCTTTTGAGACCTTCTGACAAGCAAAGTCAACGTGGAAGCCAGATTCACTTAACAAACGTGTTACTAACTTAACAGTTGCAACGGTTCACTTAACAACAGGGGCAAGGAAAGTCATAGAATGGGGCAAAACTCACTTAACAAATGTCTCACTTAACAACGGAAATTTTGGGCTCAATTGTGGCCGTAAGTCGAGGACTACCCGTATAGATCTTCGGCAGCCTCCATTCCCTGGGGAGGCTAGGAGGTAATGATGTGATTAGAGGGCTGATTATATATCTGGCAAGTTCAACGTCTGCCTGCCTCCTAAGACGGCTTTGCAAATCCTTCCTACGAAGCCTCTCTCAATATGCAGGTGTCCTAATAAAACTCCTCTCTTTCATTCATCAAAGCAGGCACATTTATAGGTTTACATTTCTGCTTCGGGAGCTGCTCCCACGGATCTCTGCACTGCCTATCCATGCACATTTTTGGATTTCCTTCCCCCCCGCCCTAGATCAGAGGCTATGCGTGGCTGCACAAGCAAAGACAGCTAGGAACAGCTTCTCAAGCTGCCACGGTGAACTTGGGAAGAAAGTGGCTACTTTCACCATTTGAAGAGAGGTGCTTTGTTTGTACTTCCTCGTGTCATGTCGTGAAGCCCTTTTGAAGATTTCTAAAATAATAATAATTTAATAGTGGTCTGTGCTCCCAATTTTAATTGGGCGGTTCACAGCAGTAAAAAAAAAATTACATTAAAATCAGTAAAAGGTAAAAGGTGAAGGTAGAAGACAAACGATGCCAAGTGAAACGGATGGAACGAAGGGAAGAGTCTCACTCACCCTAGCTTGATACATGTATATGTGACATATGTATATCTGTCCTTTGTGTCTTTATCAGTGCATACTTGAGGACCTCATGGCAGCGCGACACCACGCCATTAATGTTGTTAGTTTCTGGGCAAGATCTGTTTAACTTGTACATATTTTAATTTTGTATTTCATATTTTAAATTTTATGTTGTATAGTAAGCCTTATTTTAATTGTGATGCTTCTGACATGAATACAGGTAGTCCTCGACTTACAGCCACAACAACTGAGCCCAAATATTTCTGTTGTTAAGTGAGAAATTTGTTAGGTGAGTTTTGCCCTATTTTTCTTGCCACCGTTGTTAAGTGAGTCACTGTGGTTGATAAGTTAGTAATCCGGTTGTTAAGTGAATCTGGCTTCCCCATTGACTTTTGCTTGTCAGAAGGTCGCAAAAGGAGATCACATGACCTTGGGACACAGCAACGGTCATAAGTATGAACCAGTTGCCAAGCATCTGAATTTTGATCATGTCACCATGGGGATGCTGCCAAGGTGGTACGTGCGAAAAATGATCATAAGTCACATTTTTAGTGCCATTGTAACTTTGAATAATCATTAAATGAACTGTTGTAAGTCAAGGACCACCTGCAAATGGACAAGCAAATTCAAGATTGGAACTTTGGTAAGGCTTTGGTGATGGTGGCGGACATTTCTTCTTTTATTTACCGGCCTTGCCGAGGGCCACATTGCTGGTGTTTTCTCAGTGTCCAACATTAAAATGTTTTTTGCTGAACAAATTGCATGGTAATCATTTCTGGCATGCAGTTTTCAGCTATTTATTTCACTATGTCATCACTTCCTAAAATTGCCGCTTCTTCTTAGAAAGATAGGCAAGTTAATACAATATGGATCTAAAAATAGGGTGTAAGTCAGACTTTTGATGGGACAAAATTTCTGAACCATTTTTCATGCATTGTGGTCAGGATTTTAACGAGCCTCAAAGAGTCTCTCTAAGTTCAGTGAATGAAAGTTATTGCTAGTGCTGATGCTATCCTCATACATACACAGAAACATTTATTCTCGCCAGTCTGAGACATCAGTTAGATTGACAGGTGATGAGTTGTCTCGTATGGGGCTTTTCAACCTTTTTACCCATTGTACCACTTTTAGGATATGGCAGCATCCGAGTACCACCAGTTTGCTTTTTATTCCCCTGGTCTGCTGGGTGGTTGCAGCAGGTTTTGGTCACTTCACATGACCCTGGGATACTCTGACCATCATAAATATGAATCCGTTGCCAAGCATCTGAATGTAAATCACAAGACCCTGGAGATGCTGCAACATTCCAGCTGATCAGCGCTTCTTCTGGGCTCAGTAGAAGCACCAGGAACAGCACTGAGCTCCAGCTGGAGCTTGGTGTTGATCCTGGCGCTTCCGCTGAGCCCTGACAGCCCTGCAGCTCCAGCCGTCTCTCGCTCAGGCTTGTGCGGTGCTGCCACCAGTTCAGCTCATTCCCCTCCCCCGCTACCACTTTTCTAGGATGGTGGCGTACCACCTGCCAAGTGCCAATGTACCACAGGTGGTACCCGTACTACTGGTTGAAAAGCCCTGGTCTAGTATCATTTAGCTTATTAATCAAGAAGGGATTAAAATAGATGCCTCTTATCTGAACTGCAAGAGCCCAGTCACCACTAGATGGCAGAAAAGAGATGGAGAAAACTTTATTATTATTATTATTATCTCCTTGCTGCCATTTATGGCCAGCAAGATCTTTGTAACCAAGTTATGATATTCTTCCTGTCAAGCACAACCGCCTTGTGCTTTGATGTATTTATTTTACTTGTATCATGCGAGCAATCTAATACTCAAGGGACCAATGTCCAAGGAGGAGAAGATCCCTGCACTTTTATTCACATGGACAAACAGTCTGTGGTTTGTATCAGAACATATCTTTTGCTATCTTATCTTTTTTGAAGCTTCCCCTGTACCTGTGCTTGAAACAAACAGATTTTTTTTTAAAGATGCTCCCCGGTCACCTATCTTACCCTTGGGTCTTCAAACGTTTCCATACGTTTGCCTCAGCTAACAGTTTTTCTCTGGATCATATTTGTTAAGCATCTTGCACAATTTCCCCCCAAACTCATATCCGGTTCTTCCATTATCAACATTCACCAATCTGTAGATACGTCCCTATGACAGCTCAGGTGAATCTAGTTTATAATTTCTAACATCCGTATTAGCCCTTTCATTCATAATTAAGCCTAAACGTTCACTTCCCTGAACGTGTTTATCAATTCCACTTCCAAAAATCAGACTCTTTATTCAGATCTGTTGTATCATCTCCTTTTCAGTTAGTTTTGCAGTCTCACAATTTGCATAGTTTCATTTCACTTGTTAATTCATGTTAATTGTAACAAAATAATATTGCCTAGTTGCTCCAGATTACATGTATATATATTATACTGACACACATACACGGGATATTTTCATCCATTATTAGAGTGGTAGAACAATATTATTGGTCTTATTATATAATACTAGTTGTACTCTTTATTAATTTGATTAATCTCTGTTATATATTTTAAATATGTTGTCAGATAAAAATGAATGCCTTTCTGGCATTTGTGGAGAGCACGCTGTATGTCATAATACACACGGAAGCTATTACTGTGTTTGCCATGTAGGCTTTCAGGCCTCCAATAAACATGAAACATTTATTCCTAATGATGGCACAACATGTATAGGTAAGTACCGCAATGATAAATCATACTTCTTCTGTTTTTTTTTAATTTAAAGAGCACTTGGTACAATTAGTTTTGGTTTTCAGCTATGGATTGTTTTCACTGTGTATATTTTAAACTGTGAGCGAAACACATTTGTGTCTGATTCTCTTAAAGTCTCATATAATTAATAGATTAAACAGTGAATGTAGGGCAAGTTAAATTTACATCTGCAATATTTAGCAGAAACAGTAAAATGTATAGTATTGGCATTGCATGGATCATTCTTATGGAACACTACTTAGCTCTGCTAAAATTAATATATTATTTATTTTTTGGATGTGTCAGAATAAACCACACTAAGTGTATTCATTTCTTTTTCCCTTATTAGATCACCTTTCTGTTCTTAAGGTTTGCATTCCTCATCTGTTAATAACACATTTCTTACATTTACTGATTATCAGTTATGTAAACTTATGAAGTTAGAATATATTGGTTTAAAACTGCATAAAACTCCATTTAATTTAATTTTTAATTTATTTTTGCTTGTATTAGCAAGGAAAGCAGTATTTTTCTCACAATTAGTCTGAGTCTGCTACAGATCTGAATCCTGTAGGGGAGAGAACTATTCACATGGGAATAACTAAAAAAAATGGGAAGGGAATGCCATTTCCTTCAAAGTTGCTTTTCTTCTTAAGCAAGTGAAATTCTTCCAATTTTGTTCACTTGGTGGCTTTCCAAGGATTTGATTCTGAGGAAAATGAGACTTGGAGTTTTATATTTTCTCTCAAAGAATGCCAGTTGATAGATCTCGGGAAGTCAAAGGAATTGGGGAGAAGCATCTCAAATTTTATTTTTCCTTTCACTTTACTGCAGTTTTGGATTGTGGACCTCCACCTTATATTCCAAATGCTCTGTCAGCTCCTGTGGATAAAACCACTTATGGAAACCAAGTCCTTTATACCTGTCAGCCTAATTATGTCCTTGAAAGTGGGAACTCAACTGCGGTTTGCAATGCCAAAGGAAAATGGGAAGGTGCAGATATGGTGTGTAAAGGTAAAGAGAGCATCTGAAAAATCCATTGATAAATCTAATTGTTCCCATGAGAGTAGTCCCTTGTCAGTCTATTTGGGAAAAAAATGGTTCCTTTAAACCTCATAGAAATCAAAGCCAAATTTATATAATTCCAAGATTTTCTGTGTTGTACCTGCCCAGGAAAACCATACAATGCTCCCCAGGTCCCCTAGATATATATATTTTTAATTTACCTATTATTATTGGATTTTTAATCCGTCCTGTTTAATATATAATTTAAAGCAGTGAGCCTCTTACGTTATTCTTAATTTATAATAGGGGTAGAGATTATAAACAAAACCATGCGTTCAGTGCTGGAAACACAATTTTTCCCCATAGATGTTTTATGATAGGCGTGTCCAACTTTTGTAACTTTAAGACTTGTGGATTTCAACTCCCAGAATTCCCCAGCCAGGAGGGCTGGCTAGGGAATTCTGGGAGTTGAAGTTCACAAATCTTAAAGTCGCCAAGGTTGGACAGCCCTATTTTAATCTTGGCTGATTGTTGTTGTTTGATAGTCTGCTGCTTAGGCTAGTTAGCCTAAGTCCTAAGACTATAATGCGAAGGAGAGAGTTCCCCCAAATTTTTCCTAGAGAAGCAAAACAATTTGGAAGTTGACTTTTAGTTCAGTGTGCTGGCCATTAGACAGCATCTCTCTGTGATGTAATGATAATAGAGGCGTTTACCTTTCCTACAGGAGACAACCCTTCCCCATTGGCAGGGTTGAAACTGTGCTGCCTCTGCAGGTCAGAGATGGCATTTTATGATCTATTTCTTTTCTTCCTGCTCCTGGCATCAGCCAGCTGAGGCAAACACCTCACTCTGCCTAATGATAGCATCAGCTCTATTTATTTATCTTTATTTCTAAAAACAACTTTTACTATGTTATTTTAAAATTAATTTTAATGAATATCTCGTGGTATACTCTTTGGCTCTGTCATACTGATCCAGGCTTGCTTTGTTTTCATACTGTTTTCATATTGTGCTTCAGTTAAATTCTCACGGTGGTTTTTGTAAAGTAGAAAAAAAAATTAAATGTATATAAAAAAATCCCTAAACCTATATAAAGCACAAAATCTGTATAAAATAGCTAATGGGATTAAAACTGGATCGAAAAAGCTTAAGGGGAAAAAAAACCCTTTTCCTGGGGCATTTAAATATTAACTATAAAAGTAGCTGTTTTGATTTTTTTTAATATACTACAGATAAAAAAGCAAATAAATATGCATAAAGCATACCTTCTCATACTGGTTGTTATTGTTACACAACTACTCTGCGGCCTTTTTGGAATTTGTTTTTACTGATAGAGCCAGGGTGTTTTCAACTCATAAGCTTTTGTTTTAATGAGTAATAGTTCGCAACATTTAACTTTTTAACAATAGTTAATGGTTTATTGTTCCAAATATGCCTGACTGCGTGAACTGAAAATGATTCTTTCCCAAACATAATTCTCGAGAGTTCACTTAGCAAGATTTATTTGAACGAAAGGAATAGGGATGTAAGAGTTCCAGCGGGGGAACTAATTTTTCAATGTGGAACCAATTTCTTTTCTGTGTATATCAGGACATAGACTTGTTGAATCTCTTTCTCATAACCTTATTGTGAACTGAAGGCATGGTGGCTCCCTTTCTTGATAACAGTGAAGTCTACAGCTAGTTATTTACCTAACAGTCAATTGAATCTTTATCAGTCTGAGAACCAATTTTTACACAAGCTGTGGTTAATCACAACAGAAGTGAATTTCCCCAATACCTAATTATAGCTATAATAGAAGAGAGAGGACTGATAAAATATAACAGGCATTTCATAACATGGTATCTGAATATGGCTAGTGCTAAGCTACTTTCTTAAGGGACGCGGTGGCTCAGTGGGTTAGGACGCTGAGCTTGTCGATCAGATGGTCGGCAGTTTGGCGGGTCGAATCCCGAGTGCCGCGTAACAGAGTGAGCGCCTGTTACTTGTCCCAGCTTCTGCCAACCTAGCAGTTCGAAAGCATGTAAAAATGCAAGTAGACAAATAGGGACCACTATGATGGGAAGGTAACAGCGTTCCGTGTGCCTTTGGCGTCTAGTCATGCCGGCCACATGACCACGGAGACGTCCTCAGACAAGCGCTGGCTCTTCGGCTTTGAAACGGAGATGAGCACCGGCCCCTAGAGTTGGAAACGACTAGTACGCATGTGCGGGGGAACCTTTACCTTTAAGCTACTTTCAGAATATTTCATGCAGCTTTCTGAAACTTTATACCATTTATATCGAAGTAATGGGTATAACGGCATAATTGAGCTTCTGGAATCGAATCTCCTCTTTTGGAAACCTTCTGAGACTTCACATCCTAGCCCGGCTTTTAGCCTTCAGTTGCTTGGTAGTTCACACTGCCACCATTTCTACTCTTATTGTGTGCCTATCCTGGCAACTTCTCTCTGAACCTGCTGGGTGTGACAGTTACAGCTCTTCGTTTCTCTGCTGCCTCTTACGGTGACTAAAAGGTAAAAATGGAAGAAGAAAAAAAACAAGATTAGAAGAGACACAGCTTCTAGATGGTTAGAATGCAGTATTGCAGGCTTACTCTGCCTACAGCCTGGAGTCCGATCCTGACTGGCTCAAGGTTGACTCAGCCTTCCATCCTTCCGAGATCAGTAAAATGAGGACCCAGATTGTTGGGGGGGGCAATATAATAACATTGTAAACTGCTCAGAGAGTGCTGCAAAGCACTATAGAGCAATATATAAGTCTATTGCTATTGCTGTATTTCAGGCCACAAGATATTAATGAAGAAAGCAATAAATCAACTTGGTCACAGCCTGAGGAGGAAATAGAAAGGAAAGCTGAGTTGACCTAAAATATCTTATTTCTGTAAGAAATAACCAGAAGAGACAATAAGGGCTAAGAAGCACTCTGTTTAAGAAGATGGAAATTCTGTGCCTGAGCTAGCAGCTTGTGCAAACTGCAGACAGAACCTGTAGCCCATTTTCAAAAAAAGAGATATAACAGGTCAACTGGCTTGATGTCATTTAGGAGTACTTGTGAAGTAGGCAATCATGTTTAAACTTGACATGCACACATTAAACAGAGAATATGCCAATAAAGGAACATATACTGTATCCGTCCGTATGTGGTAGACACTATCCCTGCATTACAGAATCCACTTTGCCTCATGGTTCCTATGGATCACTGGCGTCTTTAAAAGGTCTCTGAAAATGCATCACACACTGCTTACCGTCCCTTAAATATACTTGAAGTTGTACTGCATCTGGACCACCTGTCCTCCCCCCCACACCCCATAGTGGCAAGTCCTTTAAAAATGTTGACAGCTCTGAGTACTGTATTGAATTGGTTGTAGTAGAAAGACACTCAGCAACTCAGCCTCTCTATCTGTTAAGCATGCTGCTTATTCTCTCTCTGTCTGTAAGGTAAAGGTAAAGGTTCCCCCGCACATGCGTGCTAGTCGTTTCCGACTCTAGGGGCCGGTGCTCATCTCCGTTTCAAAGCCAAAGAGCCAGCGCTTGTCCGAGGACGTCTCCGTAGTCATGTGGCCGGCATGACTAGATGCCAAAGGCGCACAGAACGCTGTTACCTTCCCACCGTAGTGGTCCCTATTTTTCTACTTGCATTTTTACGTGCTTTCGAACTGCTAGGTTGGCAGAAGCTGGGACGAGTAACAGGCGCTCACTCTGTTACGCGGCACTCGGGATTCGACCCGCCAAACTGCCGACCTTCTGATCGACAAGCTCAGCGTCCTAACCCACTGAGCCACCGCGTCTGTACCCAGTCTTTTAAATTCTAGCTTCATTTCTCCTCCTCTTTCCCAATTAATTTTTTTTAAGATCTCCAGTTCCAATTATTAAATCTTTTCTTCCATGTGTTCTTTTAAGTTCTATTTTTAAGTTCTGGAATTCAAACAGGACTGTGGTTCCCACTGACTAAGCGATAGTCTCAGTCTGACATGTTGTCCTTCAAGATATCTCCTGCTGGCTGGCCATGATGTTTTTGGCATGGAAAAGGCCTTTGCCTCAGCACTGATCTGGTTATGTCATTGTACCCAGAAGCTAGAAATAAAAGCAACTTCTAACTATTATCTTTGTTAAAAATGAATTTTTAAAAAAGAGGAAAAAATGTAGGTGTTTTTTTTGTGATAGATAGAACAATGGCCCAAAGTTGTATTCAGGATTATGATAAATGATATATTCATCAATTGAAAAGCAGCTATGGTAGTCCTCGACTTAGGGGCACAACTGAGCCCAACATTTAAGATGTTAAATGAGTGTTGACTCATTTTGTGACCTCCCCCCCACAATTGTTAAGCGAATTATTTGTTAAGTGGATCATGCAGTCATTAAGCAAATCTGACTTCTTCCATTGACTTTACTTGACAGAAGCTGGCTGGGAAGATTACAAATGGTTATCACATGATCCCAAGGCAGTGCAACTGTCATAAACACATGCCAGTTATCAAGTGCCCAAATTTTGATTATGTGACCATGGGGATGCTGCAAATACTGCAAAGGTCAGAAGTGTGAAAACTGGTCATAAGTCATTTTTTTCACGATAACCAAATAACAGAGTTGGAAGGGACCTTGGAGGTCTTCTAGTCCATCCCTCTTCTCAAGCAGGAAACCCTGTACCATATCAGAAAAATGGTTGTTCAATCTTTTCTTTAAAACCTCCAGTGTCGGAGCACCCAAAACATCTGGGACCAAGTCATTCCACTCATTAATTGTTCTAACTGTCAGGAAAGTTCTCTTTAGTTCCAGGTTGCTTCTCTCCTTGATTAGTTTCCATCTATTGCTTCTTGTCCTGCCTTTGGGTGCTTTGGAGAATAGCTTGACTCTCTCTTCTTTGTGGGCAGCCCCTTAGATATTGGAAGACTGCTATCATGTCACCCCTAGTCTTTCTTTTCATTAAATTTGATATACCCAATTCCAGCAACCATTCTTTATATCTTTGTTGCTCTTCTGATACTCTTCTCTTTGTTCCTTTTCAGCGCCATTGTACAGTCACTAAATAAATGCATTTCCTTAAATGAAAACAATAGTTAAACAAAAGTTTATATCCATTGGTAATTGTTTATCAGTGGCGTGGATAATGTTGGCGACATGCCTCCCTTCAGCCCTCTCATGACTCAGTTTTTGTGAACAGTCTTGGGAAGCAAGAGATGGAAAACAGAAGTCCCATTGCAGTGGCAAGGGTCTACTTATGTGAAGTCAATTATATAAATCAATGTAACATGTAGTTTCTTATTAAACTATTTGATATGCATTCCATTTTCAATACTCACATTTTTGTTTTATCTCCTTTAGAAATAGACTGTGGAAAACCACCGAGGCTGCCAAATGCAGACATTATCTGGGATAACGGCACAACTTTAGGAAGCACCGTATACTATAAATGCAAAGTTGGATTTCAGTCTTTTGGAGAACATAACTTTTCACAATGTAAAATATCTCACAAATGGGAAAACATTACTTTTGAGTGCAAAGGTAAATATATTATCTGTTACTTTTGTTCAGATATTCTTTATGGGTGAATAAAATCAGATATCAGCCCCAAGTCTAGGATCATATTTGATTCCTTTTCTGCAGCCTCTGGAGCCGCTTCTTACCACACGGCCCAAAATGGGTGACACAATCTTGAAAGAGTAATGCTGAAAACTGCAGCATATACCCTAACAAAGGTTAATATTTCGAATATATAAAAACACCCTCCTCCTCAATAGGAAAAAAACAGAAAATTCATTTCCCACTACATAGTGACGTGACCTTGCCCACATCCTGTCCATTGCCATGGTACCAGAAGGCTGCTTTTACCTCATAAATAAAATTTTCTTTCTGGGGAAAAAGTCTCATTATTATTGTCAAGTTGTTCATTCCTGATAACATGACCAGTAGTCTAGAATCAGAATGGTGGCATGAAAAGTACATTTTCGGCAGATGACTCTCATCCCCTCCATTCTAATGGCTAATTCATAGTTTCCATTTTATCTTTGGTTGTAGGCAGATGTTCCTTATCCAGACAACCATATTTTCCTGCCAACATTACATTAATTGTTTAACTGTTAAGCATTAACTGCTGCAGCCATCTACCCACTGAATATAAGTGTTTGCAACATGGAAGCCTTCACGTATACAAGTGTTCATACACTCTTTTCTCTATCACTTCACATGAAACCCAATGTAGCTTCAGTGCTGCAAACATTTATGCCGAATGTACGTGTCTAGGTGGCCAGTGCCACTGAAATGATACTGGTTGCAGGGGAGTTTTATTTGGTGGTTTTGAAGGCTCCAGGTAATAAATGTTTAAATGAGGCTAATATTAGGGTCAGGGACGTGGTGGCTCAGTGAGTTAGGACGATGAGCTTGTCGATCAGAAGGTCGGCAGTTTGGTGGGTCAAATCCCGAGTGCCGTGTAGCAGAGTGAGCACCTGTTACTCATCCCAGCTTCTGCCAACCTAGCAGTTCAAAAGCACGTAAAAATGCAAGTAGAAAAATAGGGACCACTATAGTGGGAAGGTAACAGCGTTCCGTGCGCCTTTGGTGTCTAGTCATGCCGGCCATGTGACCACGGAGACGTCCTCAGACAAGCGCTGGCTCTTCGGCTTTGAAACGGAGATGAGCAACAACTAGCATGCATGTGCGGGGGAACCTTTACCTTTTTTAATATTAGGGTCACCAGATCAGGGCTATAAAATTACAGACAACGGTGCACCTTTCATAGATATTATTCATTTTACTTACTGTCTTATTTCCACTTTATCCTTAAAAACCAATCCCCAAAGTAGGAAGCTTATTCTTGCCCAAAGCTGATTATATTGTCCAGTGGTGGTGAACCTTTTAGAGACCGATTGCCCAAACTGCAACCCAAAACCCACTTATTTATTGCTGGGTGCCGGGTGGGCGTGGCCCACTGGGTGGGTGTGGCTGTGGTCATGGAAGATTGGGTGGGTGTGGCCAAGGTGGGTGTGGTCACCTCAGTGTTGTTCATGGGGAGGGACACCTGTGGGGGGTGGGCAGGGTTGGGGGAGCTCCAGGCGTCTGGTAGGTGTGGCGGTAGGCAGGAGGCTCATCCTGTGGGAAAAGGTGAGGCAGGGTGGGGGTACCATTGCCATGGGGCAAGCCAAGGGCTGGGGCAGTTGCTGCCTGACACCATCGGCCCCCGTACACAGAGGCCAGCGAGTGTATGGAGGCCAGTGGTATTCTGTCAGCCACAGCCTGCCGGCCCCTTGACAGGCAGACTCTGGGGCTCCGCAGCCCGTCACCAGCAGTTCAAAGAAGCCGCCTCTGAGATGGATGGTCAGCCAACAGCTGAGGAGGTGATGCAGTGGGTCGTGCCTGGGAAAAGGAGAGCATGCAAGGCCAGGAGGGACAGGATGGAGGGGAGGGAAACCAGCCGTGCCGGATGCATTCAGCCACGTGGGATCTCGGCGAATTAGCAGGCGGCTGGTTGAAGAGGGACAGTTCCCACCTCCGGGGCATGGCGTGGGTGCCCACAGAGAGGGCTTTGAGTGCTGCCTCTGGCACCCGTGCCATAGATTCGCCACCACTGTTAATAGTCCATTGACTGGGAATTAGGGAGTTTTATAGTAGCGGTCTCTCCACCTTACCCTGCTTGCCACCGTTAGTGGGAATTCGAGACAAATTATAGAACATAGTCTAAACATTGGACTCTTAAAAAAGAATCCATTTAAAATAAAGGAATAAACCCTCATGATGTAGTACAGTATTGCCAACCGTATTACTTAATAAAAATTCCTTCTCATCCCGTTTAGAAATCACCTGTGGCCGACCTCCTGTATTGTCTTTCTCAAACATGATATGGGATGGATCTACTCATCCAGGAAGCACCGTAAAATACAATTGCGTGAAAGGGTTCTATTCCACGGGGACAAAAAGTCATTCTGTTTGCACCAGAAATGGATCTTGGGAAATGTTAGATTTAAGATGTAAAAGTAAGTGCTTAATGAAATCCTTAGTATGGTTGTTCTAGAAGTTGTGTACATGATTTATTTTACTTCCCTGTTACATTCACAATGTTACCGTGGGGAAAAAACTCTGAAAACAGAAGGAGAACAATATTTCAGTTATTTCCTGATCTAAGAACAGAAGCAATTTGTTTGAATTCCCAAATATCTGAGCTACAATTTCAAATTTTTGTAAGAGATCTTCCAGTTCCCCAGAATTCATTTACAGTCTCTCTTTCTCTGTCTCTCTCCCCCCCCGTTTGTGTGTGTGTGTGTGTGTGTGTGTGTGTGTGTGTGTGTGTGTGTGTGTAGCAGCTGGCAGCCCTTGACTGATCTTTTTAGATTCAGAAGCTAAGCTAGGTTAGACCTGGTTAGTGTTTTGATGGAAATTCACCAGAGAATTCTAGGATTTTGGAGCCCAGATTGTGAAATAGAAAAGACATCCTGAAAAGGAATTGCTTGGTTGAGTTCGTATTAATTGTCAGGAATTGAGCTTGACTTGAGGATAAATCTGTCTTTTCTTTTGAACTTCCTCAGTCAGCCAGTTTAGGAAAGGCAGGCCTATACAGTCCCAAATTAAGATGCATAAGGACGTAGTAATTTATATGTGTAATTCTAACAAAAATCTTCTTGACAAACAGTAGAACTTGAGGTGCATATTTAGAAAAAACCTCCCCAGAGCCTGATGCTATATAATATGTTGAATTATAAGAACAGTTATCAGATTAGGTTATAATTAGTTCTTTTTAAAAATCTATTTAGTAGTTTATAGCACTGACTCTCAAATTTTAAATAACAATATCCTAAGGACAGGGTTAATATTAATTTATTAGATTACTTTACACTGTGATATACTGTAGAGGGGACCACTAAGTTAAGCTACAGTGAAATGAAGTGTATTATCAGTGACACATTTGCCATCCCAAATTCCCCCCCCCAATAATTTTATTAAAAATTACATTTAAGAAACAAAGGAAATACAAAAAGCTAATGCAGAAATACACACACACACACGCATACAGAGAGAGCAAATATTGGAAGAAACAACTTCCCCCTTCATCTCTAGCAACATTAACATTTTATCACTGTCTCTTAAAATTCAAAACACTTCAACATTCCATATCCGACACAATTTTCTATAAACCCATCTCTAAATTTTCAATTGCCCTTATTAATCAGAAAGAGTCCACCAAGAGTTAACAGAAATAATAACTTAAATATTTATATTTCTCCACTTAAGCAAATTCGCCCCAACTATCTCTTCCTATATTCAAAGTACAACCCCAACTAACAATTAAATATTGTAATAGATAGTTTTACAAATGAATCCATTCCACTCTATTAAACATTACCAAAACTAACAATCATCATCCAATCCCTGTCAAGGAAAAAACCAGGGATAACAGGCCATTATTTTAATGGCAATCAGGTAAAACCAATTTTGCATTTTTATTTCTTTCCACCCGTGATCTTTAAGTCTCACCAATACAGTTCCAACATCTACTTTCTTATAGTATCTTTGCCTCTTTCAGAATTCTTGTCATCTTTATTAAAATCGTTATGGAGTTCCACTGAAAACTTCTCCCACAAAGTCCAGTCTAAAAAATAATGCGCATCCTTCTTTTGGTTTATTATTTGTGTATCTTTTAACATTTTAAATTCATAATTCAATTTCATTTATAAATCCAGTATTTCCATCTCTTTCTTAAAAGGTGTAGTTTTTAAATCCACCTTAAAGTCCATTTCAATTTCACTCAGTAGGGTTTCTTCCTCTCCAATAGTACCTTTTATTTCCATTGTAAAGTTCAAGAACTTCTTGGACCCAAGCTTAACATTTCCATTAAAATTTCACTTAAAACCATCTAAACTTTTTGGTTTTCTCACCCAGTCACTCTTCTTCTTAATCTCTTTATAAGACTAGTTTGAAAAGAAGGATTGTTTAGTTTTTAAATGGTACAGTTTTGTGCTTTTGCATTTTAATAGAACAATACTGGCATCCAGTGGCCTTCTTTATTAACAGCAGGCAGACGATAAATCCAGTATTGCAGATTGAAACTAAACAGGGCACAGACATAATGAGAATATGATTCTTCAGGAGCTCCAATGTCTTGCAAGAGCTTCATTTTCAATAATTCACAGAGGAAAGCTTTTGGTTCACATTCATTGTAGTGGGGAAAAGTGAAGCTTATATTTTGCCATATATCTGTGCCCAGTGCTTTTTTTGTAAAAGAAAAAGGTGCCGGAACTCACACATGTCATACAACCCGCCTTGCCTACCTTACAAGGTTCCATCCCAAAAAGGTGCCGGAACTCCGTTCTGAGCGTTCTATGAGAAAAAAAGCCCTGTCTGTGCCTATTGGAACTTCTTTTTGATCTGGAAGAAATTGTGGTGTTTGATATTGTGCTTTAGATTAGTGATTTGGAAGATACGAATTAATTACTTATTTACAAACTGAAGCAGAATGTGCTTTTAAGTTATGTATTTAATGCATGTTGCATTTAAATACTACTAATTGGCATTATAACTTCATCTTTACTGATTTTTTTTGTTTAATCAATTTAATTATTGTAGTAAATTATTATTAATTATTGCAGTAAAGTATACTTGAAGTTTATATTCCTAAATATGGAAATAGTTTGAAGTGATTTCCAAACTCTTGCAGTATCTAAGACATATTTCTTCTGTGTGCATGTGAGTGGTGAAGGGAGAAGGAAAATTCTATATAGGTAATCCCCATGTTAGGAGCATTCACTTAGCACTCGTTCGAAGTTACACAATAAGCGCCCCCTAGTGTTTACGAGCAACTCCCAAAATTATGAATGTTGCAGCACCGCAGCAGTTTTTCGCCCTTACAAATGACTGCAGAGGCTCTGCAACATTTACTCTAGTCCCCCCCCCCCCAGTTCCCCACAACTGCTTCCCCTTCCCATTCTGCCGTGCCGGATCCACTTCCCTCGCAAGAATCCTCTCGGCCGCTGTTTCTCCTCTCGGCCGCTTTGAGGGCGAGGAGAGGAGATGGAAACTCCTGGGTCCCGTAATAATTGTGTGAGTTCAGGTACCCATTCTCTTTTGAAGAGAACGGGTGCCTGAACTCTCACGAGATCACGGACCCCAGAAACTTTGATTTTCGGGGCAAAAAGTGTTTGGGATGCCTGTCTCCTGCCCCTCTCCCCCCCAATTCCTTTCTGCCACCGCCAGAACACTTTTTACCCAGATGGAGACCTTGAAAGGTCCGCTTGGCTGCAAATGGGGCACTTTGAAACGGTCCATTTCAAAACGCCACGTTTGAAGCCAGATGGACCTTCCAGGCTCCCCAAGGTCTCCGTCGGGCTAAAAAGTGTTTGAGTGCTTACGGAGCGCTTTGAAATGCTGCATTTCGCTCTGTTTCAAAGCACTCCACAGGCGCACAAACACATTTACTTGGATGAAGACCTTGGGGAGACTGGAAGCTCCATCTGGCTGCAAATGGGGCGCTTTGAAGCGCTCCATTACAAAGCACCCCATTTGAAAGCCAGATGGAGCTTCCAGCTGGCCCAAGGTCTCCATCTGGCTAAAAAATGCTTGCGCGCCTACGGAGCACTTTGAAATGCTCCGTTTCACTCTGTTTCGCAGTGCTCCATAGGCCCAACACTTTTTACCCGGACGGAGACCTTGGGGAGGCTGGAAACGGAGTGTTTCAAAGTGCCCCATATGCAGCCAGGCGGAGCTTCCAGCCTCCCCAAGATCTCCGTCCGGGTAAAAAGCATTTGAGAGCTGATGGAGCACTTTGAAACGCTCTATTTTGCTCCTTTTCAAAGCGCTCCATGGATGCTCAAACACTTTTTAGCCAGATGGAGACCTTGGGCAGGCTGGAAGCTCTGTTTAGCTGCAAAAGGGGTGCTTTGAAACGCTGTGTTTCAAAACACCCCATTTGCAGCTAGATGGAGCTTCCAGCCTCCCCAAGGTTTCCATCCGTGTAAAAAGTGTTCTGGCAGTGGCAGAAAGGTTGCGGGGGAGGGGGAGCAGGAGACAGGCATCCCAAACACTTTTTACCCTGAAAATCAAACTTTCTGGGGTCCATGCTCTCGTGAGAGTTCAGGCACCCATTCTCTGCAAAAGAGGATGGGTGCCTGAACTCGCGCAATATTAGGGCACCCAGGAGTTCCATCTCCTCTCCTCTCCCTCAAAGCAGCAGAGAGGAGAAACAGCGACAGAGAGGATTTTTGCAAGGTAAGTGAGTCCGGCACGACAGGGAGGGAGGGGGAAGCACTAAGATACCGCATGCTTCCCCCTCCCTCCCTGTCGTGCCGGACTCACTTACCTTGCCATAAAGCAACCCTAGCCATTGTACACGGTTGCACAGAATCACAAGACTCATGTTGGGTAGTCAGCGTTATAACTTATACTGTGCTGCAGTCACGTGATTTGTGATTTTTTTTTGACCAGTTTCTGGCATTTTTTGGCAGTTTCAGCAAAAAGCATTCATTCAAATTAATGGGTTCACTTAATCATCACAGCATTTGCTTAATAATCACCATGAAAAAGTGACTGAACATTATTTTCAGTCATGTTGGAAGAAATGGTGAATTGAAGACTGCTCAATGAAAAGCTAACTGAAAACTGCAGTGGGATAAAAAGCCAGCACGTAGATCGGCTCTTTGTAATTCCTCCCTGGACAAAGAAAGAACTTGAGATCACTCACAAGTGCTCCAAACAGCTTCTTCTTCTGGGGAGACTGTAAGACAACGGTCTCCAGAACTCTAGGAGGCAAGGGAATAGCTATCTTGCTATCTTGCGGTCTGCACCTTTGAACAGACACTGGGTTCACCTACTTCCTGTTCTAATTACTTTCAATGATTGTTTGTTAACTGCTTTTCATATATTAGGAAACTTTAGATTGACAAGTTTAACCATGCTGGGATTGTTAAGTTTCCTTCAGTCCTTAGCAAAATAAGCTTTAAATACAAGTTTAAGGACTATTTTTTTTTCTGGAATAAATAGCAAAAGGATGATTGTAGCTTTGATTTTAGAAAGTTACAAACAATCTAAGGGTCCAGATAAATTTCAAATAAGATTTTGGAATTAATTATAAAAAAATCCTTCCTATAGGAAAATGGTGGTTTTGTTTTGAATTCTTTAAAAAACATAAGAAGATAAGGCTTTAAAAACTCACACAATAGAGGGAAGTAGAAGGAACTAAAGATTACAATTAAAGAAGAGGAATACTCAAACTTACAAATGCTGAAGGAAGCAAAATATTTTAACATTGGACATATTAAAGGAAATTTTTCAACAATGGAGCCAGAAATTAATTTTAAGAGTTTTTGCCTCTATAGAAAATTGTGTTTAAAAGATGCTAGAGAAGAGGAACAAGTGTTACCTGAGATGATTGAGACTGATTTGAAAGTGGATTTAAGAATGACAGACTACAAGGATGATATGGAGAAATGTTACAGTGAACATACAAAAGAAATCAGCTCATGTTTCAATAATTAAAAGGCATATACAAGTAATAACTAAGACAGTCACCTGGCTAACTTTCCTACATTGGATTAACAAAATAAGCTTGTTAAAGCTTTCAAGAATTTTGTGAAAATGGGCAAAGAAAAAAATTAAAAGATATTACATTATTTAAAGGGACAAAAGATCAAGATTCATATTTATGATGGTTGCAGTCTCTTGGGGCCCATAGGGAAGCTAGATTCACCTAACTGTTACTAGCTTAACAACTGTAGTGATTCATAGAACAATTGGGGCAAGAAAGGTCATAAAATGTGGCAAAATTCACTGAGCAACAGAAATTTTAGGTTCAATTGTGGTCGTAAGTCGAGAACTATAACTTTTCAGCTTTTAGTAGGCATTTGGTTGGAAGAGTTTAATTAGTAATAATAATCAGTAATAACAGAATACTGAACGAACGGCGTGGTGGCCTAGTTGTGAAGACGCTTGCTTCCCACTTGGAAGGTTGATTGTTTAATCCTAGGTAGCAGCAGATGTTTCTGTCTTAGGGTGCAAAGAAAATAATATCCAATCAATAAATGCTCAGCTCCATCCAATCGCCTTGACTCTACCCTGAATTAAAGGACTACAGGGTCATAAAAAGAAGAAAAAAATAACAATACTGGACAAGATAAGGCTTTGATTGCTCTTCTTACATTCTTGCCATTTTAATTTACAATTGGTTAGCAGTACATGATAAAAATAAGAAATTGGGTTGATAAATGACTTTTTCTTAAAAGTTTTCTAAGTAATGTGTATGCTTTTTTTTGTCTTGTAGAAGTGCAAGACTTTGTTAATGTTACATGGAAAGATCCTTGTGTGTCATGGAAGAGACATTACGGAAGTGCTGGAGTAAATGAAACCTATCAAGTTTGTGAGACATTTGATCTTTTCTGTCTTTAAAAGATAAAATTGTCATTGTTACTTACTAACACTTTATACACTCATACCTACAGACTTTCTACATACAGTATAAACATTTATGAAAATGCTGGTTATATAGGCAAGTAATTTTTTAAATGAAACTATTTGGATGGCTATAATTTTCTCTAGCTGGGCAATGGATAGCATCGTTCTGCATTCATCGTAAATTTTCTGGAGACAATTGTACTTTAAACTGGGAGGCTTTGGTAAAAAAAAACCCATTTTTAATGCAGATTTACTATCTTGGTCTAGTTTCTTGCTGTCTTCAGAGTTATAAAAATATATCTACATTATAAAACCCTTTAATTTTTTTGCCAATTTAATTGCCATGCCATACCATGTGCCATACCATGTGGACAGGGACAGCCAACTCGCAGCGGCCAACTCACCACAGCCAACTCACCGCGGGCAACTTGCCACAAAGACAACTTGCTGTGGGACAAGAATTACACTAATATCAAAGACATGGTGGAATAGAATCATTAAAGAAAGGATGCAAAAGGAGGGACAAAATGAAATGTGAATGACAACAATTAAAATATTTTTTATTTCATCATCTTTTTAGCCATTATCTATCTACTGCAGGCTGAAGGCCTCTTCCACATGTTTTCAACCCACAAGGCCTGAGCTTTCTTTTGCTAATTGGGCCTGCAGTACTCTTCGATGTCATCGATCCATCTTGTTTTAGGTCTCTTTCGTGGACACTTTTTATCAAGTGGGATCCATTCTGTGTCTGCCTTGGTCCACCCGTCATCAGGTCTTCTTGCTATGTGACCAGCCCATTTCCATTTCAATTCTTTTACTTTCTTGATGATATCATATACTTCTGTTTGTTCTCTAATCCATATGCAGGTCTTTCAGTCTTCTCTTTTAATGCATGCATGTATCTTTCCACGAGTCTTTGCGCCACTTGTAGCTTTTGTATTGATTGTAAGGTTAGTATC
Organism: Vipera ursinii; assembly: GCF_947247035.1. NCBI lineage: Eukaryota > Metazoa > Chordata > Lepidosauria > Squamata > Viperidae > Vipera > Vipera ursinii. The sequence goes on from NC_139513.1 coordinate 207,227,544, forward strand.
CGTGTTTTACCGGCATATGTTAGAACATGTAGCACACACTGATCGAAAATTTTTCTCTTCGGGCATAGGGGGAGGTTGTTCTTGAAAATTATGCTTAGCTTGTTGAATGCCTGCCAACCACATTTAAACGTCATTCAATTTCCTTTATTGTATCACCTTCCATTGAGATTCATTGGCCCAGGTATATGTAATGGTCTACTACGTCTAATTCTCCAGATATAATTTTCTTTCTTTCTTTTGGTGATTTATTAAAAATAACCTGGCTCTTTTTCAGCTTTATTTTTAAGCCAAATGGTTCTCCTGCTTTGTACAATTCTTGTATGTGTCTTTGTAGCTCTTCTCGGTCCTGTGAGAAGAGAAAAAACATCACTTGCAAATCTTAAGTGATTTAAATAGGCACCATTAATTTTTATTCCATCTTTTGCCCAGTCTAATTTGCGAAATACTTCTTCAAGACAGGCTGAGAAAAGGATAGGTGATATTTTATCGCCTTGTTGTACACCTTGTTCCTTGTTGATTTCCACTTTAGGATCATTAAGGCAAATTGTTGCTAGTGTTTTTTCATATATTGATTGTAGTAAATTTTTTGTAAGCAGTGTCTACGCCTTGGTTGAGCAATGCATTAATTATTGCTTGCTGGAATACTGAGTCAAACAGCTTTTTGTAGTCGATGAAAGCCATGCACAGAGACATGGTGTACGTGCCTTTCAATGACTTGCTGAACAATCTGGATGTGATCCATTGTGCTGTAGCCACTTCTAAACCCTGCCTGCTCCTTTGGTTGTGCATCATTTAATGTTCTCAATATTCTTTTTGCTATTATATTGATGAAAACCTTAGAGATGACTGAAAGAAGGCTTATTGGGCTATAGTTCTTTAAATCATCTTAGGCTCATTTCTTGTGTATAAGAATCACTTCAGCATTTTTCCATGTATTGGGGTATTTTTTCTTCTCTGAGGCATCTCAGGTACAATTTCGCTAGTATCGTGTAAATTGCGATCACCAGTTTTCAGCATTTCAACCGTAACACAGTCATTTCCTGAAGGTTTGCCATTTTTCATTGATTTTATGGTACTTGATACTTCCTTCACCAGGATAGCTGGCATTTCCTCTTTTGTGGGTGTTGTTACTTTTGAGTGATCTTGATCTTTGTATAGCTGTGTATAGAATTTTTTAAATTATTTTTAACATTTCCTGTCTTGTTCTGCACACAAAGCCATCTTCACGTTTTAATGCAAAAAACCTTTCATATATTTATAGGCTTGCATTTTGCTCTGTGGATCTCTTTGTTTTCTTCAGTTGCCTTTTTCACAAACTTCACACTAAACTGACACGTTGCTTCTTGTATACGTTTTCTTATGGTCTTCCAAAGTGAAATTTCCAGTACTCTACATTGTCTATCATTTTTTTCATTAAATAAATAGTTTAAATCAGGGGTGTCAAACTGCCAGCCCACGGGCTGGACGCGTCACAAAGAAACCGCGCCGGCAATGGGAAAAAAGTTCTGATACATTGTGCGACATCACATGACGTTGCGAGTTTGACATGTCTGGTTTAAATCAATATTTTTAAAAAAAAACATTTTAAATAATTAAATTGAATTGTTAAATTGTCCCATGGCCAGTTGTCCTGTGGCAAGTTGACCCGCAGTGAGTTGACCGTGACGAGTTGGCCACAGCGAGTTGGCTGCGGGCGAGTTGTCCCATTCCATGGTAAGAGGGTTCAATGTCATAAGGGTAGCTCTGGGAGTGATGCCAGCAGGAGTATGAGCTTCTGATACAGTTACCCTTGCTTGTAGGAGCACAAAAGGAAGGCATGAAGCAAACCCAGTGGTGGGATTCAGCCGGTTTGCACCACTTCAGCAGAAATGGTAGCTCATTCTTTGTTGCCCAGGCCTAGAACGGACTTCCAGAAGCGGCATCCACACAGAGAGAACCGGTTGTTCACGTTTTGAATCCCACCCCCTAGCAAACCCATAGTGATCTTTTGGGCAGATGGTGTGAAAATAGTGACTATGCTTGACAAGGCTGAGAGAATTTGAGAAAGGGGAAGATAGCAAGTGGACAGGGTTAAGCAGATTACAGAAAGAGATGATGAACCTTCATCCATGTATGTACCAAATGTGGAGCCCAACTCAGTGTCACACAATTTAACCGATTGCCATAACTTTTCTCTTCAAATAACTTTGGGAACCTGTATCGTGATGCTAGTTTTGCAGAACTACAATCTCTAGAATTCTCTGGAGATTTGGAATTGAAATTTAAAAAATATTACATTATAGAGATAGACCGTAGACTCCTGCTTTTTAGAATTTATTTCTCTTTTTTTACTTGCTAACAGGTTACTGTGTTGATGCTAGGAAATGAACCAAAGGAAATGACAGATATGTTGATCAAGCCTCCTGCCACTGAGCTGGCTGTAAATGTGTGTTTGCAATTACAGCAACACGCAAATTACACTGTGGAAATTATTGCAGACTCCATTAATTTGCTTTTACGGTTGAGAATAGCACACCCAGTAATTCATCCAGTGGTTGGTAGGTTCTGTACTTCTAGAAGATATTAACATTAGTAATAAATAGAAAAATTGTCTTAAATTATTATTGTGGAACACAAACTACTCTTCCAGATCTTGGGATAATGAGAAAGAAAAGGAAGTTCGGTTTTTCCCATTATATTGCACTGATGTTGATACTTCTCTCAGGGGGAAAAATGTTTGTGTTGTGTAGAAATGTGATTCTGAAATGTACATACAATGACACAAAGTGGTTTAGAAGCAAATAGATAAAGGAAGCAGCCTGGGAGGGAGCAGAACCCATGCTCTTAAATTTGTATGTAAAAGATGATCTCATATTTGATTTTTTTTACATACCTGTGCAATTTGGGACAGTTTTAAATAATTAATTGCCTTGGAAAATTGAAGTCTATGTCTCTTAGAGAGCTTTAGATTCTATTTCTAAGGCTATAATTTCTAGAGTTCTTTGGGAAATGGTAGCAACTATTCCATCAATTCATTTGTAGCATGAATATTTCTTAAGATAATTTTGAAGGGAAAAAAAAAGCTTTGTGAACGTGACAAGAATCACATAACAAGGTTTATTAATATAGTGTTTCCAAATAACCCAGATATTGTTGTGCAATTCTATCACTTCTGGAGGATACCAAATAAGATTTAGCAAGCAACACTGTTTTTGTTTAAAGAACATGAACATTTTTACTAACAAAATTAAAAGTTAAATGTAACGTTTGCATTTAATCATGCTTTCCTCCTGTGATTTGCCATTGACTTGGATGTTTTCTCAACTTTCCAATGCACGCTGTAGACCTGGTACATCTTGGTAATCTCCTATCCTGGTATTAACCCATGTCCAGTGCTTTTCAAGATCAACCAAGATTAATTAGCTAGGTGGTGCTTAGTTTGGCTGAAATATGCTATAGAATTTACAGTGCAAAATTGGGTAGTGAATTGTGGAGTTCTTGGTGTTCTCTGAAACTGGTTGTTTGCTTGAAGACATTTTATTATCCAGCTAGGTAACATCTTCAGTGACTATGGGCTTTGCTCTCTATTTAGATATTTATGCAAAAAGAATAGTTGTTCCTTGATGCAAGTTTGCTTACATGCAAATTTCTCTCATTTGCATGCTTTCTGAAGCATTTGATGCTCATATGTGGTTCTAAAAAAAGAGAATATCTAACTTAATATTAAACCGTGCAATCCTTGATATTGTCTAAGCCTGCAAGGTTGTTTGCTTGCAGAAAATGTGCAAATGGGAGAAATTCTCTTCTCTTCTCTTCTCTTCTCTTCTCTTCTCTTCTCTTCTCTTCTCTTCTCTTCTCTTCTCCTCTCCTCTCCTCTCCTCTCCTCTCCTCTCCTCTCCTCTCCTCTCCTCTCCTCTCCTCTCCTCTCCTCTCCTCTCCTATCCTATCCTATCCTATCCTATCCTTTTTCTTGTCTATTGAATGGTGAATTGTTAATCAGTGATTAATTTAATGCAATCACTTAATGCATTAAATCAACCCATTAATTTAATGTAAGAACTAAAATTTGTGGTCAACTTTCAATGAGTGAATGGAACTAGAATTAAAAAGTTACTTGAAAGCTGTGGATTGAAAAGAAATCTTGAGAAATTGCAAAATTAAAGCACTATGCACAACAATAATGAAGTAATGATGCTTCAATGAAGTTAGAATTGGGACTTGAACGAGAAGAGGATCATGTAAGAGATTTACTTAAAAAACAAGTACTACTTCTGATCAGGAACCAAATATTCAGAATATGATTTAGAGAGGGAAAAGAGCATTTCAAATATTGGATCAAAACTTACATTCACAGAAAGGCTGAGAAAACCGTAGAGCAAAACAAAGCAAATAGGACTGGAGGATAATATACTGTATGTGGTATTTAGAGACAGGAAGGGCAGTTTCTTTTGATCCAGAAATAATCAGGTAAGATAAGCAGCCAATAGGGAATGTCTTGGCTAGAATTTTGGGAATTATATTTCAGTAACATCTTCTCTGCACTTCAGTGTTTTGATCTGAAAAGACATATGAGAATCATGAAGAGTAGCTCTAACTTACCAATTGTTTTGACCTAAGGCCTAATGCAATATCTTTATTAATAAATATCTTTATTAATAAATAAAGATATTAATAAATAATATTAATAAATAATTCCAATAAAAATAAGATTTGTATTTAGTTTCAGTGTCTTCTCCTTCCCTTTTTCTTTCCAGAAAAGACTGTATTCAACAACATTTCCATATTTAATGACACCTGTATTAAATGGCAGAGAGTCCCAGGAAGAACACAGTCTGAGGAAACCTACCTAGTAAGTTAGGCGCAGTTGTAATCGAATGGAAAATCATGGAAAAGCTCTGAGAAATACTGTTTTCACACATCTTTTGACGGTGACGTTGTTGTCTGAAATATACAGACTGGCCCATTATCTCTTCAGATTCATAGGCTTTGTTGATTTTGGTAGCTCTTTAGCTGCCTCTTCAGAAGTTGAAGTGGAAATACAGGTAGTCACCGCCCTGAGTCCTTCGGGAGAAGGGCGGTATAAAAATTTAATAAACTTAAACTTAAACTTAGTCCTTGACATACAACTTTAATGGAGCCTGCCCGTTACGGTTGTATGTTGTTACAGTCATAAATTGGGTTGTTATGTGATAATTTTGTGACCTTTTTTACAGTGATTGTTAAATGAACACAAGTGTCTTTAAGCAAACCACACTATGGTGTGATTTGATGGCAAAACCTCATAAAGACATAGACACATGACTGCAGGTTTCTGCAAATACCAAGCAGAAGTGTAGTCACATGGGAGATGGGGGCAACCAACAGAATCAAGTCATAACTTCCTTTTCCTACGTCCGTCAAAACTTCAAAGAGTTGCTAAGTGACCAGTCATAAGTTGAGAACTCGTAGGAGTAATGTAGATTTATTTAAGGAAAGACATTTCATTTTGACTGAAGTCTTTTTCGTCCAATAGCGTATTACAAGTATTCTTACATCTATTATGAAAAACTATTATGTTATGCCTATTTCCTTCATAAATTGTGATAAATTGTATCAAGATTTGTATAGCTCTATAAGGCAGACATGTCAAACACGAGGCCCGGGGGCCAGATCCGGCCCATGAAGTGGTTTCATGTGGCCCGCAAAGCCATCCTGGAAACAGTGAGGGAACGGCCCCCACTGCCTTGGCCCTGGCCCAGAGACCCTCCTCCTGCCAGAGACCCTCAGATCTGTCCCACTCCTGCCCAGGCCCCCATAGGCACCCTTGATGCGAATGATGTAGAGCTGGCCACACCCACCCAGTAGGCCACACGCACTTTAGCCATGCCCACCCAGTAGGCCACGCCCACCCGGCCCCCTGATGGCAACCGCAATGCTGATGCGGCCCTCAATGAAATTGAGTTTGACACCCCTGCTATAAGGTATAAAGCAGGGGCCCTTCAGTTGTTGCAGAACTACAGATCCCAATAGCACCCGCCAGCCTTTAAAGAACAAGACTATCTCTTGGCACAGAAACATGTGAAGGGGGGAATGGAGTGGCCTTGTGTGCTTCCTGGGTCTGGTGAATGATTTGCACATGCAGCCTTTAACTTGCTCATGCATGCATATCATGGATTGTGAAATTGATCTCTTTACTTTTTCCTCTCTGCCTGGCAAATTGTTCTTGCCAGAAGTCTGAAAAAATCACTTTCAAGAATTTTGAAATAAGGCCCAAGGCATGGATTATTTATTAATCAAGAGCCATGGTGGTGCAGTGGTTAGAGTACAATATTGCAGGCTAACTCTTCCCACTGCCAGGAGTTTGATCCTGACCAGCTCAAGGTTAACTCAGCCTTCCATTCTTCCAGGGTCGGTAAAATGAGGACCTAGATTGTTTGGGGCAATATGTTAACTCTATAAACCTGTTAGAGAGGGCTGTACAGCACTATGAAGAGGTATATAAGTCTAAGTGCTATTGCTATCTAGTTTAGCCCTGTCTTCCTCAATCCATACCTTCCAGATGATTTGGAATGATCCATGTTGGCTGGGGATTGTAGTCCCAATTGATCAGGAAGCATCAGGTTACGGAAAGCTTCTTACCCATCATGCCTTGTATGCAATTTTTCTTAAATTAGACATTTTTTCAGTACACTTATATTTAGACTGTCCATTAGTGTCCTACCTGTTTAATTCACAGCATAATCCACAGTGTCAGATATGTTTAATGATGCATTTCTTGTTACAGATTCACCTAGTGGGTCTACGCTGGTATCAGGAGGATTTCAGTCATAAAATGATTCTTAACTTTACCACAAATTCATGGAATCCAGAATTGTGCCTCAATTTATCTTCAGGCAGCAATTACACTGTAAATATCTCCACTGCTGACCTAAATCATAGTGTCCCCCTCCATTTGAGCATCCCATTAGCAGGTAATGCCTCGATTTGCACTTTCCCCCCCTTTTTTTTCTTATCCCAAGGTTGTTCCTTCAGTATGAGAATCTACAGCAACTGAATATACTTGACATTCTTCAGAGCCCTGCATCCATGTTTGATTAAATAATTTTATACACAGTCAAATTTTCAATATTTCTGCACAAATAAGACCTCAAACATGACCTGTTCTCACCAGGAATCTTATTTGTACATAAGCAAGGTAGAAGATCTTTAAAAGTTAATAAAAGTGGAGCGTTATTGCTGAACAGTCCTTCCTCCTCTCTTATTAATATTGAGTCTTTCTAGAGTGCCCTATGGATAAAATTTATTAACATAAAACATAATTAATGGTGGTCAGTAATTTATTTATAGGACAAGGACCAAATAATGATAAAATGCATACTGGCAGCATTTTATGTACTAAGAAAGGTATATAAAACATTACTGATTGCTCTCTCCCAATGTCAAATGTAATTTAAACCTGTTTGGGTTTTTTTAAAAGCACAATGGGAAAACTTCTGGTCGAGGAGAAATATTCATCATTTTTTTTTCCTTCAGATACAGTTTAAGGACTGAGGTTTGGGGCCTTTTATGAGGAGATGAGCATTTTGGGAGAATAGACAGTAGTTGCCAAAAGTGCCGGCAGGCTAGGCTTTTTCAGCCAGCAGATTAAAAAAATGGCTTTAAAAAAAATCTTTTGGTGTAGAGTCGACTAATCTCATTTTTATAAATAAAGCTGAATTTTCTCTTAACGGTATTTTTGTTCTATTTTATTGTTGCCGGATCTGGTATGATTTAATTTTGCTGCTTGCAAGTTGCTTTGGATTCCTAATGAAGAAGTGTGTGAAATTTTAAAAAGAATGAATGAATCAGTGCTGAAGGAATAAATTTTTAAAAATTCTATAATAATAAGGACCGTGTATTTCTTTTTTAGATCCACCATCGCCACAAGTAGAATTCAGGTCAGCACAAGACTTTATACCATTATTGAGCTTTCTGAAAGCTGAAGGAAGAAACGGTCCAATCAGGTCTCTGGCTTTTACGCTACATATTTCAGACACCCAACAACACTTACTTCCATGTAATTGTTTTGGTTTTTTTTTAATGTTATTTGCTCTGATTATTTTGTTTCCTCTTCTTTCAAATATCACTATCGTTCAAGGAAGTGTTAAATCCGCAACTTAGCAACCATTCATTTAATGACCTTTTGAAGTTACAATGGCACTGAAAAAAGTGACCTGTTTTTCACATTTACAACCATTGCAGCTTCCCTATGTTTACGTGACCAAAATTTGGGTTTTGGGCAACTGGCCTGTATTTTTGACCGTCGCCCTGTCCCAGAGTTTGGTAAGCTTCCCAGCTGACGTCCGACAACCAAAGTCAGTGGGGGGAATCAGGTTCACCAAACATCTGTGCTACTAAGTTAACAAGCACAATGATTCACTTAACAACTGTGGCAAGAAAGGCCATAAAGTGGGACAAAAGTCACGTCACAACAGCCTTGCGTAGCAGTAGAAATTTTGGGCTCAATTGTGGTCGTGAGCCGAGGACCACCTGCATAAGGCACAGGAACAGATTTGTTCCTCTTGCATACGGATTGCTGTTTAACATCCCACAGTCCAGAGATGCATACAAGATCATTTTTGTTGGTTAATTCAGTTGACCCTTGAGTTTTTGTTCAGAGGCAGGCAGGAACTTTCATTTCTCACCATAGTCGGAAACATTGATTCTGGGAAGCTTTTGAAGATAAGCAGCGCTGACGGATCATTTAATTTGCGTTAAGGAAGCTGTTTGATTTGGAAAAGAGAGGAGTCTCTCCCCATTCATAATTCCATTTGAAGGCCTTAGATATGGGCTGTCCAGCCTCAGTGTAATTGCATGAAGTCTGGGCAGCGTTCAAAAAAGAAGGGCTGTTTTCTGTGAGGTGTTGTTGAAATGGGTAAGCTGGCATCATCGTCTCAGAATGCTTCTTAGCAGTGCTGGCTACCGGATTAAGGGCAAGGTTGCTTCTTGCAAAAGTGGATGTAGGGAATTTAATCTTGAGGTTCATAATTGATTTGATCCTTTTACTTTTAATCTTTTATGTTTATTTAATATATAAAATACAAAGAAAAATAGAAATAAGAAATTAGGGAAAGGAAAAAAGAGAGAGGGAGAGAAAAAAGGTGAGATACAAAGGGCAAAAAAACCCACATTGACTTCCAACTCTTTTTAGCACAATATTAAGATTAAAAATGATCCAGCCTCAACTTTTTGCTTTTACACATTAGTACAGAGGTCCCCAACCTTTTGGACACCAGGGACTGGTTTTGTGGAGAGAGGTTTTTCCAGGGACCGGAGGGGGTGTGGTTTTGTGTGCTGCCGTTTGTGCGGCCCGGTTGCTAGCATGCCACGGCCTGGTACCGGTCCAAGGACTGGGGGTTGGGGACCCCTGCATTAGTATATAACTAGCCATTTCCATAACGACAAAGCTATCTAATCGACAAAACTAAAGTCAAAATTTCATTTTTAATTTCACCACAAGCCCAAAATCCAGAAGTGATGTACAGGTGAAAAAAGTACTTAAATATATTCTCCTCTTTGAATAAAACGATCAGTGTAATCATTCCTGCTTTATCTTCCTTGCTATGGAAATAGTGTGTATCTCTGTTTGCACCTAACAATCTTTGTGAACTATCACTGTTTTTATTAACAAGGTTCACTGTATCCTTTCAGATTCGTTGACCTTACAGGGGAAAATGCTCTTTTTTTCTTCTTACCCTTTTTAAATGGCTAAACTTTTCTTTAAGCACATTTCTGAAATCAAAATTTTCTAATGCATCTTTTTCTTTAGCTTCTTAATTGATTTGATGCTTAATCTCCTCGGTCTGTGTCCAAAATTGTAGCCATTGCATGTTAAGCATCACTGAGGGACCAAGTACTCCAGCCTTCAGTTAAGGGTTAGGCCAGGGGTAGGCAACCTTGGCTTCTTTATGACTCGTGGACTTCAACTCCCAGAATTCCTGAGCCAGCCACGCTGAGGGGAAAGGGAGAGGTTTCCAAGCTGAGCCATGCTGGCTCAGGAATTCTGGGAGTTGAAGTCCACGAGTCATAAAAGAGCCAAGGTTGCCTACCCATGGGTTAGGCCTTCAGAACAGAGAGATGGATCGTATTTCTGTTTGGACACTTTAAATGCATTACGCAAAATAGATATCCAGTAATATGTGAGCTTTTGTAGCCCAGGGCCTTTCCAAGTGAACATTCTACAATTATTTGTTCTTTGCAAATCCTTAATTGGCTTTTATTAGTACAGACAATCCTCAGCTTACAAGAGTTCGTTTAGTAACCATTCAAAGTTATAACGGCACTGAAAAATGTGACTCATGACCATTTTTTTCACAGTTATGACCTTTGCAGCATCCCCATGATCATGTGATCAAAATTCAGACGCTTGGCAACTGGTTCATACTTACGACCATTGCTATATCCCAAGGTCATGGGATCACCTTTTATGACCTTCTGACGAGCAAAGTCAATGGGGAAGCCAAATTCACTTAACAACTGGGTTACTAACCTATCACCCGCAGGGATTCACTTAACAACTGTCACAAGAAAGGTCGTAAAATGGAGAACATTCACTTAACAAATGTCTCATGTAACAACAGTAATTTTGGGCTCAATTGTGATCGTAAGTCTTGGACTACATGTATTGGTCAGGTGGTTAAGGATTTTAGATTGCTTTACTAGAATGTTATCTACTGTTCTATTACTTGCAGTTTTATATACCCCAGGGGTGTCAAACTTCCGGCCCATGGGCCGGACACGTCATCCGGAAGCCACGCCCACCCCATTGCTGGCAATGGCGAAATGGCTCCGATATGTTGTGTGACATCACGTGACGTCGCATGTTTGACACGTCTGATATATCCACACTTTAAAAAAAGAGAATGCAACCTGATATCCACAATAGAGTTTTTCGTATGTTCATACGTTTTCGCTTGTTTTTGTTACTTTGCACATGCACAAAAGGCAGATGGCTTTTGTTTGTGCAGTAAGTACATTTAGTCAAGCTATTATTGTCTCTTGTGGCTAGGGCTGGAATGCGGCCCTTGCACATAAGATGGATCAGGTGTACACAAACCATTTAATGTTGGCCATCTGAGCAATCTTGAAGAAAGTCAGCAAAATCCAGTAGCAATAAAAACAGTTCTTAGCATGACTTGATGCTTTTATCTTCGTATTTCTAGTTCCTACCAAGTGATTGTCATTCCTGGGATTCCACTCTGCAACTTTAATTGCTACTCCTTGACCAACCTCTCTTACTTCAGCAAAAGTTCAGAATCTGATAGCTATGTGACAGCTGAATTCCCTGCCAAGAGCATTCCTGAGAACAGGTTGAGCTTTGTTCCTGGAGACCGACTGTATTATGGAGGATTTTACAACGCTCCCTTGAAACCAAGCAAAGCCTATTGTATTGTACTTAGGACTGTCAGCAAGTGGAACGGGGTAAGAATACGGTTAAAATCCCTCCCATTCTTTTGCTCCATTTATATTTGCATTTCAACAGATTCCGGGACAGCTGGCAAAATAGACGTTGGTAATGAAATAAATTGAAAACAAACGCTTTCAAACATGACCATGCCAAAAAGAGTACAATAGTATTTAGAAGAATGCAAAACAATTGAAACAATTTACGGAGGATAAGAAAGTCTGAGAATATAGAAAGATATTTACCTATCTCTTTTAAATTTTTAGGGACACGGTGGCTCAGTGGGTTAGGACATTAAGCTTGTCAATCAGAAGGTCAGCAGTTTGGCGGGTCGAATCCTGAGTGCCGCGTAACAGAGTGAGCGCCTGTTACTCGTCCCAGCTTCTGCCAACCTAGCAGTTCGAAACACGTAAAAATGCAAGTAGGAAAATAGGGACCACTACGGTGGGAAGGTAACAGCGTTCCGTGCGCCTTTGGCGTCTAGTCATGCCGGCCACATGACCACGGAGATGTCCTCGGACAAGCGCTGGCTCTTCGGCTTTGAAACAGAGATGAGCACCGGCCCCTAGAGTTGGAAACAACTAGCACGCATGTGCGGGGGAACCTTTACATTTACCTTTACCTTTAAATTTTTAAAAATTTCAGTTAAATTGAAATGATATTAGCTCAAGGAGCACTGCCACAGCCACAGGTTGAGGGACCGGACATATCCCCGACGTTTGCAACGTCATCATAACTTCAAATGGTCACCGAATGAGGTAGTTGGTAAATGAAGTGATTTTTTAAAAAAAAAAATCAATATTTATTTATTTATTTATTTATTTATTTATTTATTTAATTAAATTTTTATACCGCCCTTCTCCCGAAGGACTCAGGCGGTGAACAGGTCATATCTTAAAACTACAAAAGTACAAAAGTTAAAAAAGAATTAAATTATTGCCCACAATAAAAAACAATAAAAAATATATATAAATATTAAAACCCTAAGTGATTCCCCATCAGGCCAGGCCAGCTTGTTCAAATAAATGGGTCTTTAACCCATGCCGGAAGGAGCGGAGATCCGGTGCCATCCGGAGCTCAACCGGCAGCTGATTCCACAAAGCTGGAGCGCCCACAGAGAAGGCCCTCCCCCTGGGGGCCACCAGTCGACATTCTCTGACTGGAGGCACCCTGAGGAGGCCCTCTCTGTGGGAACGCACAGGGCGGAGGGGAGTCAACGCCGGCAGCAGGTGGTCCCCGAGGTATTCCGGACCCATACCATGTAAGGACTTAAAAACCATCACTAAGACCTTGAACCTCACCCGGAAGACAACTGGTAACCAATGCAGCTCGCGGAGCAAAGATGTAACATGGGAGTACCGGGAAACTCCCAAGACAACTCTCGCGGCCGCATTCTGTACCAGTTGGAGCCTCCGAGTGGTCTTCAAGGGAAGCCCCATGTAGAGAGCATTGCAATAGTCAAGACGAGAGGTCACGAGCGCATGAGTGACCGTACACAGGGTATCCCGGTCTAGATAGGGCTGCAACTGCCGCACCAGGCGAACCTGTGCGAAAGCCCCCCTCGTCACGGCTACTACATGTTCTTCTAAGGTAAGCCGTGCATCCAGGAGGACTCCCAAGTTGCGAGCCCTATCTACGGGGGGTAAAGACTCACCCCCCATAGAAAGTGATGGAACGTTTTGAATGTCCCGGGATGCCGGAATGTACAGCCACTCAGTCTTGTCAGGGTTGAGTTGAAGTCTGTTCCTCCCCATCCAGACCCGAACCGCCTCCAGGCAACGGGACATCACTGGGGTGGTTTGGGGTCGAAATGAAAAGTTGGGTATCATCAGCATATTGATGATACCCAACTCCAAAACCACGAATGATCTCACCCAGCGGTTTCATGTAGATGTTGAACAGGAGAGGCGAAAGAACCGAACCCTGAGGAACTCCACAAACGAGAGACCTAGGGGCCGATCTCTGCCCCCCTGCCAACACCGACTGCGAACGTCCCAGGAGATAGGAGGAGAACCACCGAAGAACTGTGCCTCCCACTCCCAATCCCCTGAGACGCCGCAGCAGGATACCATGGTCGATGGTATCGAAAGCCGCCGAGAGGTCTAATAGGACCAGGACAGAGGAATATCCCCTATCCCGGGCCCTCCAGAGATCATTCACCAGAGCGACCAATGCCGTCTCCGTGCTGTACCCGGGCCTGAAACCCGATTGGTACGGGTCCAGATAATCCGCTTCATCCAGGACCAGAGGGAGCTGATGCGCCACCACACTCTCAACAACCTTCGCAAGAAAGCGAAGGTTGGAGACTGGACGAAAGTTGTTCAAGACAGCTGGGTCCAAGGCAGGCTTCTTGAGGAGAGGTCTCACCACCGCCTCCTTCAAGACGGTGGGGAAATTACCCTCACTCAAAGAAGCAAATATCACCGCCTGGAACCAGCCTCGTGTCCTCTCCCTGGCTTAGAGCATGACCGCCAAATGGATCACCAATCAAACCGTCAATCCCAGCATCCTTAAGACTCTGAATATATTTCCTGTCAGGGATGTGCGGGAGGAAGAGCAGGGCCATGTTTCTCCCCCCATTTTATAAGACCTCTCCCCTATCCCTCAAAGTTAAATTTAGATGATATTGAATTGATCAGTTAGTCAACTCGATATATTGGGATATTGTATTGACCGGTTTGTATAATTTCCTTATTTTGGTAAATAAATAAATAAATAAATTCAGAAGTAAAGGGCAGGAAATGCGATGCAACCTGTTTTTAAGATTCCAGATAGAGATCATGTGTGTGTGATCAAGTAAGATTGTTTCCAAAGTTACCGTATTTTCTGGCATATAAGACGACTTTTTAACCCATGAAAATCTTCTCAAAAGTCAGGGGTCGTCTTATACGCCGGGTGCTGAAACTTTAGGGACAGGGCTGGCTGGAAAACCTGGAGCGGATCTTCCATTTAGTCTGCGCAGGGAAAGCGGGACCAATTGGAGAAGAAGCTGCAGTCTGTGATTTTTTACAGGTTGGGGTCTGGGCGTCTTTCCTTCTAAAGTTGAAGAGCAGCTGTAGTCTATCCCAACTTGAAAGGCAGGTGGGGAATGCAGTAGTCAGAGCAGCTGCTTAGCTCTAAGGACACATTTGACTCAGGAACTGGGCGGGCTGGCTGGAAAACCTGGAGCAGATCTCCCATTTGGGAAAGCTTTAGAGTGAATTAGGAAAAGTTTAATCCACTTGCACTGTTTTATGTTTACATGTTTGATGACAAACAGCCTTATGTTTATAAGTGACAGTTTTCCTACTAAGTACCTGCATGTCATAAGCATTTGAATTAAAATTACCATATTAAAATCAAATCTGATGTTTTTTTAATTTTTATTTGGTGTGCGTTGGAAGAGGGGTAGTCTTATACGGCGAGTATAGCCCAAACCCTATAATTTAACAGGAAATGTAGGGAGTCGTCTTATACACCCAGTCGTCTTATACACTGGAAAATACGGTATTTTATAGAGGGGGAAAAAAAGAAGCTCAATGATCAACACATTTATGATGGTAGGTGTAGTTCTTCACTTGTCATCTACCTCATTCAGTGACCGTTTAAAGTTGTGATGCAGCTGGAAAAGTAAGTTTATGATCGGTCCTCATAATATTCCTGTGATCGCCTTTCAGGCATTTTGCAACTGACATAGGTTTACGACAGTTGCAGTATTCTGCAGTCACATCATCATTGCAAAATACTGAGCGTTTTGCAACTGGCACACCTTTTAAAAAAAAGATTTTTATTGATTTTTCCCCATACATTCAATAGTATCTATTCAACAAACATGCAGTCTGAGTTTACATTCGCTAATACATATTTAGTTCCTAATCCTTTATTCTTTCCTCAAAGCTTCGATAAAATAAGTCCCAAGTTTGATAATATTTCGTTTCTTCTTTTTCCTTCAGCCTCACAGTCAGTCTATCTCCGTGCATTCTAATATTTTTTTAATTATTTCTTCATCTGATGGTATTTTTTCATTTTTTCCAATACTGCGCAAATATAATTCTTGCTGCTTTCGAAACATGCAAAGTCAAATATATGCTTTGTTTATCGGTCTTTTCTGGCATTATACCTAATAAAAAAAGTTCAGGTTTAAAATCTATGTGTTCTCCCAGCATGTTTTCTAGCCAGGCATGTACTGTATATTTTTCCAATAACTCTTTGCTTTGGTACATGTCCACCAAACATGGTAATAAGTGCCTGACTTACGTTTGCATTTCCAACATCTATCTGACATATTTTTAAACATTTTTGCTAGCCTTGCTGGAGTCTATAAAACATTTTATATAAATTTTCTTTATAAGAAGTTGACATTGTCAGTTTATAATTTCTTTCCCACAAATTTTGCCATTTTTCTAATTCTATATTGTATACAATTTTTTGCCCATCTTATCATTGTTTCTTTAACTTGTTTGCTTTCCATTTTCAAAGTTAATAGAAAATTATAAATTTTCTTAATTAGTTTCTCATCAGAATATGAGAATAGTAATATCTTATCAAAGTTTGCTCTTTGTAAAATCCATACAGTTTAACATCTTTATCATATCTAACTTGCATTTGTAAATGTGCCCACCATGATAAATTGATACCCTGATTTTCCATTTCTTGTTTAGATTTTAAATTCCCTTCAGAGTTTAGAAAATCTGTATGTCCAGATTTTTTCAAAATCAACTACCGTATTTTCCGGCGTATAAGATGACTGGGCGTATAAGACGACCCCCTACATTTCCTGTTAAATTATAGGGTTTGGGCTATACTCGCCGTATAAGACTATCCCTCTTCCAACGCACACCAAATAAAAATTAAAAAACATCAGATTTGATTTTAATATGGTAATTTTAATTCAAATGCTTATGACATGCAGGTGCTTAGTAGGAAAACTGTCACTTATAAACATAAGGCTGTTTGTCATCAAACATGTAAACATAAAACAGTGCAAGTGGATACAACAACAACAACAACAACAATAATAATATAATAATAATAATAATAATAATAATAATAATAATTAATAATAATAATAGTAATAATAATAATAATAATAATAATAATAATAATAATAATAATAATAATAATAATAATAATAATGTTGGAGGGGACCTTGGAGGTCATCTAGTCCAACCCCCTGCTAAGGCAGGAAACCCTATAAACCCTGTAAAAAATCACAGACTGCAGCTTCTTCTCCAATTGGTCCTGCTTTCCCTGCGCAGACTAAATGGGAGATCCGCTCCAGGTTTTCCAGCCAGCCCTGTCCCTAAATTTTCAGCACCCGGCGTATAAGACGACCCCTGACTTTTGAGAAGATTTTCATGGGTTAAAAAGTCGTCTTATACGCCAGAAAATACAGTAAATTTGGGTGTACAAATGCTTCCATTGTTGAAAGCCACCCTGGAATTTTCAGATAATTTTACATTTTATTTTTCCCCCATGTTGTTAATAATGCATTTCTTATATGGTGATTTTGAAAGTATTTATGAATTTTATTTTTCCTGTACCATAAGAAAGCATCCACCCCAATTAAGAATTATCCATTCTTTTACCCATGTTAATACAGATAATTGATAATATAAAACCCACTCTAGTAAACCAAAACCTCCATTTTCCTTGGCATCTTGTAATATTTTCATCTTAATTCTACCTTTCTTTCCTTGCCAAATAAATTTCAAAATTAATGGATTTTTCTCAGGTTTTATAGGTATTGTTTGGAATAGAAATAAAATTTTGGTCATATATTCACCTTCACTGTAGCAATTCTTCCTAATATTGACAATTGCAAGTTTTTCCATTTTTCCAAATCCGCTCTTATTTGATTCAATAATTTTATATAATTATCTTCTTTTATCGTTGAACATTTTACTGTTCAGTATATTCCCAGGTATTTAACGTTTTTAACTATTGTAGTTCTATGTTTTCTGACTTTTTTTTGTTTATCTGAAAGATTTTTAACGATTACTTTAGTTTTTTCTCTGTTTATTTTCAGTCCTGCTATTTCTCCACACTGTTATATCTTTTCCAGTAGTTTAGGAATCATCTCCAAGGGTTCTTCTAAAACAGGGGTGTCAAAATGCCAGCCTGTAGGCCGGACGTGTCATTGGAAAACAACGCCCACCCCATTGCCGGCAATGGCAAAAAACGATACATTGCGTGACATCACATGACGTCGCAAGTTTGACATGTCTGTTCTAAAATAAATACCAAATCATATGCAAATGCTTGTAGTTTGTATGTTTCACCTTTTATTTCTAGTCCTTTAATTTCTGTATCTTGTCTAATATTTCTATTTAGAAACTTCCAAGGTTAAAATAAATAACAATGGAGATAATAGACATCCTTGCCTTGTACCTTTTGTTATCTCAAAGTTCTGTATAATCTCCATTCACAATCACTTTCACTGTTTATTGTATATTGTTTTAATCATATTTATAAAGTTTTATCCCAAGTCCATTATTTTTAATTGCTGAATCATAAATTGCCAGGAAACTTTATCAAATGCCTTTTGGGCATCTAAAAATATTAGTGCCAATCGTTTCCCTGGATATAATTCATAATATTCCAAGATATCCATTATCACTCTTAAATTATTTTTAATTTGTCTCTTTGGTAAAAAAACCATTTTGGTCTGAATGCATAAATTCAGTTAAAAATCTTTCAGTCTCTGCTATTGAAGTAAAAATTTTATAATTCACATTTAATAATGATAAAAAGGTAAAGGTAAAGGTTCCCCCGCACATGCGTACTAGTTGTTTCCAACTCTAGGGGCCAGTGCTCATCTCCATTTCAAAGCCGAAGAGCCAGTACTGGTCCGAGGACGTCTCCATGGTCATGTGGCCAGCATGACTAGACGCCAAAGGCGCATGGAACACTGTTACCTTCCCACCGTAGTGGTCCCTATTTTTCTACTTGCATTTTTACTTGCTTTCGAAGTAAAGCAATTAACCAGTGGAACAACCTGCCTCCAGAAGTGGTGAATGCTCCAACACTGGAAGTTTTTAAGAAGAGACTGGCCAGCCACTTGTCTGAAATGGTATAGGGTTTCTTGCCTGAGCAGGGGTTTGGACTAGATGACCTCCAAGGTCCCTTCCAACTTATTATGCTAACTCTAAAAATTTTATAATTCACATTTAATAATGATATCGGTCTGTAATTTTTTATCTGTAACTTTTTATCTGTGTCAAGTCTGTATCTTCTTTTGGTATTACGGTAATATTTGCTTCTGTCATGTATTTGGGAGTTTAGCCTCCAACAAAAGTTCATTGCACAAGTCTTTCAACGGTTCACTTAATGTATCTTGTAAAGATTTATACAGCTCTGCCGGTAGTCCATCTGGCCCCAGTGTTTTCTCATTTGTTTGTCTTCTTATAGCCTCTGTTATTTCCATCATTGTTCTTTTTTCCTCTAGCATAGTTTTAACAGTTTCTGAAATTTTTGGAAAATTTATTTTCTTCCAGATATTGAATCACTTTCTCCCTTGGAATTTCTTCTATATCGTACAGTTTCTTATAATATTCTTTAATTATCTTTTTTATTTCTTCATTTTTAAATTGTAGGCAACCTTTTTCATCTACTAAATTATTTATCAGTTTCTTCTTCTGTTTTTTAAGTTTGTAAGCTAGCCATCTTCCTGGTTTGTTTGCATTTTCAAAAAAGTTTTGTTTTGCCCTTTTTATTTGCTGTGCCAATTTTTATGAATCCAACAAATTTAATTTATGTTTTATTGTTTCCATTTCTCTTTTCAGAATCTTCTTTTGTGAATTCATTTGCAGTTCTGATTCTAGGTTTTGTAATGTTGTATCTTCTTTTTTGTCTTCTTTCAAGAAAAACTCCATTTCTTTTGCTGCTAGTTCTATAAATTCTTTTTCTTTTAATATAGATTGATTCAAAGTCCATCTCAATTTTTTGGTATTCCTCTCCCTGTCATTTTCAAGGGGTTGTGGTCTGCCCTTGTACCTGGTTCTATCTCAAGCATACTTGTCCTCAATTCAGATGTCATCCAAATCATGCCAGTTCTGGACCAGGATTTATGACTGTTTGAATAAAATGTGTATTGTAATTTTCCTGGATTAATTTCCCTCCAGACATCTTGTACCCCAATTTCCTCTACCATATTAAAAAAAGTCTTAGATAATCTTTTCCTTCCACTTTTTCCTGTTTTGCTACTTTTGTAGTCTTAATATCCCATCCACTATTGCATTGAAATCTCCTGCTAAGCAAATATTTTGATACTTAGATTTCTATTGTTTTTCTATGGAGATTTTGATAAAATTCTTCCTGTTTATTATTTGGTGCATATATTGCTACCAGCAATGTTTGGTTTTGATGTAGAAATATTTGTACCATCGCAGTTCTTCCTTCTTCATCGGAATAAATCATTTTAGAGTCTATTGTCTCTTTTATATATATGGCTACACCTCTTTTTTTCTGCTGCGCTGATGCATGGTAAAAGTTTCCAATTTTTGGGTATTCCAGCAGTTTGTAATATTGTCTTTTTATGTGTCTCTTGATCTCATAGCCCTCTGTTCTCTGGGTATTCCCTCACTCTCTTGATCATGTTTCTCCTGTTCTTCTGTTTGTATCGTTGCTTCCTCAGTTGTTTCTTTTGTTTGTTTCTGGTCTTTTTTCTCCTCTTGATGATATTGTTCTCCTTCATTTAAAAATGCTTGATTTCTTTCATCAAAGTCATGTGCCTTCCAAACTGAGTCCAGTCGGTATATTGTATTATTCCGGTTGATTAAGATCCCTTCTGACATTAACCATCTGAAGTTTAACCTTTTGCAATTAGCTTTGTAGTTAAGAAGTGATATTGTCTTCGGGTGTCTCTTACTCTCTTGAGATCTGCTT
The DNA here is from genome assembly GCF_947247035.1 of Vipera ursinii. Classification (NCBI taxonomy): domain Eukaryota; kingdom Metazoa; phylum Chordata; class Lepidosauria; order Squamata; family Viperidae; genus Vipera; species Vipera ursinii. The sequence goes on from NC_139513.1 coordinate 207,247,810, forward strand.
TAACACCACAATTTCTTTATTCTTGTAATGTCTCATCTAACTTTTCTTAGTATTTCATCGCTTGTTGTTTTCTTTATGAATCTTACGTGAACTTCTCTGGGTAGTTTATATTTCCTTGCATGGCTTAAATTCATTCAAAATATTTCATCTATCTCTATTTGTATCTCTGCTTGGTCTGCTTTCATAGCCTCTGCCAGTAAATCAATAATCACAACTGCTATATCTTCTTCTCTGTCTTCAGGAATATTTTGAAATCTTAAATAGTGTTCCACTTTCTCCATTTGTAAAACTGCCACTGCCCCTTCTAGATTTTGATTTGCTTGTTCTAATTTTTCATTTTCTTGCATTAGTACTTCCATTTTTTGTCAATATCATCTGATTTACTTTCCATTTTCTGAATTCTTTGTTCATTTTTAACAGTCATTTGCTGATGAGGTTCATATTGTGTCTTTATAGCCAACATTCATTTAATTTATCAAAATTACTTTTTTTCACTTCATGGTTTCTCTGTATTGAATCTTGAATTAATTTTAATGTAGTTTGCATCTCAGTTTGAGCAGTGCTTATTTTCTCATGCTGCAACTTGTTTCAATAGATGCCTGGCTTGCTGGGCTAGATTTTCCAAAAGAAGGTGCAGAGGATGTTTTTTTTTTTCATACGTCTAGTGAGATTTGATGCAGTGATTCTTCAAGCCAAAAATATGGCTAAAATCCAAACCATGAAAAGAGCCAAGTACATTAGGCTAGATCCAAATTCTCAAGGAGAAAAAACAAGAAAAAAGGAGAAAAAAGCCAACTGTCTTAGGCTAAAATCCAACCATAAAATCGAGCCAATTACTTTAGGCTAAATCCAAATCCTCCAGTCAAACCACAAATGTAAAATGCCCGCTGTCTCCAAATAATTCCTGTTTTGGTTATATCCAGAGTCAACAGATATAATGGTAGAGAGTCTTTTCTCTTGCAAAGTCACTTTGTTTACACCAGGTGTTGTTTCAAGGTCAAACACTTTTCAAATTCTTTTATTATTTGGTATTACTGTAATATCTCCTTTCACCAGTAGATGTCCGCATACACTGTATTGTCTATATCTGGCTTTTTTTTTTTTACAAACTTTTCTTTTAAATTCTTTGTAAGTTATTTACCCTGGGAATTAAATCCAAAAAGATTTCCCACGTTCCAGAGGTTAAACAGTCTTTCTTTAAGTCGATCTAAGTTCCATTTTTAGGTATTTTTTAAATATTCCTTACATTCCTTCCCCCTCTTGTAATTTCTCGCCACTTTTAACTCTCTTCTCCCCTAGTCCTTCGTAGATTTTTCCCAATCAGGGGATCAGTATTTCTGAGTCCATAAGGAAAAGGAATAAAAAACAGGCTCACCCAGTTTCAGCTGTTGACAATCAGCTGTTTGGCGGAGCACCGTGGCTCCTCGCTTTTTTTCCTGGCTGACGATGACTTGGGCTGCCTGTGCTTACCAGGCAGCCTTTCTTCTGTCCTTTAGAAAAGTTTCTTCAGTCCATCTGGACCGACTGCTGTCTGGTCCAGACTCCCGAAGCTTCCCTTCTTCTTCGTTGCCCCTCCAGGGCAACTTTCCAACCCCTTGGGGTCGCCAGACCAAACAAAATTGGGCTAAGAAGCCGGAGCCCCGGTTTCTTTCATCTGTCTCATCATGGTGTCAGACCAGAATTGCAACTGGCACACTTTTACTATGATCTCAGCATCCTGCGGTCAGGTAGAACTAAGGATCAGATCAATTCTAATTTTCATTTTAATGAATATGTATTGTATGCTAAGAAAAACTGCATACCAAAAGGTGGAGAAAAGAATATGTAAAAATAGCATTTTATTGCTTTATTTGCATATTATGGCAGAGTGCCATACAAAAATGTAGAAATTCTGTGAAATGCATGCAAATATTGTTATTTTTTAAAAAAATAGTTTTAAATTTAAATTGTGAAACCGGATAGAAAAATGTAAGATGATATATAAGAAGTGAGGAGCACCTGTGTTCTAAAATTTAAAGATCTGCCCAACCTTATTGAGAATTAGAGTTTTTATGTATTGAGAAAAAAATAATGTAAATTTATGTGTGTGTTTTTCCCTCAGATGAAAACACAGTCCTGTGTAATATGGGCCCATATTAGAGGTAGGTTTTCTGCTGGGAAAAAAAAGTGCTGCACTGTTGAGGCAAGGAGACAAAATGACAGGGAAAAAAATTGTCAAGTGAACTACTATTAAATTTATTATCACTCCACACTGTTGCAAATCTATATTTCAGAGCTAGACACATTAACAACAATAACACCATAACAAATTTCTAAACAAGCTACATTCCTATGAGGGAAGTTTGTAGTGGGGTGCCCCAGTGTGCTCTGAGCCCAGTACTCTTCAACATCTTTATCAATGATTTGGACGAGGGGATAGATGGGGAACTCATCAAATTTGCAGACGATACCAAGCTGGCAGGAATAGCCAATACTCCAGAAGATAGGCTTAAGATATAGAAGGATTTTGACAGACTTGAACATTGGGCGCTATCAAACAAAATGAAATTCAGTGGTGAAAAAGTAAGGGCCCAATTGGCAAAAGGTTGGAAACATGCAGGAGAAGCCTTCACCCTGCAGTGGATAGACGATGGCTAAAATGATGATATGCAAATCACATTCAACTGAACACTGAGGCCTAGGCCTACACAACACATTAAGTGAAAATGTGGTTTGCTAATTTAGGATGTAGTGTGTAGCATAACTTGAGTGTTTTACAAATGATGCTTTGTAATTGAGATGTCTTGAATGACCCCAGTCAACAGAAATCTATTCTGAAAACTGGTTCCCTCATCATCCAAGGTTTTCCCCTCAGTCTATTAAATATGGACCATGATGTGTCACATTTAATTGTAGGAGGAAAGCTACAAGCCTGTCGTATACCAAAATTAGGAGTCTGGCGGCACCTTTGTCTAACTAACAAACATTATTAAAAGGCATAGCTCGCTTTGTCAGAAGCAGCCGAGTGGCTTAACTGATGTAAGATTGAAATTGGGATGAGAATGAAATTGTCAGTGGACAGATCTTTTGTGGATTGCTGGCATGTTTTTTTTTTCTTTATGGAGGACCGTTTGCAATTACAAGTTGTAATTTGGTCGTGGTTGCAAATCCTGAAGTCATTTGCTTATCTCTTCATGAACTTTCCTGCCCCCCACGCCCAAAACAGTTCAGGTTTTTGACTTGTTGTTTTTTGTTTGTTTTTGGAGGTAATTGCATCTAATCTTTGTATGTAAGAGATGGCCTTCATGTAAGAACAAGGAGTGTCTCAATTTAGCTTTGCCTTCATCTCTGATATTCTTCCTATTTTTTTTTAATAACGACTAAAGAGCTACACGCAGATCTGATGATAGTTTTTTGCTTGTACTTGACTTGTCCAGCTTGTCCAGTGCAAATTGCAGATCAAAGGGGAGATTTCTGGGCAATTCCCACTGCAAAGTGTGAGAAAACAAAGAATAAGGTGTGTGTGTGTGTGTGTGTTTCAAATGGTTACAGACTCTTATTTTCTGAGTTCCTTTATTACATGTTTTACAATTGGTAAATGGTGTTTTATTTTTTCTTTCTTTCAGATATATCATTCCCAATACAGCATTTGACTATTGTTATTTTAAGCTCAGTTGCTGCTATCAGTACCATCTTTTTATTATTACTCAGCCTAGCATGGTAGGTAACATTACGTGACTTACTTGAAATTATAGTTTATTTAAAGTCAACCAGTTATTCCTTTCACAATGCATTCAATCAAATAAGCAATAATTGATTTATAAAGATAAAATTCTCCAGCAGTCATATAATTAAATCCTGTTAGCAAAAAATGCGAAAGCTGGTTTATATATTTTCCTTAGAAAAATGTTCAGGAGTAGTATATTGGCCATGTCACTGATGCTTTTCACCACTCAAATTATTAAAAACAAGAAAGAACAATACTAAGTCAGGGCTTTTCAACCAGTAGTATGGGTACCATCTATGGTACATTGGCACCTGGCAGGTGGTTTGCAACCATCCTAGAAAAGTGGTAACGGGGGAGGGGAATGAGTTGAACGGTGGCAGCACCGCAGAAGCCTGAGCGAGAGATGGCTGGAGCTGCAGGGCTGTCAGGGCTCAGCGGAAGTGCCATGATCAGTGCTTCTTCAGAGCAGTCAGAGCCCAGAAGAAGCACCGATCAGCTGGAATGTTGCAGCATCTCCAGGGTCTTGTGATTTACATTCAGATGCTTGGCAACTGATTCATATTTATTTATTTATTTATTTATTTATTTTATTGCATTTATATACCGCCCTTTCCCGAAGGACTCAGGGCGGTTTACAGGGTGAATAAAAAAACCAAGATACAAAAGTTAAAAACAAATTTTTAAAAAAATTATATTTGTCCCTGCATAAATAAAACCCCAGTTAAAATAAGATTAATCCTCAGCCTGGGCCAGAGAGCTCGAAGAGCCAGGTCTTCAGGTCCCGGCGGAATGAACGGAGGTCGGGGGCAGTCCTCAGCTCCACTTGCAGCTGGTTCCAAAGGGCAGGCGCCCCCACTGAGAAGGCCCTATCCTTGGGTGTCGTCCGCCGGCAATCTCTTACCGGTGGCACCCTGAGAAGACCCTCCCTGTGGGAGCGCACTGGACGAAGGGAGCTTGGTGCCGGCAGCAGGTGTTCCCTCAGATATCCCGGACCCAAGCCATTTAGGGCTTTATAGGTCATCACCTATATGACGGTGACAGTGTCCCAGGGTCATATGAAGTGATCAAAACCTCCTGCAACCACCCAGCAGAGGGGGGGGAAAATAAAAACCAAGCACCCCCTACCCCACCCCCACTGCCAATCCTGAACAGGAGTGTTCACAACAATGAAAACTTTGGACAGGAGGAAGAGCGCCACCGGGCGGGCAGGCAGGTGTCTTGCTCGGCTGTGGCTTGGGGGGCACTTTTTTCAGTGCCATTGTAACTTCGAACAGTCACTAAGTGAACTGTTGTAAGTCGAGGACTACCTGTACTTCATCACTTTTTTTGGTCATCAAGTTTTTGACACCTTGCTAGGCGACTGGTGGTACTCGGATGTTGCCATATTCTAAAAGTGGCACAATGGGTGAAAAGGTTGAAAAGCCCTGTCCTAAGTCTCCTTGCTGCAAAATGAATCTCTTATCTAGGGAATAGTTGGGGAAAGGTAGGAAACTGAAAAGCTTTTTTGCCTGCTTATTAACAATGGAATTACTGGAAAGCCATTTTTTCACATCTTTAACTGTCTTGGATTTCACTGCTCCTTTTATCTATTTTTTCCTCAATACTTTTGTAAATGTTGCTAATATTTTATAGAATAGAATAAAATAAAACATTTTATTTGGCAAGTGTGATTAGACACACAAGGAATTTGTCTCCAGTGCAGAAGCTCTCAGTCTACATGCAAAGCAATAGAATCATCATCATCATCACCATCTCAATAATAGGGTGGAGTAAAGAAGATAATAAGAAGACTAAATGATAATGCTACAGCCATACTACATGTGTAACTATAGCAATAACAATAGCGCTTAGTCTTATATACCGCTTCATAGTGCTTTACAGCCTCGCTAAGCGGTTTACAGAGCCAGCCTATGGCCTCCACAATCTGGGTGCTTATTTTACCAACCTAGGAAGGATGGAAGGCTGAGTCAATCTTGAGCCGGTCAAGATCGAACTGCTGGCAGCCAGCAGAGTTAGCCTGCAATACTGCACTCTAACCACTGTGCCACCACAACTATACATAGACATTAGACAGCACTATGAGAATTAGGTGCTGATCAGATTGATGGTCTGAGTGAAAAACCTGCCCCTGTTGTTTTGACATGCAGTGCCCTGTAGCGCCATCCCGAGGGGAAGAGTCAAAGCAGTTTATGTCCAAGATGTGAGGGGTCTGTAAATAACTACTCAGTTCTCGTTCTGACCTGTGCAATATATAATATACAATATATGCAGTATACTACTGTATATCTATATCTATCTGTATCTATATATCTATCTATATTTTATCTATCTAATCTATCAAACTATAATATTATGTGACTACCCTGAAGAGCAATATAAATAACTGTAAAGATTTACCTATTGATTTTTCTAGTGTATTATAAAAGTATATATTCATGAAAAACTCTTTTAATAGGATCTGCCTGTATGTTTGACTTTTTCAAAATTATTACTTGTGTGAATCTTGTAAAACCTTATCACCAGAAATATTATATTCTGCCACTTTATAAGGCATTCAGACAGATTATATATTTGTCAATGTGCCAAACAAACATGGCAAATTTTCCTGCTGAGAAAGCTAAGCTGCTCAAAATATCAGAGTTAACTACATTTCCATTTAACTAAATGACTGTCCTAGTTACTCTGTCTTATTTTCTGTATTTCTGTGCTTCAACTGGTTTGACTGTGCTTAACTTTTTTCAACCTTTCCCCGATGTTTTTCTGCAGCAGCACTTTCACCTCCAGCTGAACCACCAAGGAAATGTTTTTGATAGACTGGATATTTATCAACTGCTATCAATACCGCCCAGGAAAGCAATGCATTCTGCAAACGAATTCTGCAAATGCTTTTATCTAATGGGTACGACTCCTGATCATTTGGAAGAGAATAAAAACAAGACACAAAAATACGGAGCAATCCTTCAGTGCTCAAGAGGAGGAAATCCATATGCAAAATACCATCTCCTGCCTTCCCGTTTAGAAAATGGGTTTTGATATCTTGTTTTCTTCATGTAGTTTTCAGTCCTGAAGCTTGTTATATTTGTTTACACACATACCCATTTTACACCCATAGCAAACCTGTGTATCTTCTGTTTCAGTTCACGTTAAGACACTGAATTTATTTTTGGATGGGGAATTACTGAATATTTTTTTAAATAAGAACCTTTAGTAACTCTTCTTTCAAAACTAAAATGGAACATTTATATTAGAGGCCCAGGTTAAAACCAGAAATACACATTTCCGAAAATCATGTAAAGTTGAATTTGTTTTCTTTTGAAATCAAGAGGACTTTTCCCTTTATTTCAATAGAATCTATCCTTACTTTTGTAATTTGCATCCACTCAGTAGGTGTTCATTTCTACTGAGTTGTTTAATGGGGCAAAGCTAAAAAGTTAGGATGTTTGATTTTTTTTACCATTTCTCATGACTTTCGGAAAATTTTACTACTTTCATATTTTGCAAAGAAGCAAAATTTGGTGAAATTTTCATTTAGCAAGAACTACAGTATTTTGTAGCCTCCCTGCTTCTCAGATTGCACTTAAAATTATGATGGGATATCTTTCAGAGGGTTTTTCAGATTAGAAGTTTTGTAGCTTTGTGCTGCAAATAGCTTACCCCTAGTGTTCAATGATCTGTAAAAAAAAACAAAAAAACAAAAAATGCATTTTCTGTTCAAAAGTAAAATTATTTCAAAATAGAAAAAAAAACACAAAAGAATTTTACAAGCAAAGTGCAAGAGAAAAGACAAGCCTCTTCCATGGAAGAAAACGTTGGGCAAATTGGAAAATATATTTCAACCTACTCTCCAATCCATGGAATTTCTAATTGAGATGCATTTGTCATTAGAATTTTTTAAAAATGTAGTTTTTGACGTACGATTTTAAGAAATAATTGGTAGAAAGCAGTTAAGCAGAAATGTTTACAGAACTTTGATGATCACTTGATTATTAAAGAAAAACATTTATTTTTCACTGAGTTATTCTTTTCTTCCTTATTTTGAAATGTATTATCGTTTTAGTAATGTTCCACATCATACAACTTTACTTCCTGAGGTAATCAGGCCTATGGATGTTCTGGTAGAACAGTAAGAATATGTACACATTCAAAATGATTTTATAAAATGTACTTTTTTTTCTTGTTCACTCACTTTCCAACCAAGTACATTAGCTATTGTATATTACACTCCTTGGCGCTTTGACAAATTTTGGAGCCCTCTCGGGCTATTAGTATCACTAATGGCTAGCTATAAATCACCTCTGGTGAACCTATTGGTTATTTTCATCTGTAAGGTAAAGGTAAAGTTTCCCCTGCACATGCGTGCTAGTCGTTTCCGACTCTAGGAGCCAGTGCTCATCTCCGTTTCAAAGCCGAAGAGCCAGCGCTTGTCCAAGGATGTCTCCGTGGTCATGTGGCCAGCATGACTAAATGCCAAAGGCGCACGGAATGCTGTTACCTTCCCACCGTGGTGGTCCCTATTTTTCTACTTGCATTTTTACGTGCTTTTGAACTGCTAGGTTGGCAGAAGCTGGGACGAGTATCAGGTACTCACTCTGTTATGCGGCACTCGGGATTCGACCCGCCAAACTGCCGACCTTCTGATCGACAAGCTCAGTGTTCTAACCCACTGAGCCACCGTGTGTAAGATGGTACAATTGTAAGATGGTACAATTCTGCAAAGAAATCTAGAAATTTATTGCTATTTTGTCCTAATTTTCGCGTCACGGCACTCACATCCCTACTCCAGGCATCAGGAATTTTCTTCCCTGGGCACCTGATCAATTTTTAAAAACAGCAATGAGCACCATTTTTAAGGATGTGACACTGGCATTCATTGGAACTTGGATAAAAAAAAGTGCTCAAGGAGAAAATCAACAGTATATTTATTGTGTAGTGGGTCCGACGCAAGAGAGACGCCAGCCGGTGTGTGAGTTCAGCTCTTTATTGGAAGGGGAAGTGAACTGAGGAATGAGGGCTACCTGGCATCCTTATATACCTGGCCAGGTAAGCTAACAGCCAATGGGGTTGGCCCTAGGTTTCCCGCCGAAACTGTCCAGGCCAATGCCCCCTGATGGCTGTTGCTATGCAGATTCCTGCATACATAACACCCCTCCCCCCTTAGAGAAGACCCACATAACAACAACAACATGCAACTACTATAACTATGAGTATATATATAAAAAAAACAGTGGTGTCCTTGTGTGAGGGTCACTTGCACACATAGTCCGACAGGTAGGCTGGTGTCCTGTGTGGACGGGTGGATCGTCTGGGTGTGCTTGGCCCCTGGGCTTGGACCGTGGGTTCCTGAGGCCTTTGTGCAGGGCTGCAAGGAGCCGGCATCAGGAATTCCTCCTCCTCTGGTCCCTGCCCTGTGACGTCCTCAGCTGGGTTGACCCCTCCTGGAGTGTGGTCCTCCTGTTGATCGTGTGCATTGAGTTCAGGGACGTGTGTGACGCGCTCAGGGGTGTGTGTGACGTGCTCAGGGACTCTTCCTCTGAGCTGATCGATGTGTCGCCTTATGCGTCTGTCCCCCTCCACCCCTACAATGTACGAAAGGGGTCCTGTTTTCCCGACCACTGTCCCCGGAACCCAAGGATGTCCAGCCCCATAGTTCCTTGCCCAGACCAGGTCCCCCAGGTTGAGGACCCTGTGTGTGGGTGATGATGGCAATGGTGATGGTAGTGATGCTGGTGATGATGGTGATGATGGTGATGTTGCCCTACCGGTTTCGGCTGCTACCCGGTCTGGGTGTAGGCGGTCCAGCTTGGTGATGAGGCGCCGTCCCCATCGCAGTTCTGCTGGGCTCTTGCCGGTAGCCACGCATGGTGTTGTGTGTTGGGCTAGTAAAAATTTGGCCAGTCTGTGGTGCCAGTCCCCGCTGATGATGCGCCGGAGTGCGTCTTTGGTCGTCCTTACCATCCGTTCGGCCTGCCCGTTGATAGATGGATGGAAAGGCGCAGAGGTGGCGTGCCTAATCCAGTTCGCCTTCAAGAACGCCTGGAAATCAGCAGCAGTAAACTGAGGCCCATTATCAGACATAATTACGTCGGGGAGGCCGTGTGTGGCAAAGAGAGCTCTGAGCACCTGGATTGTCCTCCCCGAGGTTATGTTGGGGACAGGGACTACCTCTAACCACTTGGAGTGACTGTCCACCACTACTAAAAATAGTTGACCCTGGAATGGCCCCGCATAGTCAATGTGAATGCGGGACCATGGCGTGTGTGTGGCCTCCCACTGGTGTACTGGTGCATGTGGCACTTCTGGCCTGGATCTCTGGCACGTATAACAGGCCTTGACCCGATCCTCAACCTCCTTATCCAACCCGGGCCACCAGAGGTAGCTCCTAGCCAGTGCCTTCATCCTGACCACCCCCGGGTGCCCTTCATGTAAGGAGTCCAATACCCTGGTGCGTAGTGCGGATAGAATGATGACCCTGCTACCCCAAAGGAGGCACCCTTTGTGTGTGGAGATTTCATCGCGTCTAATGAAATAGGCCTGAAACTCTGGTCCCAGGGATTTGTCCTGCCACCCTGTGCAAACCCATGAGTGCACCCTGCCCATGATGTTGTCTGTGGCTGTGTGGCTGGCAATGTCCTTGGCAAGAACTGGGCACTCGGGTAGTTCCTGCAGGGCTAGGATCTGTGTGGCTGGTGCTGGGTCTGGGTCGTGTGTGTCTAGGGGGAGCCTACTTAGACCGTCTGCGTGGCCCATCTCCTTCCCTGGCTTGTGTACCAGCTTGCAATTGTATGCTGCAAGGAAGATGGACCACCGGAGCATCCTGGGGGACAGAATCTGGGGGGTTTGCCTGTCTGTGGTGAACAGGCCCAGGAGTGGTTTGTGGTCCGTGAAGACAGTGAACTCCCTGCCATATAAGTAATCGTGGAATTTCTTGATTCCTGCCACGATTGCCAGGGCTTCTTTGTCTATTTGGGCGTAGTTTCTTTCTGCTCCAGACAGTGTCCTAGAATAGTATGCTATGGGGACTTGTGCCCCGTTGGGCTCAAGGTGGCTTAGGACAGCGCCCACACCATAAGGGGATGCATCGCAGGCGATACAAATGGGCTTGGACTCGATGAAATGGGTTACTGTGGACTTGTCCGACAGCAATGCCTTCAGGGCCTTGAAGCTTTGATCATGGGTGGCCGTCCAGGCCCATGTTGCCTGTTTGTCTAGCAGCCTGTGGAGCGGTTCAGCGATGGCTGCCTTGTGTGGGAGGAATGTATGGTAGAAATTCAGCAGACCCAGGAATGCCTGAAGCTCTGCTTTGTTCTTGGGTGTGGGTGCTAGTTTGATGGCCCTCACCTTGGATTCTGTGGGGGTGGATTCCCCTGGCGTCTACTCTGAACCCCAAAAATTCTGTGGAAGGAACGCCTATGCTGCATTTTTCCTTTTTGAGTTTGAGGCCAGCTGTGCGCAGCCTTGCCAGCACTTCCCTAAGCCTCCCTGCCAGTTCCTCTGCTGATGCTCCTGCGATCAGGATGTCATCAAAATAGGGGCAGACTCCTGGAATGCCCTTGAGTGTCTTTTCCATAACCTCCTGGAAAATGCCGGGAGCAACGCTGACTCCAAACTGCAGCCTGTTCACCCAGAACGCCCCCCTATGGGTTACTATGGTTTGGATGTCAGCTGTTTCCCTAGTGACCGTGAGTTGCTGGTACGCCTGTGCAAGATCGAGCCTTGCAAAAATGGCGCCGCCTTGGAGGGAAGCGAGAACGTGGCTGACCGCGGGAACCAGGTAAGCGTGCGGGTTTAGGGCGCGGTTCACCGAGCACTTATAGTCGGCGCAGATCCTTATTTCCCCGTTGGATTTGAGGGGGGTCATGATGGGGGTTTCCCACTCCCCTTCATCTACAGGCTCTAAGATTCCCTGGGCCACCAACTTGTCTAGTTCGCGCTCGATTTTGTGTTTGAGCGCAAACGGGACTCGCCGTGGCCGGACCCTAACGGGGGAGACGTTCGAGTTAAGCTTGAACGATATGGGGGCCCCGGTGTACTTGCCTAGTGACCCGTCGAAGACGTCGGCGAACTCCCAATCCAGGGCCTCAACGGAGTCGCCCTGGATCCGATGGATCCCGGATACTGAGATCCCAGGGCCTCAAACCAGTCCAGCCCGACCAGGCTGGCTCTGTGGCCCTCTACCACTACAACATCCAGGTGCCCTTCGCGACCCTTAAACCCCACTGAAATGGTGGCCTCCCCCTTCACCTTGACCGGCGAATTCTGAAAATCGGTCAGGGTTAATTTAGTAGGCCGTAATTTAATCCGTTGCTTGCTCCGGCTAATTATGTGGTTAAGGGTCTCGTCCGAAATAATCGAGACCGCTGATCCGGAGTCAAGCTCCATGCTGCAAGGGACACCTTGCAAACAGATTGTTAATCTAATTTTGGGTTTGAGCAGCTGGCGGCTACCCGTGTGGTTAATGGCCAGCTGGCTCTCGACATAGCCAATTTTTGTTTTGGTGGGGGCCCCAGTACCTTCGAACGGTGGTTCCTCTGGCTGCAGCTCGTGGATCTCCTCTCGGGGGTGGCGGCTACGGCAGATGGCGGCTATGTGGCCTGTTTTCTTGCAGGCCCGGCACGTGGCGGACCGGAACTTGCAGAGGCTGCGCATGTGGTTCCCACCACACCCTGTGCACCTCTGGGGAACAGCAGTGTTGCTGGGAGGCCTGGGCCTGTCTGGGCGTCTGGCTCGCTGGTCGGGGGTCGACTTCCGCTGGAGGAGGTCGATGCTCAGGTCGTCCTCCTCTGTGGCCCCTTGCCGGTGGATGCTGGTTGCCTGGTTGCCGGGCCGGGTTCCCTGGCAGGCTTGGACGGCCCCGCAGGCCGCTTCGTGGGCTAGGATGGCGTCCTCGGCTTCCTGGAGAGAGACCTCCTCTCTTTCGAACAGGCGCTCCTGCAACCGCCTGTCGCGTAGGCCGCAAATCAGCCGGTCCCGTAGTCGCTCCTCCAAATTTGTGAACCTGCAAGTGACGGCAGCTTCCCGTAGGGCGGCGAGGAAGTCGGCGCCGGTCTCGTCGGGGCGCTGGTCCCTTTTCTCGAATTGTGACTGTGCGGCCACCTTGGAGCGCCGGGGCCTGAAATGTGCGTTGAGCCTGGCCACAAGGTCTCGGTACGCGACGGTGTTGATGGCCTCCTGGGGGAACAGGTTCGCGGCGACTTCCAGCAGCGCTGGTCCCCCAAGGCAGAGCAGGGCGGCCGCCTTTGCACCGTCCTCCGATATCTGATTGAACCGCATGCACAGTTCAACGTGAGCCAGGTAACAGGTCCAGGTTTCGGGGCGGCGGGTCTTGAATCCGCAGGGTTGTCCGTCTCTAGCCATGGCGGCAGTTGGTCGTGGATGTGGCGCTTGGCGTTGCCGGTTCGGCTGGCGGTCGTGGGGGGAAGAAGGAAAAATGCCTTTCCCTTCAGCTCGCGGAGCGTTTCCCCAGTGACTTCAGCTCTTGGTCAGCAGCAATCCCACCTTCGTCGCCACTATTGTGTAGTGGGTCCGACGCAAGAGAGACGCCAGCCGGTGTGTGAGTTCAGCTCTTTATTGGAAGGGGAAGTGAACTGAGGAATGAGGGCTACCTGGCCTCCTTATATACCTGGCCAGGTAAGCTAACAGCCAATGGGGTTGGCCCTAGGTTTCCCGCCGAAACTGTCCAAGCCAACGCCCCCTGATGGCTGTTGCTATGCAGATTCCTGCATACATAACAATATTCATGTTATTTTTTTTCTTTGGGAAATTGGAATTACAAGGTAGGAGAAGGGCATGAAAAAATGGTTGAATGGACAATTGCATAAGTGCAGGTCATACATGCTGTTAACATGTCCATTTTCACACTTAGGACCACTGCAGCATCCCCATGGTTACATCTGTTAGATACTGGGTTCGATGCTTGATTGACGAGACGAGGTGAGTGAGTTCAGCAAAGATCATTGCATATTTGATTGCAGGAACTGAACTGGGAAACAGGGCTGCGAATGCAGCAATTTATACCCTGGCCTCTAGGCGGCGGCCAATAGGTTTAAAACAACCTATTCCCACCCTAGAGGCAGCCAATGGCAGCACTGGAGACGGGTTGTCTGAGGAGCTGGGAGCTGTTAGCCAGCTTCCCTGCTTGAGCAACCTTCCAGCAATTAACCCCACGTGATATACTTAAGTCAAACAAAGCCCAATACATTACAACGTCATCAGTATTCGGACACTTGGCAACAGGCTCCTATTTAGGACGGTTGCAGTGTTCTAGGGTCATGTGACCATCTCCTTTTGCAATCTTCTGATAAGCAAAGCCAATGGGGAAGTTCAGATTCGATTAAAATCTTGTTACTAACTTAACAATTCACTTAGCAGCTGTGGCAAGAAAGGCTGTACATTGGGAAAAACTTGCTTTACAAATGTCTTACTTCTACACTTAGGAAGGAAAAATCAAATGCATAGGTATAGTATAGGTGGTACCTTGCTCAATAGTAGTAACTGTGAGAGGGATCTCGGAGTCTTAGTAGACAATCACTTCAATATGAGCCAGCAGTGTGCTGCAGCTGCCAAAAAAGCCAACACAGTGCTAGGCTGCATTAACTGAGGGATAGAATCAAGATCAGGTGAAGTACTAATACCACTTTACAATGCTTTGGTAAGGCCACACCTGGAATACTGCATCCAGTTTTGGTCACCACAATGTAAAAAAGATGTCGAGACTCTAGAAAGGGTACAGAGAAGAGCAACAAAGATGATTAGGGGGCTGGAGGCTAAAACATATAGGGAACGGTTGCTGGAATTGGGTATGTGTAGTTTAATGTGAAGGGTGAGGGGTGACATGATTGCAGTGTTCCAATATCTCAGGGGCTACCACAAAGAAGAGGGAGTCAAGCTGTTCTCCAAAGCACCTGAAAGCAGGACAAGAAGCAACGGATGGAAACTAGTCAAGGAGAGAAGCAACCTAGAACTAAGGAGAAACTTCCTGACAGTTAGAACAGTTAACCAGTGGAACAACCTGCCTCCAGAAGTGGTGAATGCTCCAACACTGGAGGTTTTTAAGAAGAGACTGGACAGCCATTTGCCTGAAATGGTATAAGGTTTCCTGCCTGAGCAGGGGGTTGGACTAGATGACCTCCAAGGTCCCTTCCAACTTTATTATTATTATTATTATTATTATTATTATTATTATTATTATTATTATTATTATTATTATTATTCTGCAACAAAACCTTTGTGGTCGTGAGTCAAGGACTACCTGTTGAGTCCTATGGGAGAAGGGCGGTATATAAGTCCAATAAACATAAACATAAACATAAAAGATTTTTCTTTGATGGGAAAAGGCTAAGATTAATCATCTATCCTGGAAATGGCCAGCAGGTGGCGCATTCTCCCTGCACACTGAGCAAGAATTTTGGAAAGTATGAAAAATAGGGAAAAAAAACATTGTCAGTTTTATGAGCAAGCTGAGGAGACAGAAGTTGGAAAAACAACCATGCTTTTCATGTGATGTGCTGTGAGTCACAGTGGTGCTCAGCTGCTGCTTTGAGAAGCTGATGTGGCCCTGATAGTCTTTTAGTCTCTATCCAATCAGGGCTCTTTCTCAGGCTTTGAGCAGTGCCTACCTTAAAACAAACTTCCCGTGCTCTTTTGTAATCAAACCATTAATAACTTTGATGTGACTCTATCTACAAGATTTCCCATGCAGAGGATGTGTTCTACCTATGTATCTATTTCTGCTTGGACTTCTTTTAGAGGCATTCATCACTGCTCTATAGATCCCTGGAACTTGACATATTTCAGCTTATGTTTTCAGAGGAAATTAAATGAGTTTGGGGCTTTTGCGGGTTTAAAACCAACAAAGAGAGGGACTTCCGGGTTGCGAGGTGATGCCGAAGATAGCCATCTCCAGGCTGTCCGCTCCGTGGCTTTGTAGAACCGCCGAAAACAGCGCCGATCAGCTGTTTCGGCGGTTCGGAAGCCCCCTCGTCGGGAGAAGAGGAGGGGGTGAGTACCCAGGTAGGGGTTGAGCTCTCCAGGGCCGCCTGAGCTTAAAGTTCGGGCGGCTGAAGGATTGAGCCCCCCCCGAAGCCTGGGTTTGCTCCGGGCTGCGCAGTGTTTCTGCTCCGTGCTTTTGGGAGCAGAACAAGGCGTTAGCAACCATCCCTGCCAGCAGGAAAGGATTTTGGAGTGCGAGGATGCAGGCAGAGCGATACAGGAGATCAAGGTGAAAGTGGACTTTTGTTCTTTAGCTCAAAGGACTTTGTAGACTTTGAAAGTGAAAGTGCGTAGCAAGTAATAGTGGGGGAAAATGGCGGCTAAATCTTCCAAAGTTCTTAGGAGCGCGGGGGCTTCCCCGGTGCAGCAATCTTCGTTGCAAGCTTTATTGCCCCCTGCACCTGCACCTACTCTTGCACTGACAGTCAAAGATTTGCAAGATGCTTTGGAAAAGCACTCACAGCAAATAGCTGAAATTATAGATGAAAAGCTGGATGAGAAGCTGACAGAAAAGTTAATTGAAGTTATGGATGAAAAGCTGGATGAGAAGTTAACAGAAATAAGGGCGGACATCTTGCTTGCACTTCAAGGCATGGCTATATGTATTGAACGCTTGGACGAAAGAGTGGAAGATCTTAGTCAAAACAATTTCAGATTAGAAGCAAAAATGTCAGAGACTGAAAATGTGGTGGATAAAATTGACAGCGACTTGACCTTGGTCCAGTACCATGAGATGGAGTTTGCTATCAGGATCAGGGGCTTAAAAGAGAATCCTAAAGAAGATTTGAAGGAAATAGTCTCTGAGGCTTTGGAAGGGGTACTGGGACGGCCAACAGCTGAAATTGTGGGAGACATAGATAAAATCTTTCGTGTTAATTCGTGAATTGCAAGACAAAGGAAATTACCTAGAGATGTGGTTGTTTATTTTACAAAGAGAGCAATCAGGAATGAAATCATCCAAGTTTCTTACAATACTAAGCTTGTAGCTGCTGAGCAAGAAGTCCTGGTTTTAAAAGAGATCCCTCCGAGAATTTTAAGGAGAAGAAAGGACTTTGCTTTTTTAGCACAAGAGCTCAGGAGACGTGATATCAAGTTTAGATGGGAGATACCAGTGGGTATGGTGGTGATGTATGAAGGCACGAGACATTGTCTTATTACAGTGATGCAGGCACGTGATTTTTACAGTAATGTCTTAAAAGCAACCCCCTTACCACTTTTAGAATCTACAAAGAAGAATGGCGAGGGAAAGCCTCAAGGTGCTGAAGGAACAACGCAGACAGATGAGAAAGTTACAGGAGTGGATCAAATTACAGTTTCATCGGAAGATGCCAGAGACCAGAGGATGATGCGTGCTGCTTTGAGACGAATGAGACGAGAGCAAGAACAGAACCAGAGGAATGTCATGGAACCTCCAAAGCGTACCTATAGCGAAGCTGTGGGAGGGGCGCGGCCTAAGAACGTCAAAGGGATTCTGGAAGACGCGCTCCAAAAGTTTTTAACTTGGAATGTTAATGGCTTAAATTCACCACAGAAGGGAAAGAAAATCTTTCAATATTTAAAACAATTTAAGACTGATGTTATTTGCTTACAAGAAACACATATTAGGGCTATGGACCAAAAGTACTTATTGAACTCTAGACTGGGTACACAATTTATTGCCTCTGCAATGAATAAGAAGAATGGAGTGGTTATTTATGTCAAGAATACTATGACAGCGGAGTTAATAGAAGCAGATAAACAAGGAAGATATGTTATAATAGATTTGCTGATAGAAGGAAAAAAACGCTTTTGGTTGGACTATACGCTCCTAATCAACAACAAGCAGATTTTTACAGTTTATTACACAGCAAGATCACTCAGTTGGATTATAAATCTTTTATTTTTATGGGAGACTGGAATGGTGTATTGGATGTACAAATGGACAAGAGTAGTTCTTTTAGGAGTACTCCAAGTCATGCTAGATTGCCTAAATCCTTTTTTGAGATGAAGGATGATTTGGAGTTGCGAGACATCTGGAGAGAAAGAAATTCACAAGAAAAGGATTATACTTTTTTTTCTGATAGACATCAATCTTTTTCCAGGATTGACTTTATATTAATCACTAACGATTTTTCTGACCATAGTCCAGTCTGGTTAGAGATCAATAAGGATAACAGAGATAGGCGCTCCTGGCGTCTAAATGAGAACCTGTTTAGAAATCAGGAAAATGTGGAAGAATGTAAAAAACAGATGAAGGTCTTTTTTGAAACTAATATGAATAAGGGTACTTCTATGGATATGGTTTGGGATGCTAGTAAGGCTTATATGAGAGGGGTGTTAATATATATGAATAATAAATACAGACATAATTTGGAACTTAGGAGGAAAGAATTAGAGAACGAAATCAGGGAAAAAGAAAAGGCCCTAATTTTGAATCCATCGGATGCGAAGATTAAAGAGGTTATTAACCTATTAAGGGGACAGTTTGATAAGTTGATGGCTGATCAGGTGGCAACTAACTTACGGTTTGCTAGACATAATACTTTTTGTAATACCAATAAACCAGGTAGATGTTAAGGAAGAAGCAAAGGGCTTCTAATATAGACAAAATAGAACATAAGGGTAAGGTTGTGTATCAACAGAACCTTATTAAGGAAGCTTTTGTTGATTTTTATTCTAAATTATATGCCAGAGATAAGATTAATGAAGCAGATATTGATGCATATTTGAGGAATGCTAATATTCCGGTTCTTACGCAAGAGCAAAAGGAAGAGATGAATCAATTGATAACTGAGGAAGAAATTCTTTGGGCAATTAAACAATTGAAAGTGGGCAAAGCGCCAGGCACGGATGGATTAACTGCGGTGTATTATAAAAATTTACAGTCGGAGATGATAAAGCCTTTAAGGGAATTGTTTCAGATAATTCAAAGGGGAGGAGGGGTGCCTCCGTCTTGGAAAACTGCTTTTATTTCTTTGATCCCGAAGGAAGATCAGGATGTCACTCAAGCAAGAAATTATAGACCAATATCACTTTTGAATACGGACTAGAAGATATTTGCTAAGGTCTTAGCTAACAGATTAATGAGGGTACTGCAACAGATAATTCATGGTGACCAAACTGGGTTTATTAGTGGTAGACAAATGAAAAATAACGTGAGGCATATAGTTGACTTGTTGGAATTTTTGGAAAGGAACAACCAGATCCCTGCAGCGCTGATCTTTCTGGACGCTGAAAAAGCCTTTGATCAACTGGATTGGCAATTCTTTTTTTTTTTATTGAAAAGTTTTAAAATACAGTTTTCCTTTAAAAAGCCCCCTTCCCCTCCCCCCTACCCCCCTCCCTCTCCCCCTCCCCCCCTCCCTCCCCCCCTCCCTCCCCCCCTCCCTCCCCCCCTCCCCCCTCCCCCCCTCCCCCC
Source organism: Vipera ursinii (assembly GCF_947247035.1). Lineage (NCBI taxonomy): Eukaryota > Metazoa > Chordata > Lepidosauria > Squamata > Viperidae > Vipera > Vipera ursinii. The sequence goes on from NC_139513.1 coordinate 207,266,901, forward strand.
CGACTTCCCAGAGCTAAATACAAGGTATATATATAAAAAAAAGCAATCATAAACAACCATATACTAACAACTATAAATTCTAAAATCCATAACTCTCTAACTTATATAGGATAAAACAAACCTTAGCAATATTAAATATATATAAAAAAAACTAAAATAGAAAAAGAAAAAAGAAAACGAAAGAAGACTTATTCGAATGCTACATAAAACTTCTTAACCCTATACTTGTTCTGGATAAACTCAATCCATTTTCTCCATTCCATAATATAACGTTCTTGCGAATGATCTTTCAAATAGGCCGAAATCTTCGCCATCTCTGCCAGGTCGGAAACCTTTAAAGTCCACTCTTCTATGGTCGGCAGTTCCTCTTTCTTCCAATATTGGCCTATCAAAAGTCTTGCTGCCGTAATTAAATTCAACATCAACTTGGTGTCCACAACTGTAGCGTCGGTAATTATTCCCAAGAAAAAAAGTTGCGGACAAAACTTTAACCTCTGTTTAAAAATCTTCTGCATGTTCCACCAGACTTTTATCCAAAAAGCCTTAACCTTTTTACAAGTCCACCATATGTGAAAATATGTTGCGTCTTCATCACCGCACCTCCAACATTTAGGCTAATAATTCGGATACATACTTGCAAGCTTTTTAGGATCTAAATGCCATCTATAAAACATTTTGTAAAAGTTCTCTCTTAGATTTTGAGCTTGAGTAAATTTTACGTTCCTCACCCAAATCTTTTCCCACGTGTCCATTGTGATAACTTCCTGGATGTTTTGGGCCCATTTTATCATACAATCCTTAACAAGCTCTGTTTCTGAATCAATCTCTATCAATGCAAGATATATCCGTTTAATATGTGCTGGTCCCTGATTTCTAATTTGCTTTATCAAGTTTTCATCAGTCATTGCAAATCCATTTTTCTGGTCTTCTTTCCACCTGGCCCGTAACTGAATATATTGAAACCAAGTTTGAACAACCTTCTCTTCTCGCAAGAGGCTATATGATTTCAAACACCAAACATTCCTTTCCAAGCTTAAAATTTCCTTGTATGTAGTCACATCATGTTTGAAACCAGCATGTATATTTTCTATTGCGTGTTTTGGAATTACCCACAATGGTATCTTGCAGCTTAACTTATGTCTATACTTCTTCCAAACTCTCAGCAATGCCTGTCTTAAAATATGCATCCTAAACACAGTATCTACCTTCTTATCATACAACAAATATGCATGCCAGCCAAACAACAAATCATGGCCCTCAAGATTTAATAACCTCGGTTGCGTCAAATTAATCCAATCACTTATTCCTACTAATGCAGCAGCTTCATAATATAATTTAAAATTAGGCAATTTAAGGCCACCTCTCTCACGAGTATCCTGCATAATCTTAAGTTTAACTCGTGGCTTTTTCCCTGCCCACACAAATTTATTGATACCACGCTGCCATTCCTCCAAGTTAGAATCTTTCTTAAAAATCGGTATCATTTGAAATAAAAATAAAAATTTGGGCAGGACATTCATTTTCACTGCTGCAATCCGTCCCAACAAAGACAATTGCAATTTTTCCCAACTCTCCAATTCTTTTCGAATTTTCCCCCATAATTTTTCATAATTATTTTTATATAACTTTGTATTAGAGGGTGATAGAATCACCCCCAAATATTTAACCCTTTTAACAATCTCAAATCCAGTTAATCCTTCTAAAAGAACCTTCTGTGAAACTGTCATATTTCTAGCCAAAATTTTGGTTTTCTGTATATTTACTTTAAATCCAGAAACCTTCCCATATTGTGTTATTATCTCCATCAGGTCCACAACAGAGTTCTCTGGCTGGGTCACTGTAACAACCAGATCATCTGCAAATGCTCTCAATCTATAGTCCTGATCTCCAACTTGTATCCCCTTAATTTTTTCCGAATTCTGAATTTTAACCAATAATATCTCTAAAGTTAACACAAATAACAAGGGCGATAACGGACACCCTTGCCTTGTGCCCTTCTCAATATTACATGCTGCTGTCAGGCTATTATTAACTATAATTCGGGCAGTTTGTTTTTGATATAATGCCCTAATCGGTTGTAAAAAATTTTCCCCAAAATCCATTTTGTCTAAAACTTTCAACAAAAATTGCCAATTCAATTGATCAAAAGCCTTTTCAGCATCTAAAAAGATTAGCGCTGCAGAGATCTGGTTGTTCCTTTCCAAAAACTCTAACACATCAACTATATGTCTCACATTATTTTTCATTTGCCTACCACTAATAAACCCCGTTTGATCCCCATGAATCACCTGTTGCAGAACCCTCATCAGTCTATTAGCCAAAACCTTAGCAAATATCTTATAATCTGTATTTAAAAGCGATATCGGTCTAAAATTTTTAACTTGAGTAGCATCCTGGTCTTCCTTCGGAATCAAAGAGATAAAAGCTGTTCTCCAAGACGGTGGCACCTTTCCCCCCCTCTGGATTGTCTGGAACAGTTCCTTTAACGGTTTTATCATCTCTAATTGTAAATTTTTATAATAGGCCGCAGTCAAGCCATCCGTGCCTGGTGCTTTATCCACCTTCAGTTCCTTAATTGCTATAAAAATTTCTTCTTCTGTAATCAGTTGATTAATCCCCTCTTTTTGTACTTGCGTAAGAACCGGGATGCTAGCATTCTCCAAGTATATATCAATATCTTTTGCACTAATTTCCTCTTTGGTATATAATTTCGAATAAAAATCCACAAAAGCATCCTTAATAAGATTCTGTTGAAACACAACCCTTCCTTTATACTCAATCTTATCTATATTAGAGGCCCTTTGTTTTTTCCTCAGTCTATAAGCTAACCATCTGCCTGGTTTATTAGCGTTACAAAAAGTATTATGCCTAGCAAACCGCAGATTGGTCGCCACTTGATCAGCCATTAATTTATCAAATTGTCCTCTTAGCAGTCTAATATCCTCCTTGATCTTCACATCCTCTGGGTTCAAAATCAAAACCTTTTCTTTTTCCTTTATTTCATTCTCCAGTTCTTTCCTTCTAGTTTCCACTGCACGTCTATGTCTATTATTCATATATATCTACACCCCTCTCATATAGGCCTTGCTAGCATCCCAAACCATATCCATAGAGGTACCCTTATTCATATTAATCTCAAAAAAATCCTTCATCCGCTGTTTGCATTCTTCCACATTTCTCTGATTTCTAAACAAGTTCTCATTTACGCGCCACGAGCGCCTATCTCCTTTCTCCTTATCAATCTCCAACCAAAGTGGACTGTGGTCAGAGATAGTTCTTGCACAAATCTTCACCTTTTTAGTTCTCAAAAAAAATCATTAGTCAACAAAATAAAATCAATCCTTGAAAAAGATTGGTGTCTGTCAGAAAAAAAAGTATAATCCTTCTCCTGCAAGTGTCTCTCACGCCAAATATCTCGCAATTCCAGGTCATCCTTCATTTCAAAAAAAGATTTAGGCAGTCTAGCATGACTTGGAATGCGCTTAAAAGCTCCAGCCTTATCCAACTGTACATCCAAAACACCATTCCAGTCCCCCATAAAAATAAAAGATTTATAATCCAACTGGGTAAGCTTTGTGTGAAGTAAGCTAAAAAAGTCAGCTTGTTGTTGGTTAGGTGCATATAATCCAACTAAAAGCGTCTTTTTACCTTCTAACAACAGCTCAATCATAACATATCTTCCATGCTTATCTGCTTCAATTAAGTCTGCTGTTAAGGCACTTTTAACATAAACAACCACACCATTTTTCTTGTTCTCTGCAGAAGCAACAAATTGCGTACCCAGCCTCGAGTTCGATAAGTACTTTTGATCCAAAACTCTAATATGCGTTTCTTGCAGACATATAACATCTATCTTAAATTGTTTTAAATATTGAAAAACTTTCTTCCTCTTCTGTGGTGAATTTAATCCATTAACATTCCAGGTTAAAAATTTAGTTGCCATGCATATCCTCCACAAGCTCTTGGACCACAGCTTTGATAGGACTAACTTCTTTAGGCCGTGCTCCTCCCACAGCTTGGCTATGAGTACGTTGTGAAGATTCTGAGGACTTTTGCTGATCTTGTTCTTTTATTTTCTTTGCTCGTTTTAAAGCAGCACGCGTTACTCTTTGCTCTCTAGGATCATCCAAAGAAGTTGTAGCTTGATCTCCTCCAACACCATTTTCCTCTGTTTCATCCTCTTGATGTTCTCCTTCTCCAGGTCCCTTTACAGCTTCCAGAAGTGTTAATGGGGTTGCTTTTAAGACATTATTGTAGAAATCACGCGCTTGCTTCACAGTAATCAGCCGATACCTTTTACCTTCATGCATCACCATCAGCCCATCTGGAATCTCCCATCTGAACCTTATATCTCTTTGCTTGAGCTCATGCACGAGAAATGTATAGTCCTTCCTTCCCCTTAAAATCCTTGGAGGAATTTCTTTTAAAACCAAGACTTCTTGTTCAGCAATCACAACTTTAACATCATAGGCAGCTTGTATAACTTGATCTCTAATTTCTCTTTTTGCAAAATAAACCACCACATCTCTAGGCAACTTTCTCTGTCTGGCAATCCATGAATTCACCCGGAACACTTTATCCATAGCTGCTCTTATTTCAGATGCTGGCTGGTTCAATACCACTTCGAGAGCCTCAGAGATCAGCTGCTTTAAATCTTCTTTAATATTCTCTTTTAAACCTCTGATTCTGACAGCAAACTGCATCTGGTAATATTGGGCAAGGCTTAACTCCCTTTCCATTTTGTCTCTTGCATTCTCATTCTCCCGTGCTTTTACTTCTAATATTGCATTCCTTTGAGCCAGATCATCCATTTTTTCATCTAAATCTTCCACACATTCCGCCACTTTATGCACTGAAGACAAAATGTCTACCTTCATCACGCTGAACTTCTGTTCCATCCTCTCTTCCATTCTCTCCTCCAGTTTCTCCAATTTCTCCTCCATCTGTGCAAATTTGTCAGCAATTGATTGATTAATTGATTCCAAAAGTACCTGGGCATGTTTCTCCAAAGCCTCTCGCAAATCCTTCGATGTCAGCACTTCAGGAGGGTGCAATGCCTGTAGTGATGATTGTTGCACCGGCGAGGATCCACCACTCCGAAGAGTTTTAGGGGGAGGTTTAGCCGCCATCTTTTACTCCTCAATTATGACGCACTTTCACTTAAAGTTTAAAAAGTCCAACAAACTCGAGAGTATAGTAAAATAATCCTCTTCACCTTTTCCCTCTTGTACCGCTCTGCCTGCTCTTTTAAATCATAGTCCTTTCTTCAGGCAGGGATGGTTCGCAGACGCCTGGCTCTGCTCCAAGAAGTTCGGAGCAGAGACGCTGGCCAGCTGGGAGCAACCCAGGCTTCGGGGGAGTTCAATCCTTCAGCCGCCCAAGCTCCAAGCTCAGGCGGCCCCGGAGAACTCGACCCCTACCTGGGGCCTCACCCCCTCCTCTTCTCCCGAGGAGGGGGCTTCAAATTCACCCGAACAGCTGATTGGCGCTGTTTCGGGCGAAAAAACACACAGCTGAGCCGCGGGCAGCCCGGGAAGGCTGTCTTCGGCGCCGCGCTGCCACCCGAAGTCCTGGATTGGCAATTCTTGATGAAAGTATTAGATAAAATGAATTTTGGGGATAAATTTTTACAACCAATTAGGGCATTATATCAAAAGCAAACAGCCCGTATAATAGTAAATAACAGTCTGACTGAAGTATGTAATATTGAAAAGGGCACAAGGCAAGGGTGTCCGTTATCACCTCTATTATTTGTTTTAACATTGGAGATATTATTGATTAAAATACGGAATTCAGAAAAAATTAAGGGAATTCAAATAAGAGATCAGGATTATAGATTGAGGGCGTTTGCAGATGATCTGGTTGTTACGGTGACCCAGCCAGAAAATTCTGTTGTGGACCTGATGGAGATAATAATGCAATATGGGAAAGTTTCTGGATTCAAGGTTAACATACAAAAAACTAAAATATTGTCTAAAAACATGACAGTATTACAAAAGGCTGTTTTACAAGGGTTAACTGGATTTGAAATTGTCAAAAGGGTTAAATATTTGGGGGGTTATCTGTCACCCTCAAATGCAAAGTTATATAAAAATAATTATGAAAAGCTATGGGGTAAAGTTCAAAAAGAATTGGACAGCTGGAAAAAGTTACAATTGTCATTACTGGGAAGAATCTCAGCAGTGAAAATGAATGTTTTGCCGAAATTTCTGTTCTTATTTCAAATGATACCCATTCTTAAAAAAGACTCCAGTTTGGAGGAATGGCAAAAGGGTATCAATAAATTTGTATGGGCAGGGAAAAGGCCACGAGTTAAATTTAAGATTATGCAGGATACGCGTGAAAGAGGTGGTCTTAAAATGCCCAACTTTAAACTATACTATGAAACTGCTGAGTTGTCAGCGATAAGTGATTGGATTAATTTAACACAAGGGAGATTATTAAATCTTGAAGGCCATGACTTGTTATTTGGTTGGCATGCATATTTATTGTATGATAAGAAGGTAGATAATGTGTTTAAGGTGCATATTTTAAGACATGCTTTGTTGTGAGTCTGGAAAAAGTATAGAAATAAGTTAATTACAAGATACCTTTATGGGCAATACTGAAACACGCAATAGAAAACATAAATGTTGGGTTCAAACATGATGTGACTACATATAAGGAAATCTTAAGTTTGGAGAGGAACGTATGGTGTTTGAAGCCGTATAACTTTTTAAGAGAAGAGAAGATTGTTCCAACCTGGTTTCAATATTTATTTATTTATTTATTTATTAGTTTTTATAAACCGCCCTTCTCCCGAGGGACTCGGGGCGGTGTACAGAGGAAGGGAAGGTATACAGACCGAACAATAAAATAATAAGAAACACTAATGCACACAAACTGGGACCCCAATTAACGCTATCATGCCAGGCCAGCCTGCTGGAACAAAAAAGTTTTTAAGTCGCGACGGAAGGTACGGAGGTCAGGGGCCATCCGGATTTCGGTAGGTAAGGTGTTCCAGAGGGCTGGCGCACCCACTGAGAATGCCCTCCCCCTGGGGGCCACCAGCCGACATTCCTTGAGCGGTGGCACCCTGAGGAGGCCCTCTCTGTGGGAGCGCACAGGACGGTGGGGTGCTGACATCGGCAGAAGGTGCTCCCGTAGGTAGTCCGGACCCATGCCATGTAGGGCTTTGAATGTCATTGTTAGCACCTTGAGCTTCACACGGAAGGCAACCGGAAGCCAGTGCAGCGCACGGAGGAGAGGTGTGATATGGGAGTATCGGGAGGCTCCCAAGAGTGTCCGTGCCGCCGCACTTTGCACCAGTTGAAGCTTCCGAGTGGATCTCAAGGGCAGCCCCATGTAGAGAGCGTTACAATAGTCTAGGCGAGATGTCACAAGGGCATGGGTGACTGTACGTAAGGAATCCAGGTCTAGATAAGGCCGTAGTTGGCGAACTAGTCGAACCCGGGAGAAGGCCCCCTTGGTCACAGCTCCAATGTGGTCTTCCAGGGAGAGCTGCGAGTCTAGGAGGACATCCAGGTTGCGGGCCCTATCAGCCGGGGGAAGTAACTTGTCCCCAATGTTAAGCAGTGGGACGTTCTGACTCTCCTGGCTTGCCGGTACGTACAGCCATTCAGTCTTGTCCGGGTTCAGTTGAAGCCTGTTTCTCCCCATCCATTCCCGGACCGCTTTCAGGCAGCGGGACATCACGTCTAGGGCATCACTGATATTGTTAGGAGTTGAGATAAAAAGCTGGGTGTCATCAGCATACTGATGGTACCCTACTCCAAAACTGCGAATGATCTCACCCAGCGGTTTCATGTAGATGTTGAACAGGAGAGGCGAGAGGACCGACCCCTGAGGGACTCCGCAAGCGAGAGGCCTCGGGGTCGACCTCTGTCCCCCTGTCAGCACCGACTGCGAGCGACCCTGGAGAAAGGAGGAGAACCAACGTAGAACCGTGCCTCCCACTCCCAGTCCCCTGAGGCGTCGCAGCAAGATACCATGGTCGATGGTATCGAAAGCCGCCGAGAGGTCTAATAAGACTAGGACAGAGGAATGGCCCCTGTCCCGGGCTCTCCAGAGATCATTCATCAGAGCGACCAATGCCGTCTCCGTGCTGTAGCCCGGCCTGAAACCCGATTGGTACGGGTCTAGATAAACCGCTTCATCCAGGATCTGAGGAAGTTGGTGCGCCACCACGCTCTCAACAACCTTCGCAAGGAAGCGAAGATTGGAGACTGGACGAAAGTTATTCAAAGAGGATGGGTCCAAGGTGGACTTCTTGAGGAGAGGTCTCACCACCGCCTCCTTCAAGGCGGTGGGGAAGTGACCCTCACTCAGAGAAGCAGAGATGACCGCTAGGAACCAGCCTCGTGTCGCCTCTCGAGCTGTATAGGCCAGCCAGGAAGGGCACGGGTCCAGTAAGCATGTGGAGGAGCTCAACCTTCTCATAATCCTGTCCACTTCCTTAGGAGTTACAGGATCAAATTCTTCCCAGATGACGTCGACAAGACTGTCCATGTCTTGTTCTTCCATCTCAGCCCAGTTGGAGTCCAGACCAGTTCGAATCCGAGCGATTTTATCCAGCAGATATTGACCAAATTCCTCGGCTCGACCCTGCAAGGGTTCCTCCCTCACCTCTTGGTTTAATAGGGAGCGAGTCACCCTGAACAAGGCAGCCGGGCGATTATCTGCGGACGCGATGAGGGTGGAAAAGTAGTTGGATTTTGCCACCCTTATCGCAGCGAGATAAGACCTGGTGAGGATTCTTAGTCGCAATCGGTCGGATTCGGATCGACTGGACCTCCAACGGCTCTCTAGGCCCCGTCTCCGACGCTTCATCTCCCGGAGCTCCTCGGTGAACCATGGGGCTCGCTGGGATCTGCGCCGGGTCAGAGGCCGCAAGGGTACAACTCGGTCCAGAGCCTCCGTGGCTGCCTTTTCCCAGGCTTCCACTAAGGCTTCTGCCGAGCTGTGAGCAGGGGGTGCATGCGAGTCCCTAAGCGCTGCCTGGAACTTATCAGGGTCCATTAGGCGCCTAGGGCGGTACCATCTGACTGGCACCGTGCACCCACGGTGGGGGGTGGCAAGGGGGAAGTCTACCGCAGGAGGTGGTGATCGGTCCATGACAGGGGCGTAATAGTTGTGGCACCCCCACCGACATCATCACGCCACCGTCCAGACAAGAACACCAAGTCTGGGTTGTGGCCTCTCTCATGAGTCGGCCCAGAAATTATTTGCAGCAGGTCCATGGCCGTCATGGAAGCCATGAACTCCCGAGCCAGTTCGGACGATCCTCCCAGGGACGGTAGATTAAAGTCGCCCAAGACCATGAGTCTTGGGAATTCAACTACAGGCCAGGTGGAAAGAAGATCAGAAAATTGGTTTTTCAATGACTGATGAAAATCTGGTAAAGCAAATTAGAAATCAGGTCCAGCACATATAAAACGGATATATCTTGCATTGATAGAAATTGACTCAGAAACAGAACTTGTTAAAGATTGCATGATAAAATGGGCTCAGAATATTCAAGAAGTTATTACAATAGATACTTGGGAAAAGATCTGGGTGAGAAACGTAAAATTTACGCAAGCTCAAAATTTAAGAGAGAACTTTTATAAAATGTTTTATAGGTGCATTTAGATCCAAAAAAGCTTGCAAGTATGTATTCGAACTATCAGCCTAAATGTTGGAGGTGTGGTGGCGAAGACGCAACGTACTTTCACATATGGTGGACCTGTAAAAAGGTTAAAGCATTTTGGATTAAAATCTGGTGGAACATGCAGAAGATATTTAAGAAAAGGATAAAGTTTTGTCCGCAATTGTTTTTATTGGGCATAATTACTGATACTACTGTTGTGGACACTAAGTTGATGTTGAACTTAATTACGACAGCAAGACTTTTAGTAGGTCAATATTGGAAGAAGGAGAAACTGCCGACTACAGAAGAATGGACTCTAAAAGTTTCTGACCTGGTGGAAATGGCAAAGATTTCGGCTTATTTGAAAGACCATTCGCAACAACGTTATATTATGGAGTGGAAAAAGTGGATTGATTACATCCAGAACAAGTATGGGACTAAAAAGTTTCATTTAGCATTTGTATAAGTTTTGATGTGATATTAGTATTGCTTGTAGTCATTTTACATAAGCTAGAGTGCGATAGACTTAATAGTTTATTGTTGTTAACATATGGTTGTTTATGATTGTTTTTACCTTTATACCTTGTATTTAGCTCTGGGAAGTCGGGGAGGGGGGAGGGGGGGAAGGGGAGGGGGGAGGGTTAGGGAGGGTTAGGAAGGGTTGGGTGGGGGGAGGGGGGGAGGGATTGTTAAAGATAAAATGTATTGAAAAACTTTTCAATTAAAAAAAATACAAAAGTTAAAAAGAGAATTAAACATGTGCCCAGCTAAAAACAATAAATACATATAATAAAATGAGAATAAAAAACCCAAACCATCCCCCATCAGGCCAGGCCGGCTTGTTCAAATAAGAATGTCTTCAGATCGCAACAGAAGGAGCGAAGATCGGGCGCCATCCGGAGCTCAACCGGCAACCGATTCCATAGCTCCGGGGCACCCACAGAGAAGGACCTCCCCCTGGGGGCCACCAATCAACATTCTCTGATCGGTGGCACCCTGAGGAGGCCCTCTCTGTGGGAGCGCACAGGGCGGAGGGATGTTGATGCCGGCAGCAGGTGCTCCCTAAGGTACTCCGGACCCATGAGTAGGAAGACAGCACACCCCACAAGGAAAGACATATTTTGGGGAATATTAAAAAGGCAGAAAACTATATTTTCTCCAAAGGAATAATAGAAAAAAACTTAGGCACAAACCATCCCGCCCCCGCCCCACGTCTGTCTGCCCTGAGCAGAAATCGGCTTTTAGAAATGGAGATTTGGAGTTTCATTCACGAAGACTACGGCTTAGGAGGTTTGAGCTGATGGGATTAGAAAGATAAAGACCCTTAAAATATACATCCCCCACCCAAAATCTAAAGTCATATCCTTTAGGACATTAGAATACCAAATGGGCACGCTGAACCTCAGGTCAAAGTTCATGACACAGGAACAGGAAGAAGTTCAAGTACAAAACCCAAAGGTGGTATAAAAGCCCACCACTCACAGCTCCATTTTGCAAGCTGCTCCAGATCCACAAGCTATTGTGCTTCTGCTCTCGAATAAACAAGAAGATTCTTTCTCAAACAGTCTCCATTTTGTTTATTCCCAGCTTGCACCGCACCGATGAAGATTTCTCTTTCAACATTAGTAAAGTTGAAGCACACTTCTTTTTAAATTGAAAAAGTAGTACCGATTAACAAGTTTACTGAGAGTATCAAAGCAACGTATGCTACGTTGCCATTTACGTGATAATTTTATTTACAGTTTAATTGAAATCACTGCATGGAAATTGTTCGTGTCCGGTTAGGACATACACTTTCCCTGCCATTTTAGCTGTCCCATTTGTTTATCTTATATACATATTTTGCTAGTGTATGCATTGTAGCAACAAGCTAGCATGACTTGCAAGAAATTATAGCCTCTTAGCCACTGTAACTTGGGTATTGTTCTGTAACATTCCTTGTGATCTTTTTTCACAGTTACGTCCGTTGCAGCAGCCCCACGGTCAAGTGATCAATATTCAGATACTTGGCATCTGACTCATGTTTATGATGGTAGCAGTGACATGGGGTCATGTGATCAGCTTTTGCATCCTTCTGGCAAGCAAAAGGAATGGGGAAGCCAGATTCTCTTAAGAACTGTGTTACTGTCTTAACAATTGCAGTGATCTACTTAACAACTGTGGCAAGAAACGTCGTAAAATGGGGTAACAGTAATATTACAACTGAATACTAATTCAGTGCATCCCATCGGACGGTGGAAAAAAACGGGACCAAACTGAGACAAAGATTGTTTTTGAAATTCTGCATTTATTCAAAAGTTTACCCTATTCCTAACAAAAGTGTAATGAAAACAGGTCTAAACTAAATTAGTGTATACAAAGTTTTTTTTAGTTTTATTATCTGAACAATAACAAGAACAGCAACGAGAAGTACAGGAACAACTATAACAAGTAGAACAACAAGAATAACAAGAACAACAAGCCCAAGAACACACAAAAATCCTTGGGGGAAGGTGGCTCCTCACAGGGCTTCGTCGCTGGGGCTGATTCCGCTGTCCATCGCCGTCCGTCTATATGCAGGTAGAATAACAGAACAGAATAACAAGAGTTGGAAGGGACCTTGGAGGTCTCCTACCCCAACCCCGTAGTCATGACCCCATTGTTCCCAGCATCACCTCCATCTCGGGGAGAAATCAAAGGATTTTCTTCGAACCACACGCTTTCTATAAAAGTACAAACAACTTTGTTCTTTCTGGAGTTACTTTTGATACTTTTTGTGGGGTTTTCCTAGTAAGGACACTGGAGAGGGTTGCCATTTCCTTCTCCAGTGGACCACGTTGTGCCAGCACTCTGCACTATGGCCTGTCTGAGTTGGGTGACCCTGCACGGCAGAGCTCACTGCTTCGTTGAGCTTTGTAAAACTTCTACACGAGAAGGCAGTGATCCACAAAGGGGCTAAAATAGGTACCTCTTTTAATTAGAGACTGAGGTCCTCCTCCAGGCTGCTGATATTGTCCAGCGTGTCTTCCCCTTCTTCAGGAGAATCCTGTGAATGACAATGATTCCTCTTTAGCCATCAGTGAAAAGAGACTCAGAATTCCTAACAGAGGCCCACTGCCCCGAGTCCTCCAGCAAAGTTCACTCACTGTAGGAGACCTGAATAAAGGGACTCTATCCCTCCCCAAGAGAAAACGCTTTGTCTTTCTTACCCACGCACTGGACGAAAGGCTGGCCTCCAAAGCTTCGGCAGCCTGCTCCCAGCTCCCCTCAGACTCCTCATTCAAGAGGGCGGATATGGAGTCGAAATCCTCCAGGCTGTTGTTTCCAGAGCCCACCTGGAATTCCATTGAAGACTGCGAATGACAGTATCGAGGCTAAATCCCAATAAGATTGCTCATGAACAGGGTACGTTCTGGCTCTGTATGCCAACAGCAAGAGAGCCTCCATCAGCCCTTTTGCCAAGACTTTCTTACCTCCGAGGTGCGCGTCTTCTCCCCAATAGGTGAGAGCTGCTCTTCGTCCGGTAGGTCTTCTTTGTCCTGAAATAACAATGGAAAGATTCTGTCGGCATCTCCACAAATCCTCAGAGTAAGGCCTTCTTCTTTGAGCGGGATAGAAGCTGTTCAGGCCTTACCGATTCACTGCAGGTCTCCACAATGGGGGAGAGACGCAGCCTCCAGTGCTCTTCCTCTTCCTTGCTGGGGAGAGAAACGAAGGGGCCAAAGATCAAGAGGAGCCACGGGCCACTCTTTTTAAAAAAGTGGTCATGTGGAGGCTCTAAGAACCCTTCCAGCTGTCCTGCCAAGGGGATTGGCCTGCCAAAGAGGTTGCCCTGAGTCATTCTGCCGTTAGCAGAGGCAGAGGGCAGAGATGCCTCCCCTCTGCAAAGGATTCACCCTCCCGGGTGTTACCTACCTTGATAGGCAGGCACTGCTTTCCTCCTGCACGTCCCTTGGTCGGTATTCTTCCGACGAATCCTGAAATAACAATGCAAGTATTACATCTGTAGGCATATCAACAAATCCGCAGCGTAAGGACTTCTGCCATTACCGTGGGAGGAGCTGGTCTGGCCTTACCGACTCAGTGCAGGTTTCCAAAATGCTTGACAGCCGCGGCCTCCACTTTGATATGTTCTCATTTCTGGGGAGCGAATGAAGAGCCAAAGTTATCAAAACTAGCTATTCGATGCCTCCCCTCCGCAAACGTTTCTTCTAGCCCTTCTCTTAAGGGCTTTAGTGCAACCCCCTTTGGGGGGGCTTCAGAGTACTACAGCTGAGAACACCTACCTCATGGAAATGAGAACTGGCATCACCTCTTCCTTCCTGGGGCTCCAGGTGGTGGCAGGAACACCCATCAAACCCTGCGAGTAACAAAGAGTTCAGAATGGCTCTTCCTTAGTATTTCCCATTCCTTTCCCCTCCAAGCCATCAAGACCTTCCCACTAATCCAAAAATCTCCTCTTGACTTTGCTAGACTGGCCAGCTTCTCCCAAGTGAGAATTCCAGCCTTTTCCCTGCCGCTTTTGAGGCACGGACCCTGACTGGCCATGTCGCATAACACTCCTTACCCCTGGGAAGGAAGTTGTTTCTCCATAAGACACAATAAGATGTGTCTTCCATTCTCCCTGCTGGTCGTCCTGCTTTTGTGCCTCGACAGTCCTGACCAAAAGAAGAAGGTGACATGTCAAAGAATCTCCATCGATGGTGCCCCACCATGCCCAGGGTTTGAGGAGAAGGAGGTGGTACCTGTCTGGAGGCTGAGGGAGCTCCTCTACATTGCTCTTGAGGCAGCAGAAGAGCAACGAACATCTTTTCCAGATGTTCTGTGAAGAGAAGAGAGAGAGACATGTGCCAGTCAGAAGACTTGGGAAGTGTGAGTTTCTCCCCTACTACTGCCAGTTTCTTGGCAGTTGAGATGGCCACACTTACTCTACAAAACCGTCGTACAGCCATGACCCCAAGCAGCTGTTGCTCCTTTCACTGCATGAAGGGAGAATGGGCAGTTGGGCCGCAGTTGGTGGCTTTTCAAGGAAACTGTCAACCAGGTTGCCTCGGGAACCAGGTACACAAGGGCCACATTCTAAATCTGCCCAAGGTGGGCAGCTCACCAAGGTCTAGGAGTGTCTGGCTAGCCCAGTGGCTGATTCCTTTGGTGGCCTTTGGTCTCTGCCTTTCATGTGAGAAGTTGTTCATGAACAACAGAGTAGCACAATCATTGTGGCACAAAGCACAAAGGCATCCTACAATCCGAGGATGGATGGGAGTTTTAATCCAGCTCCCTGCCCAAGGAAGGTCTCCTCCTACCATCTCAGACAAATGATTGTCCAATCTTTCTTTGAAAATCTCCCCAACGCAGCACACACAACTCTGAGAAAGAAAGTGTTCCCCTGCTTAACGGTTCTCAGTGGGAGGAAATTCCTCCTTATTTCCAGGGTTGGATCTCTTTCTGATGGGCTTCCACCCACTGCTCCGTGTCCTTCCTTCAGCTCCTATGGAGAATCCACACCCTCTTCCCTGTGGCCTGCCATCATGTCTCCCCTCGTTCTTCTCTTCAAGGGGCCCTGGAAGCCAACTGCTTCTCTGCTGGGCCTCTTGGGCCATTTAGGCCTCCTTGAGCCTTTCGGCCAGCACAAGCTGGCATGTCTTGCTGACCTGTTAGTAGGTCTCAATCCTGTCTGCTTAGATGAAAATATCCTTTCTTTTTGCTAATATACATTTTCAGATTGGTCTTTAAGGGGCCCTGAACTCTTTACACAGAGCGCCACTCAAAGCCGGCGAGGTCTGCAGCGTCAGAAGGAGGTTCACAGGTGCAAGCCCTTCATTGTGCCAGAGACACCAATGGGGGTGAGGATTACTTGTTGTCACCTCTCCAGGGCAAGCCCCAAAGGTCTTTCCAGGAATCCAAGGGGCTCTTCTTGAGGTTGCCAGTCAAGCCAGGTTTCCCAGAAGATATTTTCTCTCCAAAGCCAGGCAGACTTCAGGCATGACCTCCCCAGCGGCCCTGTTGCAAAGGGTTACTCTGAGCCTTCAGCGTTCGCTTAATGACTTCAGGATTTGCTTAAGACCTATTGTGAAAATGTTCAAAAGCTGGGTCCAATCACACGACGTCTCCACTTTTTAACTGCAACAAGATACAACTGTAATTCGGGGCTCAATCGCAGTCTCAGGTTGAGGACCACCTGTACTGATAATGTGACTTCAGGCTCAAAGAGAAAAAAGTTACAGATTTGTGATGACCAGGAGAGAGATGCTGTACTTTAATGTCTTCTAAATAAATTGTGAAGCATTCACTGCCCTAAGAAAGGGAGGCATTTCTTCTTGCTTCAAGAATGGGCTTGCTAGTAGCAAATGCATTGTATTTTAAATTTCCAAATATCATCAACGAGGAACGAAAAGAAAAAATAAACACCAGGTTCAAAGCAGCCAGCTTCACAATTTATACTTCAGTTATAGCAAAAGATTCAACGACCTGCTCCACAGAAAGAGAACAAATTCTTATTTTTTATCAGGTTTGCAGGTTTACTTCCAAAACGTCTATTGTTTCACATAGATATCCTTTTTCTTCCTCCATTTGGGAAATTCTCATTTATTTTCTTATCTTAAATGGTGTCCTTGTA
Organism: Vipera ursinii; assembly: GCF_947247035.1. Lineage (NCBI taxonomy): Eukaryota > Metazoa > Chordata > Lepidosauria > Squamata > Viperidae > Vipera > Vipera ursinii. The sequence continues at coordinate 207,283,124 of NC_139513.1, forward strand.
TCCTCTTTGAGTTTATAAAAATATCTAACTTTGATATAATGCCCCAAACAGGAAGAAACGTAGATATCCTTACGACTGCATTTCTGAAGGATGGACTTCAGAGTTCTGAAGCGATTAGACTCCGAGCTTTCCTCCCATCTGTCCTTCCACTTCCAGCTCTCAAATTTCTCACATCTCTTCCCTCCAAGAATATAAACACCTAAATACTAATATAGACCAGGAGGAGGAACCCAGTGTTACTGTCCTTTGATTGATGAGGCTAAGATCCAATCCCCACTCCCTGAATTTCTGGGCAAGAGGAAATGGCCGCCTCCTTTCCCAACCTGGGGCCTAAAAATCCAGCCTGAGCTGAGGAAGGTCTGTAGTCCCTGCGGTTTGTGCTGCCGTAGTCGCCTCTTGGGCTGAGACAGGTAGTATTGTCAATTCTTTCCACACACGTTTGCAGTGAAGACACTTGTGCGCAAACACAAAATTCCCTAAATAAGTATGAATAGGATTATGGTGGTGATAAAATAGCAGGGCCAAAGAAGGCAAGGTAACTGGAAGGAATGGTTACTCTGGATATTTGCCATTTGGGAGCAAATCTTTAAATCTTTCTCTCTGTCTGTCTGTCTGTCTGTTTATGTTTGCGTTTGTGTGTTTCTTTCTTTAGCAAATTGCATATAATACGTGGATTAGCAATATATATTAACACTTCATCTGAAGACTAATAAAAAATAATACAATATAAATTTGAGAAAGATCTACGTTCCACACCAATGTCTAGGCCATCTAAGCACTGAAGCGAAGCATCGTTTATATTTAAAAATGAGATAATGTATATGTCCTCAGTTTACAAGGGAGCCTCATATGATCTACAATTTGACGTGGAACCCGCAGTTTGTGTGTGTTTAAGCACCTGTTTGCTGTTGTTGAGACCTGATGCAATTCCTCTCTAAATTGTCCTGCCACAGAATTCTTCCTCATCCTCTTTATTTTCCCTTTCTTTTCTGCTTTGCTTCTAAATAATAGCTGCCTTTACATTTTGTTCAGTTGACAGGCCAAGCTTTTACATTTATTACCTAAGGTTATGTTAAGAGTGAGCTGGAGTAGTACAGATACTCCTCGACCTACAAGACTAAATGACCATTTACAGTTACGACAATACTAAAAAAGTGACCATTTTTCACACTTATGACCATTGCAGCATCCCCATGGTCACGTGATCAAAATTCAGATGCTTGGCAACTAGTTCCTACTTACGACCGTTGCTGTGTTCCAAGGTCATGTGATCTCCTTTTGCGACCTTCTGACAAACAAAGTCAATGGGGAAGCCAGATTCACTTAACAACCAGGTTACTAACTTATGAACTGGAGTGATTCACGTAACAGCTGTGGCAAGAAAAGTGGTAAAATGTGGCAAAAGTCACTTAACAAATGTCTCACTTAACAACAGAAATTTCGTGCTGAACTGTGCTCGTAGGTCGAGGATTACCTGTACCTTTGTTTGGGAGTGTGAGAAGTGTTTCCCTGTGCCAGATGAAATGGGTGCCCCTCTCTAAGCGGTCAGATTGCAGTGGCTGTAAGGCTGCCATTTGCATGGAGAGAAATGGGCAGTGTGGGATTCGCGCTCACTTCTCCTGAGAAAGTCAGTCAGAGGGGTTGACCTGCAGAGCTGTATTGAAAAGCGGTTTTGCCGATGTAGATGCACATCTATTGAGAATCGTTCATATATTTAAAAAAAACCGTGTATTACCGTTTGTCACCTAATACCAGCCTGTAATTAAGGCGGTAAGTCTTACTGGTGATTCAGTATTTATTTATTTATTTTATTTTATTTTTATTACATTTATATCCCGCCCTTCTCCGAAGACTCAGGGCAGCTTACAAGCTTAGCAGTAGCCTTCATTCTATGTATATGCCTGCTTGTTAGGGCTTTCACACACACCCCAAGCGGCATTATTACAAAGTCAGCTTATTGCCCCCAACAATCTGGGTCCTCATTTTACCTACCTCGGAAGGATGGAAGGCTGAGTCAACCTTGAGCCTGGTGGGATGCGAATCTGTACTAATTGCAGGCAGCTGGTGTTACTTAAGGAGGCATTAGCCCACTGCTCCACCAAGGCTCTTAGGTCATCATGTGACCAAACCTATTCTACAACAGTGTTTGCAGTGGTCATTAAATGAAAGCTGCAGTCGTTAACTGGACCCATTGTTCTCAATGGGCGTTTTTTTACTAGAAACTGGAAGTCAGTTGTCAGCAAAAGCATTGCAAATTGTAGCCACCCGATTGTGGGATGCTGCAAAGAGCCGTGAATGTGGTCTGCTTGCCGAGTGCCCACAATGCAAATGCATGAGTGCAGATGGGGGAGAGGGCAGACATCAAGCCTTTGAATCCAAGTCATAAATACCTTTTGCGGGTTCAGTTGTGACCTCAAACATCGCTAAGAGACCAGTTGTTGAACAAGGACTACTTGGGTAGCCTTCTTTCCACTCATGTCCCCAAACGGGAACAACAACTGAACTAAAATAAGAGGAATATATGACTTATTCTCCCTTGAATTTTTCCCCACATATGGAGAAAATAATTTCTTTCTGAATTTATTTAGCCCACTGTGTACATCATTTCACCCAGAAAGTGAAGAAATTTCAAGCTGCACATTCATATCTGGGCTGCTTTCTGCACCTCCACAATGCTGCACTATCAATGTGTCTGTCAATGTGTTGTAATCTGCTGTGGTATTACTGGAGAAAGGCATGAATTCAAATGGCAGATTTGCCAGGTTTAGTAACGGCACAGCATGTTTAGACGCAGAGTTCAGTATTTGACATCTTTGGTTTATTTTTTAAATTATTTCTGAAGTGCCAGAGATCCTTAGAAAACAATTGTCAGCTAGGTGGTGCATAGTCTACAGCCAATCTAAAGCAAACTATATTTTTGAGCTTCTGAGAAACAGTTGTGAGTAAGGCAGAAGAACAAACTTTTGTAATCTTCTTATATTCTTAATTCTTAGTGTAGAAGACAGCATCCCCCCACCAGGAAAGAAATATTTTGGAGAATATTAAAAAGCCAGAAAAGTATATTTTCTCCAAAGGAATAATAGAAAAAAACTTAGGCACAAACCATCCCTCCCCCCATGCCTCTCTGCACTGTAGCAACGAGCTAGCATGACTTGCAAGAAATTATAGCCTCTTAGCCACTGTAACTTGGGTATTGTTCTGTAACATTCCTTGTTATCTTTTTTCACAGTTACGTCTGTTGCAGCAGCCCCACGGTCAAGTGATCAATATTCAGATACTTGGCATATGAGTGATGTTTATGATGGTAGCAGTGACCTGGGGTCATTTGATCAGCTTTTGCATCTGCAGTGATCTACTTAACAACTGTGGCAAGAAACATCGTAAAATGGGGTAATAGTAATATTGTAACTGAATACTAATTCAGTGCATCCCATCGGACGGTGGAAAAAAACGGGACCAAACTGAGACAAAGATTTTTTTTGAAATTCTGCATTTATTCAAAAGTTTACCCTATTCCTAACAAAAGTGTAATGAAAACAGGTCTAAACTAAATTAGTGTATACAAAGTTTTTTTTAGTTTTATTATCTGAACAATAACAAGAACAACAACGAGAAGTACAGGAGCAACTATAACAAGTAGAACAACAAGAATAACAAGAACAACAAGCCCAACAACACACAAAAATCCTTGGGGGAAGGTGGCTCCTCGCAGGGCTTCATCACTGGGGCTGATTCCGCTGTCCATTGCCGTCCGTCTATATGCAGGTAGAATAACAGAACAGAATAACAAGAGTTGGAAGGGACCTTGGAGGTCTCCTACTCCAACCCCGTACTCATGAACCCATTGTTTCCAGCATCGCCTCCATTTGTCTGCTGTGCTTCTGGTGCAGCCCATCAAGGAGGGCGAGACTGCCTCCTCATGAGTAAAAGAGCTGGCCTTTGCAGCTTCTGCCTTTTGTCTGCCCTACCTGTTCTGGGATGAGTGCAGAAAGCAGTTCCTCCTCCAAACTAACCATCTGCAGCTTCCTGCTTTCCCAACCAGAAGCCTCAGGGCTGTCTAGCCGCAGAACTTTGTAAAACGTCTACACGAGAAGGCAGTGATCCACAAAGGAGCTAAAATAAGTACCTCTTTTAATTAGAGACTGAGGTCAGGGGAGTCCTCCTCCAGGCTGCTGAGATTGTCCAGCATGTCTTCCCCTTCTTCGGGAGAATCCTGTGAATGACAATGATTCCTCTTTAGCCATTAGTGAAAAGAGACTCAGAATTCCTAACAGAGGCCCATTGCCCAGAGCCCCCCAGCACAGTTCACTCAGGTTGGGAGAACTGAATAGAGGGACTCCATCCCTCCCCAAGAGAAAACGCTTTGTCTTTCTTACCCACGCACTGGACGAAAGGCTGGCCTCCGAAACCTCAGCAGCCTGCTCCCAGCTCCCCTCAGACTCCTCATTCAAGAGGGCGGATATGGAGTCGAAATCCTCCAGGCTGTTGTTTCCGGAGCCCATCAGGACTTCCATCGAAGACTGTGAATGACAATATCGAGGCTAAATCCCAATAAGATTGCTGAAGGACAGGGCACGTTCCGGCCCTGTGTGCCAACAGCAAGAGAGCCTCCGTCGGCCCTTTTGCCAAGACTTTCTTACCTCCGAGGTGCGCGTCTTCTCCCCAATAGGTGAGAGCTGCTCTTCGGCCGGTAGGTCGTCTTCGTCCTGAAATAACAATGGAAAGATTTTGTCGGCATCTCCACAAATCCTCAGAGCCAGGCCTTCTTCTTTGAGCGGGGTAGAAGCTGTTCAGGCCTTACCGATTCACTGCAGGTCTCCACAATGGGGGAGAGTCGCGGCCTCCAGTGCTCTTCCTCTTCCTTGCTGGGGAGAGAAACGAAGGGGCCAAAGATCAAGAGAAGCCACGGGCCACTCTTTTTTAAAAAGTGGTCACGTGGAGGCTCTAAGAACCCTTCCAGGTGGCCTGCCAAGGGGATTGGCCTGCCAAAGGGGTTGCCCTGAGTCATTCTGCCGTTAGCAGAGGCAGAGGGCAGAGATGCCTCCCCTCTGCAAAGGATTCACCCTCCTGGGTGTTACCTACCTTGATAGGCAGGCACTGCTTTCCTCCTGCACGTCCCTTGGTCGGCATTCTTCCGACGAATCCTGAAATAACAGTGCAAGTATTACATCTGTAGGCATATCAACAAATCCGCAGCGAAAGGGCTTCTGCCATTACCGTGGGGAGGAGCTGGTCTGGCCTTACCGATTCAGTGCAGGTCTCCAAAATGCTTGACAGCCGCAGCCTCCACTTTGATATGTTCTCATTTCTGGGGAGTGAATGAAGAGCCAAAGTTATCAAAACTAGCTATTCGATGCCTCCCCTCCGCAAACGTTTCTTCTAGCCCTTGTCCTAAGGGCTTTAGTGCAACCCCCTTTGGGGGGGCTTCAGAGTACTTCAGCTGAGAACACCTACCTCATGGAAATGAGAACTGGCATCACCTCTTCCTTCCTGGGGCTCCAGGTGGTGGCAGGAACACCCATCAAACCCTGCGAGTAACAAAGAGTTCAGAATGGCTCTTCCTTAGTATTTCAAATTCCTTTCCCCTCCAAGCCATCAAGACCTTCCCACTAATCCAAAAATCTCCTCTTGACTTTGCTAGACTGGCCAGCTTCTCCCAAGTGAGAATTCCAGCCTTTTCCCAGCCGCTTTTGAGGCACGGACCCTGACTGGCCATGTCGCATAACCCTCCTTACCCCTGGGAAGGAAGTTGTTTCTCCATAAGACACAATAAGATGTGTCTTCCATTCTCCCTGCTGGTCGTCCTGCTTTTGTGCCTCAACAGTCCTGACCAAAAGAAGAAGGTGACATGTCAAAGAATCTCCATCTAGCTCTGCTCTCCTTTCTAAGGCCGGCCATTCAGCTGACCATCATTTTGCCTCTGCAAGCCCCTTGGGGACCGGAAGAGGTTGGGGAGAGGCTCTTAGGGACCCTGCAGTCCATCAATGGTGCCCCACCGTGCGCAGGGTTTGAGGAGAAGGGACGGGTACCTGTCTGGAGGCTGAGGGAGCTCCTCTACGTTGCTCTTTACGCAGCAGAAGAGCACTGAACATCTTTTCCAGATGTTCTGTGAAGAGAAGAGATACAGGCCAGAGTCAGTCAGAAGAGTTGGGAAGCATGACTTTCTCCCCTACTACTGCCAGTTTCTTGGCAGTTGAGATGTCCACACTTACTCTAAAAAACCGTCGTACAGCCATGACCCCAAGCAGCTGCTGTTCCTTTCATTGCACGAAGGGAGAATGGGCAGTTGGGCCCCGGTTAGTGGCTTTTCAGGCAAACTGTCAACTGGTTGACTCGGCAACCAGGTAAACAAGGGCCACATTCTAAAGCTGCCCAAGGAGGGCAACTCACCTGGGTCTAGGAGCGTCTAGCTAGCCCAGTGGCTGACTCCTTTGGTGGCCTTTGGTCTCTGCCTTTTATGTGGGTAGTTGTGTGTTCATGAACAACAAAAAAGCACAATCATTGTGGCACAAAGCACAGAGGAATCCTACAATCCGAGGATGGATGGGACTTTTAGTCCAGCTCCCTGCCCAAGGAAGGTCTCCTCCTACCATCTCAGACAAATGATTGTCCAATCTTTATTTGAAAATCTCCCCAACACAGCACACACAACTCTGGGAAAGAAAGTGTTCCCCTGCTTAACGGTTCTCAGTGGGAGGAAATTCCTCCTTATTTCCAGGGTTGGATCTCTCTCTGATGGGCTTCCACCCACTGCTCCGTGTCCTTCCTTCAGCTCCTATGGAGAATCCACACCCTCTTCCCTGTGGCCTGCCATCATGTCTCCCCTCGTTCTTCTCTTCAAGGGGCCCTGGAAGCCAACTTGCTTCTCTGCTGGGCCTCTTGGGCCATTTGGGCTTCCTTGAGCCTTTGGGCCAGCACAAGCTGGCATGTCTTGCTGACCTGTTAGTAGGTCTCAATCCTGTCTGCTTAGATGAAAATATCCTTTCATTTTGCTAATATACATTTTCAGATTTGTCTTTAAGGGGCCCTGAACTCTTTACACAGAGCGCCACTCAAAGCCGGCGAGGTCTGCAGTGTCAGAAGGAGGTTCACAGGTGCAAGCCCTTCATTGTGCCAGGGACACCAATGGGGGTGAGGATTATTTTATTTTATTTTATTTTATTTATTTATTTATTTATTTATTTATTTACTTATTTATTTATTTATTTATTTATTTATTTGATTTATATACCGCCCTTCTCCCGAAGGACTCAGGGCGGTGTACAGGGCAATAAAATAAGAATACAGGATACAAGATTTAAAGTTAAATGATTGTGCCCAATGTAGTAAGTTAGTTAAAAATAATGTTAAAACCCCAAACTCATCAGACCAGGCCGGCTTGTTCGAATAGATAAGTTTTTAGATCACGCCGGAAGGAGCGAAGGTCGGGGGCCAACCGTAGTTCAGCCGGTAAGCGGTTCCAAAGGACTGGTGCGCCCACTGAGAATGCTCTCCCCCTGGGGGTCACCAGTCGACATTCTCTGACTGGTGGTACCCTGAGGAGGCCCTCTCTGTGGGAGCGTACAGGATGGAGGGAAGTTGACGCCGGCAGTAGGTGCTCCTGTAGGTAATCCGGAACCATGCCATGTAGGGCTTTGTATGTCATCACCAGCACCTTGAATCTCACCCGGAAGGCAACTGGAAGCCAATGCAGCTCACGGAGCAGAGGTGTAACATGGGAGTATCGGGAGACCCCCAAAAGAACTCGCGTGGCTGCATTCTGTACCAGCTAAAGCTTCTACGTGGTCCTCAAGGGCAGCCCCATGTAGAGAGCATTGCAGTAGTCTAAACGAGAGGTCACAAGTGCATGAGTGACTGTACACAAGGCATCAAGGTCCAGATAGGGTCGCAACTGGCGCACCAGACGAACCTGGGCGAAGGCCCCTCTAGTCACAGCTCCTATATGATCTTCTAAGGAGAGCTGTGAATCTAAGAGGACACCCAAATTGCGAGCCTTATCTACGGGGGGTAGTAACTCACCCCCAAGAGTAAGAGATGGAATAATCTGAATTTCCTGAGATGCCGGTATGTACAGCCACTCAGTCTTGTCAGGGTTGAGTTGAAGCCTGTTCCTCCCCATCCAGACCCGGACCGCTTCCAGGCAACGGGACATCACGTCGAGGGCATCACTGGGGTGGTTTGGGGTCGAGATGAAAAGCTGGGTATCATCAGCATACTGATGATACCCCACTCCAAAACCACGGATGATCTCACCTAGCGGCTTCATATAGATGTTAAACAGGAGAGGTGAGAGGACCGACCCCTGAGGAACTCCATAAACGAGAGGTCTTGGGGTCGATCTCTGCCCACCCGCGAACACCAACTGTGAACGTTCCAGAAGGTAGGAGGAGAACCACTGAAAAACAGTGCCTCCCACTCCCAACCTCCTGAGACGCTGCAGTAAGATACCATGGTTGATGGTATCAAAAGCCGCTGAGAGGTCTAATAGGACTAGGACAGAGGAACAACCCCTGTCCCGAGCTCGCCAGAGATCATTCATCAGAGTGACCAATGCCGTCTCCGTGCTGTGTCTGGGCCTGAAACCCGATTGGTACGGGTCTAGATAATCAGCATCTTCCAGGAACAGAGGAAGTTGATGCGCCACTACGCTCTCAACAACCTTCGCAAGAAAGCGAAGGTTGGAGACCGGGCGAAAGTTGTTTAAAACAGCTGGGTCCAGGACAGGCTTTTTAAGGAGGGGTCTCACCACCGCTTCTTTCAAGGCGGCGGGAAAACTGCCCTCTTTCAATGAAGCAGTTATCACTGCATGGATCCAGCCTTGTGTCCCATCCCGAGCCGCATAAACCAGCCAGGAGGGGCACGGGTCCAACAAGGACGTAGTGGAGCTCAGTTTCCTCATGATCTTGTCTACCTCGTCCAGAGTCACAGGATCGAACTCTTCCCAGATAACATCAACAAGACTGTCCATGTTCTCATCGTCAGATTCTGCCCAGTCGGAATCCAAACCGGTCCGGATCCGAGCGATTTTGTCCAGCAGATGTTGGCTAAATTCTTTGGCACAACCCTGTAAGGGATCCTCCCTCACCTCTTGATTAAGGAGGGAGCGGGTCACCCTAAACAGGGCGGTCGGGCGATTATCTGCGGACGCGATAAGGGTAGCAAAGTAATTAGACCTTGCCCTCCTCAACGCCACGAGATAAGACCTCGTAAAGGACCTTAGTCGTGATCGGTCGGATTCGGATCGGCTGGATCTCCAACAGCTCTCTAGGCCCCGTCTCCAACGTTTCATCTCCCGGAGCTCCTTAGAAAACTATGGAGCCCACTGGGATCTGCACCGGGTCAGGGGCCGCATGGGTACAACTTGGTTGAGTGCTTCCGTGGCTGCCTTTTCCCAGGCTTCCACCATGGCGTCGGCCGAGCTATGAGCAAAGGAGGCAGGTGGGGACCCAAGTGCTGTTTGGAACCGCTCAGGGTCCATTAGGCATCTGGGGCGGTACCATCTCGTTGGTTCAGTAACCCCACGACGGGGGGTGGCGAAATGGAAGGTCAGCCGCAGGAGATGATGATCAGTCCATGACAGGGGCGTAACAATTGGGGAACCCCCACCCAGATCATCTAACCACTGTCCAGATAGGAAAATCAAATCGAGCGTGTGACCCCCTGCATGAGTTGGGCCCTGGATTACCTGCGTCAGGTCCATGGCCGTCATGGAAGCCATGAACTCCCGAGCTAACTCAGATGATCCCCCCAGGGATGGTAGGTTGAAGTCACCCAAGATCATAAATTTGGGGAACTCAACCACCAGTCCCGAGAGGATGACAAGAAGCTCAGGCATGGCTGCCGCTATGCGACTAGGTGAAAGGTACACCAGCAGCAAGCCCAACTAAGCCTTAGGGCCACATCTTAGGAGGAGAGACTCACACCCGGCTATTTGGACAACAGTGGCCTCCCGCGGATATAGGTTCTCCCTCACCACTACCGCCACTCTCCCGCCTCTTCCCTGAGCCTGAGGCCTGTGTAGCACCTGGAAACCTGGTGGGCAAAGATCCACCAAAGGGACACCACCCTCTGGTCCTAACCAGGTCTCCGTAATGCAAGCCAGATCCGCATATTCTCCCTCAACCAAATCCCGGATGAGAGGAGCTTTATTAACTACGGACCTGGCGTTAAGATATATAAGCCTGAGCTCAGGTGGTTGATTATCTTCGCTCCCGGAACCACAGGCCAAAACCAGAGGGTCGGAGCACATCACCGCTTGAAGATAGCGGGGACGCACTCCCAGATGTTGATGCGGCCCTCTGTTTGTACACCTACTGCCATTCCCTAACGTGGGAATAGGTAATCCCACACCCCGCTTCGGGGCCCCGGGGGTAGCCAGTCCAGGCTCCATCTCAGCGTGATCAATCTCAGGCCTGGCCTGAATAGCGGTTGGTGGACAACCCCCAGTATCCAGCCGAACCTGTAATCCCTCCCCTCTCCCTAACCCCACAAAAAATTTAGCTAAAAAATAAACCAGGGATCTCTTATTGGATTTATATCGGAGGTCCCTGTCCCTGCCCAACCATCTCTCGGGGTCCCAATAATTGGGTCCATCATCAAGAGGAGAAGTAGAGAAATAGGCAGGTCGCACCCAGGAAGAGGGGGCACCCCTGAGAGCGAATAAGTCTGTGCTAGCGTAACAAAGGCGAGCCATAATTGTTCATAAGGTCCAGCAATAGGCGATTCCATGATTGATCAGGAGGATTTAAAGTCAGAAAGTGGGCAGATATCCAGACCGTCAAACCAGCTCCACTGCCACTCAAGCTGGTTAAATCTCCGGAGCAGGTCAGCCACCGTCCTCTCACGACGGTCATAGGCCTGATCCGGGAAGCGGCTTGGAATATACGCCCAGGGTAAGGCATACCCCCATAGGTCTCTCACATCTAGGGGGGTAGCAGATGGAAAGTCTAAGCCACTCTCTCACAGTGACTTTATACCTGGGTCTTTCTGAGTCCTTTGGGGGTATGTCAGACAGAGGAATTAAGCAGCTATTGGTCAAAGGCATAACAGCCAGCTGAATAATAAAATGGAAAGGTCTTCCGGCTGCACATATTCTTTTCCGTATCAGGAGAGGGTTAGGCGATAAGTGGAACCAAAATCGGCTGGCTGAGCACCAACAGCTTAGAGTCCAGCATGCCCCGTCATGGTAAAGGAGCCATAAAACCAGAGCTCCCAGGTATAGTTGGCAGGTCAGTGCTAGTTTAAATGGACTAAATGAACTAAACAGGTCCACATTCAGCTCACCAAACCCTGTGTCTCTGGATTTATTAGGGCAAGTAGGGGGAAAAATTAAAATCCCCGTAGATCTTCCATTTGGTTTAGCTGGCCTCACGGAGCGCGAACGATGTAAAGATGAGCTGTGTCGCCCAACGGTCTGCGGCTCAAACTGCCTGCATTCCATCACTGGGCTGTGGATCCCCATGTCGGAGTGGCCGGGGCATTTCTCCTCCCCGCCAGCCGGTCCAGACGTTGTTGTCATTCTTCCGATATTTCGGCATTTCAAGCGCCGTTCTAAGCTGCAGCTCCATCGGCTCCGATAATCAGCTGATCGTCGCTATATAAATTGCAGCTCTTCCGGGCCTTCCAGGCTCTTCCAGGCTCTGTCGAGGCCGTTCCGAAGGTCGCTGGAAATCTCGGAGCTGATTTCTGATACGGAGGGCTCTGCCGCTGCTGAAAAAGCGGCAACATAAAAACCTTCTGTCAGCGTGTTTTAACCCCAATACATTGGGTAAAAACACCTCTGTAGGGCTCCTAGGATTGCCTAAATAGCTGGAGCTCTTCGTGGAGCTCAGCCAAGTACGTCCGCCATCTTGGGCATGGATAGATTACTTGTCACCTTTCCAGGGCAAGCCCCAAAGGTCTTTCCAGGAATCCAAGGGGCTCTTCTTCTTGAGGTTGCCAGTCAAGCCAGGTTTCCCAGAAGATATTTTCTCTCCAAAGCCAGGCAGACTTCAGGCATGACCTCCCCAGCGGCCCTGTTGCAAAGGGTTACTCTGAGCCTTCAGCGTTCGCTTAATGACTTCAGGATTTGCTTAAGACCTATTGTGAAAATGTTCAAAAGCTGGGTCCAATCACACGACGTCTCCACTTTTTAACTGCAACAAGATACAACTGTAATTCAGGGCTCAATCGCAGTCTCAGGTTGAGGACCACCTGTACTGATAATGTGACTTCAGGCTCAAAGAGAAAAAAGTTACAGATTTGTGATGACCAGGAGAGAGACGCTGTACTTTAATGTCTTCTAAATAAATTGTGAAGCATTCACTGCCCTAATAAATGGAGACATTTCTTCTTGCTTCAGGAATGGGCTTGCTAGTAGCAAATGCATTGTATTTTAAATTTCCAAATATCATAAACGAGGAACGAAAAGAAAAAATAAATACCAGGTTCAAAGCAACCAGCTTCACAATTTATACTTCAGTTATAGCGAAAGATTCAACGACCTGCTCCACAGAAAGAGAACAAATTCTTATTTTTTATCAGGTTTGCAGGTTTACTTCCAAAACATCTATTGTTTCACATAGATATCCTTTTTCTTCCTCCATTTGGAGAAATTCTCATTTAATTCCTTATTTTAAATGGTGTCCTTGTATCTTCTTTGAGTTTATAAAAATATCTAACTTTGATATAATGCCCCAAACAGGAAGAAACGTAGATATCCTTTCGACTGCATTTCTGAAGGATGGACTTCAGAGTTCTGAAGCGATTAGAGAAATTTCAAAGGAAGGTTGAGGAAAAATATTGGAAGCAGGATTAAGTACACATAGTACAGGTTGAAAGTTACAATGACACTAAATAAAGTGACTTATGACCGTTTTTCACACTTACGACGCTTGTAGCAATCCTATGATCGTGTAATCAAAATTCAGATGCTTGGCTATTGGTTCACTTATGGCCGTTGCTGTGTCCAAAGGTCATGTGATCCTGTTTACCAATCTTTTGAAAAGAAAAATCAATGCGGAAACCAGATTCACTTAACAACCGTGTTACTAACTTCACAACTTGATTGACTTAACAGCTGTAGCAAGAAAGGTCGTAAAAGGGGCAAAACTCTCGCTTATCAGCAGAAACATTGGCTCAATTGCGGTCATAAGTCAAGAAGTACCAATATAACTCTTAGTAGTATTCCTAGGGCTAAGACTCCGAGCTTTCCTCCCATCTGTCCTTCCACTCCCAGCTCCCAAATTTCTCACATCTCTTCCCTCCAAGAATATAAACACCTAAATACTAATATAGACCAGGAGGAGGAACCCAGTGTTACTGTCCTTTGATTGATGAGGCTAAGATCCAATCCCCACTCCCTGAATTTCTGGGCAAGAGGAAATGGCCGCCTCCTTTCCCAACCTGGGGCCTAAAATCCAGCCTGAGCTGAGGAAGGTCTGTAGTCCCTGCGGTTTGTGCTGCCGTAGTCGCCTCTTGGGCTGAGACAGGTAGTATTGTCAATTCTTTCCACACACGTTTGCAGTGAAGACACTTGTGCTCAAACACAAAATTCCCTAAATAAGTATGAATAGGATTATGGTGGTGATAAAATAGCAGGGCCAAAGAAGGCAAGGTAACTGGAAGGAATGGTTACTCTGGATATTTGCCATTTGGGAGCAAATCTTTAAATCTTTCTTTCTGTCTGTCTGTCTGTCTGTTTATGTTTGCGTTTGTGTGTTTCTTTAGCAAATTGCATATAATACGTGGATTAGCAATATATATTAACACTTCATCTGAAGACTAATAAAAAATAATACAATATAAATTTGAGAAAGATCTACGTTCCACACCAATGTCTAGGCCATCTAAGCATTGAAGCGAAGCATCGTTTATATTTAAAAATGAGATAATGTATATGTCCTCAGTTTAGAAGGGAGCCTCATATGATCTACAATTTGACGTGGAACCCGCAGTTTGTGTCTGTTTAAACACCTGTTTGCTGTTGTTGAGACCTGATGCAATTCCTCTCTAAATTGTCCTGCCACAGAATTCTTCCTCATCCTCTTTATTTTCCCTTTCTTTTCTGCTTCGCTGCTAAATAATAGCTGCCTTTACATTTTGTTCAGTTGACAGGCCAAGCTTTTACATTTATTACCTAAGGTTATGTCAAGAGTGAGCTGGAGTAGTACAGATACTCCTCGACCTACAACACTTAATGACCATTTACAGTTACGACAATACTAAAAAAAGTGACTTACGACCATTTTTCACACTTATGACCATTGCAGCATCCCCATGGTCACGAGATCAAAATTCAGATGCTTGGCAACTAGTTCCTACTTACGACCGTTGCTGTGTTCCAAGGTCATGTGATCTCCTTTTGCGACCTTCTGACAAACAAAGTCAATGGGGAAGCCAGATTCACTTAACAACCAGGTTACTAACTTATGAACTGGAGTGATTCACGTAACAGCTGTGGCAAGAAAAGTGGTATAATGTGGCAAAAGTCACTTATCAAATGTCACACTTAACAACAGAAATTTTGTGCTGAACTGTGCTCGTAGGTCGAGGATTACCTGTACCTTTGTTTGGGAGGGTGAGAAGTGTTTCCCTATGCCAGATGAAATGGGTGCCCCTCTCTAAGCGGTCAGATTGCAGTGGCTGTAAGGCTGCCATTTGCATGGAGAGAAATGGGCAGTGTGGGATTCACGCTCACTTCTCCTGAGAAAGTCAGTCAGAGGGGTTGACCTGCAGAGCTGTATTGAAAAGCGGTTTTGCCGATGTAGATGCACATCTATTGAGAATCGTTCATATATTTAAAAAAACCGTGTATTACCGTTTGGCACCTAATACCAGCCTGTAATTAAGGCGGTAAGTCTTAGTGGTGATTCAGTAGGTCATCATGTGACCAAACCTATTCTACAACAGTGTTTGCAGTGGTCATTAAATGAAAGCTGCAGTCGTTAACTGGACCCATTGTTCTCAATGGGCGTTTTTTACTAGAAACTGGAAGTCAGTTGTCAGCAATAGCATTGCAAATTGTAGCCACCCGATCGTGGGATGCTGCAAAGAGCCGTGAATGTGGTCTGCTTGCCGAGTGCCCACAATGCAAATGCATGAGTGCAGATGGGGGAGAGGGCAGACATCAAGCCTTTGAATCCAAGTCATAAATACCTTTTGCGGGTTCAGTTGTGACCTCAAACATCGCTAAGAGACCAGTTGTTGAACAAGGACTACTTGGGTAGCCTTCTTCTCACTCGTGTCCCCAAACGGGAACAACAACTGAACTAAAATAAGAGGAATATATGACTTATTTTCCCTTGAATTTTTCCCCACATATGGAGAAAATAATTTCTTTCTGAATTTATTTAGCCCACTGTGTACATCATTTCACCCAGAAAGTGAAGTAATTTCAAGCTGCACATTCATATCTGGGCTGCTTTCTGCACCTCCACAATGGTGCACTATCAATGTGTCTGTCAATGTGTTGTACTCTGCTGTGGTAGTACTGGAGAAAGGCATGAATTCAAATGGCAGATTTGCCAGGTTTAGTAATGGCACAGCATGTTTAGACGCAGAGTTCAGTATTTGACATCTTTGGTTTATTTTTTAAATTATTTCTGAAGTGCCAAAGATCCTTAGAAAACAATTGTCAGCTAGGTGGTGCATAGTCTACAGCCAATCTAAAGCAAACTATGTTTTTGAGCTTCTGAGAAACAGTTGTAAGGCAGAAGAACAAACTTTTGTAATCATCTTATATTCTTAATTCTTAGCGTAGAAGACAACATACCCCCACCAGGAAAGAAATATTTTGGAGAATATTAAAAAGCCAGAAAAGTATATTTTCTCCAAAGGAATAATAGAAAAAAACTTAGGCACAAACCATCCCTCCCCCCCACGCCTCTCTGCCCCGAGCAGAAATCAGCTTTTAGAAATGCAGATTTGGAATTTCATTGAGGAAAACTACGGCTTAGAAGGTTTTTGCTGATGGGATTAGGAAGACAAAGACCCCTAAAATTTACATTCCCCACCCAAAATCTAAAGTCATGTCCTTTAGGACATAATAGGATTAATCCACCACCATTAGAATACCAAATGAGCACACTGAACCTCAAGTCAAAGTTCATGACACAGGAACAGGAAGAAGTTCAAGTACAAAACCCAAAGGTGGTATAAAAGCCCACCACTCACAGCTCCATTTTGCAAGCTGCTCCAGAGCCACATGCTCTTGTGCTTCTGCTCTCGAATAAACAAGAAGATTCTTTCTCAAACACTCTCCATTTTGTTTATTCCCAGCTTGCACCGCACCCTGATGAAGATTTCTCTTTCAACATTAGTAAAGTTGAAGCACACTTCTTTTTAAATTGAAAATGTAGTACCGATTAACAAGTTTACTGAGAGGAGAATATCAAAGTAACGTATGCTACGTTGCCATTTACGTGATAATTTTATTTACAGTTTAATTGAAATCACTGCATGGAAATTGTTCGTGTCCGGTTAGGACATACACTTTCCCTGCCATTTTAGCTGTCCCATTTGTTTATCTTATATACATATTTTGCTAGTGTATGCATTGTAGCAACAAGCTAGCATGACTTGCAAGAAATTATAGCCTCTTAGCCACTGTAACGTGGGTATTGTTCTGTAACATTCCTTGTGATCTTTTTTTCACAGTTACGTCTGTTGCAGCAGCCCCACGGTCAAGTGATCAATATTCAGATACTTGGCATCTGACTGATGTTTATGATGGTAGCAGTGACCTGGGGTCATGTGATCAGCTTTTGCATCCTTCTGGCAAGCAAAAGGAATGGGGAAGCCAGATTCTCTTAAGAACTGTGTTACTGTCTTAACAACTGCAGTGATCTACTTAACAACTGTGGCAAGAAAAATCGTAAAATGGGGTAATAGTAATATTGTAACTGAATACTAATTCAGTGCATCCCATCGGACGGTGGAAAAAAACGGGACCAAACTGAGACAAAGATTTTTTTTGAAATTCTGCATTTATTCAAAAGTTTACCCTATTCCTAACAAAAGTGTAATGAAAACAGGTCTAAACTAAATTAGTGTATACAAAGTTTTTTTTAGTTTTATTATCTGTACAATAACAAGAACAACAATGAAAAGTACAGGAACAACTATAACAAGTAGAACAACAAGAATAACAAGAACAACAAGCCCAACAACACACAAAAATCCTTGGGGGAAGGTGGCTCCTCGCAGGGCTTCGTCGCTGGGGCTGATTCCGCTGTCCATCGCCGTCCGTCTATATGCAGGTAGAATAACAGAACAGAATAACAAGAGTTGGAAGAGATCTTGGAGGTCTCCTACTCCAACCCCGTACTCATGAACCCATTGTTCCCAGCATCGCCTCCATTTGTCTGCCGTGCTTCTGGTGCAGTCCTGGGGTCATGGGACCAGCTTTGGGGTCCTTGTGGCAAGGAAAATCAATGGGGAAGCCAGATTCTCTTAAAACTGTGTTACTGTCTTAACAACTGCAGTGATCTACTTAACAACTGTGGCAAGAAAAATCGTAAAATGGGGCAATAGTCACTTAACAAATGTTCCATTTAGTAACATAAATTTGGGGATTAATTGTGGCAAGTTGACTACCTGTATGTAACTGAGGAATGTCTGGAATTCTCAGGTATCCACTAATATTGTAACTGAATACTAATTCGCTGTATCCCCACAGATGGCGGAAAAAAATGGGACCAAACTGAGACAAAGAATTTTTCTGAAATTCTGCATTTATTCTACAGTTCACTCTACTCTTAACAAAGGTGTAATGAAAATAGGCCAAAACTAAATTACTGTATTCAAAGTCTTTTTTAGTTTTATTTTTTGAACAATAACAAGAAAAAACAACAAGAAGTACAAGAACATCTATAACAAGTAGAACAAAAACAAGAACAACAACCACAACAACACAAAAAAATCCTTGGGGGAAGGTGGCTCCTCGCAGGGCTTCACCGCTGGGGCTGATTCCGCCATCTATTGCCATCCATCTATATGCAGGAAGAATAACAGAACAGAATAACATGAGTTGGAAGGGACCTTGGAGGTCTCCTACCCCAACCCCGTAGTCATGACCCCATTGTTCCCAGCATCACCTCCATCTCGGGGAGAAATCAAAGGCTTTTCTTCGAACCACACGCTTTCTATAAAAGTACAAACACTTTGTTCTTTCTGGAGTTACTTTTGATACTTTTTGTGGGGTTTTCCTAGTAAGGACACTGGAGAGGGTTGCCATTTCCTTCTCCAGTGGACCACGTTGTGCCAGCACTCTGCACTATGGCCTGTCTGAGTTGGGTGACCCTGCACAGCAGAGCTCACTGCTTCGTTGAGCTTTGTAAAACTTCTACACGAGAAGGCAGTGATCCACAAAGGGGCTAAAATTGGTACCTCTTTTAATTAGAGACTGAGGTCCTCCTCCAGGCTGCTGATATTGTCCAGCGTGTCTTCCCCTTCTTCAGGAGAATCCTGTGAATGACAATGATTCCTCTTTAGCCATCAGTGAAAAGAGACTCAGAATTCCTAACAGAGGCCCACTGCCCCGAGTCCTCCAGCAAAGTTCACTCACTGTAGGAGACCTGAATAAAGGGACTCTATCCCTCCCCAAGAGAAAACGCTTTGTCTTTCTTACCCACGCACTGGACGAAAGGCTGGCCTCCAAAGCTTCGGCAGCCTGCTCCCAGCTCCCCTCAGACTCCTCATTCAAGAGGGCGGATATGGAGTCGAAATAATCCAGGCTGTTGTTTCCAGAGCCCACCTGGAATTCCATTGAAGACTGCGAATGACAGTATCGAGGCTAAATCCCAATAAGATTGCTCATGAACAGGGTACATTCTGGCTCTGTGTGCCAACAGCAAGAGAGCCTCCGTCAGCCCTTTTGCCAAGACTTTCTTACCTCCGAGGTGCGCGTCTTCTCCCCAATAGGTGAGAGCTGCTCTTCGGCCGGTAGGTCTTCTTCGTCCTGAAATAACAATGGAAAGATTCTGTCGGCATCTCCACAAATCCTCAGAGTAAGGCCTTCTTCTTTGAGCGGGGTAGAAGCTGTTCAGGCCTTACCGATTCACTGCAGGTCTCCACAATGGGGGAGAGACGCAGCCTCCAGTGCTCTTCCTCTTCCTTGCTGGGGAGAGAAACGAAGGGGCCAAAGATCAAGAGGAGCCACGGGCCACTCTTTTTTAAAAAGTGGTCACGTGGAGGCTCTAAGAACCCTTCCAGCTGTCCTGCCAAGGGGATTGGCCTGCCAAAGGGGTTGCCCTGAGTCATTCTGCCATTAGCAGAGGCAGAGGGCAGAGATGCCTCCCCTCTGCAAAGGATTCACCCTCCCGGGTGTTACCTACCTTGATAGGCAGGCACTGCTTTCCTCCTGCACGTCCCTTGGTCGGCATTCTTCCGACGAATCCTGAAATAACAATGCAAGTATTACATCTGTAGGCATATCAACAAATCCGCAGCGAAAGGGCTTCTGCCATTACCGTGGGGAGGAGCTGGTCTGGCCTTACCGACTCAGTGCAGGTCTCCGAAATGCTTGACAGCTGCGGCCTCCACTTTGATATGTTCTCATTTCTGGGGAGCGAATGAAGAGCCAAAGTTATCAAAACTAGCTATTCGATGCCTCCCCTCCGCAAACGTTTCTTCTAGCCCTTGTCTTAAGGGCTTTAGTTCAACCCCCTTTGGGGGGGCTTCAGAGTACTTCAGCTGAGAACACCTACCTCATGGAAATGAGAACTGGCATCACCTCTTCCTTCCTGGGGCTCCAGGTGGTGGCAGGAACACCCATCAAACCCTGCGAGTAACAAAGAGTTCAGAATGGCTCTTCCTTAGTATTTCAAATTCCTTTCCCCTCCAAGCCATCAAGACCTTCCCACTAATCCTCTTGACTTTGCTAGACTGGCCAGCTTCTCCCAAGTGAGAATTCCAGCCTTTTCCCAGCCGCTTTTGAGGCACGGACCCTGACTGGCCATGTCGCATAACCCTCCTTACCCCTGGGAAGGAAGTTGTTTCTCCATAAGACACAATAAGATGTGTCTTCCATTCTCCCTGCTGGTCGTCCTGCTTTTGTGCCTCAACAGTCCTGACCAAAAGAAGAAGGTGACATGTCAAAGAATCTCCATCTAGCTCTGCTCTCCTTTTCTAAGACCGGCCATTCAGCCTGCCCATCATTTTGCCTCTGCAAGCCCCTTGGGGACCAGAAGCCCTCTTGGGGAGAGGCTCTCAGGGACCCTGCAGTCCATCGATGGTGCCCCACCATGCCCAGGGTTTGAGGAGAAGGAGGTGGTACCTGTCTGGAGGCTGAGGGATCTCCTCTACGTTGCTCTTGAGGCAGCAGAAGAGCAACGAACATCTTTTCCAGATGTTCTGTGAAGAGAAGAGAGAGAGACATGTACCAGTCAGAAGACTTGGGAAGTGTGAGTTTCTCCCCTACTACTGCCAGTTTCTTGGCAGTTGAGATGGCCACACTTACTCTAAAAAACCGTCGTACAGCCATGACCCCAAGCAGCTGTTGGTCCTTTCACTGCACGAAGGGAGAATGGGCAGTTGGGCCGCAGTTGGTGGCTTATCAAGGAAACTGTCAACCAGGTTGCCTCGGGAACCAGGTACACAAGGGCCACATTCTAAATCTGCCCAAGGTGGGCAGCTCACCTAGGTCTAGGAGTGTCTGGCTAGCCCAGTGGCTGATTCCTTTGGTGGCCTTTGGTCTCTGCCTTTCATGTGGGAAGTTGTTCATGAACAACAGAGTAGCAAAATCATTGTGGCACAAAGCACAAAGGCATCCTACAATCCGAGGATGGATGGGAGTTTTAATCCAGCTCCCTGCCCAAGGAAGGGCTCCTCCTACCATCTCAGACAAATGATTGTCCAATCTTTCTTTGAAAATCTCCCCAACGCAGCACACACAACTCTGAGAAAGAAAGTGTTCCCCTGCTTAACGGTTCTCAGTGGGAGGAAATTCCTCCTTATTTCCAGGGTTGGATCACTTTCTGATGGGCTTCCACCCACTGCTCCGTGTCCTTCCTTCAGCTCCTATGGAGAATCCACACCCTCTTCCCTGTGGCCTGCCATCATGTCTCCCCTCGTTCTTCTCTTCAAGGGGCCCTGGAAGCCAATTGCTTCTCTGCTGGGCCTCTTGGGCCATTTGGGCCTCCTTGAGCCTTTCGGCCAGCACAAGCTGGCATGTCTTGCTGACCTGTTAGTAGGTCTCAATCCTGTCTGCTTAGATGAAAATATCCTTTCTTTTTGCTAATATACATTTTCAGATTGGTCTTTAAGGGGCCCTGAACTCTTTACACAGAGCGCCACTCAAAGCCGGCGAGGTCTGCAGCGTCAGAAGGAGGTTCACAGGTGCAAGCCCTTCATTGTGCCAGAGACACCAATGGGGGTGAGGATTACTTGTTGTCACCTCTCCAGGGCAAGCCCCAAAGGTCTTTCCAGGAATCCAAGGGGCTCTTCTTGAGGTTGCCAGTCAAGCCAGGTTTCCCAGAAGATATTTTCTCTCCAAAGCCAGGCAGACTTCAGGCATGACCTCCCCAGCGGCCCTGTTGCAAAGGGTTACTCTGAGCCTTCAGCGTTCGCTTAATGACTTCAGGATTTGCTTAAGACCTATTGTGAAAATGTTCAAAAGCTGGGTCCAATCACACGACGTCTCCACTTTTTAACTGCAACAAGATACAACTGTAATTCAGGGCTCAATCGCAGTCTCAGGTTGAGGACCACCTGTACTGATAATGTGACTTCAGGCTCAAAGAGAAAAAAGTTACAGATTTGTGATGACCAGGAGAGAGACGCTGTACTTTAATGTCTTCTAAATAAATTGTGAAGCATTCACTGCCCTAATAAATGGAGACATTTCTTCTTGCTTCAGGAATGGGCTTGCTAGTAGCAAATGCATTGTATTTTAAATTTCCAAATATCATAAACGAGGAACGAAAAGAAAAAATAAATACCAGGTTCAAAGCAACCAGCTTCACAATTTATACTTCAGTTATAGCGAAAGATTCAACGACCTGCTCCACAGAAAGAGAACAAATTCTTATTTTTTATCAGGTTTGCAGGTTTACTTCCAAAACGTCTATTGTTTCACATAGATATCCTTTTTCTTCCTCCATTTGGAGAAATTCTCATTTATTTCCTTATTTTAAATGGTGTCCTTGTATCTTCTTTGAGTTTATAAAAATATCTAACTTTGATATAATGCCCCAAACAGGAAGAAACGTAGATATCCTTTCGACTGCATTTCTGAAGGATGGACTTCAGAGTTCTGAAGCGATTAGAGAAATTTCAAAGGAAGGTTGAGGAAAAATATTGGAAGCAGGATTAAGTACACATAGTACAGGTTGAAAGTTACAATGACACTAAATAAAGTGACTTATGACCGTTTTTCACACTTACGACGCTTGTAGCAATCCTATGATCGTGTAATCAAAATTCAGATGCTTGGCTATTGGTTCACTTATGGCCGTTGCTGTGTCCAAAGGTCATGTGATCCTGTTTACCAATCTTTTGAAAAGAAAAATCAATGCGGAAACCAGATTCACTTAACAACCGTGTTACTAACTTCACAAATTGATCCACTTAACAGCTGTAGCAAGAAAGGTCGTAACAGGGGCAAAACTCTCGCTTATCAGCAGAAACATTGGCTCAATTGCGGTCATAAGTCAAGAAGTACCAATATAACTCTTAGTAGTATTCCTAGGGCTATGACTCCGAGCTTTCCTCCCATCTGTCCTTCCACTCCCAGCTCCCAAATTTCTCACATCTCTTCCCTCCAAGAATATAAACACCTAAATACTAATATAGACCAGGAGGAGGAACCCAGTGTTACTGTCCTTTGATTGATGAGGCTAAGATCCAATCCCCACTCCCTGAATTTCTGGGCAAGAGGAAATGGCCGCCTCCTTTCCCAACCTGGGGCCTAAAAATCCAGCCTGAGCTGAGGAAGGTCTGTAGTCCCTGCGGTTTGTGCTGCCGTAGTCGCCTCTTGGGCTGAGACAGGTAGTATTGTCAATTCTTTCCACACACGTTTGCAGTGAAGACACTTGTGCTCAAACACAAAATTCCCTAAATAAGTATGAATAGGATTATGGTGGTGATAAAATAGCAGGGCCAAAGAAGGCAAGGTAACTGGAAGGAATGGTTACTCTGGATATTTGCCATTTGGGAGCAAATCTTTAAATCTTTCTTTCTGTCTGTCTGTCTGTCTGTTTATGTTTGCGTTTGTGTGTTTCTTTAGCAAATTGCATATAATACGTGGATTAGCAATATATATTAACACTTCATCTGAAGACTAATAAAAAATAATACAATATAAATTTGAGAAAGATCTACGTTCCACACCAATGTCTAGGCCATCTAAGCATTGAAGCGAAGCATCGTTTATATTTAAAAATGAGATAATGTATATGTCCTCAGTTTAGAAGGGAGCCTCATATGATCTACAATTTGACGTGGAACCCGCAGTTTGTGTCTGTTTAAACACCTGTTTGCTGTTGTTGAGACCTGATGCAATTCCTCTCTAAATTGTCCTGCCACAGAATTCTTCCTCATCCTGTTTATTTTCCCTTTCTTTTCTGCTTCGCTGCTAAATAATAGCTGCCTTTACATTTTGTTCAGTTGACAGGCCAAGCTTTTACATTTATTACCTAAGGTTATGTCAAGAGTGAGCTGGAGTAGTACAGATACTCCTCGACCTACAACACTTAATGACCATTTACAGTTACGACAATACTAAAAAAAGTGACTTACGACCATTTTTCACACTTATGACCATTGCAGCATCCCCATGGTCACGAGATCAAAATTCAGATGCTTGGCAACTAGTTCCTACTTACGACCGTTGCTGTGTTCCAAGGTCATGTGATCTCCTTTTGCGACCTTCTGACAAACAAAGTCAATGGGGAAGCCAGATTCACTTAACAACCAGGTTACTAACTTATGAACTGGAGTGATTCACGTAACAGCTGTGGCAAGAAAAGTGGTATAATGTGGCAAAAGTCACTTATCAAATGTCTCACTTAACAACAGAAATTTTGTGCTGAACTGTGCTCGTAGGTCGAGGATTACCTGTACCTTTGTTTGGGAGGGTGAGAAGTGTTTCCCTGTGCCAGATGAAATGGGTGCCCCTCTCTAAGCGGTCAGATTGCAGTGGCTGTAAGGCCGCCATTTGCATGGAGAGAAATGGGCAGTGTGGGATTCGCGCTCACTTCTCCTGAGAAAGTCAGTCAGAGGGGTTGACCTGCAGAGCTGTATTGAAAAGCGGTTTTGCCGATGTAGATGCACATCTATTGAGAATTGTTCATATATTTAAAAAAACCGCGTATTACCGTTTGGCACCTAATACCAGCCTGTAATTAAGGCGGTAAGTCTTACTGGTGATTCAGTAGGTCATCATGTGACCAAACCTATTCTACAACAGTGTTTGCAGTGGTCATTAAATGAAAGCTGCAGTCGTTAACTGGACCCATTGTTCTCAATGGGCGTTTTTTACTAGAAACTGGAAGTCAGTTGTCAGCAAAAGCATTGCAAATTGTAGCCAGCCGATCGTGGGATGCTGCAAAGAGCCGTGAATGTGGTCTGCTTGCCGAGTGCCCACAATGCAAATGCATGAGTGCAGATGGGGGAGAGGGCAGACATCAAGCCTTTGAATCCAAGTCATAAATACCTTTTGCGGGTTCGGTTGTGACCTCAAACATTGCTAAGAGACCAGTTGTTAAACAAGGACTACTTGGGTAGCCTTCTTCTCACTCATGTCCCCAAACGGGAACAACAACTGAACTAAAATAAGAGGAATATATGACTTATTCTCCCTTGAATTTTTCCCCACATATGGAGAAAATGATTTCTTTCTGAATTTATTTAGCCCACTGTGTACATCATTTCACCCAGAAAGTGAAGAAATTTCAAGCTGCACATTCATATCTGGGCTGCTTTCTGCACCTCCACAATGCTGCACTATCAATGTGTCTGTCAATGTGTTGTAATCTGCTGTGGTATTACTGGAGAAAGGCATGAATTCAAATGGCAGATTTGCCAGGTTTAGTAATGGCACAGCATGTTTAGACGCAGAGTTCAGTATTTGACATCTTTGGTTTATTTTTTAAATTATTTCTGAAGTGCCAGAGATCCTTAGAAAACAATTGTCAGCTAGGTGGTGCATAGTCTACAGCCAATCTAAAGCAAACTATATTTTTGAGCTTCTGAGAAAAAGTTGTGAGTAAGGCAGAAGAACAAACTTTTGTAATCTTCTTATATTCTTAATTCTTAGTGTAGAAGACAGCATCCCCCCACCAGGAAAGAAATATTTTGGAGAATATTAAAAAGCCAGAAAAGTATATTTTCTCCAAAGGAATAATAGAAAAAAACTTAGGCACAAACCATCCCTCCCCCCCACGCCTCTCTGCCCCAAGCAGAAATCAGCTTTTAGAAATGCAGATTTGGAATTTCATTGAGGAAAACTACGGCCTAGAAGGTTTTTGCTGATGGGATTAGGAAGACAAAGACCCCTAAAATTTACATTCCCCACCCAAAATCTAAAGTCATATCCTTTAGGACATAATAGGATTAATCCACCACCATTAGAATACCAAATGGGCACGCTGAACCTCAAGTCAAAGTTCATGACACAAGAACAGGAAGAACTTCAAGTACAAAACCCAAAGGTGGTATAAAAGCCCACCACTCACAGCTCCATTTTGCAAGCTGCTCTAGAGCCACATGCTATTGTGCTTCTGTTCTCGAATAAACAAGAAGATTCTTTCTCAAACAGTCTCCATTTTGTTTATTCCCAGCTTGCACCGCACCCTGATGAAGATTTCTCTTTCAACATTAGTAAAGTTGAAGCACACTTCTTTTTAAATTGAAAATGTAGTACCGATTAACAAGTTTACTGAGAGGAGAATATCAAAGTAACGTATGCTACATTGCCATTTACGTGATAATTTTATTTACAGTTTAATTGAAATCACTGCATGGAAATTGTTCGTGTCCGGTTAGGACATACACTTTCCCTGCCATTTTAGCTGTCCCATTTGTTTATCTTATATACATATTTTGCTAGTGTATGCATTGTAGCAACAAGCTAGCATGACTTGCAAGAAATTATAGCCTCTTAGCCACTGTAACGTGGGTATTGTTCTGTAACATTCCTTGTGATCTTTTTTTCACAGTTACGTCTGTTGCAGCAGCCCCACGGTCAAGTGATCAATATTCAGATACTTGGCATCTGACTCATGTTTATGATGGTAGCAGTGACCTGGGGTCATGTGATCAGCTTTTGCATCCTTCTGGCAAGCAAAAGGAATGGGGAAGCCAGATTCTCTTAAAACTGTGTTACTGTCTTAACAACTGCAGTGATCTACTTAACAACTGTGGCAAGAAAAATCGTAAAATGGGGCAATAGTCACTTAACAAATGTTCCATTTAGTAACATAAATTTGGGGATTAATTGTGGCAAGTTGACTACCTGTATGTAACTGAGGAATGTCTGGAATTCTCAGGTATCCACTAATATTGTAACTGAATACTAATTCGCTGTATCCCCACAGATGGCGGAAAAAAATGGGACCAAACTAGGACAAAGAATTTTTCTGAAATTCTGCATTTATTCAACAGTTCACTCTACTCTTAACAAAAGTGTAATGAAAATAGGCCAAAACTAAATTACTGTATACAAAGTCTTTTTTAGTTTTATTTTTGAACAATAACAAGAAAAACAACAAGAAGTACAAGAACAACTATAACAAGTAGAACAAAAAAAAGAACAACAACCACAACAACACAAAAAAATGCTTGGGGCAAGGTGGCTCCTCGCAGGGCTTCACCGCTGGGGCTGATTCCGCCATCTATTGCCATCCATCTATATGCAGGAAGAATAACAGAACAGAATAACAAGAGTTGGAAGGGACCTTGGAGGTCTCCTACCCCAACCCCGTAGTCATGACCCCATTGTTCCCAGCATCACCTCCATCTCGGGGAGAAATCAAAGGATTTTCTTCGAACCACACGCTTTCTATAAAAGTACAAACAACTTTGTTCTTTCTGGAGTTACTTTTGATACTTTTTGTGGGGTTTTCCTAGTAAGGACACTGGAGAGGGTTGCCATTTCCTTCTCCAGTGGACCACGTTGTGCCAGCACTCTGCACTATGGCCTGTCTGAGTTGGGTGACCCTGCACGGCAGAGCTCACTGCTTCGTTGAGCTTTGTAAAACTTCTACACGAGAAGGCAGTGAGCCACAAAGGGGCTAAAATAGGTACCTCTTTTAATTAGAGACTGAGGTCCTCCTCCAGGCTGCTGATATTGTCCAGCGTGTCTTCCCCTTCTTCAGGAGAATCCTGTGAATGACAATGATTCCTCTTTAGCCATCAGTGAAAAGAGACTCAGAATTCCTAACAGAGGTCCACTGCCCCGAGTCCTCCAGCAAAGTTCACTCACTGTAGGAGACCTGAATAAAGGGACTCTATCCCTCCCCAAGAGAAAACGCTTTGTCTTTCTTACCCACGCACTGGACGAAAGGCTGGCCTCCAAAGCTTCGGCAGCCTGCTCCCAGCTCCCCTCAGACTCCTCATTCAAGAGGGCGGATATGGAGTTGAAATCCTCCAGGCTGTTGTTTCCAGAGCCCACCTGGAATTCCATTGAAGACTGCAAATGACAGTATCGAGGCTAAATCCCAATAAGATTGCTCATGAACAGGGTACGTTCTGGCTCTGTGTGCCAACAGCAAGAGAGCCTCCGTCAGCCCTTTTGCCAAGACTTTCTTACCTCCGAGGTGCGCGTCTTCTCCCCAATAGGTGAGAGCTGCTCTTCGGCCGGTAGGTCTTCTTCGTCCTGAAATAACAATGGAAAGATTCTGTCGGTATCTCCACAAATCCTCAGAGTAAGGCCTTCTTCTTTGAGCGGGGTAGAAGCTGTTCAGGCCTTACCGATTCACTGCAGGTCTCCACAATGGGGGAGAGACGCAGCCTCCAGTGCTCTTCCTCTTCCTTGCTGGGGAGAGAAACGAAGGGGCCAAAGATCAAGAGGAGCCACGGGCCACTCTTTTTTAAAAAGTGGTCACGTGGA
The DNA here is from genome assembly GCF_947247035.1 of Vipera ursinii. NCBI lineage: Eukaryota > Metazoa > Chordata > Lepidosauria > Squamata > Viperidae > Vipera > Vipera ursinii. The sequence continues at coordinate 207,311,151 of NC_139513.1, forward strand.
GGCTCTAAGAACCCTTCCAGCTGTCCTGCCAAGGGGATTGGCCTGCCAAAGGGGTTGCCCTGAGTCATTCTGCCTTTAGAAGAGGCAGAGGGCAGAGATGCCTCCCCTCTGCAAAGGATTCACCCTCCCGGGTGTTACCTACCTTGATAGGCAGGCACTGCTTTCCTCCTGCACGTCCCTTGGTCGGCATTCTTCCGACGAATCCTGAAATAACAATGCAAGTATTACATCTGTAGGCATATCAACAAATCCGCAGCGAAAGGGCTTCTGCCATTACCGTGGGGAGGAGCTGGTCTGGCCTTACCGACTCAGTGCAGGTCTCCGAAATGCTTGACAGCCGCGGCCTCCACTTCGATATGTTCTCATTTCTGGGGAGCGAACGAAGAGCCAAAGTTATCAAAACTAGCTATACGATGCCTCCACTCCGCAAACGTTTCTTCTATCCCTTCTCTTAAGGGCTTTAGTGCAATCCCCTTTGGGGGGGCTTCAGAGTACTACAGCTGAGAACACCTACCTCATGGAAATGAGAACTGGCATCACCTCTTCCTTCCTGGGGCTCCAGGTGGTGGCAGGAACACCCATCAAACCCTGCGAGTAACAAAGAGTTCAGAATGGCTCTTCCTTAGTATCTCCCATTCCTTTCCCCTCCAAGCCCTCAAGACCTTCCCACTAATCCAAAAATCTCCTCTTGACTTTGCTAGACTGGCCAGCTTCTCCCAAGTGAGAATTCCAGCCTTTTCCCAGCCGCTTTTGAGGCACGGACCCTGACTGGCCATGTCGCATAACCTTCCTTACCCCTGGGAAGGAAGTTGTTTCTCCATGAGACACAATAAGATGTGTCTTCCATTCTCCCTGCTGGTCGTCCTGCTTTTGTGCCTCGACAGTCCTGACCAAAAGAAGAAGGTGACATGTCAAAGAATCTCCATCTAGCTCTGCTCTCCTTTCTAAGACCGGCCATTCAGCTGACCATCATTTTGCCTCTGCAAGCCCCTTGGGGACCAGAAGCCCTCTTGGGGAGAGGCTCTTAGGGACCCTGCAGTCCATCGATGGTGCCCCACCATGCCCAGGGTTTGAGGAGAAAGGGGTGGTACCTGTCTGGAGGCTGAGGGAGTTCCTCTACGTTGCTCTTGAGGCAGCAGAAGAGCAACGAACATCTCTTCCAGATGTTCTGTGAAGAGAAGAGAGAGAGACATGTGCCAGTCAGAAGACTTGGGAAGTGTGAGTTTCTCCCCTACTACTGCCAGTTTCTTGGCAGTTGAGATGGCCACACTTACTCTACAAAACCGTCGTACAGCCATGACCCCAAGCAGCTGTTGGTCCTTTCACTGCACAAAGGGAGAATGGGCAGTTGGGCCGCAATTGGTGGCTTTTCAAGGAAACTGTCAACCAGGTTGCCTCGGCAACCAGGTACACAAGGGCCACATTCTAAAGCTGCCCAAGGTGGGCATCTCACCTGGGTCTAGGAGTGTCTGGCTAGCCCAGTGGCTGATTCCTTTGGTGGCCTTTGGTCTCTGCCTTTCATGTGGGAAGTTGTTCATGAACAACAGAGTAGCACAATCATTGTGGCACAAAGCACAAAGGCATCCTACAATCCGAGGATGGATGGGAGTTTTAATCCAGCTCCCTGCCCAAGGAAGGGCTCCTCCTACCATCTCAGACAAATGATTGTCCAATCTTTCTTTGAAAATCTCCCCAACGCAGCACACACAACTCTGAGAAAGAAAGTGTTCCCCTGCTTAACGGTTCTCAGTGGGAGGAAATTCCTCCTTATTTCCAGGGTTGGATCTCTTTCTGATGGGCTTCCACCCACTGCTCCGTGTCCTTCCTTCAGCTCCTATGGAGAATCCACACCCTCTTCCCTGTGGCCTGCCATCATGTCTCCCCTCGTTCTTCTCTTCAAGGGGCCCTGGAAGCCAATTGCTTCTCTGCTGGGCCTCTTGGGCCATTTGGGCCTCCTTGAGCCTTTCGGCCAGCACAAGCTGGCATGTCTTGCTGACCTGTTAGTAGGTCTCAATCCTGTCTGCTTAGATGAAAATATCCTTTCTTTTTGCTAATATACATTTTCAGATTGGTCTTTAAGGGGCCCTGAACTCTTTACACAGAGCGCCACTCAAAGCCGGCGAGGTCTGCAGCGTCAGAAGGAGGTTCACAGGTGCAAGCCCTTCATTGTGCCAGAGACACCAATGGGGGTGAGGATTACTTGTTGTCACCTCTCCAGGGCAAGCCCCAAAGGTCTTTCCAGGAATCCAAGGGGCTCTTCTTCTTGAGGTTGCCAGTCAAGCCAGGTTTCCCAGAAGATATTTTCTCTCGAAAGCCAGGCAGACTTCAGGCATGACCTCCCCAGCGGCCCTGTTGCAAAGGGTTACTCTGAGCCTTCAGGGTTCGCTTAATGACTTCAGGATTTGCTTAAGACCTATTGTGAAAATGTTCAAAAGCTGGGTCCAATCACACGATGTCTCCACTTTTTAACTGCAACAAGATATAACTGTAATTCGGGGCTCAATCGCAGTCTCAGGTTGAGGACCACCTGTACTGATAATGTGACTTCAGGCTCAAAGAGAAAAAAGTTACAGATTTGTGATGACCAGAAGAGAGACGCTGTACTTTAATGTCTTCTAAATAAATTGTGAAGCATTCACTGCCCTAAGAAAGGGAGGCATTTCTTCTTGCTTCAAGAATGGGCTTGCTAGTAGCAAATGCATTGTATTTTAAATTTCCAAATATCATCAACGAGGAACGAAAAGAAAAAATAAACACCAGGTTCAAAGCAACCAGCTTCACAATTTATACTTCAGTTATAGCAAAAGATTCAACGACCTGCTCCACAGAAAGAGAACAAATTCTTATTTTTTATCAGGTTTGCAGGTTTATTTCCAAAATGTCTATTGTTTCACATAGATATCCTTTTTCTTCCTCCATTTGGGGAAATTCTCATTTATTTTCTTATCTTAAATGGTGTCCTTGTATCTTCTTTGAGTTTATAAAAATATCTAACTTTGATATAATGCCCCAAACAGGAAGAAACGTAGATATACTTACGACTGCATTTCTGAAGGATGGACTTCAGAGTTCTGAAGCGATTAGAGAAATTTCAAAGGAAGGTTGAGGAAAAATATTGGAAGCAGGATTAGTACACATAGTACAGGTTGAAAGTTACAATGACACTAAATAAAGTGACTTATGACCGTTTTTCACACTTACGATGCTTGTAGCAATCCTATGATCGTGTGATCAAAATTCAGATGCTTGGCTATTGGTTCACTTATGGCCGTTGCTGTGTCCAAAGGTCACGTGATCCCCTTTACCAATCTTTTGAAAAGAAAAATCAATGCGGAAACCAGATTCACTTAACAACCGTGTTACTAACTTCACAACTTGATTCACTTAACAGCTGTAGCAAGAAAGGTCGTAAAAGGGGCAAAACTCTCTCGCTTAGCAACAGAAACATTGGCTCAATTGCGGTCATAAGTCAAGAACTACCAGTATAACTCTTAGTAGTTTTCCTAGGGCTAAGACTCCAAGCTTTCCTCCCATCTGTCCTTCCACTCCCAGCTCCCAAATTTCTCACATCTCTTCCCTCCAAGAATATAAACACCTAAATACTAATATAGACCAGGAGGAGGAACCCAGTGTTACTGTCCTTTGATTGATGAGGCTAAGATCCAATCCCCACTCCCTGAATTTCTGGGCAAGAGGAAATGGCCGCCTCCTTTCCCAACCTGGGGCCTAAAATCCAGCCTGAGCTGAGGAAGGTCTGTAGTCCCTGCGGTTTGTGCTGCCGTAGTCGCCTCTTGGGCTGAGACAGGTAGTATTGTCAATTCTTTCCACACAAGTTTGCAGTGAAGACACTTGTGCTCAAAGACAAAATTCCCTAAATAAGTATGAATAGGATTATGGTGGTGATAAAATAGCAGGGCCAAAGAAGGCAAGGTAACTGGAAGGAATGGTTACTCTGGATATTTGCCATTTGGGAGCAAATCTTTAAATCTTTCTTTCTGTCTGTCTGTCTGTCTGTTTATGTTTGTGTTTGTGTGTTTCTTTCTTTAGCAAATTGCATATAATACGTGGATTAGCAATATATATTAACACTTCATCTGAAGACTAATCAAAAATAATACAATATAAATTTGAGAAAGATCTACGTTCCACACCAATGTCTAGGCCATCTAAGCACTGAAGCGAAGCATCGTTTATATTTAAAAATGAGATAATGTATATGTCCTCAGTTTACAAGGGAGCCTCATATGATCTACAATTTGACGTGGAACCCGCAGTTTGTGTCTGTTTAAACACCTGTTTGCTGTTGTTGAGACCTGATGCAATTCCTCTCTAAATTGTCCTGCCACATAATTCTTCCTCATCCTCTTTATTTTCCCTTTCTTTTCTGCTTCGCTGCTAAATAATAGCTGCCTTTACATTTTGTTCAGTTGACAGGCCAAGCTTTTACATTTATTACCTAAGGTTATGTCAAGAGTGAGCTGGAGTAGTACAGATACTCCTCGACCTACAAGACTTAATGACCATTTACAGTTACGACAATACTAAAAAAAGTGACTTACGACCATTTTTCACACTTATGACCATTGCAGCATCCCCATGGTCACGTGATCAAAATTCAGATGCTTGGCAACTAGTTCCTACGTACGACCGTTGCTGTGTTCCAAGGTCATGTGATCTCCTTTTGCGACCTTCTGACAAATAAAGTCAATGGGGAAGCCAGATTCACTTAACAACCAGGTTACTAACTTATGAACTGGACTGATTCACATAACAGCTGTGGCAAGAAGAGTGGTAAAATGTGGCAAAAGTCACTTATCAAATGTCTCACTTAACAACAGAAATTTCGTGCTGAACTGTGCTCGTAGGTCGAGGATTACCTGTACCTTTGTTTGGGAGGGTGAGAAGTGTTTCCCTGTGCCAGATGAAATGGGTGCCCCTCTCTAAGCGGTCAGATTGCAGTGGCTGTAAGGCTGCCATTTGCATGGAGAGAAATGGGCAGTGTGGGATTCGCGCTCACTTCTCCTGAGAAAGTCAGTCAGAGGGGTTGACCTGCAGAGCTGTATTGAAAAGCGGTTTTGCAGATGTAGATGCACATCTATTGAGAATCGTTCATATATTTTAAAAAACCGTGTATTACCGTTTGGCACCTAATACCAGCCTGTAATTAAGGCGGTAAGTCTTACTGGTGATTCAGTAGGTCATCATGTGACCAAACCTATTCTACAACAGTGTTTGCAGTAGTCATTAAATGAAAGCTGCAGTTGTTAACTGGACCCATTGTTCTCAATGGGCGTTTTTTACTAGAAACTGGAAGTCAGTTGTCAGCAATAGCATTGCAAATTGTAGCCACCCGATCGTGGGATGCTGCAAAGAGCTGTGAATGTGGTCTGCTTGCCGAGTTCCCACAATGCAAATGCATGAGAGCAGATGGGGGAGAGGGCAGACATCAAGCCTTTGAATCCAAGTCATAAATACCTTTTGTGGGTTCAGTTGTGACCTCAAACATCGCTAAGAGACCAGTTGTTGAACAAGGACTACTTGGGTAGCCTTCTTCTCACTCATGTCCCCAAACGGGAACAACAACTGAACTAAAATAAGAGGAATATATGACTTATTCTCCCTTGAATTTTTCCCCACATATGGAGAAAATAATTTCTTTCTGAATTTATTTAGCCCACTGTGTACATCATTTCACTCAGAAAGTGAAGAAATTTCAAGCTGCACATTCATATCTGGGCTGCTTTCTGCACCTCCACAATGGTGCACTATCAATGTGTCTGTCAATGTGTTGTACTCTGCTGTGGTAGTACTGGAGAAAGGCATGAATTCAAATGGCAGATTTGCCAGGTTTAGTAACGGCACAGCATGTTTAGACGCAGAGTTCAGTATTTGACATCTTTGGTTTATTTTTTAAATTATTTCTGAAGTGCCAGAGATCCTTAGAAAACAATTGTCAGCTAGGTGCTGCATAGTCTACAGCCAATCTAAAGCAAACTATGTTTTTGAGCTTCTGAGAAACAGTTGTAAGGCAGAAGAACAAACTTTTGTAATCATCTTATATTCTTAATTCTTAGCGTAGAAGACAACATACCCCCACCAGGAAAGAAATATTTTGGAGAATATTAAAAAGCCAGAAAAGTATATTTTCTCCAAAGGAATAATAGAACAAAACTTAGGCACAAACCATCCCTCCCCCCCACGCCTCTCTGCCCCGAGCAGAAATCAGCTTTTAGAAATGCAGATTTGGAATTTCATTGAGGAAAACTACGGCTTAGAAGGTTTTTGCTGATGGGATTAGGAAGACAAAGACCACTAAAATTTACATTCCCCACCCAAAATCTAAAGTCATGTCCTTTAGGACATAATAGGATTAATCCACCACCATTAGAATACCAAATGAGCACACTGAACCTCAAGTCAAAGTTCATGACACAGGAACAGGAAGAACTTCAAGTACAAAACCCAAAGGTGGTATAAAAGCCCACCACTCACAGCTCCATTTTGCAAGCTGCTCCAGAGCCACATGCTCTTGTGCTTCTGCTCTCGAATAAACAAGAAGATTCTTTCTCAAACACTCTCCATTTTGTTTATTCCCAGCTGTTGTGACTCAGGGCCAGCCTGTGGGTCCGACAGCCGGCTCCGATGTATCGGAGGACTCAGATGTGGGGGAGGAGGGAAACGAACCGGCTGATGATGATTTGGAGGCTTTGCAGAGTCCTCAGCCGGGGACCTCTTCTCAGCTGCGTGAGCCCGAGAGTGCGGAGGAAGATGACCCACAGCTGGCCCTGTTCAAGGACGCCCGATGCAGGAGGCAGTCGAGCAGGAACAAACAAAGAAAGGCTGTGAGACTCCTCGGGAGGAGGCACAGGGAGACCACGCCCTGAGCTCTCTATAAAAGGAGTGTTTGGGGAGGGGCTGGTTGCTGAAAGCAACTTTTCCGCTTGAGAAGACAAGCTCTAGTGTTTTTGTTAACTGCGTAATTAAATCTTGGCAGAAGCCTTTTAGCCTTGGACGCTCTCCAGACTCTTCTTTTTGAATAGGGGTTGCGAGAAGAGGGCTGGTTCAGAACACCAGCTTGCACCGCACCCTGATGAAGATTTCTCTTTCAACATTAGTAAAGTTGAAGCACACTTCTTTTTAAATTGAAAATGTAGTACCGATTAACAAGTTTACTGAGAGGAGAATATCAAAGCAACGTATGCTATGTTGCCATTTACGTGATAATTTTATTTACAGTTTAATTGAAATCACTGCATGGAAATTGTTCATGTCCGGTTAGGACATACACTTTCCCTGCCATTTTAGCTGTCCCATTTGTTTATCTTATATACATATTTTGCTAGTGTATGCATTGTAGCAACGAGCTAGCATGACTTGCAAGAAATTATAGCCTCTTAGCCACTGTAACTTAGGTATTGTTCTGTAACATTCCTTGTGATCTTTTTTCACAGTTACGTCTGTTGCAGCAGCCCCACGGTCAAGTGATCAATATTCAGATACTTGGCATCTGATTGATGTTTATGATGGTAACAGTGACCTGGGGTCATGTGATCAGCTTTTGCATCCTTCTGGCAAGCAAAAGGAATGGGGAAGCCAGATTCTCTTAAGAACTGTGTTACTGTCTTAACAACTGCAGTGATCTACTTAACAACTGTGGCAAGAAAAATCGTAAAATGGGGTAATAGTAATATTGTAACTGAATACTAATTCAGTTCATCCCATCGGACGGTGGAAAAAAACGGGACCAAACTGAGACAAAGATTTTTTTGGAAATTCTGCATTTATTCAAAAGTTTACCCTATTCCTAACAAAAGTGTAATGAAAACAGGTCTAAACTAAATTAGTGTATACAAAGTTTTTTTTAGTTTTATTATCTGAACAATAACAAGAACAACAATGAAAAGTACAGGAACAACTATAACAAGTAGAACAACAAGAATAACAAGAACAACAAGCCCAACAACACACAAAAATCCTTAGGGGAAGGTGGCTCCTCGCAGGGCTTCGTCGCTGGGGCTGATTCCGCTGTCCATCGCCGTCCGTCTATATGCAGGTAGAATAACAGAACAGAATAACAAAAGTTGGAAGAGATCTTGGAGGTCTCCTACTCCAACCCCGTACTCATGAACCCATTGTTCCCAGCATCGCCTTCATTTGTCTGCTGTGCTTCTGGTGCAGTCCTGGGGTCATGGGACCAGCTTTGGGGTCCTTGTGGCAAGGAAAATCAATGGGGAAGCCAGATTCTCTTAAAACTGTGTTACTGTCTTAACAACTGCAGTGATCTACTTAACAACTGTGGCAAGAAAAATCGTAAAATGAGGCAATAGTCACTTAACAAATGTTCCATTTAGTAAAATAAATTTGGGGATTAATTGTGGCAAGTTGACTACCTGTATGTAACTGAGGAATGTCTGGAATTCTCAGGTATCCACTAATATTGTAACTGAATACTAATTCGCTGTATCCCCACAGATGGCGGAAAAAAATGGGACCAAACTGAGACAAAGAATTTTTCTGAAATTCTGCATTTATTCAACAGTTCACTCTACTCTTAACAAAGGTGTAATGAAAATAGGCCAAAACTAAATTACTGTATTCAAAGTCTCTTTTAGTTTTATTTTTTGAACAATAAAAAGAAAAACAACAAGAAATACAAGAACATCTATAACAAGTAGAACAAAAACAAGAACAACAACCACAACAACACAAAAAAATCCTTGGGGGAAGGTGGCTCCTCGCAGGGCTTCACCGCTGGGGCTGATTCCGCCATCTATTGCCATCCATCTATATGCAGGAAGAATAACAGAACAGAATAACAAGAGTTGGAAGGGACCTTGGAGGTCTCCTACCCCAACCCCGTAGTCATGACCCCATTGTTCCCAGCATCACCTCCATCTCGGGGAGAAATCAAAGGATTTTCTTCGAACCACACGCTTTCTATAAAAGTACAAACAACTTTGTTCTTTCTGGAGTTACTTTTGATACTTTTTGTGGGGTTTTCCTAGTAAGGACACTGGAGAGGGTTGCCATTTCCTTCTCCAGTGGACCACGTTGTGCCAGCACTCTGCACTATGGCCTGTCTGAGTTGGGTGACCCTGCACGGCAGAGCTCACTGCTTCGTTGAGCTTTGTAAAACTTCTACACGAGAAGGCAGTGATCCACAAAGGGGCTAAAATAGGTACCTCTTTTAATTAGAGACTGAGGTCCTCCTCCAGGCTGCTGATATTGTCCAGCGTGTCTTCCCCTTCTTCAGGAGAATCCTGTGAATGACAATGATTCCTCTTTAGCCATCAGTGAAAAGAGACTCAGAATTCCTAACAGAGGTCCACTGCCCCGAGTCCTCCAGCAAAGTTCACTCACTGTAGGAGACCTGAATAAAGGGACTCTATCCCTCCCCAAGAGAAAACGCTTTGTCTTTCTTACCCACGCACTGGACGAAAGGCTGGCCTCCAAAGCTTCGGCAGCCTGCTCCCAGCTCCCCTCAGACTCCTCATTCAAGAGGGCGGATATGGAGTTGAAATCCTCCTGGCTGTTGTTTCCAGAGCCCACCTGGAATTCCATTGAAGACTGCAAATGACAGTATCGAGGCTAAATCCCAATAAGATTGCTCATGAACAGTGTACGTTCTGGCTCTGTGTGCCAACAGCAAGAGAGCCTCCGTCAGCCCTTTTGCCAAGACTTTCTTACCTCCGAGGTGCGCGTCTTCTCCCCAATAGGTGAGAGCTGCTCTTCGGCCGGTAGGTCTTCTTCGTCCTGAAATAACAATGGAAAGATTCTGTCGGTATCTCCACAAATCCTCAGAGTAAGGCCTTCTTCTTTGAGCGGGGTAGAAGCTGTTCAGGCCTTACCGATTCACTGCAGGTCTCCACAATGGGGGAGAGATGCAGCCTCCAGTGCTCTTCCTCTTCCTTGCTGGGGAGAGAAACGAAGGGGCCAAAGATCAAGAGGAGCCACGGGCCACTCTTTTTTAAAAAGTGGTCACGTGGAGGCTCTAAGAACCCTTCCAGCTGTCCTGCCAAGGGGATTGGCCTGCCAAAGGGGTTGCCCTGAGTCATTCTGCCTTTAGCAGAGGCAGAGGGCAGAGATGCCTCCCCTCTGCAAAGAATTCACCCTCCCGGGTGTTACCTACCTTGATAGGCAGGCACTGCTTTCCTCCTGCACGTCCCTTGGTCGGCATTCTTCCGACGAATCCTGAAATAACAATGCAAGTATTACATCTGTAGGCATATCAACAAATCCGCAGCGAAAGGGTTTCTGCCATTACCGTGGGGAGGAGCTGGTCTGGCCTTACCGACTCAGTGCAGGTCTCCGAAATGCTTGACAGCCGCGGCCTCCACTTCGATATGTTCTCATTTCTGGGGAGCGAACGAAGAGCCAAAGTTATCAAAACTAGCTATACGATGCCTCCCCTCCGCAAACGTTTCTTCTAGCCCTTCTCTTAAGGGCTTTAGTGCAATCCCCTTTGGGGGGGCTTCAGAGTACTACAGCTGAGAACACCTACCTCATGGAAATGAGAACTGGCATCACCTCTTCCTTCCTGGGGCTCCAGGTGGTGGCAGGAACACCCATCAAACCCTGCGAGTAACAAAGAGTTCAGAATGGCTCTTCCTTAGTATCTCCCATTCCTTTCCCCTCCAAGCCCTCAAGACCTTCCCACTAATCCAAAAATCTCCTCTTGACTTTGCTAGACTGGCCAGCTTCTCCCAAGTGAGAATTCCAGCCTTTTCCCAGCCGCTTTTGAGGCACGGACCCTGACTGGCCATTTCGCATAACCTTCCTTACCCCTGGGAAGGAAGTTGTTTCTCCATGAGACACAATAAGATGTGTCTTCCATTCTCCCTGCTGGTCGTCCTGCTTTTGTGCCTCGACAGTCCTGACCAAAAGAAGAAGGTGACATGTCAAAGAATCTCCATCTAGCTCTGCTCTCCTTTCTAAGACCGGCCATTCAGCTGACCATCATTTTGCCTCTGCAAGCCCCTTGGGGACCGGAAGCCCTCTTGGGGAGAGGCTCTTAGGGACCCTGCAGTCCATCGATGGTGCCCCACCATGCCCAGGGTTTGAGGAGAAAGGGGTGGTACCTGTCTGGAGGCTGAGGGAGTTCCTCTACGTTGCTCTTGAGGCAGCAGAAGAGCAACGAACATCTCTTCCAGATGTTCTGTGAAGAGAAGAGAGAGAGACATGTGCCAGTCAGAAGACTTGGGAAGTGTGAGTTTCTCCCCTACTACTGCCAGTTTCTTGGCAGTTGAGATGGCCACACTTACTCTACAAAACCGTCGTACAGCCATGACCCCAAGCAGCTGTTGGTCCTTTCACTGCACAAAGGGAGAATGGGCAGTTGGGCCGCAATTGGTGGCTTTTCAAGGAAACTGTCAACCAGGTTGCCTCGGCAACCAGGTACACAAGGGCCACATTCTAAAGCTGCCCAAGGTGGGCATCTCACCTGGGTCTAGGAGTGTCTGGCTAGCCCAGTGGCTGATTCCTTTGGTGGCCTTTGGTCTCTGCCTTTCATGTGGGAAGTTGTTCATGAACAACAGAGTAGCACAATCATTGTGGCACAAAGCACAAAGGCATCCTACAATCCGAGGATGGATGGGAGTTTTAATCCAGCTCCCTGCCCAAGGAAGGGCTCCTCCTACCATCTCAGACAAATGATTGTCCAATCTTTCTTTGAAAATCTCCCCAACGCAGCACACACAACTCTGAGAAAGAAAGTGTTCCCCTCCTTAATGGTTCTCAGTGGGAGGAAATTCCTCCTTATTTCCAGGGTTGGATCTCTTTCTGATGGGCTTCCACCCACTGCTCCGTGTCCTTCCTTCAGCTCCTATGGAGAATCCACACCCTCTTCCCTGTGGCCTGCCATCATGTCTCCCCTCGTTCTTCTCTTCAAGGGGCCCTGGAAGCCAACTTGCTTCTCTGCTGGGCCTCTTGGGCCATTTGGGCCTCCTTGACGCTTTCAGCCAGCACAAGCTGGCATGTCTTGCTGACCTGTTAGTAGGTCTCAATCCTGTCTGCTTAGATGAAAATATCCTTTCTTTTTGCTAATATACATTTTCAGATTGGTCTTTAAGGGGCCCTGAACTCTTTACACAGAGCGCCACTCAAAGCCGGCGAGGTCTGCAGCGTCAGAAGGAGGTTCACAGGTGCAAGCCCTTCATTGTGCCAGGGACACCAATGGGGGTGAGGATTACTTGTTGTCACCTCTCCAGGGCAAGCCCCAAAGGTCTTTCCAGGAATCCAAGGGGCTCTTCTTCTTGAGGTTGCCAGTCAAGCCAGGTTTCCCAGAAGATATTTTCTCTCCAAAGCCAGGCAGACTTCAGGCATGACCTCCCCAGCGGCCCTGTTGCAAAGGGTTACTCTGAGCCTTCAGCGTTCGCTTAATGACTTCAGGATTTGCTTAAGACCTATTGTGAAAATGTTCAAAAGCTGGGTCCAATCACACGACGTCTCCACTTTTTAACTGCAACAAGATACAACTGTAATTCGGGGCTCAATCGCAGTCTCAGGTTGAGGACCACCTGTACTGATAATGTGACTTCAGGCTCAAAGAGAAAAAAGTTACAGATTTGTGATGACCAGAAGAGAGACGCTGTACTTTAATGTCTTCTAAATAAATTGTGAAGCATTCACTGCCCTAAGAAAGGGAGGCATTTCTTCTTGCTTCAAGAATGGGCTTGCTAGTAGCAAATGCATTGTATTTTAAATTTCCAAATATCATCAACGAGGAACGAAAAGAAAAAATAAACACCAGGTTCAAAGCAACCAGCTTCACAATTTATACTTCAGTTATAGCGAAAGATTCAACGACCTGCTCCACAGAAAGAGAACAAATTCTTATTTTTTATCAGGTTTGCAGGTTTATTTCCAAAACGTCTATTGTTTCACATAGATATCCTTTTTCTTCCTCCATTTGGGGAAATTCTCATTTATTTTCTTATCTTAAATGGTGTCCTTGTATCTTCTTTGAGTTTATAAAAATATCTAACTTTGATATAATGCCCCAAACAGGAAGAAACGTAGATATCCTTACGACTGCATTTCTGAAGGATGGACTTCAGAGTTCTGAAGCGATTAGAGAAATTTCAAAGGAAGGTTGAGGAAAAATATTGGAAGCAGGATTAGTACACATAGTACAGGTTGAAAGTTACAATGACACTAAATAAAGTGACTTATGACCGTTTTTCACACTTACGATGCTTGTAGCAATCCTATGATCGTGTGATCAAAATTCAGATGCTTGGCTATTGGTTCACTTATGGCCGTTGCTGTGTCCAAAGGTCACGTGATCCCCTTTACCAATCTTTTGAAAAGAAAAATCAATGCGGAAACCAGATTCACTTAACAACCGTGTTACTAACTTCACAACTTGATTCACTTAACAGCTGTAGCAAGAAAGGTCGTAAAAGGGGCAAAACTCTCTCGCTTAGCAACAGAAACATTGGCTCAATTGCGGTCATAAGTCAAGAACTACCAGTATAACTCTTAGTAGTTTTCCTAGGGCTAAGACTCCAAGCTTTCCTCCCATCTGTCCTTCCACTCCCAGCTCCCAAATTTCTCACATCTCTTCCCTCCAAGAATATAAACACCTAAATACTAATATAGACCAGGAGGAGGAACCCAGTGTTACTGTCCTTTGATTGATGAGGCTAAGATCCAATCCCCACTCCCTGAATTTCTGGGCAAGAGGAAATGGCCGCCTCCTTTCCCAACCTGGGGCCTAAAATCCAGCCTGAGCTGAGGAAGGTCTGTAGTCCCTGCGGTTTGTGCTGCCGTAGTCGCCTCTTGGGCTGAGACAGGTAGTATTGTCAATTCTTTCCACACAAGTTTGCAGTGAAGACACTTGTGCTCAAAGACAAAATTCCCTAAATAAGTATGAATAGGATTATGGTGGTGATAAAATAGCAGGGCCAAAGAAGGCAAGGTAACTGGAAGGAATGGTTACTCTGGATATTTGCCATTTGGGAGCAAATCTTTAAATCTTTCTTTCTGTCTGTCTGTCTGTCTGTTTATGTTTGCGTTTGTGTGTTTCTTTCTTTAGCAAATTGCATATAATACGTGGATTAGCAATATATATTATCACTTCATCTGAAGACTAATAAAAAATAATACAATATAAATTTGAGAAAGATCTACGTTCCACACCAATGTCTAGGCCATCTAAGCATTGAAGCGAAGCATCGTTTATATTTAAAAATGAGATAATGTATATGTCCTCAGTTTACAAGGGAGCCTCATATGATCTACAATTTGACGTGGAACCCGCAGTTTGTGTGTGGTTTTTTTTTTATTGAAAAGTTTTAACATACATTTTATCTTTAACAGTCCCCCCTCTCCTCCCCTACCCCTCCCTCCCTACCCCCACCCCCTACCCCCCCGACTTCCCAGAGCTAAGTACAAGGTATAAAAACAAAAAAAAAAAAACAATCATAGACATCCATATGCTAACAACCATAAACTCTAAAATCTATCACTCTCTTGCTCATATAGGAAAACTACAAACACTATTAATATTGAATATATAAAAAAAAGAAAAAAGAAAAAAGAAAGGAAGACTTATTCAAATGCTACATGAAACTTTTTATTCCCACATTTGTTCTGGATATACTCAATCCATTTTCTCCACTCCATAATATAACGTTCTTGCGAGTGATCTTTCAAATAAGCTGAAATCTTTGCCATCTCTGCCAGGTCAGAAACCTTTAAAGTCCATTCTTCTATAGTCGGCAGTTCCTCCTTCTTCCAATACTGGCCTATTAAGAGTCTTGCTGCCGTAATTAAATACAACATCAGCTTAGTGTCCACAACCGTAGCATCTGTAATTATTCCCAACAAAAAAAGTTGCGGACAAAACTTTATCCTTTGCTTGAAAATCTTTTGCATGTTCCACCAAATTTTTATCCAAAAGGCCTTAACCTTTTTACAAGTCCACCATATGTGAAAATATGTTGCATCTTCATCGCCACACCTCCAGCATTTGGGCTGATAATTCGGATACATACTTGCAAGCTTTTTAGGATCTAGATGCCATCTATAAAACATTTTATAAAAGTTCTCTCTTAGGTTTTGAGCTTGTGTAAATTTTACGTTCCTCACCCAAATCTTTTCCCATGTGTCCATTGTAATAACTTCTTGGATGTTTTGGGCCCATTTTATCATACAATCTTTAACAAATTCTGTTTCTGAGTCAATTTCTATCAATGCAAGATATATCCGTTTAATATGTGCTGGACCCTGATTTCTAATTTGCTTTATTAGATTTTCATCAGTCATTGTAAAACCATCTTCTCATCTCGCAAGAGGCTATATGGTTTCAGACACCAGACATTTCTTTCCAAGCTTAAAATCTCCTTATACGTAGTCACATCATGTTTAAAACCAACATTTATATTTTCTATTGCGTGTTTTGGAATTGCCCACAATGGTATCTTACAGTCTAACTTATGTCTATACTTCTTCCAAACTCTCAACAATGCCTGTCTTAAAATATGCACTCTAAACACATTATCTACCTTCTTATCATACAACAAATATGCATGCCAACCAAACAACAAGTCGTGGCCCTCAAGATTTAATAATCTCTCTTGTGTCAAATTAATCCAATCACTTATTCCTGCTAACGCAGCAGCTTCATAATATAATTTAAGGTTGGGCATTTTAAGACCACCTCTTTCACGAGTATCCTGCATAATCTTAAGTTTAACTCGTGGCCTTTTCCCTGCCCAAACAAATTTATTGATACCTCGCTGCCATTCCTCCAGATTAGAATCTTTCTTAAGAACCGGTATCATTTGAAATAAGAATAAAAATTTAGGCAGGACATTCATTTTCACTGCTGCGATTCGCCCCAACAAAGACAATTGCAATTTTTCCCAACTCTCCATTTCTTTTTGAATTTTTCCCCATAATTTTTCATAGTTATTTTTACATAACTTTGTATTAGAGGGCGACAGAAGCACCCCCAGATATTTGACCCTTTTAACAATCTCAAATCCAGTTAATCCTTCTAAAAGAGCCTTTTGCGATACTGTCATATTTTTGGCCAGAATTTTAGTTTTTTGTGCATTAACTTTAAATCCAGAAACCTTCCCATATTGCATTATTATCTCCATCAGGTCCACAACAGAGTTCTCCGGCTGGGTCACTGTAACAACCAGATTGTCTGTGAACGCTCTCAATCTATAATCCTGATCTCTAATTTGTATACCCTTAATTCTTTCTGAGTTCCGTATTTTTACCAATAATATCTCCAATGTTAACACAAATAACAAAGGCGATAACGGACACCCTTGCCTTGTGCCCTTCTCAATATTACATGCTTCTGTCAAGCTATTGTTAACTATTATTCGGGCAGTTTGTTTTTGATATAATGCCCTAATTGGTTGCAAAAATTTATCCCCAAAATTCATTTTATCTAAAACTTTCATCAAAAATTGCCAGTTCAATTGATCAAAGGCTTTTTCAGCATCTAAAAAAATTAGCGCCGCAGGGATCTGGTTGTTCCTTTCCAAAAACTCTAACACATCAACTATATGCCTCACGTTATTTTTCATTTGCCTACCACTAATAAACCCAGTTTGGTCCCCATGAATCACCTGTTGCAGAACCCTCATCAATCTATTAGCCAACACCTTAGCAAATATCTTGTAATCTGTATTTAAAAGTGATATCGGTCTATAGTTTTTTACTTGAGTAGCATCTTGATCTTCCTTCGGAATCAAAGAGATAAAAGCAGTTCTCCAAGACGGAGGCACCTTTCCCCCTCTCTGAATTGTCTGGAACAATTCCTTTAACGGTTTTATCAACTCTAATTGTAAATTTTTGTAGTAAGCCGCAGTCAAGCCATCCGTACCTGGCGCTTTATCCATCTTCAATTCCTTAATTGCTGTAAGAATTTCTTCTTCTGTAATCAATTGATTAATCTCCTCTTTTTGTGCTTTTGCGGGTTCGGTTGTGACCTCAAACATCGCTAAGAGACCAGTTGTTGAACAAGGACTACTTGGGTAGCCTTCTTCTCACTCATGTCCCCAAACGGGAACAACAACTGAACTAAAATAAGAGGAATATATGACTTATTCTCCCTTGAATTTTTCCCCACATATGGAGAAAATAATTTCTTTCTGAATTTATTTAGCCCACTGTGTACATCATTTCACCCAGAAAGTGAAGTAATTTCAAGCTGCACATTCATATCTCGGCTGCTTTCTGCACCTCCAAAATAGTGCACTATCAATGTATATGTCAATGTGTTATAATCTGCTGTAGTAGTACTGGAGAAAGGCATGAATTCAAATGGCAGATTTCCCAGGTTTAGTAACGGCACAGCATGTTTAGACGCAGAGTTCAGTATTTGACATCTTTGGTTTATTTTTTAAATTATTTCTGAAGTGCCAGAGATCCTTAGAAAACAATTGTCAGCTAGGTGGTGCATAGTCTACAGCCAATCTAAAGCAAACTATATTTTTGAGCTTCTGAGAAACAGTTGTGAGTAAGGCAGAAGAACAAACTTTTGTAATCTTCTTATATTCTTAATTCTTAGTGTAGAAGACAGCATCCCCCCACCAGGAAAGAAATATTTTGGAGAATATTAAAAAGCCAGAAAAGTATATTTTCTCCAAAGGAATAATAGAACAAAACTTAGGCACAAACCATCCCTCCCCCCATGCCTCTCTGCCCCGAGCAGAAATCAGCTTTTAGAAATGCAGATTTGGAATTTCATTGAGGAAAACTACGGCTTAGAAGGTTTTTGCTGATGGGATTAGGAAGACAAAGACCCCTAAAATTTACATTCCCCACCCAAAATCTAAAGTCATATCCTTTAGGACAGACATGTCAAACACAAGGCCCGGGGGCCGGATCCGGCCTGTGAAGTGGTTTCATGCGGCCCGTGAAGCCATCCTGGAAACAGTGAGGGAACGGCCCCCACTGCCTTGGCCCTGGCCCAGAGACCCTCCTTCTGCCAGAGACCCTCAGATCTGTCCCACTCCTGCCCAGGCCCCCATAGGCACCCTTGATGCGAACGATGTAGAGCTGGCCACGCCCACCCAGCAGGCCATACACACTCTAGCCACGCCCACCCAGTAGGCCACGCCCACCCAGGCCACATCCACCCGGCCTCTTGAGGGCAACCGCAATGCTGATGCGGCCCTCCATGAAATTGAGTTTGACACCCCCGCTTTAGGACATAATAGGATTAATCCACCACCATTAGAATACCAAATGGGCACGCTGAACCTCAAGTCAAAGTTCATGACACAAGAACAGGAAGAACTTCAAGTACAAAGCCCAAAGGTGGTATAAAAGCCCACCACTCACAGCTCCATTTTGCAAGCTGCTCTAGAGCCACATGCCATTGTGCTTCTGCTCTCGAATAAACAAGAAGATTCTTTCTCAAACAGTCTCCATTTTGTTTATTCCCAGCTTGCACCGCACCCTGATGAAGATTTCTCTTTCAACATTAGTAAAGTTGAAGCATACTTCTTTTTAAATTGAAAATGTAGTACCGATTAACAAGTTTACTGAGAGGAGAATATCAAAGTAACGTATGCTACGTTGCCTTTACGTGATAATTTTATTTACAGTTTAATTGAAATCACTGCATGGAAATTGTTCGTGTCAGGTTAGGACATACACTTTCCCTGCCATTTTAGATGTCCCATTTGTTTATCTTATATACATATTTTGCTAGTGTATGCATTGTAGCAACAAGCTAGCATGACTTGCAAGAAATTATAGCCTCTTAGCCACTGTAACGTGGGTATTGTTCTGTAACATTCCTTGTGATCTTTTTTCACAGTTACGTCTGTTGCAGCAGCCCCACGGTCAAGTGATCAATATTCAGATACTTGGCATCTGACTGATGTTTATGATGGTAACAGTGACCTGGGGTCATGTGATCAGCTTTTGCATCCTTCTGGCAAGAAAAAGGAATGGGGAAGCCAGATTCTCTTAAAACTGTGTTACTGTCTTAAGAACTGCAGTGATCTACTTAACAACTGTGGCAAGAAAAATCGTAAAATGGGGCAATAGTCACTTAACAAATGTTCCATTTAGTAACATAAATTTGGGGATTAATTGTGGCAAGTTGACTACCTGTATGTAACTGAGGAATGTCTGGAATTCTCAGGTATCCACTAATATTGTAACTGAATACTAATTTGCTGTATCCCCAGAGATGGCGGAAAAAAATGGGACCAAACTAGGACAAAGAATTTTTCTGAAATTCTGCATTTATTCAACAGTTCACTCTACTCTTAACAAAAGTGTAATGAAAATAGGCCAAAACTAAATTACTGTATACAAAGTCTTTTTTAGTTTTATTTTTGAACAATAACAAGAAAAACAACAAGAAGTACAAGAACAACTATAAAAAGTAGAACAAAAACAAGAACAACAACCACAACAACACAAAAAAATCCTTGGGGCAAGGTGGCTCCTCGCAGGGCTTCACCGCTGGGGCTGATTCCGCCATCTATTGCCATCCATCTATATGCAGGAAGAATAACAGAACAGAATAACAAGAGTTGGAAGGGACCTTGGAGGTCTCCTACCCCAACCCCGTAGTCATGACCCCATTGTTCCCAGCATCACCTCCATCTGGGGAAGAAAGCAAAGGATTTTCTTCGAACCACACGCTTTCTATAAAAGTACAAACACTTTGTTCTTTCTGGAGTTACTTTTGATACTTTTTGTGGGGTTTTCCTAGCAAGGACACTGGAGAGGGTTGCCATTTCCTTCTCCAGTGGACCACGTTGTGCCAGCACTCTGCACTATGGCCTGTCTGAGTTGGGTGACCCTGCACGGCAGAGCTCACTGCTTCGTTGAGCTTTGTAAAACTTCTACACGAGAAGGCAGTGATCCACAAAGGGGCTAAAATAGGTACCTCTTTTAATTAGAGACTGAGGTCCTCCTCCAGGCTGCTGAGATTGTCCAGCGTGTCTTCCCCTTCTTCAGGAGAATCCTGTGAATGACAATGATTCCTCTTTAGCCATCAGTGAAAAGAGACTCAGAATTCCTAACAGAGGCCCACTGCCCCGAGTCCTCCAGCAAAGTTCACTCACTGTAGGAGACCTGAATAAAGGGACTCTATCCCTCCCCAAGAGAAAACGCTTTGTCTTTCTTACCCACGCACTGGACGAAAGGCTGGCCTCCAAAGCTTCGGCAGCCTGCTCCCAGCTCCCCTCAGACTCCTCATTCAAGAGGGCGGATATGGAGTTGAAATCATCCAGGCTGTTGTTTCCAGAGCCCACCTGGAATTCCATTGAAGACTGCGAATGACAGTATCGAGGCTAAATCCCAATAAGATTGCTCATGAACAGGGTACGTTCTGGCTCTGTGTGCCAACAGCAAGAGAGCCTCCGTCAGCCCTTTTGCCAAGACTTTCTTACCTCCGAGGTGCGCGTCTTCTCCCCAATAGGTGAGAGCTGCTCTTCGGCCGGTAGGTCTTCTTCGTCCTGAAATAACAATGGAAAGATTCTGTCGGCATCTCCACAAATCCTCAGAGTAAGGCCTTCTTCTTTGAGCGGGGTAGAAGCTGTTCAGGCCTTACCGATTCACTGCAGGTCTCCACAATGGGGGAGAGACGCAGCCTCCAGTGCTCTTCCTCTTCCTTGCTGGGGAGAGAAACGAAGGGGCCAAAGATCAAGAGGAGCCACGGGCCACTCTTTTTTAAAAAGTGGTCACGTGGAGGCTCTAAGAACCCTTCCAGCTGTCCTGCCAAGGGGATTGGCCTGCCAAAGGGGTTGCCCTGAGTCATTCTGCCATTAGCAGAGGCAGAGGGCAGAGATGCCTCCCCTCTGCAAAGGATTCACCCTCCCGGGTGTTACCTACCTTGATAGGCAGGCACTGCTTTCCTTCTGCACGTCCCTTGGTCGGCATTCTTCCGACGAATCCTGAAATAACAATGCAAGTATTACATCTGTAGGCATATCAACAAATCCGCAGCGAAAGGGCTTGTGCCATTACCGTGGGGAGCAGCTGGTCTGGCCTTACCGACTCAGTGCAGGTCTCCGAAATGCTTGACAGCTGCGGCCTCCACTTCGATATGTTCTCATTTCTGGGGAGCGAATGAAGAGCCAAAGTTATCAAAACTAGCTATTCGATGCCTCCCCTCCGCAAACGCTTCTTCTAGCCCTTCTCTTAAGGGCTTTAGTGCAATCCCCTTTGGGGGGGCTTCAGAGTACTACAGCTGAGAACACCTACCTCATGGAAATGAGAACTGGCATCACCTCTTCCTTCCTGGGGCTCCAGGTGGTGGCAGGAACACCCATCAAACCCTGCGAGTAACAAAGAGTTCAGAATGGCTCTTCCTTAGTATTTCCCATTCCTTTCCCCTCCAAGCCATCAAGACTTCCCACTAATCCAAAAATCTCCTCTTGACTTTGCTAGACTGGCCAGCTTCTCCCAAGTGAGAATTCCAGGCTTTTCCCTGCCGCTTTTGAGGCACGGACCCTGACTGGCCATGTCGCATAACCCTCCTTACCCCTGGGAAGGAAGTTGTTTCTCCATAAGACACAATAAGATGTGTCTTCCATTCTCCCTGCTGGTCGTCCTGCTTTTGTGCCTCGACAGTCCTGACCAAAAGAAGAAGGTGACATGTCAAAGAATCTCCATCTAGCTCTGCTCTCCTTTCTAAGACCGGTCATTCAGCCTGCCCATCATTTTGCCTCTGCAAGCCCCTTGGGGATCAGAAGCCCTCTTGGGGAGAGGCTCTTAGGGACCCTGCGGTCCATCGATGGTGCCCCACCATGCCCAGGGATTGAGGAGAAGGAGGTGGTACCTGTCTGGAGGCTGAGGGAGCTCCTCTACGTTGCTCTTGAGGCAGCAGAAGAGCAACGAACATCTTTTCCAGATGTTCTGTGAAGAGAAGAGAGAGAGACATGTACCAGTCAGAAGACTTGGGAAGTGTGAGTTTCTCCCCTACTACTGCCAGTTTCTTGGCAGTTGAGATGGCCACACTTACTCTAAAAAACCGTCGTACAGCCATGACCCCAAGCAGCTGTTGGTCCTTTCACTGCACGAAGGGAGAATGGGCAGTTGGGCCGCAGTTGGTGGCTTTTCAAGGAAACTGTCAACCAGGTTGCCTTGGCAACCAGGTACACAAGGGCCACATTCTAAAGCTGCCCAAGGTGGGCAGCTCACCTAGGTCTAGGAGTGTCTGGCTAGCCCAGTGGCTGATTCCTTTGGTGGCCTTTGGTCTCTGCCTTTCATGTGGGAAGTTGTTCATGAACAACAGAGTAGCACAATAATTGTGGCACAAAGCACAAAGGCATCCTACAATCCAAGGGTGGATGGGAGTTTTAATCCAGCTCCCTGCCCAAGGAAGGGCTCCTCCTACCATCTCAGACAAATGATTGTCCAATCTTTCTTTGAAAATCTCCCCAACGCAGCACACACAACTCTGAGAAAGAAAGTGTTCCCCTGCTTAACGGTTCTCAGTGGGAAGAAATTCCTCCTTATTTCCAGGGTTGGATCTCTTTCTGATGGGCTTCCACCCACTGCTCCGTGTCCTTCCTTCAGCTCCTATGGAGAATCCACACCCTCTTCCCTGTGGCCTGCCATCATGTCTCCCCTCGTTCTTCTCTTCAAGGGGCCCTGGAAGCCAACTTGCTTCTCTGCTGGGCCTCTTGGGCCATTTGGGCCTCCATGAGCCTTTCGGCCAGCACAAGCTGGCATGTCTTGCTGACCTGTTAGTAGGTCTCAATCCTGTCTGCTTAGATGAAAATATCCTTTCTTTTTGCTAATATACATTTTCAGATTGGTCTTTAAGGGGCCCTGAACTCTTTACACAGAGCACCACTCAAAGCCGGCGAGGTCTGCAGCGTCAGAAGGAGGTTCACAGGTGCAAGCCCTTCATTGTGCCAGGGACACCAATGGGGGTGAGGATTACTTGTTGTCACCTTTCCAGGGCAAGCCCCAAAGGTCTTTCCAGGAATCCAAGGGGCTCTTCTTCTTGAGGTTGCCAGTCAAGCCAGGTTTCCCAGAAGATATTTTCTCTCCAAAGCCAGGCAGACTTCAGGCATGACCTCCCCAGCGGCCCTGTTGCAAAGGGTTACTCTGAGCCTTCAGCGTTCGCTTAATGACTTCAGGATTTGCTTAAGATCTATTGTGAAAATGTTCAAAAGCTGGGTCCAATCACACGACGTCTCCACTTTTTAACTGCAACAAGATACAACTGTAATTCGGGGCTCAATCGCAGTCTCAGGTTGAGGACCACCTGTACTGATAATGTGACTTCAGGCTCAAAGAGAAAAAAGTTACAGATTTGTGATGACCAGGAGAGAGACGCTGTACTTTAATGTCTTCTAAATAAATTGTGAAGCATTCACTGCCCTAAGAAAGGGAGGCATTTCTTCTTGCTTCAAGAATGGGCTTGCTAGTAGCAAATGCATTGTATTTTAAATTTCCAAATATCATCAACGAGGAACGAAAAGAAAAAATAAACACCACGTTCAAAGCAACCAGCTTCACAATTTATATTTCAGTTATAGCGAAAGATTCAACGACCTGCTCCACAGAAAGAGAACAAATTCTTATTTTTTATTAGGTTTGCAGGTTTACTTCCAAAATGTCTATTGTTTCACATAGATATCCTTTTTCTTCCTCCATTTGGGGAAATTCTCATTTATTTTCTTATCTTAAATGGTGTCCTTGTATCCTCTTTGAGTTTATAAAAATATCTAACTTTGATATAATGCCCCAAACAGGAAGAAACGTAGATATCCTTACGACTGCATTTCTGAAGGATGGACTTCAGAGTTCTGAAGCGATTAGACTCCGAGCTTTCCTCCCATCTGTCCTTCCACTCCCAGCTCCCAAATTTCTCACATCCCTTCCCTCCAAGAATATAAACACCTAAATACTAATATAGACCAGGAGGAGGAACCCAGTGTTAGTGTCCTTTGATTGATGAAGCTAAGATCCAATCCCCACTCCCTGAATTTCTGGGCAAGAGGAAATGGCCGCCTCCTTTCCCAACCTGGGGCCTAAAAATCCAGCCTGAGCTGAGGAAGGTCTGTAGTCGCTGCGGTTTGTGCTGCCGTAGTCGCCTCTCGGGCTGAGACAGTTAGTATTGTCAATTCTTTCCACACAAGTTTGCAGTGAAGACACTTGTGCGCAAAGACAAAATTCCCTAAATAAGTATGAATAGGATTATGGTGGTGATAAAGTAGCAGGGCAAAAGAAGGCAAGGTAACTGGAAGGAATGGTTACTCTGGATATTTGCCATTTGGGAGCAAATCTTTAAATCTTTCTTTCTGTCTGTCTGTCTGTTTATGTTTGCGTTTGTGTGTTTATTTCTTTAGCAAATTGCATATAATACGTGGATTAGCAAAATATATTGACACTTCATCTGAAGACTAATAAAAAATAATACAATATAAATTTGAGAAAGATCTACGTTCCACACCAATGTCTAGGCCATCTAAGCATTGAAGCGAAGCATCGTTTATATTTAAAAATGAGATAATGTATTTGTCCTCAGTTTACAAGGGAGCCTCATATGATCTACAATTTGACGTGGAACCCGCAGTTTGTGTCTGTTTAAACACCTGTTTGCTGTTGTTGAGACCTGATGCAATTCCTCTCTAAATTGTCCTGCCACAGAATTCTTCCTCATCCTCTTTATTTTCCCTTTCTTTTCTGCTTCGCTGCTAAATAATAGCTGCCTTTACATTTTGTTCAGTTGACAGGCCAAGCTTTTACATTTATTACCTAAGGTTATGTTAAGAGTGAGCTGGAGTAGTACAGATACTCCTCGACCTACAAGACTAAATGACCATTTACAGTTACGACAATACTAAAAAAAGTGACTTACGACCATTTTTCACACTTATGACCATTGCAGCATCCCCATGGTCACGTGATCAAAATTCAGATGCTTGGCAACTAGTTCCTACGTACGACCGTTGCTGTGTTCCAAGGTCATGTGATCTCCTTTTGCGACCTTCTGACAAACAAAGTCAATGGGGAAGCCAGATTCACTTAACAACCAGGTTACTAACTTATGAACTGGAGTGATTCACGTAACAGCTGTGGCAAGAAAAGTGGTAAAATGTGGCAAAAGTCACTTAACAAATGTCTCACTTAACAACAGAAATTTCGTGCTGAACTGTGCTCGTAGGTCGAGGATTACCTGTACCTTTGTTTGGGAGGGTGAGAAGTGTTTCCCTGTGCCAGATGAAATGGGTGCCCCTCTCTAAGCGGTCAGATTGCAGTGGCTGTAAGCCATTTGCATGGAGAGAAATGGGCAGTGTGGGATTCACGCTCACTTCTCCTGAAAAAGTCAGTCAGAGGGGTTGACCTGCAGAGCTGTATTGAAAAGCGGTTTTGCAGATGTAGATGCACATCTATTGAGAATCGTTCATATATTTTAAAAAACCGTGTATTACCGTTTGGCACCTAATACCAGCCTGTAATTAAGGCGGTAAGTCTTAGTGGTGATTCAGTAGGTCATCATGTGACCAAACCTATTCTACAACAGTGTTTGCAGTGGTCATTAAATGAAAGCTGCAGTCGTTAACTGGACCCATTGTTCTCAATGGGCGTTTTTTACTAGAAACTGGAAGTCAGTTGTCAGCAATAGCATTGCAAATTGTAGCCACCCGATCGTGGGATGCTGCAAAGAGCCGTGAATGTGGTCTGCTTGCCGAGTGCCCACAATGCAAATGCATGAGTGCAGATGGGGGAGATGGCAGCCTTTGAATCCAAGTCATAAATACCTTTTGCGGGTTCGGTTGTGACCTCAAACATTGCTAAGAGACCAGTTGTTAAACAAGGACTACTTGGGTAGCCTTCTTCTCACTCATGTCCCCAAACGGGAACAACAACTGAACTAAAATAAGAGGAATATATGACTTATTCTCCCTTGAATTTTTCCCCACATATGGAGAAAATAATTTCTTTCTGAATTTATTTAGCCCACTTTGTACATCATTTCACCCAGAAAGTGAAGTAATTTCAAGCAGCACATTCATATCTCGGCTGCTTTCTGCACCTCCACAATGGTGCACTATCAATGTGCCTGTCAATGTGTTGTACTCTGCTGTGGTAGTACTGGAGAAAGGCATGAATTCAAATGGCAGATTTGCCAGGTTTAGTAACGGCACAGCATATTTAGACGCAGAGTTCAGTATTTGACATCTTTGGTTTATTTTTTAAATTATTTCTGAAGTGCCAGAGATCCTTAGAAAACAATTGTCAGCTAGGTGGTGCATAGTCTACAGCCAATCTAAAGCAAACTATATTTTTGAGCTTCTGAGAAACAGTTGTAAGGCAGAAGAACAAACTTTTGTAATCTTCTTATATTCTTAATTCTTAGTGTAGAAGACAGCATCCCCCCACCAGGAAAGAAATATTTTGGAGAATATTAAAAAGCCAGAAAAGTATATTTGCTCCAAAGGAATAATAGAAAAAAACTTAGGCACAAACCATCCCTCCCCCCATGCCTCTCTGCCCCGAGCAGAAATCAGCTTTTAGAAATGCAGATTTGGAATTTCATTGAGGAAAACTACGGCCTAGAAGGTTTTTGCTGATGGGATTAGGAAGACAAAGACCCCTAAAATTTACATTCCCCACCCAAAATCTAAAGTCATATCCTTTAGGACATAATAGGATTAATCCACCACCATTAGAATACCAAATGGGCACGCTGAACCTCAAGTCAAAGTTCATGACACAAGAACAGGAAGAACTTCAAGTACAAAGCCCAAAGGTGGTATAAAAGCCTGTAGGAAACCTGTCATATTTCCACCTTAGGCTCACATAAAATGGCGCAGGTCTGGCTCAGGGCAGAGATAAGTTTCGTTTCTGTTCATAAGTTGTGTTTTACCAAAAATCAGATGACCTTGCTACGTGTAGACTGACACCCGTTGGAACACGTACAAGAAAGTAACACATACAAGATAGTTAGAAGAACAAAGACATTCCATACAGATATGTAGCTGATTTATAACCTTGAGATAATTGCTTAGTGCATGGCTGAGATGTAACCATTCGCAACCTTAAGATAACGGTTTTCATGGATAGCTGAACGCTTAGATAATTGTTTGTTGCTAATTGCTTGTTGCTTATGCGTTGCTGGTATCTCAATAAAAGAGAGCTTGGGACTTCGGTCTGGGCCCTCATCCCGAGAAAGCTCAGACACGTGTCTTCATTCATCGGCAAGTTCATGAGGAGCCCGCAGGGTGCGAAAAAACCCACAACTGGTGACCCCGACGTGATTCTGCAGAATACGTCTTCAGTCGTCCATCCTCATTCACCCGATGGTGGCCGTGCTCAACCTGGCTGTTCACTAGCAGCAGGTTCCCAGCAACAGGTTCCCAGCAACCCGGCTGCTTCAAGCAACGGGTTCCCAGCATCCCGACGTGATCTGCTGCGAGTGGATACGTCTCTGACGGTCTCCATACTCATCGCCTGGAATAGGCTGTGCACACGACGACGATCCATTCGTGAGTATGGGGAACAAATTTTCTAAGCAACAGGCAGCGCACCTGAAAGAGCTTGAGGAAATAGTCAGAACTTCTAATATTTTACTCAAAAGTAGTGGCAAAAAAAAAGTGGAAGATTTGACTCAAAAGAATGCCATATTAGAAGCAAAAGTATTGGAGAATGAAGATTTAAGAGACAAAATGGACAGAGAACTGAGTCTTGCTCAATATTACCAGATGCAGTTTGCTGTTAGAATCAGAGGCTTAAAAGAGAATATTAAGGAAGATCTAAAGCAGCTGATTTCTGAGGCTCTGGAAGTGGTATTGAATCAGCCAGCATCTGAAATAAAGGGAGGCATGGATAAAGTGTTTCGTGTGAATTCATGGATTGCTAGACAGAGAAAGCTGCCTAGAGATGTGGTGGTTTATTTTGCAAAGAGGGAAATTAGAGATGAAGTTATACAAGCTGCCTATGATACTAAAGTTGTGATTGCTGATCAAGAAGTTTTGGTTCTAAAAGAAATCCCTCCAAAGATTTTAAGGAGAAGGAAGGATTTTACATTTCTTGTGCAAGAGCTCAAGCAACGAGATATAAGGTTCAGATGGGAGATTCCAGTTGGGTTGATGGTGATGCATGAAGGTAAAAGGTACCGTCTGGTTACTGTGATCTAGGCGCGTGATTTTTACAATAATGTTTTAAAAGGAACCCCATTATCACTTCTGGAAGCTGCAAAGGGATCTGGAGAAGGAGAACATCAAGAGGCTGAAGATGGACAGACAGAGGAGAACGGTGCTGGAGGAGATCAAGCTACAACTTCTTTGGATGATCCTAGAGAGCAGAGGGTGACGCGTGCTGCTTTAAAACGATCAAAAAAAAAATAAAAGAACAAGATCAGCAGAAGTCTATGGAACTTCCACAACGTACTTACAGCCAAGCAGTGGGAGGGGCACGACCTAAAAAAGATAGTCCTATCAAAGCAGTGCTCCAAGAGCTTTGGGATGATATGCATGGCAACTAAATTTTTAACTTGGAACGTTAATGGACTAAATTCACCACAGAAGAGGAAGAAAGTTTTTCAATATTTAAAACAATTCAAGATAGATGTTATATGTTTGCAAGAAATGCATATTAGGGTTGTGGATCAAAAGTATTTATCGAACTCAAGGTTGGGTACGCAATTTGTTGCTTCTGCAATGAATAAGAAAAATGAAGTGGTTGTTTATGTTAAAAGTGCTTTAACAGCAGACTTAATTGAAGCAGATAAGCATGGAAGATACGTTATGATAGAGTTGCTGCTAGAAGGTAAAAAGACGCTTTTAGTCGGATTATATGCTCCTAATCAACAACAAGCTGACTTTTTTAGTTTACTTCATACAAAGCTTACCCAGTTGGATTATAAATCTTTTATTTTTATGGGGGATTGGAATGGTGTTTTGGATGTACAGATGGACAAGGCTGGAGCTTTTAAGCGCGTCCCAAGTCACGCTAGACTGCCTAAATCCTTTTTTGAAATGAAGGATGACTTGGAACTGCGAGATATTTGGCGCGAGAGACATTTGCAGGAAAAGGATTATACTTTTTTTTCTGACAGACATCAATCTTTTTCCAGGATCGATTTTATTTTGTTGACTAATGATTTTTTTTTAAGGACTAAGAAGGTGAAGATTTGTGCAAGAACTATTTCTGATCATAGCCCAGTTTGGTTAGAGATTGATAAGGAGAATAGAGATAGGCGCTCGTGGCGCGTAAATGAGAATTTGTTTAGAAATCAGAGAAATGTGGAAGAATGCAAACAGCGGATGAAGGATTTTTTTGAAATTAATATGAATAAGGGCACCTCTATGGACATGGTTTGGGATGCTAGTAAGGCCTATATGAGAGGGGTGTTGATATATATGAATAATAAACATAGACGTGCTGTGGAAGCTAGGAGGAAAGAACTGGAGAATGAAATAAAGGAAAAAGAAAAGGCTTTGATTTTGAATTCAGAGGATGTGAAGACTAAGGAGGCTATTAAATTGTTAAGAGGACAATTTGATAAATTAATGGCTGACCAAGTGGCAACCAATTTGCGGTTTGCCAGGCATAATACCTTTTGCAATGCTAACAAACCAGGTAGATGGTTAGCTTATAGATTGAGGAAAAAGCAAAGGGCTTCTAATATAGACAAAATTGAGCATAAAGGAAGGGTTGTGTTTCAACAGGACCTTATCAAGGATGCTTTTGTGGATTTTTATTCTAAATTATATGCTAAGGAGAAGATTAATGAAAAAGACATTGATATATATTTGGAGAATGCTAGCATCCCGGTTCTTACGCAAGTACAAAAAGAGGGGATTAATCAATTAATTACAGAAGAAGAAATTTTTATAGCAATTAAGGAATTGAAGGTGGATAAAGCACCAGGTACGGATGGTTTGTCTGCGGCTTATTACAAAAATTTACAATTAGAGATGATGAAACCGTTAAAGGAACTGTTCCAGACAATTCAGAGGGGGGGAAAGGTGCCACCGTCTTGGAGAACAGCTTTTATTTCCTTGATTCCGAAGGAAGACCAAGATGCTACTCAAGTTAAAAATTATAGACCGATATCGCTTTTAAATACAGATTACAAGATATTTGCTAAGGTGTTGGCTAATAGACTGATGAGGGTTCTGCAACAGGTGATTCATGGGGACCAAACGGGGTTTATTAGTGGTAGGCAAATGAAAAATAATGTGAGGCATATAGTTGATGTGTTAGAGTTTTTGGAAAGGAACAACCAGATCCCTGCGGCGCTAATTTTTCTAGATGCTGAAAAAGCTTTTGATCAATTGAATTGGCAATTTTTGATGAAAGTTTTAGACAAAATGGATTTTGGGGAAAATTTTTTACAACTGATTAGGGCATTATATCAAAAACAAACTGCCCGAATTATAGTTAATAATAGTCTGACAGAAGCATGTAATATTGAGAAGGGCACAAGGCAAGGGTGTCCGTTATCTCCCTTGTTATTTGTGTTAACATTAGAGATATTATTGGTTAAAATACGGAATTCGGAAAAAATTAAGGGTATACAAATTAGAGATCAGGATTATAGATTGAGAGCATTCGCAGATGATCTGGTTGTTACAGTGACCCAGCCAGAGAACTCTGTTGTGGACCTGATGGAGATAATAACACAATACGGGAAGGTTTCTGGATTTAAAGTTAATATACAGAAAACCAAAATTCTGGCCAAAAATATGACAGTTTCGCAAAAGGCTCTCTTAGAAGGATTAACTGGATTTGAGATTGTTAAAAGGGTTAAATATTTGGGGGTGCTTTTGTCGCCCTCTAATACAAAGTTATATAAAAATAATTATGAAAAACTATGGGGGAAAATTCAAAAAGAATTGGAGAGTTGGGAAAAATTGCAATTGTCTTTGTTGGGACAGATCTCAGCAGTGAAAATGAATGTCCTGCCTAATTTTTTATTTTTATTTCAAATGATACCGATTCTTAAGAAAGATTCTAATTTGGAGGAATGGCAGCGAGGTATCAATAAATTTGTTTGGGCAGGGAAAAGGCCACGAGTTAAACTTAAGATTATGCAGGATACTCGTGAGAGAGGTGGTCTTAAAATGCCCAATCTTAAACTATATTATGAAGCTGCTGCATTAGTAGGAATAAGTGATTGGATTAATTTGACACAAGAGAGATTATTAAATCTTGAGGGCCACGATTTGTTGTTTGGCTGGCATGCATATTTGTTGTATGACAAGAAGGCAGACAATGTGTTTAGAGTGCATATTCTAAGACAGGCATTGTTGAGAGTTTGGAAGAAGTATAGACATAAGCTAGATTGCAAGATACCACTGTGGGCAATTCCAAAACACGCAATAGAAAATATACATGCTGGTTTCAAACAGGATGTGACTACGTACAAGGAGATTCTGAGCTTGGAAAGAAATGTCTGGTGTTTGAAATCATATAGCCTCTTGCGAGAAGAGAAGGTTGTTCAAACTTGGTTTCAATATATTCAGCTACGGGCCAGGTGGAAAGAAGACCAGAAAATTGGTTTTACAATGACTGATGAAAATTTGATAAAGCAAATTAGAAATCAGGGTCCAGCACATATCAAACGGATATATCTTGCATTGATAGAAATTGACTCAGAAACAGAGCTTGTTAAAGATTGTATGATTAAATGGGCCCAAAATATCCAAGAAGTTATTACAATGGATACGTGGGAAAGGATTTGGGTGAGGAACGTAAAATTTACACAAGCTCAAAATCTAAGAGAGAATTTTTACACAATGTTTTATAGATGGCATTTAGATCCTAAAAAGCTTGCAAGTATGTATCCGAATTATCAGCCAAAATGCTGGAGATGTGGAGATGAAGATGCAACATATTTTCATGTATGGTGGACTTGTAAAAAGATCAAGGTTTTTTGGATAAAAATTTGGTGGAATATGCAGAAGATTTTTAAGCAAAGGATAAAGTTTTGTCTGCAACTCTTTTTGTTGGGAATAATTACGGATGCTATGGTTGTGGACACTAAGTTGATGTTAAATTTAATTACGGCAGCAAGACTTTTGATAGGTCAGTATTGGAAGAAAGAGGAACTGCCGACCATAGAAGAGTGGACTTTAAAGGTCTCCGACCTGGCAGAGATGGCGAAGGTTTCGGCCTATTTGAAAGATCACTCGCAAGGACGTTATATTATGGAATGGAGAAAATGGATTGAGTTTATCCAGAACAAGTATAGGGTCAAGAAGTTTCATGTAGCATTTGAATAAGTCTTCTTTCTTTTTTTCTTTTTCTACTTTAGTTTCTTTATATATATTTAATATTACTAAGGTTTGTCTTATCTTATATAAGCTAGAGAGTGATGGATTCTAGAGTTTATGGTTGTTAGTATATGGTTGTTTATGATTGTTTTTTTATATATACCTTGTATTTAGCTCTGGGAAGTCGGGGGGGGGAGGGGGGGAGGGGGGAGAGGTAGGGGGGAGGGAGGAGGGAGGGGGAGGGGGGATTCTTAAAGAAAAATTGTATGTTAAAACTTTTCAATAAAAGTAGTGGCAAACAATTACCAGCAGTTTCAAGAAAGGAGTTGATTGCTTTAATGGAATATATTTGGGAAAATACTCCGGCTTATCCGGAAAAGGGCTCGTTGAAAACAGGGACTTGGAGAAAAATTGGAGAATGGCTCCACGAACCTCCTCGAGCACCTCCAAAAATGTTAACAGCCTGGCGAGTCTTAATGGAAAGTTTGTGGATTCACGAAAAGGGACTTAAAGAAGCCTTTTCCGTTTCTCCGGCTCCCCCTCCTTATGAGGAACCTACTCAGCCGGGAGAAACTAAGCAGGGCACCTCAGCTGCGGCTCCCAGTGCCCCTCAGGCTCAGCCAGAAGTAATTAACAATTGTCCTAAGAAGGAATGGTGGCAAATGCTGTTAGACAGGCCGCCTGATCAGGACAGCTAACATTGGGAGATTTGTCTTGCTATCCAGTAAACATCTAGCCAGCTCTGGCAGCTGGAGGAAATGCTGTTCACACATATGAAGGACTGCAATGGAATGTAGTCAAAGATCTTAAAAAAGCTGTTGCTTCATATGGCATTCAGTCGCCTTTTGTGCAGGGACTTTTCGTTTCCATGGCTGCTACTTATGTGATGGCATTGGTAGACTGGAAGTCCATTGCACACATGATACTGACACCTTCACAATATGTAGTTTTGGAATCTGAGTATAAAATAGAAATAGAGAAAAAAATTCTTGCTGGATTATCTCAAGGGGTAGATAGGGATCAATTATTTGGCACAGGACAATTTGTTACAAATGACCAACAGGCTCAAAGCCCAAGGGAGGCTTTTAATTTGATACAGGAAGGGGCTTTAGCAGCTTTCCGCAAGATAGATGATCCTCACGGAAAAGCTAAAATGTCTTTTGCAAAGGTTTATCAAGGTCCCAATCAGGCTTATTCAGACTTTGTGGATAGACTGCAGGAAGAAATAACAAGGCAAATAGACAATGAATATGCCCGAAATGAACTCCTGTTAAAATTGGCTTATGTGGGGCTTGAAAGAGCCTCTTGGGGCGAGCTGTTCTCAGTAAAGTCCAGGGGCGCGCCTGTTGATTTCAACTGCCTGGAGTTGTCTGAGATCTAGCTTCCCATTAAATTGATAATTTTGGTCTACCAAATCAAAGAATAGGAAAGTAGTTGTTGTTGTAAACCTAAAGAAAAGAAAAATCAAAGAAATAAAACCAAGTTTTTCTTCTATCTTTTTCTTTTAATCTAGCTTTTTGGACTATTGTTTTGGCCTAAACCCCAAATTGATATGTGTGTTTTGTTTTGTTTTATGTATATATATATATATATATATATATATATATATATATATATATATATATATATATATATATATATATATATATATATATATATATATATGTATATATATATATATGGACATTTGGAACATTAAGCTTGGACTTGGAATGGTGAGAAAAATAGGAGATGGTTAAAGGGCCCTATAGAAACCATGTTCGGTTGGAATCAACTCATGATTTTTCTCACCTCTCGTAGGACAAGCCATATGTCTATATAAATGTTGTTTTAATAGTATCTGTGTATATATGTCTGTCTGTGTTGTTCTGTGTTATTTCCAAGACTTGGAAGAGGGTCAAAATCCTCTCTGATAACACCAAACAAAAAGGCCTTATTTAACAATGTATGGTTTGTCTGGAGAAAGTATGAAATGAACTTTTTGTATGTGAAATTGTTTATGCAAGCAGTCAGAATGGAAGTGAATGAGTTAATTTGCTGATATGTAAATGTGTGTGTTAGTCTTCAAACATCACTGACCCCCACCAGTCCCTGGTGTGAAAGGAATAGTAAATTGCAGAAAGTAATTGAAAAAACAAAAAAACCAATGAGACAAGTTTCATGGACAATGTGTGTGAGAATTTATAGAAAATGCATGTAAAGGAGAGCAAACTATTTTTTTTTAGTGGTGAGATTTTTGTAAAGTTTCTTTTACTCCCCCCCCAACCCTGCTCTGTTACTTTAAGAGTGAGAAAGGGAGAGACAGCCAGAAGAGGGGGGGTGGCTGGTCCTTTTAACCATTTTTTTTTCTCTGCTTAGAATTCCAGTCTGAGAAAGGGGGGTGGATGTGAAACTTGATGCCCACTCTTGCAGTTTCAGCTTGCAATTTTTTTTACTCGAAAGAGGAGAGATTATTTGTCGGACAAGTTTTTGGAATTCTTTAAGTTTTAGTTAAACATCACCCAAAAGAAATTACTCTGATCTTTTTGTGGAGTTGTTTTTTGTTTTTGTTTTTTTGTTTTTGATGTTTTTATGTCTGTTTTCAGGACACACTGATAGAAAATAATACCTAAGAGAAATTGAACAGTGTAAAAAGGACATTGAAAATTTTCCCTTTGATAAACATCCAAATATATCAGCCTTCCCCTTAAGGGAGGTGCCAAATGGGGTAGATGGGAACAATGTCCCAAGGATAAGTTTTGTCCAAGAGCCGTTAAAGGCATCTGAAGTAAGGACATTTAAAAAAGAATTGAGAAATCTAATTGAGGACCCGCTGGGGGCTGCTGAACAGTTGGATAATTTATTAGGACCAAACATTTATACCTGGGATGAACTGACGGCTATTTTAAATTCTTTATTTTCGGCTGAAGAAAGACAATTAATTCCAACTGCAGCAGCAGCAATTTGGACAAGGAACATCCAAATGGTGGGGTAGTGGCAGATGTAAAGCTTCCTCTTGCCAGACCAAACTGGGATAACAATGATTTGGCTGGAAGACAAAATATGGAAGATATGAGAAATCTTATAATTAGAGGAATGAAAGAAGCAATACCAAAGGCTCAAAATATGACCAAGGCATTGCAGATAGAACAAAAGAAGGACGAATCCCCAGCTGCCTTTTTGCAAAGACTAAAAGATGGTATGCGTAAATATACAGGGATGGATCCAGATGATGATGCCAATGTACCACTGGTCAGAGTTCAATTTGTTACTAAATCCTGGCCTGATATAAACAAGAAGCTACAGAAATTGGATGATTGGACAGCCAAACCAATCAATGATTTATTGAAAGAGGCTCAGAAGTGTATGTTCAGAGGGATACAGAGAAAGTAAGGCAGAAAAGTAAGATGATGGTAGCAACAGGTACAGCAAGTGATAAGCAGGAAAAACCTCCTAGAAGAGAGTTTGGGAACAAGCAGAGTTCCTTTGAGACAAGATATAGGAGGGGTGAAAGGAACCAGTATGTTAATGAGAGTAGAGGAAGAGGATTTGGAGGATTTTGGAGTGGATTCATTTATCCCACACGCCCAAAGTTTCTGTTTTAACCAGAGAAGCACAATTGGCTCAATTGATTTTTAAAATCCGTCACCGAACGAAAGCCTTGATTGGGCTGGAGATAGACACTCTTTTTGTGCCTATGTCTTTGCAAATTTGGGAATCATTTTTTCAAACCTCAAGTGAATTTCAATTTTCCTTAGCTGATCGTTTGCAATGCAAATTGTTCGCACTGTACCCATTGACTGGTTGTCACCCTTGTCTCCTCACCCTCTACATTCGGCTGTTACAGTTTTTGCAGATGGGAGCAAGGAGTGTGGCGCCTGTGCCTGGTTGGAAAATGGTCACTGGATAACCAAGCAAACAACACCCCAGCGGTCAGCTCAAAAAGCTGAACTGGCTGCTTCAATTTTGGCTTGTCAACTTTTTTCCTTTCAACCTTTGAATCTTATTGTGGATAGCTTTTATGTTTATCACACAATTCAAGTGATTTATGGATCTTATTTATCCCCATCCATTCAACCAGATTTGTTACAACTTTTTTTAACCTTGCAAAATTTGCTTTTTGAACGCCAACATCCTGTTTTTGTTGCTCACATTCGTAGTCATCAGCCTTTTCCAGGTTTTTTGCAAGAGGGAAACAATGTTGCAGATCAGGCTGCCTCCGGACCTTCAGCCTGTTCTTTGCAACCCCTCACCCCCTGGGAAAGTCATTCATATTTTCATCAAAATTCCAAAGCTTTGCAGAAGCAGTTTGGCATCACCCGCTGCAGAAGCCATTGCAATTCGCCAGCAATGTCCAACCTGCAGTCAACAAGCCACTGCAATCCCTATGGGTGTCAATCCCAGGGGATTGGAGCCTTGCCAAATTTGGCAAATGGATGTCACACAATATGCACCATTTGCCCCATGGAAGTATTTGCATGTTTCAATTGATACCTTTTCAGGATTCATCATGGCTACCCCCCAAAGGGGAGAAGCCACTAAACATGTCATTAATCATTGTACTTTTTTCAGCCTTGTTCTAACACCACAGACTGATGCCACTAAAACACAATTCCATCTGAAAGCTTACCCAGATGTCAAGTTTTGCTGTCTACTCAGCCTGCAGCATTTCATTGTGCCTCCACTTCACCAGCTATCCCATCCTGTTCTTTACAATGGCTCACACCTTTGACATTGGTTCCAGTCAAAAATGACTCTTTTCACACTGTTTTTATTCAAGACTCAGTGCTAACCTTGATTCTTTTTCCACCCATGATCGATCATACCGCCAACTATTGGTGTTTTGGCTATGACATTATTGATAATTTTGAACATTATTGGATAGGGGTTCGAGTCATTTGGCAGCCACATCCTCACCCCTCTCGATCCCCACACCATGGGGTGATACTTCACCCTACCTTTGTTTATGGACATACTGGAGATATTGTTTATTTTCATTGATCAGATCACTCTCAACCTTATTGCCCCATCGCATGGACCCAGAAGGAACAACCTGTTGTCAACAACGAGTCTATGGTTATTTATCATCATCATCCATGTCGAGTTTTGCTTCAACTTATTGTTAGCCCCAGGACCACTGGCTTCTATTATTGTCAAGGTTTCAGTAGAGGACGCCAATTTAAAGACTGGGTAGAACTTGCTTCCATTGATAACTTTGCTAAACCTCCCCTCTCCCAGGACTTGTTTGTTTACACGCATCGTCATAAGACCAAGGCAAGACAGATAACGTTCCACTGATACTCAGACTGAGGGACAATGTGAACTCTGTATGGTTACCATCAAGCTAGGTACAACAATAACCAAAACATTTATATTATGCAAAATCGATTGGCCCTGGACTATCTCTTAGCTAAAGAAGGGGGGGTATGTGGAAAATTCAATCTTACAAATTGTTGTATTGAAATTGATGACAGTGGGAAAGTGATTCAGGAGATCACAGATAGAATGATTAAAGTAGCTCATGTTCCTGTTCAAACATGGAATGGTTTTAACTTTCAGGAATTATTTGGCTCCTGGTTTCCCAAATTACCTGGTTTGCAAGCTATTGTAGCTTTAATTAGTATGATTGCTTTAGGATGTATTATTTTGCCTTGTATTTTACCTATTTTTGTTAGAACTATTTCTAATAGCATTTCATTTATAGCAGAACAACGTGCCATCAAGCATGTAAATGCCTTGTGGGAAAAGAAATATCAGTTATTGCCTCAAGAAGACCTTGAGTCAGATACTACGGACCGTGCCATTCTAAAGGCCTCCTTCGTATTAGACACAGATGGCGAGGAGGGCCAAAAGAAAGCCTTATGCTTATCACCGGAATGCACCACATCTCTGTCCTACTGAGCCCTTTGGGTCAAAAAACAAAAAGGGAGAAGATGTAGGAAACCTGTCATATTTCCACCTTAGGCTCACATAAAATGGCGCAGGTCTGGCTCAGGGCAGAGATAAGTTTTGTTTCTGTTCATAAGTTGTGTTTTACCAAAAATCAGATGACCTTGCTACGTGTAGACGGACACCCGTTGGAACACGTACAAGAAAGTAACACATACAAGATAGTTAGAAGAACAAAGACATTCCATACAGATATGTAGCTGATTTATAACCTTGAGATAATTGCTTAGTGCATGGCTGAGATGTAACCATTCGCAACCTTAAGATAACGGTTTTCATGGATAGCTGAACGCTTAGATAATTGTTTGTTGCTAATTGCTTGTTGCTTATGTGTTGCTGGTATCTCAATAAAAGAGAGCTTGGGACTTCGGTCTGGGCCCTCATCCCGAGAAAGCTCAGACACGTGTCTTCATTCATCGGCAAGTTCATGAGGAGCCCACAGGGTGCGAAAAAACCCACAAAAG
Organism: Vipera ursinii; assembly: GCF_947247035.1. Lineage (NCBI taxonomy): Eukaryota > Metazoa > Chordata > Lepidosauria > Squamata > Viperidae > Vipera > Vipera ursinii. The sequence continues at coordinate 207,349,717 of NC_139513.1, forward strand.
CCCACCACTCACAGCTCCATTTTGCAAGCTGCTCCAGAGCCACATGCTATTGTGCTTCTGCTCTCGAAAAAACAAGAAGATTCTTTCTCAGTCTCCATTTTGTTTATTCCCAGCTTGCACCGCACCCTGATGAAGATTTCTCTTTCAACATTAGTAAAGTTGAAGCACACTTCTTTTTAAATTGAAAACGTAGTACCGATTAACAAGTTTACTGAGAGGAGAATATCAAAGCAACGTATGCTACGTTGCCATTTACGTGATAATTTTATTTACAGTTTATTGAAATCACTGCATGAAAATTGTTCGTGTCCGGTTAGGACATACACTTTCCGTGCCATTTTAGCTGTCCCATTTGTTTATCTTATATACATATTTTGCTAGTGTATGCATTGTAGCAACAAGCTAGCATGACTTGCAAGAAATTATAGCCTCTTAGGCACTGTAACCTGGGTATTGTTCTGTAACATTCCTTGTGATCTTTTTTCACAGTTACGTCTGTTGCAGCAGCCCCACGGTCAAGTGATCAATATTCAGATACTTGGCATCTGACTCATGTTTATGATGGTAGCAGTGACCTGGGGTCATGTGATCAGCTTTTGCATCCTTCTGGCAAGCAAAAGGAATGGGGAAGCCAGATTCTCTTAAGAACTGTGTTACTGTCTTAACAACTGCAGTGATCTACTTAACAACTGTGGTTTATTTTTTAAATTATTTCTGAAGTGCCAGAGATCCTTAGAAAACAATTGTCAGCTAGGTGGTGCATAGTCTACAGCCAATGTAAAGCAAACTATGTTTTTGAGCTTCTGAGAAACAGTTGTAAGGCAGAAGAACAAACTTTTGTAATCATCTTATATTCTTAATTCTTAGCGTAGAAGACAACATACCCCCACCAGGAAAGAAATATTTTGGAGAATATTAAAAAACCAGAAAAGTATATTTTCTCCAAAGGAATAATAGAACAAAACTTAGGCACAAACCATCCCTCCCCCCCACGCCTCTCTGCCCCGAGCAGAAATCAGCTTTTAGAAATGCAGATTTGGAATTTCATTGAGGAAAACTACGGCTTAGAAGGTTTTTGCTGATGGGATTAGGAAGACAAAGACCCCTAAAATTTACATTCCCCACCCAAAATCTAAAGTCATGTCCTTTAGGACATAATAGGATTAATCCACCACCATTAGAATACCAAATGAGCACACTGAACCTCAAGTCAAAGTTCATGACACAGGAACAGGAAGAAGTTCAAGTACAAAACCCAAAGGTGGTATAAAAGCCCACCACTCACAGCTCCATTTTGCAAGCTGCTCCAGAGCCACATGCTCTTGTGCTTCTGCTCTCGAATAAACAAGAAGATTCTTTCTCAAACAGTCTCCATTTTGTTTATTCCCAGCTTGCACCGCACCCTGATGAAGATTTCTCTTTCAACATTAGTAAAGTTGAAGCACACTTCTTTTTAAATTGAAAATGTAGTACCGATTAACAAGTTTACTGAGAGGAGAATATCAAAGCAACATATGCTATGTTGCCATTTACGTGATAATTTTATTTACAGTTTAATTGAAATCACTGCATGGAAATTGTTAGGACATACACTTTCCCTGCCATTTTAGCTGTCCCATTTGTTTATCGTATATACATATTTTGCTAGTGTATGCATTGTAGCAACGAGCTAGCATGACTTGCAAGAAATTATAGCCTCTTAGCCACTGTAACTTAGGTATTGTTCTGTAACATTCCTTGTGATCTTTTTTCACAGTTACGTCTGTTGCAGCAGCCCCACGGTCAAGTGATCAATATTCAGATACTTGGCATCTGATTGATGTTTATGATGGTAACAGTGACATGGGGTCATGTGATCAGCTTTTGCATCCTTCTGGCAAGCAAAAGGAATGGGGAAGCCAGATTCTCTTAAGAACTGTGTTACTGTCTTAAGAACTGCAGTGATCTACTTAACAACTGTGGCAAGAAAAATCGTAAAATGGGGTAATAGTAATATTGTAACTGAATACTAATTCAGTTCATCCCATCGGACGGTGGAAAAAAACGGGACCAAACTGAGACAAAGATTTTTTTGGAAATTCTGCATTTATTCAAAAGTTTACCCTATTCCTAACAAAAGTGTAATGAAAACAGGTCTAAACTAAATTAGTGTATACAAAGTTTTTTTTAGTTTTATTATCTGAACAATAACAAGAACAACAATGAAAAGTACAGGAACAACTATAACAAGTAGAACAACAAGAATAACAAGAACAACAAGCCCAACAACACACAAAAATCCTTAGGGGAAGGTGGCTCCTCGCAGGGCTTCGTCGCTGGGGCTGATTCCGCTGTCCATCGCCGTCCGTCTATATGCAGGTAGAATAACAGAACAGAATAACAAGAGTTGGAAGAGATCTTGGAGGTCTCCTACTCCAACCCCGTACTCATGAACCCATTGTTCCCAGCATCGCCTCCATTTGTCTGCTGTGCTTCTGGTGCAGTCCTGGGGTCATGGGACCAGCTTTGGGGTCCTTGTGGCAAGGAAAATCAATGGGGAAGCCAGATTCTCTTAAAACTGTGTTACTGTCTTAACAACTGCAGTGATCTACTTAACAACTGTGGCAAGAAAAATCGTAAAATGGGGCAATAGTCACTTAACAAATGTTCCATTTAGTAAAATAAATTTGGGGATTAATTGTGGCAAGTTGACTACCTGTATGTAACTGAGGAATGTCTGGAATTCTCAGGTATCCACTAATATTGTAACTGAATACTAATTCGCTGTATCCCCACAGATGGCGGAAAAAAATGGGACCAAACTGAGACAAAGAATTTTTCTGAAATTCTGCATTTATTCAACAGTTCACTCTACTCTTAACAAAGGTGTAATGAAAATAGGCCAAAACTAAATTACTGTATTCAAAGTCTCTTTTAGTTTTATTTTTTGAACAATAACAAGAAAAACAACAAGAAATACAAGAACATCTATAACAAGTAGAACAAAAACAAGAACAACAACCACAACAACACAAAAAAATCCTTGGGGGAAGGTGGCTCCTCGCAGGGCTTCACCGCTGGGGCTGATTCCGCCATCTATTGCCATCCATCTATATGCAGGAAGAATAACAGAACAGAATAACAAGAGTTGGAAGGGACCTTGGAGGTCTCCTACCCCAACCCCGTAGTCATGACCCCATTGTTCCCAGCATCACCTCCATCTGGGGAAGAAAGCAAAGGCTTTTCTTCGAACCACACGCTTTCTATAAAAGTACAAACAACTTTGTTCTTTCTGGAGTTACTTTTGATACTTTTTGTGGGGTTTTCCTAGCAAGGACACTGGAGAGGGTTGCCATTTCCTTCTCCAGTGGACCACGTTGTGCCAGCACTCTGCACTATGGCCTGTCTGAGTTGGGTGACCCTGCACGGCAGAGCTCACTGCTTCGTTGAGCTTTGTAAAACTTCTACACGAGAAGGCAGTGATCCACAAAGGGGCTAAAATAGGTACCTCTTTTAATTAGAGACTGAGGTCCTCCTCCAGGCTGCTGAGATTGTCCAGCGTGTCTTCCCCTTCTTCAGGAGAATCCTGTGAATGACAATGATTCCTCTTTAGCCATCAGTGAAAAGAGACTCAGAATTCCTAACAGAGGCCCACTGCCCCGAGTCCTCCAGCAAAGTTCACTCACTGTAGGAGACCTGAATAAAGGGACTCTATCCCTCCCCAAGAGAAAACGCTTTGTCTTTCTTACCCACGCACTGGACGAAAGGCTGGCCTCCAAAGCTTCGGCAGCCTGCTCCCAGCTCCCCTCAGACTCCTCATTCAAGAGGGCGGATATGGAGTTGAAATCCTCCAGGCTGTTGTTTCCAGAGCCCACCTGGAATTCCATTGAAGACTGCGAATGACAGTATCGAGGCTAAATCCCAATAAGATTGCTCATGAACAGGGTACGTTCTGGCTCTGTGTGCCAACAGCAAGAGAGCCTCCGTCAGCCCTTTTGCCAAGACTTTCTTACCTCCGAGGTGCGCGTCTTCTCCCCAATAGGTGAGAGCTGCTCTTCGGCCGGTAGGTCTTCTTCGTCCTGAAATAACAATGGAAAGATTCTGTCGGTATCTCCACAAATCCTCAGAGTAAGGCCTTCTTCTTTGAGCGGGGTAGAAGCTGTTCAGGCCTTACCGATTCACTGCAGGTCTCCACAATGGGGGAGAGATGCAGCCTCCAGTGCTCTTCCTCTTCCTTGCTGGGGAGAGAAACGAAGGGGCCAAAGATCAAGAGGAGCCACGGGCCACTCTTTTTTAAAAAGTGGTCATGTGGAGGCTCTAAGAACCCTTCCAGCTGTCCTGCCAAGGGGATTGGCCTGCCAAAGGGGTTGCCCTGAGTCATTCTGCCTTTAGCAGAGGCAGAGGGCAGAGATGCCTCCCCTCTGCAAAGAATTCACCCTCCCGGGTGTTACCTACCTTGATAGGCAGGCACTGCTTTCCTCCTGCACGTCCCTTGGTCGGCATTCTTCTGACGAATCCTGAAATAACAATGCAAGTATTACATCTGTAGGCATATCAACAAATCCGCAGCGAAAGGGTTTCTGCCATTACCGTGGGGAGGAGCTGGTCTGGCCTTACCGACTCAGTGCAGGTCTCCGAAATGCTTGACAGCCGCGGCCTCCACTTCGATATGTTCTCATTTCTGGGGAGCGAACGAAGAGCCAAAGTTATCAAAACTAGCTATACGATGCCTCCCCTCCGCAAACGTTTCTTCTAGCCCTTCTCTTAAGGGCTTTAGTGCAATCCCCTTTGGGGGGGCTTCAGAGTACTACAGCTGAGAACACCTACCTCATGGAAATGAGAACTGGCATCACCTCTTCCTTCCTGGGGCTCCAGGTGGTGGCAGGAACACCCATCAAACCCTGCGAGTAACAAAGAGTTCAGAATGGCTCTTCCTTAGTATCTCCCATTCCTTTCCCCTCCAAGCCCTCAAGACCTTCCCACTAATCCAAAAATCTCCTCTTGACTTTGCTAGACTGGCCAGCTTCTCCCAAGTGAGAATTCCAGCCTTTTCCCAGCCGCTTTTGAGGCACGGACCCTGACTGGCCATGTCGGATAACCTTCCTTACCCCTGGGAAGGAAGTTGTTTCTCCATGAGACACAATAAGATGTGTCTTCCATTCTCCCTGCTGGTCGTCCTGCTTTTGTGCCTCGACAGTCCTGACCAAAAGAAGAAGGTGACATGTCAAAGAATCTCCATCTAGCTCTGCTCTCCTTTCTAAGACCAGCCATTCAGCTGACCATCATTTTGCCTCTGCAAGCCCCTTGGGGACCGGAAGCCCTCTTGGGGAGAGGCTCTTAGGGACCCTGCAGTCCATCGATGGTGCCCCACCATGCCCAGGGTTTGAGGAGAAAGGGGTGGTACCTGTCTGGAGGCTGAGGGAGTTCCTCTACGTTGCTCTTGAGGCAGCAGAAGAGCAACGAACATCTCTTCCAGATGTTCTGTGAAGAGAAGAGAGAGAGACATGTGCCAGTCAGAAGACTTGGGAAGTGTGAGTTTCTCCCCTACTACTGCCAGTTTCTTGGCAGTTGAGATGGCCACACTTACTCTACAAAACCGTCGTACAGCCATGACCCCAAGCAGCTGTTGGTCCTTTCACTGCACAAAGGGAGAATGGGCAGTTGGGCCGCAATTGGTGGCTTTTCAAGGAAACTGTCAACCAGGTTGCCTCGGCAACCAGGTACACAAGGGCCACATTCTAAAGCTGCCCAAGGTGGGCATCTCACCTGGGTCTAGGAGTGTCTGGCTAGACCAGTGGCTGATTCCTTTGGTGGCCTTTGGTCTCTGCCTTTCATGTGGGAAGTTGTTCATGAACAACAGAGTAGCACAATCATTGTGGCACAAAGCACAAAGGCATCCTACAATCCAAGGATGGATGGGAGTTTTAATCCAGCTCCCTGCCCAAGGAAGGGCTCCTCCTACCATCTCAGACAAATGATTGTCCAATCTTTCTTTGAAAATCTCCCCAACGCAGCACACACAACTCTGAGAAAGAAAGTGTTCCCCTGCTTAACGGTTCTCAGTGGGAGGAAATTCCTCCTTATTTCCAGGGTTGGATCACTTTCTGATGGGCTTCCACCCACTGCTCCATGTCCTTCCTTCAGCGCCTATGGAGAATCCACACCCTCTTCCCTGTGGCCTGCCATCATGTCTCCCCTCGTTCTTCTCTTCAAGGGGCCCTGGAAGCCAACTTGCTTCTCTGCTGGGCCTCTTGGGCCATTTGGGCCTCCTTGAGCCTTTCGGCCAGCACAAGCTGGCATGTCTTGCTGACCTGTTAGTAGGTCTCAATCCTGTCTGCTTAGATGAAAATATCCTTTCTTTTTGCTAATATACATTTTCAGATTGGTCTTTAAGGGGCCCTGAACTCTTTACACAGAGCGCCACTCAAAGCCGGCGAGGTCTGCAGCGTCAGAAGGAGGTTCACAGGTGCAAGCCCTTCATTGTGCCAGGGACACCAATGGGGGTGAGGATTACTTGTTGTCACCTCTCCAGGGCAAGCCCCAAAGGTCTTTCCAGGAATCCAAGGGGCTCTTCTTCTTGAGGTTGCCAGTCAAGCCAGGTTTCCCAGAAGATATTTTCTCTCCAAAGCCAGGCAGACTTCAGGCATGACCTCCCCAGCGGCCCTGTTGCAAAGGGTTACTCTGAGCCTTCAGCGTTTGCTTAATGACTTCAGGATTTGCTTAAGACCTATTGTGAAAATGTTCAAAAGCTGGGTCCAATCACACGACGTCTCCACTTTTTAACTGCAACAAGATATAACTGTAATTCGGGGCTCAATCGCAGTCTCAGGTTGAGGACCACCTGTACTGATAATGTGACTTCAGGCTCAAAGAGAAAAAAGTTACAGATTTGTGATGACCAGAAGAGAGACGCTGTACTTTAATGTCTTCTAAATAAATTGTGAAGCATTCACTGCCCTAAGAAAGGGAGGCATTTCTTCTTGCTTCAAGAATGGGCTTGCTAGTAGCAAATGCATTGTATTTTAAATTTCCAAATATCATAAACAAGGAACGAAAAGAAAAAATAAATACCAGGTTCAAAGCAACCAGCTTCACAACTTATACTTCAGTTATAGCGAAAGATTCAACGACCTGCTCCACAGAAAGAGAACAAATTCTTATTTTTTATCAGGTTTGCAGGTTTACTTCCAAAACGTCTATTGTTTCACATAGATATCCTTTTTCTTCCTCCATTTGGGGAAATTCTCATTTATTTTCTTATCTTAAATGGTGTCCTTGTGTCCTCTTTGAGTTTATAAAATTATCTAACTTTGATATAAGGCCCCAAACAGGAAGAAACATAGATATCCTTACGACTGCATTTCTGAAGGATGGACTTCAGAGTTCTGAAGCAATTAGAGAAATTTCAAAGGAAGGTTGAGGAAAAATATTGGAAGCAGGATTAGGTACACATAGTACAGGTTGAAAGTTACAATGACACTAAATAAAGTGACTTATGACCGTTTTTCACACTTACGATGCTTGTAGCAATCCTATGATCGTGTGATCAAAATTCAGATGCTTGGCTATTGGTTCACTTATGGCCGTTGCTGTGTCCAAAGGTCACATGATCCCGTTTACCAATCTTTTGAAAAGAAAAATCAATGCAGAAACCAGATTCACTTAACAACCGTGTTACTAACTTCACAAATTGATTCACTTAACAGCTGTAGCAAGAAAGGTTGTAAAAGGGGCAAAACTCTCTCGCTTAGCAACAGAAACTTTGGCTCAATTGCGGTCATAAGTCAAGAACTACCAGTATAACTCTTAGTAGTTTTCCTAGGGCTAAGACTCCAAGCTTTCCTCCCATCTGTCCTTCCACTCCCAGCTCCCAAATTTCTCACATCTCTTCCCTCCAAGAATATAAACACCTAAATACTAATATAGACCAGGAGGAGGAACCCAGTGTTACTGTCCTTTGATTGATGAGGCTAAGATCCAATCCCCACTGCCTGAATTTCTGGGCAAGAGGAAATGGCCGCCTCCTTTCCCAACCTGGGGCCTAAAAATCCAGCCTGAGCTGAGGAAGGTCTGTAGTCCCTGCGGTTTGTGCTGCCGTAGTCGCCTCTTGGGCTGAGACAGGTAGTATTGTCAATTCTTTCCACACAAGTTTGCAGTGAAGACACTTGTGCGCAAAGACAAAATTCCCTAAATAAGTATGAATAGGATTATGGTGGTGATAAAATAGCAGGGCCAAAGAAGGCAAGGTAACCGGAAGGAATGGTTACTCTGGATATTTGCCATTTGGGAGCAAATCTTTAAATCTTTCTTTCTGTCTGTCTGTCTGTTTATGTTTGCGTTTGTGTGTTTTTTCTTTAGCAAATTGCATATAATACGTGGATTAGCAATATATATTAACACTTCATCTGAAGACTAATAAAAAATAATACAATATAAATTTGAGAAAGATCTACGTTCCACACCAATGTCTAGGCCATCTAAGCATTGAAGCGAAGCATCGTTTATATTTAAAAATGAGATAATGTATATGTCCTCAGTTTACAAGGGAGCCTCATATGATCTACAATTTCAAGTGGAACCTGCAGTTTGTGTGTGTTTAAACACCTGTTTGCTGTTGTTGAGACCTGATGCAATTCCTCTCTAAATTGTCCTGGCACAGAATTCTTCCTCATCCTCTTTAATTTCCCTTTCTTTTCTGCTTTGCTGCTAAATAATAGCTGCCTTTACATTTTGTTCAGTTGACAGGCCAAGCTTTTACATTTATTACCTAAGGTTATGTCAAGAGTGAGCTGGAGTAGTACAGATACTCCTCGACCTACAAGACTTAATGACCATTTACAGTTACGACAATACTAAAAAAAGTGACTTACGACCATTTTTCACACTTATGACCATTACAGCATCCCCATGGTCACGTGATCAAAATTCAGATGCTTGGCAACTAGTTCCTACGTACGACCGTTGCTGTGTTCCAAGGTCATGTGATCTCCTTTTGCGACCTTCTGACAAACAAAGTCAATGGGGAAGCCAGATTCACTTAACAACCAGGTTACTAACTTGTGAACTGGACTGATTCACATAACAGCTGTGGCAAGAATAGTGGTAAAATGTGGCAAAAGTCACTTAACAAATGTCTCACTTAACAACAGAAATTTCGTGCTGAACTGTGCTCATAGGTCGAGGATTACCTGTACCTTTGTTTGGGAGGGTGAGAAGTGTTTCCCTGTGCCAGATGAAATGGGTGCCCCTCTCTAAGCGGTCAGATTGCAGTGGCTGTAAGGCTGCCATTTGCATGGAGAGAAATGGGCAGTGTGGGATTTGCGCTCACTTCTCCTGAGAAAGTCAGTCAGAGGGGTTGACCTGCAGAGCTGTATTGAAAAGCGGTTTTGCAGATGTAGATGCACATCTATTGAGAATCGTTCATATATTTTAAAAAACCGTGTATTACCGTTTGGCACCTAATACCAGCCTGTAATTAAGGCGGTAAGTCTTAGTGGTGATTCAGTAGGTCATCATGTGACCAAACCTATTCTACAACAGTGTTTGCAGTGGTCATTAAATGAAAGCTGCAGTCGTTAACTGGACCCATTGTTCTCAATGGGCGTTTTTTACTAGAAACTGGAAGTCAGTTGTCAGCAATAGCATTGCAAATTGTAGCCAACCGATCGTGGGATGTTGCAAAGAGCCGTGAATGTGGTCTGCTTGCCGAGTGCCCACAATGCAAATGCATGAGTGCAGATGGGGGAGAGGGCAGACATCAAGCCTTTGAATCCAAGTCATAAATACCTTTTGCGGGTTCAGTTGTGACCTCAAACATCGCTAAGAGACCAGTTGTTGAACAAGGACTACTAGTGTAGCCTTCTTCTCACTCGTGTCCCCAAACGGGAACAACAACTGAACTAAAATAAGAGGAATATATGACTTATTTTCCCTTGAATTTTTCCCCACATATGGAGAAAATAATTTCTTTCTGAATTTATTTAGCCCACTGTGTACATCATTTCACCCAGAAAGTGAAGAAATTTCAAGCTGTACATTCATATCTGGGCTGCTTTCTGCACCTCCACAATGGTGCACTATCAATGTGTCTGTCAATGTGTTGTACTCTGCTGTGGTAGTACTGGAGAAAGGCATGAATTCAAATGGCAGATTTGCCAGGTTTAGTAACGGCACAGCATGTTTAGACGCAGAGTTCAGTATTTGACATCTTTGGTTTATTTTTTAAATTATTTCTGAAGTGCCAGAGATCCTTAGAAAACAATTGTCAGCTAGGTGGTGCATAGTCTACAGCCAATCTAAAGCAAACTATGTTTTTGAGCTTCTGAGAAACAGTTGTAAGGCAGAAGAACAAACTTTTGTAATCATCTTATATTCTTAATTCTTAGCGTAGAAGACAACATACCCCCACCAGGAAAGAAATATTTTGGAGAATATTAAAAAGCCAGAAAAGTATATTTTCTCCAAAGGAATAATAGAACAAAACTTAGGCACAAACCATCCCTCCCCCCCACGCCTCTCTGCCCCGAGCAGAAATCAGCTTTTAGAAATGCAGATTTGGAATTTCATTGAGGAAAACTACGGCTTAGAAGGTTTTTGCTGATGGGATTAGGAAGACAAAGACCCCTAAAATTTACATTCCCCACCCAAAATCTAAAGTCATGTCCTTTAGGACATAATAGGATTAATCCACCACCATTAGAATACCAAATGAGCACACTGAACCTCAAGTCAAAGTTCATGACACAGGAACAGGAAGAACTTCAAGTACAAAACCCAAAGGTGGTATAAAAGCCCACCACTCACAGCTCCATTTTGCAAGCTGCTCCAGAGCCACATGCTCTTGTGCTTCTGCTCTCGAATAAACAAGAAGATTCTTTCTCAAACACTCTCCATTTTGTTTATTCCCAGCTTGCACCGCACCCTGATGAAGATTTCTCTTTCAACATTAGTAAAGTTGAAGCACACTTCTTTTTAAATTGAAAATGTAGTACCGATTAACAAGTTTACTGAGAGGAGAATATCAAAGCAACGTATGCTATGTTGCCATTTACGTGATAATTTTATTTACAGTTTAATTGAAATCACTGCATGGAAATTGTTCGTGTCCGGTTAGGACATACACTTTCCCTGCCATTTTAGCTGTCCCATTTGTTTATCTTATATACATATTTTGCTAGTGTATGCATTGTAGCAACGAGCTAGCATGACTTGCAAGAAATTATAGCCTCTTAGCCACTGTAACTTGGGTATTGTTCTGTAACATTCCTTGTGATCTTTTTTCACAGTTACGTCTGTTGCAGCAGCCCCACGGTCAAGAGATCAATATTCAGATACTTGGCATCTGACTGATGTTTATGATGGTAACAGTGACCTGGGGTCATGTGATCAGCTTTTGCATCCTTCTGGCAAGCAAAAGGAATGGGGAAGCCAGATTCTCTTAAGAACTGTGTTACTGTCTTAACAACTGCAGTGATCTACTTAACAACTGTGGCAAGAAAAATCGTAAAATGGGGTAATAGTAAGATTGTAACTGAATACTAATTCAGTGCATCCCATCGGACGGTGGAAAAAAACGGGACCAAACTGAGACAAAGATTTTTTTGGAAATTCTGCATTTATTCAAAAGTTTACCCTATTCCTAACAAAAGTGTAATGAAAACAGGTCTAAACTAAATTAGTGTATACAAAGTTTTTTTTAGTTTTATTATCTGAACAATAACAAGAACAACAATGAAAAGTACAGGAACAACTATACTTTTTGTGGGGTTTTCCTAGTAAGGACACTGGAGAGGGTTGCCATTTCCTGGACCACGTTGTGGACCACGTTGTGCCAGCACTCTGCACTATGGCCTGTCTGAGTTGGGTGACCCTGCACGGCAGAGCTCACTGCTTCGTTGAGCTTTGTAAAACTTCTACACGAGAAGGCAGTGATCCACAAAGGGGCTAAAATAGGTACCTCTTTTAATTAGAGACTGAGGTCCTCCTCCAGGCTGCTGATATTGTCCAGCGTGTCTTCCCCTTCTTCAGGAGAATCCTGTGAATGACAATGATTCCTCTTTAGCCATCAGTGAAAAGAGACTCAGAATTCCTAACAGAGGCCCACTGCCCCGAGTCCTCCAGCAAAGTTCACTCACTGTAGGAGACCTGAATAAAGGGACTCTATCCCTCCCCAAGAGAAAACGCTTTGTCTTTCTTACCCACGCACTGGACGAAAGGCTGGCCTCCAAAGCTTCGGCAGCCTGCTCCCAGCTCCCCTCAGACTCCTCATTCAAGAGGGCGGATATGGAGTTGAAATCATCCAGGCTGTTGTTTCCAGAGCCCACCTGGAATTCCATTGAAGACTGCGAATGACAGTATCGAGGCTAAATCCCAATAAGATTGCTCATGAACAGGGTACGTTCTGGCTCTGTGTGCCAACAGCAAGAGAGCCTCCGTCAGCCCTTTTGCCAAGACTTTCTTACCTCCGAGGTGCGCGTCTTCTCCCCAATAGGTGAGAGCTGCTCTTCGGCCGGTAGGTCTTCTTCGTCCTGAAATAACAATGGAAAGATTCTGTCGGTATCTCCACAAATCCTCAGAGTAAGGCCTTCTTCTTTGAGCGGGGTAGAAGCTGTTCAGGCCTTACCGATTCACTGCAGGTCTCCACAATGGGGGAGAGACGCAGCCTCCAGTGCTCTTCCTCTTCCTTGCTGGGGAGAGAAACGAAGGGGCCAAAGATCAAGAGGAGCCACGGGCCACTCTTTTTTAAAAAGTGGTCACGTGGAGGCTCTAAGAACCCTTCCAGCTGTCCTGCCAAGGGGATTGGCCTGCCAAAGGGGTTGCCCTGAGTCATTCTGCCATTAGCAGAGGCAGAGGGCAGAGATGCCTCCCCTCTGCAAAGGATTCACCCTCCCGGGTGTTACCTACCTTGATAGGCAGGCACTGCTTTCCTCCTGCACGTCCCTTGGTCGGCATTCTTCCGACGAATCCTGAAATAACAATGCAAGTATTACATCTGTAGGCATAGCAACAAATCCGCAGCGAAAGGGCTTGTGCCATTACCGTGGGGAGGAGCTGGTCTGGCCTTACCGACTCAGTGCAGGTCTCCGAAATGCTTGACAGCCGCGGCCTCCACTTTGATATGTTCTCATTTCTGGGGAGCGAACGAAGAGCCAAAGTTATCAAAACTAGCTATACGATGCCTCCCCTCCGCAAACGTTTCTTCTAGCCCTTGTCTTAAGGGCTTTAGTGCAACCCCCTTTGGGAGGGCTTCAGAGTACTTCAGCTGAGAACACCTACCTCATGGAAATGAGAACTGGCATCACCTCTTCCTTCCTGGGGCTCCAGGTGGTGGCAGGAACACCCATCAAACCCTGCGAGTAACAAAGAGTTCAGAATGGCTCTTCCTTAGTATTTCAAATTCCTTTCCCCTCCAAGCCATCAAGACCTTCCCACTAATCCAAAAATCTCCTCTTGACTTTGCTAGACTGGCCAGCTTCTCCCAAGTGAGAATTCCAGCCTTTTCCCTGCCGCTTTTGAGGCACGGACCCTGACTTGCCATGTCGCATAACCCTCCTTACCCCTGGGAAGGAAGTTGTTTCTCCATAAGACACAATAAGATGTGTCTTCCATTCTCCCTGCTGGTCGTCCTGCTTTTGTGCCTCAGCAGTTCTGACCAAAAGAAGAAGGTGACATGTCAAAGAATCTCCATCTAGCTCTGCTCTCCTTTTCTAAGACCGGCCATTCAGCCTGCCCATCATTTTGCCTCTGCAAACCCCTTGGGGACCAGAAGCCCTCTTGGGGAGAGGCTCTTAGGGACCCTGCGGTCCATCGATGGTGCCCCACCATGCCCAGGGTTTGAGGAGAAGGAGGTGGTACCTGTCTGGAGGCTGAGGGAGCTCCTCTACGTTGCTCTTGAGGCAGCAGAAGAGCAACGAACATCAGTAGGGCAGAAGAACAAACTTTTGTAATCTTCTTATATTCTTAATTCTTAGTGTAGAAGACAGCATCCCCCCACCAGGAAAGAAATATTTTGGAGAATATTAAAAAGCCAGAAAAGTATATTTTCTCCAAAGGAATAATAGAAAAAAACTTAGGCACAAACCATCCCTCCCCCCACGCCTCTCTGCCCCGAGCAGAAATCAGCTTTTAGAAATGCAGATTTGGAATTTCATTGAGGAAAACTACGGCCTAGAAGGTTTTTGCTGATGGGATTAGGAAGACAAAGACCCCTAAAATTTACATTCCCCACCCAAAATCTAAAGTCATATCCTTTAGGACATAATAGGATTAATCCACCACCATTAGAATACCAAATGGGCACGCTGAACCTCAAGTCAAAGTTCATGACACAAGAACAGGAAGAACTTCAAGTACAAAGCCCAAAGGTGGTATAAAAGCCTGTAGGAAACCTGTCATATTTCCACCTTAGGCTCACATAAAATGGCGCAGGTCTGGCTCAGGGCAGAGATAAGTTTCGTTTCTGTTCATAAGTTGTGTTTTACCAAAAATCAGATGACCTTGCTACGTGTAGACGGACACCCGTTGGAACACGTACAAGAAAGTAACACATACAAGATAGTTAGAAGAACAAAGACATTCCATACAGATATGTACTGATTTATAACCTTGAGATAATTGCTTAGTGCATGGCTGAGATGTAACCATTCGCAACCTTAAGATAACGGTTTTCATGGATAGCTGAACGCTTAGATAATTGTTTGTTGCTAATTGCTTGTTGCTTATGCGTTGCTGGTATCTCAATAAAAGAGAGCTTGGGACTTCGGTCTGGGCCCTCATCCCGAGAAAGCTCAGACACGTGTCTTCATTCATCGGCAAGTTCATGAGGAGCCCGCAGGGTGCGAAAAAACCCACAACTGGTGACCCCGACGTGATTCTGCGGAATACGTCTTCAGCCGTCCATCCTCATTCACCCGATGGTGGCCGTGCTCAACCTGGCTGTTCACTAGCAGCAGGTTCCCAGCAACAGGTTCCCAGCAACCCGGCTGCTTCGAGCAACGGGTTCCCAGCATCCCGACGTGATCTGCTGCGAGTGGATACGTCTCTGACGGTCTCCATACTCATCGCCTGGAATAGGCTATGCACACGATCTCGCCTCGTGAAGACGACGATCCATTCGTGAGTATGGGGAACAAATTTTCTAAGCAACAGGCAGCGCACCTGAAAGAGCTTGAGGAAATAGTCAGAACTTCTAATATTTTACTCAAAAGTAGTGGCAAACAATTACCAGCAGTTTCAAGAAAGGAGTTGATTGCTTTAATGGAATATATTTGGGAAAATACTCCGGCTTATCCGGAAAAGGGCTCGTTGAAAACAGGGACTTGGAGAAAAATTGGAGAATGGCTCCATGAACCTCCTCGAGCACCTCCAAAAATGTTAACAGCCTGGCGAGTCTTAATGGAAAGTTTGTGGATTCACGAAAAGGGACTTAAAGAAGCCTTTTCCGTTTCTCCGGCTCCCCCTCCTTATGAGGATCCTACTCAGCCGGGAGAAACTAAGCAGGGCACCTCAGCTGCGGCTCCCAGTGCCCCTCAGGCTCAGCCAGAAGTAATTAACAATTGTCCTAAGAAGGAATGGTGGCAAATGCTGTTAGACAGGCCGCCTGATCAGGACAGCTAACATTGGGAGATTTGTCTTGCTATCCAGTAAACATCCAGCCAGCTCCGGCAGCTGGAGGAAATGCTGTTCACACATATGAAGGACTGCAATGGAATGTAGTGAAAGATCTTAAAAAAGCTGTTGCTTCATATGGCATTCAGTCGCCTTTTGTGCAGGGACTTTTCGTTTCCATGGCTGCTACTTATGTGATGGCATTGGTAGACTGGAAGTCCATTGCACACATGATACTGACACCTTCACAATATGTAGTTTTGGAATCTGAGTATAAAATAGAAATAGAGAAAAAAAATTCTTGCTGGATTATCTCAAGGGGTAGATAGGGATCAATTATTTGGCACAGGACAATTTGTTACAAATGACCAACAGGCTCAAAGCCCAAGGGAGGCTTTTAATTTGATACAGGAAGGGGCTTTAGCAGCTTTCCGCAAGATAGATGATCCTCACGGAAAAGCTAAAATGTCTTTTGCAAAGGTTTATCAAGGTCCCAATCAGGCTTATTCAGACTTTGTGGATAGACTGCAGGAAGAAATAACAAGGCAAATAGACAATGAATATGCCCGAAATGAACTCCTGTTAAAATTGGCTTATGTGGGGCTTGAAAGAGCCTCTTGGGGCGAGCTGTTCTCAGTAAAGTCCAGGGGCGCGCCTGTTGATTTCAACTGCCTGGAGTTGTCTGAGATCTAGCTTCCCATTAAATTGATAATTTTGGTCTACCAAATCAAAGAATAGGAAAGTAGTTGTTGTTGTAAACCTAAAGAAAAGAAAAATCAAAGAAATAAAACCAAGTTTTTCTTCTATCTTTTTCTTTTAATCTAGCTTTTTGGACTATTGTTTTGGCCTAAACCCCAAATTGATATGTGTGTTTTGTTTTGTTTTATGTGTATGTATATATATACATACACATGTTTACTGGATGTTTACCATGTTTACTGGACATTTGGAACATTAAGCTTGGACTTGGAATGGTGAGAAAAATAGGAGATGGTTAAAGGGCCCTATAGAAACCATGTTCGGTTGGAGTCAACTCATGATTTTTCTCACCTCTTGTAGGACAAGCCATATGTCTATATAAATGTTGTTTTAATAGTATCTGTGTATATATGTCTGTCTGTGTTGTTCTGTGTTATTTCCAAGACTTGGAAGAGGGTCAAAATCCTCTCTGATAACACCAAACAAAAAGGCCTTATTTAACAATGTATGGTTTGTCTGGAGAAAGTATGAAATGAACTTTTTGTATGTGAAATTGTTTATGCAAGCAGTCAGAATGGAAGTGAATGAGTTAATTTGCTGATATGTAAATGTGTGTGTTAGTCTTCAAACATCACTCACCCCCACCAGTCCCTGGTGTGAAAGGAATAGTAAATTGCAGAAAGTAATTGAAAAAACAAAAAACCAATGAGACAGGTTTCATGGACAATGTGTGTGAGAATTGATAGAAAATGCATGTAAAGGAGAGCTAACTATTTTTTTTTAGTGGTGAGATTTTTGTAAAGTTTCTTTTACTCCCCCCCAACCCTGCTCTGTTACTTTAAGAGTGAGAAAGGGAGAGACAGCCAGAAGAGGGGGGGTGGCTGGTCCTTTTAACCATTTTTTTTCTCTGCTTAGAATTCCAGTCTGAGAAAGGGGGGTGGATGTGAAACTTGATGCCCACTCTTGCAGTTTCAGCTTGCAATTTTTTTTACTCGAAAGAGGAGAGATTATTTGTCGGACAAGTTTTTGGAATTCTTTAAGTTTTAGTTAAACATCACCCAAAAGAAATTACTCTGATCTTTTTGTGGAGTTGTTTTTTGTTTTTGTTTTTTTTGTTTTTGATGTTTTTATGTCTGTGTGCAGGACACACTGATAGAAAATAATACCTAAGAGAAATTGAACAGTGTAAAAAGGACATTGAAAATTTTCCCTTTGATAAACATCCAAATATATCAGCCTTCCCCTTAAGGGAGGTGCCAAATGGGGTAGATGGGAACAATGTCCCAAGGATAAGTTTTGTCCAAGAGCCGTTAAAGGCATCTGAAGTAAGGACATTTAAAAAAGAATTGAGAAATCTAATTGAGGACCCGCTGGGGGCTGCTGAACAGTTGGATAATTTATTAGGACCAAACATTTATACCTGGGATGAACTGACGGCTATTTTAAATTCTTTATTTTCGGCTGAAGAAAGACAATTAATTCCAACTGCAGCAGCAGCAATTTGGACAAGGAGGTGGGGTAGTGGCAGATGTAAAGCTTCCTCTTGCCAGACCAAACTGGGATAACAATGATTTGGCTGGAAGACAAAATATGGAAGATATGAGAAATCTTATAATTAGAGGAATGAAAGAAGCAATACCAAAGGCTCAAAATATGACCAAGGCATTGCAGATAGAACAAAAGAAGGACGAATCCCCAGCTGCCTTTTTGCAAAGACTAAAAGATGGTATGCGTAAATATACAGGGATGGATCCAGATGATGATGCCAATGTACCACTGGTCAGAGTTCAATTTGTTACTAAATCCTGGCCTGATATAAACAAGAAGCTACAGAAATTGGATGATTGGACAGCCAAACCAATCAATGATTTATTGAAAGAGGCTCAGAAGTGTATGTTCAGAGGGATACAGAGAAAGTAAGGCAGAAAAGTAAGATGATGGTAGCAACAGGTACAGCAAGTGATAAGCAGGAAAAACCTCCTAGAAGAGAGTTTGGGAACAAGCAGAGTTCCTTTGAGACAAGATATAGGAGGGGTGAAAGGAACCAGTATGTTAATGAGAGTAGAGGAAGAGGATTTGGAGGATTTTGGAGTGGATTCATTTATCCCACACGCCCAAAGTTTCTGTTTTAACCAGAGAAGCACAATTGGCTCAATTGATTTTTAAAATCCGTCACCGAACGAAAGCCTTGATTGGGCTGGAGATAGACACTCTTTTTGTGCCTATGTCTTTGCAAATTTGGGAATCATTTTTTCAAACCTCAAGTGAATTTCAATTTTCCTTAGCTGATCGTTTGCAATGCAAATTGTTCGCACTGTACCCATTGACTGGTTGTCACCCTTGTCTCCTCACCCTCTACATTCGGCTGTTACAGTTTTTGCAGATGGGAGCAAGGAGTGTGGCGCCTGTGCCTGGTTGGAAAATGGTCACTGGATAACCAAGCAAACAACACCCCAGCGGTCAGCTCAAAAAGCTGAACTGGCTGCTTCAATTTTGGCTTGTCAACTTTTTTCCTTTCAACCTTTGAATCTTATTGTGGATAGCTTTTATGTTTATCACACAATTCAAGTGATTTATGGATCTTATTTATCCCCATCCATTCAACCAGATTTGTTACAACTTTTTTTAACCTTGCAAAATTTGCTTTTTGAACGCCAACATCCTGTTTTTGTTGCTCACATTCGTAGTCATCAGCCTTTTCCAGGTTTTTTGCAAGAGGGAAACAATGTTGCAGATCAGGCTGCCTCCGGACCTTCAGCCTGTTCTTTGCAACCCCTCACCCCCTGGGAAAGTCATTCATATTTTCATCAAAATTCCAAAGCTTTGCAGAAGCAGTTTGGCATCACCCGCTGCAGAAGCCATTGCAATTCGCCAGCAATGTCCAACCTGCAGTCAACAAGCCACTGCAATCCCTATGGGTGTCAATCCCAGGGGATTGGAGCCTTGCCAAATTTGGCAAATGGATGTCACACAATATGCACCATTTGCCCCATGGAAGTATTTGCATGTTTCAATTGATAACTTTTCAGGATTCATCATGGCTACCCCCCAAAGGGGAGAAGCCACTAAACATGTCATTAATCATTGTATTCGGACCTTTGCAGTGCTGGGATGTCCAAAAGAACTCAAAACAGATAATGGCCCTGCTTATAGCAGTCAAGCCATGGCAGAATTTTGTCATCATTGGCAAATCACACACAAATTTGGAATTCCATATAATAGCCAAGGCCAAGCCTTGGTGGAAAGGGCTAACCAAACCTTGAAACATGCTTTAGATCGCTATAAAAATCAGAACGGGGGAAAACGAAACCCCAACCTCCCAGCAGTGCAAGAAATTCTTAACCTTTGCCTCTACACTCTGAACTTTTCAAACTTGACTGGCCATCCCTTAACCACAGCTGCAGAGCGGCATTTTTCTTCTTCTTCTTCTTCAGATCTCCCTAAGCCACAGGTTTGGTACCGACAACTTCCAGACCTAACTTGGCAAGGCCCCGCAGACCTTATCACCTGGGGCAGAAGCTATGCTGCAGTCCAACTGCCAGACAAAGTGCTGTGGATCCCTGGTCGCCACGTTCATCCGTATCATGCCTCCACAAACACAACAGCAGAACCCATTAACGAAGACAGCATGGTTTGTGACTTTTTTCAGCCTTGTTCTAACACCACAGACTGATGCCACTAAAACACAATTCCATCTGAAAGCTTACCCAGATGTCAAGTTTTGCCGTCTACTCAGCCTGCAGCATTTCATTGTGCCTCCACTTCACCAGCTATCCCATCCTGTTCTTTACAATGGCTCATACCTTTGACATTGGTTCCAGTCAAAAATGACTCTTTTCACACTGTTTTTATTCAAGACTCAGTGCTAACCTTGATTCTTTTTCCACCCATGATCGATCATACCACCAACTATTGGTGTTTTGGCTATGACATTATTGATAATTTTGAACATTATTGGATAGGGGTTCGAGTCATTTGGCAGCCACATCCTCACCCCTCTCGATCCCCACACCATGGGGTGATACTTCGCCCTACCTTTGTTTATGGACATACTGGAGATATTGTTTATTTTCATTGATCAGATCACTCTCAACCTTATTGCCCCATCGCATGGACCCAGAAGGAACAACCTGTTGTCAACAACGGGTCTATGGTCATTTATCATCATCATCCATGTCGAGTTTTGCTTCAACTTATTGTTAGCCCCAGGACCACTGGCTTCTATTATTGTCAAGGTTTCAGTAGAGGACGCCAATTTAAAGACTGGGTAGAACTTGCTTCCATTGATAACTTTGCTAAACCTCCCCTCTCCCAGGACTTGTTTGTTTACACGCATCGTCATAAGACCAAGGCAAGACAGATAACGTTCCACTGATACTCAGACTGAGGGACAATGTGAACTCTGTATGGTTACCATCAAGCTAGGTACAACAATAACCAAAACATTTATATTATGCAAAATCGATTGGCCCTGGACTATCTCTTAGCTAAAGAAGGGGGGGTATGTGGAAAATTCAATCTTACAAATTGTTGTATTGAAATTGATGACAGTGGGAAAGTGATTCAGGAGATCACAGATAGAATGATTAAAGTAGCTCATGTTCCTGTTCAAACATGGAATGGTTTTAACTTTCAGGAATTATTTGGCTCCTGGTTTCCCAAATTACCTGGTTTGCAAGCTATTGTAGCTTTAATTAGTATGATTGCTTTAGGATGTATTATTTTGCCTTGTATTTTACCTATTTTTGTTAGAACCATTTCTAATAGCATTTCATTTATAGCAGAACAACGTGCCATCAAGCATGTAAATGCCTTGTGGGAAAAGAAATATCAGTTATTGCCTCAAGAAGACCTTGAGTCAGATACTACGGACCGTGCCATTGTAAAGGCCTCCTTCGTATTAGACACAGATGGCGAGGAGGGCCAAAAGAAAGCCTTATGCTTATCACCGGAATGCACCACATCTCTATCCTACTGAGCCCTTTGGGTCAAAAAACAAAAAGGGAGAAGATGTAGGAAACCTGTCATATTTCCACCTTAGGCTCACATAAAATGGCGCAGGTCTGGCTCAGGGCAGAGATAAGTTTCGTTTCTGTTCATAAGTTGTGTTTTACCAAAAATCAGATGACCTTGCTACGTGTAGACGGACACCCGTTGGAACACGTACAAGAAAGTAACACATACAAGATAGTTAGAAGAACAAAGACATTCCATACAGATATGTAGCTGATTTATAACCTTGAGATAATTGCTTAGTGCATGGCTGAGATGTAACCATTCGCAACCTTAAGATAACGGTTTTCATGGATAGCTGAACGCTTAGATAATTGTTTGTTGCTAATTGCTTGTTGCTTATGCGTTGCTGGTATCTCAATAAAAGAGAGCTTGGGACTTCGGTCTGGGCCCTCATCCCGAGAAAGCTCAGACACGTGTCTTCATTCATCGGCAAGTTCATGAGGAGCCCGCAGGGTGCGAAAAAACCCACAAAAGCCCACCACTCACAGCTCCATTTTGCAAGCTGCTCCAGAGCCACATGCTATTGTGCTTCTGCTCTCGAAAAAACAAGAAGATTCTTTCTCAGTCTCCATTTTGTTTATTCCCAGCTTGCACCGCACCCTGATGAAGATTTCTCTTTCAACATTAGTAAAGTTGAAGCACACTTCTTTTTAAATTGAAAACGTAGTACCGATTAACAAGTTTACTGAGAGGAGAATATCAAAGCAACGTATGCTACGTTGCCATTTACGTGATAATTTTATTTACAGTTTAATTGAAATCACTGCATGGAAATTGTTCGTGTCCGGTTAGGACATACACTTTCCCTGCCATTTTAGCTGTCCCATTTGTTTATCTTATATACATATTTTGCTAGTGTATGCATTGTAGCAACAAGCTAGCATGACTTGCAAGAAATTATAGCCTCTTAGGCACTGTAACCTGGGTATTGTTCTGTAACATTCCTTGTGATCTTTTTTCACAGTTACGTCTGTTGCAGCAGCCCCACGGTCAAGTGATCAATATTCAGATACTTGGCATCTGACTGATGTTTATGATGGTAGCAGTGACCTGGGGTCATGTGATCAGCTTTTGCATCCTTCTGGCAAGCAAAAGGAATGGGGAAGCCAGATTCTCTTAAGAACTGTGTTACTGTCTTAACAACTGCAGTGATCTACTTAACAACTGTGGCAAGAAACGTTGTAAAATGGGGCAATAGTCACTTAACAAATGTTCCATTTAGTAACATAAATTTGGGGATTAATTGTGGCAAGTTGACTACCTGTATGTAACTGAGGAATGTCTGGAATTCTCAGGTATCCACTAATATTGTAACTGAATACTAATTCGCTGTATCCCCACGGATGGCGGAAAAAAATGGGACCAAACTGAGACAAAGAATTTTTCTGAAATTCTGCATTTATTCAAAAGTTCACTCTACTCTTAACAAAAGTGTAATGAAAATAGGCCAAAACTAAATTACTGTATACAAAGTCTTTTTTAGTTTTATTTTTGAACAATAACAAGAAAAACAACAAGAAGTACAAGAACAACTATAACAAGTAGAACAAAAACAAGAACAACAACCACAACAACACAAAAAAATGCTTGGGGCAAGGTGGCTCCTCCCAGGGCTTCACCGCTGGGGCTGATTCCGCCATCTATTGCCATCCATCTATATGCAGGAAGAATAACAGAACAGAATAACAAGAGTTGGAAGGGACCTTGGAGGTCTCCTACCCCAACCCCGTAGTTATGACCCCATTGTTCCCAGCATCACCTCCATCTCGGGGAGAAATCAAAGGATTTTCTCGAACCACACGCTTTCTATAAAAGTACAAACAACTTTATTCTTTCTGGAGTTACTTTTGATACTTTTTGTGGGGTTTTCCTAGTACGGACACTGGAGAGGGTTGCCATTTCCTTCTCCAGTGGACCACGTTGTGCCAGCACTCTGCACTATGGCCTGTCTGAGTTGGGTGACCCTGCACGGCAGAGCTCACTGCTTCGTTGAGCTTTGTAAAACTTCTACACGAGAAGGCAGTGATCCACAAAGGGGCTAAAATAGGTACCTCTTTTAATTAGAGATTGAGGTCCTCCTCCAGGCTGCTGATATTGTCCAGCGTGTCTTCCCCTTCTTCAGGAGAATCCTGTGAATGACAATGATTCCTCTTTAGCCATCAGTGAAAAGAGACTCAGAATTCCTAACAGAGGCCCACTGCCCCGAGTCCTCCAGCAAAGTTCACTCACTGTAGGAGACCTGAATAAAGGGACTCTATCCCTCCCCAAGAGAAAACGCTTTGTCTTTCTTACCCACGCACTGGACGAAAGGCTGGCCTCCAAAGCTTCGGCAGCCTGCTCCCAGCTCCCCTCAGACTCCTCATTCAAGAGGGCGGATATGGAGTTGAAATCCTCCAGGCT
The DNA here is from genome assembly GCF_947247035.1 of Vipera ursinii. Taxonomy (NCBI): domain Eukaryota; kingdom Metazoa; phylum Chordata; class Lepidosauria; order Squamata; family Viperidae; genus Vipera; species Vipera ursinii. Next base: position 207,373,417 of record NC_139513.1, read on the forward strand.
GTTGTTTCCAGAGCCCACCTGGAATTCCATTGAAGACTGCGAATGACAGTATCGAGGCTAAATCCCAATAAGATTGCTCATGAACAGGGTACGTTCTGGCTCTGTGTGCCAACAGCAAGAGAGCCTCCGTCAGCCCTTTTGCCAAGACTTTCTTACCTCCGACGTGCGCGTCTTCTCCCCAATAGGTGAGAGCTGCTCTTCGGCCGGTAGGTCTTCTTCGTCCTGAAATAACAATGGAAAGATTCTGTCGGTATCTCCACAAATCCTCAGAGTAAGGCCTTCTTCTTTGAGCGGGGTAGAAGCTGTTCAGGCCTTACCGATTCACTGCAGGTCTCCACAATGGGGGAGAGACGCAGCCTCCAGTGCTCTTCCTCTTCCTTGCTGGGGAGAGAAACGAAGGGGCCAAAGATCAAGAGGAGCCACGGGCCACTCTTTTTTAAAAAGTGGTCACGTGGAGGCTCTAAGAACCCTTCCAGCTGTCCTGCCAAGGGGATTGGCCTGCCAAAGGGGTTGCCCTGAGTCATTCTGCCTTTAGCAGAGGCAGAGGGCAGAGATGCCTCCCCTCTGCAAAGAATTCACCCTCCCGGGTGTTACCTACCTTGATAGGCAGGCACTGCTTTCCTCCTGCACGTCCCTTGGTCGGCATTCTTCCGACGAATCCTGAAATAACAATGCAAGTATTACATCTGTAGGCATAGCAACAAATCCGCAGCGAAAGGGCTTGTGCCATTACCGTGGGGAGGAACTGGTCTGGCCTTACCGACTCAGTGCAGGTCTCCGAAATGCTTGACAGCCGCGGCCTCCACTTTGATATGTTCTCATTTCTGGGGAGCGAACGAAGAGCCAAAGTTATCAAAACTAGCTATACGATGCCTCCCCTCCGCAAACGTTTCTTCTAGCCCTTGTCTTAAGGGCTTTAGTGCAACCCCCTTTGGGGGGGCTTCAGAGTACTTCAGCTGAGAACACCTACCTCATGGAAATGAGAACTGGCATCACCTCTTCCTTCCTGGGGCTCCAGGTGGTGGCAGGAACACCCATCAAACCCTGCGAGTAACAAAGAGTTCAGAATGGCTCTTCCTTAGTATCTCCCATTCCTTTCCCCTCCAAGCCCTCAGGACCTTCCCACTAATCCAAAAATCTCCTCTTGACTTTGCTAGACTGGCCAGCTTCTCCCAAGTGAGAATTCCAGCCTTTTCCCTGCCGCTTTTGAGGCACGGACCCTGACTTGCCATGTTGCATAACCCTCCTTACCCCTGGGAAGGAAGTTGTTTCTCCATAAGACACAATAAGATGTGACTTCCATTCTCCCTGCTGGTCGTCCTGCTTTTGTGCCTCAGCAGTCCTGACCAAAAGAAGAAGGTGACATGTCAAAGAATCTCCATCTAGCTCTGCTCTCCTTTCTAAGACCGGCCATTCAGCTGACCATCATTTTGCCTCTGCAAGCCCCTTGGGGACCGGAAGCCCTCTTGGGGAGAGGCTCTTAGGGACCCTGCAGTCCATCGATGGTGCCCCACCATGCCCAGGGTTTGAGGAGAAAGGGGTGGTACCTGTCTGGAGGCTGAGGGAGTTCCTCTACGTTGCTCTTGAGGCAGCAGAAGAGCAACGAACATCTCTTCCAGATGTTCTGTGAAGAGTAGAGAGAGAGACATGTGCCAGTCAGAAGACTTGGGAAGTGTGAGTTTCTCCCCTACTACTGCCAGTTTCTTGGCAGTCGGGATGGCCACACTTACTCTACAAAACCGTCGTACAGCCATGACCCCAAGCAGCTTTTGGTCCTTTCACTGCACAAAGGGAGAATGGGCAGTTGGGCCGCAATTGGTGGCTTTTCAAGGAAACTGTCAACCAGGTTGCCTCGGCAACCAGGTACACAAGGGCCACATTCTAAAGCTGCCCAAGGTGGGCATCTCACCTGGGTCTAGGAGTGTCTGGCTAGCCCAGTGGCTGATTCCTTTGGTGGCCTTTGGTCTCTGCCTTTCATGTGGGAAGTTGTTCATGAACAACAGAGTAGCACAATCATTGTGGCACAAAGCACAAAGGCATCCTACAATCCGAGGATGGATGGGAGTTTTAATCCAGCTCCCTGCCCAAGGAAGGGCTCCTCCTACCATCTCAGACAAATGGTTGTCCAATCTTTCTTTGAAAATCTCCCCAACGCAGCACACACAACTCTGAGAAAGAAAGTGTTCCCCTGCTTAACGGTTCTCAGTGGGAGGAAATTCCTCCTTATTTCCAGGGTTGGATCTCTTTCTGATGGGCTTCCACCCACTGCTCCGTGTCCTTCCTTCAGCTCCTATGGAGAATCCACACCCTCTTCCCTGTGGCCTGCCATCATGTCTCCCCTCGTTCTTCTCTTCAAGGGGCCCTGGAAGCCAACTTGCTTCTCTGCTGGGCCTCTTGGGCCATTTGGGCCTCCTTGAGCCTTTCGGCCAGCACAAGCTGGCATGTCTTGCTGACCTGTTAGTAGGTCTCAATCCTGTCTGCTTAGATGAAAATATCCTTTCTTTTTGCTAATATACATTTTCAGAATGGTCTTTAAGGGGCCCTGAACTCTTTACACAGAGCGCCACTCAAAGCCGGCGAGGTCTGCAGCGTCAGAAGGAAGTTCACAGGTGCAAGCCCTTCATTGTGCCAGGGACACCAATGGGGGTGAGGATTACTTGTTGTCACCTCTCCAGGGCAAGCCCCAAAGGTCTTTCCAGGAATCCAAGGGGCTCTTCTTCTTGAGGTTGCCAGTCAAGCCAGGTTTCCCAGAAGATATTTTCTCTCCAAAGCCAGGCAGACTTCAGGCATGACCTCCCCAGCGGCCCTGTTGCAAAGGGTTACTCTGAGCCTTCGGCGTTCGCTTAATGACTTCAGGATTTGCTTAAGACCTATTGTGAAAATGTTCAAAAGCTGGGTCCAATCACACGACGTCTCCACTTTTTAACTGCAACAAGATACAACTGTAATTCGGGGCTCAATCGCAGTCTCAGGTTGAGGACCACCTGTACTGATAATGTGACTTCAGGCTCAAAGAGAAAAAAGTTACAGATTTGTGATGACCAGGAGAGAGACGCTGTACTTTAATGTCTTCTAAATAAATTGTGAAGCATTCACTGCCCTAAGAAAGGGAGGCATTTCTTCTTGCTTCAAGAATGGGCTTGCTAGTAGCAAATGCATTCTATTTTAAATTTCCAAATATCATCAACGAGGAACGAAAAGAAAAAATAAACACCAGGTTCAAAGCAACCAGCTTCACAATTTATACTTCAGTTATAGCGAAAGATTCAACGACCTGCTCCACAGAAAGAGAACAAATTCTTATTTTTTATCAGGTTTGCAGGTTTATTTCCAAAATGTCTATTGTTTCACATAGATATCCTTTTTCTTCCTCCATTTGGGGAAATTCTCATTTATTTTCTTATCTTAAATGGTGTCCTTGTATCTTCTTTGAGTTTATAAAAATATCTAACTTTGATATAATGCCCCAAACAGGAAGAAACGTAGATATCCTTACGACTGCATTTCTGAAGGATGGACTTCAGAGTTCTGAAGCGATTAGAGAAATTTCAAAGGAAGGTTGAGGAAAAATATTGGAAGCAGGATTAGTACACATAGTACAGGTTGAAAGTTACAATGACACTAAATAAAGTGACTTATGACCGTTTTTCACACTTACGATGCTTGTAGCAATCCTATGATCGTGTGATCAAAATTCAGATGCTTGGCTATTGGTTCACTTATGGCCGTTGCTGTGTCCAAAGGTCACGTGATCCCCTTTACCAATCTTTTGAAAAGAAAAATCAATGCGGAAACCAGATTCACTTAACAACCGTGTTACTAACTTCACAACTTGATTCACTTAACAGCTGTAGCAAGAAAGGTCGTAAAAGGGGCAAAACTCTCTCGCTTAGCAACAGAAACTTTGGCTCAATTGCGGTCATAAGTCAAGAACTACCAGTATAACTCTTAGTAGTTTTCCTAGGGCTAAGACTCCGAGCTTTCCTCCCATCTGTCCTTCCACTCCCAGCTCCCAAATTTCTCACATCTCTTCCCTCCAAGAATATAAACACCTAAATACTAATATAGACCAGGAGGAGGAACCCAGTGTTACTGTCCTTTGATTGATGAGGCTAAGATCCAATCCCCACTCCCTGAATTTCTGGGCAAGAGGAAATGGCCACCTCCTTTCCCAACCTGGGGCCTAAAATCCAGCCTGAGCTGAGGAAGGTCTGTAGTCCCTGCGGTTTGTGCTGCCGTAGTCGCCTCTTGGGCTGAGACAGGTAGTATTGTCAATTCTTTCCACACAAGTTTGCAGTGAAGACACTTGCGCTCAAAGACAAAATTCCCTAAATAAGTATGAATAGGATTATGGTGGTGATAAAATAGCAGGGCCAAAGAAGGCAAGGTAACTGGAAGGAATGGTTACTCTGGATATTTGCCATTTGGGAGCAAATCTTTAAATCTTTCTTTCTGTCTGTCTGTCTGTCTGTTTATGTTTGCGTTTGTGTGTTTATTTCTTTAGCAAATTGCATATAATACGTGGATTAGCAAAATATATTAACACTTCATCTGAAGACTAATAAATAATACAATATAAATTTGAGAAAGATCTACGTTCCACACCAATGTCTAGGCCATCTAAGCATTGAAGCGAAGCATCGTTTATATTTAAAAATGAGATAATGTATATGTCCTCAGTTTACAAGGGAGCCTCATATGATCTACAATTTGACGTGGAACCCGCAGTTTGTGTGTGGTTTTTTTTTTTATTGAAAAGTTTTAACATACATTTTATCTTTAACAGTCCCCCTCCTCCTCCCCTACCCCTCCCTCCCTACCCCCACCCCCTACCCCCCCCCCGACTTCCCAGAGCTAAGTACAAGGTATAAAAACAAAAAAAAAACAATCATAGACATCCATATGCTAACAACCATAAACTCTAAAATCTATCACTCTCTAGCTCATATAGGAAAACTACAAACACTATTAATATTGAATATATAAAAAAAAGAAAAAAGAAAAAAGAAAGGAAGACTTATTCAAATGCTACATGAAACTTTTTATTCCCATATTTGTTCTGGATATACTCAATCCATTTTCTCCACTCCATAATATAACGTTCTTGCGAGTGATCTTTCAAATAAGCTGAAATCTTTGCCATCTCTGCCAGGTCAGAAACCTTTAAAGTCCATTCTTCTATAGTCGGCAGTTCCTCCTTCTTCCAATACTGGCCTATTAAGAGTCTTACTGCCGTAATTAAATACAACATCAGCTTAGTGTCCACAACCGTAGCATCTGTAATTATTCCCAACAAAAAAAGTTGCGGACAAAACTTTATCCTTTGCTTGAAAATCTTTTGCATGTTCCACCAAATTTTTATCCAAAAGGCCTTAACCTTTTTACAAGTCCACCATATGTGAAAATATGTTGCATCTTCATCGCCACACCTCCAGCATTTGGGCTGATAATTCGGATACATACTTGCAAGCTTTTTAGGATCTAGATGCCATCTATAAAACATTTTATAAAAGTTCTCTCTTAGGTTTTGAGCTTGTGTAAATTTTACGTTCCTCACCCAAATCTTTTCCCACGTGTCCATTGTAATAACTTCTTGGATGTTTTGGGCCCATTTTATCATACAATCTTTAACAAATTCTGTTTCTGAGTCAATTTCTATCAATGCAAGATATATCCGTTTAATATGTGCTGGACCCTGATTTCTAATTTGCTTTATCAGATTTTCATCAGTCATTGTAAAACCATCTTCTCATCTCGCAAGAGGCTATATGGTTTCAGACACCAGACATTTCTTTCCAAGCTTAAAATCTCCTTATACGTAGTCACATCATGTTTAAAACCAACATTTATATTTTCTATTGCGTGTTTTGGAATTGCCCACAATGGTATCTTACAGTCTAACTTATGTCTATACTTCTTCCAAACTCTCAACAATGCCTGTCTTAAAATATGCACTCTAAACACATTATCTACCTTCTTATCATACAACAAATATGCATGCCAGCCAAACAACAAGTCGTGGCCCTCAAGATTTAATAATCTCTCTTGTGTCAAATTAATCCAATCACTTATTCCTGCTAATGCAGCATCTTCATAATATAATTTAAGGTTGGGCATTTTAAGACCACCTCTTTCACGAGTATCCTGCATAATCTTAAGTTTAACTCGTGGCCTTTTCCCTGCCCAAACAAATTTATTGATACCTCGCTGCCATTCCTCCAGATTAGAATCTTTCTTAAGAACCGGTATCATTTGAAATAAGAATAAAAATTTAGGCAGGACATTCATTTTCACTGCTGCGATTCGCCCCAACAAAGACAATTGCAATTTTTCCCAACTCTCCATTTCTTTTTGAATTTTTCCCCATAATTTTTCATAGTTATTTTTACATAACTTTGTATTAGAGGGCGACAGAAGCACCCCCAGATATTTGACCCTTTTAACAATCTCAAATCCAGTTAATCCTTCTAAAAGAGCCTTTTGCGATACTGTCATATTTTTGGCCAGAATTTTAGTTTTTTGTGCATTAACTTTAAATCCAGAAACCTTCCCATATTGCATTATTATCTCCATCAGGTCCACAACAGAGTTCTCCGGCTGGGTCACTGTAACAACCAGATCGTCTGCGAACGCTCTCAATCTATAATCCTGATCTCTAATTTGTATACCCTTAATTCTTTCTGAGTTCCGTATTTTTACCAATAATATCTCCAATGTTAACACAAATAACAAAGGCGATAACGGACACCCTTGCCTTGTGCCCTTCTCAATATTACATGCTTCTGTCAAGCTATTGTTAACTATTATTCGGGCAGTTTGTTTTTGATATAATGCCCTAATTGGTTGCAAAAATTTATCCCCAAAATTCATTTTATCTAAAACTTTCATCAAAAATTGCCAGTTCAATTGATCAAAGGCTTTTTCAGCATCTAAAAAAATTAGCGCCGCAGGGATCTGGTTGTTCCTTTCCAAAAACTCTAACACATCAACTATATGCCTCACGTTATTTTTCATTTGCCTACCACTAATAAACCCAGTTTGGTCCCCATGAATCACCTGTTGCAGAACCCTCATCAATCTATTAGCCAACACCTTAGCAAATATCTTGTAATCTGTATTTAAAAGTGATATCGGTCTATAGTTTTTTACTTGAGTAGCATCTTGATCTTCCTTCGGAATCAAAGAGATAAAAGCAGTTCTCCAAGACGGAGGCACCTTTCCCCCTCTCTGAATTGTCTGGAACAATTCCTTTAACGGTTTTATCAACTCTAATTGTAAATTTTTGTAGTAAGCCGCAGTCAAGCCATCCGTACCTGGCGCTTTATCCATCTTCAATTCCTTAATTGCTGTAAGAATTTCTTCTTCTGTAATCAATTGATTAATCTCCTCTTTTTGTGCTTTTGCGGGTTCGGTTGTGACCTCAAACATCGCTAAGAGACCAGTTGTTGAACAAGGACTATTTGGGTAGCCTTCTTCTCACTCATGTCCCCAAACGGGAACAACAACTGAACTAAAATAAGAGGAATATATGACTTATTCTCCCTTGAATTTTTCCCCACATATGGAGAAAATAATTTCTTTCTGAATTTATTTAGCCCAGTGTGTACATCATTTCACCCAGAAAGTGAAGTAATTTCAAGCTGCACATTCATATCTCGGCTGCTTTCTGCACCTCCAAAATAGTGCACTATCAATGTATATGTCAATGTGTTATAATCTGCTGTGGTAGTACTGGAGAAAGGCATGAATTCAAATGGCAGATTTCCCAGGTTTAGTAACGGCACAGCATGTTTAGACGCAGAGTTCAGTATTTGACATCTTTGGTTTATTTTTTAAATTATTTCTGAAGTGCCAGAGATCCTTAGAAAACAATTGTCAGCTAGGTGGTGCATAGTCTACAGCCAATCTAAAGCAAACTATATTTTTGAGCTTCTGAGAAACAGTTGTGAGTAAGGCAGAAGAACAAACTTTTGTAATCTTCTTATATTCTTAATTCTTAGTGTAGAAGACAGCATCCCCCCACCAGGAAAGAAATATTTTGGAGAATATTAAAAAGCCAGAAAAGTATATTTTCTCCAAAGGAATAATAGAAAAAAACTTAGGCACAAACCATCCCTCCCCCCACGCCTCTCTGCCCCGAGCAGAAATCAGCTTTTAGAAATGCAGATTTGGAATTTCATTGAGGAAAACTACGGCTTAGAAGGTTTTTGCTGATGGGATTAGGAAGACAAAGACCCCTAAAATTTACATTCCCCACCCAAAATCTAAAGTCATATCCTTTAGGACAGACATGTCAAACACAAGGCCCGGGGGCCAGATCCGGCCCGTGAAGTGGTTTCATGCGGCCCGCGAAGCCATCCTGGAAACAGTGAGGGAACGGCCCCCACTGCCTTGGCCCTGGCCCAGAGACCCTCCTTCTGCCAGAGACCCTCAGATCTGTCCCACTCCTGCCCAGGCCCCCATAGGCACCCTTGATGCGAACAATGTAGAGCTGGCCACGCCCACCCAGCAGGCCATACACACTCTAGCCACGCCCACCCAGTAGGCCACGCCCACCCAGGCCACATCCACCCGGCCCCTTGAGGGCAACCGCAATGCTGATGCGGCCCTCCATGAAATTGAGTTTGACACCCCCGCTTTAGGACATAATAGGATTAATCCACCACCATTAGAATACCAAATGGGCACGCTGAACCTCAAGTCAAAGTTCATGACACAAGAACAGGAAGAACTTCAAGTACAAAGCCCAAAGGTGGTATAAAAGCCCACCACTCACAGCTCCATTTTGCAAGCTGCTCTAGAGCCACATGCTATTGTGCTTCTGCTCTCGAATAAACAAGAAGATTCTTTCTCAAACAGTCTCCATTTTGTTTATTCCCAGCTTGCACCGCACCCTGATGAAGATTTCTCTTTCAACATTAGTAAAGTTGAAGCACACTTCTTTTTAAATTGAAAATGTAGTACCGATTAACAAGTTTACTGAGAGGAGAATATCAAAGTAACGTATGCTACGTTGCCTTTACGTGATAATTTTATTTACAGTTTAATTGAAATCACTGCATGGAAATTGTTCGTGTCAGGTTAGGACATACACTTTCCCTGCCATTTTAGCTGTCCCATTTGTTTATCTTATATACATATTTTGCTAGTGTATGCATTGTAGCAACGAGCTAGCATGACTTGCAAGAAATTATAGCCTCTTAGCCACTGTAACTTGGGTATTGTTCTGTAACATTCCTTGTGATCTTTTTTCACAGTTACGTCTGTTGCAGCAGCCCCACGGTCAAGTGATCAATATTCAGATACTTGGCATCTGACTCATGTTTATGATGGTAGCAGTGACCTGGGGTCATGTGATCAGCTTTTGCATCCTTCTGGCAAGCAAAAGGAATGGGGAAGCCAGATTCTCTTAAAACTGTGTTAAGAACTGCAGTGATCTACTTAACAACTGTGGCAAGAAAAATCGTAAAATGGGGCAATAGTCACTTAACAAATGTTCCATTTAGTAACATAAATTTGGGGATTAATTGTGGCAAGTTGACTACCTGTATGTAACTGAGGAATGTCTGGAATTCTCAGGTATCCACTAATATTGTAACTGAATACTAATTCGCTGTATCCCCACAGATGGCGGAAAAAAATGGGACCAAACTGAGACAAAGAATTTTTCTGAAATTCTGCATTTATTCAACAGTTCACTCTACTCTTAACAAAGGTGTAATGAAAATAGGCCAAAACTAAATTACTGTATTCAAAGTCTTTTTTAGTTTTATTTTTTGAACAATAACAAGAAAAACAACAAGAAATACAAGAACATCTATAACAAGTAGAACAAAAACAAGAACAACAACCACAACAACACAAAAAAATCCTTGGGGGAAGGTGGCTCCTCGCAGGGCTTCACCGCTGGGGCTGATTCCGCCATCTATTGCCATCCATCTATATGCAGGAAGAATAACAGAACAGAATAACAAGAGTTGGAAGGGACCTTGGAGGTCTCCTACCCCAACCCCGTAGTCATGACCCCATTGTTCCCAGCATCACCTCCATCTCAGGGAGAAATCAAAGGCTTTTCTTCGAACCACACGCTTTCTATAAAAGTACAAACACTTTGTTCTTTCTGGAGTTACTTTTGATACTTTTTGTGAGGTTTTCCTAGTAAGGACACTGGAGAGGGTTGCCATTTCCTTCTCCAGTGGACCACGTTGTGCCAGCACTCTGCACTATGGCCTGTCTGAGTTGGGTGACCCTGCACGGCAGAGCTCACTGCTTCGTTGAGCTTTGTAAAACTTCTACACGAGAAGGCAGTGATCCACAAAGGGGCTAAAATAGGTACCTCTTTTAATTAGAGACTGAGGTCCTCCTCCAGGCTGCTGATATTGTCCAGCGTGTCTTCCCCTTCTTCAGGAGAATCCTGTGAATGACAATGATTCCTCTTTAGCCATCAGTGAAAAGAGACTCAGAATTCCTAACAGAGGCCCACTGCCCAGAGCCCCCCAGCACAGTTCACTCAGGTTGGGAGAACTGAATAGATGGACTTGCAAGCAGTTGGTGGCTTTTCAAGGAAACTGTCAACCAGGTTGCCTTGGCAACCAGGTACACAAGGGCCACATTCTAAAGCTGCCCAAGGTGGGCAGCTCACCTGGGTCTAGGAGTGGGATTCTGGTGTGGGATTCGCGCTCACTTCTCCTGAGAAAGTCAGTCAGATGGGTTGACCTGCAGAGCTGTATGGAAAAGCGGTTTTGCAGATGTAGATGCACATCTATTGAGAATCGTTCATATATTTAAAAAAACCGCGTATTACCGTTTGGCACCTAATACCAGCCTGTAATTAAGGCGGTAAGTCTTACTGGTGATTCAGTAGGTCATCATGTGACCAAACCTATTCTACAACAGTGTTTGCAGTGGTCATTAAATGAAAGCTGCAGTCGTTAAGTGGACCCATTGTTCTCAATGGGCGTTTTTTACTAGAAACTGGAAGTCAGTTTTCAGCAAAAGCATTGCAAATTGTAGCCACCCGTACTGGAGAAAGGCATGAATTCAAATGGCAGATTTGCCAGGTTTAGTAATGGCACAGCATGTTTAGATGCAGAGTTCAGTATTTGACATCTTTGGTTTATTTTTTAAATTATTTCTGAAGTGCCAGAGATCCTTAGAAAACAATTGTCAGCTAGGTGGTGCATAGTCTACAGCCAATCTAAAGCAAACTATATTTTTGAGCTTCTGAGAAACAGTTATTTATTTATTTATTTATTTATTTATTTATTTATTTATTTATTTATTTATTTATTATTTGGTTTATATACCACCCTACTCCCAAATGACTCAGGGCGGTTTACAAGGCAAAATTTAAAAATAATACAATATAAAATTAAAATAAAATTAAAATTAAATTAAGTCTATCTGCAAAAAATTAAAATCACAATTTAAAAACATTAAACCGCTCAGTCCAGACCAGATAGCTCAAAGACCCAGGTTTTTAGGTCCCGGCGAAATGAACAAAGGTCGGGGGCAGTCTGGATTTCCGTTGGCAGTTGATTCCATAGGGGAGGCGCGCCCACAGAGAACGCCCTCCCCCTGGGGATTGCCCGTCGGCTATCCTTGACCGGTGGTACCCTGAGGAGCTCTGCAAACAGGCCGTGGCAGCTTTCCCAACAAGCGGCGCCGCTGCCCATTCCGAGAGGTGCGCACGCATCTCACCAAACCTTTGGAGAGGTGCGCGCGCACCTCCGTGCGAACGGGCAGCGGCGCCACTTGTTGGGAAAGCTGCCGTGGCACGTTTGCAGGCTGCCGAAAGCGGCAGCTCTGCAAACGGGCCGCGGCAGCTTTCCCAACAAGCGGCGCCACTGCCCATTCCGAAAGGTGCGCGCGCACCTCTCCGAACGAGTGGAGGTGCGCGCGCACCTCCCCAAACCTTTGGAAAGGTGCGTGTGCACCTCCGCGTGAACGGGCAGCAGCGCCGCTTGTTGGAAAAGCTGCCGCGGCACGTTTGCAGGCTGCCGAAAGCGGCGGCTCTGCAAACGGGCCGCGGCAGCTTTCCCAACAAGCGGTGCCGCTGCCCATTCCGAGAGGTGCGCACCTCCCCAAACCTCCACGCGAACGGGCAGCGGCGCCACTCTTTGGGAAAGTTGTCGCGGCACGCTTGCAGGCTGCCGAAGGCGGTAGCTCTGCAAACGGGCCGTCGCCGTCGCGCAACCGGGAACCGGTTCCATCACACATTAAAAAAAATGGCAACCGCGCACGTCCGTGCACGCGCAAGAAAAACCCATTTTGCACATGCACGTTCATGGACGCACGCATGCGGCTCCCACTTTTTTTTATGTGTGATGGAACCGGTTCCCAGTGGCTCTTTTCCTTTTTCAGGTTGCCGACCCCTGGTCTAGCCAGAGGGAGATGCCATCTATAAAGCATTTTGTATATGTTCTCCTTATATGACGTGGAAACCACCAGCCTCATATTAGTCCACCAAATCTCTTCCCATTTCTCAAGTGGAAGTGCATAACCAAAATTCTTCCCCCAGGCAATCATCGCGTCTTTTACCACCTCCTCCCCTACTACCCTAGTTAGCAACAATTTATAGCACTTAGATATCATTCCTTTCTCCGGACCCAGCAGAATCTTATCTAATTCCTGCAGATTCAGATAAATACCTCTTCCTTCCTTATCCTTCTTATACCTTGACTGAATCTGCAGGTAGGCCCACCACTCCAGTTGAAACCCTTGCTGAGCCAGATCTTGTCGCGTTTTGAGTTCTCCCCTGCTATCTAAAAGTTCTTTGTAAGTTGGTCTTCTTCCCTTCTTGAGTAGGGTCGGATGGGTCAAGGCTTGCAAAGTTGATAACCAACACGGAATTTGCGCATAGTACTTGGCCTTTATCTTATCCCAATTCCGAATCAGTATATCCCTTATATAGTGGCGAGTAAACTGTTTGCTTGGAGGAGTACCTTCCCGCCAAAGAGCTGCATGCCATCCCTGCAGCAAATCAAATCCTTCCAAACTCAACAATCGATTATTCCTTAAACTTATCCATTCCTTGCCCCAAACTAAGAGGGCAGCCTGATAGTAAAGTTCCCAGTTCGGCAGGCCAAGGCCCCCTCTTTCCTTAATTTCTTGCATCATTTTTTTCCCAATCCTGGGCCGTTTTCCCTGCCATACGAATCTAGAAACTACCCCCTCTAACTCTTTTAAAAATTTCAGCGAAAGTTTAACGTGCTGTCTGAAAAAGAAAATTCCATTTCGGCAAAACATAAGATTTCACTGTGGCTACCCTTCCTAATAATGACAACTGTATCCTACCCCATTTTCCCAGGTCCATTTTTGTTTGTATCAGTAATTTAGAATAATTATCCTCCCTAATACTTGAACATCTTCCCATCAACCAGATTCCTAAATATTTCACCTTCTTCACGATTTTAAACCCTGTAGTATCCTCTAACATCTGTTTACTTCTACTTGAAAGATTTTTCGTCAATATATTTGTCTTATCTTTATTTACTTGTAGACCAGCCACGTTTCCAAATTCCTCAATCCTTTTTAGTAATTCCGTGCTGGATTCCAGAGGGTTTTCCAAAATGAAGACCATATCATCTGCAAATGCCTGCAGTTTATAAATTTGGTCTCTTATCTGAAGCCCAGTAATCTCCTCATCTTTCCTTATTATTCTCAATAGGGGTTCTAAGGTTAGGATAAATAAAAGTGGGGAGAGTGGACAACCCTGCCTAGTGCCCTTACAGATATCAAATTTGTCAGTTAAAGTCCCATTTATCAACAATCTCGCTTCCTGCTTAGTATAGATTGCTTTAATCACATTACAGAATTTAGCCCCAAACTCCATATGTTCCAACTGACACATCAGGAAATCCCAATTAACCCTATCAAATGCTTTTAGAGCATCGATAAATATTATAGCTAATTGTTTATCTGGTCGGCTTTCATAATACTCCAGAACATTTAATATAATTCTGAGATTACCTTTAATTTGTCTAGTGGGAAGGAACCCATTCTGGTCTGTATGTATGAATTAGTTTAAGTAAATGTTTAATCTATCTGCAATTATTGTTGCAAATATTTTATAGTCTGAATTAAGAAGGGATATTGGCCTATAATTTTTAATATGCTTTGAAGGGAAGTCATCCTTAGGAATCAAACTAATATTTGCCTCCAACCAAGTTTGCGGGACTATAGCCTCATCCAAAATTTCATTAAATAGATCTTTCATATGTTTTCCCAATGCTTCCACTAATACCTTATACAATTCTGCAGGAATTCCGTCAGTGCCTGGTTTTTTTTTTGACATTTCTGTTATCTGACCGCTTTTTCAATTTCTGCTATTGTTATCTCCTGATCTAAGGCCTCTTTCTCATTAGGAAATAACTTAGGAAGGTCTGACTCTGTCAGGTATTGTTTAATCCTCTCCTCAGGAAGCTTTTCTTCCTGATATAATTCTGTAAAAGACTCAGTCGCTATCTTTTCTTTCCCTTCTTTATCCCCTATCAGTGTCCCCCTCTTATCCTCTAACTGCTCAATTCTTCTACTTTCCTTCTCTTTCCTTATTCTATAGCTAAGCCATCTCCCTGGTTTATTGGCATATTCAAAATAGTTCTGCCTCGCCACCCTAATTTGACGTGCTATTTTCTCTTGATCCACAAGGTTGAGTTTATGCCTCCATAAATCCACCTGCTCCTTCCCATACACTTTCTGTGGGTTTACCTGGAGAGCCTTCTCTGCCTTAGTAAGTTGCTCAACAATTTACCTGCTAATTTTCACCTCCATCTGGGGTAGAAATCAAAGGCTTTTCTTAGAACCACACGCTTTCTATAAAACTACAAACACTTTGTTCTTTCTGGAGTTACTTTTGATACTTTTTATGGGGTTTTCCTAGCAAGGACACTGGAGAGGGTTATCATTTCCTTCTCCAGTGGACCACGTTGTGCCAGCACTCTGCACTATGGCCTGTTTGAGTTGGGTGACCCTGCACGGCAGAGCTCACTGCTTCGTTGAGCTTTGTAAAACTTCTACACGAGAAGGCAGTGATCCACAAAGGGGCTAAAATAGGTATCTCTGTTAATTAGAGAGTGAGGTCCAGGGAGTGCTCCTCCAGGCTGCTGAGATTGTCCAGCGTGTCTTCCCCTTCTTCAGGAGAATCCTGTGAATGACAATGATTCCTCTTTAGCCATCAGTGAAAAGAGACTCAGAATTCCTAACAGAGGCCTACTGCCCAGAGCCCCCCAGCACAGTTCATTCAGTGTAGGAGACCTGAATAAAGGGACTCTATCCCTCCCCAAGAGAAAACGCTTTGTCTTTCTTACCCACGCACTGGATGAAAGGCTGGCCTCCGAAGCCTCAGCAGCCTGCTCCCAGCTCCCCTCAGACTCCTCATCCAAGAGGGCAGATATGGAGTCGAAATCCTCCAGGCTGTTGTTCCTGGAGCCCACCTGGACTTCCATTGAATCCTGCAAATGACAGTATCGAGGCTAAATCCCAATAAGATTGCTGAAGGACAGGGCGCATTCTGGCCCTGTGTGCCAACAGCAAGAGAGCCTCTGTCGGCCCTTTTGCCAAGACTTTCTTACCTCCGAGGTGCGCGTCTTCTCCCCAATAGGTGAGAGCTGCTCTTCGGCCGGTAGGTCTTCTTCTTCGTCCTAAAATAACAATGGAAAGATTCTGTCTGTTGGCATCTCCACAAATACTCAGAGACAGGGCTTCTTCTTTGAGTGGGGTAAAAGCTGTTCAGACTTTACCGATTCACTGCAGGTCTCCACAATGGGGGAGAGTCGCAGCCTCCAGTGCTCTTCCTCGCTGGGGAGAGAAACAAAGGGGCCAAAGATCAAAATTCAGATGCTTGGCAATTGGTTCACACTTATGACTGTTGCTGTGTCCGAAGGTCACGTGATCCCCTTTTCCAATCTTTTGAAAAGAAAAATCAATGCGGAAACCAGATTCATTTAACAACTGTGTTACTAACTTCACAACTTGATTCACTTAACAGCTGTAGCAAGAAAGGTTGTAAAATGGGCAAAACTCTCTCACTTAGCAACAGAAACATTGGCTCAATTGCGGTCATAAGTCAAGAACTACCAGTATAACTCTTAGTAGTTTTCCTAGGGCTAAGACTCCAAGCTTTCCTCCCATCTGTCCTTCCACTCCCAGCTCCCAAATTTTTCACATCTCTTCCCTCCAAGAATATAAATACCTAAATATATAGACCAGGAGGAGGAACCCAGTGTTACTGTCCTCTGATTGATGAGGCTAAGATCCAATCCCCACTCCCTGAATTTCTGGGCAAGAGGAAATGGCCGCCTCCTTTCCCAACCTGGGGCCTAAAAATCCAGCCTGAGCTGAGGAAGGTCTGTAGTCGCTGCGGTTTGTGCTGCCCTAGTCGCCTTTCGGGCTTAGACAGGTAGTATTGTCAATTTTTTCCACCCACGTTTGTAGTGAAGACACTTGCGCACAAATACAAAATTCCCTAAATAAGTATGAATAGGATTATGGTGGTGATAAAATAGCAGGGCAAAAGAAGGCAAGGTAACTGGAAGGAATGGTTACTCTGGATATTTCCCACTTGGGAGCAAATCTTTAAATCTTTCTCTCTGTGTGTCTGTCTGTTTGTGTTTGTGTGTTTATTTCTTTAGCAAATTGCATATAATACGTGGATTAGCAATATATATTAAAACTTCATGTAGAGTAATCAAACATAGTACAATATAAATTTCAAAAATATTATGTTCTAAACCAATGTCTAGGCCATCTAAGCATTGAAGCGAAGCATCGTTTATATTTAAAAATGAGATAATGTATATGTCCTCAGTTTACAAGGGAGCCTCATATGATCTACAATTTTACATTGGACCTGCAGTTTGTGTGTGTTTAAACACCTGTTTGCTGTTCTTGAGACCTCATGCTAATTGCTGTCTAAATTGTCCTGGCACAGAATTCTTCCTCATCCTCTTTAGTTTCCCTTTCTTTTCTGCTTCCCTGCTAACTAATGTCTGGCCTTTACATTTTGTTCAGTTGACAGGCCAAGCTTTTGCATTTATTACTTAACGTCATGTGAAGAGTGAGGTAGAGTAGTACAGGTAGTCCTCGACCTACAACACTTAGTGACCATTTAAAGTTACGACAATACACAAAAAAGTGACTTATGACCAGTTTTCACACTTATGACCATTGCAGCATCCCCATGGTCATGTGATCAAAATTCAGATGCTTGGCAACTGGTTCATACTTGTGACCGCTGCTGTGTCCCAAGGCATCCTCTGCTCCTTCAGCCTCCTGATAAAGGAGGATTCGTTCTTCTGTTAGTGTGTTTCATTTTGACGACCCATACTTAGCATAGTAGATTTGAGTAGCTGGGTTACTGTGGTGAGTGGCCTAGAGGAGTGCTTGAGTGGCATTTGACATGTGGGAAACTTGGACAATGCTGATAAGTTGGAAGTTATCTCTAGATGACGAACAACACTTTCTTTATTTCAATATATGTAGGTACCCAAGTGGGAACAACAACTGATCTGAATGAAGTAAGAGGTCTGGTGTCTCTTAAAAATCTAACATGTATTTTGCATTGATGCATTCTCTGCCCCTTCATCCTCTTCAGTTATTGTATTTCATTTTGACAACACATCCTTAGTATAGAATATTTGAGTAGCTCAGTTACTGTGTTCAGTCTAGAGTGCTTGAGTGGCAGCTGGAGGCTAAAAGATATAATGCAGGGCTGCAGGAACTGGGTACTGAATATGGAAATTTCCCTACAACAAGAACAAATAACCATTGGGATGGGTTGCCTCTAGATTTCATGGGTGTTCAGACGCTGAGATGTCTGTCCAGGAACTTGCCGGTTTGTCTAAAGATGGAGATTAAGTTTATGACATGGAATATTAATGGGGCAAATGCCCCAACTAAGCATAACAAAACTATATCATTACCCAAGGAGACTTAGATATAAACTATTGCAAAATGCTATGGAAAGAGAGGGTTTGGGTTTAGCAGATTTGAAACTGTATTTCGTCTTTTGTTGTTTGATCTGGGTAAAAGAGTGGGTGAACCTCCAGAATAAGAGGCTATTTGATTTAGAAGGTCATGAACTAAGATTTGGATGGCATGGATATTTATGGTATGACAAAGTTAAAATATAGGTTGATTTTAACAACCATTTTGTGCCATTCTAAAAATGTGAATTTCGATGTTATATATGTTAACGGAAGCAAGCCTACTTAATGTGCAAAAATGGAAGGACATTTTGATCCCCACAATGGAGGAGGAATGGTTTATGACCTTTTTTCACACTTAGGACCACTGCAGCATCCCCAAGGTCACGTCTGTTAGATACTGGGTTCGATGCTTGATTGACGAGACGAGGCGAATGAGTTCAGCAAAGATCATTGCATATTTGGTTGCAGGAACTGAACTGGGAAACAGGGCTGCGAATGCAGCAATTTATACCCTGGCCTCTAGGTGGCGGCCAATAGGTTTAAAGCAACCTATTGCCACCCTAGAGGCAGCCAATGGCAGCGCTGGAGTCAGGTTGTCTGAGGAGCTGGGAGCCGTTAGCCAGCTTCCCTGCTTGAGCAACCTTCCAGCAATTAACCCCATGTGATATACTTAAGTCAAACAAAGCCCAATACATTACAACGTCATCAGTATTCGGACGCTTGGCAACGGGCTCCTATTTAGGACGGTTGCAGTGTTCTAGGGTGATGTGATCATCCCCTTTTGCAGTCTTCTGATAAGCAAAGCCATTGGGGAACTACAGATTCGGTTAAAATCTTGTTACTAACTTAACAATTCACTTAGCAGCTGTGGCAAGAAAGGCTGTACATTGGGGGATACTTGCTTAACAAGTGTCTCACTTAGCAACAAAACCTTTGGGCTCCACTGTGATTGTGAGTCAAGGACTACCTGTAAAAGATTTTTCTTTGATGGGAAAAGGCTAAGATTAATCATCTATCCTGGAAATGGCCAGCAGGTGGCGCATTCTCCCTGTGCACTGAGCAAGAATTTAGGAAAGTATGAAAAATAGGAAAAAAAGACACTGTCAGTTTTATGAGCAAGCTGAGGAGACAGAAGTTGGAAAAACACCCATGCTTTTCATGTGATGTGCTGTGAGTCACAGTGTTGCTCAGCTGTTGCTTTGAGAAGCTGATGTGGCCCTGATAGTCTTTTAGTCTCTATCCAATCAGGGCTCTTTCTCAGGCTTTGAGCAGTGCCTACCTTAAAACAAACTTCCCGTGCTCTTTTGTAACCAAACCATTAATAACTTTGATGTGACTCTATCTACAAGATTTCCCATGCAGAGGATGTGTTCTACCGATGTATCTATTTCTGCTTGGATTCTTTTAGAGCAGGGGTGTCAAACTGCTAGCCCGCGGGCCGGAAGCATCACGACGAAACCGCGCCCACCCCATTGCCGGCAATGGGGAAAAAGCTCTGATACATTGCGCGATGTCATGTGATGTCATGAGTTTGACATGCCTGTTTTAGAAGCATTCATCACTGCTCTATAGAACCAAGCTGAGCCCTGGAACTTGATATATTTCAGCTTGTGTTTCCAGAAATAAGAAAAAGAGAGGATGCTAATTTTTACTGTTCAGCTTTAACACACACACACAGACACACGCACACACACACACACACACACACACATATATATATATACCGATATATATATATATATATATATATATATATATATATATATATACACACACACATACAATTATCATTTAAATTATATATATGATTGCAAATGGCAATCACAGGACTTCGATGCAAAGATGTTTCCAAGTGTTCAATGCAGTCATAGTCATGTATCTGGGGGGAGTGGAGGCAGTGTGACTTTGTACGACAACTGGAAGTGCTTTACAAATCATAAGGGACCATTCCAAGGCTGTTACTAAATGACTAGTCTAAGCCAAGGACTACAAGAAGTCCTCAAATAACAACAGTTCATTTAGTGACCGTTCAAAGTTACAACGTCACTTAAAAAAGGGACCTATGACCATTTTTCACACTTACGACCACTGTGGCAGCCCCATGCTTGGCAACTGACTCATGTTTATGACGGTAGCTGATCCACCGATCTGCCGTCTGGAGAGGCGTCTGGGGTAGAAATCTGTCACTGCACGTTTTTTTTTGTTCGTCAGAAAAGTTCATTTCTAACTGTACATTTCCCCTGCTCTCTGCACCTTTTGTGATAACTTATCTGGTAACCATAGTGAATCCCATATGACTAGTTATGTTATGGTTTCAGTCTGTTTAGTGCGCATGTCTAGAAAAGGTTCTCACAGTGTCTATCTTTATTGTTTTATTTCACTTTGCTGTTACTGTCTGTTACGTTAGGATGTAGTCAGCTAGCTCTCTTTATAATATATATTTAGTTTTTATATTTTTGTAAGTAAAAGGTATTTAGTAAGATTATGCGTCGTGTTTTTATTGCCTTCCTGCATGCACATCATGCATTCTCTGACGCACGGTCCTTCGCCCTCTACAAAGGTGATTTATACCTTGACATTTTGGTATTGAGGATGGTTTGATTTATGTTTTTAGAGATGCATGTTTCTGCGGCTGTTATCAGTTAGTTAGTGCTAGTGAGGCAGCGGTGATTAACTGCTGAAACATGTCAGGAAGGAAGCCACGGCTGAAAAGGAGTCTGTCTGTGGGGCATCTCCCTTCAACTTTAAGAACTCCGATAGCTTCAGCCACACGCCTTGGAGAAGACGCACCTGCTCCTGTCCACGATGCAAGGTCAGTCACTCCTTTTTCTATTTTTCCAAGCTCCCTGGCAGCTGCTTTTGAAAATGTTCACACTCCAGGGGCTCAAGATGAATTTCAAAGGCTTGGAGTGAAACCTAAAGTTCAGCCAAAGAAAATTCCTTCTGCTCCTTCAAGCCCCAAGCAAACTATGCGAGATAGGGCTATGCAAGGCTAGTGTGAAAAAATTGGGGTTTTTGAAAAGCGTTTGCAGCAGGCAAAGGAATATGTGTCAATGGTTCAGCAATATGAGAGGTGTTATGAGCATGAACCGGCCATATTGCCACACCCACAAGGAGAAGCCATATTGCCTCCTTCTTTCCCAAAGCCAAAGTCACGCCCATCATTGAGTGTCATGCAAGACGAATGGGAACCGGAGGCTCCTATGTCACATGATTATGGGCTGTCCCAAAGGCCATACAGAGCCACAGTGATGCCTGAAGCAAATGTTATAGCACCATCTACTGGTGAAGCTGCATTAAGACATGAATTGGAGCTCTCACTCTCGCAACTGCCGTTATCTGAGGCTCCAGTCCCTGATGGTGCTAGGATTCCTGTTACTATTGCTTCTCCTGTTAATATTGCTTCTATGCAAGCCCCTCTACCTGGCAGAACACAGCCATATTTAACCCACATGCAATTGCCACCGGGTTCTTATATGCGAAGGCCAGTGTCATCTGCAGGTTATGCTAATGCACCAGCCCCAGCACCAGTGCCTCCTGCTGGCCAGGGTAGAATAGCAGCTCAAAGACAGTCACAGCCAGCACCAATACTACCGGCAGCTTCAATGCAACTGCCGCATGTCCAGGCACAGGCACAGATGCCACTGGTGCCCCCTGCAGGTTATGGTCGGATTGCACAACCTGCATAGCCAGTACCTCAATTGTATATTCCTCATCAAACACCTTCCATTGTACCACTGGCTGGTGATTCAAAATTAAAGAAGTCAGGACAGAATTACAGCGCATGGGTCAGTGAGGTTGGACTTTTGATATGCAGAGAAGGTACTCACATGATGGTGTTTAATCCTCCTGCCCAGCCATGGACTCCTGACATATGGGACTTGGATAATAGAGCATGCACAACATTATTGATGTCAATGGACACTGAATTGCAGCTCACGTTTTCACAGGCTTTTCTTAGAACCACACGCTTTCTATAAAAGTACAAACCCTTTGTTCTTTCTGGAGTTACTTTTGATACTTTTTGTGGGGTTTTCCTAGTAAGGACACTGGAGAGGGTTGCCATTTCCTTCTGCAGTGGACCACGTTGTGCCAGCACTCTGCACTACGACCTGTTTGAGTTGGGTGACCCTGCACATCATTGCTCATGGCTTTATGGAACAAGGCATTGATCCACAAAGAGGCTAAAATAGGTACCTCTTTTAATTAGACTTTGAGGTCCAGGGAGTCCTCCTCCAGGCTGCTGAGATTGTCCAGTATGTCTTCCCCTTCTTCGGGAGAATCCTGTGAATGACAATGATTCCTCTTTAGCCATCAGTAAAAAGAGACTCAGAATTCCTAAAGGAGGTCCTATTGAATCGGGATCCCCATCGGGAATAATGCTCCTGTAGCAATCCCCACCTCTAGTGCATCCATTCCTGCAGAAATATAGGCTCCCAGCTTCCCTCAGACTCGAAATCTTCCAGGCTGTTGTTCCCAGAGTCCACCTGGACATCCATCGAATCCTGCAAATGACAGTATTGAGGTTGAATCCCAATAAGATTGCTGAAGGACAGGGTACGTTCTGGCCCTGTGTGCCAACAGCAAGAGAGCCTCCGTCGGCCCTTTTGCCAAGACTTTCTTACCCCCGAGGTGCGCGTCTTCTCCCCAATAGGTAAGAGCTGCTCTTCGGCCGGTAGGTCTTCTTCTTCGTCCTGAAATAACAATGGAAAGATTCTGTCTGTCAGCATCTCCACAAATTGGCAGAGACAGGGCTTCTTCTAGTGGGGTAGAAGCTATTCAGGCCTTACCGATTCACTGCAGGTCTCTAAAATGGGGGGGAGTCGTGGCCTCCAGTGCTATGTGATGCCTCCCCTCTGTAAATGTTACTTCTAGCCCTTCTCTTTAGGGCTTTAATGCAGCCACCTCTTGGGGGGGCTTCAGAATACTGCAGCTGAGTACACCTACCTCACTGAAATGAGAACTGGCACCACCTCTTCCTGGGGCTCCAGGCGGTGGCACGAACACCCATCAAACCCTGCAAGTAACAAACAAAGCCTGCATTTAGCCTGCCCATCTTTTTGCCTCTGCAAGCCCCTTGGGGACCAGAAGCCCTCTTGGGGAGAGGCTCTTACAGACCCTGCAGTCCATCGATGGTGCCCCACTGTGCCCAGGGTTTGAGGAGAAGGAGGTGGTACCTGTCTGGAGGCTTAGGGAGCTCCTCTATGTTGCTCTTTACGCAGCAGAAGAGCACCAAACATCTTTTCCAGATGTTCTGTGAAGAGAAGAGAAAGAGACGTTAGTCAGTCAGAAGAGTTGGGATGCGCAAATTTGTTTGGGCAGGGAAAAAGCCACGAGTTAAATTTAAGATTATGCAGGATACGCGTGAGAGAGGTGGTCTTAAAATGCCTAATTTTAAACTATATTATGAAGCTGCTGCTTTGTCAGCAATAAGTGATTGGATTAATCTAACACAAGTGAGATTATTAAATCTTGAAGGTCATGATCTGTTATTCGGTTGGCATGCATACCTACTGTATGATAAGAAGGTGGATAATGTGTTCAAGGTGCATATTTTAAGACATGCTCTGTTGCGAGTTTCGAAAAAGTATAGACATAAGCTAAATTATAAGATACCTTTATGGGCAATACCGAAACATGCAATAGAAAATATAAGCGTTGGGTTTAAACATGATGTGACTACATATAAGGAAATTTTAAGTTTGGAAAGGAATGTATGGCATTTGAAGCCGTATAATTTTGTACGAGAAGAAAAGATTGTTCAAACTTGGTTTCAGTATGGGCAATTACAGGCCAGGTGGAAAGAAGATCAGAAAATTGGTTTATTACTGATATTACTGTTGTGGACACTAAGTTGATGTTGAATTTAATTACGGCAGCAAGACTTTTAGTAGGGCAATATTGGAAGAAGGAAGAACTGCCGACTATAGAAGAATGGACTTTAAAAGTTTCCAACCTGGCGGAAATGGCAAAGATCTCAGCGTATTTGAAAGACCATTCGCAACAGAGATATATTGTGGAGTGGAAAAAATGGATTGATTACATCCAGAATAAATATGGGACTAAAAAGTTTCATTTAGCATTTGAATAAGTATTGATGTGATATTTATATTGCTTGTAGTCATTTTATAAGAGTTAAAGTGCGATAGATTTAATAGTTTATTGTTGTTTGCATATGGTAGATTATGATTGTTTCTACTTTTATACCTTGTATTTAGCTCTGGGAAGTCGGGGAGGGGGGAGGGGGAGGGAGGTGTTGGGGAGGGTTGGGAAGAGGGGAGGGGGTTGGGAGGGGTTTTGTTTTGTTTTGTTATAAATAAAATGTACTGTAAAACTTTTCAATTAAAAAAAAGAAGAGTTGGGATGCGTGACTTTCTCCCCTACTACTGCCAGTTTCTTGGCAGTTGAGATGGCCACACTTACTCTAAAAAACCCATCGTACAGCCATGACCCCAAACAGCTGTTGGTTCTTTCAGTGAATGAAGGGAGAATGGGCAGTTGGGCCCCAGTTGGTGGCTTTTCAAGGAAACTGACAACCTGGTTGCCTCGGCAACCAGGTAAACAAGGGCCACATTCTAAAGCTGCCCAAGGAGGGCAACTCACCTGGGTCTAGGAGCGTCTGGCTAGCCCAGTGGCTGATTCCTTTGGTGGCCTTTGGTCTCTGTCTTTCATGTGGGAAGTTGTGTGTTCATGAACAACAGAGAAGCACAATCATTGTGGCACAAAGCACAAAGGAATCCTACAATCTCAGGATGGATGGGATTTTTAGTCCAGCTCCCTGCCCAAGGAAGGGCTCCTCCTACCATCTCAGACAAATGATTGTCCAATCTTTCTTTGAAAATCTCCCCAACGCAGCACACACAACTCTGGGAAAGAAAGTGTTCCCCTGCTTAACGGTTCTCAGTGTGAGGAAATTCCTCCTTATTTCCAGGGTTGGATCTCTCTCTGATGGGCTTCCACCCACTGCTCCATGTCCTTCCTTCAGCTCCTATGGAGAATCCACACCCTCTTCCCTGTGGCCTGCCATCATGTCTCCCCTCGTTCTTCTCTTCAAGGGGCCCTGGAAGCCAACTTGCTTCTCTGCTGGGCCTCTTGGGCCATTTGGGCCTTTTTGAGCCTTTGGGCCAGCACAAGCTGGCATGTCTTGCTGACCTGTTAGAAAGTTAGAACAGCTGGGGTAATTCTCTTTTGTTATGCCTAATAGGAAAAATTCTGGACTAAACTCAACTTCTTGTCTTAATATTTCTTTTAGCCATGTCCAAATCATTTGCCAAAATCTTTGTGACTTGCTACAGGACCACCACGTATGAAAATATGTACCTTATTCTTCGGAGCATTTCCAACATTTGGGAGATACTGTCTTATACATTTTGGCTAAACGTGCTGGAGGAAGATGCCATCGGTAGAACATTTTGAATAGGTTTTCTTTGTAAGATGAAGCCAGTGTTATTTTTTTATTTCTGTCCCAGAGCGTTTGCCATGTATCAAGGTCAATGCCATGTCCCAGATTTTTAGCCCAAGTCAACATAGGGTCCTTCACTTGTTCCTCGAACAGTTTATATCCCAGAAGTAGATTATATAATTTCTTTATCTGTTTATTATCTGGGCCCAATAATATTTTGTCCAAGGCCGTTTCCTGGGTGTTTATCCCCCATTCTTTTTTATCCTTCCCGAATCTTGATTGAATCTGTAAATAGGCCCACCAATCTAGTTTTATTCCTTGTAAATCTAATTCATTTCTAGACTTCAATTCCCCCTCATCATTCATGATATCCTTATATGAAATTATGTTGCCCAAGTCGAATAGATTTGGATAAACAATCGCTTCGAGAGTGGATAGCCAGACTGGTACTTTAGTATAATTGTGAGTTCTAATTTTGTTCCAAATGTTAAATAATGCTTGCCTAATCCGATGTTTTTGAAAGTGTGACAATAATCCTTGTTTCTCAGTCCATAAAAAGGCGTGCCAACCAAATTGTAAATGATGACCTTCTAAAGTCAGTAATCTTCTATTTTTCAAAATTATCCATTCTCTAATCCAATTTAACGCCGCGGCATGGTAATATAACTCCCAGTCTGGCAATCCAAAACCCCCATTTTCCTTTGTATCCTGCAAGTATTTCATTTTAATTCTTGGTTTTTTCCCTTGCCAAACAAAATTTAATGACGGTTTGTTCAGATTTTGGAAAATTTTTGAGTCAAGTTGTATTGGAATATTTTGGAACAAGAACAAGATTTTGGGCAGGACATTCATCTTGATAACCGCAATTCTCCCCAATAATGAAAGGTTCAGGTTTCCCCATCTTTCCAAATCACCTTTTATTTGTTTCACTATTTTATCATAGTTATCTTCTTTAAGTGAAGTGCATCTAGCCGTGATATTGATTCCTAAGTATTTTATTTTTTTGACTATTTCTATGTCCATAATTCCAGCCAATTTTTCTTTTTGTTTATTAGTCATATTTTTAACAATCATCTTAGTCTTATGTCTATTTATTCTCAATCCAGCAATTTCACCATATTTAATTAATTCTTCCAGTAATTTTGGTCCCGTGTGGTATGGGTCCTCCATGATAAAGACCAGATCATCCGCAAATGCTTGAAGTTTAAAAGTTTCCTTTTTAATAACTAATCCTTTTATCTGTGGATCATTTCTAATTATTCTCGTTAGGACTTCTAGTGTCAATATGAACAGCAGTGGAGATAAGGGGCAACCTTGCCGTGTTCCCTTTTGTATTTGAAATTTCCTAGATGTTTCCCCATTAATAATTACTTTTGCTTCCTGGTTAGTATAGATTGCCCTAATTATGTTTATAAATTTTTCACCCATAGCCATAAAATTAAGTTGTTGATATAAAAATGACCATTTTACATTATCAAAAGCCTTCTGGGCATCTAGAAATAGTAACGCCATCTGTTGTCCGCTGTGTAGTTCATAATATTCTAACGTATCCTGTATTACTCTAATATTATGTTTAGATTGCCTCTTAGGAAGGAAGCCATTCTGGTCTACATGTATGAACTCATTCAGGAATCTTTTAAGTCATTCAGCTATGATTGTTGTGAATATCTTATAATCCGAATTGAGTAGCGATATAGGTCTATAATTTTGAATTAATGTATAGTCAGTATTATCTTTTGGGATAAGAACTATATTTGCCTCAGACCGAGATTTAGGCGTTCTTGCATCTTCTAGTACCGCATTGAACACCTCCAGTAAGGGTTGTGCTAAAATATTTTGTTGTTCCTTATAACTTTCTATCGGGAGACCGTCAGGCCCCGATGCTTTATTGTTTTTTTGTTCATTAATGGCCATTATCACCTCGGACAACCTAATTTCTTCGTTCAACATATTTCTGATTTCCTCTGTAACCTTAGGTAATTTAGCTTTTTGGAAACAATCCTCCACTTTCTCCACGTTTACCTGACTATCATCTTTGTATAATTGCTCATAAAATTCCTGGGCTATAGGTTTTGATAGTGCACAGGTCTGCAACCCGCGGCTCCGGAGCCGCATGCGGCTCTTTCAGCCATCTCCGGCTCCCAGTCCTCTGCCATGTGCAGTCGGAAAAAAAAAAGTGGGACTAAAAAAGTTCAACCAATCAATTCAAATATGCAAGGTAGGTGCATATCTCGCCTTGGCTCCACTCTTTAGTCAAACCCTGTTCTGCGCATGCGCATGTATGCGCATGTGCACACATTTTTTTGCGGCTCCCAGTTTTTCCTTTTGTGAGGGAACTGGTTCCGAGTGGCTCATTCACTGTTTCAGGTTGCTGACCCCTGTGATAGTGTATTCTCCCTTTGTCATCCCATAGTTTACTAATCCAACTTTTCTCCTTTTGTTTTTTCAATTTATATGCAAGCCATCAGCCTGGTTTGTTTGCATTTTCAAAAAAGTTCTGTTTTATGCCTCTCATCTGTTGTGCTAGTTTCTCTTTATCTAGAATATTAAGTTTATGTTTAATTAAATCCATTGATTGTCTGACATTCTTTTTTGTGGTTCTTGTTGGAGTATTGTTTCTAATCTTTTATATTTCCCTTCTAACCTTTTCCGTTGTTGTTTTTCCCCTTGTTCTTATTTATCATATATGCCATTGCTACCCCTCTCATTATCGCCTTGGCTGTGTCCCAATTATTTTGTACAAGGTGTCTTCAGCTTTATTTTCCTTGAAGAAGAGATCTAATTCTCTCTCCATCTTTGACTTGAAATCATCTTCTTTTAAGATTGATCTTTGTAAGGTCCATCTAGGTATTTTTTTTAACCTTTCCAGCTAAATGTCATGGGGTTATGGTCTGCCCAGGTACCTGTCTCAATATACACCTCTTCAACTTCAGAGTTAATTTCTTTTGTCATCCATACCATATCAATTCTAGACCATGAATTATGTCGATTAGAGTAATATGTATATTGTCTTGCCTTGTGGTTTCTTTCCCTCCAAACATCCTGAATGTTTAAGTCTCTAGCCAAATTAAAAAAGGATCTCGGTAATGTTCTTCTTTTCCTTTTCCTAATCATCTTGCCCATATAGTCCAGATTAATATCTAAAATAGCATTAAAGTCTCCTAGCAAACAAATCTCATCATGATCTATGCTACATATCTTATTATGTAGTATTTTAAAGAACTGTTCTTGATTTTGATTCGGGGCATATATCTCTACCATCATCACCTTCCTATAATTTATTTCAACCTCAACTATCAATATTCTACCCTCTTTGTCATTATAAATTTGTTTGGCTGCCAATTTCTGATTCACATATAGTGCCACCCCTCTCTTTTTCTTTTGTCGGTCTAATGAAACGAATAGATTCCCTAGTTTTGGTTGGGCTAGCAAATGTTTTTGTTGTTCCTTTATATGGACTTCCTGGACTGCAACGATATCTAGTTGTTGGCTAATGAGCTTATTAAAAAAATTCCGCCTTTTCATTGGTGAGTTTAATCCGTTGATATTTAAAGACAAAATTCTACACTCTTCTCCCTTTATTTTACTTATTTCTAGTTTTTGTAGATCTCGTAGTCCGGGGCACTCTCGCATCTTTATCTCTAGCTCCATGTGACTCTGTTGACTCTCCAGGTTTATTCCTTCTATCCTCTACTCCTAAAGCTTTCCCTTCCATAGCTATCCGTCTTGTGTCTCTTTCTCTTACCTCCCTTCCGTCTTGATCTTCTACTTCTACTTCATCCTGGTTGTTAAAGTGGAGTTTATAAAAATCTTCTGCCTTCTCTATCCAATCCAATCTGTACCTTCTATCCTGCCATGTAACAAAAATACCTTCTGGAGTTAGCCATCTAAAGTTCACATTGTCACTAATCAATTTCGATGTTAAAAATTGATAGCTGCGTCTCAAATCCCTCATCCTTCTAGGTATCTGTTTAAGAATAGTTATTTGTTGTCCTCGAAATTCTAATGGCTCCTCTCTTGATCTATGTAGAAGTTCATCCTGGATCGATTTTTTAACCAGTCTTACATGTACTTCTTTAGGGAGGTTGTGTCTCCTTGCATAATTAGTTTGAACCCTGTATGTTTCGTCAATTACCCCAAAGACGAGTTGTATCTGATGATTCATATTATTACAGCAGCAAGAATGTCATTTGCCCAGAATTGGAAAAGGAGTGAAATTCCAGTAGAAAACGAGGTAATAAGGAAAATTTGGGAATGCGCAGAAATGGATAAATTAACTTTGGAAATTAAAAATAAAGACCAATCAGGTTACCACAAAATTTGGAATAAATTTTATTTTTGGCAGGAACAAAAGGAAGGTCTCTATTAGAATTTATAGATTGGCTGATTGTTCTAAGTATTGTATTATATATAATCGATATGTATCTTAAGTGTATTTTATGTGTACATATACATATATGAATATTGTAGACAAGAAGGTATGTCAGTCCGTTTGTACCGTGTCCAATGTTTTAAATAATAAATTTAATAAAGTTTTTTAAAAAAAGAAAGTTAGAACAGCTGGTTTTCCCCAGAGTTTGCAGGGGTCTACTGATGTTTCTAAACGTTTTTTGCAATGGTGCTCTTTCCACATAAAGAGCAGGAATTAGTAGGGTTAGGTAACATTACATTGTTTGCAGAACTATCTGCAATTTAAAAAATAATCCCATACTAGGTGGAGTGAGGATTCAAAGCAATTTAATGGATATAAAATTGGGTGGTACATTGTTGTGGAATTAAGTAGGATGGAGTATTGTGGAAGAGGAGTTGGCTGACTGGAATAGCATGTCCCAGTGTGAGATAAGTTTATCTGAGTTGCAAATCTGAGATGTTGCATTGATGGCATTATGAAAATAATGACAGAAGGATAGGTTTCAGCCTGCATCATATGAAATAGGAGTGAGTCAGATATGTAAATGGCTACATAGTACTTAGAAGTGGCCATAGGGCTGAACAACCCTTCAGGCAGAAATATTTTTTAATAAAGAATGGTCATCTTCTCAGGATGATAATGCCATTGCATGAGAACACTTTTATGCAATTTAAATGCAAGAACAATGGTGAACTATAACTGTCCCTATTTCCACCTCAAACCTGAGGTAAGCAGGGATGTATTCTGCCACTCCTTGCTTGATTTCTATATGTCTATGGAGATTCTCAGTCATCCAGGTCATGGTTGTCCCAAAGGTGCTTTTTTGAAAGGCAGCTGGAGTTTCTTCTTTTCTTGAAGAGGTTTTACTTCTCACTGAAGAAGCTTGGATGAGAAGCTTCAGAACGGAAGAAGCTTCTTGGATGAGCAGCAAAACCTCTTCAGGAAAAAAAAACCCACCTCCAGTTGCCTTTTGAAAAAAGCACCTCTGGGACTTTAATTTCCATAGCATCCCCAGTCCTCATCTACTAACCTATTTCTGTTTTGCTCTGTGCAGACAATGCAACTGTTCGACTTATATCTCCTCTCGGCCTTCACAGTTGCCAAGATACACTAGCATCCTTTCGCTTTGGAGAGAATGTAGAAATTAATTATTAATAATTAAAGCAAAGGTCCTATATATATATATTAACCTTTTTTTGGCCTTTCTTATATTTGGAAAGAGTCACTTGTTGAGATGGGTGCCATATAAATTGATAGACTGAATGAATGAATAGATTTTATGTTAAATCCATAGAGCAATTCAAGGACTTTGAGTATCTTAGTAATTTACTTTCAGCCATCCAACTCTGGAGTCACCACATAAGTAAGCTTTTGTTCAGAGCACAAAAAAGACTCAGTAGTATCAGAGCCGTAAAGGGCTTGAGGTGCCTACAGTAATCAAATTATTTAAAGCAAAAGTGTTCAGTTTGCTACTGCAAGTTCTGCAACTCTGTATTTAACTAGGATGCATCTACCTTGGGAGCAATTCAACTTTTAAAGATTCTGCTTTGTGTCCCTTGATCAATTACATATATACTCCTTTAGCTGGATCTTAATTGCATCTTTTCTGAGTTTGTGGACTTAAATTCTGATTAATTTTTTTTAAAAAATAGGGACTAGCCTACCCATTTAGATGTTTAATACCTTTCTTTAAAAAAATAGATTTGAATTTGACTTATTGTAGGAGCCTCCTCACCCAACCCCAGCTACTGTATATGTTCTATATGGGATGTAGATAAAAGTCATGACATAACTTAAGTGGAAAGTTTGGGGCTTAGATGTCCAAAATTATAGATAAGAAATTTCACCCCTCCATTATCTCAAGCTTACGTGTCTTCTTTTTTTCATTCCTATTCTTACCATATTTTCTTGCCCTACATAAAAAGGTTTTTTTGTTGCTGTGATTTATTTCATGGCCTGGCTCATAACGGTTACTGCGGGTACATATCGTACCATATCTTATCTTCCCCTGATCACTTTTGCGTGTGCTCAAAAGACAAGGTTGAGTCCACCCCACATTAGCTACCAAGTGACTTTTGTATTAAACTGGTGTTTTGACGTCATTGAAGCCCTTATAGGTAACTTTCCCCATTTACCAATCTGAGATTACAGATTAGCCATTGCAAGATCAGCAGACTGAAATACCATCAAAAATCAGTGTGTTTGCTCTGTAACTAGCTAAGCTCAAGTTATTTATTTATTATTCAACTTCTACAGGTGCTCATCTCAGTCAACAACCCCATGCAGCTTACACTTCAAAAAATATATTAACAATTAAAACACTAAAAACATTTTGAAACAATAACAAAACAATAAAAACATCCAAAATAAATATATCTTGGAGCCAAGATACTTGGCGAGTTAGCAAAACGGCCAGGAAATTGGGCCCTTAACAAATTCAGCACCCCAGGCTTGGGAACATAGTTAGTTTTGGGGGGCCTTATGAAAAGCTAACAGGGTTGGGGCCATTCTAATGTTCAGAGGATGTTCCACAAAGCAGAGGCCTATTCACTCATTTTTACATTTGTTGACTGTTCTATTAATCTCTGTATAGAAGTTTACCACTTGTTACAGTATTCTTTAGTCGAGTTAGATTTAGTCCAACATACTGACCTTTTCTGGGAAACAAATGCCTCTGTTTGCTTCCTTCGATTATTATTATAGTTCCACAGAATTGGACACTTTTGGTCTATGGCCATTTGGCAAATAACTAAACAAAGGAGTGTAAATATGGCCATTCTAGGAAAAGGCAGAGGGATATTTCAGATGCAGGATGTTGTCTTATGCCGCCTAAAATAGGCTGCTGACCTGTGGGGCAGGAACGATGGTTTCCTTGGCTGTTGTAGCATTTCATTTCCATTCTTAATCTCTAGCTTTCAGATGCTTTAGTCCTAGTGGATTTTATTACATCACAGAGGTAGGGAGAAGCGTATGTGGTTATGCAGACCTGCTTTTTGCTTCAAAGAAAAAGGTTTAATTCTCCTGAAATTGAGCTTCAGGGGAAGACTCTGTGTGCATCAGATATGTGAGGAGTATACTTCCCCAAGTTGACAACATAATTGATAGGTATTCTGATCTCCACCTATGTTTATGGAGGATGAAGACTTTCAACTCAATGCTGGCTCACCAAGTTCTTAGTTCTCTTAAATGAACGTGAACTGTTCTTTAGTCAGCACAAATGTGATTTGCACTCCCGACTTCAGGAACCATGTACGCTGCAGCGGTCAGTTTGGAAGGTAGAGCAGCTCCTTCCATAATAAATTATTTTGATAAAAGTTTTAGAGAGGAAGAATTAAATGAAGTTTGGTGATGATTAGGAAGGATGTGGAGACTCATGACTCTAGTCTGAGAAAGAAATAAACCTTTTTTTTCTCTGATGCCCTCTGATGGAATTTTTAATATAGGAATATTTGTGCTTTTGTAGAAGGTTAGTTTGCAAATGCTGCTTTGGGAAATGCATGCACCATCGTGTTAAAACTGCATGAAGGTTTCCATATCTGGATTGACAAAATCCAAATAGACACTAGACTAGAGGATAGAAGTTAGTGACTGATCCCACAAACTCCTCGCAGCTGAGGGTTTCCAGATATCTGAACAAACAAAGGAGGATATGGACAATTAGAAAGAAGGATAGAGGAGGGGGGTGGAAGAGGAATATACTGTTTACCTTAACTGCCACCAACAACCAGTGTTGGATCACTGAAAATAGTTTCAATTCCAATTTGATGCCAAGTGATGGCACTTTTGTTAGACCCTATGAAGAGATCCGCTGGATCTAAATTTATATTCTGGAGTAAGATCTGTATTAAGACTGGGAAGTAACCAGATAGTCAGGAGAAAGATGTCCTCTCATAAAAGGGCTCAAGCAGCTGACATTTCCAATACATTGCTATGATTCAGGCTAACAGCCCAACCCACCATAAATTTGTCAGGTCTCCTTTTCAAGTTATTGCATGCAAAACCATGCAATGTACTTAGAGGTAGGACATGCCACGAGTATAAATCTCCTTTTATTCACAGAAGGGGGTAGAATGCACGATCCAATTCATTAATACCTTCCCTCCATTTTTTGATCCCATTATTCTCAAACATTATCCAGTGGAGGTTGAAGACAGCTGTAGTTAAA
This sequence comes from Vipera ursinii, assembly GCF_947247035.1. Lineage (NCBI taxonomy): Eukaryota > Metazoa > Chordata > Lepidosauria > Squamata > Viperidae > Vipera > Vipera ursinii. Next base: position 207,407,322 of record NC_139513.1, read on the forward strand.
AAACACAAACCCTCCAAAACTGGAGACTGCCACAGGCTTACGATGAGTGGTGGGATTCAAATATGTCAGGGGTGTCAAACTGCCAGCCTGCGGGCTGGACACATCATCCGGAAGCTGCGCCTACCCCATTGCCGGCAATAGAAAAACTATCCCGATTCGTTGCACGACGTCACATGACATCGCGAGTTTGACATGTCTGAAACGTGTGAACAACCGGTTCTCTGTGTGGATGCCACTTCCGGAAGTCCATTCTGGGCCTGAGCAACAAAAAAATTATCTACCGGTTCTGCCGAACTGGTACGAACTGGCTGAATCCCACCACTGCTTACGATGTGATTCAGACAATCCAACCATGCTTACGTTTTTATCATTAAATGAAAAAAGCTATTAAACCTGGTGAAACTGAGAAAAAGTGTGCAGCTTCTGGAATTGTCTGTTTTCCTTGTCTGCGATTCCAAATACAGTCAGTAGATGGAGCTCAGGAATATCCAAGGTGGCTTCAGGACAATTGGATTCCCTCTATTTTTTTCATTTACATTTATGGCGTTTTCATAGTAATCTAATCACAATGTTGTGCTTGGCTGCGAGCCAATCTGTCACGTTAATGAAAGTTAAGTCAGGATGCCTTTATGCGTGCTCGGGTTCTTTAAATATGGTAAAGTAAAATGGCAAACAACTAATGAAAGGAAAAATAAAAGAGAGTCAGTTTGGTTTAGTAATTAAGGTATAGGCCATCTTATTCAGAAAAAAGAAAACATAAACAGAATAACAAGAGTTGGAAGGGACCTTGGAGGTCTTCTAGTCCAACCCTTTGCTCAAGCAGGAAACTCTACTGGCTGTCCAATCTCTTCTTTAAAAACACCAGTGACGGAGCACCCACAACTTTTGGAGGCAAGCTGATCCACTGGTTAATTGTTCCCACTGTCAGGAAATTTCTCCCTAATTCTAGATTGGTTTTCTCCTTGATTAGTTTCCATCCATTGCTTCTTGTCTTCAGGTGCTTTGGAGAATAAGTTGACACCCTTTTCTTTGTGGCAGCCCCTCCAATATTGGAACACTGCTATCATGTCACCCCTAGGCCTTCTTTTCACTAGACCACAGGTCGGCAACCTGCGGCTCCGGAGCCGCATGCGGCTCTTTGAGCCGTCTCTTGCGGCTCCCAGCCGCCCGGTGCGCGCGCACCTCTTCCAACGGGCAGTGGTGCGCGCGCACCTCTCCAAATGGAGAGTGGCACCGCCCGTTTGGAGAGGTGCACGCGCACCTCCCCGAATGGGCGGAGGTGCGCGCGCACCTCCCCAAACCTTTGGAGAGGTGCGCGCGTACCTCCGCGCGAATGGGCAGCGGTGCCGCTCTTTCAGGAAGCTGCCGCGGCCCGTCTTGTGAAGCTGCCGAAAGCGGCAGCTTAGCAGACGGGCCGCGGCAGCTTCCGCAAAGAGCGGCGCCCCTGCCCATTCCGAGAGGTGCGCGCGCACCTCTCCGAACGACCGGAGTTGCACGCGCACCTCCCCAAACCTTTGGGGAGGTGCGCGCGTACCTCCGCGCGAATGGGCAGCGGTGCCGCTCTTTCAGGAAGCTGCCGCGGCCCGTCTTGTGAAGCTGCCGAAAGCGGCAGCTTAGCAGACGGGCCGCGGCAGCTTCCGCAAAGAGCGGCGCCCCTGCCCATTCCGAGAGGTGCGCGCGCACCTCTCCGAACGACCGGAGTTGCGCGCGCACCTCCCCAAACCTTTGGGGAGGTGCGCGCGTACCTCCGCGCGAACGGGCAGCGGTGCCGCTCTTTCAGGAAGCTGCCGCTTTCGGCAGCTTCCTCAAAGAGCGGCGCCGCTGCCCCTTCGCACGGAGGTACGCGCGCACCTCCGGTCGTTCGGAGAGGCGCGCGCGCACCTCTCGGAATGGGCAGGGGCGCCGCTCTTTGAGGAAGCTGCCATGGGCCCGTCTGCAAAGCTGCCGAAAGCGGCAGCTTTGCAGACGGGCCGTCGGGCAACCGGGAACCGGTTCCATCTCATTTTTAAAAAAATGGCAGCCGCGTGCGTCCGCGCATGCGCAAAAAACCTTTTTGCGCATGCGCGTGCATGGACACACGCACGCGGCTCCCTCTTTTTTTAATTTGTGATGGAACCGGTTCCCAGTGGCTCTTTTTCTTTTTTAGGTTGCCGACCCCTGCACTAGACTAAAGGTAAAAGTAAAGATTTCCCTTTTCCAGCTGGGTCTGACTCTAGGGGGCAGTGCTCATCTCTGTTTCCTAGTTGAGGGAGCCAGCATTGTCCACAGACATCGCCAACATGACCATCTTCCGAGGCACATGGAATGCTTTTACTTTCCCACCGAAGGGCTTCTTGTTTATCTATTACATATGCATACATTTGATGCCTTGGGTTATTTGTAAAATAACGAAGACAGGATACCAATAAATAATAGTTATGGGATAAAGGGCAGAAGCTAAAGATGGAAATTATTTTCTGTGCTAATATTGAATGGTTTTGTTGGGTATCACATGCTCTCACCACAACCCAGGTGTCTGAGGTCCTTCTTCTGTTGCCATGAAATCCTTTCAACAGAGTTGCCTGGATCTGCCTCCAGACACCACATTTGCTCTCGCACATACCCACCCATACCCGTTACTATCAACTCAGAGACATTGTGTACACATAAACAAAGAGTATGCTAGCTTTTGTCAGGTCAAAAGTGGTGATTGGCTTTTGAATGGCATGCCAGTATTCAAACTCATAAAGGGAGGACAATCCAAAACAAATATGAATGGATTTTATGTATGTGCTTAAATTAAAATGAGCTGAATCCAGGTTCCATGATTAATTTTGTGCTATTTGTTTTCATTTTTTGTCACATTTACCACCTAAGCTTGATAAATATCAGGGATAGCCTGGGGTCCTGACTGTACCCTCTTCACAGAGAGTCTTCCCCATTTATTCCCCATTTATATACTGGGGAAAAGCTACCTTCTCTTTCAGCCCTTTTTGTGCCTGTAATAAATCTCGACAGATCCCCATAAAGCAGGGCTCTCCAAATTTGGCAACCTTATGACTTGTGGACTTCAACTCCCAGAATTCCTCAGCCAGCCAGACTGCCTGAGGAATTTTGGGAGTTGAAGTCCACAAGTCATAAGGCCACCAAATTTGGAGAGCCCTGCTATAAAGCATATTGGTAATGAACGTGAATGGGAAGCAGAACACTGTTTATAATCTTATCCTGGAAAGCATCCTAACTTTCCATGTATGAAAGGATCAATTTATTTCACAGGAACCGGATGGCCATTTCCAGTTTTCATCACAACCTCATCCAAAGGAAGAAACCTTAATTGGCCTTCTGCTTTTGATCTGGAATATAACTATACTCTTACATTCCACACTAAATATTGTATGGAATTTTCTTGTGCTTTCTTACTTTAGTGCTGCTTTAAAACCATGCCAATATTATTGGTGCTCTTCATTGCTTGGAGTTGTTTCTAGATCTGATGGAATCGGGACAATTTGTGTCTTTTATCAACTTCAGAGGGCATGTATCCTCAGCTATACATAAACACTGAATTATCTGTTATACAGATCTATCTTTAAGATAACTTGGAAATCTCAGAATGTAGTCACTAGGCATCTTGTTGGGGCTAAAGTGTAGAAAGGGGCATTGGGCCATCATATAAGCCTTATGCAGCTCACCAGGTCCTCTCCATTTTGTGGTTTTCAGAGCACAAAATCTTCTGCTCCAGCAAGAATGCTGGAAACTAATGGCATAATATTTTGCTTTTTTCAAATGGGAAACAGATGGGGAATGTAATGTAAGTTCTAAAATAAGCATGTCTCTGTAAGAAGAACAAAAGAAAAAAGAAATGTTTCTTGAAGCCCGCTTTGTACATATCTACAGTATAATGTGGTCCAGCACTCCATACAAACTTCAGTCATCTCAAATGTCAGATGCACCATTGGACTAGAGTAGGGGTGTCAAACTTGCCATGTCACATGATGTGTCGCAACGTATCACGACTTTTCCCCCTAACCCTCAGGTGATTTGCAATTCATATGCCCTCACTGAGGAGGTAGCAGAAAAGAGAACTCCAAACCCAAGCCCCGAATATCTTGCATTGGTGGACTCAGACTGGGAGTCCTTGGGCTCACTATGTGCAGTTTAGAGAAAAATTTAATAGCCTGGCTTGCATACTGGCTAACCTCAACTGGACATTACAAACCTGGATGCACTGAACTACAGTAAGAGCTAAGGCAGGAAATAACCGTTGAAAATGGGCAGACAGTGGTTATGCACTGATGAAGACCATGGCAGTGAAGAATTTTGTGAGGCATGTGTTTCAAGACCTTACTGGAAGCTCAAAGTGACATCCAACATTTTAAAATGATTGGCACAGAATATTGGACACTATAAATTTCTTTTCCATCTAACAGAACTTTTGCCCTGATTTTTAGACCTTTATGGGTTGGAAGCCCCCCTTTTGGGAGCCACTGTAGGGATCTTTTTCTGCTGCCTCCCCTCTTAGTGTCTTCCCCTCTTCTTTTTTTTTGGCTTAACAGTTTAAAGCTTGTTTACCAAGTCTCCCTGACCAGATCAATTTTAATCTTGTGCCAGTAAGTGTGTCATTCACACACTTATGGCACAAAGGGGGGATTTGTGGGAAGTCAGCCCCCCAGAGAAGGAAATATTAAAAGAGCAGAAAAATAAATTTTCTCAAAGGATCTTAAAGAGGAAGAAAAGCATGCCCATTTTTTTTTCTTAATAGCCCCAAGTCTCCCTTCCCCAAGCAGAAACCAGCTCTGTAGAAATGCAGATGTAAATAATCCAAGAAAATTGGAGGCCCCCAGCTAGAAGCTTAGAAAGACAAAGACATCTAAAATCTACATACCCCACCCAAACCCATAAGACAGGACATAATAGGATTAACCCACAGATGCCAAAGGGCACAATCAGACTCAGGTCAAAGTTCATGCCACAGGAAGAACTCCAAACAAAAGGTTCCAAAGGGTATAAAAACCCACTCCCTACATATGCTCACTCTCTTTTCTTCCAGAGCCATCTTCCTGTCTGGCTCTCCTCTTCAATAAACTGCAACCTTCTTTCTAAAGCAGTCACCATGTTCTTTATTCCCAACGTGGACTGAGCCATGATGAAGACTTTTCCTTCAACACTTACTTCTCAGTTACTTGTCAGTAGGGATGAAAAATAATGTCCTTTCTAGTCAATATAAGTTATCATGTACCACCTGAAAAGCTGGTCATTTTAATGAGGAAAAATATTTGACTAAGGTAATCTTGTTACATAATTCTGGAAATCTGGAAGCTTGCAGACTGAAGTGTTGTCTTTGACTAGCTTGGGAAAAGGGGATATTTGCCAATGAAAGAATGTTGGAGTAAACCCAACATAGTAGGAACATCAGAAAGATGCTTGTTTTCCCTTTTCTTTGTTCAGAAAACCAGGAAACACTGAAGGAAATTTCACCAATATTTTGTTCCCCAAAATTGTCAAATGTTCCAGAATGGTGATTATTTTAACTATAAATGGGAAGAAATGTGGATGAAAAATTGAAATGGAGGGCTTTTGAAAATACCAGTTGTTAGTGATTATTCCTAATACCCTTGGCTGCTTTAGCACATCGAGGCTGATACATCATCGAGAAAGTAATCATAAATATTCTCCTGCCGTTTAAAGCCACTGGGGAAATATTGATCTTATGAAGAATGGAATGCCAGTTTCTTTGCCAGATGTGTTGACCTCGCCTTGCAGTCTTCCTATAGGCCCAGTCAGGGCGTTCATGTGATTGAGATCCCATATCGGAAATGGAAACTTGCAACCAACAGCAATTTCAGTTTGTCTCTATGACGTTCTGTTCATAGTTCCAGAAAATGCTCTTTTACAGCTGTTGAGCATCCCTTCAAAACTTGAAATGGGAGGTCTTCACTGGAGGAGATTTTTAATTTGTTCTTGTAGCACAACAGAGTTTGGAACAAACAACAACAACAACCGAAACATATGAAAGCCAAGGCAGAAACATGGGAGGCTCACTATCTATTCTTCTTTATTTCATTTTTTTGACAAAAGTAAATTCTCACAGCAGAACAACTTGACTTCAGCCGAGGTGCTCTATCTGCCTATTCTACCTGAATTGTTTCCCTGTGATCATGGCAGGTCTAGATCATGGCCTGGGATGAAGTATAACATCTCCAATGTTTCCATGTATGTACCTTGGCCAAAGATAGTTTAAAAATAATTTAAGTAAAGAAGGAGAAGAAGCAGGAGTCTTCAATTTTTCCATCTTTTAGTTTTTATCTCTCTTTCTTGCCATAACATTCTTTTCTTTTTGTACCAAGGAAAAGACTAGTGGGAAGGTTAGCGATAATTCATCAGAGATCTAGTACTGGCAAAGTAGTTTGGAGCTTAATATGAGGGCAATTTGCAATCCAGCTAAAGACTGCAGTGGGATTTATACCTTAACATACCTTAACTACTGCTAAGCTTGTAAGCCGCCCTGAGTCTTCGGAGAAGGGCGGGATATAAATGGAATTAAAATAAATAAATAAATAAATAAACATTTGAGCCTATTTTCATATTTTTTTTCTTTTCTGTCCCCTTGTTTTCTTTGATTTACATAGGCACAGAACTACCATAGCAGTTATTTAAATAGGAGAATTTCCAAGAGGCTTATAAAACACAAAAGAAGTATCTTAACCACGATTGCCAACTGTACCTGCTGGAATCTTTTAAAGTATTTTTTTCCCCTGCAGTATAATCATTAACCTGTTTGACTTCATGACACTCCCTTTAATTACTGGGACTTTGGTGGGTTCTTCGTGTTATTTGAGTACTAGTTTCATGGAATGCACATGATAAGACTGGCAGAAACAATTCTGCATTTTAAGACTGAAGGAAGAGCATTTAAAGATTTTAAAATGATAATCACACCTAGGTGAAATGGATCTGTGAATCGAATCCTCTGTCACTCCTTTGCTTTCCAAGCAAAGAGTTCATTTATGTAATTCTGAAATCCTTGGAGAATTGTTGAGATGAGCAAGGCATGCAATGTTGTTTAAGAGGCACCTGGAAAATATTTCTTTGAGAAGGAAATGAATGCTTGCTCAGTTTAATGCATCAGGAGTTGCCAGCTTGGATAAAATCCATCAAATGAATTATAGTTTCAATCCAGAGACGCCTTAGTCAAGATGGTTGTTTGTTCTAAGTAAATTATGGAAGTAGGGGTTTTTTTTTCCTAATGGAAAGGTGACTCACGGAGAACAATGTCTACAAAATACTTAAAGTCTCCACTTACTGTGAATTTATTGTGATTTCTGGTGAGTCTAAAGATGCATAAGTCTGTTGCCTAACAAAAGCCCTGTACAAAGACATTTCACCTGATTTACTTTTTATATCTACAGTAACATTTATGAACATATGGAGAGACCTTTCGACTCAGCAAAATACATTGATCAAGAAAGACACTGGGCAAAGGAAAAAAACTAAAGTGGAAATCAAGAAAATAGATGATGGGACTTATCCACAAATCCACTACAATAGGAGAACAGTGCTTCAGATGTATTTATTTATGAAAAGTATATTGTGTATTGTTTCAAAATTCAGAGCAGTGTATATAGTGCTCCCTCCCATTTAATTCTTCAAGATTATTTCTGCTGGTTGCAGACTCCCATTAGAGCTTGTATCACCCATTTTCCACGATTATCCATAACACCATCCTCCCCAATTAGCACCAGAGGGCCAGATATGACTTTAAATTCTTATTTCTCTATCTGAAATGTATAATGAAAAACATGCATTGCTCCTGCTTGTGGTTTCACATACAGTAGATTCCACATGCTACCTCTAAAGTTATTAGCAGCTTTTAGCCAGGGAAATGATGAAATGCCTGGATACTAAGACACTCCTAACAATGCTCAACACAGCTCTTCTTGAAACAAAGAATGTCAGAAGATTTGCGATGCATGCTTGCGTTTTTACACATCCTGAAGTCTCGTCCTAAAATATTGCTTATTATAATTCGGAGCCAACGTAGTTCTACAGTATTGTGCTAATCCTTGATTTCGAACCTTTTGTTTAGCAACCATTCAAAGCTGCAATAGGACTGAAGAAAGTGACTTATGACCAGTCCTTGCACTTACGACCTTTGTAGGATCTGCATGGTCACATGATGAAAGTTTGGGTGCTTGGCAACTGGCATTATTTATGATGGTTGCAGTGTTTCTGGGTGTCATTTGTCACCTTCCCAGCTAGCTTCTGACAAGCAACTGGGAAAGCCAATTGCATGGTTCATGTAACAATTACAATGATTCACTTAACATCTGTGGCAAAAAGGTCATAAAATAGGGCATAAGTCAACTATCTTACCTTACTCAGTTACCTTGCTTCCTTTGCTTTTTTTTTACAACTCACTGCCTTGCTTTGCAACAGAAATTCTGATTCCAGTTGTGGTCATAAGGACTACCTGAATCCCTAGAGATCTGTAAGTAAGGCCATATCTGGAATGCTGCATCCAGGTGTGGCCCCGCATTAAAAAAATGATGTTGAGACTTTGGAAAAAGTGCAGAGAAGAGCAACTAGGATGATTAAGGGCCTGGAGAGTAAAACGTACGAAGAACAGTTACAGGAACTGGGCACGGCTAGAGAGCAGAAGGACTAGGGGTGACATGATAGCAGTGTTCCAATATTTGAGGGGCTGCCACAAAGAAGAGTGGGGTGTCAACCTATTTTCCAAAGCACCAGTAGGCATGACAAGAAACAATAGATGGAAACTAATTAAAGAGAGAACCAACCTGGAATTAAGGAGAAACTTCCTAACAATGAGGACAATTAACCAGTGGAACAGCTTTCCTTCAGAAATTGTGGGTGCTTCATCACTGGAGGCTTTTAAGAAAAGACTGGAGAGCCATGTATCTGAAATGGTATATGGTCTGCCTCTTGAATAGGGGGTTGGACTAGAAGACCTCCAAGGTCCCTTTCAGTTCTATTCTGATTAAGATATGATACAATTTTTACCCTCAACTCCTTAATCAACAGAGGAAACTTAATGCATTCTCTATATGCTCATAAAAGTTTCCTCATCCTATTATATGCCGCACTTGGACAAATGCCGACTTCAGGCTTCATTAGCGATTTTCAGCTAGGACCATGACTAATTTCTCCTCATGTACTTGTGTCACAACATTTTTCTCTCTGCATAGTTAAAAATATACTGCAGCTACTCAACTTACTTGATATTTATATCCACACCTGTAACTGCATCAGCAAATTAATTGCATACGGATAAGCATTAGAACTGCTGTACAGATTATGATAGCTTCTATTTGTTTCTGCTGTATACACATCAGAATGCACCCTGGGTATTGGCAATTAGCAGAAAGATTCAGGTCTCCAAACAAAAGCTCTCACAGCAGTGTACATATTAGGGAAAAATCACTATTTATTTCTAATATAGATTTCTAAGGCCACCCAACAGATAACAATTTGGGGCAATGTACCAAAAGACTAAATCTCTGGTCCCGGTGACCGATCCAGATTGGATCTTGCAGTGGGCAAATGAAAATCCCAACCATACGACATCAAACCAACAAAATAAACAAGATTGCAGGGAGAACAGACATATATTGTAAACAAACCCAACAGCTCAGGTGAACACATCTTGACTCTTTCTTGGGGACAAAGCTAGGTGTTCAAGGTTTGTTTAAAAGGGGTAAGGTCAAGAGTCTTTTAAAAAAATTGAGGGTGGGGAGCAGGGAGAGAGAAAGAAAGACTCTTCTAGAGAAGAGGCATCATAACAAGGAAAGCATGTTTTCTAGGCCACATCAAGAATGCAGCTTTAGAGTTGGTCAACAGTATTAAGTATCTGGGGGTGCAGATAACTAACAATCTGAATTGGTCTCTCCACACGTCATCCTTACTGAAGCGTGTAAACCAGCGTCTGCATTTCCTGCGTCGGATGAGGAGAGGACATCTTTCTCCTGTCCTGGCCACTTTTTACAGAGGCACGATTGAGAGCATTTTAACAAACTGCATCACTGTCCGGTTTGGGGGCAGCCGTGCCTCAGATAGAAAGTCCACACAGACTAGTAAGGACAGCCGAGAAGATCATAGGAAGCTCACTTCCTGGTATTCAGGATGCTGCTTATAAGCGCCATGTCCTTAGAGCTCAAAGCATTATTAGAGACCCCAAACATTCACTTTGTGATCTGTTTCTGTTGTTCCCTTCTGGGAGGAGGTTTCAAAGTATTTCTAGCAGGACTACACGATTCTGTAATAGCTTTGTTCCCTATGCCGTCTGTCTGGGAAACTCGCAAGATTCGTTTTTCTCACCATGCACATGTATGCAGAACCCGAACTAGACTGTTGTTTCTCGGTGTCATATACTATATGTGGGTATATGCATAATTATGTATGTATATATGTATCATAATGTATGTATGTATGTATTTATTTATTTATGTCATATTTATGTAGTGTATATCAGAGGTGGTGACCCTTTGAGAGCTGTATGCAACAAAAATTCATTTTAATATATGCCGATTAGTGTACATTGAGAGTGACAATAAAGTTATTATTATTATTCTTAAATCAGTTGGCATTGTTTAATAGGTGGCACATCTCTTGGATCTTACAGGATTAGAAACAATGGAAGAAAGAAAGTTCCTGAGATAATCAATCTCTGTGCCATGGAAGACCTTGTGGGTGACAACCACCACTTGAATTGCTCCCAGAAGTTGCTTAATAAGTAGTGCATAGCTTCCAAAGAGCAGCCCCATGAAGGCTGCATTGCAGTAGTCCATGTGGGAGGTGATATAGCATGAACAACATTGAGAAGAGAATCTCATTCCCGGAAAAGGTGCAACTGGGGTCACCAAATAACTTGCTGTGAATCCAGCAAGACTCACATTGCACACCAGTTTTGTCTGAGGAAATGCAATCTCATTCAGAACTAAAAATGGAAAATCCCCCTCACTAGAAGAATCATAAATCCACAAATCTACTCAATATTGCAGGGATTGAGTTTAAGCCTGTTCCAATCTAGACGTCTCTTCCATTGTTTCGATTCTTGGTGCTCCTTGGAAAACCTGGGATTGATTAATAGGGAGGACAACTCCTCCAAGTAGACACTAGGACTTCAGTTAACCTTCCTTCCTTCCTTCCTTCCTTCCTTCCTTCCTTCCTTCCTTCCTTCCTTCCTTCCTTCTCTTGCTGTGAACTAGTACAAAAAATAAGAAAGGACAAGTTCCAAGATGGAAAAATTATAAATTCCAAGAACCTTAAACTGACAGATCCCTTGGTCTCAATCCCAGAGGTAGGCTGGAAAGATCTCACATTGTTGAAATAATGGGGTGGATTGGAAAGAAACAACATCCACCATGTTAAAAATAAATTGAATTTGCATCGCAGAAAGTACACTTCCAGAAAATGGTTTTTGCAAGCTTCCATCATGGTTGAGCTTAAACCAGAGAAAAGCAGCTGTGACATATGCCTAATGGGCTAGTCCCCTAGGATGTTAACGTCTCCTTCTTTGATTTGTTCCACAACTGCCTTTACTGAAGATTTCTTTAAGTTGTGATACAAATGTGTCCATTCCAAGTGTGCACTGAATGTTGTGTTTCAGCGGCAGCCTGTGGTTCTGGCAGCTGAGTCGGATGATTCTGAAGAGGAGGAGGAGGAGGAGGAGGAGGAGGAGGAGGGGTTTGGAAAGCCTTTGGTGTCAGAGGAAGGTTCTGATGCACTGCAGAACTCTCAGCCTGGCCCCTCCCATCTTTTTTGTCCTCAGACTCAGCTGTGTGAGCATGAGGGATTGGAAGAAGATGATCCACAGCTGGCTCTGTTCAGGGACGCTAGGAGCAGGAGGCAATCTAGCAGAACAGAACAGAGGAAAGCAATGAGGCAACTCGGGAGAAGGCAATGAGAAGCCACGCCTTGGAACTGCTGATAAAAGGGGAAGGTGTGGGAGGTGCTGGTTGCTGAAGGCAAGATCTTCTGCTAGAGTCCTGGTCTGTTATTCTTGTTTAACTCTTGTTTATTCTTTTGGTTTAAATCTCGTTTGAACTTTTTGTTTAACTTTTGTTTGAACTCTTTGTAAATAAATTTGGTTGGGTTTTTTCTAGCCTGTTGATTATAAAAAGGGGTTGTCTCTGACATTCAAACAGGGCCGATCATAGGCTGGAACAGAACAGTTTGCCTTCTACTCCTAGCGTCCCTGAACAAAGCCAGCTGTGGATCGTCTTCTTCCAATCCCTCATGCTCACACAGCTGAGTCTGAGGAGGAACAAGATGGGAGGGGCCAGGCTGAGAGTTCTGCATTGCATCAGAACCTTCCACTGACACCAAAGGCTCTCCAAACCCCTCCTCCTCCTCCTCTTCAGAATCATCCGATTCAGCTGCCGGAACCACAGGCTGACGCTGAATCACAACACTGAATGCCAGGAAAAAGAGCAGTTTTTTGCCTGGAAAAGGAAGGATTGGTAAAACTTAACAATAGCACAAGTATCCACTATGACTACATGTATGCCATATGGTAGAAACTTGTCTGAGCCACAATATGGTTGTTGGGTATGTTAGAACTACACTTTTCCTTTTTGTGTCACTTCCCTTTCTCTCCTCACCTACAGCATACAGCGCCCCCCCTACATGCACACTCGTGTTCCAAGTCAGTACTCTTTGCACGTAAAATTAAGTTAAAGTGTGTGTGCTGTCCTAAGGTCTCAGTTGGCACATGGTTGGTTAGGATGCTACCACTAGTTAGAACATTTCTTTTTGTTATGGCCACTTCTACAGAATTCAGATGCTATGATTGTCTTTATATGCAGGTACTCTGTCCCATTCAACCCCAGTTTTTGGGACAGCAAGTTTTGCATGGATAAAAAAAATCAAAGTTGAGTTGTTGATGAGAGCAATCTATGTCTACTTATAAAAAGCAGCCAGAGTCCAAAGAGATAAACAATTATTAACTCAACACAAGCTTGGCATGGAAACCTCTAACTTACATGTTGTTGTTTTTTGCTGCCAGCCTAACATAAGCTATGCTAGATATAGAACAGAATCCAAGATTCTGTAATTCTCAGTTTGAACAACTTATTTTTAGCCACTGCTTTCATGAAGAGCAGCTTATGGCCATGACATAGTGAACAATGAACTTGATTAGGTCTTCTCAATGTGCCTTGATGGCAAATGAAAGTTTAGTAAGTTTAATAAGAATCAGTTATGAGCAAACAGTGTAGAATATTCTTCCAGATCCATTTTCCATCATATCCACAAAACAGGCCCACAACAGAGACTGATGTAGTACTGTATTTTGTACTGGACTAATTGTATTCTTCATAGTCTAACGGCGACATTGTATATAAGTCTATTCAGGAGCAAGAACCCCTGGATTTTATGAAATTTACACTAAAGCTGGATTGTAGTCCCAGTATTTTGATTTTCATTTTTTTTAAAAGTAATTTTACAGGTTAAAAAGATAGGTGAGAAAATGGATGGGCAATTCCTTGTGACATCTTAAAAGCAGTAGAATCTGTTTTACAAAATAAAATAGCCCAGATAAATGTGTGTTGATTCTCTACATAGACATGCAGGGACACCTTTCGTAAATGTTTTTATTTTAGTGTGCAAGCAGTAGACTGGAAAAATTATACTATGAGTATTTCTCAGAGCTGGGCACTGAGCATGTGTCTTCCAGGGAAACTGGTTTTGTCAGTGCCTGCTATATTTATTACTTCCCCTCACACATTTATTAAATCCAATTCTGCCAATTAGCTCACAAAACTGCTGGTCTATCACCCAGGAGACACGGTCATTTTTATACCCCTTCCGTTGTCCAAATGAAGCATGGAAGCATAAGCTCACAAGAAAGACTCTTGCATCAGGCCAAAAGCGCATCTATCCCGTGGTGGCCTATCAGATGCATTTAGGCAGGGCATTTGACAATGAAAGAGATCATCTGGAACCTCTTTGAAGATGGAGCTGGTATGCCAGCCATTATTTGAGGTTTTGCCTTTTTTTAGGAATCTGCAGAGACTTGGTTTCTGAGTATTTCCAAGCATCTGAGTGTGTGTGATTAATAGTTTGCTGCATTGCTGCACCACTCAGCAACTCATGGCATCTCACAAAACTGAACATAAAACCAATAAGCATTCAAATCAATACATAACATGTAATTTCAACCCCAGTGTCTGTGTTAAATGAGCATGACCCCATTCTTAAAAATCATAAATTAATCAGTTCAAAGTTTTGCAGTGCTTTTTTCCATACAGCAGAAAAACCAACCGACAGAATCTATTGCAACATCTCCCCTCAGGATGCCGCTATAGAGCATTGCATGACAAAATAGCCAGACCCAAAGATAGTTTTCCCCCGTGCCATCACTCTGCTGATCACTTAATTTCCACAGCACTGTCTCCATTTCTCATCTTCTCATCTTTCCTATCTTCTGTTGTTCTTATGATTTATCAATTGTTGTTTGTAACTTATGGTTAATGATTGTAACTATGATTTATGATCTATGGCCCTATGATTTGCTGTTTATACGTACACTGTGATCTTATGCACCAGAGACAAATTCCTTGTGTGTCCAATCACACCTGTCCAAATAAAGCTATTCTATTCTATTCTATTCTATTCTATTCTATTCTATTCTATTCTATTCTATTCCATTCCATTCCATTCCATTCCATCCCATCCCATCCCATCCCATCCCATCCCATCCCATCCCATCCCATCCCATCCCATCCCATCCCATCCCATCCCATCCCATCCCATTCCATTCTATTCCATTCCATTCCATTCCATTCCATTCCATTCCATTCCATTCCATTCCATTCCATTCCATTCCATTCCATCCCATCCCATCCCATCCCATCCCATCCCATCCCATCCCATCCCATCCCATCCCATCCCATCCCATCCTATTCTATTCTATTCTATTCTATTCTATTCTATTCTATTCTATTCTATTCTATTCTATTCTATTCTATTCTATTCTATTCTATTCTATTCTATTCTATTCTATTCTATTGCTATGCCTCCTCATGTGTGCTGATGGGTATGCACAGTTAATACAGAAAGAACTGCTTCTCAAGAAATTCAGCATCTTTTGGGAATGTATTATTATCCTGGCCAAGTAGGTCCATGAATTTTTTTTAAAATAAATCAACATAGGGGTTTGGACACTGTTATACACAGGAAACAGGTGCATCTTCCATCTCACCGCTGTTTTTTCCATCTTGTCTTTTTTAACCACATCCAGCAGACATCCCTACACTGATAAGAACATCACTTCACGAACTACATTTTTCAGGTGAATACTTGAAAACATGATATGTGGCTGATAAAAAGGCTAACTCTAGAAGCTGCCAGAATGAAAATGTAATTTAGGAATAAGATTTGCTGTTGCTTTTTGCCAAAAGTGTCTTTAAACTCAGTTTTGTCTCCTTGTAATATGTGGGCCAATCTTTCAAATAGACAGAAAAAGCCTTAAAAAGTAAATAAAATAAACTAGATACAGCTGATTCTTTCCAGTATAATTTGGGGTTTCCACAAAGCATGGTCCTAAAAATCAACATGGCAGGCACAACAATAAAAAAAATGCTGGAACTTCAATTATATCATCTTGATTTATCTTGACTCTCTGGACCGCCGCGCCCCCACCCCTGCCTGGAGGGTATGGAAGACCAAGGGAGGGGTTTGCTCATTAGTGTTTTTAAGGGCTTAAAATATTAGAGAAAGATAATTCAAAATTTCATTGCCTTTCACAGCATTGTCATAAAATTTCTGCTGGCCTCTTTGAATCCATATGTAATCCTTCAATGCAATGCTGGTTTTTAAATTGTTTATGTTAAAGGACAACATTCTTCTTCATGATATAATCTCCTAGGTCTTCACCAAGCCTGGGCAATTGTTTCTTAATCTGTTTACAGACCTGTGGACAGATATTTTGATCCGAAGCAGGCACAACAAGTTTGACTCACATCCCAATGGTGTCAAAATGCCCAGCTTTTTGAGCAAAAGCAGTATGTGTAACTTGCTGATTTTGTGCAAATTTCTTTGGTCCACGTAATTGCCAACTGGATAAACTTTTGAACTGAAACACTGCTTTTTAATTCAAATCATAAGGCGAATGCTTCTCCCTAGCCTATGTGTACTGATTCTGAAAGTGAAAATCAAAACTCTTTTTCTCCTCAATAAATTTATTCGGCAAATGAAGACATTTTCATATCAGTTGGTGGTGGATGTCGGAGAAGACTTGCCAAGCAATACTGTAGCTTTGAGGAAAGAAGAGCATCAAGAAGCAATTGCTTTAAAAAATTAAACTTTTCAATAGCTCTGTTGTGTCAGAAGGGGGCCTAGATAAAAGAGCTGTCACAACCAGTGGTGGGATTCAGCCAGTTCGCACCAGTTCAGCAGAACCGGTAGCTAGCTTTATTGTTGCCCAGGCCCAGAATGGACTTCCGGAAGCGGCATCCATACAGAGAACCGGTTGTTAACATATTTGAATCCCACCACTGGTCACAACATACATGTTGCTGTTGAAACCAAACAAACCAAAGAGTATGCAACCAACTGGATGCAAAATTCAAATAGAATTGGCTTACAACAATGGGAATATCAAGGGAAGATAAATATAGTAAACATTAAAATTAAAGGAAACAGATGCAAGATGTTTAATCAATGGTATAATAATCCACTATTGATAACTAAAAAATAGATGGTTCATTATCTAAAAGGAGGGAATATAAATTCTTCCCCACCATCCAGTCAGAGCTGAAGAAGCTTCTTGGATGAAAAGAAAGTTTTTCAAAGAAAAACAAGAAAGTCCAGTTGCCTCGGGAAAAGGCACCTTTGGGATAACCAGGACCCTGGATGACAGAGAATCTCCATAGAGACTCATTTATCTAAAAATTGTTGAAAATATAATAGATCAAGTCATATATTTTTTTCATATTTGGTGACAATATCACAAAGCCCCCATATTTTTGGTTATTGCCATTTTAATAATGATCCAAAGTTTAAACTGATTTAAAATTCAGAGCTTTTGAGGTTCTCCAGTCTCCTGCGAGTCCCTTGGACTGCAAGGCAATCAAACCAGTCAGTCCTAGAGATCAACCCCGACTGCTCTTTAGAAGGCCAGATCCTGAAGTTGAAACTCAGATGCTTTGGCCACCTAATGAGAAGGAAGGATTCACTGGAGAAGAGCCTAATGCTGGGAAAGATGGAGGGCAAGAGAAGAATGGGACGACGGAGAATGAGGTGGCTGGATGGAGTCACTGAAGCAGTAGGCGTGAGCTTAAATGGACTCTAGAAGAGGGTAGAGGACAGGAAGGGCTGGAGGAATGTTGTCCATGGGGTCACAAGTAACAACAACTTTGCAACTAAGAACACCAACACCAACCAGTCTTGACTTTGTCAGTTCATAAGAAGCCTGCCTGATCCGTGCTAAGTACGATTTGGTTAGAATCAGGGGGGTGCCTCCCGTCTTCCTGGATGTCTTGCAAAACGGAACCCATTTGGGTTCTGTTACAAAGGCCCATTAGCATCCACTGCTGCTGAGATGTGCAACTACAAAAGCAGACTATGAGCTTAGGTTTTGTTGAAGGAAAAAATCTTCATCAGGGTCCAGTCCAAGCCGGGAATAAACAACGTGGCAACTACTTTAGAAAGAAGGTTGTAGTTTATTGAAGAGGAGAGCCAGACAGAAAGATGGCTCTGGGAAAAAGTGACCACATGTAGCAGGGAGTGGGTTTTTATACCTTCTGGGGCTCTTCAGGTTGTGTCCTGTTCCTGTATGAGGATTTGTATTTCTTGTGTCATATACTTTGACCTGAGTCTGAGTGTGCCTTTCTGGTATTCTGATGGTGATGGGTTAATTCTATTATGTTTCCTGTCCTTAGAATTTGGGTGGGGTATGTAGATTTTTAAGGGTATTTGTCTTCCTATATTCTTCAGTTTCTAGCTGGAAGACCCCAACCTTCCTGAATGGATTATTACATATGCATTTCTAAAATGGTGAAAAAAGTAAGGTTCTACATTTAGGCAGTAAAAACCAAATGCACAGGTATAGTAGGTGGTACCTTGCTCAATAGTAGTGACCATGAGAAGGATCTTGGAATCCTAGTGGACAATCACTTAAATATGAGCCAGCAGTGTGCTGCAGGTGCCAAAAAAGCCAACACAGTGCTAGGCTGCATTACCAGAGGGATAGAATCAAGATCATGTGAAGTATTAATACCACTTTACAATGCCTTGGTAAGGCCACACTTGGAATACTGCATCTAGTTTTGGTCACCACAATGTAAAAAATGATGTTGAGACTCTAGAAAGAGTACAGAGAAGAGCAACAAAGATGATTAGGGGACTGGAGGCCAAAACATATAAGGAACGGCTGCTGGAATTGGCTATGTCTAGTCTAATGAAGAGAAGGACGAGGGGGGACATGATAGCAGTGTTCCAATATCTCAGGGGCTGCCACAAAGAAGAGGGAGTCAAGCTATTCTCCAAAGCCCCTGAAGGCAGGACAAGAAGCAACAGATGGAAACTAGTCAAGGAGAGTAGCAACCTAGAACTAAGGAGAAACTTCCTGACAGTTAGAACAATTAACCAGTGGAACAACCTGCCTCCAGAAGCGGTGAATGCTCCAATACTGGAAGTTTTTAAGAAGAGACTGGACAACCATTTGCCTGAAATGGTATAGAGTTTCCTGCCTGAGCAGGGGGTTGGACTAGATGACCTCCAAGGTCCCTTCCAACATCATCATCATCATCATCATCATCATCATCATTATGATGTTGATGATGATGGTTTCTGCTGAGTTGTCTGGCTGCGGGGGGGGGGGAGAGAGAGGTTTCTGCATTTTTAAAGATCTCTATTTTTCCTTTGGGGAAATATATTCTGCCTTTTTAATATTCCCCCAAATATCTCTGGTTTCTTCCCACAGTTTGGAACATTTTAACTGTTAATGCAGGGTGAGGGACCCGAGGAGGGAAAAAAAGATGCAGACCCTGACCCAACAGAGCTCATCAACATGTAGATGGCCACTAGTTTCCATCGTGTCTTCATACTTGTGGCAGACAGTCCAAAGTATTCCCTCCAAAAGTCGGATTCAGTGCTCTGTGTCTAAAGCTCTCCGTTTCCAATCTTGTGCTCCCATCCTTCCCACACAGCTTTTGGCTTCAAGTTGCTGTGTGATGTGACCAGGCTACTGCAACGAATAGACTTCTGGAAGTGAACAGCTGCACTTCATTCTTTTACAGTGAGCCTTTTTCAGCCTGTTGTTTTCGAGATATGATGGCCAGACAGCTGGGTTGAGGGGAGGCATCAAGCACATTCTGAAAGACAACTGCCCTGATGGAACTTGGTAATTGAGGGTTTGCTGTTTTGATCCAGGCCTCTCCTGTTAACTGAATTAAGCAGGGGGAGAATCAGCTGGAAAATCAGAATTCTTTCCCCACTTAGGACAACAGTTCCATGATCAAATTTGTGGGGATTGTTCCCTCTCCACCCCCCCCATCTAGAATTGGAGCAGTGACTGAACCTGTTTGTCCTGTTTTGCTGCCTTGAAGCACCCACCGCCTCTTACAAAACAAGTTGTCAAGTATAAAGGGAGACCAGCAGAGACGCAGTTCCCTAGGCAACAGCCAGACCTTGGGAGAAATCACAAACTGGATAGACAACTGTTGGCTCCCTGCATCTATTTTTCCATTCATAGCCTGGCTTTTTATTATTAAGCACACAGCCATCCCTAGAATCTGAAAGCGAAAAGAAACGGGAAGCTGTAAATTCCCCAACCTTCATTTAAAAACCTTTTCTTTTCCCTTCTCGATGTTGCATCCTTCCTCTTTTATCTTTGTTTGAACAGGAAACGAGAGGCAGCCTATTCCAGCAGCTGCTGTGACATCAGAAGCAGTTCAAGCTTCACTTAAAGGGCTTTTATTCTGCTCGGGGTTTTTTTTTATGTGCATTGCACACATGATTACACATTAAAAGCAGGCAGAGATTCAATCACACGACTCTGGCCATCATCTTGACTTTTTTTATCACTCTCCACAGACACCCTACAAGCTCCCTTCACCCCAGGATTTCAGGGAAGATGGGAACACTGGTGGGAGAGGAAACAGCCGTCAATTGCTGCCATTAACTAGCCTTGTCTTTTGCAGGCCTCCATATTAAAGCAGAATAGAGATCGGATGCTGGGACAGCAAATTAAGTCAGCAAACTCTTGGGCTACCTCCCACATTATGCTGTCAAGATGAGCTCATAGCTAGGTCTAGGCAATTGTATTTGTGGTAGGATATAAAGGTAATAAATACTTAATATACGGTACATCTATCCTAGTCTGGAATATCTATCTATCTATCTATCTATCTATCTATCTATCTATCTATCTATCTATCTATCTATCTATCTATCTATCATCTATCTATCTATCTATCCAGTGCTTTTTTTGTAAAAGAAAAAGGTGCCAGAACTCACACATGTCATACAACCGGCCTTGCCTACCCTACAAGGTTCCATCCAAAAAAGGTGCTGGAACTCCATTTTGAGCGTTCTATAACAAAAAAAGCCCTCTATCTATCTATCTGCCTGCCTGCCTGTCTGTCTATCCCTGGGCTGCAGAAATCCAGCTGACCATGAGATGGCAGCAACAAAATTGAGAAAACTATAATAGTATGTGGGAATGGCCTTGGCAGACCTGGCAAAGAGATGCTTCCTCAGGAGCAATAGGTAATACAGAGACTCAGAAGGGACTCTCCCTAAGTTACGGAGCTGTAAAGGTGACTGTGGGAGAACTGTATGTTCAGATTTGAAAGCCTCTGTTAATGTAGCTTTACAACAAAGTAGAATTAGATTATACATCCATGCTTTTGTCTTTTCTGCCTGATCATTAATGTTTTTGAAATTCAGCTATAGCCCTATTGTCGCACCAAAAAGTGATTAGAATGAATGGAGTTTAAATGTGCTTATAATGGATGCTGGTAGTAAATTGTCAACGGCAACCCTTCCTGGTTTGAAATTTCCCTTTTTTTGCTTTCCTGCAATTGAGGGTAATCATTTTATTGTGTAACGAAGCTGAATTAAAGCTCAAATGATTTGCCTGGATGTACTTATTTAATTTCAGCTGACTAAAAATGTTATCAGGACTAGGGCTGGCCCACTGAATGGTTCTATAAAGCAGAACCAGTTTAATTAAGAATTGTTTGTTTGCAATAAATGGATAGTTTTAAAAAAACTAGTCAAAAACATGCATTCAGTATAATAAAGCAAAGAAATTAGTTTGGATTTGCTGCATTTTCAACTGTTCATAACTTTTATTTAGTATTTGCTGTGCTATCTAACACTCTCTTCATTGAGTCTGTCAACATGATGCCTTTCAGAGGTGATGGGTTGTAACCCCAGTCACCAGGAGCTGAACCAGAATCAGAATAGAGCTGGAAGGGACCTTGGAGGTCTTCTAGTCCAACCCCCTGCTCAAGCAAGAGACCCTATATCAGCATTACGCAACCTTTCCGGGTTGGTGGCCCGGTTTGGGGAAAAAAAGAGGGGATGGTTTTGTGTGAGTGGGTCTGTGCACCCTAGTGTCTGCCACTCATGCAAGCAGGGTTGCGTGTACACAAGTGCTCACCTGCCACTGGCAGGGCCCAGTTCTGAATGGGCCACGGCCTGGTAGTGGGCCGCAGCTCAGGGGTTGGGGACCCCTGCCCTATACCATTTCAGATAGATGGCTGATAAGTCTTTTCTTACAAACCTCCAGTGATGGAGCACCCACAACTTCTGAAGGCAAGCTGTCCCACTGGTTAGTTGTCCTCACAGTTAGGAAGTTTCCTTTAACTCCAGGTTGCTTCTCTCCTTGATTAGTTTCCAACCATTGTTTGTCTTGCCTTCTGGTGCTTTGCAAAATAGGTTGACCCTGTTTTGTCTTCTTTGTGGCAGCCCCGCAAGTACTGGAATACTGCTATCATGTCACCCCTAATCCTTCATTTCTCTGGACTACTCATTCCCAGTTCCTGCAACCGTTCTTCATATGTATCTGTCTCTAGAATCTTTAATTATCTTGGCCGCTCTCCTCTGCACCTTTCCCAATGTTTCAACATCTTTTTTATGATGCGGTGACCAAAACTGGATGTAGTATTCCAGGTGTAATCTTACTAAGACTTTATAAAGTGGTACTAACAGTTCATGTGATTTGGATTCTATGTCTCTGTTTATACAACTGCACATTCCAGATCTATTGGACTTCAGTTCCTATCATTCCCAGCCTCATAAACACTAACGATTGGAGTTCTGGTCTAATACATTTGAAGGCTTCCAGGACAGAAAAGTTTTTTTTTTATTTGAAATATGTTTTTATTGTGTGCAACAAATTCCTTTGCCAATATTACAAATGAACCTGGCTAAGATATGAATGAATAACACGTAATAATATATGAAATATATGAAAGAACACGTCTGGAAGGTACTATGGTTGTGTGTTGACTCTGTGCTGACAATATTCAACAAATATTCAACACAGCAGCAGTGTCTATGAAGGTTTAAAATTCTACTGATGCACAGGTTGATACCTTGAGAAAAAATAAATAAAAAAATGCGAGTTAAAATATTATACCAAAGTCATTGTGAACATCATCCTTCTAGGATGCATAGTAGCTTTGATCAAATTGGCATTATGTAAATGTGTTTGGGCTACTACCCCAAGAATTCCTTCACCAAGCTGACTAATAGAGTTATTGTGCAACACAAATGGTGAAAAATGGAACACTCACTGGAGAACAGCTTCTGTGAATCACGGCCTTCAGAATTTAGGACAAACAGCTGGACTCTTTCGCAGGTGGAATCTGTGACCTCTCTCATTTTTCTCATGTTCCTTCAGCTTCGTTTGTTGTTGTTGTTGTTGTTGTTGCTGTTGCTGTGGTTGCTTGCATATCTAGAAAAATATGTTTTTCACATTTGCCTGCCGGTGGAAAATTTTGGAGGCCAGCGGGCTATCAAGTAGACCGCAGTTCAGATAGGGTGCTTGTGGGATTGAGAAAACAGTTTGTAAATGTAGCTGAACTAAGTAGAAAAATGTGATTGAATTCTTATCATACAGAGAAGTGGTGTGATGGAAGGAAGGCTATTGGGTCTGGGGGAAAAACATGGGAGGAAAAAGCCATTCTGTTTTGCTGGCTGGTAAAAGCTCTGAGTACTGTAGTCCTATTGCTTGAACTACAGCAGCAGGTAAACAAAAATAACCTGAGAGTGATGGGCTAGTAGATTTCATGAGTGGGGATCCTTTTGTGGGGAGGGCTGGAACCTTGAGGGCATGTTGTGCTTGTTCTTGCAATGTAGCATCTTGGCTCAGGAAAGCAGAGTGATGCTGTGCATGTTCACAAAATGATTGCTTGTTGCTGCCATTTTATCTTGGTTTATGAATTTGGGACCAATGTGGGCCCAGAGATTTTCTGGGAAGGCATGCTGATGCTCTGCAGCACGCCGAGTTCCCTTTCCATTTGTTCTTAAATGTAAGTATATCAATTAAGTCATGTGGGGAGGGGGATTTGGTCCCATATTAGTATATCAGGCAAGTAATACCTTTTACTCTGCCTCCGCAAGGAGGAAAATCTTGCTAGCTCATGGAGCGTTTAAATTGCTCAGAGCCTCACAATTGCTTGCATTGTGTTCCTCTGTGAAATCATGCCTCATGTTTTACATTTTAAAACACTTTTTCCCAGTGCTTGAAGAAAAAGAAGTAGGGGGATATTACAGTAATATCAGTTCCAGAATGTATTTTTTTCTGATTTAATAAACAGGAAGGAGAAGAAGAGTTTTGGTGTCCCACCTCTTTCATATAATGTATACATTTACAAATTTCCTAGGAGCAACACAATAATGGGAATTCAAAACCTTTTGTTAGGAAACAAATGAAAATTCAGAACAATAGGAGCAATAATTATCCTAGAGAAATGTTACGAGTACCGTAATCAAAGCCCAAATTAGACTGCAGATGTATGTATATATTTTTAGAATTATAAACTGATATTAATCTTGTATTACATAAACTCATTCCCAGAACATATGGCCTGTATAATAAACTATAACTCCCACCAACACATATTTGGTTAGTGGACCTTTCCAGAACTGTTGTTTTTGGGTCAAATATGGACAAAAATTCATCTTCTCAGCTACTAATTTAGACCAGTCACTGATTTAGTTGATTTAGCAATTTCATCTCCTTTATTGCTTGTGTCCTGACAAAGTGCAACACTTCACAGCATTTTGGAAAGGAAGCAATAAAATATTGTTGAAGTTCATGAAGCAGAAAGTGAGCTGTCAACTAACTGATTTTACTTATTTTTGCAAAAACAGCTAACTCGGCATCTGCTCAGTCAAATGAGATTTCTGCTAACTTTACGTTGCCTATTTCCTGTTTTCTATGCCTTGACTACTCTGAAACTATGGGAATAGTTGCAAAATCAAAACAGTGTTTTAAAGTAGCCTCAGCAGGGTAGAGTGCATTTGTGAAAGAAAGAAAGAAAGAAAGAAAGAAAGAAAGAAAGAAAGAAAGAAAGAAAGAAAGAAAGAGGGAGGGAGGGAGGGAGGGAGGGAGGAAGGAAGGAAGGAAGGAAGGAAGGAAGGAAGGAAGGAAGGAAGGAAGGAAGGAAAACCCACGCAGAGCTCTATAAAATGTAATGGCTGCAAACCACTTTTTGTGGCGTAGTAGATGACCTAGTAGTGCAAAGTTGGTTCTAGAGTGATACAAATTGCATGCATGGAAATGATGGGAATCTGATGTGGACAAGTGTCTCTGCTGTCCTGAAGGTGAATTTTCTCCCCGCTTTGGCATGCATGTTTTCCAAAAAAGCAAATATTACAAAAACAGCGCAAATCCTCAAAGTACAGTCTTGCTCTCTTTATTGTGTTTGCTCAAACCAAAGTATTACAAAATAGAGGTTGAGTTTCAAAGTTCTTCAAAAGCCTTCCCTAAGATGAAACAAGATCATGTAAAAGAAAGGGGGGGAACCCTTTCCTGGTGTGAAGTTGAAGCCATAAGCCTGCAGTTGTAACAATCTAACTAACACAAAACTCTTGAGGAGATTTATGAAGATTTAGTACCTCTGTCTGGTAGAAATCCAACCTCAGCCTGTTCACTCCCATCCAGTCCCTTTCGACTTCCAGGCACCAGGATAAGATATCAACAGAAACTCCCACATAGCCAGATGGCAATGTATAGGTGAATATCAATAGCACAGTTGTGATAATGTATCCCAAATTGTTAAATGACTTAATATAGGGGGTTTTCAAACTTGGCCCTTTTGTGACTTGTGGACTTCAACTCCCAGAATTCCTCAGCCAGGCACGGTGGCTGAGGAATTCTGGGAGTTGAAGTCCACAAGTCATAAAAGGGCCAAGTTTGAAGACCCCTGACTTAACAGAATGACAGAGTTGGAAGGGACCTTGGACGTCTTCTCTCAGCTGCTTTATATATGTGTTATAAAGGGGAGGAGAGAGGACCAAAGTCTGCAGCACCCCAAATTATAGAGGCCACCAGACCAATTGCTCCTCCTCCACTACTGCTAACTAAAACCACCTCTGAGGAAGATGAGAAACCTGTGTGGAACAGTGCCTCCAATCCAAACCCCAGCATGCAGTCAATGGTATCAAAAGTCACTGACAAATCAAAGAAGATGAGAGAGATGCACATTTCTCATTCAACTCCTGAAAAAGGTATTCATTTAGGGGGACCAATGCCATCTCATTACCATACCCTGGCCCTAACTCTGCCTGTAAATGATCCGGATAATCTGTTTCGACTAGGGCAGGGGTAGGCAACCTTGGCTCTTTTATGACTCCTGGACTTCAACTCCCAGAATTCTTGAGCCAGCCATGGTGGCTGAGGAATTCTGGGAGTTGAAGTCCAGGAGTCATAAAAGAGCCAAGGTTGCCTACCCTGGACTAGGGTGTAGTGTAGCTGTTCTGCCATCTCACCAACTCTTCTCAGAAAGGGAAGATTAGACACTAGATGATAGTTGTCTAAATCTCCCAGGTTTTAGAGACAAGCTCTTTGGAAGACAGTGCACCACTGCCTCTTTCAAGGCTGCCCACAGTGTTGAAAGATACCTCTTGACTAGGCCAAAAGATACATAGATCCAGCCCACTGGCAGCAGAGAAAAGCCTAGAAAGCATACAATTCATTTCTCCCAAGTTCAGAGGTCAAAATGAGTCTACCAATCACAGACCACTGTCAGAGACAAATGAGATTTAATGTACTTGAGTCAGACTACAGGTTACAAGAGACAAATCATGATTGTCATGGAGGTTATGAACTCCTGGGTGCCTGCCAGAACTAGTCTCCATGGCATGGAGCTTCCGCATTGCCAAGAGGTACGGGTTCTCCTGGAGCAGCTTTATTGGCCAAATGCTATGCAAATTGGTTACCTTGTGGTCTGGTGGAAGATTTTGATACTGGCTTACTGGTTACTGGATGACCACCTGCTTCCCAAGGAAGAAGTTACTATATAGTGCTTCACCATTGTGTTATTGCCATTGTATAAGCTGAGACATGGGCACATACACATCTTCCGTCAAGTTCGCTTTTTGTAAACTTTTCCATCAGTGCTCCAGGTGTCACTTCATTTCCTGAA
Organism: Vipera ursinii; assembly: GCF_947247035.1. Lineage (NCBI taxonomy): Eukaryota > Metazoa > Chordata > Lepidosauria > Squamata > Viperidae > Vipera > Vipera ursinii. The sequence continues at coordinate 207,433,922 of NC_139513.1, forward strand.
GGAGCTAAGGGGGATTGGCAAATAGAAAAGGGCTGCTTAAAGGAATCATGTCCAGAACTTAGCTTGCCTCCTATTGCCAGTTGAACCACGCTGCTTGCTATAGGGCTGAGACAACTGTATTTTGGAAGCCATTTGGATGCAATTTGTGCCTGGGACAGATCATCTGTTCCATGGAGGTCACAGTTGCCTATCAATTACATCAGAATTAGGGTGTGATCTGACCACAGTAAAGGGATGGTGGAAATCCCCCTTCAATTCCCAACTGCTCAGAGGCAAAAATTACATCTGATGTACATGAGTCAGATTACTTGAGATGAGCCCATAGTTCATGTAGAGGCTATAAATTGTTGCCAGAACTGTCCCTCACACTCATAAAAATTGAAATTCCCCAATAGCAGGAAGTGAAGGTTCTCCACCCCACAGCCTGGAGACCAGCTGCAACAGCATAAGGAGGAATTGTGCAAGGCAGCAAGGCAACCGGTATACCACTAGGATCCCAAACTTGTCTCTAAAACCCAATTTAGCTGAGAGATATTCCCAGCCTGGTATCTCAGGATAACAATGCTTCCAGTGACAACAATATAATAACCTGTTCCCTTACAAAAGTACGATATAGACTTAAAGCTGTAAAAGAAAGGGAGACTATAAAAATAACAGAAACGGTGTTCTGCCATCTCCTAAGCTGATTCCCTCCAAATATGTCGGGACTAGTCACGAGAATTCCTAGTCAATGTGGCCAATTTCTGGCAGCTGTAGTCCTTAGACATCTGGAGGGAACCCAGTTTGGGGAAATCTGTGTAGTAGCTGGATTGTTGAATGGATGGGGATGATTGAAAGAAACTCAATGCAAATGACCTTGGGTTGACGGTCTTTCTCAGTTTTGTTGTCCTTTCCAGTATTCTAATTGGTATAAGAATCAGATACTTCCTCCTGGAGCTGCCTTTGACTCGTGGAGAAATTCAAATGAAGTATTCTGGTAAGTATTAGACTAGACATGTTAAGAAGAGAAGCAATTGCGTCTGCCTTTTCAAGTTTGCATAAATCAATCCCTTCTTGTAACTCCCCCTCCCTTAAACACCCTTTGCCTTCAAAGCATGAAGTAATTTCCTGGATAGACTATGAACCGGAGCCCTGAAGAGCTACATGTCAAAAAGGGGAAGGAGAAATTGGTTTGCTCTCCTGCTGCTTTTTTTCTGGTTGAAATAACATTCCCACAAGGGATGCCAAAAAGGAGGAAGTGTAAAACATTTAGATTCTGCCAGAAAACTTCTTTTCTTTTCTTTTCTTTTCTTTTCTTTTCTTTTCTTTTCTTTTCTTTTCTTTTGAGCCATTTCCCCCCCTCAGATGGGCTATTTATATGATTGTTAACTTGCACAATAAATATTTGGCACATTGAAACTATTGTGTAGTGGGTCCGACGCAAGAGAGACGCCAGCCGGTGTGTGAGTTCAGCTCTTTATTGGAAGGGGAAGTGAACTGGGGAATGAGGGCTACCTGGCCTCCTTATATACCTGGCCAGGTAAGCTAACAGCCAATGGGGTTGGCCCTAGGTTTCCCGCCGAAACTGTCCAGGCCAACGCCCCCTGGTGGCTGTTGCTATGCAGGTGCCTGCATACATAACAGAAACGTTCCCCAAAGACGCTGGGCTCAATTTATTTCTGTGGTTGCCTCAAGTTTTCAGTCTTTCTGGTCTCTCTTGTTTCTCCTTTTTTGCCAAACTCATAGTCCAATGTTGAAAGAAAAGCCTTCATTATGGTTCCATCCAAGCCGGGGATAAACATGGCAACTGCTTTGGGATGAAGGTTGTAGTTTATTGAAGAGGAGAAGCAGACAGGAAGATGGCTGGCAGAAGAGAAGGACTGACCACATGTAAGGGAATAGGTTTTTGTACCCTATGGATCCTTTTGTTTGGAGTTGCTTCCTGTTCCTGTTTGAGGCTATTTCCTGTGTCATGAACTTTTTACCTGAGTCTGAGTGTGCCTTTCTGGTATTCTGATGAGTTAATCCTGTTGTGTCCTGTCTTAGACTTTGTACTGATAGCTTGTCTTCTTCCTTTCCCACTCTTAAGACCCAGCTAATTTTTGCCTATGTGTTTCACTTACATCCTTCCTTTGTGCTCTTCTTTCCTGGTTCTCATCTTCTTAGTAAATTCAGTTTTAAATTTCTCTTTCAATATTAAAATTTGAAGACCTTTCATTTACTTCTATCACTTTGATCCATCCCTTTTCTAGCACTGATGATGTCACAATTACCTAGTTTGGGCAATGGAATGTCTGCAAGAAAGCCAGCAAGCTCAGAGAGCACCAAAGCCCTCTCATTTCATCCCTGAGCTACAAATATTCTCCTTTATTGCCATCCCTCTTCAACTTCATAGTTCCTTCAATTCTTCACTCCCTATTTTCTCTTGTTTTTCTTCTTCTCTGCTTCCTTTCATTCTTTTCTCTCTTGGGCAACCTTCAACTGGCTGTGGTAGCCCAGGCCCACTTCTTTTCTTCCAAAGTCCACCCCTATCCATTTGTCCAGAAGTGCTTTTCAACCATGGTAGCTTGATATCCACACATCTTCAAACTGCCAAGGTTGAGAAAAGCTGATCCAGAATATAATGAGGGACTTATACTTTCCTGCTTATTTGCCCATTTAATTTCATTTACCATCTTTATTCATCCCATGCTATAGGTCAGACATGTCAAAAACAAGGCCCGCAGGCCAGATCCAGCCCAATATGTGGTTCCGTCCGGCCTGGGGACCTGCTCTGGAAAGAGCAAAGGACTGGCCCACCGCACCTCGGCCCGTTCCAGGCCGACCAGGCACTGTCTATAACCTGGTTGTATCCATCAAAGCCAGAACGTGCTTAGCCTTAAATCCACAGGGCAGCCCTGCCCTGCCCCCCAAGGTATGTGCGAAAGCAGAGTCCAGCATCCCTGCTGGCTGTCTTGTCCTGCAGGATGACTTCACCCAGAATGCTGGTGCTGGCCATCTCCTGTGCGCACCCCTGGGGTGGGCAGAGGTGGTGAGGCAGCAGCTCCTTGCTGGTTCCAGTGGATCTGAAGCTGAGACCATTCTCGCTTTGATGAATGCAGTCAGGTTGTAGATCAGTGCCACACACACCCTACCAGCACCTCCAGCCTCACACCCATACGGCTTTCCTTTCACCAGGACAGACCCCCACACACATAAGATAGCAAGACCAGCAGCAACATGGCAGCGCTGGCAATCTCTCCCCCTCCCATCACCCCTTCCTGAGCGTGGAAGAAGGAAAGAGATGAGAAGGAGAGAAGGAAGGAAGGAAGTATAGTGGAGAGGGGAGTTGGGGGGATCAGTGCTGGCTGGGATTGGTGCTGGCTGGGAGGCTTTGCCGGAGCTCTGCAGATTCGTCAGAGAGGTTGGGAGCTCCGGCAGCCTCTGTGGTGGCTGGCGGCGGGGCGGGGCTCTTGGGGAGGGATTTTTAAAGGGGAAGAGGAGATTGACTGGGGGAAGAAGATTTTATTTTCTCTTTTCCAGAGAGACAAGCCAAGAGGAGGGAGAGTGAGCTAGGAAGTTTATTCTCTGGAGAGAGAATAACAAGCCTTTTCGCAAACTTCCTACCTTCTTACCTAAATATTAGTCTATGTATGATATGCCTTATGCTAAATAAATAGATAAATAAATTCTCTGGAGTTTCATGGCCAGCTTTGTGCATATAACAAATATTGAAAAGTTGTGGCTTTATACAGGCAGTCCTCAACTTATGATTACAATTAAGCCCAAAATGCATGTTGTTAAGAGAGAAATTTGTTGAGTTTTGCCCCAGGTTATAACTTTTCTTGCCACGATTGTTCAATGAATCACTGCAGTTGTTAAATTAGTAACACAATTGTTAAGTGAATCTGGTTTCCCCATTGACTTTGCTTGTCAGAAGATTGCAAAAGGAGATCACACATGACCCCAGGACGCTGCAGCCATCATAAATGTGAGTCAGTTGTCAAGCTTCCAAATGTAAATCACATGACCATCGGGATGCTTCAAAGGTCGTAAGAGTAAAAAGGGGGCCCTAAGTCACCTTTTTCAGTGCCGTTGTAACCTTGAACGGTCACTAAATGAATTGCTGTAAATCGAGGACTACCTTCCACACTTCTAGGGTTTCTGTTTATTTGTTTATGAGAACCCACATTCTTTGGCCATACTACGTGGTGATGGCAAAAGTGGAAATTCCAGTGGGGTATATCTCACATGTGCAGTTTCCCCGTGATGGCTTTATGCACTGAGTAAATAAGTTAACGGTCTGTAGATTCAAGCATTGCACCCAGTGCACTTCAGCACAGGAGCACTAGGCTCACGAAAGCCTGAATTGTTGCCTTAGTTTTTATACACTGCACTAAAATATTAAACGTTTTCTCACATAGATGATCTTAATAAATTTTACCTTAGTTACGTAAAGGAGGTTAGTATTATAGTGTGCAAAAATAAACCTTTGAAAACCACCATCCAAGAGACCAATATTTTGTGTCTTTTTTAAAAAATACATTTAAAATAGTTTGAGGCTGCCTTTTCAGGCTGAGCCTCCTAGAAACAATTTACATAATAGATTTTTTTTAAAAAAAACCCCTAATACACAATGTAACCAAATCAGCAGCATAAAACACTTCGAACCACAGCAGCATTTGTGAGTTTACTCTGTTTCTTGACAGCTTTTGTTCTTTCAGTATCTCATTTATAACATTATTCTATGATTTAAGCCTGGGAATGGCTGCCTGTAACATTTGAAACAAATTCATGAAGAAATTCATGAAAGTCAACTGTTTTGCCATTTATTCTTTTCTTGGACTGGAATCCCACTGGCTCTAATCCAAAATTACACAACAGCCTTCCACAAGAAAAATCCAGTGTTTGTGTTTAGAACAAAGAGAGTTTTGTTGTTCTCAATAGTTAAATAAGCTTGTTGTAGCATGAGACCTGGTGTGGAGAGAGCGGTCCCACATAGCTCTTTGGAAGGGCATCTTACATCTTTCAGATTAATAGCTACCCGTCACTGGTATAAACCAGTAATTTAATATGGCAAGATGTGTGTAGCATTATTTCCTGTTCGTATTAGAACAGGAGTTCTGATTGAGATGATCCTCATAATAATTTTAATATGATTTTAATATTAATAATTTTAATATGGTGCAGAGAGTGGTGAGGATGGCTGAAAAGATCTTTGGCAGTTCCCTCCCTCCCATCCAGGACATAGCACAGAAACGTTGTTTCAACAGGGTCCGTAAGATTATCTGGGACACTACTCATCCTCTTCACAACCTGTTTTCCTTATTACCTTCTGGGAGGAGGCTCCGTGGTAGCCATAGCAGAACATTCAGCCATAGTTTCATTCCATACAGCATTAACCTTGTGAACGCTCAAGCTTCCTCGTTCCGTTATATATTCAAGATGGATAGTATTTAATATTTATTTGTTATGCATATGTAGGGGTGTGGGTCTATACATGTTGTATGTAGTATGTTTTAGGTGTGTGTCATGTATGTGTCTCACTTTGAGAGCGGGCAACTAAATTTCATTTTTGATGTGTGCCATTGTGCCCACAGTAAAAAAAATGTCAATAAAGATTATCTTATCTTATATCTGATTCTCCTACTTACTTTGTGAGCATCCAGAAATAGGGTGAATGGAACAACGTGTACCGCCAAACAAGTTGACTTATGGGACGTTTATTCTTCTTCTTTATGAGTCATAATTTATTTTTTATTGTGATTATATCCCTTCTCCCTATCTGACATGGCTGCTTAAAATAGCCAATATCGTAACACCATAATGTACATGAAGAGTAAGAAAGCCAGTCTACGATTCTTCCTGGGAAAGTCAGGCCGGTAAATCATTGTGGCCAGTAGCCCAAAGGCAAATGGCATTCTCTCAGGAGATGTGCCAGGCATAGAAGTGGCACAGTGCTTACATGCTTAAAAAAGACAGCAGGGCTCAGCTAATTCCCTCCCCAGAAACAAGGCTCAGAGAGATTGTGGGGAACATGGGAAAGGAATGGAAAGGAGAATGGCATAACCAATCCAAAGGTAAAAGCTAGCCCCTTAGCAGCTTATCTCATAAATCGCTGTTCCACCGATGTGACAAGATCGTTGGAAAATATTGTTGCAAATCATTCAAAGAGATTCTGCCTTAATGAACTGACTATAAGTGAAGGTAGGAAATTCCTTATATGATTTCCAAGATTAAGGAGACCTTATGAAAACCTGTATATTCTTGCTTTCTTGTTCCTGCCTAGCTGTAGGAGGCCTATCTCTACCACTGGAAGACGAGGTATTCTGCACTTGTAAAGTTTCAGGCTGATAGGTCTGTAATTTCCTGGATCCATTTTTCCCCCTTTTTTGAAGATGGGAACTACATCAGCTCTCTTCCAGTCCTCTGGTAGCTCCCCAGTGCTCCAGGATCTTTGAAAAATAGGATATTTATGACCTAAGACTAATCATGAGAAGATATCAAATACCGTGGATGCATACATATATACCTGAAAAAAGGCAACTTTTTCAGACATGTCTGGGAATTTGTCACATAAAACAGGAGGAGAAACCTCACAATTCTAAGAACAGTTAAAATTTTAGACCATTCTTAACATGAGATCTGTTCATTCACTGGATATATAATGGGCATTTTAGCAGTAGATGTGATACAGATTCTACCTCCATATCAAAATATGCATACATAAGTGTGATTTTTGTAAGGGAGCTGGCACATCTGCTCATTGTCAAGCTAATGGATAGAGCAATAATTCAGGGAGAAAAGTCTCCTATATGGAACATGGAAGATGCTTAAAAAAAAATCTAGAGCAATTCAAGAAAATTGCCTTGTAACAGAAAAGGGAAATTTGTTTTATCAAAGCCAAAGATGAATATTGAAGGAATAGTCACAGCATGCTAAATCACTTAAAGAAGAATTATATAAACTAGGAAGGTAAGGTGGAAGAAGGAGGTTTTCCAAAGGATTTGCTTCAACTAAGGTGACAAAATCTGAGATGAATCTAAGGACATACAATTTACAAATTAGTTCTGCGAGTGCATCAAGACTCAAATTGTTGCCATTACTTGGTGGGATGAAACCCACAAATGGAACACACAACTAGAGGGATTTAAATTATTTAAAAGAAACAGACCAAACAAAAGAGGAGGTGGAGTTGCTCTCTATATAAGAAATAACTATATCGCTACAGAAATAGAGCAAATCAACGATGAAAACTGTCTTGAATGCATTTGGGGAAAAAGGGGGGGGGGGAATGACATTGCCATAGGTGTATGCTATAGGCCACCCAACCAAACAAAGGAAATAGATGAACTTTTTGCTAGTCAGCTAACTAAGGTATGTAGGAAGCACATCACAATAGTAATGGGGGACTTTAATTATCGTGACATCAACTGGGAGACAAACTCTGCACCAAGTGGGAGATCAAACAGATTCCTGACAAACCTAGCAGACAACTTTGTCTCCCAAAAAGTAGAGAAGGGAACTAGGGGATCAGCCATATTGGACCTAATTCTCACTAACAGAGATGAAATGATAGAAGGTGCTGAAGCCACAGGAACCTTAGGGAGGAGTGATCATGCAATATTAGAATTCAACATTATGCAAGCACAAGCAATAGAACACAGTCTAACTAGAGTCTTGGACTTTAAGAGAGCTAATTTCAATAAACTTAGAGAGTTTGGGAAGGATTTCATGGGAAAACAACTCAAGAAGCTTGGGAAATTTTGAAAAGTGAGATAATAAAAGCCCAGTCTAGCACAATGCCAACAAAGTAGAAAAATAACAGCTCTCAAAACAAACCAGCATGGCTGCGTAAAGAACTCTCTGATAAATTGAAAGACAAAAGGATGTATAACAAGAGGAAAGAGAAGCACATAACTAAGTCAGAATATCAGCAAATAGCCCAAGCCTGCAAAGATGAAGTGAGAAAAGCTAAGGCTCAAAATGAACTAAGGCTTGCGACCAAAGTCAAAAATAAAAAGCTTCTTTCAGCATGTAAAAAACAAGAAAAACAGCTAAGAAAATGATTGATCCATTAGTGGGGGAAAGTGGTAAGAAGGTGACAAGTAACAGGGAGAAAGCAGAACTATTTAACTCATTTTTTGCATCCGTCTTTACAAAAAGGGAAAAAACAGTCCAACCTATTAAAAACAGTACCATAAAAAACAGACTAGAAACACAAGTTAAGATAGGCAAGAAAATGGTAAGTGAGCACCTGGCCAGCCTAGACGAGTTCAAATCACCAGGACCAGATGGATTACACCCCAAGGTTCTCAAGGAACTGGCAGATGTGATCTCAGAAACATTGAACTATATTTTGTAAAGATCCTGGATCACTGGGGAACTGCCAGAGGACTGGAAGAGAGCTGATGTGGTTCCCATCTTCAAAAAAGATGATACCAAGCTGGAAGGAATAGCCAACACTCCAGAAGATAGGCTTAAAAAACAGAAGGTTCTTGACAGACTTGAACATTGGGTGCTATCTAACAAAATGTAACTCAATGGTGAAAAAGTAATGTTCTATATTTAGGCAAGAAAAACCAAATGCATAGGTATACTATAGGTGGTACCTTGCTCAATAGTAGCAACTATGAGAGGGATCTTGGAGTCCTAGTAGACAATCACTTAAATATGAGCCAGCAGTGTGCTGCAGCTGCCAAGAAAGCCAACACAGTGGTAGGCTGCATTAACCAAGGAATAGAATTTGGGGGATTTTGTGATAGGTACTTGAGAGCAATAGGACAAAAAAGGTCTCCCTCTCCTACTCAATAAGATGGAGATGTGTGCCAGCTGGGTGAAGGATACCTTGTTCTTAGTAAATCTCAGATGGAAACAGTGATTTTTGTCATTGTGGTTGGTGCTTAGATCTAGACCCTATTTCTGTTTATTAAAAGGTAGGATGAATCTGGTGGAATAATAGATATGAAGCTGTTTGACAGCTTCTCTAGCCTCCAAAGAACAAAAGGGTTCCTGATTTCTATCTCTTCTGTCAAAGCAGAAGAAAGAGACAGGGGTAATTCAGCCTGACAATAATTAGGTAAATGTTCCCCCCCCCAAAGGCCAGCTTTCCAAGATATGGCCAGGTGCTTAACTGTCTTTTTAACACCTGTACTGCTATTGGCAATAAGCCTCAAATCAGAAGGAGTTAGCAGAGGATTGTCAGGCCTTTGAAGACCTGTTAGAGGAGATCTGGAATTAATTAACCTGGGTGGAATTATATAGATATTAAATCTAAATCTAAATATGGTTTTGCAAGCATTTCTGGAGCTTGGAAACCACTTCACAATGGCTAACTCCACTTGAGAAATTGTGATACCCAGCATAAACTCAAGGCAATTACTACTTTCTTAAAAGTCCCACTTGTAGATGTTCGTTGCGCTATTTTAAATACAGCACATCATTTGAGCTGATTGTAAGATGAATTGTGATGCAATTCATAAATTCATCTCAGTGGAGTAGGCTGGGCTGATTTTGCTATCTACTGAAATGCCTCTTGTGGGAATATCTTAAGAGAGATAATTCTCAATGATGACATTTAGATTCAACTGCACCAGAAAGACATGTCAGCAGGAAGGAAATATTGTTTTGTGAAGTCATCAGTCTGGTTAAATGCAGCATTACTTTTACAATTGTTAAATTTGTGTCAAAAGAGCTCTTGCAGCCTGACCACTTTTATTTTCTATTTCTGCCTCATGAGCCATCCCTGCTTGTAAGTGTTTGTCGAATACCCAGTGCTTTTTTTGTAAAAGAAAAAGGTGCTGGAACTCACACATGTCATACAACCCGCCTTGCCTACCCTACAAGGTTCCATCCAAAAAAGGTGCCGGAACTCCGTTCTGAGCGTTCTATGAGAAAAAAAGCCCTGCGAATACCAATGAAATTCCTACATTTACTGGTATGCAGTTCAAATTAAGGAATCAAGTCACAAATTCTTAATTGCTTCAGGGGTTTCTCTTGGACTCATTTGCAAAGGTTTTCCTAGTCGTCTTCTTCTTCCCCATTGGAGTTAAAATGGTATTTAGAACAAAACACAACCTATCTAGTCTGGTAAGAAATCAGCAAGTTAAAAGCTTAACTGAACAGACACAAAATAAAAACAGAAGATAGAAAAAAAAAGCTCAGGGTTGAATTCTTGACTATCTCTGACCGAGCTCACTCCACAAAACAGAAAATTAAATTAAAAAGCAAAAAAAGGCAAAAAAAGGGCAGCGATAAGAGCGTCTCGGGGTTTTGGGAATATGTACAGTCTATTTGTTTTAAGTATGTTGGCCTCGGGTCATAATAAAACTTAACTTAAAGAAAGGGGAGGTGTTACCTTGATCAACATTCAGCAGTATGTTGGACTGTTCCAGTCGCCATTACAATCAACACCAAAGCATTAGTGAAGACCCCCAGATTTGGGATCCTGCACACAACCCTGTACAACGTTTGCAACTAAGCAGAGTTCAGTCCCAGAAGTTGCACCTCTGCTATAAGAATATGGTAACAGAGGCATAGGACTTTTTCTGTTTAAAGTGGCTACCTTCGCATAAGGGAAAGGATAGCATTTTCTCACTCATACACAAATAAGTATTTGTGACAATTTCTGAGGTCAGGGCAGCATTTATTTAGTGTATCACACTACAACTGTGTAGATGCTATTGTGTGAATCCCCTGCTGGGCCCATCAGACCAGTAGGCAGTGAGCAAATCACCCAAGGTAGAATAGAACAGATCTGCATGTGTCACACAACTACACAACCTGCTGTAGCTACTCTCAAGTTGGTTTGGTTCTCAGTGGTGTTAGTGCTGATCTGAATAGTCTTTGAACATGGACTGCTGAAGGAATGAAGCCAAATTTTCCTCCCCATTTGAACAATACCATCCACAGATCTTACATGAGTTTGTTGGAAGAAAAGTCCTCATCACGGTTCCATCCAAGCTGGGGATAAACAACATGGCGACTGCTTTCGGAAGAAGGTTTTTTTTAATATTTATTTATTTATTTATTTATTTATTTATTTATTTATTATGAGACTTGAAGGTTTTTTTAATATATATTTATTTATTTATTTATTTATTTATTTATTTATTTATTTATTTATTTATTTATTTATTTATTTATTATGAGACTTGTATGCCACCCTATCTCCTGAAGGACTCAGGGCAGCTAACAACAATAAAATACAAATGAATACAAATATTAAAAAAGAATTAAATTGTGTCAAAGTCCCACTAAAACCAATAAAAACATTTAAAATCATAATTAAAAACCCCATTATCATCAGTCCAGGTTGGCCTGTTGGAAAAGATATGTCTTAAGGTCACAGCGAAAGGACCAAAGGTCTGGGGCCATCCGGAGCTCCCGGGGGAGTTGATTCCACCAAGCAGGTGCCTCAACAGAGAAGGCCATCCCCCTGGGGGTCGCCAGCCGACATTGTCTGGCCGACGGCACCCTGAGGAGGCCCTCTCTGTGTGAGCACACAGGGCGATGAGAAAGCGTTCCTGGCAGCAGACGGTCCTGCAAATATCCCGGGCCTAAGCCATGTAGGGCTTTATAGGTAAGAACCAGCACCTTGAATTACAGTTTATTGCAGAGGGAAGCCAGACAGAAAGATGGATCCAGCAGAAAAAGGACTGAGCACATGTGGGGAGTGGGTTTTTATACCCCCTGGACTCTATTGTTTGGTTATTTCCTGTTTCAGGCTTTGTATTTCCTGTGTCATGTATTCTGACCTGAGTCTGGGTGTGCTTTTCTGGTATTCTTGATAGTTGTGGGTCAAACCTATTATGTCCAAAGGTCATATCCTGCTTTCCTGGGGCTGGGGTATGTAGATGTTAGGCCACTGTCTTCCTAAGCTTCTAGCTCCAACTGGTTTTCTGCTTGGGGAAAGGAGACCTGGGCTATTAAGAAAACTGGACATGCTTTTCTGGTTCTACAATTTCTTTTTAGCAAATATAGTTTCCTGCCCTTTTAATATTTCCTTTGCTGGGGAGCTGACTTCCCTCAAGTTATTTGTATTGCTTTTGAATTTCTGCGCAAGGGAGGAAATGCCAGCTGGCATTTGCATTCCCAACATAATCCTGGTTATTTGTTCCTTGCATACAACATAGCACATGTACATACTTGTGGTCTACTACAGAAGAATGAGAGGTGTAAAAATAGAATTTAAAAAGATGCAGATATAGTATTTTAAAAATCACTGCCTTTTTGTAATTGAAATATAAGATCAAGGAGAAGATACGCCCATTCCAGGTAGCTAGCTAGATTGGATAGTGAATTTTCAAGCAAAGATTTTATGTTACATTGAAAGCAACTTGTGGTGCTTCATAATTCCATAATGTCAGCTACATTTGAAAGAAAAGTCCATTTATTTCTGGCTCAAGTGTATTTGAAACTACAGCAAAGCCAGACTTTTAAAAATTGCTGCAGCTCAGTGGAAGCTATTGATAGTATTTTTTTTTCTCCATTTGTAGAAACTCTTGCCTCACCACACCTCTAGTTCTTGAGCTTCAATTCTCTCAAGAGAGAATGTCATTTAGTGCTTTTTCAACCCTATCCCCACAGGAACTGCTGGGATTGATCTGCAAAGATTAGTCAAATGCTCACAAGGTGAAATAAAGATTTAGGCAGGGCAGGGGGAAAGAAATAAAAGGAAATATTTTCATCCTATCGAGGTGGGAGCAAGAGATTTTCTAAATGCAGGATTTGCAGCAAGAAGTGGCAGTGACTCAGTGATAGGGTGTTGGTTTTGGGGTTTTTTCCTTCTTCTTCTTCTTTGTTTTGTCATGGACTACCTCAAAGATAAGAAGATGGAGAAAGAGGTTTTGACGAGAGTATTCATGCCCTTGTCATCTTTTCTGTAGATTACTGCAGTGTGATCTATATGGGATTGTCTTTCAAGACTGGCTGAAAGCCACAGGGGACAGAATATGCAGCAACTCAAATCTTAGGTTAGCATTGTTAATGCAGCTCTATACAGAGTTTTTTAGATACAATTCAAAGTCCTGGCGTAGACTTATAAAGCTTTTTGTGGCTTAGCACCTAAATATCCACAGTGTCATCCAGTTCACAACCTGGTTTATACCTCCTGGATAGGGATGCTCAGACCTCCCATAAAATAGTTTAGGAAGTCCTGAGGCAATATTTTTCAAAGGTGGACCCTGATCCTCAGGGTAGCCTATCTCCAGACATCCAAATAGAATCTGAAGGCAAGAGAAGCTCAGAAGACTTTTTGACAACTCCATTTTTTCCATTGAAAGATACTGTACCTATTATACTATTGATATTTTAAGATGTATAGAGTACAGTTTTACTTACGTTTTATGTGTTTTCACTTGGAGCCTGTTGCATCTACGGGATTTGAGAGAGGGAGCTGCGTCTACTGGCAAAATCTTTAACAATCATGATGGGACTACATCACTGTGAAGGCAGCAGGATGGTTTAAACCAGGGGTCTTCAAACTTGGCCCTTTTTATGACTTGTGGACTTAAACTCCCAGAATTCCTCAGCTAGTCATGCTGGCTGAGAAAATTCTGGGAGTTGAAGTCCACAAGTCATAAAAGGGCCAGGTTGGAAGACCCCTGGTTTAGACAATGCAAAGTAACTTGACAATTAATGTATGATAGCAAAAAACAAATACAGATCAGCTACAGTACCTGAGATCTCTGTCTAAAGGCAGGACTTGGCTTCTCAAGAGCCAAGGTTTATTTTTCTGTTATTCTCAAACTTCCTCTGGGTAGTCTTTTTTCATGTGTAATCAGGATAATCCGGATAATAACCGGTTCTCTGTGTGGATGCCGCTTCCGGAAGTCCATTCTGGGCCTGGGCAACAAAAAGTTAGCTACCGGTTCTGCCAAACCGGTGCGAACTGGCTGAATCCCACCACTGGGCTAATCCTGTACTTAGCTTAGCAAAATATCCATGGACAGGAAATCAGATGGTATCTGATATCTTAGGTATCTTGATAGCTATTTTGAGAGCCAAGTCATAACCAACCTGGCTTCACAGTCATCATGTTGAGCTAGCAAGTAATCTATCTCTATGCACAATCTTGTTAAACAAAGAACTATTTTTATTAGTTATATTTTCATCCTGCCTCCCTCCCACCCCGCCACCCCCAAAGGTCACAATGCTTTCAAACATCTGGGAGAGGGGAAGGATAAGGACAAGAGCTAGTAGAAAAACAGCAGGAAGATGTGCAGGTACCTTTCCTATAGCCTATTTTCATTACACAGTTCCCATAAGAATGTTTTTTCCCACCTAATGAGATTCCTTTGTGGTATCTGAATCCAACTTTGGAAAAGGTGGCTTGGGGACCATGGCAGCCATTGTAAGAAAGCGGCAAACGAAACATTTTCAGCTTTACCCTCTCATTTCTTTTCAAGTTCTGTATCATTCTCCAGTTCATCTATCTAGACCAAAATTTATATGTGAAATGCCAGCACAATTGTTATTGTATATATACTGTAGGGCAAAATTCCCAAACAAGAAGTTGGATCTATTCACTTGCCTCCAATTACATTCAGAGAAGGAAGAGCAACTTATTTCCCCCCCCCCCAAAGGAGCTTTATGTTCTGCTTCACACATTTTGTTCTGAATAAAATCTCTTCTGGCTCCTGGATTTAGTGAGCGGAAAGCTTGGAGCAAAGCAAAGTTGCTTTGCTTTTAGATTTGGGATGGCTGCATTTCTTCATAAAAGATTGCTTTAAATGAGACTGACTACCCTTCAAATCTTTGCACAGCGCTAGTAACAAAACATTTAGGAGAAGCTGCTCAGAGTAGCTGCTCAGAGCAAAATGCCCATGTGTTCTGTTTTATTTTTTCATTGTATGTTTCTAAAGCATACCTCAGAATACCTCAGCAATACAGGAAATATTGGGCAAGTTCAGAAGAAGAAATGACATTACGTAATCCAACACAATGCTTGCAACACTGTACTTACACAGAATTACTTTACACCTGCTTTCCCGCTTTTTACATACAACGTTTTGTATACAGCAATCTAGGCCCGGACACTTGGCCGTCAATATGAGCACTGAGCAGATTGTCAGTCTATTTAGTTTTAGTCATCTGAGTCCTGCAGCCCAAATGGAACTGCACATACTCTATCAAGCTAGGTTCTGAGGTTTTTCATTCGAGGTTTAATATGGAAATTGTACTGAATTGTATTTAAGCACCACGTTTAAAGCACCTGCGTGTCAATTAGGTATGTAAACCTGTGCATCCCAGCACTTTTCGTCAGGTCTAAAGTGCAGCTATTTTCAATTTTGTGAAGCCACGGAGAGAATAATTAGCAGTGTTGATTTAGGAGACATAATTGGGTGAGTTGGTTAAAAAGAAACTCTGAGAGGAGAACTGTTACATGAGAAATGCCTGAGAAAAGGAGACTGATTTCTAAAGAGGGTAGCAGCCAATGAGAATGACTTAGGAAGGAATTTCAGTGAAGACTAATGACTTGAGAGTAGCAGCAACTATTCTTTGGTCTTCCAACAGTATCACAGAGGCAGGTATTACTTTGTCTATTTCCTCCCACTTTCCAATTTAAAGATTTGGTTTCAATTTTTCATTGGTTTATGTTTATTCAAGTTGCTTCCCTTTTTTAAAACTTGTTAAAGTGCAAGTTGGTAAATTCTCTCTCTCTCTCTCAGTGGCGTAGCATGGGGGGTGCAGGGGGGGGCCGGCCGCACCGGGCGCAACATCTGGGGGGGGCGCTCGCACTCGCAGCTCTCTGCCCCTGCCTGGCTCACTCACTCTCTCTCACTGCAGTGCTGGCTGTGCGAATCCGATCCGAGCCGCCGGGTCACCGCCCACTGTGGAGGGGGGGGTGCCAGGTGTGCGGTGCGGTTAGGGGGCGCAAATTACTTGCCTTGTCCCGGGTGCTGACAACCCACGCTACGCCACTGCTCTCTCTCTCTCTCTCTCTCTCTCTCTCTCTCTCTCATTAATTCCTGTCGTTGACAGGAAAAGTGGGCTTGCAATTGAATAAACAAAGTAACAGCAGGAAAAACTCATTTCGGACTTGTGCTCAGATGCATCCTTCCTTTATCAGAATTTGGTTGCTCTTCATAAGAGAATGGGTGGCCTACTGAGAGGCCTTTCGTTTGAGGTGATCGTATGCCAAGAGAACTATATCTGCAATGCTTGATCTGCAGCAGGGGTGTCAAATTGCTGGCCCGCAGGCCGGTTGCATCGTACGGAGGAGCGCTCACCTCAGCTCTGGCAATGCAAAAAAAGTCGCGATATGTCGCAAAACGTCACATGATGAGGCAGGTTTGACACCCGTGATCTACAGTATCTGCTTGTATTCTTCTCTGAGTCATGGCTGAATGGCAACTTTGATATAGCATCTCAATTGATGGGGAAAGCACCTTCTCCAATACATTTGACAAGCTACCAACACTCCCAAACTGTTTCCAAAGGAGTTACAATTCTTGTGTCCCAGCAAAACCAAGCCAACACATTTATCATAAGCTGTGAAAACTTTATTTGTTAATTCTTGGTTTAGAAAAAAATGTCCTTAATTTTTTCTTTTTTAAAAAAAATAAAACAGCCTACAGTGAGGATAACAATTTATTCTTTCTCAGAGACGCATATGTTTCATCTTTCTCAAGGTGAAACCAAGAGTTTAGAATGCCTTCCCTAAAGAATATGTCAATACACACGAGTCCTTTGCAGTATCTCACTAGATTTCTTTTATATTCTGTTCAGTTGGAGTGGATATTTGAAGAACATAAGAAGAATTGGGCCAGATTTGAGCCAAAAATTAATTTAATTCAGCAATGAATTAATACAACAGGGAATCGGATACCTATTGGAAATCAGTAAGTTCATCATAATCATTTTGCTAGTGGCTCTGGTATGCAATGAAAAGATGCATATTGCCATACAGTGTGAAATGTGCAATTATTTTTTAATATTCTGCATGCCTTTTCTTGTAAATTGGATAACACCAGCCACAATGAACTAATTATTATTACTATCATAACCATTAGGTGCAGTTCAACAAAACTGCACACATATTAAACTCCTTATTTTGGCCTGGAGCAGCTTTACAGCACATTTTTCTCACCACAGCCTTATTTTCTTAGCTTAGCCTAATATATACTGTATATTAGGCAGTTTCGCCCATTCAGTTCTGTGGAGCTGTATCTAAAGCAGCAAAGATTATGCTGTAAGGCTAAATCCTAAACACACTACTAAGGAATATGTTTCACTGAAGGCAGGAAAAGAGCAAGAGGAAAATTAAAGATATGAGTAGTACTTGTGTACTGATTTTTGTTTACTAAAAAGAAAAGTGGGCAGCAAGCTACTTCAGAATGATAGTCTGAATCAGCTATCATATAAGCAGTTATGATGCCAAAGACACTTTCCTTTTGGAACAAAATAGCAGGTCTGCAAGAGGGTGGGGTAAACAGTGAAATCATGGGGATTGCCATAGCTGCTGTTTAGCGAACAAACAAGAAAAGCTAATCACACGTTGAGTGCGATGTCTCATTTGGCCTTTATTCTCGAACATTCATGCACAGATACTGTAAAACTGTCCTCTTTTTTTTTTTTTTTGCTTTTTAATCATAATGTACAAACTGGGCTACCACATTAGCATGCAAACATTGAAGATGACCACTGTTGACTTTTGTCATTTTGCTGCTATTTACTGATCTTCTGGATTTCTGCGGCCCAAATATGGTAGTGTGCCATGCATAAAGCTTTTAAAATGCACAGAAGTCACCCTGAGTACTATCAAGGCTATGGTTTTCTCAGTTGCAGCAGATGGCTGAGAAAAAATGGATGCCATTCAACAATGCAACTTACAATGACAGTTCAAAACACCCTGTACAGCAAGAAGTCACTCAATACAAGGTGAAATTAACAGGACTACTGACTGCAAACACTAATAATTAATCTAAAACTTAAATATTGTGGACACGTAATAGGAAGGCAAGAGTTGTTGAAGATACTTGGAAAAATTAAAAAAAAAAACCAAAACCCCGCAAAAGAGGCTCACAGAAGACAAAGTGATTAGATATTATCATTGATTATATATAAGCAGGATGTTACCAGAACACCTAGTGACACATCTGGTCTGTCACTTTACAAAGAATTAAGTAACTAAATGATTAAATACCAACAAGAACATTAAGTACAAGCCATTCTGAACCCAATGACACTGACTTCTAAGAGGAAGAGCTGCTATCAGCACAACAGCCAGATAAAAGGTGCCTCAGTCCAAGGCAAAAAAAAAAAAGAAAAAGTGAATAAACAGTCTCAGACAAGCCCTTCCCTAGTTCACACAAAAATAAAAGGAAGTAAGAGACAGTGCATTCAGACTCCTTAGGAAGATTCTGTTCATAAAGCTTTACAATAAAATCAGTTCTAGCCCTAATCCTAATCCTGACTATATAGCATTGGTTCCTTAGTCAGGTCTATCTTGTAGGGCTAACCTCAATTCTACCGTTGGATTGTAAATGAACAGAGGGATAAATGAGGCCAGATGGAACAAACATTCTATTTTACTACAGCACTACATGCGCAAATAGATTTTATTCTTGTCAGAAAATCTATTCATATAAACATTTGTTATGTAATAGCAAAAGTGGCTGGAAAAGCTTGGAAAGGACAGTGATATCTGCAGGCAGGTACCTCCGTAGAGATACCGTAGAGTTCTTTGAGAATCTGGGGAAATCAATGGCCTCTTGTCAAAAAACTATAGTGGCAATGACCTTATAACTACTAGGATGCTAAGCACATACAGCAATGAAACAAATTCATAAAGTACAATACATAGATGTAAATTGTGTTACATGGGAAACCAATTATGCTCAAAGATAGTAATCACAATATTAAGATATGTAATATAGTAATATATGTGCATATTAATCCTTATAATAATTTCAAGCAATGAGATTTATTGAAGCTAACAAGACATAAATTGCTTTCTTGCCCATACTCATTATTGAATGAAAAGCTAAATTTTAGCTAGAGGTTAGTAGTGAAAACAAAGGGTGTTTTTTTCTGTCCATGGACCTCCTGAAATCTATCCACACGCTACATAGGACATGTTTGACGTGAAAATCATAATAGTAGAACTTTGCCTAGAAGAAAAGTAGTAAACATTTTATGAATTCATCATTCTTCATTCTTACTAATGTGAATACTGCAGAATTGGAAAAGGTTTAAGTTGTGTTGTTAGATTGTGTTCTTTTTTCTTATTCATATACCCTACCTCAAATATTCTTTAAAATCCGCTTTCCAAAACCTATGTCAGTAAACCCAATGTCAAGGGTTGCTGGGAAGTGTAGTTCAGACACAAACTGGCAGATCAATTTCCTCATTTCTGTGTTAAATCTTTGGCAGCCCACAATTACAAAGCATTCATAAAAGAGCAAAAGTGATTTTAAAATAAAACCATTTCAATGATATTAACCAACAGACTTACATACAGCTGATGCAAAACTGAAGATGTAATTAAATCCAATTAATTTCTGTGTGAAATTTGCATGTTCTCCAACTGAAATGAAGGAGATTTATTTTTTGGCTGGGAGTGTATTATAACTAATAACATTAGCTGTAACATTAGGCATAGGAAGCAAACAGACCAACCTACCACTTAAGTATCTGAAGGAATTAATAGTTGAGATTATTAGCCTGGCTGGTAGCCAGCTGGCTTGAAATATTATTAAATTATTCAAAGAGAGTTGAAACTGCAGCTTCTTTCCCCCAGCAGTGAATTATATTAGCAGATGGATGATCTGGGCTGATTTCCAAGGTCATCTAGGCTTCAGAGGCCTTCAGACTGTCACGAGAATTTCTGGGAGTTTTTCTTTTTAATAAATGTACTTCTTAAGATTGCAGCAAGTGACTTGCAATTCAGAAGGACAGAAGATTTAAAATGTGTTGTAAAACCAAAGCCAAGATGACTAAAAAGTTCCTACCATACGCACATCTTCTTTTCTAGTCAGGAAGTCAGCAAATGCAGTGCATTTCCTGAGTCAAAATCTGTATTGAAGCTGAATGGGCTCTTGTGATTTGGCTGCGGTTCCTTAGAAGCTCCCCAGAGACAAGGTCCATTAAGTGCAACAGGAAACCCAATCAGATGAAAATTGCCCCTTTTTGTGCTGCATAAATACAGCTATTGACCCTGGGGAGAGACTGGGCTCCCATGTGACTATTAAAGTGAAGAGTCTGTGTAAAAAAAGGAGTGGCAACTTTAATTCACAGTAAAAAAGATTTGGTTAAATACATAGGCTATTGTCATGGTCAGAAGTCTGCTCTTAAAGTCCATGGCCTGCATGGAAAAAGCCACAATTTCTGCTTTTTCTCCATGTGCATTTTTCTCCCTCTGCACAACTATTCTTCTCCCCAGTAGGTTTGTGAAAGATCACAAACTAAATCACTACTGTAAAAACAAAAGCTTAAAACTTACTGAAGAAAACTCTTTAAGTAGTTGTAATCCAAACGGAACACAACTGTAATACAAACAGTGACATAAGCTCAAAATAAACTGAGCTGAAGGCTTCCTTTGACTATGAAGTTAAATTAATCGACATTATTATTCATATTCCCCCTGAAATTTAGGTGGCAAAACCGGTTTTAGAAGGTAGCACACTTCTCATGAAATCCTGTCCTGCTGCCTTGTGGTCTGGCACTTGGCCTACTCCTATGGTCAGGGGAAGTCCCAGTTCCAGTGTGGCCCACAGGGAGGAGGCAGAATGCTCACAGAATTGGCAGGGAAGTAACATCTCACCAGAAAAAGAAACCAGCCTATCCTGTCCTGTTAATTAGTTTAAAGAAATATGAGGGTAGACCAGGTTTATATGGTACAATTCCAGGTGGCCTAATTAACCGCAAGAGATATAGCAGTCGGGTAAATAGCTACGGTTACAGCACCCTTCCCTAACCTAGTGCCCCCTAGATGGTTTGGGATGGTAACTCTTAGAATGGCTAGAAATTCCATGATCCAGGAAGGCATCAGGCTGGAGAACATCTCCAGCCTTTCATTCTGCATGAAGTCCTTGTTTAGAAAAAAGGAGGAGTCCAGGGAGGAAGACTGTAGCTTGTCTTCATTTCGGAGATTTCAAAGAAGGGGAAGCAGTTGCAGAGCACCAGAGATCCAGTGGTGGGATTCAGCCGGGTCGCACCACTTCGGCAGAACCGGTAGCTAATCTAATTTTTCGTTGCCCAAGCGCAGAATGGACTTCCAGAAGTGGCATCCACACAGAGAACCGGTTGTTTACATACCGTATATACTTGAGTATAAGCCGAATTTTTCAGCCCACTTTTTGGGCTGAAAAATTCCACTTCGGCTTATACTCCAGTCAACAAAAAAACTTACCGAGGACTTGTGCGCGGCCGAGGCTTTGGAGCTTCCGGGATCGCGCGCACCTCTCCCAAGCCACCGCCGTCCGGAGACCTGCCGAAGTTTGGGGAGGTTTGGGGAGGTGCGCGCGCACCTCCCCAAACCTCCCCAAACGAAGCCGGGTCTCCGTTCCTCTGCGCCCTGCCTGCCTGCTTCTTTCCACAGCGGAAAGAAGCAGGCAGGCAGGGGGCGGAGGAACGGAGACCCGGCGACGTTTGGGGAGGTTTGGGCGCCCAAACCTCCCCAAACGTCGCCGGGTCTCCGTTCCTCCGAGCCCTGCCTGCCTGCTTCTTTCCGCTGTGGAAAGAAGCAGGCAGGCAGGGCGCAGAGGAACGGAGACCCGGCGACGTTTGGGGATATTTGGGGAGGCGCCCAAACCTCCCCAAACGTCGCCGGGTCTCCGTTCCTCCGCCCCCTGCCTGCCTGCTTCTTTCCGCTGTGGAAAGAAGCAGGCAGGCAGGGCGCAGAGGAACGGAGACCCGGCGACGTTTGGGGAGGTTTGGGGAGGCGCCCAAACCTCCCCAAACGTCGCCGGGTCTCCGTTCCTCCGAGCCCTGCCTGCCTGCTTCTTTCCGCTGTGGAAAGAAGCAGGCAGGCAGGGCGCAGAGGAACGGAGACCCGGCGACGTTTGGGGATATTTGGGGAGGCGCCCAAACCTCCCCAAACGTCGCCGGGTCTCCGTTCCTCCGCCCCCTGCCTGCCTGCTTCTTTCCGCTGTGGAAAGAAGCAGGCAGGCAGGGCGCAGAGGAACGGAGACCCGGCGACGTTTGGGGAGGTTTGGGGAGGCGCCCAAACCTCCCCAAACGTCGCCGGGTCTCTGTTCCTCCGCCCCCTGCCTGCCTGCTTCTTTCCGCTGTGGAAAGAAGCAGGCAGGCAGGGCGCAGAGGAACGGAGACCTGCCGAAGTTTGGGGAGGTTTGGGGAGGTGCGCGCGCACCTCCCCAAACCTCCCCAAACTTCGGCAGGTCTCCGGATGGCGGCGGCTTGGGAGAGGTGCGCGCGATCCTGGAAGCACCGAAGCAAGTCCTCGGTAAGCTCCGGGCGGTCACTTGCTTCGCGTCTCCTGAGGGAAGGGGGGGCGACTGGAGCAGGCGTGTTTCCTCGCCTGCTGGGCACCGCGATTTGCCCGGGGAACGCGCGGGCCCCGAATAGCAGCGTGGAGCGAGGAAGCGGACAGCCAGGGCTTCCCGGAGAGCCAAGGCCACACAGGGTATTCCTGTGTATTCAGGCTTGCAAAATGGCGGATCGAGCCTCTGCTGGCGGCAGAGGCTTGCAGAACGGCGGATCGGCTTATACTCGAGTCAACAACTTTTTCCAGTTTTTGGGGGTGAAATTGGGGGTCTCGGCTTATACTCGAGTCGGCTTATACTCAAGCATATACGGTATTTGAATCCCACCACTGTTCTGATCCGTTCGTAAGGGTCACTGATCACAATAATGAACACAATGTCTGGAACTGTCCTTTAGATCTGGCAAATGGCTTTGTTGCGTTATGAATTGAGATGTCAAGATTTTTTTTATGTTGAAAGCAATTTATGAAACTATTCTTACAGCTTCTGATGAAATAAGAAGCTACAGAAAAGAACAAGATGTCAGCCTAGATATACGAACCCAAACTTTGATTACAACTAAAGAATCAATTACACAGAATATAATAGAAAAAGTGGAACAATTAAATACTATGATAAAAGGTTCAACTGATCAACAAACACAGTTAATGGAAAACCCAGAAAAGGGACTGACAACACTGAAAATGGAAAAGACTTTCTATATAAACCAGAAGAAACCTGAGGACCAAGACGAAGAACAGACTAAAGGTAAGATAAACATTTCAGGACAACCACGTCGAGATGGAAAAATAGAGAGATGATTTGTTAGCCCTTCCAAAAAATGGCGACTGGATGGCCTCTTTTATCTCAGACAATATATATAATAACAGAGGGGGATCTATTTGATGACTTAAAAGCATGGATATGGAAGGCGAGTTGGCAAAAAAAGAAAGCTAGAATAAGGCTGAAGAAAATTGGGGTTTTGACTTATTAGTGAGGATTAAAATAGAATATACACAAATAGACATGAGATAAAGAAAAATTTGGTCATTTAAAACTTGGAAGTATAAATATTAAAAGTTAAATTTGAATGTTGATTTGTTTATAAAGGTTGAATATAAAAGTAATTAAGATATACATAAGCTAAAAATCTATTGATAAATGTAATAAACATGTTTTACTTAGCTGATATAATAAGAACTGTACTGGCATAAATATGAGATAGACATTAAGAGAAAAAGAAAGGAAGTATTTGATGTTGAAACAAGAGAAATTTTGGTTATTAAATTTAATAGAAAATAAGAATGTAATACTGTATTATTAATTAGATGATGTAAGATGGTGAGAAATAGAATATATTCAAATAGATAGGATATGTATCTTGAATATTAGATTTTGTGATGAATTGTGATAAAGGGAACTTTGGTTACTTAAAACTTGGAAATTATAAATATTAAATGTTAAATTTAAATATTAATGGGAAACTAAAAATTGGGAAAAACTAATTAGGACATTGATTGTCTATAAAGACTGAATTTTAAAATAACCAGGATATGTATAAACTAAAAATTATTGATATATCTAAGGATGTTATTTTTATTTAATTAATATAATAAGAATTGTATTAGTTTAAACATGAGACAGTAAATACTAAGGGGAAAAGAGAGGAAATTTAATGTGGTAGTTTGAGACTTGTACTCAAGATACTTGTATGTCATTGCATTATCGATTAATTCAGCCGCCACGTTGCTTTTTAAATACTTAAATGTAAAATTAGAAAATCAAAAAAAAACATCAAAAAAACAAAGAATGCAATAAGATTTTTCTGGCATGATCTGTCTTGGCTTTTAATAATGACTTTGTTTGCCTCTAGGCGTTCGCTGATTTGTTGTTTGATTATCTTTTCCAGAATCTTCCCACATATTAAGGTCAGGCTGATAGGTCTGTAGTTTCCTGGATCCATTTTTTTTCCTTTTTTGAAGATGAGAACTACATCAGCTCTCTTCCAGTCCTCTGGTAGTTCCCCAGTGCTCCAGGATCTTTGAAAGATATAGTTCAGTGCTTCTGAGATCACATCCGCCAGTTCCTCCAGAACCTTTTAGGTGTAACCCATCTGGTCCTGGTGATTTGAACTCATCTAAGGTGAACAGGTGCTCACTTACCGTTTTCTTGCCTATCTTAACTTGTGTTTCTATTCTGTTTTTTACAGTACTGTTTTTGATAGGTTGGACTGTTTTTTTCCATTTTTGTAAAGACGGATGCAAGAAATGAGTTAAATAGTTCTGCTTTCTCCCTGTTGCTTGTCAACTTCTTGCCACTTTCCCCCATTAATGGACCAATCATTTCCTTAACTTTTTTCTTGTTTTTTACATGTTGAAAGGCGCTCTTTTTGTTATTTTTTTTCCTTTTTTTAAAAAAAAATTTCAGTTCCTTTCATATACCACAAACCAAACAATGAAATATAAACATTTTTTCAAGTATTTAACATTTGTTATATCAGTAATGCTGTAGGTATTATATATCGCCATACACACATACATACACGTACGTTTGGGTGCTGCTCGTCCATTTCCCCTTTCACTGTATCCACCCTCCTTCTCTCTCTTCTTCTCTCCTTCTCCTTCTCTTTTGATGGTTACTTCCCCATCCCCCCATCCCATGCCAGTTACAGAGATGTGCTTCCAGGTTCCTGGGAGACAACATTGTTTTAATCAGAATGCACCAATCCTTCAGGATTGAATCAGCTGAGCTGATGTTATGTGAGATATCATGTTCCATACATGTCAATTTCTCCCACCCTCTGTTATTCTAAGTATTTTGCTGAAATCCAGACTTCTTTGCTTTTTTACAGTGCACAAGAAAATTACTGCTGTCTGAATAATTCCAATAGATTCCAGTAGCATTTTATAGGCCTTTCTCTGCATACAGTATGTGTGGATTGGAATGGAAGCATGAAATGTACAGTAACCCGTACGGATTGCTTTACACCTTGGCCAAAACAGGTTTAGCCTTATTTTCATGGGATTGCATCAATGGTGTAATTAGCACAATAAACCCATGACGAAATTCATGATTGAGCAAAGCAAGAGAAGTAACTCCTGATAACCTCTCCAAAATCTGCTATGTCACTCTCAGCTGAATAAGAATTTCTAGTCGGGTAAGTAGGGAAGTGACAGCAATCTTGTTATCTCTCATGAGTACTTTTGCAGCACTCTTTGAGATGATGCAAGGTTGATCGTTCTTCCCACTCCCTTCCCAAGAATCTCCTTTTGTTATTCAAAATTCTGAGTCTTAGCAAAGAACTATTTTGTAACAGAACCTGTAGATCAGTGGCAAGGTGTATATTTGTATACGGAAATTGCTGGTTGTTCTGGCCCTAACTTCTCTCAGATAGATTTGCAAACACCATACATGATTGTCTGCAAGAGGAAGAATGATACATGTTCATTTTTGTAAGCTGTTCTTCTGCTCATTTTATAAGAAAAAGCTGTTCTTGATTTTCAGGGTGTTAGTGAATAAACTGTGCTAAAAATGAGACTCGTTGAAATGGCCCACCTCCACTTCTGAGATGCATTAAAAAAAAATGTCCAGCAGCAGGAAATTTGGTACCCTTCTTTGCCAATTCCCATTTCCCTGCCAGTCTGCTGACTTCTTTCCAAAATAATGTGACAAAAGTTAATCGATTTTGCATGCTTAGTGGCTGACCTTGGGCACAGTTGTCTTACAGGGGGCAGGCTGGCACAAACTGTGGCACATGAAGGAAAAGGAGAAGCTTGCACAGACGTACCTGGAGAGAACACACCGCTGGTCTCCTGCCTGCTCTTTGACCAAAGGGATACCTGGCTTCCTAGAGCTGGTGGTCTTTCCCATTAAAAATAAAAACCTTAAGATTCATTGATAACTGTGAGAGAAGTCAGCTCCCCAGAAAAGGAAATATTAAAAGGGCAGAAAAATATATTTCCTAAAAAAGATATTGAAGAACCAGGAAAGCATGCCCAGTTTGCTTAATAGCCCTAGCTCTCCCTCCCCCAAGCTCTGTACACATGCAAATGTAAACCATCAAGAAGGTTGGAGCTAGAAGCTTAGGGAGACAAAGGCCTAACATCTACATACCCCAGCCCCAGGAAAGCAGGATATGACCTTTGGACATAATAGGATTGACCCACAACCGTCAAGAATACCAGAAAGGCACAACCAGACTCGGGTCAGAGCATGTGACACAGGAAATAGCCTCAAACAGGAACAGGAAGCAACTCCAAACCAAAGGATCCAGAGGGTATAAAAACCTACTCCCTACATGTGGTCAGTCTTTCTTTTCTGCCAGTCAACTTCCTGTCTGCTTCTCCTCTCCAATAAACTTCTTCCTAAAGCAGTCGCCATGTTGTTTATCCCCGGCTTGGATGGAACCAGGATGAAGACTTTTCTTCCTACAATTTGATTAAGAAGGCTTTGTTTTTTAAAAAAGGAATGGGAAAAAAACTTTCATACTGTTTCATTACTTTTAACAAGTCTGGTTCAGAATCACTTTTACTTGTATACATACGGGTGGAGTAAAAATAAAAGTCAGGCCCCAAACACAACTTGTTAAATAATTATCACTTGTTTGAATTGGTTGCCACTGACAGCCGATTGACCTTTGAAGATATTTCAGTACAGCAACATTTTCTCTGGGGGGAAAAAACACCACCCTATTATTTATTACTACTAGTGTCTGGACGTTTCTCTTTCTGAAAACTGAAGCTTAGGCAGGTACTTTCAAAGTCTTTTGTGCAGCGTTAAGTTACTTGGTTTTAGAGGCAGCTGGGGAGGAGTGAGAAAAGGCTGCTGCCCTGTTGTCTTTGGGCAGCTCTTACAGCGGCTGGAGAGTTAAATTTTTACCTGGCTCTAGGAAAAGAGTCTACAAACAAGCTCAGGGGGGTGGGTGGGGGGGCATGCACTCTGGAAAAGCCTGTGTAACTAGCTAGATCCTGCTGCGTTCTTTGCACAGCTGGGGCCAGGTCTCCAGCATTCAACCGGCAGAGGCACTTTTTCCCTCCTGCATCTTTCTGTTGTGGCTGACCTCTTTCCTCTCCCTACCCCTGAGGCACTTTTTCCTACCTTTGTTTTTTTTAAAAATTTAATTGGATTTTGTGGTTCTGAATTGTCCAGCCGTCAGGATTTCTGTTTTAATAAGCGTACGATCCAGCTTTCTAGGCATGATTCTAAGGCCAACTGTGGCAGCCTTTCAGGAAAATACTATTTTTCTTCAGGAAAAAAACAAATGGTGATGATGATTTCCTTTCCAGCTTGACTGATACTAGAATAAAAGTGCTCTTTTCTTTGTTCCCTCCCTCCCCCACCCAGTCCTATCTTTATTCAGCCTCACCCCACAGAAAGTTGACTCACGCTCTCCCAGTGTGAACGTTTCCACTTACATTTTACCATGCCAGTGTCAGAAGAGTAAATAAAACTCTATCAAAGGGTGATGAACCGTGGTTCATTTTGATGCATAATAAGCAACAGGTAAAAGAAAGAAAACCCGAAGCATATATTCTACTATTAACCCTTTAATTACAAAGAAACTTGTAAAAACACAGAAAGACTCACTACTACATGTCTATCTCCCAGAGAGCACAAAGGAAAGGAAAAAGAAAGTAACTTTTGCTTTGGACATGCACACACAGTAATAAATATAAAACCAAACAAAATACATGGCTGAACATGTGACACTCACCATGGTTACAGTGATAAGATAACAATTCAACTTGCAAAGAAACAGACTGCAAGGAGCTTGTTGTAAAGTGTGCGGCCACGTGGACACAAGAATGAGACAGGGTACATAAACTGTTCTTTTTATTGATCACATAATGGAAGCGTAGTCCTACCCTCGTCAATCCCTTATATACTACTGATGCCCGACCAGCTGACCAACCCGATTGCTCTGTTTTCCCGCCGACCAGGTAACACCCAACCAGGTGTAGTATATTTCCCGCCAGACAGGTTTACCAATCACATCACCTGAGTGATGCCAGTGATGTTAGGTTGGCTGTGCCAGCCAAGCATCCTACATACACAACACCCCTTCCCCCCAACGAGAATGATTACTTTAGTCAATCATAGCACCTAACCAATCCAATCCAGTTACTGCCTCACATAATCCTTAAGGTAGGCCGGAGTTTTGTGAGTTCTGGCAGGGTACCTTCCCAGTGGTTTCCCGGCCTCTGTATTACCTGGCTTCCTAACTACAAAATCCTTTTCGTGCGGAGACCCTTCCGCCACTGACTGTTCCCGAGTCCCTATGTGGTCTGTGGCTGCTTCCTGATTAGGTTGTCCGGCTGGAACTGCGTTGCTGCCTACTTCAGATGGCACTTCTTGCCCAGGCTGAGATGGTGTTATGTTTGGTACAGAGTAGGCCACTGTCGGTAATGGTGATTGTAGTACCTCTGCCATGTCCATTTGTGGTTCGCTGGTTGGCCTTCTCCTCTGCTCCGAGCAAGCTGCTTGTTGTTGAGGTTGTTGAGGTTGAAGACTCTTGGGTACCCGCTTCCTAAGTTGGTCAGTATGTCTTCTGATCTACCTTCCTCCTTCCCCATCAACAATATAAGACAAGGGCCCTGTTTTGTCAACCATCACCCCTTGCATCCACTTGTCACCCAGTCCATAGTTCCTGTACCAAACTAATTCACCCACAGACAGTTCCCTAGCTGTGTTGGGTTGTTCCGCCTCTGTGGCCACCCTGTCTGGGTGTAGTCTGTCCAATCTTGTGATTAGTCTTCTACCCCAACGCAGCTCAGCTGGGGTCTTACCCGTGGCTGTACATGGTGTTGTGTGTTGAGCCAATAGAAATTGTGCCAGTCTCTGATGCCAGTCGCCTGCTATAATTCGTCACAGTGCATCTTTTGTTGATCTTACCATTCTCTCTGGTAATCCATTACTGGAGGGATGAAAAAGTGCCGATGTTGCGTGTCTAATCGAGTTGGCCCGGATAAAATCCTGGAATTCAGTAGATGTGAATTGACGGCCATTATCAGAAACAATTACATCAGGTAACCCATGTGTGGCAAAGAGCCCCCTCAGCACCTGTATGGTCTTTGCAGACATCATACTTTTTACAGGCATCACCTCTAACCATCTGGAATAACTGTCCACAACTACTAAGAATATTTGTCCCTGGAAGGGTCCCGCATAATCTATATGTACCCTAGACCACGGGTTGTGAGTTGTCTCCCACCTGTGGACAGAAACATGTGGTTGTTCAGGTCTGGATCTTTGGCATTGGTAGCATCCCGCCACTTGTTCCTCAATAGCTTTATCCAGACCTGGCCACCATAGGTAACTCCTTGCCAATGCTTTCATATGCACAATTCCTGGGCGATTTTTTTTAATTCCATTTATATCCCGCCCTTCTCCGAAGACTCAGGGCGGCTTACAAGCTTAGCAGTAGCCTTCATTCAATGTATATGCCTGCTTATTAGGGCTTTCACACACACACACCCAAGCGGCATTATTACAAAGTCAGCTTAATTGCCCCCAACAATCTGGGTCCTCATTTTACCTACCTCGGAAGGATGGAAGGCTGAGTCAACCTTGAGCCTGGTGGGATGCGAACCTGCAATAATTGCAGGCAGCTGGTGTTACTTAAGGAGGCATCAGCCCACTGCTCCACCAAGGCTCTTTTACATTTTCATGTAAGTCCCTCAAAACCTTGTTTCTGAATTTTTCTGGTATTACCACTCTATTTCCCCACAACAGACATCCTTTGTGGGAGGACATCTCATTCCTCCTCACAAAGTAAGGCTGAAACTGTGGGCCTGGGTTTTTCCCTTGCCAGCCAGATTGTACCCACAGTGCCACTCTTCTGAGCACTGCATCACTCACTGTGCCTGCTGCAATGTCCCTTGCCGTGAGAGAACATTCAGGGAGTTCTTGTATGGCTAAGACTTGACTGGCTGGGGCAGGATCCGGGTCATTTGACGGTAAAGGCAGCTTACTTAATGCGTCAGCATGGCCCATCTCCTTCCCCGGCCTGTAAATCATTTTGACCGTATAGGCAGAAAGGAATATTGACCATCTTAGCATCCTTGGGGACATGATTTGAGGTGTTTGTCTGTCTGTTGTGAAAAGTCCCAGCAAGGGTTTGTGGTCCGTGAAAATGGTAAACTCTCTTCCATACAAATAATCATGGAATTTTTTAACGCCCGCAACTATTGCTAATGCCTCTTTATCAATTTGGGCGTAGTTCCTCTCTGCCCTAGACAACGTTCTGGAATAATAAGCAATAGGTTTCTGCGCCCCATTAAATTTAATGGGGGTCCCCGTGTATTTTCCCAATGTCCCATCGAATACATCTGCAAATTTTTTGCAGACAGATTCGAGATTCCTAGACTGAATTGAATTTATTCCTCCTAACCAAATTCCTAGTGCCCCAAACCAGTTAAGTCCAATTAAACTAGCTCTTCTACCCTCAGTTACTAGTAGTTCCAACAGGCCCTTAAACCTTTTATAACACACTTCTATTGTGGCCATGCCCATTAATGTAATCGGTGCCCGTTGGAAATCTGTTAACTGAATGGGAGTGGGTTTAAGGTGGATCCAGTGGCCGCTTTTTTTTTACAATTGCAGATAATGTCTCCCAAGAAATTATGGACACTGCAGCCCCCAAGTCGATCTCCATCTTGCAGGGAATTTCCTGCAATAGGACCTTGATTCTGATTTTTAATAATAATTAAATAATTATTAAATAATTGATGAACGGAATAGATGCCACCCCTTTTTCCCGGTTACAGGTTAGTGCCTGGGGCCTAAGGGGCTCGGTGCCGCGATGCAGAGTTTTTGAGTTACCTGGGGCCCACGCTTCTAAGTCGTGGAGGCTGTCACAGACTCGGCTCCGGCAGATGGGTTGGATGTGACCCATCTTGCCCCATGCACGACACTTGGCACTGCGGAACTTGCACTACGCTCTGAAGTGGGGTCCCCCACAGCTGCCACATTTTTGCTCCACGTCTTGGCAACTGTTGTTTCCATCCCTCTGTGGTCTTGCTATTGTTGTTGATGGTCTCCTTTGTCTTCCTGCATTGTCACGGTGATTGATGTGAATTGGTGTCCTCTCGAACCTCTGGGTTATTTCATCGACCTCAGCTTCAAACTCCAGCTCTCCCACCCCGCCTTCCACAATACTTTGTTGATGTATTGAACCTCTCTCAGCATTGCTATTCCGGGGGGGGGGGGTGTCTCGCAACTCTGTGTCCTCATGCGTCATTAATTCCTCCATGATCTGCAGCAGTGTTCCGGTAGGCTTCGCGATTACTTTGTTTTGTAAACGCTCATCCCTTAGTCCAAAGACTATTCTGTCTCGGATCCTGTACTCCAGGTCTGGGAATTTACATCTGCAAGCGGCTTCTCGCACAGCTGCTACGAAATCTGTCGGATTCACCTGGTAGTTGGTTCCAACGCACAAATTTCCTTCTCCAGTATAGTTCAGAATGATTAGGTGTAAAATGCTGGCTCAGTTTTTTCGTTAAATCAGCATAAGCGACGGATGTAACTGCGGTTGGGTGACACAATGACCGGGCTATCTTATAGACTGCCGGTCCACTGAGGGATAGTAAAGCAGCCACTTTCTTTTGGTCCTCCGTGATGTTATTGACCCTCAAGTATCCCTCCATTTGTCCCACATGGGCTTCCCACTCTTCTGGGTGATGCACGTCGAATTCTCTCACCACGCTGAGCTTCGCCATTCTGTTGTCTTGACAGTTTTTTAAAAAATCTCCCGCTTCATGCTGCTACTCCTCCGCTCTTTGCGCCCTCTCCGCTCTTTGCGGAATTCGCTTCGGCCGCTTTTTCGGCGTTCGGCTCACAGCGCTTCACGGAATCCCATCCTTGTCTCCACTGTTGTAAAGTGTGCGGCCACATGGACACAAGAATGAGACAGGGTACACAAACTGTTCCTTTTATTGATCACATAAATGGAAGCGTAGTCCTACCCTCGTCAATCCCTTATATACTACTGATGCCCGACCAGCTGACCAACCCGATTGCTCTGTTTTCCCACCGGCCAGGTAACACCCAACCCGGTGTAGTATATTTCCTGCCAGACAGGTTTACCAATCACATCACCTGAGTGATGCCAGTGATGTTAGGTTGGCTGTGCCAGCCAAGCATCCTACATACACAACAGAGCTTACTGACAAAACCTAAAAACGCAGTGACAGCCAGTTTCTGTCTTCCCAGGAAATAGTTTGGAACAAAATGTCCATTGAGGCATTTACCAACAGGCCAGCCTTCTCCAGCCTTCCAGCCTTCCAAGTATGACTGATTTAGAGCCCTTTTACTTCTTCAGGACCTCTTTGGAAGACACCAATAGCAGGAGAGTAATAGTTGATGGGGAAATGGGATTGCAGGCATCCAAAAAGATTCTATCTATCTACAATGGTGCTGGAAACTTTTAAATTCAGATGGTCTTCCTTCAGCTTGCAAATGAAAAAAAAAAGAAGAGGGGCTCTCCATTCACCTAGGCCAGGGGTGTCAAACTCAATTTCATTGAGGGCCGCATCAGCATTGCGGTTGCCCTCAGGGGGCCGGGCGGGTGTGGCCTGTGTGGGCATGGCCTACTGGGTGGGCGTGGCTAAAGTGCGTATGGCCTACTGGGTGGGCATGGCCAGCTCTACATCGTTCGCATCAAGGGTGCCTATGGCGGTTTGGGCAGGAGTGGGACAGATCTGAGGGTCTCTGGCAGAAGGAGGGTCTCTGGGCCAGGGCCAAGGCAGTGGGGGCCGTTCCCTCACTGTTTCCGGGATGGCTTCGCGGGCCGCATGAAACCACTTCGCGGGCCGGATCCGGCCCCCGGGCCTTGTGTTTGACATGTCTGACCTAGGCAGTCAGTAAAGGTAAAAATTCCTTTGAGCTAAGCTGAACTGAAGATAGAAGAACACTTCCATGGAGTTTTCTTGACATTAATATGGTAAGCGTGTTTCCCCGAAAATAAGACCCAACTGGAAAATAAACCCTAGCATGATTTTTTTCAGGGCACCCCAAAAATAAATCCCAGTTAAGATCGTCAGCCAGACACATTTAGTACCACATTTCCCCAAATATAAGCCCTAATGCATCTTTTGGAGTAAACATTAACATAAGACCCAGTCTTATTTTGGGGGGAAACACAGTTGTGGTATACTTTCTGTTCCTCCAGTTTTGTTTTGTTTTTCTTAAATTTCACAGCCTACAACTTTGTCCTTTCCTGGTGAGCTCTTGTTGAAGTCCTAATCGAGTTTGAGGGTTCAGTCGGGCTTAGGTTTTGGAGACTGGCCTGTATCAGAATCACAAAATAATAATAATAATAATAATAATAATAATAATAATAATAATAATAATAACAACAACAACAACAACAACAACAACAACAACAACAATAACAATAACAATCAGGATGGGGAAATGCCTTAACCTCCCATCTCAGTGCCATACTATAGGGAAAATGACTCTGAAGAGAAGAAAACTCTTTGCGTAATAAGCCTGTTTGGTATCAATATTAAGGAAAAGAAGGGGGCAGCTTTAATATATAAAGGTACCAATACAATCAATTATTACTTTGTTTATATTTATATTCTCCTTTTTACTCAGGAGTTCAAGGCAGTATACATAGTATACCTTACCATTAATTATTTATTAAATTTACATGCCACCCATCTAATTCTGAAAAGTAACTCTGGACAATGTGTAAATAATTCTGATCTTTCCTCAGAATAATTCTATGTGGTAGGTTAGGTGGAAAGAGTGCAACTTATCCAAAGACATAAACATGGGACTTCCTTCTGCTAATCCAACTCCATTTGGATTCACTCCTTATTTATCCTAACAAGATGCCATGCCTGTGCAAATATTTATTTTATATAAACATGAATACATGTCTCTGTGCATTTCTACATATACACAGCATGAATATATCCTGCTGTGGTAAAAATACATCCTGGATACATAGTGTGTTAGAGAAATTAAGGGGGCATCAGAACAGCAAAGTGGCAAAATTTTTAGATCTGAGTTTTCACCTATAATTATCTCATATAGGTGATATCTCCAGTTATCTGCAGAAGAACTGGATAACTAGAATGATGGAAGAAGAGACAACTGTTAGGCAGGGCAGGCCTTCCAGAGGCAAACATCAGTCCCTGCCCTCCTCCAAAAGATCAGAATGAAGTAAAATGAATAATAAAAGAAGTCCAGTCAAAAACAGAATTGCACTGAAGGAGCCTGTAGTATCCCGTAATAAAATGAATGTACCAAGAAAACAAAAATCAGAGAATAAAACAGCTAGTGCCCATAAAGAAAAACAAGTTTCTTCATAATTCAAGCCCTTTGGGCAGAACTGCAACCATTATAAAAATCTCTCTTGACATCTGATCTCATAAATCTCTTCCCACATGCTTTATATTGCTTTTAAGTAATGGCTCAGTTTTCCTTTCTCTAAGATAATTTGACTCTTATTTCCTTTGATTACATCTAATTAAACGTGTTGGCTCATAGATGCTCAGGATTACTGTACTAATCTGAAACTAATCAAGGAGAGAAGCAACCTAGAACTAAGGAGAAACTTCCTGACAGTTAGAACAATTAACCAGTGGAACAACCTGCCTCCAGAAGCTGTGAATGCTCCAACACTGGAGGTTTTTAAGAAGAGACTGGACAGCCATTTGTCTGAAATGGTACAGGGTTTCCTGCCTGAGGAGAGGGTTGGACTAGATGACCTCCAAGGTCCCTTCCAACTTTATTGTTGTTGTTGTTGTTGTTGTTGTTGTTGTTGTTATTATTATTATTATTATTATTATTATTATTATTGTAAGGTTTCTTCAAATAGATCACCATGGTTCATTTTATGGGACTACTGTAATAACATACCATTTCACCTTTGCAGTTTCTTGTGTTCAAACATAAATATTGGACAATTACTTACGACCTGGTATAAATACAATAAAAAACAACAGAAATTCCAAACAGTAAAATTGAACTGAGAAGTCTTTTAAAATAGCAAGATGTGTAACTGTCTCTAAAACAGGGAAGAAAAAGAGATGGGTGACTAGTTGTAGGTACTTAGTGCTAAAACCACGGGTGCTGTCTGGTTTGGTCTGCATTAGTAGGAATCAGGTAAGAAAAAACAATACAATAGCCTTCTCCCCCACTTGTTAATTCCCTTCTTTAAAGAATGAGTATGGGATGTCCATATTAGTTTTGTCACAATTGGCTTTTGCACATTGTGAATAAAATACCAGACGTTCATTATAAGGGTTTAGAGAGCGGAGGTCCTTTTAGTTCTTAAATAACAGAAGCTCCAGGCTACCAAAATTTAAACAACTGTGAGCAGTTGAAATTCCAGTCTACCTGAATATCAATTCTTGAGATCAAATTTGAAATTAATGGGTCTAATGAGTGCTTTTTTTTGTAAAAGAAAAAGGTGCCGGAACTCACACATGTCATACAACCCACCTTGCCTACCCTACAATGTTCCATCCAAAAAAGGTGCCGGAACTCCGTTCTGAGCGTTCTATGAGAAAAAAAGCCCTGGGTCTAATTATACATTATTTTAATTATAGGTACGGACATGTTGGATGGGAATATGATCCCCGCTGAGGGAAAGAAGAACAGGATAAGGGCCTCTCCTCCTTAGGATAGAAATATTATCTCCTTCCATGTGTTCTTTGAAAGTCAAGGGGGGGAAACGGTTCACAAAGGGGCCAGAGGAAACTTTTTCCTCAAGATTTTGATCCCTACCAGAGGCAATGGGCATTTTATCTTGATTTTAGACTAAGAATAAATATTTGGTATGGATTTCCCTTTACCTTACTTAATAATAAATAATAATTAAAAAACAACAGACTATTATTATTGCATTGGTCATTCTCCCACTAATTGGCGTACAGGTAGTCCTCTATTTACAACCAATCACTTAGCAACTGTTCAAAGTTACAACAGACCTCTCTAAGGCTACTTAAGACCCAGTTCTAAAGTTACAATCGTCACCTCCCCACCATAGTCATATAATAATAATAATAATAATAATAATAATAATAATAATAATAATAATAATAATAATAATAATAATAATAATAATAATTTTATTTGTATACCGCCCTTCTCCCAAAGGACTAAGGGCGGTGAACAGGGCAAACATATAAAAATACAAAGATACAAAAGTTAAAAAAAGAATTAAACGAAATGCCCAAGCTAAAACAATAAGTAAATATATTTAAAACAACAATAAAATCCCAACCCATCCCCCATCAGGCCAGGCCGGCTTGTTCGAACAAATAAGTCTTCAGGCCGCGTCGGAAGGAGCGAAGGTCGGGCGCCATCCGGAGCTCAACCGGCAACCGATTCCATAAATCCGGGGCGCCCACAGAGAAGGCCCTCCCCCTGGGGGCCACCAGACGACATTCTCTGACCGGTGGCACCCTGAGGAGGCCCTCTCTGTGGGAACGCACAGGGCGAAGTTGACGCCGGCAGCAGGTGACTGCATAATGAACATTCAGCAACCGGCCTGCATTTATGGCTATTTGCAGCATCCCACATTTAATTAGATGTGATCAAGGGAAATGTGACCGAATTTTATGATGTTTTTGCCAAAATTCAGTGTTTATTTTTTTTGGGGGGGGGGGTTTGGCAAAAATGACCCATAGTGAACAATGGGTTTGCTTTACAACTGTGGCGCTTGCTTTTTGATTGCAGAAGACACTTTACAACCATGGCATTTACTTAATGACCATTACCAAAAAAGGTCGTAAAATTGAGTTGGTCGTCTGGGTGATGCACTTTATGACTGCCATGACTTATGACCATAATGAGTAGATTGTATTACGATTGTAAGTAGACTACTTGTACTTTAAATTTGCTTCAACTGTAATTCTCTACAGGGGTATCTGTTGGAATGAAGGTCAAGAAAATTCAGAATGCAACCTGATAAATTTCCTGTCCTGATTCTAATTCTTGACAGTTGTCTGGGAAGACACAACTATAGTTATGGGACACTTCCAATTCCCCCATAAAAAGCTCCGCTTATTCCCGAATGAGTCACCATCTTTCTGTCTTACAAGAAATCATCATGGCCAACCTCTTGACTTCTTTTTACCCTTCCTTCCTTCCTTCCTTCCTTCCTTCCTTCCTTCCTTCCTTCCTTCCTCCCTCCCTCCCTCCCTCCCTCCCTCCCTCCCTCCCTCCCTCCCTCCCTTCCTTCCTTCCTTCCTTCCTTCCTTCCTTCCTTCCTTCCTCACAAATGCTCCTGATTCTCTGAATATACAGACAACATGGGCAAACTATGTTATTTCAAGAACTGTTTTGGAACAGATTTTATTTTTGAATTTATGTCCTGTTTTCAAATGGAGGGGGGTGTATTAATCATAGGAAAATGATTTTAACTGAGGCTGTACATTTAAAAACAAAATCAGCTAGAAAGCACTTATGGTTTCCTTGGAAACCTGAATTTAAGCATGAAGTGTCAAGGATGCTTGCTGAGTAATATCACAGATGGTGAATCTGTGGTTTCCTTTGACAGACAGGGATCCTAACAATTTTTTCTGTTTCATAGGAAACAGTTTTGCTAAGGAGTTAAATTGCTGCCAAATTGTATCCAGGGTGTTGCACACAGTGCTGAATTTAGTGCATTTTCTTAAAAATAAAAGAGAGGGGAATTAATTTTGTAAGCCACATAATATACCAAACGGGCAGGTCACAGATCTCAGATCTAGCCTTGCTTGTACAACAGTATTAAATCCTAGCACCAATAATTATCACTGCATGAAGAATTTTCTATAAACCCCAACTGCTATAATTAATGACTGTTGCACTGTACTTTCCATCTTCAGAGAATGCTTGCAGCATATACAGATTAATTGAATTAAAATGAGCGTGCTACTCTGCCTATCTACAAACAGAAGGCAGTGCCTCTTAGAAATGTTCACTTTTTAAATTTCTAAAGGAGCAAAACCAGCAAAAATCTGGTTTTGATTACAGGGCACCTGTGCATCAATTTACTCCTATTTAGGTTCTGTAAAGATTATGCCAGATTGTAATATTCAATCTGCATGCATTTATTTCCAGGATGGCATTGGGAAAGCTTCTCGAGCCACGGGGTTCCACCCCAAAACTGGATAATTATATGCTTTGCAAATGCGTTGTCCACCCCCAGATTGGGGCATAAAAAAAATCTTCTAATCTATTTTTCCCCCACCTTGTAATCTTTGATTCCATAATTATGAAGGGTGGGTCTTTCATTATGAATGCATGTATGTTGAATGCCAAGCTAGCCTTTGAAATGCCAATTCACCGGAAAACATATTACAGTCTGAGTGCTCTTCCAGATCACCAGACAGAAGGCCCAATCTTATTGGGTCAGCGATGAGGTGGGTTAAGTCATGGAAAGAGTTTTGGGGAATTCTCTCAGCTTTATTACTCCTCCTACATGAACTCACTCTTCATTCTTCTAAATATCACTAGGCTGAGAATGGTCAAGATTAGGTGGATACTGTGATGGAATGTAGATCTGATCTAAGAACTGGGAGAGGAGGAATTGACCATTAAGGGAGAAGTTTCAGGAAAGATGAAAGTGTGAGAAAGAAACCCAGTACAATCCAAACTTGATTTTTCTAAGTATAAGAGAGATTCTGGCAGGCTTTCAAGATTCTCATTGAGTAATCCCTCAATGAGAATAAAGCACATTCTTGAAATTCCTCTTTGTTGACCTGGACCATCTGAAAAGGTTGACAGCTGCTTGGAACAACGGGTTTAGCCTGACTGAGAGAACTTGAGGAATGGATGAGGGTGCCGGGGTGGGGTGGGGTGGGGAAGCAAGAGGGATCCCCCAATATCCCTTCTCAACTAAATCACTCCTCTGCATCTGAGGGTTTTTGTGAAGGTGTGACAAGTGCTTTTCTGAAAGAGGACTAGAAAAGTGTTCAAAAGCAACCTGGCTAATAGGTGACAAGCATGAAGGTGAGTCACAGGACAAAACAGGAGGTAATGTCGATGAATGAATGCCATCCTCAACCTGTGCTTCTAGGCAATAGCAGTACTGGCAGTGCGGGATCAAGGGTCTGAGTTCTGACCTCATGGCCCCCGACACCTAGAAACATTTAATGGAGGGCCATGGTGAATGTGTGGCTCTGACTGGCCTGTGCACAGTAACAATATGCACTCGGTTGTGTAGCCGGTTCTTTGCAGGCACTGAGCGAGACGGAAGGTTCAAAACAGCAACAGGCTTTATTGAAGGTCAGAACAGAACAGAAGCAACAAAGGAACTGCTGCGCAGCTATTTATACGGTTGGCCAGCAGGCAGCGACCAATAGGTTTAAAGCAGTGGTTTTCCGCCCAAAGACCTATGTAGCCGGCTGCAGACAACCAGTCTGGACCGGCTGGCAACCATTACAAGCATACACCTGAACTAGGCACTTAGTAATTGAATGCAAGCAATTAGCAAGTAGTACAACATAAGCAAACACTTACAGCATATAAAAAGGCCAGTACTTTACACCCCTTCCCCCTGGGTGGTACATACATTCATTTGGTTACAAAATCTTGTAGGTATTTGGGGGGTCTTTGTACTCGTTCAGAGTGTCAAGGGGGTGTGTGCCAGAATCTCTCGGTCTACCAGTCCATCTGCCATGCTGGGTTGACCCGGGCTCTGTGGTTCGGTGGAGTCAAAATAGCTCGAGTCCCTTTGGCTGACCTGTCCTGATCGGCCCAACTCAAAGTCTAACAGTGCCGCAAATTCGGCAGGGCTGCTACTGGGCGTCGGATAACTATTCATCCCCTGTGGTTCAGACAGGGGAAGTGCTTTTATGGCCCCATCCCCGTTCTCTTTTGCCCAAAATGTCTCAGAGTGTACAAACTGCTCTGCTGGAGTATGAGGTTGTGGACTCCAGGTCTGCTACCCTTGGGAGTCCTGAGCCAACGACTGCTCCATTAGTCGCTGGCGTAACTGATCATGTTGGCGAATGACTCGCTCATCTTCCAGGACCACCTCATAGCAGAGGGGTCCTGACACTTTAACAACTTCTGCTGCCACCCACAACTGCCCTTGCCTGTAGTTCCGGGTCCAAGCCCAGTCCCCACCTGTAAGTTCCTAGGTACCTTCAGATGTGCCGTATTGGAGGCTACTCTATTGGGGTGCAATATGTCCAGTTTTGTTATTAGTCTCTTTCCCCAACGCAGCTCTGCAGGGCTCTTGCCTGTACCTGTACAAGGCATTGTACGCTGGCATAACAAGAAATTGGCCAGCCTGTGGTGCCAGTCCCCTATAGTAATGTGTTTAAGGGACTTTTTGGTTGTACAAACCATCCGTTCTGCTTGCCCATTTGACAACATGTGAAAGGGAGCCAACATGGTGTGCCTTATGATATTGGCCCTGAGAAAGGCCTGGAATTCTGACATGGTGAACTGGGCTCCGTTGTCAGAGACTGCGATGTACGGAAGCCCATGCATTGCAAACAGTGACCACAACACCTGGATGGTCCTTGCAGTAGTCATATTGGGAATTGGAACCACCTCCAACCATTTAGAGTGGCTATCAACCACTATTAAAAACAACTGTCCCTGAAAGGGCCTGGCAAAATTAATGTGGATCATGGTGTGTGACCATGGTGTGTGCGTTTCCTCCCATCGGTGGACAGGGGCTTGCGGCATCTCCGGTCTGGACTGTTGACATGTGTAACACCCATGTACTTGGGCCTCGATAGCTTTATCTAGCCCTGGCCACCAGAGATAGCTCCTCACCAGTGCCTTCATCCGGATGATGCCTGGATGGCCTTTGTGCAGAGACTGGAGAACTCTGGGCCTGAGTGAACTGGGGACTACGACCCTGCTGCCCCAAACGATGCACCCCTTATGTGTTGAAAGCTCATTTTTCTGAATGAAAAAACTGTGGAACTCAGGCCCCCCACTATTTTCAAGACATCCTATATCAATCCAAGCCATCACATGACTTAGGATTTTGTCGGCTGCCATTTCTGCTGTGACATCTTCCGCATTTAGGGGAAACTCTGGCAAGTCTTGTATTGCTAAAATGCATGCAGCTGGAGCTGGATCAGGCTCCACATGTGGCAAGGGCAATCTGCTAAGGCCATCTGCATGGCCCATTTCTTTGTGAACCAGCCTGTAGTCGTAGGCCGAAAGGAAGATAGACCACTTGAACATTCGTGCTGACAGAATTTGAGGTGTCTGCTTGTCCATTGTGAACAAGCCTAGCAAGGGCTTGTTGGTAAAGACCATGAACTGCCTCCCAC
This sequence comes from Vipera ursinii, assembly GCF_947247035.1. NCBI lineage: Eukaryota > Metazoa > Chordata > Lepidosauria > Squamata > Viperidae > Vipera > Vipera ursinii. The sequence continues at coordinate 207,475,548 of NC_139513.1, forward strand.
ACAAATAGTCCTGGAACTTCTTAACTCCGGCCATGATGGCCAAGGCCTCTTTGTCAATTTGTGTGTAATTGCGCTCCGCTGAGGACAAGGTCCTCGAGTAATAGGCGATGGGTGACTGTCTCCCATCCACCAAGTGACTCAGCACAGCTCCAACCCTCTATGGGGACGCATCAGACATGATGAAAACTGGCAGCTTTTCATTAAAGTGAGTGAGCACCGAGTTCGAGGACAATGCCTTGACTGCCTGGAAACTCCTTTGGTCCACTGCCATGGTGTATTTTTTTTTTTATTGAAAAGTTTTAAAAATACAGTTTTCCTTTAAAAAAACCCCTTCCCCCTCCCTCCTCCCCTCCCTACCTCCCCCCTTCCCCCCCTCCCCCCTCCCTCCTCCCCCCCTACCTCCCCCCAACCCCCCTCCCCCCCCGAACTTCCCAGAGCTAAATACAAGGTATATATATATAAAAAAGCAATCATAAACAACCATATACTAACAACTATAAATTCTAAAATCCATCACTCTCTAACTTATATAGGATCAGGCAAAACTTAGCATTATTAAATATATATAGAAGACTAAAATAGAAAAAGAAAAAAGAAAACGAAAGAAGACTTATTCGAATGCGACATAAAACTTCTTAACCCTATACTTGTTCTGGATAAACTCAATCCATTTTCTCCATTCCATAATATAATGTTCTTGCGAGTAATCTTTCAAATAGGCCGAAATCTTCGCCATCTCTGCCAAGTCGGAAACCTTTAAAATCCACTCTTGTATAGTCGGCAGTTCCTCTTTCTTCCAATATTGACCTATCAAAAGTCTTGCTGCCGTAACTAAATTCAACATCAACTTAGAGTCCACAACTGTAGCATCAACAATTATCCCCAACAAAAAAAATTGCGGACAAAACTTTATCCTCCGTTTAAAAATCTTCTGCATATTCCACCAGACTTTTATCCAAAAAGCCTTGACCTTTTTACATGTCCACCATATGTGAAAATATGTTGCCTCTTCACCACACCTCCAACATTTAGGCTGATAATTCGGATACATACTTGCAAGCTTTTTAGGATCTAGATGCCATCTATAAAACATTTTATAAAAGTTCTCTCTTAGACTTTGAGCTTGAGTGAATTTTACATTCCTCACCCAGATCTTTTCCCACATGTCCATTGTAATAACTTCCTGAATGTTTTGGGCCCATTTTATCATACAATCCTTAACAAGCTCTGTTTCTGAATCGATCTCTATCAATGCAAGATATATCCGTTTAATATGTGCTGGTCCTTGATTTCTAATTTGCTTTATCAAATTTTCATCAGTCATTGCAAATCCATTTTTTTGGTCTTCTTTCCACCTGGCCCGTAACTGAATATATTGAAACCAAGTCTGAACAACCTTCTCTTCTCGCAAGAAGCTATATGATTTCAAGCACCAAATATTCCTTTCCAAACTTAAAATTTCCTTGTAAGTAGTCTCATCATGTTTGAAACCAGCATGTATATTTTCTATTGCATGTTTTGGGATTGCCCACAATGGTATCTTGCTGCTTAACTTGTGTCTATACTTCTTCCAGACTCTCAGCAATGCCTGTCTTAAAATATGCATCCTAAACACAGTATCTACCTTCTTATCATACAACAAATATGCATGCCAGCCAAACAACAAATCATGGCCCTCAAGATTTAATAACCTCGATTGTGTCAAATTAATCCAATCACTTATTCCTACTAGCGCAGCAGCTTCATAATATAATTTAAAATTAGGCATTTTAAGGCCACCTCTCTCACGAGTATCCTGCATAATCTTAAGTTTAACTCGTGGCTTTTTCCCTGCCCACACAAATTTATTGATACCACGCTGCCATTCCTCCAGGTTAGAATCTTTCTTAAGAATCGGTATCATTTGAAATAAGAATAAAAATTTGGGCAGGATATTCATTTTCACTGCTGCAATCCGTCCCAACAAAGACAATTGCAATTTTTCCCAACTCTCCAATTCTTTTTGAATTTTCCCCCATAACTTTTCATAATTATTTTTATATAACTTTGTATTAGAGGGCGACAAAATCACCCCCAAATATTTAACCCTTTTAACAATCTCAAATCCAGTTAATCCTTCTAGGAGAGCCTTCTGCGAAACTGTCATATTTCTAGCCAAAATTTTAGTTTTCTGTATATTTACTTTAAATCCAGAAACCTTCCCATATTGTGTTATTATCTCCATCAGGTCCACAACAGAGTTCTCTGGCTGGGTCACTGTAACAACCAGATCATCTGCAAATGCTCTCAATCTGTAATCCTGATCTCCAACTTGTATCCCCTTAATTTTTTCCGAATTCCGAATCTTAACCAATAATATCTCTAATGTTAACACAAATAACAAGGGCGATAGCGGACACCCTTGCCTTGTGCCCTTCTCAATATTACATACTGTTGTCAAACTATTGTTAACTATAATTCGGGCAGTTTGTTTTTGGTATAATGCCCTAATCGGTTGTAAAAAATTTTCCCCAAAATCCATTTTGTCTAAAACTTTCAACAAAAATTGCCAGTTCAATTGATCAAAAGCCTTTTCAGCATCTAAAAAGATTAGCGCAGCAGAGATCTGGTTGTGCCTTTCCAAAAACTCTAACACATCAACTATATGTCTCACATTAGTTTTCATTTGTCTTCCACTAATAAACCCCGTTTGGTCCCCATGAATCACCTGTTGCAGAACCCTCATCAGTCTATTAGCCAAAACCTTAGCAAATATCTTATAATCTGTATTTAAAAGCGATATCGGTCTGTAATTTTTAACTAAAGTAGCATCCTGGTCTTCCTTCGGAATCAAAGAGATAAAAGCTGTTCTCCAAGACGGGGGCACCTTTCCCCCCCTCTGAATTGTCTGGAACAGTTCCTTTAACGGTTTTATCATCTCTAATTGTAAATTTTTATAATAGGCCGCAGTCAAGCCATCAGTGCCTGGTGCTTTATCCACCTTCAGTTCCTTAATAGCTGTAAAAATTTCTTCTTCTGTAATCAGTTGATTAATCCCCTCTTTTTGTACTTGCGTAAGAACCGGGATGCTAGCCTTCTCCAAATACGTATCAATATCTTTTGCATTAATGTCCTCTTTAGTATATAATTTCGAGTAAAAATCCACAAAGGCATCCTTAATAAGATTCTGTTGATACACAACTCTTCCTTTATACTCAATCTTATCTATATTAGATGCCCTTTGTTTTTTCCTCAGTCTATAAGCTAACCATCTGCCTGGTTTATTAGCATTGCAAAAAGTATTATGCCTAGCAAACCGCAGATTGGTCGCCACTTGGTCAGCCATTAATTTATCAAATTGTCCTCTTAACAGTCTAATAGCCTCCTTGATCTTCACCTCCTCTGGGTTCAAAATCAAAGCCTTTTCTTTTTCCTTTATTTCATTCTCCAGTTCTTTCCTTCTAGTTTCCACTGCACGTCTATGTCTATTATTCATATATATCAACACCCCTCTCATATAGGCCTTGCTAGCATCCCAAACCATATCCATAGAGGTACCCTTATTCATATTCATCTCAAAAAAATCCTTCATCCGCTGTTTGCATTCTTCCACATTTCTCTGATTTCTAAACAAATTCTCATTTACGCGCCATGAGCGTCTATCTCCTCTTTCCTTATCAATCTCCAACCACACTGGACTGTGATCAGAGATAGTTCTTGCGCAGATTTTCACCTTTTTAGTTCTCAAAAGAAAATCATTAGTCAACAAAATAAAATCAATCCTCGAAAAAGATTGGTGTCTATCAGAATAAAATGTATAATCCTTCTCCTGCGGATGTCTCTCCCGCCAAATATCTCGCAATTCCAGGTCATCCTTCATTTCAAAAAAAGATTTAGGCAATCTGGCGTGACTTGGAATGCGCTTAAAGGCTCCAGCCTTATCCAACTGTACATCCATAACTCCATTCCAGTCCCCCATAAAAATAAAGGATTTATAATCCAACTGGGTAAGCTTTGTATGAAGTAAACTAAAAAAGTCAGCTTGTTGTTGATTTGGTGCGTATAATCCAACTAAAAGCGTCTTTTTACCTTCAAACAACAGCTCGATCATAACATATCTTCCATGCTTATCCGCTTCAATTAGATCCGCTGTTAAGGCACTTTTAACATAAACAACCACTCCATTTTTCTTATTCTCTGCAGAAGCAACAAATTGCGTACCCAGCCTCGAGTTCACTAAGTACTTTTGATCCAAAACTCTAATATGCGTTTCTTGCAGGCATATAACATCTATCTTAAATTGTTTTAAATATTGAAAAACTTTCTTCCTCTTCTGCGGTGAGTTTAGTCCATTAACATTCCAGGTTAAAAATTTAGTTGCCATGTGTATCCCCGAAAAGCTCTTGGACCACAGCTTTGATAGGACTGGTTACTTTAGGCCGTGCTCCTCCCACAGCTTGGCTATAAATGCGTTGTGAAGAATCTGAAGACTTTTGCTGATCTTGTTCTTTTATTTTCTTTGCTCGTTTTAAAGCAGCACGCGTCACTCTTTGCTCTCTAGGATCATCCAAAGAGATTGTAGCTTGATCTCCTCCAGCACCATTTTCCTCTGTTTCCTCCTCTTGTTGTTCTTCTTCTCCAGATCCCTTTCCAGCTTCCAGGAGCGTTAATGGGGTTGCTTTTAAGACATTATTGTAGAAATCACGTGCTTGTTTCACAGTAATCAGCCTATACCTTTTACCTTCATACATCACCATCAGCCCATCTGGAATCTCCCATCTGAACCTTATATCTCTTTGCTTGAGCTCTTGCACAAGAAATGTATAGTCCTTTCTTCCCCTTAAAATCCTTGGAGGAATTTCTTTTAAAACCAGGACTTCTTGTTCAGCAATCACAACCTTAGCATCGTAGGCAGCTTGTATAACTTGATCTCTAATTTCTCTTTTTGCAAAATAAACCACCACATCTCTAGGCAACTTTCTCTGTCTAGCAATCCATGAATTCACCCGAAACACTTTATCCATAGCTGCTCTTATTTCAGATGCTGGCTGGTTCAATACCCCTTCGAGAGCCTCAGAGATCAGCTGCTTTAAATCTTCTTTAACATTCTCTTTTAAGCCTCTAATTCTGACAGCAAACTGCATCTGGTAATATTGGGCAAGGCTTAACTCCCTTTCCAACTTGCCTCTTACATTTTCATTCTCCCGTGCTTTTACTTCTAATATAGCATTCCTTTGAGCCAAATCATCCACTTTTTCATCTAAATCTTCCACACATTCCGCCACTTTATGCACTGAAGTCAAAATGTCTACCTTCATCACGCTGTACTTCTGTTCCATCCTCTCTTCCATTCTTTCCTCAAATTTCTCCAATTTCTCCTCCATCTGTGCAAATTTATCAGCAATTGATTGATTAATTGATTCCAAAAGTACCTGGGCATGTTTATCCAGGGCATCACGCAAATCCTTCGATGTCAGCACTTCAGGAGGGTGCAATGCCTGTAGTGATGATTGTTGCACCGGCGAGGATCCTCCACTCCGAAGAGTTTTAGAGGGAGGTTTAGCCGCCATCTTTTAATCCTCAATTATGACACACTTTCAATTAAAGTTTAAAAAGTCCAACAAGTTAGGGAGTATAGTAAAATAGTCCTCTTCACCTTTTCCTCTTGTACCACTCTGCCTGCTCCTTTAAATCATAGTCCTTTCTTCAGGCAGGGATGGTTCGCAGACACTGGCTCTGCTCCAGGAAGTTCGGAGCAGAGACGACGGCCAGCTGGGAGCAACCCAGGCTTCGGGGGAGTTCAATCCTTCAGCCGCCCAAGCTCCAAGCTCAGGCGGCCTCGGAGAACTCTACCCCTACCTGGGGCCTCACCCCCTCCTCTTCTCCCGAGGAGGGGGCTTCAATTTCACCCGAACAGCTGATCGGCGCTGTTTCGGGCGAAAAAACAAACAGCTGAGCCGCGGGCAGCCAGGGGAGGCTGTCTTCGGCGCCGCGCCGCCACCGGAAGTCCCACTGCCATGGTGTATTTTTGTCTAAGAGCTGGTGTAGTGGCTCTGCCACTGCGGCCTTGTTAGGGAGGAATGAATGATAAAAATTTAGAAGGCCATCTGCTAAGGCCATCTGCATGGCCCATTTCTTTGTGAACCAGCCTGTAGTCGTAGGCCGAAAGGAAGATAGACCACTTGAACATTCGTGCTGACAGAATTTGAGGTGTCTGCTTGTCCATTGTGAACAAGCCTAGCAAGGGCTTGTTGGTAAAGACCATGAACTGCCTCCCACACAAATAGTCCTGGAACTTCTTAACTCCGGCCATGATGGCCAAGGCCTCTTTGTCAATTTGTGTGTAATTGCGCTCCGCTGAGGACAAGGTCCTCGAGTAATAGGCGATGGGTGACTGTCTCCCATCCACCAAGTGACTCAGCACAGCTCCAACCCTCTATGGGGACGCATCAGACACGATGAAAACTGGCAGCTTTTCATTAAAATGAGTGAGCACCGAGTTCGAGGACAATGCCTTGACTGCCTGGAAACTCCTTTGGTCCACTGCCATGGTGTATTTTTGTCTAAGAGCTGGTGTAGTGGCTCTGCCACTGCGGCCTTGTTAGGGAGGAATGAATGATAAAAATTTAGAAGGCCCAAGAAGGCTTAAAGCTCTCCCTTGGACCTAGGGCTTGGTGCCAGCTGAACTGCTTTCAGCTTTGACTCTGCAGGATGGATGCCCTTGGCATTGATTCAAAACCCCAGGAATTCTGTAGACTGAACCCCAATTTTGCATTTGTCTCTCCTTAACCTAAGACCCGCGGTGCGGAACCGCTGAAGGATGGCTCTCAGCTGTTCAACCAGAAATTCTGTAGCCTTCCCGGTGATGAGTACATCATGGAAGTAGGGGCAGACCCCCAGAATACCCTTGAGAGTGCGCTCCATGATCTCCTGAAAAATCCCTGGGGCAACACTCATCCTGAATTGAAGGTGCTTTACCTTGAAGGCCCCCCTGTGCATAACAATCGTTTGAGCAGCTGCCGTGGCCTCATCCACCAGCAGCTGTTGGTAGGCCTATGCTAAATCTAATTTAGCAAACACACGACCTCCTTGTAACGACACCAGAGTATGGCTGACAAGTGGGACAGGTTACGCATGCTGCTATAGTGCCCGGTTAATGGTACACTTGTAGTCAGCACATATTCGTACCTCTCTGTTGGCCTTGAGTGGAGTTACAATGTGGGTCTCCCACTCCCCACTGCCTACCGCCTGCAAAACTCCCTGACTAACAAGCTTGTCCAGCTCTGCATCAATTTTATGCTTTAAAGCAAACGGCACACAGTGGGGCTTAACCCAAATTGGCAAGACCTGGGGATCAAGTTTAAAAGGTATCGGAGGGCCCTTCTACTCTCCCAAACTTTGGCTGAAAACATGTGCAAATTCCTTATAGACAGAAGACAAATCTGTTGAGTCCAGTGAATGCCGGTCACTTGGATGCCCAATGCATCGAACCAATCAACCCCTATGAGGCTTGCACGCTGGCCATCTACCACAATAACATCTAGTGGGCCTGAAAACCCCTTGAATTTCACCACAAGGATGGTCTCACCCTTGACCACCACCCTGGAATTCTGGAAATCCATAAGTAGGATATTAGATGGTCGTAGCTTGACCCATCTGTTGCTACGGCTGCATACATGCCAAAAAGTTCCGATGGAGATGATGGACACAGCGGAATCTGTGTCCAGTTCCATTTTACATGGAAGTCCTTGACGTTCGGCCTGCAGTCGCAACTTCTGTTTAAAAGGTCGGTGGGCACCAGTGCGAAAAATGCTCCGGCGGCTGGAACAGAACCCTATTCGATGTTGTCCCGGGGCCCCAGTACCTCTTCTGAAAGTTTCGTCAGCTGGCTGCCCCTCTGGTGACCTCGACAGACAGCGGCAATGTGGCCTGGTTTTCCACAAGCCTAGCACGTGGCTGTCCTGAAATGGCAATCCACATGTTGATGGGGGCCTCTGCAGCCCAAGCACCTCGGGAACAGAACTGCCTTGTCAGCCGGCCTCATTCCTCTTTTGTGGTGCTGTTGAATCTTGTCGACTTCGTGGTCGGAGCCACTGTCATTCAATTGTTCAGCGTCCTCGTGGTGGACGGTTTCTGTAGATGGCATGCTTTTGGAGGGCCACAATGCCTTCACAGCCCCTCCGGTGGCTTTGTCCACCATGACCTCCTTTAAGGCCTCTTGAAGTGAGAGAGTCTCCTTCACAAAGAGTTTTTGTTGGAGCTCTCTGTTCCTGAGTCTGCAGACTAAGTGGTCTCTTAGTCGCTCCTCTAGGTCGGAGAAATTGCAGAGTCGCGATACATGGTGAAGCACTGAAATGAATTCTGTCACTGAGTTGCCGGGCTGTTCGTGTTGTTCGAAGGCGTGCCTCCACACTATCACCAATAGCTTAGGCTCAAAATCGTCACACAGTTTCTTCTTGAGATCAGCATATGTGACGGTTTCTAGAAGCACCGGGGCGACCAAGTTCTCAGCGATATCGAAGGTGGCTGGGCTGCACATGCAGAGGAGGGTCGCAGCCTTCAGCCCGTCTTTGCTGACTTGATTTGCATGCAGGTAGTTCTCTACGCAGGAAATGTAGGACGACCATCTCTCTGGGTGTATCACGTCAAACTCTTCGAGCTTTCCAACCTTCACCATCGTGCGTGGTCTTCGCGGGTTGTGTCTCGCATTGCCTTGTGCTGCTGGCTTCTGCATAGGCCCTGGGACAGATCCTCAGGGCGAGGTGGTCTCCAGCATGGCTTGCTAGGCAGACCGAGGGGGGGAATGCTGTTCCCTACCAGGCCCTGTGCTGGTCTCACCCCCTAGTGACCTCAGGCTCTTACAATGAAGCAGCACATCCCACCTTTGTCGCCAGTGTTTTGTAGCCAGTTCTTTACAGGCACTGAGCGAGACAGAAGGTTCAAAACAGCAACAGGCTTTATTGAAGGTCAGAACAGAACAGAAGCAACAAACAGAAGCTATTTATACGGTTGTCCGGCAGGCGGCAACCAATAGGTTTAAAGCAGTGGTTTCCCTCCCAAAGACCTATGTAGCCGGCTGGAGACAACCAGTCTGGGCCGGCTAGCAACTGTTACAAGCATACACGTGAATTAGGCACTTAGCAATTGAACTTAAGCAATTAGCAAGTAGTACAACATAAGCAAACACTTATAGCATATAAAAAGGCCAATACATTACTGTACAAACTCCATGACTCAAAGGGCTGGCAGTGTCAACATGGAGTAGATAAAATGGTACTCCTTGTTCTCCCCATCCCCCCTAATAAAAACAGTAAAAACATAGCCACTTCAACCCTTATCAGAAGTAGCAGGAAACTACTGAAATGCATCCAGCAGTAAAAGCAGAACCTCATTCTCTTTCCCAATTTAAATCCAGTTCCTGTGCAGTACAGGACTAGCATTTACTCAAGATAATTTTTTTAAAAAGTGCTCTTTCAAGGGAGTGTACATGTAGCAAACAAATGACCAGTGAAATGGGCCAAATTATATGCACGACAAAAAGAGGGATAATATTACTTTAAATCCGGGAACGCTGAAGGACAATTTTCACATTTGAAGTTCTTTTGGGCTTTCAAGACCTGTTTTCGTGACTAGAACTTGGGCTCCCGTGGAACTTAGCTAGATGGATCCACTGTTGAAGCAAGACTAGGAGGATGCTATGAGGATACCATTTCTTATACTCCCTCCAGTTTGTCAGTATTTTGGGTTCTTGAGGATATTTATTAGAAGAGGTTTTTTTTAAATAAATGGATAAATAAGGAACTATTTTCAGCTGTCTCAAGGTACCAGGACATATTTCTGCTGCAGTTAGAGGAACAACCTGACAATAGCTTTTCTGGAAAGCATGCTCTATTCTCGCACAATTTTCAGGAGCTGTGAGAATGGAGTGTAGAATGGAGAATGGAGTGTAGTGTGACTTTTGGGAGTCTCCAAAAGTCACACAAGCCTCTGAAAGTCACACAAGAAAGTCATGTTTCACAGTTTTTGGAGGCTTCAGAAGCCACAGAACAGCATTCACCAAAGCTGGTTCAAGAACAAAGGCCTTATGTGACCCATAGCTGCTTTAATTTGTATCTTTTAAAAAAATAAATGAATATGTAAAAATGTTTCTCTTTTGTTTGAGTAGGTGTGTGTGTGTGACACACCAATGGAGTTAAGTTAGACATTTTTCTAATTTTTGACATGCCGAGACCAAAGGGTTGGACATCACTGACTTGAGGCAATGCAAGTAGATTTTTTTTCTTTTGACGACCCTGTGATCCCTTGTATTGGGATGGAGTCAGAGCAGCTGAATGGAGATGAATGTTTACTGGCCAGATGTCTTTCCTGATGCCTAGGTGGAGTTGACAGCAGATATTTGCTCTTTGCCCTCTGACAGAGAAATATCTGTCACTGTCTAGGACTGAACTCTTAACCTTCCGAGTGAGAGGTGAACATCTTCACATCTAGGGCACCACACCATTCAGGCAATACAAGTAGATTAACTGTATCTAATAAAGGGCACAAGAACTACAAGGACCGTGGTGGCGAAACTATGGTACGCGTGTCACAGGTGGCACGCAGAGCCCTCTGTGTGGGCACATGCACTGTCACCCCAGTCCTAGGCCTTCAGCTGGGTTTTATAAAACCTTTTTGCTTTAAGCTTCTGCCGCCGTGTGAAAAAAAAGAGGTTCAATCAATCAATTTCAACTTCTCTAGGAGAAAAGAAAGATCTCACAAAGTTGGATTGATTGAATTTTTTAGTCCCAGCCAGTCTGCCATTACCACCGCAGCCAGCCCCCCCAAAGGGCCATGCCCACCCAATGGGCCACCCCCCCACCCGACACCTGACGATACATAAGTGGGTTTTGGGTTGCAGTTTGGGCACTCGGTCTCTAAAAGGTTCGCTGTCACTGTACTAGGACATTGCCAACTCCTGAGACAGGCCAGATGGCTCAAGGTTGCTAGTTCACTTTCTTTCTAGTACTGAACCACAGGATTTCCCTAGCTTATAATAGCAGTGGAATGGCTTCCTAGGCACCATGTTGAGGCCTGTAAAAGTCTGCTACTGAAACATTTCTGACCTTGGAGTGTCTGCAGAGTCTAGTCAAAAAAATCAAGATGGGGGAACATGACAATGCAATTAAAGATCCATCTGTGTCTTTATGTGCATTGCTTTGATTGCACTATTGTGGCCGCCATCCTGACGTTTTCAACCACACTGTGGACTCTGTGGACTCTTTGTTTTCAATTTGTTTGCTGTTTGAGGGACTAAGACCATTTGAGTTAAGCCTGAAGACACGTTTTCCCTTTACTCATTAGCCTTTCTCTACTTCCATTAAACCGCAGTATACACATAGCCTGCCAGATTCTTTTTGCTGCTGCAACCATACCTCAGGAGCTTAGAGTCATGCCTAGCTGTTCAGGTGTTAAAACTGGGCTGTTTATTTATTAAGTTTCCACACTGCCCATCTCACCTAAGTGACCTTGGGCAGTTTACAACAGCATAATAAAACCACATGGATACATGAATAAAAACATAGCTTAAAAACAGAGTTAAAACCAAGTTAAAACTTACAGGTAAAAATCAACCAGGTTTCCCCCTTAAGCAACCATCTAACTGCAAATACGGGTACATCCCTTTTGCCTGTGATGTTTTCAGGAGACAGAGAACTGGCTTAGACCAGGTAACCGACAGCCAAACAACAGCTGACAGGAATGGAGTGTGTATGTGTGAGAGAGAGAGAGAGAGAGAGAGAGAGAGAGAGAACAGCTTGTTCTCTCTCACTTTACTGTGCCCACCAGCACTACCCCCTAGTCAGCTGCTCTCTGAGCTTCTCCAAAGGGTGACCACAGCAGCACTAAGGAACAAGGTGGAGTCTGACATAGTGAATCAAAGGCCAGAGGAAATGAAGAAAAATTAGGGCAGGGCTTTCGTTCTCAAACTTTTACTTACACCTATAACTATGTCTTGTAAAATGATCGGATCTATGAGGTCTATGCAATGCATCTGGGAAAATGCATCAGAGGTTCTTTCCAGCATTATCCATTTCCGGAGCTTTAGTGTGAACACAAGTAATGCCACTGCTATGCAAATTCTTCTTTCTTGTATTATGTCTCAGTGGCAACAGCTGAGAAAGCACGGGGATTTCCAGGAGGGCAAGTCACTGGGAGAATTAGGAAAGCGATGGCTGGACTCTCTGTATAACCAGCATAGGCTAAGTAACTTCTATAGTTCCTTGACATCTGATACATCATGGGTCCCCAACCTGTGGCGTGTGGACCAGTACTGGTACATGACCTGTTAGGAACCAGACTACACATGTGGCCAGCAAGGGAGCAAAGCTTCAGCTACCCATGTGCAGGATCTAGGTTACCCATAAAACCACCACCCCTCCCTGTCCATAGAAAAATTATTTTCCACAAAACCAGTTCCTGGTGCCAGAAAAGTTGGGGACCACTGTGATACATGATACTTTATGAAAAATTTAAAAAAAGTATTGAAGAAGCCCATATCCTTCAGATTAATGGCATCAAATGTGAGCAGTTGGGTTCACACAACCATGTACAATCTGGACATTCATATGCTATGTTTTATTTTTTATTTTTTTACACATGGCATGACAAGTGGCTGAACATGTGAATGGACTCTCTGGAATGTTTTCTATTTTCTCCATGCATTTTGTTGCCTCCTCCAGCCCAGCACCCTGCGATCCCTTTGGAACAAGTGTTTTACGGCAACACCAGAACAACTGGTTGATACCGTATTTTCCGGTGTATAAGATGACTTTTTAACCCATGAAAATCATCTCAAAGGCTGGGGGGTTGTCTTATACGCCCAGTCGTCTTATACGCCGGAAAATATGGTATCTATGCAACTCAGCTGTTGAGGTTTCTTGCCTGCTCATTTTTTCAGAGCAAGTGGTGTGTTTATGCTGAGAATTACATTGCATTGTTACCCCTGGCAAAAAGCATGAATATTCTAAAATAGTTGGGTGGGCTTTTTTTCCTGCTCTGATGTGGTCTTGGACATGGCTAGTTGAGGACATAATTGCCCTTGGCTGCTTGCAAGGATCAAATTGAATTTCCGTTTTATAAAAAGCCGACAATTTTATTTTTTTATTTTTTTAAAAAAATAATACAGTAATGTAGTTTTGTCGTTGTTATTTTTAATTTATTTTTTTAAGGGCCAGTGGAGAATGAATAGGTTTCAGATGAGCTATAAGCAGATGAATGTTGCTTATCCAAAGAGAAAGGGAGCTGCAAAGGACATCTTGGATTATTGCAAGTTGGTATTTTAATAAAGTTGCTGAATATAGATGTGAAAAGTCCCATAAATACATTGTAGAGGACACGTATTTATGAGTTGCAAATACAGGACAGTAATATTATAATTTCAGGAAATTCCTAGTTTTCAACTGTTTACAAGACAGTCTTGGCAAACTCACTCCATTGAAGTTGGAAGAAAATTCCTCAATCTAGATCTGACCAGGCAGAATAGTAGTGCCCAGACTGTTAACTACTGCCTTTAACTCAATGTGATTTTCCTATCTGTAGTCTCATTCATTTTCTAGTCAATTCCAACTGGAATCACAGACTCATACAGGTGGAAAGGGGCTTTTTCAGGAACCATCATGTCTACCCTCCTACTGAAGGCAGGCATCCAAAATTCAGGCATCCCACACATCTGGGTAAGTGGTGTTTCTATCAAACCCTTCCTTCTATTGCAATGCATTTTTTAAAACGTTTGTCAGAATCTGTGTCCCTGTAGAATATGAACTTCTGTGAACTGTACTTTGGAACGAGAGATAACAGGTTTTGATCTTCATTTTGAAAATCGTTCAGACATAACCTTTTTTCAAGATCTCAAAAAGTGGAGAGAGTGCTCTCTAAAATGCTTTTGGTCACCCGTGTTGTAGAGCTCTGCCTCTCCTGGGCCACTCCTGGGGCAAAGATAACTGTGGTTAGTCCAGGAAGTTGTAATTGCTTTGTTTCAGAAGGGGTTAATTCCTATGATACACATCCTTCCTTAAGATGTTTCTGAGACCTGGTGCATCCATCACAATACCATCCGCCTATTATTTATAAGCTTCCTTTTTTTTTTTAAAAAAAAAGGAAGATTACTGAGATTCAAACATGAGGAAGCAGAAGAAGCAGCAGATTATATAGACCCATTTCAGTCAGGGTTCAGAAATGAGCGTAGGCCAGAGATCATATTGGTTACTCTTGTTGATGACCTTAATTGCCACCAGGATTGAGGTATGGTACCCTCTGGATCTTTTAGACCTCTTGTAAGCCTTTGACACCATCAGCCAGCGAACTATTCTGGACCTTTTTGCAAGAGTTGGGAATTGGAGGCACTCTTTTATAATAGTCCCCTTTCTTCCATAGTAGTGGTTGTAGGGAGAGAGGAACTGGCCAGCTGCTCATTCTCAGGTGAAGTGCCACATGGTTTGGTTGTCTTTTTTCTGCTTGTTAATACCTAGATGAAGCTGCTAGAAGAAGTCAGACAGGGGCAAGCAGTATCACCAATTGCCAATGCAAACTAAGCAGGAGATGCCTTCAGTGTATTGTCCCATATTCTGGAGGCTATTAGAGTCAAGATACTGTAGAACAAAACAGACTTGTTACACTCTTGCTTAAAAGCTGTTGTGGCACAGTGGTTAGAATGCAGTATTGCAAGCTAACTCTACTCACTGCCAGGAGTTTGATTCTGACCGGCTCAAGGTTGACTCAGCTTTCCATCCTTCCGAGGTTGGTAAAAAGACGACCCAGATTGTTGGGGAAAATATGCTGCCTCTAAGTGCTATAGCCATTTGTTCATCAAAATGAATGACAACTCTGGAAGCTTCAATTAGTTCAGAATGGAGTGACCTGTTTATTGGCTTGGTACTTGCTGCTATGAACATGTCTTTCTGGTTTCCCCTGATGTATTATTAGCTTCTGAATGAAATTCAAGGTCTGCTTGTAACTGATAAGGCCTTACATAATTTAAACATCCAAGTATGTTCAGGACCACCTTCTTCAATTAAAATAAACACACCTGACTTTTTTTTTATCTCAGGAGACATAGCTAAGTCCTCCATTTCCAAAAAAAATATATACACATTATGGATGCTTATACCATAAGCAATGTTTTTTCTGTGGGAAAAAACTATATTTTGGAATAGCCTCCTGCTTGAACAGAGGATGGATCCTACAATTTTGGCCTTCTAGAAATTACTGAAAATAAAGCAGTTCTAGCAATATTTGAAGGACCATAGTAAGTTGGATAAAAATTTTATTACTTCTATCCAGAAAGAAAAGGAGAGTAATTCAAACTCCTGGCCCGTGCCCACCCTCCCCTGGGCCAGGAACCTATGGTCTGCAGATCACACAAAATCCATGGTGCTTCTGCAGCCATTTGACAACAACATTTCATGAACTACATGCTTCCCTTCTTACACAGTAATTAGATTTCTAGAAAGCTTTCTACTCACATGTTGGGATCCCTTGAAAATCCCTCCAGAATGGTAATTACCTCTAATGACAAGCTTTCTTTCATACCTGATTGTCACATAGCTATGTGATTTCCATAGAGACTGCAGTTGGTAAGTGTTACTGTTTCTGCATACTGAGACACTCACAAAATTCCCCCTGCCTGGTAATTAGCTTTGAAATAACGTTCTAATGAAAGCCTAAAGTATGCTATGTATATATGTGAAAATGAAATGCATTTGACAGATAGTGTGCATAGAAGGTATGAGAATGGGTATTTCTGAATGCATGCGATAGGTGTGAATGAAAAATGAAAAATAAAAGCAATTGGATAAAACCATTGCTGGACAAGAGGAGGACCTATCTTAGACAGCATTCTGATCCAAATAGTCGCTGGCCACAGACTTCTGAGAGTCAAAGCACAAGTGACACGCTTCTATCACTGTTTGCTTCCAACATCTACTAATTGCACTTAATTCCTATGTCTGTGGAGAAGTTTGTCAATACTTCATCATTATGATAGAGAAGGTTAGATAGATATAATGATGATGGATGGATGGATGGATGGATGGATGGATGGATGGATAGATGATAGATAGATAGATAGATAGATAGATAGATAGATAGATAGATAGATAGATAGATAGATAGATAGACAGATGTAGAGAATAAATGTAGACAGATGATAGAGATGAGATGCATAGATACAAGAGAGAGCAGAGAAAGAGAGAGAGACTAATGTTCCTCTTAATTAGTGCAATAATCAGGAACATATTTATTCCGGTTCTGGAACATTTGTGCTGCTCAAATCCTGAGGAAATGGCAGGTATGTTGTACGAATGGGAAAGCTCTGTAGCTCGTGAAACTTCTCCATCCCTCCTCTCCCTGATCATTTCTGCAGAAAACTTTGTAAGTGTATTTACTAGTAGTATCTCTGTATGTTTATGTGTATATCTGTATTGCTTTTGTAGTTTTACTATTGTTGTGTGTTGCCCAGAGCTGTGCTTTAAGAATGGTGATCATTCTACAAATCTTTTAAATAAATACATTTGTACAGTATACGCAAACGATAAAGGAGAGGCTATTGTCATCATGAATAAGGTAGAATATGTCAAGGAAACTCAGAAACAGCTCCCCTATGCTACATGCTACCAAGTTTGCTCGTCAGATCACAACATTCTACAGACAATGACACACAATCTGATGACATTTCATAAGGACTGACTTAGATGGAAACCTTCAGGGGCACCCACTAGGTAGCGTCTGCCTTCTTCCCAAACTATACACACCAAGCAGCCTGAGCTGGCTGATTGAAGCACTGGAATGGTCACAGCTGGAGTGTTGTGTCCATGGACTCTAGGCTCAGAACCTCTGCCCCAAGAACTCCCAATTGCATGAGACATCACAAACCTCCTAAGAAAACTGAATCCCATAGGCCATCTCCCTAATAATCTCATTTTAGCCACAATACCTACATCGCCCACAGACATGTACCCTCCCCAGCCCATGGGGCACCTCTCACACACTTTCACACACCCTTCCCAACATTTCCTGCACCCCATGCACCCTTCCCAACCTCTGCTGAACCCCCACATGCCCTTCCTAACCAATGCAGTGCCCATTATTTTTATTAAGTCAATTAGAAGGAGGTTTAAACTTTATGTGGAGGGAGGGAGGGAGGTTTAAGGTTTAAGGTTTATTAAATTTATATGCCACCCTTCTCCCTGAGGACTTGTTCTGAACCAGCCAACTACCGGCCTTGTAATAAAGCAAACCCCTATTCAAGCAGTAGAGACTGGAGAGCGTCCAAGGCTGAAAAGCGTCTGCCAAGATTTATTAGTCAATTAACAGAACAAGAAACAAAAACACTGGAACTTGAATCCTCAAGTGGAAGGGTTGCTTTCAGCAACCAGCCCTTCCCCAAACACTCCTTTTATTTAGAGTTCAGGGCGTGGCCTCCCTCTGCCTCCTCCCGAGGAGACCCGCAGCCTTTCTCTGCTTGGTCCTGCTCGACTGCCTCCTGCGTCGGGCGTCCTTGAACAGGGCCAGCTGTGGGTCATCATCCTCCGCACTATCGGGCTCACGCAGCTGAGAAGAGGGCCCCGGCTGGGAGCTCTGCCAAGCCTCCAAGCCATCATCAGCCAGTTCGTCTCCCTCCTCCCCCTCATCTGAGTCATCCGATACATCTGAGCTGGCTGCCGTACCCACAGGCTGGCCCTGAGTCACAACACTATCCCGCACCGCAGGGCCCTTCCCCCGGGGCTGCCGATCCGGATGCGGTCGGGATGGGAATTGTTCGTGAAACGCAGTCACCAACGCAGGGGCATGAACGGCGGTCGCGTCTTCCCATGTGAAGTCCTCCGGCCCGTACCCTTTCCACTCGATCAGGTACTGGAAGCGACCTTTCAGCCAGCGGGAATCCCGGATGCTGGCGACCTCGTACTCGGGGGTGCTGCCTCCATCACGAGGTCCTGATGGGGGAGGTTCCGCTTGGTGAAGTGGACAAGCCGGTTGTTCGGGGACCAACAAGGACCGATGGAAGACGGGATGCACGCGCAGGGAACGTGGCAGAGTTAAATGATAGGCGACCGGATTGATGACGGCCTCGACTGGGAACGGTCCAAGGTAACGGTGGTCCAGCTTCCTCACCGGCCGAGTGGATGGTAGGTTCCTGGTGGACAGCCAGACCCGATCCCCCACCGATAGTGGAGGCGTATCCCTTCTCGACCGATCGGCGAACCTCTTGTAGTCGGCCTTGGCCTTCTCCAGCTGCCGTCGCACCAACCGATGGATCGCCTGTAACTCCGCCATGAATTCGTTCGCTGCTGGCTCCGGTGAGTCCACAGGAGAAAGGGGGAAAAACCGGGGGTGATAACCCACGTTGGCCAAGAACGGTGTCATCTGCGTGGAGGTGTGCTGCGAGTTGTTAAAAGCAAACTCGGCTATGGCCAAATAGTCCACCCAATTGTCCTGCTGCAGGTTAACGTAGCAGCGCAGATACTGCTCTAAGATGCCGATGACCTTCTCGGTACCCCCGTCGGTCTGAGGATGATGCGCGGATGAGAGGCAAACCTTAATGTCCAACGCCCGCATCAACTCCTGCCAGAAGCGGGCTGTAAACTGGGCCCCCCTATCGGAGACGACTCTATCGGGAAGGCCGTGCAGCCGGAACACCTGTTGGATGAACATGCGACTAGTGGCGCGAGCTGACGGTAAGCCGCGACAGGGGATGAAGTGCGCCATCTTGGTCAACATGTCCACCACCACAAACACTGTCGTGAAGCCGGAGGATGGGGGTAGATCCGTCAGAAAGTCCATGGACACAGCCCCCAGGGTCTCTTGGGTGTTGGCAACGGCTGCAGTAAACCAGGCAGGGCCCCTGTCGCTGACTTGGCCTGCCTGCATGGGATGCAGGAGTTTACATAAGACTGGACGTCGTGTCGGACTCGGGGCCACCAGAAGGTACGGGAGACCAGGTTCAGAGTCTTGAACAGGCCAAAATGCCCCGCAGCCGGGTTATCATGACACTGGCTGAGAACGAGTCCCCTGAGTGGCCCTCCCGGAACATAGAGCCGGTCACGATAATACAGGAGTCCATCCGTGACCGACCAAGGCGAATCTGGCCCCACCTCTTCCTTCCACTGAGCCACCCACGCCTCCTGCTGCTGCGCCTCCCGGATCCGAGCCCGTATATCCACCGGCTCCCGCACCGCAGCAAAAGACTCGACGGGGATCACGGTCCTGGGCGGAAGCTTGTCTTCCGCTCGGGTGTACTCGGGCTTCCTGGACAGAGCATCCGCTCTCTGGTTGTGCCCGCTTGGTATGTACCGCACCCGGAAGTCAAACCTTGCAAAGAAGAGGGACCACCGGATCTGGCGTTGGTTCAAATTCCGAGCGGTCTGCAGGCTTTCCAGATTCTTGTGGTCCGTCCGGACCTCGATTTGATGCCGCGCCCCCTCCAGATGATGCCTCCAAGCCTCGAACGCCGCCTTGATGGCCAGCAGCTCCTTCTCCCAGATGGTATAGTTGCGCTCCGAGGGATTCAATTTCCGGGAGTGATACGCGCAAGGGAAAAGGGTACCGCTGGGCGTCGTTGCCTGGAGTAACACGGCCCCAATGGCAATGTCGGAGGCGTCCGCCTCCACGACAAACGGCCGTTGCGGGTCAGGATGCTTCAAGATGGGCTCCTTCATGAAGGCGTCCTTCAAAGCCTGGAACGCCTGTTGTTCGGGGGCGTTCCACTGGAACCGAGTCTTCTTCTGCAGGAGCCGGGTGAGGGGGGCTGTCAAGGCAGCAAAGCCAGGGATGAATGTTCGATAGTAGTTGGCGAATCCAAGAAGTCGCTGAACATCCTTCACGCGACGCGGGGGTTGCCAACTCTGCAACGACTCAACTTTACTCGGTTCCATGGCAATGCCCTCAGGAGAAATGCGGTGACCCAGGAAATCGATGGTCACCTGGTAGAACTGGCACTTCTCCAACTTGGCAAACAGCCGATGTTTCCGGAGGCGCTGCAGGACCTGACGGAGATGCTGATGATGCGCTTCATGCGACGGGGAGTAAATCAGGATGTCGTCCAGGTAAATCACGACAAACTGGTCCAACAGATCCCGAAAGATGTCGTTCATAAAATGCTGAAACACAGCGGGGGCGTTGGTCAGGCCAAACGGCATCACCGTGTACTCGAAATGTCCATAGCGAGTACCAAACGCCGTCTTCCACTCGTCACCCGGCCGAACCCTGACGAGGTTGTAAGCTCCACGCAGGTCCAGTTTCGTCAAGATCTTAGCCTCCCGGAGTCGGTCCAAGAGCTCGGGGATGAGGGGCAGCGGGTAGCGGTTACGCACCATGATGGCGTTGAGTTTCCGGTAGTCACAGCAAAGCCGTAACTCGCCCGACTTCTTTTTGACGAAGAGCACGGGCGCAGACACTGGCGAGGACGAGGGCCGGATGAAACCACGAGCCAAATTCTTTGTCAGCAAGTCCCGCAATGCAGCCAACTCGGGCTCCGACATGGAGTACAAACGCCCCACTGGGAGAGGCGCATCAGGGACTAGATCAATGGAGCAGTCGTAGGGCCTGTGCGGGGGTAATTGGTCCGCCTCTGACTCACTCAACACATCAGCAAAGTCGGACAGTTCGGGAGGCAAGGAAACCCCTGAGGAACCCTCCACCTGGCCGGCACAGATATGGCGGGTGTGGTCCACGCACTGCAAACTTGGGAAGGTGACCAAGTTCTGAGACCAATAGATCTGTGGATCATGCGCCCGGAGCCACGCCAGTCCCAAGACCACGGGGAAGTGCAGATCCGAAGTGATGTAGAACTGGATGGCCTCCACATGGGAACTGATGGCCATACACACTGGTTGCGTGGCGGCCGTAATAGGCCCGGACAGGAGCACTCGACCATCGATGGTCTCCACTAGCATGGGCGGATCCACCGGACACTGGGGAACAGCCCATTTGGCCACAAAGGCCGAGTCCATAAAGTTAGTGGTAGCCCCAGAGTCAATTAAGGCATGGACCGGAATCCCCTCTGGCTTGCCAGGAAGGATCAGACGTGCCTCCAATATCAAATGCCGTGGAGGTTCACAGGCACCGTCGGAACGGCGTCGCTCGACGTGGTCGTCGTGAGTCGCCCGATCTATCACACCGTCTAGATCGGGCTCGGGCTGTTTCCCGACAGCAAAGTAGAGGACTTTCTCGGGGCAGGCTTGGTCACTGACGCCCGCTGACGCTTCTTCGGGCAAGAAGCAGCCAAATGACCAGGGTCCCCACAGTAAAAACACAACCCCCCCGATCGTCGTCTGTCCATTTCCGTCACCGAGAGACGGGACCTGGCGGCACCCAGCTCCATTGGCTCCTCCCTCTGGACTGGGGGCTCACGCTCAACAGGGGCGGCAGGGGTCTGTGGGGTGGCACGGCGACACTTTCGCTGCTGCAGCCGGGCATCGATCCGCAGACAAAGATGGATCAGCCCATTCAGGTCTGAGGGAATGTCCACGCGGGCCAGCTCATCCAACATCTCCTCCGACAAGCCATCCTGGAAGGCATCCACGAGCGCAGCCTCATTCCAGGCGGAATCCTGGCTAAGCAACCGGAAATCGCTGATATAGGCCTGCAGGGGGCGCTGACCCTGCCTCAAAGCTTTCAGGCGTCGGGTGGCGGTCTGCGCCTTAATTGGGTCCTCGTACATGAGGCGCATATGGTCACAAAACCCCCCAAAGTTATCCAACAAAGGGCTAGGCTGTGCCAGCAGAGGCGTGCCCCAACGAGCTGCATCCCCCGACAGAAGGCTCAACACGAATCCCACCTTATCTCGGTCAGTGGGGAAATCAGCTGCTCTCACGCTGATAAAAAGCTGGCATTGTCCCAGGAAGGCAGGAAACAGTTCTGGATTGCCAGCAAATTTATCCGGCATAGCTATCTGACATTTCCTCCTGGGTGGGGGTGCAGCATGTACCTGAGCTTGCAGTTGAGCCACCTGAGCTGCCAACAAAGTGAGTTGCTGGGTGAGCTGAGCATTCTCGGCACTAAGCTGCTCCATCGTAGTAGTAAGGGGTGTGAGGCTGAAAGCAAACTGTTCTGAACCAGCCAACTACCGGCCTTGTAATAAAGCAAACCCCTATTCAAGCAGTAGAGACTGGAGAGCGTCCAAGGCTGAAAAGCGTCTGCCAAGATTTATTAGTCAATTAACAGAACAAGAAACAAAAACACTGGAACTTGAATCCTCAAGCGGAAGGGTTGCTTTCAGCAACCAGCCCTTCCCCAAACACTCCTTTTATTTAGAGTTCAGGGCGTGGCCTCCCTCTGCCTCCTCCCGAGGAGACCCGCAGCCTTTCTCTGCTTGGTCCTGCTCGACTGCCTCCTGCGTCGGGCGTCCTTGAACAGGGCCAGCTGTGGGTCATCATCCTCCGCACTATCGGGCTCACGCAGCTGAGAAGAGGGCCCCGGCTGGGAGCTCTGCCAAGCCTCCAAGCCATCATCAGCCAGTTCGTCTCCCTCCTCCCCCTCATCTGAGTCATCCGATACATCTGAGCTGGCTGCCGTACCCACAGGCTGGCCCTGAGTCACAACAGGACTCAGGGCGGCTCACAACAATAAAAAGTTAAAAGATATAAATACAAAAATTAAAAGAGGATTAAACAATATAAGAAATAAGAACAATTTAAACCAATAAAAACCAACTTTAAAAACTATGATCAGTCCAGGCCTACTTGTTGGAATAACCAGGTCTTTAGGTCACGGCGGAAGGACCGAAGGTCAGGGACCATCCGTAGCTCCGGTGGCAGTTCGTTCCAGAGGGTCGGTGCGCCCACAGAGAAGGCTCTCCCCCTGGGGGTCACCAGCCGGCATTGCCTGGCCGATGGTACCCTGAGGAGGCCGACTCTGTGGGAGCAGACCGGGCAATGGGAGGTTGACATTGGCAGCAGGTGGTCTCACAAGTACCCCAGGCCTAAGCCATGTAGGGCTTTAAAGGTGATTATCAGCACCTTGAATCGCACCCAGAGGGCAACCGGAAGCCAATGCAGCTCACGCAGGAGTGGTGTAACAACAGAGTATTGAGATACTCCCATAAGCACCTGCGCGGCCACATTTTGTACCAGTTGAAGCCTCCGGGTGCACTTCAAGGGCAGCCCCATGTAGAGAGCATTGCAGTAATCCAGGTGAGAGGTGACAAGGGCATGGGTGACTGTGCATAGGGCATCTCAGTCCAAAAAGGGGCGCAACTGGCGTACCAGGAAAACCTGTGCAAAAGCCCCCCTGGTCACGGCAGTTAGATGATCTTCCAAATTAAGCCGGGAATCCAGGAGGACACCCAAGTTGCAGGCCCTTTCTGAGGGCAGCAATAGCTCCCCCCCATCAGAAGAGATGGAACCTGTTGGACAGTACGAGATGCCAATATCCACAGCCACTCGGTCTTGGAGGGGTTCAGCCTGAGCCTGTTCCTTCCCATCCAGACCCGCACTGCCTCCAGGCACCAGGACATCACGTCAAGGGCATCACTGGGTTGGCTTGGGGTGGAGATAAACAACTGGGTATCAGCGGCATATTGGTGATACCTCACCCCAAAGCCATGGATGATCTCACCCAGTGGCTTCATATAGATGTTGAACAGGAGGGGGGAGAGAACTGACCCCTGAGGTACACCACAAGAAAGGGGCCTTGGGGTAGATCTCTGCCCCCCTGCCACTACAAACTGCGAACGGCCCAAGAGGTAGGAGGAGAACCACTGTAAAACAGTGCCTCCCACTCCCAACCCCTTGAGCCGTCGCAGCAGGATACCATGGTCGATGGTATCAAAAGCCGCTGAGAGGTCAAGAAGGACTAGGACAGAGGAGCAACCCCTGTCCCGGGCCCGCCAGAGATCATCTACCAGTGTGACCAATGCTGTTTCCGTGCTGTAACTGGGTCTGAAACCGGACTGGTATGGGTCCTGATAGTCCGCTTCATCCAGGAATTGCAGAAGCTGATGCGCCACAACACTCTCAACAACCTTCGCTACAAAGGGAAGGTTGGAGACAGGACAATAGTTATTCAACAAGGCCGGGTCCAGAGCAGGCTTCTTGAGGAGGGGCCTCACCACCGCCTCTTTTAAGGTGGAGGGGAAGACACTCTCTGTCAATGAAGCATTGACAACTGCCTGGAGCCAGCCCCCTGCCACCTCCCTAGCAGCCGAAACCAGCCAGGAGGGACATGGGTCCAATAAACAAGTTGCAGTGCTCAGCTTACACATAATCCTGTCCACATCATCCAAAGTCACAGGGTCAAACTCACCCCAAATGGTATGACCAAGACCTGCCCTCTCCACTCCATCAGATTCTGCCCAGTCAGAGTCCAAACCAGTCTGGATCTGAGCGATTTTGTCTTGCAGATACTGAACAAATTCCTCAGCCCTACCCTGCAAGGGGTCATCCCTCGGTCGCTGGTTAAGCAGTGAGCAGGTCACTCTAAACAGGGCGGCTGGGCGATTATCTGCGGATGCAATGAGAGCGGAAAAGTAAACATGCTTTGCCGCTACCATCGCCACTAGGTAAGACTTAAGACAAGTTCTTAGCCGTGTTTGATCAGATTCGGATCTGCTGGACCTCCAACAGCTCTCTAGGTGTCTTTTCTGGTGCTTCATCTCCTGGAGCTCCTCGGTGAACCAGGGGGCCACCCGGGATCTGCACTGGGTCAGAGGCTGCAAAGGCACAACTCAATCCAAGACCCCAGCAGCCGCCCTCTCCCAGGCTTCTACTAGGGCCTCGGCAGAGTCGTGGGCAAAGGAAGCAGGAAATGTCCCAAGCTCCATCTGGAACCTCTCAGGGTCCATCATGTGCCTGGGGCGGAACCACCTGGTCGGTTCCGCCTCCCAGCGGTGGGGGTGGCGTACTGAAAGTCTAGCTGGAGAAGGAAATGATCAGACCATGACAGGGGATGGATAGTTAAATCCCCCCTACCCAGATCATTAATCTACTACCCAGAGATAAAAACCAGGTTGAGTGTGTGCCCTCCATTATGGGTCAGGTCTTGAATTCGTTGAGTCACGTCCATGGCCATCATGGAAGCCATGAACTCCCAGGCCAACTCAGACGCCTCACCCACGGAAGGCAGATTGAAATCCCCCAGAACTATAGGCCTGGGGAACTCAATTGCCAACCCGGGCAAGACGTCGAGGAGGGAGGGAGGGAGGGAGGGAGGGAGGGAGGGAGGAAGGAAGGAAGGAAGGAAGGAAGGAAGGAAGGAAGGAAGGAAGGAAGGAAGGAAGGAAGGAAGGATGGATGGTTCTGGTGCTCTTTAAGAGCATCCTTCCTTGATAAGGATACTCAATGGGGAAGCCAACACAAAACACTCCTATTCCCAACCATTTTTTTGTCCACCCATAATCATTCTGTTTATCTGAAAAAAATGGTCCTGGGTTGTTTAATATATTGTTAATATATTGTTTAAAGGCGATCCTGTTTACACTCTTCTTAATCTCTGGTAATAGCTTCTTAATCACTGTTAATAATTAAACATTATTGATCACTAAACCTTATCAGGATGTTTCTACTGTCATTTGTTAAGTTGATTTTATGTCTTTTGACCTTGCCTATTGATCTGAAGTTTACTTGGGTACAAGAAATGTATACAAATGCCTAACAGTATGCTCTAGAAGGGACTATAGTAGGTAAAATGCATGTGCTATGCCTTTCTCAATCCTGGACTTTGAAATAAAATATTATTGCATGAGTACAGTATGCACATAGATATTGCAAGTACTTATAAGTATTATCTGCACATTTCCTTAATATTACCCAATCAGGACTCAAATTTTGTTTGACATTTTGGAATAGAGGTGGAAAAGGCCTTTGACCACTTGAACTGGGTTTTTAAAGTTTTGAAATGCATGAAATTTGGGGAAGACTTTATAAAACTGGTGAGATTCAAGGTTATTCAGTTATGCTTTTTGTTAGTTTCAGAGCTAGCCCTAATCAGCAGCACACCAGAGCCTGGGTCACATTGGGAAACACCCTCACCCAATTTGTTTTGAGTTCTGGTTTTCTTGGTTATTTATTTTATTTATTTATTTATTTTATTACATTTATATACCGCCCTTTCCCTGAGGACTCAGGGCGGTTTACAGGGAGTTAAAAATCAGCCATACAAAAGTTAAAAAACCAATTTAAAAAAGATTAAACTAACCCTGTGCAATTAAAAAACCCCAATTAAAATAATTTATGTTCCAAACAAGCAGTGGTGGGATTCAGCCAGTTCGCACCACTTTGGCAGAACCTAATTTTTTGTTGCCCAGGCCCAGAATGGTCTTCCGGAAGCGGCATTCACACAGAGAACCAGTTGTTCACAGATTTGAATCCTGCCACTGCAAACAAAGAAGTGGACATGGAGAGATACTCTGCCCACGTGCCTAGAAGCACTCTCTTCTAAAACACAGGTATTAAGAGCTCTTTCAAAAGTCAAAGGTCCCAAATAATGAAAAGAGTTGCCACATCAACACTGGCATCCAGTTTCTGCACTAGAAGAAAACAGGTTGGAGAAATCCCTGGGCTCATGTTCAAAACAGTGAAGCAACTTGTTTTTACTCCCTTCAGTCAGTAATACCAGACTCCAAGTATGAAAGTTCAGCAGAAGAAAATGTGGACGTATGGCTCTAAAGATAAAAGCAGATAATTAAATTCAGAACATCAGCAGCAGTAACATTAGATAGATTACCATATTGCCAAACAAGTGTTATATGCTGGAATATGATATTCTTATGTTTCTACCCTAGCTTCTTTGTTTTTCTGAACAATTATATTTCCCAAATTCATAATTTTATATCAAGCCAATTAATTAAGATGTAGATCAGGGGCCCCCAACCTGTGGGCCATTACCCACTACCGGTCTGTGGCTTATTCGCAACCGGGCCCCACTTGCGTGAGCATCATGGGCACTCAGCCCCACTCGCACGAGTGTCATGGGTGCACTTGGCCCCAATTGCATGAGTAACAGGTGCCCCTCTCACAAAACCATCTCCTCTTTCCCCCCCTCCCTCCCCTCCGGGCCAACAACCCGGAAAGCTTGGGGAACTCTGATGTAGATAATATCCAAGAGTTCTATCCAATGTATTGGCACATGGATTTTAATGCAATGATAAAAATTAGTCATTGTGGAGTAGTTGTCCTCTACGGATTACAGATTTAATCAGAAGAGTTAATTAAAGAATCTCTTCCATCATCACTTTTTTTTTTTGCTGAAGATCCTCTACACATTGCAAAGATCAAAAGGTCTTTGTGAGCAATTATAAAACAGGCTTCTCTAACCCTGTGCTTTCACAATATGTCAGGGCTGTAATGTCTGGCATTCTTCGGCTGAAAGAGAACCAGGCAATCAAGTCATCAAGCTCATCGATGTACATGGGCTACTCCTAGTTTATGTAGCATCAGTTGTTTTAAGGCATCCATGCTACACAGGACATTTTGACCGGAGGTCTTTAGAGGAAAGGAAGGTTTTAAAAAGTATAAGAACAACGGGCACAAATATAAGATTAGACCGGGCCCCCAC
This sequence comes from Vipera ursinii, assembly GCF_947247035.1. Lineage (NCBI taxonomy): Eukaryota > Metazoa > Chordata > Lepidosauria > Squamata > Viperidae > Vipera > Vipera ursinii. Next base: position 207,503,049 of record NC_139513.1, read on the forward strand.
TTGCACCTACATCTTTTTTCCATTGTGTCCTCATGACATTACCTTCACATCATCCCCTCTCAGAGAACAATTTATTAGCACTGCCAGAACCCATTTATATGCTAACCCCCAGGGCACTTTAACGAGTCAGAAGGGGCATGGAGCTAAAGAGCAGATGACTGGGCTCTTTGTCTCTCTTCAATACAGAGACCCATTTCACCAACAGAAGGCCGGGTAAGAACTAGATGCAGGGACAGATGTCAAATCCCTTCGCCTGATCAATCTCTTGCCATTTACTCTAGCTGTCAAAAAGCCTCACACCGCAGATGCAAATTTCTTCTAAATTGATACATGTAGAGTTTATCCCAAACGAACAAAAGCATGGTTACTGTGGAAGGCGACCACTGGCGATCTCTGTGTTCTCTTCCACTTTCCACTTTTATATATTCTACTGGTAGTCCTCGACTTGCAACGGTTCATTTAGCGACTGTTCAAAGTTACAACAGCACTGGAAAAAAGGGGCTGATGACCTTTTTTTAAAAAAAAGTTGCAACCTCTGCAGCATCCCTAGGATCACGTGAGCAAAAAATTCAGATGCTTGGCAACTGGTTCATGCTTACGACCGTTGCTGTGTCCTAAGGTCATGGGATCACTTTTTTACGACCTTCTGACAGGCAAAGTCAGTGCGGTAGCCAAATTCACTTAACAACTGTGGCAAGAAAGGTCAAAAAGTGGAGCAAAATTCACTTAATAAATGTCCCACTTAACAACAGACATTTGGGCTCAATTGTGGTCGTACGTTGAGAACTATCTGCATATGGCAAGCACCTGCGTGGAAGGCCGAAGCAAAGATGGCAAGATACAACAAATGTGGACATGAAAAATGTCCAATTGGACCTAGATGCTGCATTTGCTCATGCAAAATGGCGGTTGTTGACCCGAAAAGTGAATCCTGCACCTGAGGGGGGGAAATGCTAAGATGATTATAATGAGGATTATAGTTTATCCCAAATATGGAATACTATCAAGAAAGCAAAATAAACTTCACAAGTAACTTTCATTGATAATTTAACTATTAAACATTGCTAATGGGAATAGGTACCAGTCCTGCAAGTATACAATTCTGAATTGATTATATATGGTTTACATATGGTGAGATTCAAGGTGCTGGTGATGACCTATAAAGCCCTAAATGGCATGGGTCCGGATTACTTACGGGAGCACCTGCTGCCGGCATCAACTTCCCATCGTCCTGTGCGCTCCCACAGAGAGGGCCTCCTTAGGGTGCCATCGGTCAGAGAGTGTTGACTGGCGGCCCCCAGGGGGAGGGCGTTCTCTGTGGGCGCGCCAGACCTTTGGAACCGTTTACCGGTTGAGCTCCGGATGGCTCCTGACCTTCGCTCCTTCCGCCGTGACCTAAAAACTTATTTATTTGAACAAGCCGGCCTGGTCTGATGGGTTTGGGGTATTTTAATACTAATTTTATTAATCTTTACTGTAATTGGGCTACAATATTTAATTCTTTTTTAACTTTTGTACATTGTATTTTTATTGTATTTATTGCCCTGTACACTGCCTTGAGTCCTTTGGGAGAAGGGCGGTATAGAAATTTAATAATAATAATAATAATAATAATAATAATAATAATAATAATAATAATTATTATTATTATTATTATTATTATTAATTATTATTATTATTATTATTATTTTAAAAAACAACCTGTATTTCACTATATTTTTCAAAAGGTAGCTCACAGACATCATTAAAGTGCATAGAATTTAGTTGGGTTCAGCTGCCTGATAACTTTTGTTCTGATTTCAAACTGGAGGCACACCATCCTTCCCAGAGTGCACTTGAGGTATAACAACAGGGCTTCTGACTTTAAAAAAAACACCAAACAGACAAACGAAAATGTGGAAGCAGTCACTAAAGGCTCAGATTATATGGAACTGAGGCAGAGGCATAAGAGTCATCCTTTCCCCAACACTGTTCTTAATTAAAATTGTTCCCTTAATTGCAATTTAGCTCTGGTGGGAAGGAAAACAAAAGATGTTTTGTGTTATACCCACCGTTCACGCCCAGTGGGCAACATGTGGCTTCAATCTGGAAGAGCTGGATGGGAAAATACAACAAGCCTTTTCTCCACCGTTGAGACCTTGTTCAGTTGAGGCTTTATTAATAGCCGATTCGCACTTTATGTGGTTTGTCTGTTGCTTGGATAGGACTCTTATTTAGCTTTTTTTAAAAAAGTCATATTCTTTTGAAGGCAAAAATTGTTGGAGAACTGAACTGCAACCTTTGGCATTGTTCCTTGTTAGTTGATGTCTTAAGCAGCTGTAGTTCAGCAACATTTAGACATCCACACGTTCTCTATCTAGGTTTAGATTAATGCAGCAATTTCCTATGGAACTCAGCATCAGCACAAAGTGAGCTGAGCAATCTGTAAATGCAGAAACAAAAGCAAAGCCAGCAGGGCCCTGGCTGGCTGGCTTGCTTGCTTGCTTTGGAGCAGACGGGCATTTCCTTCATAAACCAAAAACACTCACATCCGAACTATCTTAAAAGCTTCTTTTCTATGGAAGGTTTCAACTGAAGCTGACTGAGCACAAATGCAAATGTAATGCTGTATTTGAGTCTGGCTGGAGTTTTCTCATGGAAGGGCCTCACAAATTCCCCCCCTTTGGTGGTGGGATTCAAATATGTCAACAACCGGTTGGTTCTCTGTGTGGATGCCACTTCCGGAAGTCCATTCTGGGCCTGGGCAACAAAAAATTAGCTACCGGTTCTGCTGAAGTGGTGCGAACTGGCTGAATCCCACCACTGCCCCACCCTCCCCCCAAAAAAGGACATGAGATATAATTTATTAAGTAGCCTCTTGGCTGAAAGCTTTGAACTGGGTTGTCTGATTTTGTACTCTGATTTTCCTCAAGGGCTGTGGAGCTCTATGTTTTTCACCTTAGGCAATTCATTGCCAGATGTTTCTCTTGTGCTCTTATTATTTGGCTTGACTGCATCTTGATAAATTTTGTTCATACAAAGAGTGTCTTTAGGCAGTGGAGTTTGCTCTGCAGGTAGTTGGAGAAAAAGGCCATGAAATACACATATTTCAACCAAACGAAAGGAGAATTCAGCCAGACTGGATAAACTGGAAATTCTGAGGGTGTAAATAGATTACAAACATTTACCAGCCTTTTAGCATTTTCAGTAGTAGTATCTTTCAACCATACCCAGGGGAGTAGAAAATCTACATTTGGAAAGGGACTCCAAATAGGCTATAAGGGTTGTAAAACTACAATTTCCATAGTTCCTGGAGGAAAGAAATAACCCTTACAGTAGTTGAATCTCATGTGCATAGATGGGCCCGTGTCATCGATGGCCAGTGTTAAAAAATACAAGTATCTTAGGTCCTTTTCCTTTGGTCCTTACTTTTAGAACAAAGTTATCTTTTCTTCCCATACAGGATGGCTATTCCAGAGGAAATAACTGTTTTCCAACTACCACCATCAAATGTGTTGTATTTCAATTCCTAACAACACAGTTAGATGATCATGTGCTGGAGGCCCAAACTTCCCGGAAGTCAGATTGCCTATGGACTCTATTCATTCATCTAGCAGCTAGATCTTTGTAAATGATATGATGTAATGTTCACATCTAGTATGATCCCAAATTATGGTTCAATAGTGCATATTTGAGCCTGAAATCCAGGCATTCTCTGAATGAATGAATGAATGAATGAATGAATGAATGAATGAATGAATGAATGAATATTCCAGAGGTCATAAGCCCAACTTCTTTTCTTATGAAAACTGTAGATTTGACTGTAGACTTGATTCATTTTCCCAAATCAGGACTGCAAATCCTGTGTTGATTTATTATGATTTGGAAGCAAGCAAACTACTGTACCTCAGGGTGGATGTAAAACTAAATTAGTATGGCCATGAAAGAGGATTTGCAGACAGATAATGGAGGAAGAAGAGGAAGCTTTAATGCTATTATTTCCTCAGAATTTGACTGATGGTAATAAGTGTCCAGAAAATATGTTTTGATCTCATTTTGCAAGATGCCAAATCAAACATGTCTTCAAATTATTAAAACATTTTATAATGCAGCTATGCCCATGGTTAGATTTCAATCAACCTGTAGAGGAGTGGTAAGAAGGGTACAAACCTTTAGATGTTAAAGGCTACAGCTCCCAACATCCCTTGCTGTTGTTTATGGAAACTCATCCAGGACATGGTTGTCTGAAAAGTATTTTTCCAAAAGGCAACTGGACTTTCTTGTTTTTGTTTTTTCTTGAAAATATTTTCCTTGAAAACAAACTAAAGAGGCTTCTTGGATGAGAAATGAAACAAGGAAAAAAACCAAGAAAGTCCAGTTGCCTTTTGGAGAAGTGCCACTGGGACATCTCTTGTTATTAATAATGCTGCCTATGGTGGGGGAAGGGAGTTATACTGGTCCAAATTCTGAAAGTCCATTGAAGCAATGGAATCTCCAGCTTGGGGGGTGGGAAATGAGTGAAAAGACAGGTGTGTTTAGAGTTCTTCAGGGAAGGAAGACATGGGAAGCTAGAGTCTCCCTTCAAAATCCCTGAAACCTTTATCTGGCTGTTCCCAAGATAATATATAGTCAGTCTGATGAGATTCTCGTAAATAGGTAAGCAACAATAAAGTTCTGATCAACTCACACTGTCATTCTGGTTCCTTGTACCTAACAACTGTTTTTAAACCAACTCTAACAAAATATAACTGAATAATAAAGTTGGAAGGGACTTTGGAGGTCTTCTAGTCCAATCCCCTGCTCCAGCAGGAAACCCTATACCAGGGGGTCTGCGAGCTTGACAACTTTAAGACTTGTGGACTTCAGCATAGCTGGCTGAGGAATTCTGGGAGCTGAAGTCCACAAGTCTTAAAGTTGTCAAGATTGCAGACCCCTGCCCTATACCATTTCAGACAAATTGTTGTCCAATCACCTCTTCTTCTTTTTTAACAACATTTTTTATTAATTTTCTATTATTACATTTGATTAATGCTTAAAAAACACTGTGTTGTCTGGGTTAATTTGTTTGCTGAATAATACAAGTTACATTTTTAGTCTCTACCCCTTTTTCCAACCATTGATAAAATAAATTCCATGTTTGAAAGCATGCTGTATCTTCTTTCCCTTTGATCCACAGTGTAAGTCTGTCCATTTCAGCATAGTCCAATATCTTCTTGATTATCTCTTCATCTAGTGGTGTTTCTTCATTCTTCCAGTGCTGAGCAAATACAATCCTCGCTGCCGTTAGTACATGCAATGTTAATGTCCAATCACTTCTTTAAAACCTCCAGTGTTGAAGCACTCCACAACTTCTGGAGACAAGTCATTCTACTGATTAATTGTTCTAACTGTCTGAAAATTTCTCTTTAGTTCTAGGTTGCTTCTCTCCTGGATTACTTTCCACCCGTTGCTTCTTGTCCTGCCCTCAGGTGCTTTGGGGAATAGATTGACCCCCATCTTCTTTCTGGCAGCCCCTGAGATATTGGAACACTGCTATCATGTCACCCCTAGTCACTAAAGCCACTTAAAAAGAATTCCACATTATTTTGTACATTTGTAGGCTGAACGATGTTAGCCAGAAGAATTACACTATGATTTGCTGTTTGGTGGAAAGGTATTACAGACGGCTCAACCAGTTGAGTGTTTTCCTGATTCTATAAAATGGTATCAAAGTTTCAGTACGGATTGAATACTGTAATACTTAATAATGTAAGCTTAATAATGCCTATATTAAGCTCATTGGCATGCCAAAAATGCACTTAGGTATTGAGCTCCTTGCATTACTTAGTACCTTTTCATTACTTTCTGTAATATCATATTATAGCATGCAGTGACTGTCTGCTTTCTAGAGTGTCAGCAGTCAAAGATGAGCTTGGGAAGTTTCAGGAACAGGTTTTTATAGAAAGCTCCCTCTGGAGCTTCAAGATGTGTCTCCTTGGGTTTGTATTTGCTTCTTTAAAAACTACTCACACACATTTTTCTTTAATTTTTAGAAGTGTGGTAGGAAGACCAGTAGCTACTTACAAAGTCAGGTTACTAATATTTTTGCAACTGAAGACTATAATGCAGGATATGGGATAATTTAGGGAATAATGTCCTTGAAAGGTAACCTGTAGCTATCTTGAAATAGGGTTACATGATTTTCTGAATTTACCCAAATTTCTGGGATCATAATACACAGTGAACTATGATTGACTACACTGACTAGGTTCAAAACAATTTAACCTTGAAACTGGCCAGCCTCATTTTAGCCCAATTCCACACTGCTGCCTTGAAAACTCCATGAACATGTTCGTACAGTCGCAGAACTGAGCTCAACTTGAAGGAAACTACTGTGTAAAATCCAGGATTAAATTCATGATCAGCCTTAGAAATTCCTCCCTCCTAATTTAAGCTCCTTAACTGGATAATATAATTATGCTGTGAATGTACTTTGCTTTTAATCCAGATTAAAAGTTACAATTCCCTTGCATTTAAAAACAGTGACATTGTAGGTGTGAGATTCTTGGGTATGAAGAAACCTCCAGTTTCCTTCATGCTACATCTGTGGAAGAGGATAACGTATTATGATGTTATCAAAGACTTAAACAAGAACCGCGAGGTGCCTTGCCTTGCCCAGGAGTTTTGGAAGTTAGATGTCGGATTAGGTTAGAATCTTGCTCCTTCTTTTATAATTTATTTATTGAACAAATTTATATAACCACCCAACTCACACATAGTGACTCCGGGTGGCATATAACATTAAAAAGCCAGAGTTAAAGTGGATTCGAAAATTCACAGTAATCTTGCCACAGTTTCCATATTACACAATATTAATTCCCCCTAGTTCTAATTCTGTTCCATAAAGCCCAATGGAAATAATTTTGGTTTCACGGTGACGTTAAACCACAATGTCTTTTGGATCATTGTATGGATTGGAAGGCAAACTATGGGTTAAAGCAGAGGTCTTCAAACTCAGCTGAGGAATTCTGGGAGTTGAAGTCCATGAGTCATAAAAGGGCCGAGTTTGAAGACCCCTGGGTTAAAGTGTAGGGCGGTGGGCTTGACATAGCAAAACGGAAATGGATGGAATAAACAGCATGAAGTGGTCTGTGCAGTAACGTTCCTCCTCACCTTCCAAAGTGAGAAAATAATTTTAGATTGGCATTTGCTAATCTGACACCCTTCCAAATCTAGTGGGACCGCAATTCTCAGACAGTAGTGTTGACATGGCCTTTATAGTCCTTACACATCTGAAGAACACTAGTTTGGAGAAGAGTGAAAGTTTACATCTGTTATGAAAACAAAAAAGTGAAAGCATGTGGCATACACCCAGAACATGAGAGACGCCAATATTTATAAAACATTCAATCAAAAAGCAACATTAAACCTCAGAAAAAAAAATTATGTTCAGTGAACATTTTAGGGAACATTTCTTTAAACTGAACCGTTCCATATGAGAAAGAAGTGGGGTTTCCCCCCACACACAAACACAGGAAAAAAGAAATTGCTAACACTCCAGCTTTCCCTTGTCAGAGGTTTTCACACACTTCTGCCCCTGAAAATAAATACGTTCTTCCAACCTCTTGGATGTGAAGAGCCTTGCAGAGACAGTGGCTTTCCAGCCGGTGCACAGCTGGTGCCCCTAACAGCATCGATGACTAAGCACAAACATCAGTCCTACCCAGCTGCTGTAAGACTGGAGAAATCCATGAAACAGAGTGACAGAAGTGAGAGAGAAGCCGCTTGTGTTCCCAACAAATATATAAAAATGCGTGAGTCAAAAATCACAAACTTATGTTAATCTCTCAATAGATCATTCCAAATCATATAGGTTTTTCCGGCTCTGTATTTGATAATCAGTGCCTGAATTGTTCCTTCAAAGGACTATGAAACTATCATAGAAGAAAAGGTTATATTATGAGACTGTAACAAAGAACTTAAACACACCTGATGAATGTCTGTGGCCAGACATGGTATCTTCAGAAAATGATGCAGTTGTCCCGTGAATTTTAATTGTTGGTTTCAGCCGCTGATTAAATCAAGCTATCCATTGTTGACACTAAGGATACACCTAAATTGTAACCCTGACACTCAAGGCATAATCTCAGTCAACACAGGTTTTTAATCTCCTGTCACCGCAGTTTGTTCACTTTTGCAGGGAAAACAAAGAAGAGTTGGCACTACCAGATGTATTGAATAAGGACAATCCTTTATTGTATTTTCCTTTGTGTAATATAATTATTAAATTATAATAATTTCCATGTATTATGCTTGTTTATTAGATATAGAAAGGTAAAGCATCACACATGAGGTTATGCTAGAAACATGGTAACATCCATGCCAACAAATATTTGGGCAGTTATTAAGCAAAATGTCTCATGGCTACACTGAACTTCCATTGTTTTCCATTGCAGTCATTAAGCAAATCAACTATGGTCATTAAGTGAGGTGTCCTGTGACTGAAATTTGCCCCTTTAATGCTGGCTTCTCCACTGACCCTGTGGGAAGCCAGTTGTGAAGTCTGCAAATGGCGATCATGTGACTGTGGGACACTGTGAGGGTCAAAAACACCTGAAAGTTGCAAGGGATTTACGATCAAATTTTAATCAGATGGCCATGTGAATGCCATAACGGTTGTAAGTGTGGAGTGGTTGCAAAGTTACTCTTCAAGGGCCATCACAACTTTGAACAGTTGCTAAACAGGGCAGTTGTTAAGGAAGGACTACTTGTACCAGACGTCCTCTGATTTTTGGCTACCATGGCTCAATCTGACTCCTTTCCTAAAATGTCTGCCAATTGTGATGGTAAGTGGGCGTGACCAGGAGTGATAAGGGAAGACAAATTGCTGAGGGAATGACCAGAAAAAGGAGGAGGCGCCTGCAGTTGCATAATGGGCAGAGAAAGAAACACAGAATGGAACCTCCTAATTCAGGGGTAGGCAACCTCGGCTCTTTTATGACTCATGCACTTCAACTCCCAGAAATCCTGAGCATGCTGGCTCAGGATTTCTGGGAGTTGAAGTCCATGAGTCATAAAAGAGCCGAGGTTGCCTACCCCTGTCCTAATTCATCAGGTGAGAAAATATATGGCAGATTTGTACTTTCAGATTTGCAAGAGTCTGTTAAATGTAACCTTACAATAAAGCAGTATTGGCTTCTCTGGCTGTGCTTCCCGCCTGGACTGCCTAGGAAGGCTGACCCAATACACTGCAGTAATCTCTGGATCATTCTGCTTCACGTGAATGGAGAAAGTCAGCAAGGAGTTTTTGCCATAAGCCACAAGTGGTCATCCTTGAATACAAGTAGAAACATTATGTGGTCAAGTCCTGGGATAAAACAGAGATTCCAGATGCATGGTGGTTTATACTTGCAAGTGATGGGGACAGAGCTAACATGCCTGGTCCTCCCTATTCCTTTTATACATACTTTCTATATTAGTGGCCCCCAGCCTTTTGGCCATCAGGGACCGGTTCAGTGGAGAGGCTTTTCCGCAGACCAGAGGAAGCGTGATTTTGCATGCTGCCTGCATCCCAAAGGATGGGGCTTCACTTGTTTGCACAGCCCAGTTTCTGGCAAACCACGGAACGGGGCCAGTCCACGGACCAGGAGTTGGGGACCGCTCTTCTCCATAAGGCCTAGAGAGTGGTTTGTGAGCATATATGCATTTATATATTCATATTTGAAAGAAGGGTTATAATGGTGCAAATGGGAAATGGTCCTGTGCTAAGACTGGTAATCTTGAGGTTGAGAATTCACTATGTATGGAGTGCCCAAGTAGGAATAGCACTTCTGGTGGGCCTGTCATGCCACTTTTAGGGCTGCTGGTTCACCTTTGGTCCCCACCTGGTGCTCAACTCTCCACACAACAGCCACACCTTGATAAACCTATTTGGCAGATAGGCCAAACCAGATGAGAGAGTAGCTGACTGGTCTTTAAGCCTCAGAGATGCAGGTCATCTGTCTATTTCAGCATGTCAAGTCTGGGTCAGGCAGATTAAGTAGAGGAGACCAATCAAACAGGGAGGCCCCAGCAGGTGTTGTGGATTGCTGTGACCATGACGAGACACTTATATCCCGGTCATCCACTGCAGAGAAAGAGGTCTCCAGCTGTAATGATTAAGGTCTCTTCTGCCGAGGGAATGGGACTTAAAAATTCCATCACACAAAGGTTTCTGTTGTACAATGCATCTTCATCTACAATCCATCTGTAATTCACCTCCATTCCAAATGCAATTCCTTGAGTCCTGTGGCAATCAATGGGGAAGTGACAAAGTAACAGGTGGAGATGACTATTGGCAGTTGTAGTCATAAACCTGGACATCAAAGCAGTGGCTGGTCATCTCACTACACTGGGCAGCAGAGTTGTCCAGAAGCATCCAAGGTGACTGGACAGCTCTTTTTAATCCCTGAAGGAGGGATTAGAAAAGGTATCCCAAATATTCCCTGTCCCACAACATCTGGTTAGCTAACCACAGATGGCATATCATTTTCTTAGAGGTTGCATATCGAGGGGGAAAAAACAAAAGAAAAGTTACCATTAGATGCTGGAACGGCTGCACACTTGGCATAGAGACAAGGTGTCAAGTCCTCAAAGATGAACAGCACTTATAGCAGCTGAACGTCAACGTTACAGCATTGATATCACTGCACTCAGGTTGCAGATTAGGCTTTACTACAGGAAGCAGCAAGTGGATATACATTCTTCTGGGAAGGGAAAGCAGAGAGAGACAACCGAACTCACAGAGTAGCTTTTGCAATCAAAACTTCTTCTGAACAATGTCTCTATTCGACCCACTGGAATAAATGAACATATCGTGAAGTTCCACTTTCTTCTCAGCAAGTCCTGGAATTATCACCATTGTCAGTGTCTACACACCAAGTCTCACGGGTCAAGAGGAAGACAAGTAAGACTTCAAAGAGGACCTGGAGCAGATTATTCAAACAACCCCACCAGCAACAAAGACATTAATTTGGACAAGCTCAGCACTAGACCAGAGACAGACATTGGCAACTAGGATGGAGTTCTTGGGAGGCACGGGGAGGGAAAAATTAACAGTAATGGCTTGCTGCTTCTGAGCAAGTCTACTGAGCACAACCTGTGCATTACTAATATATTTTCAGACTTGCAAATGAGTACAAATCAACCTGGATACATCCCAGGTCCAAGTATCACCACCTACTTGACCGTGTCACAGTATGTCAGCATGTCCTTAAAGATGTCATCATTACTTAGCCCACGCATGGTGCCGAGTAATGGACATATCACAGGATGGTCTAGTCAATCCTCAACCTGCACAGAGTCCCATTACACTGTAAGGAACCAAGGCTGTCAGAACATTATTCAACATCAGCAGACTGCAAGATCCAGGCCAAGTTTAAAGTTTTCAAGATGTATTACCCTCTGGCAATCTACCACTTGTAAGGCGTTTTGAAAAGTGGACACAGTTCAAAGATGTCATTACACAGACTGCATCAAGTGTACTCAATTTGAAAAGCCAGATGCCCCGTGCAGAGTTTAATGAAAACCATGAGACCATTTCAGTAGCCCTCTGGACCAAGAATAAGGCCTATGCAGGCTGGCTGAATAATCCATCATCTACAGCAGGGGTGTCAAACTGCCGGTCCGCGGGCTGGAGCGTCACAGAGAAACTGCGCCCATCCCATTGCCGGCAATGGGAAAAAGTTCCGATACGTCGTGCGATGTCACGTGACGTCACGAGTTTGACATGTCTGATCTACAGTATCTCAAAGAAAGATAAGTTTAAACATCCACAGTCCAAAGAACAGGCGGAACTGTGAGAAATGCAGGACTAGTAGTGGCACAGGAAGGCTGATCAGGTGAAATGCTATGAAGAGATGCATCCGATCAGTTTTGCAGAATCAGAGTTTTGCAGTCTGGAGTGCAAAATTCCACACCTTAAGGAACTAAAATATGAATATCCATGTGTAACATCCATGGCTACGGGTTGGCAACCTGCGGCTCCGAAGCTGCATGCAGCTCTTTCAGCCGTCTCCTGCGGCTCCCAGTCCTCCGCCATGTGCAGTCCAAAAGAAAAAAAAGCGGGACTAAAAAAGTTCAACCAATCAATTCAAACTTTTCATGGAAAAAAAAAACTTGTGAAGTTTGAATTGATTGGTTGAAGTTTTTTGGTTTGTGAGACTGCCCACAAACCTCTTCATCTTCAGACTGCACATGGCGGCAGCGGAGGAAGAGACTGAAGGACTGCTGGAAAGGTGAGCAGGTCGGTCAGATGGGGTGTGTGGGTGTGGTGGTGGTGTTTCTGAGCAGCATATGGAGTCTTGGGTGCTGCCAGACCCCCTCTTTTCCCCCTTTTTTCTCTCTCTCTCTCTCTCTCTATGTCTGTGTGTGTGTCGGACCCGTGGGGAACAGCTGGTAGGGAGGCAGCAGTCTGCCTTTCTTTTTCCCCCACTCATTTGTGTGTGTGTGTGTGTGTATGTGTGTGTGTGTGTGTGTCAAACCCGCAGGGAACGGCAGGTAGGGAGGCGGCAGTCTGGCATTTTTCCCCCGTTTGTGTGTGTATGTGTGTCGGACCCGCCTGCCATTGGCTTCTCCTACAGTGGACGCTGGGCTAGGCAAGCCGGGAGGGATGGAAGCAGGGGTAGGGAAAGTTGCTGGCTGCGCCATGCAGTTCCCACTCAGCCCGGGAGTTTGCGCGGGACTTGCGGAGGCACCAAATATAGGTAAGCTGATGCCGGCTTGGCAAGTGCGGAGCACGGTCCGGGACGAAGGGTTCTTCTTGCTGAGCTTCGCAGGCTGAAGCCTCTCCTCAGTGTCCTCGCCCTCCCGGCCCAGAAGGCAGATGAGTCTGGTCTCCAGTCAAGTCCCAGATTGAATCAGTTCCCCCCAGCTTACACCCGCCTGAAGGGGCGGGGAGAGATGTCTGGCCCGACAGTTCAACCGCGCACAGCTTTCCCTGGAAAGGCCAGCCCTGGAGCTGGCGGGCTTCGCCTTCCTAGCATGGAAAGTAGCCGGAGTATGGCGAATTGGGAGGGGGGGTTGTTTGGAAGCGTTGAAGCGCCAGAACCTAGGCGTGGACCTTGTTTTTAGGGTGTGCCGTGGAGCTGTTCGTTTGAAAAGTTGGAAGGGGAGGGGATGATTAAGGAAAGTGAGGGCTTGCCGTCTTTGGTGGTTGTGGCGGTAGGAGCAGCAACAGGAAGGTGGTGGCAGCTGCTGTTTGGGTGGCTCAGTGCCCTCGCTGTGCCCGGCAGGCAGTACTCAGCAAGCGGGCTTGGATGATGTGCCGGCAGCTCCCGCCTCTCCAAGTACCAGGCAGTGCTGCCCAGACACACCGCTGCTCCTGCTGCCAAAGATGGCAAGCACGGCTGCTCCCATACCGGGCCTGGAGCACCTGCGTCTCTCAAGGAGGGCACTAGGCCGCCCCAACTGTAGCTGCCGCTGCCACCTTCCTGTTGTTACTGTCCGGCAGGCAGCAGGTGCTGCCCGGACACACCGCTGCTCCTGCCGCCAAAGACGACAAGAAGTGGCAGTTCCCAATCTTTGCTTCTTTCACTCAAGTTTCCTGTTCTGCGCATGCGCGCACGCTTTTTATGGCTCCCATTTTTTGCTTTTGTGAAAGAACCGGTTCTGAGTGGCTTTTTAATATTGTTTTAATTGACGTTTTTATTGTACCTTTGTAAGTCAGGCAGAGCCATTAACACACTGGAAGTATGAAAATGTATTAAACAAATAAATAACTTGCAAATTTCTGACTGATTGTAAATAACATTTACACACCTCCAACTGTAAATGTTTGGCTATATTTTAGACTCTGTGTGTCTGTGTGTGTGTGTGTATGTACACACATATACATACAGATAAACTTTAATTAATATTATATTTGATGTAATTATTGAGTGCATTTTTATAGAAATGAGAATGGTAAAACATTACAAGATAAAAAGTACTGATCTCCATATGAGAAACATTCACAGGATATTACATGAAAATAAAAGCAATAAATAAAAGCATTTTCTCAAAACATGTGATTGTATTCAAAATTTATTTTTAAACAAAACAAGACAATCAATCTTAAATAAACATGGTATTCTTAACATGTTGACAGACAATTTGAGATTAAGCATTTTGAACCATTGCTCTGTTCTGTCACAGTGCCCTCCTACAATATTTTAAAGGTTTTTCCCCCCCAAATCAACCTAGATTTCTTATACAAGAAATTAAGTTGTTTATTAAGGTGAAGCATCAGTTTCCTTTAAGTCATAAAGGTTTCACTAATGCACACACACACACACGCACACACACACATACTTCTCTTACATAGTTCTTCATAGGTCTCTCTCACCCACATATCTACACACACACAAACACACACACACACACAAACACACTGAAGTCTGTTCAGCCTTTTTGGTTTTTGTATTACACTGCACATGATGATCAGCGTCAAGCCAAGTCAGCTAAGCTTCACTTTAGCAGTGCAATGGATGGCATCAACCAAACTTCATAGAACAAAGAGAAATATACCAACATCATAAGCAAAATTAAGCTAGGTATCAGTGATAACAACAAACATGATAAAAACACAACTGGAATGGCTCATAACCAGACTAGTTTGCAATATGCAACCTTCCTCAGGAAGCAGCTCTTCCTGATTCACATGTAAAGAATGAAACATGCATTAAAAGCCTTTGTTCCAAGGAAAAAGATGCCCTTCAAAACAATTTCTGTAATGTCATAAGGCAAACAAAGCTCTGGGGAATGTTTCATAGGATTTGTCTGCACACAAAAATGTGCATGCTTAAACACGCACCCTATTACTTTACAATGTGTGTATACCAGACAATTAAATGCACTGGCTCAGTAAATTGGAAAAACATCCAATTCCATAAATACTCATAATTATTGCTAATATGCTACAAATTTTGCTCTTTATCACAGAAGTGTAACAACCTAGGACTTACAGCAGTCTTACTGGCAATGCATTTTGCAAATGTCCTTTATGGTGATAACATGCCATGCCCACAGGTTTTTTTTCCCTGGGGGTGGGGTGGGGAAAGCAACATAAGTACAAATACAAAAGAAAACAAAAGGCTTAAATTAATGCAGTGCCCCTCTCAATTTGCTTTGTGATCAAAGTCACATTTAAACAAGTCCAGTTCACCATGTTAAGAGCAATTCAATAATGGGTGGGAGAACAAACTGAGCAAAAGGGGTGGGGGTGGGGAGAGAAACAACATGCATTTACAAATTGGTTATTACCCATTTTTTTTCTTTTAGCAATTACAGCTTGAATACAAAAACCCAATTGAAAGACCAGATTAATAGAAGGAAAAAATCCAAAAGAAGATCCAGTTGATAATTAAAGCTTACAAGTTCAAATCAGTAATAGCAAAATCACCTTGCCTTTTAATGTACTGACATCTATTGCAATTCGATACTTAAGGATGACTAGTGTAGACAGAAAGATGCCCACTTAAAAAAAAAGATAATAAATACCTGCTTCATGAAGTTACATTCTTAAGAAGACAGTAAGAAAATAGTTCATATGTGAAATGTTTCTGAAATGCATCCCCATAACTATCAAATGTTCACTTACAGAGAAACAAAAACACCCCTTTAAAAAAGTCAGAATGGGAATGGAGAAGATTAGCTAGGCTAATTACAGCACAGTGATTAAAATGGTTCAAGACAGAACCAGTTAGAGTTGGCCAAAAGATGCCCCCCATTGAACCACTAATTCTTCCCGTGTTCCACATCAAGCTTGTGGCTCATTGCAGAGACCAAAATAATTTAATCTGTATATACCCAGAGATACACATTTTGCTATTCCTAAGGCAGAGCTACCTATTCATATTTGCTCTGCAGCAACTGCAAGAGGTAGGCATAGATCATTTAAAAAGCTTCTCTCCTTGTGCCCCACCACTTGTGCTTTCCAAAGCTAACCACTATTGTATTACATTGTTAGCCTTTTAGTGGATGCAGTTCAATGACCAGACGGCCATTTGGGACAAACGTATAGCTGTGCTTTGCATACATCCCATAGATTTTCAGTGGACCTATGCAGAATTTATTTCCAGTAGATTATGTCCTTTGATTAATACAGAGCAGCTTTTGCTAAACTGAAAGATGCTGTTTGTAGAATTTGCTGCAGAACATTCCTAAGAAAAATGAATCCTGGAACCAATCCTCTTGATTTGATTTTGTACATAAAAACAAGGTACCATTTGGCCAAGACTATAGATGTATCTTTTTTTTTCACAGATGCAAGTGCCATGCAAAATAAATTAGGGAACAGATATGAAAACATACAGGTAATAAAACTATTGAAGGTAGATCTTTTAAAAGCATTTATAGAAACATAATTTGTAATACTTTCTTTTTTTCTTTTCTTGAAATACACAGTCACAAAGCTGTGGCTATACATCGAGGATCTCCTCTGCAGTGCCTCCACAGCGTAATCTGTAGCGTCCTGTCCTCCAGCTAATAGTAGGATCCCACAAAGCTGAGAGGAAAATGTATATCGTCATGGATTCTCGGATGAACCATGCTACTGCATAGTCAAGTTTTGAAAAACACAGAGTACCGCCCTGGGGGATTATATGAACAGAAGTTCATAATTAGTAACAATTTCACCAACTAAATTAAATATTTACTTAATAAGCTTAAGTTTAAAAAAAGATTGCTGTAAGATGCAGAAAAAAGTAAGTAGGAATTACTTTTTAGCTATTATTTCTAGTGTTCCAGGGAAAGCCGTAGCTCACAACTTTAAGAAACAACTATTCTGAACCCAGTTAAATAGAAACTAAAGGCTCTATGGAACCTTTAATAAAAGTGTGTATTAAAACATTTTTCATTTTATGTAGATAAATTAGTAACCTGAAAACATTGCATAGATCATGGTGCTTCTTCACAAGACCTGCTCTAGATTTGTGGTACAAAGAGGCCAAATACAGGTAGTCACAACTGGGACCAGAATTTCCACTGCTAACAAGGCATTTGTTAACGGACCCCCTGCCTGACTCTGCCACCTTTTTTGCCATGTTGTTAAACAAATCACCACAGTTGTCAGTGAATCGTGCAGTTGGTTAAGTGATGAGGGTGAGGGCTCATTCTCTGAGCTTGTGGGTTTTGGTTTCTGGACATTTCGTTACCAGACTAGGTAACATAGAAATGTAATAATAAAATAAACATCTTCAGCAAACGTTTAAGGGACGTCTGCGTCAGTGCTCAGTGCTGTGTCAGTTGTTAAGTGAATCTGGCTTCCTCTGTTGACTTGGCTTCCCAGAAACCAGCTCAAATGGTTGCAAATGATGATTGTGCCGCTTGCCATGTGTCTGTATGTTGATCGTGTGACTGTGGGGATGATGGGACTGTTAAGTGTGAGAGCCAGTTTTAAGTCACTTTTTTCAGTACCACTGTAACTTTGAATAGTCACCAAACCAGGGATTCTCAAACTTGGCCACTTTAAGACTTGTGGACTTCAACTCCCAGAATTCCCCAGCCAGCAAGGCTGGCTGGGGAATTCTGGGAGTTGAAGTCCACAAGTCTTAAAGTGGCCAGGTTTGAGGACCCCTGCACTAATTAAATGGTTCCAATTCAACGACTACCTGTAACTGCAGCCAAAAAGTACACTGTGCTTCCTCTAGGTCTTCTGGGTACATATATGGATCACCAGAAGACAAGTCTACTATGCCAGCTTCACCTTACGGACTCAAAAGGGACATGCTGTGGAGGAACTACATAGCCCTGTTTCTACAGAGTTATCAGTACATACATAATTATTCATTGTGGCATTGTTTATTTAAATTCCCCAACCAGATTTCAGACACCTAAACCCCACTGTCACTTTTTATGACATTCCTTCTCTGTTTCAGAGATGTTTAACCCTCCCACATTTTGGGGTGAGGGGAAAAAAACAACAGAAAAAAAGAATTAAGCAAAAACCGAGGTGTCTTCAATATTCGTGCAAATAAAACAAGTCATGGAAAAAAAGCATGGTAATTAATTTGCAAAAGAATCCCTACTATATCCGAGTCGCCATTCAGTGCAACCTACCTGGACCGCCCTGAGTTGAATGTAGTCAAATATAAACCATGCCAAACAGTGACACATAAAAAACACCATTATGTCCCATCTGAACATATGATGAACTGCCCATCCAATAATCAAACTCGCAACAAAGCATTCTGAGATTGGCTCACAGATTATTGTGGCTGGAAGCATGTTAATCCGTAGTTTGGCCCACCTATGTTTAAGAAATTAAAAATACATATATTTAAACAGGGGAACACTTGTTCTTACAACAATATCTATTTCAGCATTCAGACATTGATAAATGAAAGTGAATCAGTTTTCAGTTCATTAGTTTTCATGAGGAACAGAGAAGTTATTTAAATCTTACAGGCTTTTTCAGATAAATCACCAGCTATGTTTTTTATTGAGTAAATCAGATATGTGATAACCTTAAGTATCCAAAATGCTTTCAAACAAACCTTCTTTCATAATTAGACTTTCAAACCCAGCCTCTTTCCCAAAAACTAACAGAATGAGCCACATATAGGACATCTCCAGTTAAAGGTAGTATACACAAAACTACTAGCTGTTATATTTACTGTATTGTCTTTAATACTGGTGCAAGGTTTTAAAAGGCCTCTGCTAATCTGGGGAAATCTGATATAAAATGGATTTTTAAAGCTGGTATTCTTAACTTATTGAGCATCAAAGATAAGACAGCAATTTTATTCATTCGTACTCAGGAGTGAACACTATAGAATACTATGGATCTCAGTGCTACACTACAAGAATTGGAATTAGAGTAACGCTGGATTAAAAAGCAAGTGAGATTAGAATCCCTTCAAGAGTAACATTTTCAGGCTGACAACTAGTTGACTCATTGTACTTTATGAATTACATTGTACTAACAGCCGGACTTTCACCAGGTGCCAGCATTTTTTCTTAAATGAAATACATGACTAGCTGAAAAGAGGTAGGTGTAGATCTAATAAATGTTCTCAGTAGACTTGAATTTGAGGAAAAACAGAGGACTAGAATAGAATGGCAGATCTACAATGACTTACCTGCTGAAAAATCTAACCCAAATCCTAACCCTACACCCTTCACATTAAAAACTTCAGATCCAGCTCTGAGCAGTTTGCAACAACTCTGCAACATCATCTACCGTACTAGAACCAACACAAACCAAAAATGAATCTGAGGGTAATTGTGATTTCTAGCACAACAAACACACAAATAGATTTCAGAATTACTATCAAGGACAATCTGCTGAAACCAGACTTCTCCAGGACAAATACCACATTTAGGTACCATCAAAAGTATTAGGCTCTGACCCGCACATGATTGCTTTTTAAATGTTCAAAAACTAAAATGCATATGTAGTAAGAACCAACTTAGAACAAAGGAGTCATTGTTTTGATGTAATTGTGTCCCCCCCAATCAAATCTTTTCATTTACGAGTTCACATAATACCTACAAAATTCAACATAGCTATGTATTTAGCTTACAATGTAGAAAGTGTGGGCATTTTGTATCTTGTTTCATTCCCAGCATAATTTTGTGTCTGCCTTTACTTAGTGAATCTCAATATTTTAGTTAAAAAATAAAATAAAAGGATAGACATCCTTCATGCCTTATTTCTTTCTACATTTCTCTATACCAAACAAAGATGATTCGCCTAAATTAGTTATGACTGGCATGCAGCCGGGCATTGTATTAGTAGTGCATATAAAGACCAGTTTCATCTGACACGACTTGAAAGCCAAACTCCTGAGTCTAGTTATTAATTACAAAATCAAACAAAATAGAGAACATTTCAGAAAATTTGAAATATTTATTAATGCATGGCTGCCACAAATTTAATCACACAATATCAAAAAAAAAATCAGAATAAGCTGTCAAAAATCCACACTATTGATTGAATAGAAAAAATAAATAGAACTATATATTTTATTAGGTTTGATTGGAACTTCTCTAAAACATACGCAAAATTGAAGGTATCAATGAATGAGATAATAAAAAGTCAGATTTTTTTTTACCTTATCATTCTGGACTGAAACTGTGAAATTGAATAAGAGCCAGAGTTTTGCATTGCCACTTGTGTAGCCATTTGAAATTTCCAACCTCTGAAAGAAGGCATATAACCAGGATAAATAATCTTATGTTGAAGGATGTTGGTTAGCCATTTTTTCTTTAAACATTGGAAAGGTAAAACACTGAGTTTGCTTTTTAAATACTTCATAACTACTGTCACAGAGACCTAGGTTTGACCCTAAAAGCCATGTTATACAAATTAAATAGAACGATTGTGTGTGAAGCCCTATCTTACATTTCTAGTGCTCTCATACAAACTGGGTAGGGCAGCTCTAACTAAAAAAAAAAAACCTTTAGGCACAGTTTAAATGTTCCTTTAGTCAGGGATGTCAAACTCGCAATGTCACGTGATGTGTCGCGATGTATCATGACTTTTTTCCCATTGCCGGAAATGGGGTGGGCGCGGGTTTTGGCATGACGCATCCGGCCCGTGGGCTGGCAATTTGACACCCCTGCCTTAAGCACATATAACTGAAATACCATGTCAAGAAAAAGTTTTCTGTTTAACATGTAACTTTTCTAAATTTCATATAGTTTATATGGAGAGGCAAGTAAGCTGCATCTTAAAAGTTTGAAGTAACAGTTCCTCTTGAGCTGCATAGTGTAATTCTATAACCATATAGCTTGGCCCTTAATTACATTTGTATATGTTATGACTGAAATTTCAATTTTTCTCTTACCATGTGATTAACTCCAGATCACTCACTTTTAAAATACAAATATGATCAATTCAGAGTGCTGACTGTCACCTTTTAAGCACTACGTGGCAGGACCATCTATACCCAATTCTGCCCATCCCACTACAGCTAGCAGGATAAGCATGTTCCAGGGGCTTCCATATTATTATTCATTGTTTGATATTTTGAATGGTTTCTATTGTATTGTGTTTTTATTTGCTTTCCAGAGTTTCTTCTGAGTGGCCATATAAATTTGTTTAATAAATAAAGTAAACAAATATAATCAAAATTTATAAACACTGCATGATAAAAGCACAGGACCAGTATCATAACTGGTTATTCCTTTTAATCATCCTGTAAACTAGAAAAACCTGAATAAAGTTTCAAATTTTTTTTTGAAAGATAAATGAGACAAATTCCTCTCAGATGTAGGAAAGCTTTAGCTAGGTGCTGTAAATAATTATGTGAAAAAAATGTAACTATACAGAAAATAAATTATGATAGCCTGGCCTTAGCATCAAAAAAAAAGGAACTTCCTATTTGTAACTTCATTTTGATGGAAAAAAATTCTAAATATGACTGAAGATGAACCAGTTTAAGTATGTTCCAGAACTCGACAAACAAGTAAAAACATGGCAGATTATGATAAACGTTATAGGTGAACTTTTCCTGAGAACATCATACCTGTCAGCTATTGCTTTAGCCATAAAGTAATCTTCAGCAATATACTGTGCAAAAGCTATAAGTCCTCCAGCTTGGTCCAAAACATCTTTTCTCATCAAGCAAGACATCCCTGTTACACATTTAAAGCCAGTCATATGGGCAGAGATGTATGTCCTTGGATGGGAGGTGCCAAAATATACCTTAAAAAAAAAACATGCCGAAGTCATGGTCCTGTAGCGTCGCTTATTATTACATTTAACAGTTGCCATAAAGTTTTAAATATCTGCCTGCACAAATATACCAGAGGTAACACGGTCTTGTGAAAATATGTAATAAATGTTTCAGCTTCCTTGGATTTTTCCAGCCATTTGCAACATCTTGTTCATCTTGTATAGAAAAGAACTTTGTCATTATGCAGTCATCCTTATTATTTCATGAAAACTGTAATCTCCGAATGAGGATTGCTGCTGCTTCTGTATTGATCTGGATGTAGATTATCTTAAAACTGAAGTTCTTAAGAGTACTTTGTCACTACTTCTGTTAGTGAACATATATCAATGGATAAATATTCATCTACCTACAAAATGAGCCCACAACATAAAGCAGTTCTATGAATTTGTCTATATTGCCACTTTTTCTGTTCATCTTGGAAAGTTTTTTTTCTTGTTATTAAACGACTACAAGGTCAACATAAGTACAATAGAAATTATGGGGTGTAGCAATAAAAGGGGGGAAAAATGGGAGAAGGAAAACAGGGATGCAACAAAGAGTATTACAAATATTTTGCTCCAATACTATTTTTTAATTCAATAACAATAAACTATTTTTTTGTATTATATATGATGCTTCTACTTGAATTAGCAACAAAACAAATGTAGTGGCAGTAAGCACTATTCAATCCAGCATTAAGGCGTAAACAAAGCAGAAAAGACTGAAATTTCAAATCAAGAAAGCAATATCTGCTAGGGAACTAACTACAATTGATTCCTTTTAATGTCAACATGCCATTGTATATAAATTAAGGCTGCCATATTTGCCACATAGGAAACTATGAATTCATGCAATATGTTTATAAATATGTCAGTTCATCCAAATTTTAAAAAATTGCTACCTCTGTGGTACTAGGAATGTATTAAAATTCAAGGACTCCAAAGAAGTTATTAAAAGCAATGGCCTCCCACTAAAATATAGACTACAGAGAATGAATCATCTCTGTATGGGAATGCAAATAAGCCTTTTCATTCAAAGCTACTAGAAAGTTCTACATGTAAAATGCTGCACACAAAAGTAGTAAACATTTTGCGTAATAAACTGTCAGCAAAGAACTGACAGTTAAATATCACTATTCACAAATATCAGACTATCGAGAATAATATTTTGGTGTTAATATATGAAGGGAAGACATGGAACTACTTTTACTACTGTAAAAGGTAAAGGTAAAGGTTCCCCTGCACATGCGTGCTAGTCGTTTCCGACTCTAGGGGCCGGTGCTCATCTCCGTTTCAAAGCCGAAGAGCCAGCGCTTGTCCGAGGACGTCTCCGTGGTCATGTGGCTGGCATGACTAGACGCCAAAGGCACACGGAACGCTGTTACCTTCCCACCGGAGTGGTCCCTATTTTTCTACTTGCATTTTTACGTGCTTTCGAACTGCTAGGTTGGCAGAAGCTGGGACGAGTAACAGGCGCTCACTCTGTTACGCGGCACTCGGGATTTGACCCGCCAAACTGCCGACCTTCTGATCGACAAGCTCAGCGTCCCAACCCACTGAGCCACCGCGTCCCTACTGTAGTGAATATTTTTTGTGGTAAAATTTTTACATTTACTGATTCTTTTTTTCAGCTTTAAGCTATTATAATTTACAAAAATTTAAGCCTACAAAACGGAGCAAACATAAATGAAAACTTACCTGTTCTAGAGTGGCAGCAAAGCCCTGCCTATCTGCTACATAAGGCAGGCCGTGAACCAAACCAACTTTTTCAGTCATTTGATTGGCCATATCTGTTAGTGTATCTGGGTTAACTGAAAAATAAGAACTGTGGTTAACATCAATGGCTTAATGTTTTAAAGAATTACTCTCAGGTAGTTAGGTTACTATCGGTACCTTACAGTATGATATCCTATTATCTAACTAAAAAAATCTCCCAGTGAGATTTCCTAGTTTCTGCCTGCTTTGCTGAACATTATAAAAGTGAAGATTATTTTTTTGTTGTGTAGCCCTAATCTGACTTGATAACTCAGTAATTATAGGAGTGATCAGAGTCTAGAGAATAAATACCATCAACCTGAGATAGTTGCTATCCTGCAATTAGCAAATACAAGCATTGAAAGGAAAAAAACAACAATATTGTGAGAGTCCCCAATGACTTGCCTGCAAGACATCTTATTTAAAATCTGAAATCTTATTTGGAATCCTGTACCATCTACAAACGTAAATGGAAAGCTGGCATATAATATCATATCGTATCATATTATAATATAATATACCTTTACTTTTGGATCACTCAAAGAGATGTACATAATGCTCCTGCTTCCTATTTTCCTCAAAACAAGCACCTTGTGAGATGGACTTGGCTGATATAGAACATGATTTTCCCAAGTACACCCAGCTGTTTTTCATGCCTAGGGTAGAATTAAAACTGCAGTCTCCTAGTTTCTAATCCAGCACTTTAATCTCTACATCAAACTAGCTGTACTTCATTTTTATTATTTAAGAATGGCTTTCTTAGAAATAAAGATGAAGCTACGCAGGTAGTTATTGTACAATGACTTGCCTCAAAACATGCCAACCCTTCTAGGATGGATGGATGGATGGACAGACAAACATTGTAGAGAACAACTGGGAGACTACACAGGATAGCCAGAAACAACAGTTTGTCTCCTTAGTTTTTCTAATGAATACAACGGATATTTTTGAACAGTAATTTCCATCAGTGATTTTGAGAGTAGGCATCCTCCCCCAAAGGTTGCCTACTGGGGAATGGCTTAAAAGCTCCAAAAATTCAAATAACAATCTGACAGTATTTGCCTCCATATGTTTCATGTTACCTTTGACTCTTACACCTTCTACCTATGAGATTTACTATAACTCCACTTCCACAAAATTTATAATGTCTTCTTGGCACAATGTAACTTTATTAAGTGAATGATACCAACAACATTTTCATATTATGTTACTTATTTCAATAGCTTGCAAAATCAGGAGCCTTTCCAAAAGAACATTCTATGGCACTGAAAGAAATCACTTACCTCTAATGCCACTATCACAGATCCATATGAGATCATATTTGGCAACTTCATATGCTGGCATCAAATTGTTGATCTTTGGATTTATTCCAACTTTTTTACCACCTTAAAAATAACATTTAAATTGTTAGTCATTACCACTATCAAGAAATTATGTGCAAACTCTGTATCTCTGAATTTACTCATCCATCCATCCATATACCATACAGAGTTGCTTGAAAAGGTTAAGGTACCTCTGTTCAAATTGTATGTTTCAATGTATCTATAAGTGAACAGAACCGGACACAGCCTCTACAATGTTCTAAAGTTAAACATGGTACCCTTCTGCAGATTTGACTGTATATTTTGTATTTATGTGCAGTTGTTTGTAGGCTCAAAATATGAAAATAGTGAATATAGTAGATTCAGAAGTTTGGACATCTTTTCAGTCAGTATTTTTTAACATCTCATTTTGCAGAAATAACAGCTTCCAAATGTTTACAGTAGTTAGCTAAAAGACTTTCTGTTGTTGCTTTTAGATTTTTTTTTATCTTCTAGCCCAGAAATTTTCTTAAAGTCTCCTAGCATGCATTACATGCTTAAGATCTCTTCACAGATTTTAAATAATATTCAAAACTGGAGGCTTAAACTTTCCTATAAGTACATCATGGGGATATGTTTTGGACTGTTATTTTCTGAAATATCCCACTTTTTTCAGCTTCAGCTTCTTCACTGACTGTGGGATACCAGCTCCTATGATTTCTTAATATTTAGTCAAACCCACTCTTCCTTCTACTTACATATTATTTCCTGTGACAGTAGCTATCCCATAACCACAAAGTCACACCCATGCTTAACACTTGGCAAGGTTTTCCTGTTCTTCAAATCCTTTATTGTTTTTCCCTCCCATGGTACCTTGTCTGGTTATCACTGAACAATTCAGGTTCTGTTTCATCAGTCTAAAGCACTTTGTTCGAAGACATTTCAAGTTAATTGCGGTTTTCTTTTGCATACTTTGCACTGTGATTTTTATAATGAGATCAGAGAAGAGGTTTCATCTGCCAAGTCTCTCATGCAGATCGCTGCGATCCTGTATACTGTGAAGGTGTGGAAACTCCAGTATCAGCTAAACTTGTCAGCAGGTCAACTACAGTGATCTGTGGGTTCTGTTTTGCAGACCTATCTGGTTTTCATTTCTAGCATCAATATTTTGTAGTTTTACAAGATCTCGTTTTGACCTCAATAGTTCCATGTAACTTACATGCCTTAATTTTTCTCATAGCTGAAAATGCAGCTAGACCTTTTGTAGTCTTAAGCCTATTTTGTATGAGTGAATTACGTTTATTTTCATATGCTCAGAAAGCTGCTTAAAAGAGGTCTATGATTGTTGAAAGCAGAAAGAAAAATCACAACTTGAAAAGTTAGAACAGTCAGAGTATTTATCTATATGTTTTAATCTACTTACAACTGTACACCTTATGAGTGGGTCATCTTTTGAGACCATATTAACAACTTTACAATAAAAACAAAATCGCACTGTCAACTGAAAATGATGTTCAACTATTTTAACTGTTATATTCATTGTCAACTAGAAGTAATATTAAGTATACATTCAGATTTAAAAACCCAACTGTGTTTAACTCTACACCATGTAGAGTTAGTGTTAAATTCTGTTCATTTAGTATTCACTGAAAAATGCAGCTTGACCAGGGTGTCTTTTAAGTTTTGCCCTCAACTACTCATACACACCCTATGTCATAAATGAAACTGAGGTAAATATTTGTGCCTGTAGTCTTAGGCTCTTCACTCGGCAACTTTATCCAGAATTCTTGCCCGTAATCTGAAGAATGATGCTCTGCTATAAATGTATAATATGTATAAGCTACCGGTTTAACAGGAGTAAGCAAATGCACTGTGCAATAATTAATATTTGATTCCTTCTGCAAATATCAGCAAAACAAATAGATTTTACTTAGAGGCATATCCAAACTTTTTTTTCTTGGCTTGTTTAGTAATTTTAGTCCTAGTACTTTCTCTGAGCTCAAACTACCACACAAAGCTATTGCGGTGGAAATATTTTCATTAGCATATAATAATACAACTACTTCTCCTTTGTCTAGCCCAGGGGCAGGCAACCTTGGCTCTTTTATGACTCGTGGACTTCAACTCCCAGAATTCTTGAGCCAGCCGTGGCTCAGGAATTCTGGGAGTTGAAGTCCACGAGTCATAAAAGAGACAAGGTTGCCTACCCCTGGTCTAGCCAGTCCTGTTGTCAGAAGAAGGAAAAATGTATAGTAATAACATGTCACCAGCATATTAGTTCATTTTGAGTAAGTATTAAGTCTGTTAAGGACAAATGACAAAGACAGTTTTTTTTACTACTGAACATAATGCATACGTAGCTTGGGTGGAGAACCTAGGAATCATACTTGAACTCCTAGATGCTTTTATAATATACATACATTACAGAAATTTCAAAAACACATGTTACCTATTTATATTTCCATGAATGACAGTAGACATTCACGTAATCAATTGTCGCACAAAGGAGATAAAAGCCACTTTTTATTACAATACAAAAATCAGTTTCTGTCAAAGTGGAAAAAGTATTAACTTATTATTCCAGATTTCTCTCTCTACTTCAATTGGTTTCTGTATCAACGTCTCCAAGCAATTATTAAAAAGGAATTTTATAACTTTTCTTCTTACCTATAAATAATCTTGCATCAACATTGGGGTATTTTCCAAGCAGCTTTTTACACACATCAATGGCAGGATCATCATGATCTTGCACACAAAGAAGCACTTCATACTGGGAGCAAAGAGAAACAATGCAAGATGTTATGTTTATTAGCAAATGAATTTATTAGCAGATAATATAATGGCAAAACTCTAAAAATCCCCAAAGTTTAAAAAGATATTTTGAGCCTCTCCTGGACTTTAATAAGGAAAGGGCATGTCTCAATTCCAATAGATGTTTATTTTATAAATTAGGCCTCACAACAGAAAAAAGGAGAATAGTACATATTACAGCAAAGCACTCCATGTGTTATTTGAGATAATAGGATGGACTGTACAGGAGGAACACGTCTGTACTGTAGATAGCTTCAAGCAAAGTCTTGTAAGGCTTTGGAAGCACATTTTTTTCAGCAGAAGGTATATTGGAAACAATTAAATAAAGACACCTGGATTTTCACAATTATATTTTTTATATGTACCTAACATTTAAACATTCCTTGTTTTAGGAATCTTTTAAAAAGAGCATTTTAATAAGTACAGATGGAATTTCAAAGGTAGTTTAAATTGCTATCAATTTATATATCTATAACATGTCCTGTAATTTCTTGGTTTAGAAATAATTTGGTTAAATTGCTGAAGAAATTTAAGCAATAAATTTTCTGTACGTATTTAATGCTGAATATGTATTAATGGAACAGATTAGAAGACAAGCATGTTTCTAAAATTGGAGGAAGAAACATCAATAACCTGCATTATGCTAATTCCCTGTTAGCCAAATATGCAAAAGTTCTGCAAACTCTAGTAATAAAAGCTAAGGAGCAAAGTGAAAAACTGGAACTAAATTAAATATTAGTTAAACTCATGGCAACTGACAGAACCAGTTTCAAAATTGGCAATGAAGATTCACCATAAAAGAACAAGCAGTCAAGAAATATCTCACAGCCTAGCAATAGCAACAGTGCTGTACTTAGATTTATATACCACTTCATAGTGCTTTACAGCCCTCTCTAATCAGTTTACAGTGTCAGCATATTTCCCCCAACAATCCGGCCCCTCATTTTACCGACCTGGAAGGATGGAAGGCTGAGTCAACTGTGAGCTGGTCAGGATCGAACTGCTGGCAGTTGACAAAGTTAGCCTGCAATACTGCATTCCAACCACTGCGCCTCTTCAATGGCACTCTGTAGAGCAGCCACGAATGACTCGGAAAAAATATTCAGGTGCCAATCAGATCTATTCTAGAAAAATCAAATTCCGCAAGGTATGGTATTCCCTGTGATACTCCAAGGAAGCGAATCTTGGACTTCAAAGAAGTAGGATACGAAAAATATTGATGCTTATAAATTAAGAAGTTTTGGAAAAGACTTCTGAGAACACCATGGATAGACTAAAAATCTAACCAATGGATCATTAAACAAATTGACCCAGACTTCTCATTTAAAGAAAAAATGACCAGGCTCAAATTATACTGTTAGCACATTATGGAAAGATCTGGCTCTCTGGAAAATTTGCAATGCTGGGAAAGGTGAAAGGAAAGAGAACAAGAGGAACATCAGAAATAAGGGGAATGGACTCAGTTACAATGGCACTGAGTATGTACATGGAGATTCTCAATCAGCAGGTCATGGTTGTCCCAAAGGTGTCTTTCAAAAGGCAACTGGGCTTTCTTGTTTTTTTCCTTGAAAATGTTTCGCTTCTCATCCAAGAAACTTCTAATAATAATAATAATAAAGTTGGAAGGGACATTGGAGGTCGCCTAGTCTAACCCCCTGCTCAGGCAGGAAACCCTATACCATTTCAGACAAATGGCTGTCCAGTCTCTTCTTAAAAACTTCCAGTGTTGGAGCATTCACCACTTCTGGAGGCAGGTTGTTCCACTGGTTAATTGTTCTAACTGTCAGGAAGTTTCTCCTTAGTTCTAGGTTGCTTCTCTCCTTGATTAGTTTCCATCCGTTGCTTCTTGTCCTGCCTTCAGGCGCTTTGGAGAATAGCTTGAGTCCCTCTTCTTTGGGGCAGCCCCTGAGATATTGCAACACTGCTATCATGTCACCCCTTGTCCTTCTCTTCATTAAACTAGACATACCCAATTCCAGCAACTGTTCCTTCTATGTTTTAGCCTCCAGTCCCCTAATAATCTTTGTTGCTCTTCTCTGTACTCTTTCTAGAGTCTCAACATCTTTTTTACATCGTGGTGACCAAAACTGGATGCAGTATTCCAAGTGTGGCCTTACCAAGGCATTGTAAAGTGGTATTAATACTTCACGTGATCTTTATTCTATCCCTCTGGTAATGCAGCCTAGCACTGTGTTGGCTTTTTTGGCAACTGTAGCACACTGCTGGCTCATATTTAAGTGATTGTCCACTAGGACTCCAAGATCCCTCTCACAGTTACTACTATTGAGTAAGGTACCACCTATACTATACCTGTACATTTGGTTTTTCTTGCCTAAGTGTAGAACCTTCCTTTTTTCACCATTGAATTTCATTTTGTTAGATAGTGCCCAGTGTTCAAGTCTGTCCAGATGCTCCTGTATCTTAAGCCTATCTTCTGGACTGTTGGCTATTCCTGCCAGCTTGGTATCATCTGCAAATTTTATCAGTTCCACCTCTATCCCCTCGTTGAAATCATTGATGAAGATATTAAATAGCACTGGGCTCAGAACAGAGCCCTGGGGCACCCCACTACACACTTCCCTCCATGTAGATGCAGTTCCATTGAGGACCACACACTGAGTATGGCCAATCAGCCAGCTACGAATCCATCTAGTGGTGATGCTGTCTAACCCACATTTTTCTATCTTAACAAGTAGTAGCTTGTGATGTACTTTGTCAAATGCCTTACTGAAGTCCAAGTAAATTATATCCACAGCATTCCTCTGGTCCAGTAATTTTGTCACTTGGTCAAAGAATGCAGTAAGATTTGTCTGGCATGATCTGTTTTTGACAAACCCATGTTGGCTTTTAGTAATGACTTTGTTTGCTTCTAGGTGCTCGCTGATTTGTTGTTTGATTATCTTTTCCAGAATCTTCCCAGGTATGGAGGTCAGGCTGATAGGTCTGTAATTTCCTGGATCCATTTTTTCCCCTTTTTTGAAGATGGGAACCACATCAGCTCTCTTCCAGTCCTCTGGCAGTTCCCCAGTGATCCAGGATCTTTACAAAATATAGTTCAGTGGTTCTGAGATCACATCTGCCAGTTCCTTGAGAACCTTGGGGTGTAATCCGTCTGGTCCTGGTGATTTCAACTCGTCTAGGCTGGCCAGGTGCTCACTTACCATTTTCTTGCCTATCTTAACTTGTGTTTCTATTCTGTTTTTATGGCACTGTTTTTGATAGGTTGGACTGTTTTTTCCCTTTGTGTAAAGACAGAGGCAAAAAACGAGTTAACTAGTTCTGCTTTCTCCCTGTTGCTTGTCACCTTCTTGCCACTTTCCCCCATTAATGGACCAATAATTTCCTTAACTTTTTTTCTTGTTTTTTACATGTTGAAAGAAGCTTTTTTTTGTTATTTCTGACTTTGGTTGCAAGCCTTAGTTCATTTTGAACCTTAGCTTTTCTCACTTCATCTTTGCAGGCTTGGGCTATTTGCTGATATTCTGACTTATGTGCCCCTCTTTCCACTTTTTATACTGTACTTGTCCTTTTTACCTTTCAATTTATCAGAGAGTTCTTTATGCAGCCATGCTGGTTTCTTTTGAGATCTGTTAATTTTTTTCTTTGTTGGTATTATGCTAGACTGGGCTTTTATTATCTCACTTTTCAAAATTTCCCAAGCTTCTTGAATTGTTTTCCCCTTGAGGATTCTCATCCATGGAGTACTTCCCAAGCCCTCTCTACATTTATTGAAATTAGCTCTCTTAAAGTCCAAGACTCTAGTTTGTGTTCTATTGCTTGTGCTACCATAATGCTGAATTCCAATATTGCATGATCACTTCCTCCAAGATTCCTGTGGCTTCAACACTTTCTATCAATTCATCTGTTTGTGAGAATTAGGTCCAATATGGCTGATCTCCTAGTTCCCTCCTCTAATTTTTGGGAGAGAAAGTTGTTTGCTAGGTTTGTCAGGAATCTGTTTGATCTCCTACCTGGTCCAGAGTTTGTCTCCCAGTTGATGTCATGATAATTAAAGTCCCCCATTACTATTGTGATCTGCTTCCTACATACCTTAGCTGACTAGCAAAAAGTTCATCTATTTCCTTTGTTTGGTTGGGTGGCCTATTGTATACATCTATGGCAATGTCATTTCCCCCCCTTTTATATCGACCCAAATGCATTCAAGATTGTTTTCATCATTGTTGTGCTTTATTTCTATAGAGATGTAGTTATTTCTTATATAGAGAGCAACTCCACCTCCTCTTTTATTTGGTCTGTTTCTTTTAAATAATTTTAATCCCTCTCGCTTTCTGTTCCATTTGTGGGTTTCATCCCACCATGTTTCCATACTGGCAACAATATCATACCTGCCCTCATTAACCTGAATTTCTAGTTCACCCTGTTTACTGTTCATACTCTGTGCATTGGTGTATAGACATTTGAGTCCCTTATGACTGACCCTGTGTTTACTTTCTACATAACCTGTGTGGTGCCTGAGTTCCCCTATTTTCTTACCACCTGTTTGGTTAGTGCACTTTGTGTGGCACTCATTATTAAAAGCTTGATTTTGCTTGACAGCAAGGTTGATATTCTTGTCCACACACACCTGTTACATGCACTGATAACCCTATAATTTGCCAGGGACAGGAATGTTCTGTATCAATTAACTCACTGTCCCCATTGTTTAGTTTTAATATTCCTCCAGAAAATCTGTGAATTTATTGCCAAGTAACTCAGTGCCTTTCTTGGATGGATGGATGCAAACCATCTCTTTTGTACAGTGTTTCATTGGACCAGTTACAGACCTCACAACTAATATAACCAAAGCCTTCCTGTTTACAGCACTTCTTTAGCCACATATTGAATTCTGCTATATGCTGGCCTTTTCCATTCTTCTTTAGCTCTGACTGAATGGTGGGGAATGGAAAGATTTATATTCTATGTGGTCATCTGGTGGTCAGTCCTTAGCTCTCTGAGAGTCATTGAGGCCATTTGGGGGGGGGGGTGTTATCTGTTCCCACAGTCACCTGAATCATGAATAAAACACACGAAACAGAAGAACCAACCCAGATGACAGGGGACAGTGATATGTTACAGAGAACTGACTGATGGAGGAGATTACTCAAACAGAAAATAATGTTTCCCCCCCCCCCCCACCAAAGGACTAAATTTTGCAATAACACCAGAACAACTACCACTTGTAGATTTCATTACAGCCATAGTTAACTATCAGGAACAGCAAAGTGGTAGAGCCAGAGGCAGAACAATTAAGGATGAGGGGATCGGCAAGCCTTGCCAGTGCTAAAACACCCCCTTCCAACCTCACAGGAGAGCAATGACATCTCTAGGAAGACACCCAAGCATCACCATCTTGCCAGCTGATAAAAGAAGATGCACAGTTATCCCAAACACATGACTGCAATGTCAAGATGAACAGTTTTCTGAAGGACACTGCTACATACAGTAAGAGATTCTAAAGGAGACCCTACCGGTAATTTAAAAGGTCATCAATTTCCTGCAACAACCACTGAAGGTCAATGCCACTGACAAGCCACAATACTACTGCCTTTACCCTGGGGAAGCCACTCCATGCATATATGGACTCGTCAAAATCCACAAAGAAGGAACTCAACTCTGACCATCAATTCAATCACTTTCAACACTGCAGAACACCTAACCACTTTATTAGCTCCTCTGGTTGGCAACACCACCCTTCAAATCAACAACTCACAGGACTTTGTTAGTAAGGTTTGAAAACTAAAACTGAATCTGGATGAGACATTCTTATGATGTCACTTCACTTTTCATCTGATTTCCAACAAATAAATCTGTCACAATAATGAAGAAACAACTGCTATAAGACAGAACATTAAGCAACAGAACTAACCTCAGCCCCGACCACGTAAATGTGATGCTGGACCTCTGCCTGATCACTATCTCGGAAGCTAGGAATTCGCCAGAGAAGCGAACAGATCCAGCACCAGCCGACCAAACCTCTCCAACATCTCCTTGAAGAGATCGGGATGCAGGTGCCACTCGGAGTGATCCACTGTCGACCTGCTGAGAAAGTCCGCTTGCTGATTTGCCTCCCCCAAGATGTGCTCAGCCCGGAAGGATAAGAGATTGGTCTCTGCCCAAGAGCCCAACAGCTGGGCCTTGGCCATAAGGGCCCTGGAATGGGTACCCCCTTGACAGTTCACATGGGCTTTTGCTGCTACATTGTCCGTGAGGACCAGGACATGTTGTCTCACCACCCTTTTGCGGAAGTGGCGTAGGGCCAGATGAATGGCTCTGAGCTCCAACCAATTTATGTTGTGCTCCAGGTCTGACTGGGACCACCAGCCCTGAGCCAACTGAGACCCTAGATATGCTCCCCAACCAAACAGGCTGCCGTCCGTAGTCAGGGTGATCCAAACGGGCTCCTGGAACATTGAGCCCCTGGCTACCACAGGCAAGGTCCACCACTGGAGGGACTTTAGGGTCTGAGACGGAACCCTTACCCTTTGGTTGGAGGAACTGGTGCCCAGTCTCTGAAACGGGAGCAAAAACCATTGAGGTCGATGGACATCAGGAAGCCTCCCCTCTTGATGCTGACCAAGATGGACTGCAGTGTTTGCATCTTGAATTTCTTGTATGCAAGAGGAGCATTCAAGCCCCTTTAGATCGAGTATTGCTCTCCATCCTCCAGACACCTTTTGAACAATGAAGAGGATGGAACAGAACCCCCTTCCTAGCTGTCCATCCAGGACTGGTTCTATGGCTCTTATTTCTAAGAGGTGCTGAATAGCCTCTGACATGAGAGCCTTCCTGACCGCATTGTTTGACAGCGGACAAGGAATGAAGCGCTCTGGGGGTTTGGACATGAATTCTAGGGACAGACCACTCCTGATTGTGTTGAGGAACCAAATGTCTGTGGTGGTGGTCTCCCATTTTTGAACAAATGTCAGTCTGCCACCAATTGGGGAGACCGCCTTGAAGTCATTTAGACTTTCTGAAGGGACATCCCCCCATGCCTCGAAAGGGCTGCTTTGCTTGGAATTGCGACCTGGGTCTGTGTCTGGTACCCAGTCGGTCGAATTGACAGTCAGACCTGGGAGGGAAGGAGCTGAGCAAACTCCGATTCTGATCCTGACCGGAAAAATTATCTGCAGGCGTACGGGGTAGGCCGTCTATCTGCCCGCCTAAGAAGACGAGACATCACCTTACGCTTGTCTTTGTTTTCCAACAAATAAGGTGGCAAGGCCTCCCCCCAAAGCTGACCACCATGGTATGGGGCAGCCGTCAAGCGCCACTTGGATTTAACATCCACTCACCAGTGTTTGAGCCACAAGAGCCTGCGAGCGGTGACATTAGAGGCTATAGCCCTAGAAGAGAATCTGGCGGCATGTAGAGACGCGTCCGCCATGTACTCCGAAGCAGCCACTAACTTGGCTAAGTCCTAGTGCATTCGGACTTCCTCCGGGGGTACTCTGAAGTTGGCAGAGCCAGAGAAGGGAGGTTTTGGCAAAGAAGGAGGTGGATGTGGCCGCCCTTACCACCCATGCTGAGGCCTGATGGGTCCTGCAGAAGGAAAGTTCAGATTTTCTGTCCTCCGCCTTCAAGGTCTCAGCCATATCACCGGACACCGTGGAGGAGGAGAAGAGTGGAGTCAGAGGTTCATCCACAGAAGGAACCTCTAGCACTTCCGACAAGGCTGGGTCAACATTAACAAGCTTCTTGTCCGTCCCCCCTGGTGAGGGAAAAGTGCCAGATGTTCCCCATTGCTTCTGCACCGTGTTGAGGAAGAGAGGGGGACAGGGGATGTGACGCTCATTGACCACAGGCTCTGAAAATACTGGCCTTGTGTCTTGGCTGGTGGACAGACCAGGTTGGGGAACCTGGTCAGGACCACTGTTAACAGTAGTGCTGGCCTTATGAAGCAGAGATTTGAAGAGCGCTGGATTGAATAGACCAACAAAAGGAGGAGGGTCCAGAGTAAGATCCTCATCCTCTGAGAGCGGCATTTCCATCGGGTTGTACTCCTCAGAAAAAGATACTCTGCTGCGAGGAGACTGGGTGGGAGAAATGGGATCAGAATATTCTGGTGCTCTCAACTGGGAGAGATAAGGTGGGGTCATTGAGGTCACCGATTTGGGTGCATACCCTTGTTAACGTTGTAAGGCCAATCCCCAGGCGATTGCCTGGGAGATCAGAGCCTGTAACTGCTCTGGTGGCCACACTCCCTGTGCCTCTGAGGGCCGAAGACCGGCTGCTGTGGGCATAAAGGTGGCCTTGGGCCTGGATTGCATTGCTCTGGTGACTGGAGGCATCAGTCGGATACCTGGTCCCTGGGTAAAGGGAACCATCTCCTCTTGGTCAACCCTGGGAATAAAGTGTTGGTCATCATCCCCCTCCAGAGACCAAACCCTCTCAGTAGACGAGGGAGGAGGAGCAAGCTGTGGCCCAAATACCAATTCCTCTGCCAGAGAAGAGGAGACCTGTTCAGTGCCCATCGTGCCCTGTTTCTGAGCCTTGGAAAACTGTCTTTCTAAGGCCTGGTGCCTCCTGCTGGCCTCTTTCTCTGCCGCTTTGGAGGGCCTTTTGCCAGAAATGGTCCTGGCTTTGGCCTTGAGTTTTCCAGAGACCTCCAGTTTGGAGGACTTGTGCTTTGATTTTCCAGGAGTGTTGGGGGCACCGTGTGAGGACTGAGGAGCGGTGTTGTCTGCCATCACTATGGGAGATATCTCAGTGGTATGCTGAGAGGGATCTCAAACAGAGGAGCAGAGTACTGATCTGAGGCTGTGTGCCACCCCACAGGGAGCAACAGGTACTCTACGGCAATGGTGGCAGCAGGACTAACTTAATGGACACTGTCACACCTGCAATGGTCCTGATGGCCTTAATATCAGTTGAAAACCCCTTGGAGCACAGGCCAAGTCTACTGTGGTGGTAAGATCACCTCAGTGATAACAGCCAGCTCACTAGTCCTAGTTGGTGGCGGCAAGGCCAAGAATGGCATGGCCAGCACACTTCTTCTGCTGGAATGTACAATGATACAGCTAGGTTGAGGCCTAGAGCTACAGTTGGAGCCTCGTGTACTTGACCATCCACTTTGAAAGGTTTCGGGGCAAGGCAAACAATGAGTGGCTTGATGTTGTTGAGCCAGCACAAAAACTGAGAGCACCAAAAAAATCTGAACTCAGAGCCCTCTGAAATAGTTGGGAGAGGAGAAGCCTAAAAAGGACCCCTGCATCTGACCAGAGCCTCAGGGACCAACTTCCCTGAGCTGGAAAGCAAGGTAAACCTTTGAATTCTGTGGTTTTGGGGGAACTTGAAATCCACCACCCCCTCTCCTGATGCTGGCAAAGAGACGCCTTGGCAAGCCTTTTCAAGGCAAAATAATGCGATAGCGGCACCCAAAATGGCAGCCGCTACTGACAATCAGGAAAGAATGAATCAGCCCTTCCCCCTTAAGTCAGGGGAGAAGGAAAGCAGTTCTAAGTGACTTCGCATGCCTTTGATACTACCAGCATGCTTACAAAGGCACCGGAGGGGAAAAGGAGAATCCATGAAGGGGGGGGGGGAACCATACAACCTGCTCAATTACTCAGAAGAACCTGGGAGCCAAAATTGCCACATCTTTTCTGGGCACAGACTAAGTCGTGACTGGGAGGTGTCCTGGCCCAGGAGAGGTGTGGCAAGTTTGACTGACTTAGTCTAACTGGGGAGGAAGACAGAGTTAACCCATTCATGGCTTCCGGTTCCGGACTTTTGGTGCTCCCAGATGTGCAAGAGAATCGCTCCTCCTGTCGCATGGATTTCTTCATCAGGGGGGGCCCTGTAAAGGGGTAGAAAGTCGCCCTGGAGGGGCGATGAGTGGGGGAGAGGTCTCTCCAGTCGGCGGTAGAAGGGTGACGGCCCTCCCATCGGCTTGGAGCTACTCTCCAAACTGAAGAAGAAAGGATTGGCCACTCCCATGGCCCATCATTTAGCCCAGGGGTCAGCAACCCAAAACAACAAAAGAGCCACTCGGAACCGGTTCTGTCATACACACAAAAAAGTGGGAGCTGCAAATTGTGTGCGTGCATGTGGGCACGCACGCGCAGAAGCAAAAAATACACCACCCACTACGCCCGCACCGCATCCTGAGCTGCACGCACCTGTCGCTGCCCAGTGCCGCCAGCTTACGCAGGGGGGGAGAGACGGACTCGCAGGCAACGGGCACTGGGTTGCGCCGGTGCCTTCAGCCCGGGCACCGCCGGAGCCACCCAAGCGCCCTCCCCCTCTCCCGGGACCTCCAAAACTCTGCGTTTGATGAATGCAGCAGCTCTTCAAATGTGGAGGCGGAGGTTTGGGGAGCTGCGCAGCACTCCAAACCGCCGCCGCCCCATTTGCAGAGCTGCTGCATTCTTCCGCGTTTGAAAGAAACATGGACGAATGCAGCAGCTGTGCAAAGAGGACGGTAGCAGTTTGGAGAGTGCGTGCGCACCTCTCCAAACCGCTGCCGTCCCATTTGGAGACCTGCCGTGTTCGTTCATGTTTGACGAGCGTGGCAGACCTCCGAACGGGACGGTGGCGGTTTGGAGAGGTGCGTGTGCACCTCTCCAAACTGCTGCCGTCCCGTTCGGAGACCTGCCGCGCTCGTCAAACATGGACGAACGCGGCAGCTGTGCAAACGGGACGGTGGCAGTTTGGAGAGGTGCGCGTGCACTCTCCAAACCGCCACCGCCCGTTGGGAGACCTGCCGCACTCGTCAAACATGGACGAACGCGGCAGCTGTGCAAACGGGCCATAGCAGCTTTCCCAACGAGCGGCGCCACTGCCCATTTGGGTGGAGGTGCGCGCGCACCTCTCCAAAGGCTTGGAGAGGTGCACGCGCACCTCCGCCTGTTTGGAGAGGTGCGCGCGCACCTCTCAGAACGGCGACGCTCATTGGGAAAGCTGCTGCGGCCCGTTTGCAGGCTGCCGCCTTCCTCTGAAGGTGGCAGCCTGCAAACGGGCCACAGCAGCTTTCCCAATGAGCGGTGCCACTGCCCGTTCGGTGCACGTGCACCTCTCCAAACGGGCGGTGCCACTCTCCATTTGGAGAGTTGCGCGCACACCACTGCCCGTTCGAAGAGGTGTGCACGCATCGGGCGACTGGGAGCCGCGGGTTGCCGACCCATGATTTAGCCATTTCCTGTCAAAGCCAAAAGCACAACAAAGCACTCAAAAGCACTTGAAAACTGGGTGAGAATTGCCTTCTTGTTTTCCTAATTGTCTACTTTCCCTGCCAAAAGCTTCTCAAATTTACTTCCCCCTGGGAGGAGAGAGGAAAGGGATTTCTTTTCCCCATCCTCCTTAAGAGCGGCCTTTGTCTACATTGGGAGAAAAAAGAAAAAGCCTTGTATTAAATTATACTGATTTATTGGATTTGCTGCCTTTCTACTTTTGGTCCAAAGTTCCTATATTTACAGAAATGGACTATTCTATTTATTAATCTAAAAAGGGGGACAAAAAAAAGAAATAAATAAACAGATACTGTCTGAAAAGGTTTTGAAGTACTCTGGGGATATCTAGTGAATACTATTGGTAAATAAGCTTGCTTACATTTTGGACTGACCTTGGCATTAAGATAAAAACCTGAAACAGCTGGAGATGAATTTGGCTCAGACTTGTGGAGGTGGACTCTTACTGATTTTTGTTTGAAAAATAGCCTCCACCAAGGACTATTTATAATTATTACAAAATGGAGAAGGATCAGCCACAAACCTCGCTTGACTATAACCTTATACTTGAAACAATCTAGAGAGTCACTGAAATGTCTATCTCCAGATTTAATAATTTACCTGCCAACCTTAAGTCACAAATTGAAACCCAGACTGCAACTAAAGAATTTACACTTCAGAATATAACAAAATTGGAAGATATTACTATTGAGACAGAGGAATATAAGCAACAACTATCCAAAGAACCAACAACTTTAAAAGTACAAGGAACTATCACTATGGCAAATAACCTTAAGGACCAACAACATACTATGGGAAAACCTAATGTGCAAGATAGTGATGTTAACACAGAGGACGTGGAAGATCAACAAAGACAGTTTCCTGAAAGCCTGGATAGCCAAGCATTAATTACAAAATTGGATAAGACTCTCTATTTAAAGCAGATGAACCCAGACTGAAGAGGAATCCAGACTGAACTGAAGATAAAGTTTTTAGAGCAAATACAGAGACTAGAACTAACAGGGCAACAACATAATGATTACAAATGGTTTGGGTTTTGTGGACCACTGATGGCTAGATGGCCTCCTTTGATTCAAATAATATGTATTGGAGAGAAGGGAGACCTATCTGGCAATTCAAAGGCCTTGGTCTGAAAACCTGATTGGCAAAAAAAGAGAGAAAAAGCCAGTGTTAGATTTAAAAAGTGAGTTCTTAGAGAACCATTAAAGGTTATCCTTTTAGTAATCAGTGACCTATCAGGATCTAAAATAGAAAAGGTTTATGAGATAGAACTAGAATGTGTTTATGTATCTATTAGGCTTATTTTGGACATTATAATTTGTGCACTGATGTAATGGAAATTTGGTTTATAGATCCCACGTTTGATGTTAAAAGACATTTGATTATTCTATTTAAGAATTAAGAATTAGCTAAAATTTAAAACAGAATCTGGTTGTGTATAAATAATTGTAGATTGATAAACATAGGCTGTGGTCCTGTCAGTAACATGTGATGTATTAGGATGTGAAACAGACAATGTTTATTAGGTAGAACATAGCTACTCAGCCACTTTGTACGTGTTAGATGCTATAGTTTTTGCTGTAATGAAATAAGGGAAATTTGGGTTGTGAATATTATTTTAGGATGTTAAAGGCTAAATTTGAATAATATAATTAAAATTAAAATTAGGTAAACTTTAATAACAGGACATAGATATATCTCAATGAAATTGAATTGACAAATTTTTCAACTGACCATGCTATTTCTAGAAATTTATTAGTTTAAACTGGTTGTATGAAATGTTAAGGGAAATTGAGAAGGATGTTTTGATAATGTAATCTGAATTATGTACTGAAAACTCTGTTACTGAATCTTTGATTACCCAGTCATCATGATGCTTTCTAAATATGCAGATTGTAACTGAAAAACCAATAAAATTTGGTTTTTTTAAAAAAAGAGTTAACCCATTCAGGGTTTTTCCATCATGCTGGAGAACAGAGAAAACATTACTTCTTTTTCACAGAGAGTAGAATACAAAGTTACATCAGAGACACATATATGTAAAGTTGAAAGGTATATAACCAGATTTAACCACAATAAAATTCCATTTGATGTGCTAAGAGGCTCTTTTATAAGCTTCTATACAACTTAGCTTTTGATTATTAATCTTCCCATAACAGGAAAGATTCCACTACTGAGTAATATTTTAACTTAATTTCATATACAGTATGAATCATCTGCTCAACGGAAAAAAGTATCGAAAATAATGCCTTAAAGCAGCGGCCCCAACATTTTGGGCACCAGGGACTGGTTCCGTGGAGAGAGATTTTTTCGTGGACCAGAGGGGGATGGGGCTTCACTTCTTTTGCATGACCCAGTTTCTGGCATACCAGAGACTGTTGCCAGTCCGTAGACTGGGAATTGGGGACCCCTGCCTTAAAGTATCATTCAATTTATTGTGCTACATTATTGAAAAACATAATTTAAAACTTGTGTAGTTACATTCAGTTAAAATAAAATACCAAGCAAGAGGAAAATGAACTTCTAAGTTAATCATTACTAAATACTTCATAGTCTCAACATTGTTAAGTAGAAAAACTGGAAGGTTGAGCGGTATGATTTTCTTTAATCCTGCTTGCTATCCAATCAAAATATTTATGTGCTTTAAAAACACTTACAAGGTAGCTTAGAATCAAATTGTTTAAACTATGCACACTTTTTTCCCATATCATACAGATGGCTACTAACACAAGACAGATTAAGCTTTATACTGCTACAATATCATGAGATTCTAACAGCTTCACCATGAAGATAAGATCAAACTAATGTAACCAATATATTTTATCACATGCTAAAAATAAGTATAAAAACATCCAGCAGCTTTGGAAATAATTGCAAACTCTGATAAGACTTTCTCTTTTTACTTCACTTTTGCTTGCCACATATGGAGAAATGTTTCCAAAAAGACTTAAGATTCAGAGATGAATAAGATTCCAGAGATATATGTACAGACATATGTTCAGACAGCTTTGGCTTAAGCCATTTACTGTACAGTTTTAAATATTAAACACAACCTTGTGAAATGAGCCTGGAAATTAGGCTAGGAATCAAGGTAATTATGATAGGAAGATGAAATTCCAATAATAGTCTTGTACTTTATTTTGAACCAATTGCAATTTCCAAATAGCCTTTAAAAGTCAATCTCATTTATTACATTCTTAAAGACTTCCAAAGTGTGACACACCAGCAATCTTCATGTTGATGTGGTTGCAGCTGAAATATCAGTTGAAAGTAATAAAAGATTTGAGCCATAGTAGTTTCAGAATCTGAATTTACAATATGATAAAAAAAATCTCCCCAAATGAAGACCATGATATTAAGAGAAAGTTTAAAATTTCCCAGAAACTTGAATATCAGTCAGCCAATTGAGTAATCACCTATCATTTTATTTTAATTAAATCTCATATTTGTTCATCCTTATCCCATCCATTACCATTTCCAAGCCTTGACTTCCACTGCCCTGATTGCATCTGCTAGGCAAAAAAACAACAACCTTGATATCAGTTCTTTTGGATACCAATATTTATTTTTATTTCTACACATATGCACATCTTCCTTTCTCCCTTCCTCCCTCACTCCCTGCATCCCTCCCACTCTCAAAGAGCTGATTGTCATATTTAAAGCTCTACATGGCTCCAGACTGTATTCTCTGTAGCAGGGGTCCCCACCCCCCAGTCCGTGAACCAGTGCTGGGCCACGGCATGCTAGCAACCAGCCCACACA
The DNA here is from genome assembly GCF_947247035.1 of Vipera ursinii. Taxonomy (NCBI): domain Eukaryota; kingdom Metazoa; phylum Chordata; class Lepidosauria; order Squamata; family Viperidae; genus Vipera; species Vipera ursinii. The sequence continues at coordinate 207,545,498 of NC_139513.1, forward strand.
AACAAGGAAAGCCCCATCCACAGGATGCAGACAGCACACAAAACCATGCCCCCTCTGGTCCGCGGAAAAACTTCTCTCCACGGAACCGGTCCCTGGTGTCCAAAAGGTTGGGGACCTCTGCTCTATAGAACTCTATAGGATTGCCTTGGGTCCACTGCCTCTGGGTCTCACCTACATAAGAATCTTGGTGGGGTTCTTGTCAAGTTTCTGGATTTAAGGTGAATAGGCAAAAAAACTAAAATATTGTCTAAAAATATGACTACAGAACAAAAGGAAGTTTTAGGAGAATTAACTGGATTTGAAATAGTTAAAAAGATTAAATATTTGGGGGTATATCTTTCAGCTTCAAATGTGAAATTGTATAAAAATAATTATGAATTGTTATGGTTAAAAATACAAAAAAGAATTAGATAGGTGGAGAAAATTACAATTGTCTTTATTGGGAAGAATTGCAGCAGTGAAAATGAATGTTTTGCCAAAATTTTTATTTTTGTTTCAAATTATTCCTATACTTAAAAAAGACTCAAATTTGGAGGAATGGCATAGAGGTATCAATAAAGAGCCTTGGTGGAGCAGTGGGCTAATGCCTCCTTAAGTAACACCAGCTGCCTGCAATTAGTGCAGGTTCGCATCCCACCAGGCTCAAGGTTGACTCAGCCTTCCATCCTTCCCAGGTAGGTAAAATGAGGACCCAGATTGTTGGGGGCAATTAAGCTGACTTTGTAATAATGCCGCTTGGGGTGTGTGTGTGAAAGCCCTAATAAGCAGGCATAGAATGAAGGCTACTGCTAAGCTTGTAAGCCGCCCTGAGTCTTCGGAGAAGGGCGGGATATAAATGGAATTAAAATAAATAAATAAATAAATAAATAAATTTATCTGGGCAGGGAAAAGACCGAGAGTTAAACTTAAGATAATGCAAGATATACGTGAAAGATGTGGTCTTAAAGTGCCCAATTTTAAATTATATTATGAGGCTGCGGCTTTATCATCAATTAGTAATTGGTTTAATTTAACAGAAGGGAGATTATTGAATATTGAGGGGTGTGATTTGTTATATGGCTGGCATGCTTATTTATTGTATGATAAAAAGGGTGGATAATATTTTTAAGACACATATATTAAGGTATGCCCTGTTGCGAGTTTGGAAAAAATATCGATATAAGTTAAGTTATAAAATACCAACTTGGGCAATACCTAAATATGCGATAGAAAATATAAATGTGGGATTTAAACATGATGTGACTACATATAAAGAAATCCTTAGACTGGAAAGGAATGTATGGCAATTAAAGCCATTTAATATTTTAAAAGAGGAAAAAATAGTACAAACTTGGTTTCAGTATGGGCAGATACAAGCTAGATGGAAAGAAGATCATAAAATTGGCATCTCGATATCAGATGTAAATTTGGTAAAACAAATTAGAGATCAAAGTCAAGCGCATATAAAAAGGATATATAATGCATTGATAGAAATAATTCTGAAACCGAACTTGTTAAAGATTGTATGATAAAATGGGCCCAGAATATTCAAGAGCCAATTACGATGGATACTTGGGAAAAAATCTGGGTCAGAAATGTAAAATTTACACAGACACAAAACTTAAGAACTTTTATAAAATGTTTTATAGATGGCATTTAGATCTTAAAAAATTAGCATGTATCCAAATTATCAGCCTAAATGTTGGAGGTGTGGTTGTGATGATGCAACGTATTATCATATATGGTGGACTTGTAAAAAGGTTAAAGCTTTTTGGATTAAAATTTGGTGGAATATGCAGAAGATATTTAAGAAAAAGATAAGGTTTTCTCCAGTTATTTTTGTTGGGTATTATTACAGATTGTACTGTGACAGAGACTAAATTGATGTTGCATTTAATAACGGCAGCAAGACTTTTGGTATCGCAATATTTGAAGAAGGAGAAACTGCCTACTATAGAAGAATGGACTTTGAAAGTTTCAAACTTGGCAGAAATGGCAAAAATTTCAGCATATTTGAAAGAACAATCGCAACAGAGATATATATTGGAGTGGAGAAGATGGGATCGATTATATACAGAATAAATATGGGACTAAAAAGTTTCATTTAGCATATGAATGAGTATTAGTATAATTATTAGAATTATAAGATGTGTTATTATTTAGTTATGTTTAAAGGAGTTAAAGTGCGATAGGATTTAAAGTTTAATTATAGTTATTTAGCATATTTTAGTTTAAGTTTGTTAAAGGCAATACCCTGTATTCAGCTCTGGGAAGTCGGGGGGGAGGGGGAGGGAGTGGAATTGGGGCTATGTTTTAAATGTACTGGATAATGTATGTTATGTTTATGTTTAAAATGTATTGTAAAACTTCAAAACTCTTTAATAATAAAAAAAGAATCTTGGTGGGGTTCTGAAAGTGGACATTCTTGACTACTGTCCCCATGTTTTGAAATTCCATTCCCATATCCAGTCTGTTCCTTCACTCCTGGCTTTCCAGAAAGCAGCTAAAATTTGTCCCTTCCATGTAGCAGAGGAGGAGGGCTTACTGTGTCTGAAAGTAGCAGGTGCATAACTTTGTCTATTGTTGATAGTTTGGATATTGCCATTAATTCAGTTTACATTGCATTTGGGTTTATTTATTTATTATTTATTATTTTTCAGGGTTGCATTTTAGGACTTGTTTTTGATTGTCAGCCACTCAGATCCTTTGAGAGCAGAGGACGTACAAATAAAATAAGACAATCCCTCAGTGGTATTAGCAATCATTCCATGCACCACTTCCTGAAAATGGCTCATCAAATGAGAGCAAAGCCTGTAATCACCGGTCTTTCCTCACGCCCACTTCAGTGTACATCTAGAAGAATACCCCCTTTTCTCAAAATCATTTGGGAAAACACAACACTTGCCTCTTGTTTCAAGCACACTTTTGTCGAGTCTCCTCAATATCTCAAGAATGCCACACAACCTTCTGAACTTAGCAAACTATTCCTTCCCTGCTAGATTAATCAATGACACAAGGGCTCTGGCACAAACAACTGAAATTCAACCAAAAAAAAATGGGTTCCTGACTTATGGCATTATATAAATTGTAGAATTGAAATCCAGGAAACAGAAACATGCTTACTTGATAATATTCCAACTCTACTTTTTCAAATATAATCATCGTACTCTTTTTCATTATCCTGCAGAAATCAGGAGGAAGCATTATCTCTTTTTATATGGAACAAAAGACAAAGTTGTATCCAACACACACACACACACACACATACAGAAAAAAAATAGCTGAAAAGACACAAGGAATAACCCAGAATTAACCACAGTGAAATTCCATTTGTATTTTTTAAAAGGCTCTTTTGTAAGATTCAGAATACAGCTTAGCTTCTGAATTGTATTTATCTTCTTCCCACAGCAGTGAAAGATTCCATAATTAAGCAAGATTTTAACGTATTACTATTCATACATTACTTGCACAGCATAAAAATGATAATAAAAAATGAACATGCCAAAAAATATATACGACGTACGGTTCAGTTCTCTAAAGGTACCAACTTTATAAAAATATGTATATCCACATAAACAAAAAATTCTTAAATTCTATTTTTTTCAAAGATGCAGTGTAAAATTAACTATCTTAAAGAACATTAATTATGGATTTTTACAGATAAAGACTGATTGACAGATCCCTTGGACTTTGTTTTCCTTATCTAAGAAATGAACTATGAGAAGAAGACAAGATTATGAAGACAATAGTCATATCTAGTTGCCTTTACTGGAGTTTTGCTGATAAAGATTGGTTAACATAGCATTTTGATTTTCTCTTCCTTAACTAACAGATGAGCTATGGAGAGAAAAGAGATGATGTTTTATTTAGAGACAATGATAAACTATTGTTTTTACCTCCTGGGATGAAGAGAGAAAATATTTTATTCTATACATGTGTAATACATAATACAAATGGTCCTCAAATAGTAGAAATTTTACTTTCCTAATTTTGAAGTTTTCTAAATATTAGAATGCTTATAATTTGAAATGATTATGAATCAACTGTGTATCAAGGATTATAACATTACAATAAAAAGAAAAAAAGGAGAAAAAAAATACTGAGAGCCAGTTTGGTATAAGAAACTGTGAGTTCTAGTCCTCGATTGGTCATGAAAGACAGCTGTAAGACTTTGGGCCAGTCATTCTTTGTCAGCCCAACCCACTTCACAGAGTTGTTGCTTTGAGGAAAAATAAGATGGAGGAGTACTATATACTTTTGCTACCTTGAGAGATAGAGAAAGGTTTACAAATCTAATAATAATTCTGACAAATGGATTTGCTCCTTCCTTTGTCCTCTGAATTATTCTGAAAACTGGCACCCGCAGGGAATTTATAGCAATATCAATATCAAATAGCGTTTAGATTTATATATCACCCCATCGTGCTTCACAGCATTCTTTGGGTGGTTTACAATGTCAGCATATTGCTCTCAACAATCCTTATTTTACCAGAAGAATGGAAGGCTGAGACAACTTTTCAGCCCTATCAGGATCAAACTACAGCTGTAGGCACTTTGGCTGCAATACCACACTTTATCTACTGTGCCACCGGGGCCCTTTTATTTATGAGCATAATTGACTTAATTTACGGCTTTATGAGTGCAGAGTACTTAACGTTACCAATTATTTCAAAATTAGAAATACCTTGTATCCTTGTATATATTAAATATGATGTGATGTTAATTATTCAAGAAGCCGATAAATAAATGAACATTCATCTCGGAAATCCAATCTACTGGCGAATCTGTAGCCCTGAAGATATTGTTAAATTATACCCTTCTGTAGTTATTCCATTTTGTTTTTGGTGCCTTCCAGTTGGTGTTTATCCCTGGTGGACTGACTGGCCAAGTCCCCCTCCAATTTTCTTTGCAAAGTTTTTCACAAATGGTTTGCAATTCCCTTCTTCCTAGGACTGAGAGGGAGAAAGGGAGGATTGGCCCAAGATTGCTCAGCTGGCTTTGTGCCTAAGGAGGAACTAGAACTCATGTCTCCAGTTTGTAGCCTGATGCATCAAACTGCCTCCCTATCAAGCATTAAAATATTTGATTGATCAAGATAACAAAAACACAGAATGCTATATCTTTTGTTCATTAAAAAATGCTTTGATACATACTTTGGGATAATCCAATTCAAAGAAGGTTTCCAAGTTGTTAATAAGATTAGGATCAACACCCTTTAAAGGCTTCAAAAGTGAAACGCCTGGAAGCTTGCTATATGGTTGTTTATCTGTTGCTTTCTTGTTGAGGTGTAGGTGCCTAAAAGAAAAAAGTGCCATTTAAGAAATGCAAGAATAAAATGATAATTAAACTTTAAACACTCGTATGCAAATATTCGTGTTTGCCTTGTCACAGTTTCATTGCAGTAGCAACTTTTTACAATTCTGCTCTAAATAAGAAAATGTTAAAGGAAACCTCATGCAAAAAATATGTAATAATGCTGTAAGTCAGTGATGGTGAACCTTTTAGAGACCGAGTGCCCAAACTGCAATCCAAAACCCACTTATGTATCATCGGGTGCCGGGTGGGTGTGGCCCATTGGATGGGCGTGGCCCATTGGATGGGTGTGGCTGCGGTGGTAACGGCAGACTAGGTGGGACTAAAAAGTTCAATCAATCAATTCCAACTTTGCGAGATCTTTCCCCCCCCCCGCAAGAAGTTGAAATTGATTTAAACTTTTTTTTTGCACATGGTGGCGGAGGCCTAAAGCAAAAAGGGTTTATAAAACCCAACTTGAAGGCCTAGGACTGGGATGATGGCGCATGTGCCCACAGAGAGGGCTCTGTATGCCACCTGTGGCACGCGTGCCATAGGTTTGCCACCATGGCTATAAGTCAAAACATTGATACTTTTACCTCCATTCCATATTCCTGATTGCACTAATGTCCTGAAGATGAAAGGGGAAAATGGGTGAATAGGTCAAATATTTTTATTTTATTCTAGCAGTCTATGTTTGAGAGACACTTCTAAATGCCAACACTTCTAATCTTCTGTCTCAGAAAATAACATGGTTCAAATAGACAAAAAGATAGAAATTAACTCCTTCATTCACTCCATCAATCCTGAGAAAAATCCCTCATTGTCACAGAGATTTCACTCAAAATAAATCCAAACAGTAGTGGAGGATATTCTACTGGCAAATGTACTCAATTCACGTTAATCATTAAACCCTGCCCTACCCTCTTTTTCACAGTCTGGAGATTTCTTTTTTTATATAACTAAATGTATGTTTACCAGATGCTTAGAAAAAAATCATTTCCAAAAAAATATCTATGCTTCAAAAATGAATTCCGTATTACTTCATCAAAAATGTCAACAACAACAAAGAAACAAAATATGCAATATGAACAACTATTTCATTGCAACAGTAATCATAAGTCATTGATAGAATAGTGGTTTAGCTCCAAAAAGTGTAGAACATTGCAAAAAAAACAATTTCAAAATTAAAAACTTCATTTTTAATATGAACAGATTATGAGTTCTTTATTAGCATTGCTAATAATATACTCATAATATATACAAATCAGACTCCACCATATGGGAACTGGTAACCTCTGATAACTTATACTATCTCCCCGAGCATCAGCAGAATACTTTTCCTTTCAACTAATTAAATGTAGTCTGCTACCCTGCGGTGATGACAACATTTCTTCCTTACAACTTGCAAGTCGGTTAGAAAAAAGCACTTTCCCACATACCTAGCAGATAGCCCATACTTAACTCAAGATTTATTTTCTCTAAACCTGAATCCTGTTCTCTCAGCGATTCTCATTTGTCAGGGCTCCATAATTATATTTCTTAACTCTTTTGCCACAAGCAAGCTATTTTGTACACTTATTCCATCTGATGGTTTTAGTTTTCCACTTAATGTAGAATGGTGAAAAGCAATTTCTCCTATGCATGAAACCAAATTCCATTTTTAATGAAGATATACCAAGATCTTTCAAAACATACTAAACTGCCCTGTGTTACACTCGTAGGTCTATCTAGCTCACTGTAATCTATAATAATAATTATTATTTTGTAGCTCTATTTGTAGATGCCCAGGACTGAACCTGGAAACATCTACAACTGTAGGTTTAACGTCAGGCTATAGACCTTTATTTTCTATGTTTTCCCATTTGCTCTTTATCTTACCTGCTATAGCAACTTAAGCAGCTGCCCATTTTAGGCTATTTGAAAGCTACTCTCTCTTTGAATATTAAATATATGCGCATTGAAATGTAATGGTACAAAAAGAGAAAAAAATAACAGGCTTTTATCAGTTTTAGCCACAGATATTGAACCCAAATCAGATAAGCTACTCCATCTTCTTTAGAGGAGAGTAAGAAAACACAAAATACTTCTGTTTGAAGGCATTTATAGATATTGATTCCTTTGGGTAGGAATCAACAGGTTTCATTAGTGACTGAATATTCTTACTCACAGATAGTTCATTCAGTGGTGAAAGGAAGTTTGTCAATTCTTCAGAACAATCTGAATCCTACAGTACTGTGACCTACAATTCAATGCGAGCTTCATCTAGATCCTATTAATAAATACTTGAAGAAGGACAGATTAGTGCTTGGGGAAGATACATTAATTTACTGGGGGTAAACACTACAGCATAGACTGATTTTTTTTCTAAGCTGGTTGTTGTTGTTTTTCTTACAACCATGGAGCATTCGTGCCTTTTTGCTGAATCTGCTTCTCTTTTCTCCACTTTACCAACCTTAGGTAGCTGGCCAGATTTATGATTTATACCAGGGATCAGCAAATTGCAGCCGCAGGGCCAAATCCAACCCATTGCCTCTTTCGCTGAGGTCCTCAAGCTGATGGACAAGTAGGTGGCAGATAATAGGCCCAAATCTCAGCCACGCTCCCAGGGAGAAGAGCAGGCCAAGAGGCAAAGGGCTAGAGCAGGGTATCTGGGCCAGCAGGCTATCAATGGCCTCCTTGCTGGTAGGCCTGTGCTGTTTTATACTACACATACTCTTAGTCCAAGGGTCCCCAACCCCGGTCTGTGGACTGGCACCAGTCTGCGGCATGCACAAATAAGCGAAGCCCCGTCCACAGGATGTAGGCAGCATGCAAAACCATGCCCCCTCCTTCCACAGAAAAAACTTTCTGCACGGAACCAGTCCTTGGTGCCCAAAAGGTTGGAGGCCGCTGTCTTAGTCAACAGCATTTGTCTTCTCTTTGGGTTTTTTTCCCCAGCAAGCTTTTTCTCTGAAAGCTTTACAGGCCTGTCCATTTACTACTCTCTCTTTAATGCCTTACCCTCAGCTACACCTTCAAGTCCAAGTAACTGCAGAAAGCAAGCACTGTTTCATTTAACTTTTCAAAAACCATACTAGGAGCTACAAAGCACGTATAGAGTTTAGGAACTGCAAAAGGATTTTTGGACAGCCATGGTTTGACTGTCTCTTAGCATACATGTTACAGGAAAGATTGCCAGGCAAGCTAGCTTTATTTCATTCCATGTACCACAAAGAGAATATATCTATATCTTTTATCTATTAACTATGCCCCTAGCCATATACGTAGCTATGTACCTGTATCGCTTTAGTAAAGTTTCGTGGCCTCCAGACAAGGCTCCATGAGCACGAACTGGCCATCAAGCGCAAAGAAAAACGATCTCAGGTTTGGGCTCACACGATCGAGCACAACCATACTTTCAATTTTACAGAGGCCAGAGTCATTGCTCATGACACAACTAAGGGCAGCCGCCTGTTAAGAGAGGCTTAGTTATCCAATCAACATTCTGTTAACTGGCATATTGAGCTATTGCCAGCTTACAAGATGCTGCGCCGACATGAATTATCATGCAGGAAGACTGAATGGATAAACCAAGGATCACTTCCCCCCCCCGGCGCGAGCAGGGGGGCAGAGGATAGTAACCTCTCACTAGCCGATACATCAGCGCAGCAGGAGATGAGGAGGAGGCAGACCGGACCCATGGACATCAGGAAAGGGCATCTCACCAACGTGGACAGCAATGCCAGCACGATGGAGGAGCGACCAGCCGAGACGGCAGCAATGCATGCAGGAGAGTCATTCAGGCAGCGAGATGATCGCGTGCGGCAAGACGAACGCTCTCGGTGTGGAGAGAGGCAGAGCACCAAAACTTAAACAGACGTCAACTAGCCCAACGGAAATAGAATCAATGCAATTGATTGCGGGAGGACAGGGGCCGAATAGACCCGTAACGCGCTCATTAGCTAAACTGTTGGCTTCAGAGAGACTATAAGAATGTGCCTCTCAATCCTGGCTTACACTCTGACGACGTCAGCAGGTGGTGATGAAAGCTAAGTTTTAATAAAATTTTTAGCCTCAGTGTTTCCAGTTTTGTCATGAATATACCCGAGAGTCGCATTTTAAGGAAAATTTTATATTTATATTTATGTGTGTGTGTTTATACATATACACACATGTACACATTCATGCACATACATATACATATGCTATACACGTACACACAAACACACAGACACATTTATATATATTTACCGTATATCACATACCATTTAGAATACATAGCGGAAAATACATCAATCCTGGAACTATGTATTTTACAAAATCACTACCTCTTACTAAAAATAGAAACCATACCTTAACCAATTAAATACAGTATACTGCTCAAAAAAATAAAGGGAACACAAGATAAGACATCCTACTATTAAATAAATTGTGTTGTCTAAGTGTTTCCTTTATTTTTTTTCAGCAGTATATATTATCTACTACTAGATAGAAACATAGTTTCCACTACAAGCAACTTTCAGTGGAACATCCAATCAGATGTACAATATTCCATTATCTGCAGTTTTGCTCTAGGAAGTATCTATCCCAGAAATGCCAAGCATCAGCCTGCTTGCAAAAAAAACAACCCTTGATTGGCAATTTTTGACTTCTAACTCTAAGACATATATTTATTTTATTATTTATTTATTTAAATTCCATTTATATCCCGCCCTTCTCCGAAGACTCAGGGCAGCTTACAAGCTTATGGAAGAATTGACATAAGGAGATTGCATTGGATATAGGCTTTGAAGCCCAATTTGAAGTGCTGGCTTTAATCTTCAAAGCCCTATAAAATTTGGCAGCTATATCCTCATTTGATTGTTTCTCCCAGACAGAAATAATCTGCCCTGTACAACCATCTTAAGGGCTAGTGAGAATCTCCTCTTCCCCCCAATTAGAAAATGAACAGGAGTCCAGGGACGTGCATTCCCAATGGTGTTCTCCATATATTAATACCTGGGGCATGGGGAACTTCCACCTGGCTTGTATTTCACTTAGCAATTATGAACTTACTCTTCCAACAGGCTCTAGGTATAGAAGGTAGACATGGACTACTAATTTTCCTAATCATTTATATACAGATAGTCCTCATTTTACAAACATTTGATTAATGACCGTTTGATGTTACAACAGCACTGAAAAAAGTAACGTGACTGGTTTACACACTTATGACTGTTACAGCACCCCCATGGTCTCGTGATCAGAACTTTGACGCTTGTCAACTGGCCTGCATTTGGGACAGTTGCATTGTCCCAGGGTCAAATGATCACCATTTGTAACCTTTCCCAAAAAGCAAACTCAATGGGGAAAGCCAAATTGGTTTAATAACTGCACGATTCACTTAAAAACTACAGTACTTTGCTTAACCACTATGGTAAAAAGGTTGTAAAATGGGGCAAATCTCACTTAACAACTGAGCTCAACAATTGAGCTCAATTCTGGTCATAAGTCAAGGACTACCTGGATACATATTCTTATACTAAATATGTATGTATTGATTAAGGAGGAAATATTGTGTCTAGGCATTAGGGTTTTCACATTTTTACCATACAGCCAATTTGGTTTAGTGATTTAAGACACCAGGTTAGAAACCAGGAGACTGTGAATTCTAGTCCTGCCTTAGGCATGAAATCCAGCTGGGTGACTTTGGGCCAGTCACTCATTCTTGTCCCAACTCACCTCACAGGGTTGTTATTGTGAGGAAAATAGGAAGAAGACAGTATGTTGGATATGTTCACCACCTTGAGTTATTTGTAAAAATAATAAAAAGTGGGAGAGTGCATGAATATGTATGAATATATGTATGCATGTATGTATATATGTATAAACCGATTATCAAGACTAACATTGGGATGCCAGATATCATATGTCCAGTTAGCTAAATGAGTCATCCATTATCTGCATTCCCACTTTTCTTCCCCTACTAAGTCTAAGAGATGAAGATAAAAGGGTACAATTTTCTTAGAATACTGTAGTATAAAACTAGTGAGTTAGAAAGGGATGGCAGTAAAAATAGTGCCATTCCTTTTATCGTGATGTGTTGCAAGTTTCCAATTAGTTTTCTTACAATTATTAAAAAATCAGACGACATAGAGATCAGAAATCTTTTCTAATCTTGAATAAATAAGAGACAGAAATGGAGATAAAAGAGCTACCGACTATCTAAGCTGAATTTAACACATCTTCTGATTGGGTTGCAGAAACTGAAGGGGAGGTACAGTAATTCCCATCAGCTTATAGTTCCATATAAACTCCTATATAGACCTGCTGTAAATAGGGCTTTGTTAAGAAGACTCTATTTCAAGCTCCTTACAATTTCAACAACAAAAGGATCAAGAACTTGGAGACTGAATATTTGGTCACCTGAAGAAAAATCTTTTTTAGGACCAGGTGAAATGGCTCGAATTTATTTGTAGGAACTGCAACTGTGAACTGAAACTGAAATATTAAAATCACTTTGAGGAATCAGAATAAACTACATTAAAACAGTGGACAAGCTGATGGGAATAGAATAGTAATATACTCAAAAAGAATGTTGTTAATTATGTGCTTAGCTTTAACCAAATAAAGGTAAAGGTTCCCCCGCACATGCGTGCTAGTCGTTTCCGACTCTAGGGGCCAGTGCTCATCTCCGTTTCATAGCCGAAGAGCCAGCGCTTGTCCGAGGACGTCTCCGTGGTCATGTGGCCGGCATGACTAGACGCCAAAGGCGCACGGAATGCTGTTACCTTCCCACCATAGTGGTCCCTATTTTTCTACTTGCATTTTTACGTGCTTTCGAACTGCTAGGTGGGCAGAAGCTGGGACGAGTAACAGGCGCTCACTCTGTTACGCGGCACTCGGGATTCGACCCGCCAAACTGCCGACCTTCTGATCAACAAGCTCAGCGTCCTAACCCACTGAGCCACCGCGTCCCTCTTTAACCAAATAGGACTGTATTTATTAGCATTAGTGCCTCTATAGATCTTCTGTGTTTGTAGTAGATCCATTCATATGCTTGTGCAATATTTGTGTAACACCAGTGTATACTATAGATAGATCTATTGCATACATAAAGAAGAAAATGTTAAGGAATTATGACAAACTGCAAAAGTGCTAAATGAGGCACCTACAAAAGTTGTAGTGAAACAGTAGTAACAGGATTAAAAAGTTGAAGAAATAAAAGAAACTGGAATTATACAAAAACTAGAACAAAACAACACCCTAGCAGATTAATAGAACATCAGCTTCAAGCAACATAATTTTAGAGTCTGCATAATGGCATCCCTGCATGGATAACAATAAAATCAAATTGTCTGCATAGTGATAGAAAATGAAGAAATGAAATCCCATCAGTCAGGGGACTTTCAATTGAAAGTTGTGAAACATATCAGTGATCATTGGCCAGGTTATCTACACAGGACCACCTACCTCTCCCTAGGGCAGAGGTAGGCAACATTGGCTCTTTTATGACTCGTGGACTTCAACTCCCAGAGTTCCTGAGCCAACTGGGTCAGGAATTCTGGGAGTTGAAGTCCATGAGTCATAAAAGAGCCAACGTTGCCTCCCCTGCCCTGGGGGTATCTACTCATCCACCCAGATAGGGTGGGCACACTCCTAGTTCCTTCTCTTATACACTGGCATCTTATGGGGGCAAGGAAGCATACTTTTTTCTGCAGCAACCTCTCCCTGAAGTTCAGCAGGCCTCTAACCATCTAGCCTTCTGAAAATAAATGAAAACCTGGGTTTCCCCCCCCAAAAAAAAAATGCTCGGATAGGGTGAGGGGAGAGAGAGGATTTTGAGGAACTGTATGCTAGACATTTAGCTCTGTCTTCATGTCTTTTATGGTTTAATATGTTTTATGTATTATGTTTTCTTATCAAAATTTTTAATTGTTCTTTTGAAGCTGCCCAGAGTTTGATATAAGATGTATGGATATATACAGTAATGTATATACAGCTTGTATTGTTTACTTTTGTTTAATGATTTTTTTAAGCCAATGTATGTTACCCTTGAGTGATTTCAGTTAGGCAGCCTTTATACTGCCTAACCGTCCAACTTCCAACATCAGGCAATAAAGAACAGTGAAAAATAGTTCAATCAGGAACATCAACATATAAAGGGGGGGAGGGGAAACGAATAAAAAAGAAATGAGATTTTTGTAAAGAAATCACAAGAAAGTGTATATAGCTGGGGCAAAATTAGTCAGGAGTAATCATAGAAAAGCTCTAATAGGGTTATATTAAATAAGATTAAAAATACATGGAAGTATAATACTTAAACTCTTTACAAACAAGAACGTAGAATGATAGATACATTTATAGAGAGGCTATATTCAGGAACCAACTCCACTAGGAAGAGATGTAGGAGGCAATAAACCAGTTATGAACTATGGAAATATCCAGCATACATGAACTATTCACCTGAACTATTTAAAACTGGAAGAAAAGAGTTTCTTTGTGCTAACAGCCCCATATAATCAAATATTAGAAATATTTTTTTACTCTTTTATTGATGATGTTTGGACTGACATAGTTAATGTTTATTTTTGTTATAAAACCCCATAAACTCATTCACTAGGAACATGTGGGTTTATCTAATAAGAAATATACATGGAACAAGGCGGTAATACCTAGAGAAAAAGGAGGGGGGAGGCAAGAAAATAAGCAAATTGTTGAACCACTGCATTATCATGCAAACAATGTGTAACTTTAAGATCTTACAAAGAATAAAGCCATATAGGAGGAAAGAAAATGCCAGAAAAACAGGCAAGTTTAGAAAAAGGGACACGAGGTCAGATCAATAGATTATGGAGAGAACAGAAATTTAAAAAGGAAGTTTATCTTTGTTTTAATGTTTGCAGCAAAGCTTTTGTTTATCTGAAAGTGAAGTATATTAAGGGTAATAGCTGTGCCAAAATACCTGATTATTCTTCTGATCAACCTTTACAATACTTGTCAGACCCTTACACTACTTCAAGATCAGAAAAATACAATAACTCAGAATTGAAAAGAGTGCTTCAGAATATTTTTCCCATATCTATTTAAACTTAGAGAGGAAATATAACAATAGTAGTACAAGAAAAGGGCACATCTAGAATTAAAATGAGACTAAAACACTGTCATATATGAAGATGTTCGTTTATTAACTAAAAATAAAGAAAACTTGTAAAATATAAATTATTTAAATAAAAAGGAAGCTAAAAAATCTTGGTTAATGATAGTATTAAAAAAGCACATATTATGTCAACCAGCATGTTAATGACCATACAGTTGATGGCAAATAAGTGAAGGTAGGGCACACCTAAGGAAAGTGGCAATTATAAACACAGACAAATTCATGAAGAATGAGGATATTTCTATGATAAGGTCAGAATAGTTAAACCAATTGCTTTTTCAGTATAGCATACAGCTGTGAAAAATTGGAGAATAAAAAATAACAGGAAATAAAGACATCTGCAAGTGATAATGATGGATTTGAAAGTGTTTGCTAAGTGTAACTTGGGCTGCAAGAAGAACCAATCTATATTTCTGGTTGAAATAATGTATGACTGCTATCTTGAAGTTATGATCAACAAACAGAAACTCACATATTTGACCACGTGATACAAACAAATGATGGACTGAAAGAAAACCCCTATGAATGGTAAGGTTAAGGGAAGCAGAAGATAGGAAAAACAATAGTTAGAATCAAAGTGATCGCTGGAATATCACTGGAGAAGCTACAGATCAGTGATGGCGAATCTTTTAGAGACTGAGTGCCCAAACTACAACCCAAAAGACACTTATTTATCGCAAAGTACCAGGGCAGCATCAGCATTGTGGTACCCTCGGGGGGGTGGGGGAGCAGGGGACATGGCCCACTGGGTGGGCTTGGACCACTGGGTGGGTGTGGCAAGGTGGGTGTGGCCAGCTCAACGTCACTCGCGTCAGGGGCACCTGTGTGGGCCTGGGGCAGATCCGAGGGTCTCCAGCAGAGGGGGGTGGGACCGGGGCAAGCGCCAGGGCATGGTCCACTGTAGGAGCCTCACCGTCCCTCTCAGGCCATGCAGGGGGGGCCCTGGACAGTGACATGGACTGCCTGGAGCCCTGGGCAGCAGAGGTCAAGCGCCCAGCCCGGCCCTTGAGCTCCCACGTTACCGGGACCCCACAGTCCTGCGTAGCCCAGCTGCACTTCCCCGAGGGGGCGCCCAGCTGCGCTTAACTCCTCCTCGAGGCTGCTGCTGCTGCTGCTGCTGTGCTCACTCTCCTTGGCCAGGTTGCTCGTGGTGGGTGCAGAAGGGCAAAGTGCATGGGTCAGATGGAGGCCCACTCCCTCTCCTTGCGAGGAAGCCTGGCTTTGTAACCAAGGCATCCTCAGCAATATTTTCATGAAATTGTAGTCCAGAACTGTTTTGTCATTCACTACTTTATAGGAGACTAAAGAAAGATGGAAGAAATAAATTATGTAAGAAATACACAAACGGTTGCTTTTACAAATCTCCATTTTATCAACAGCAACTGCCCTACACTTCTCTTGAATATTGCTATATAAATAAAACCTTAAACAGAACACTATTGGGGAACACTCTTTTCCCAAGCTATCTTCTTTTCAAAGAAAGTACCTTTGGCTGTTTTGCTTCACATAACGGAAAAGGTACAGAGATCTATACATCTCCCCTATTGTGCGGGAGCTGTTCAGGGACTACTGAATAGAAACAGAGCCCGAATGCTAAAAATTAAACAAGACCATTCATTCACCCTCAAGCTGCTCCAGTGTGACACCTGCTTTTTATTTTAAACAGGCTACAGGAATACCAAAAGAAAATCCTCTTCTTGCAATCATCCACACATCAGTTAAATCAGCTTGGGGATCAATGATAATCTACTGAGGAAGGTGTGTACTGTGATCTCTGTTGCTCTCTGCCCTCCAAATGCACCGGGCTTTGCTAATCAGTATGCATGCAAAGATGGGGTGTACACGTAATGGATGTAGGAGTGTAGCCACTTTGACTCAGGGTGTGTGAATAAATGCCCTAACACTAAATATACCTTTGCAACTATCTTGCCTTACCACAGATTTCTTTTAATCGTGTCCTTCAACTAAGCCAATACAAATATTTTTATTACATTACTTCCCAGTAGAGAAGAACTGTATATTTATTTCAAACTAGATACGCTATGTCTGGATTTTAAAACAGATGATAGTGATGGTTAAATTGGGTTGAAAGGCTAGAACTAAGCAGCTTGCAATATATTATTCTATCTAAAGAGAAATCAATCTGTTCCATGCATTACTTTTCTTTTTATAAAATCAAAAGACTTCAAATGGCTGACAGTTATGAAATACAGGAGCAGATAAATTATGCAAGTGTGTATCTCTCTTTTAACTCAAAATACTATTTCCTAAGACTATAAATTTGTAAAAATGTTTTCAAAGCATGTTTTAAAAACCAACATCTTAATTCTTTATGCAATATATACTTATTTCAGCCAACTGGCCTATATAAAAATGATAAATCTTATTCTTTACACAGTAAATAAAGCCTCTAGCTGTTAAGGGAGAGATGTAGAGGTTACTATGCTACATAGTATACTAAAGCTATCTGTGCTATATACTAGTTACATTTTTTGCTCTGCTCTGTAGGTATTACAATATGTATTGTCTCCTGAAATACTGTATATAAATTTCTTCCTCACAGACTTAAAACAAATCTAGTCAAAGTGATTGCACCACTGTTTTAACTAATAAATCCTATAATAATCTCCATGTTATAGAATTCCAATTAAAATTCAGCCATATACAGATTTAATGTTCTTAATTTTCTGCATTGCAGAAATGGTTCCTCCTATCATGCTAATACTACCTGCTTCCTTGTGCTAAGTTGCTACAGACAAAGACACAGCATTTGTGGAAATCTCAAACATCACATTGTGCTTGAAGGAGGACAAACAATACAGCCACCAATACAACAAATAATTTAATTTTCCACATCAATATTAAAATTGCTATTTATGTAATCATCTTCTAAATATGATTAATGATGTTAGATCTTTTTAAACTAATCCTCTTTCTTTTCATATAAGTTTTCAGTGTTCAAGAGATTAAGGAGTTTTTCACACTACAAAAATGTGGTATATAGTTGGAGAAATTAGACATAAGTATCCCAGTCAAGTTATGAAAGCTATTTAACTTGTTTAAAGGAGAAGAGCCAAGAATTCCTTCAAAAGTCTAATTTCAAATTCATTAGTTTTAAAAGTTAAAATATTATCAACGTTTGAAACACAAAGCCATAGAAAAATCAGTTCAAAAGCCCCAAATGACAGTGCCAGCAAGAAATCGTTGCATTTATTTCTAAACATTTTGCATAAGCCAGATGGCTATTCATTCTAACCAATAACCGGCAAGAGAAATTAGGATTTTTACAAGAGGTCAAACTGTATCCATTATAAGTTTTCAGTGGTCTTCACCTTCTTTTGCGCATTCCAAATATCGCAACTAACGCATTTCTATGCGCTGATTTCACAATTTAAGACTATTCCAAGGAGCATTTATTCATCTGCCCCTTACAACACAGCTACGGTAGGAATCTGACAAACGGAAATGGAATTAAATCACGCGTTAATATATCCCTTGCACAATAAAAACCTGTCTCCCTGAAAAAGATCCTTAAAGTCAACCTTCAAGCCATTCAGGATTCGTATCAAAATATTATATAGCCTGGCGATAATTTAACAAGGAGGAACACGCCCTCCCAGATTTAAACACTAACATTGGGGAGATGCAAACGTTGTCTGCCAAGTACTTTTTTTTTGGGGGGGGAGGGAGGCATCGAGTATGGCATCTGGGAGAAGGAGAAGGAGAAGGAGAAGGAGAAGGAGAAGGAGAAGGAGGAGGAGGAGGAGGAGGAGGAGAAGGAGGAGGAGGAGGAGAAGGAGGAGGAGAAGGAGGAGGAGAAGGAGAAGGAGAAGGAGAAGGAGAAGGAGAAGGAGAAGGAGGAGGAGGAGGAGGAGGAGGAGGAGAAGGAGAAGGAGAAGAAGGAGAAGAAGAAGGAGGAGGAGGAGGAGGAGGAGGAGGAGGAGGAGGAGGAGGAGAAGGAGGAGGAGAAGGAGGAGGAGAAGGAGAAGGAGAAGGAGAAGGAGAAGGAGGAGGAGGAGGAGGAGGAGGAGGAGGAGGAGAAGGAGAAGGAGAAGGAGAAGAAGGAGAAGAAGAAGGAGGAGGAGGAGGAGGAGGAGGAGGAGGAGGAGGAGAAGGAGAAGGAGAAGGAGAAGGAGAAGGAGAAGGAGAAGGAGAAGGAGAAGGTAACTGCAGCAAATAAAACACCACCACCACTTCGTTACCCCAGGATCCACCGCTGAATCCTGGCGGTCTGTATTGAAAGAGACCACTGCAACGCTTCCTTCGAGGAGGATCGAAGCGGCTGACTTACATACAAGCAGTCCCGAGACAAAAGGCAGCCAGCCCCCTAAAAGCTTTACTTTAGGGCCGAGTTTAAAAGCATACCAACCCCCTTGACAAAGACCCAGGAACGCAGGAGGGGTTACGGGGAGGACTCGTGCGGTTAAGCGGCAGTGACAAAAATCGATAAACGGTGGCGACTCGGCTCTCGTCTTAAATCGTTTCTCCAAGCCAAAAGGTCGGACTAGCCCCCACCCCACCCCACCCCACCCCCACCCCCACCACCGAAAGCGCAGCCAGGAGCTCCGAAAGGCGCTTTTAGCCCACCGGAGAGATTGGAAGCGTCAGCTGGGGATGAACGAGAACCGCCGGAGAGCGCCCCAATTGGGGGGGGGAGGGGGAGGGGGAGGGCGGGAGGAGAAAAGCGTGAGGGGGGGGGAAAGGCGGGAGAGAAAGCCGTGAAGGCGTCCCCGGCGGGGGTGGTTTCCTCCTCCTCCTCACTCCCCCCCCCACTCCAGGGCTGCAGCCTGAGCGAGGCAGGTGCGTCGCCTCTCTCAGCCTGGGAGGTTTGGGAGGAGGGGGGCGGGGGGAGGGGGACGGGACGACAAAGCGCGGAGGCGCCGGCGAGGAGAGAAGAGAAGCGGCGCAGTGGGGGCGGGGGCGGGTAAGCGAATGACCCCCGCTCCAGTTTGCCCGCGCGCGCGCGCCCGCGCGTGCGTGCGTGCGTGTATGTGTATGGAGCGGTGGGGGGGGGGTTTGAAGGGCAGCAGCCGGCAGCGGGAGAGGCCTCAACTTACGTGTAGATGATGGACAAGAAGTGCATGAGCCAGAGGACCAAGAAGAGGATAAGCCCGAAGACGGAGAGTCCTTCCAGGGCCAGATCCAGCATCGCCATCTCCGCCCGGCCGCAGGGCACAGAGGGGCGGGAGGGGAGGGGAAGGGGGGGGGAGAGCTTTGACGAGCCGAAGCGGCGGCGGCGGCGGCAGCGGCGGCTCGATAGGAAGGCTCCGCCCCCCTCGCTGGCTGCCCTCACGTTCCCCCTCAGACGCGGCGACTTCTCTCTTCCTTTTCTAGCTGCCCTTCTCTTCCACGAGCCCCCTCTCGCCCCGCCCCTCCTCCTCCTCCTCCTCCTCTCTTTCTCCCGGCTGCCCTTCCACCCGGCCGGCGGCGGCGGCGGCGGCTGCTGCCGCTGCTGACAGGCTGCCTCGCGCTCTGCCGGCCCCCGCCGCGGCGTTTCGCCTCCTCCTCCTCCTCGGCCACCCGCCGCTGGCAGCAGCCGCTCGTCCGCGTTCTCCTCTCTCTCTCTCCCTCACACTCATAAAACAAACGGCCTGGGCTCGCGCGGAGGAGCTGCCCAGGCTCCGCCCTGTCACTGTCATCCGCTAAAGCCACGCCCCTCCCCCCCTCCTCGCTCTCCTCTCCGGCGTGGTCCCGTTAAATCCGCCGCGAGGGTGGCGCTGGGCGGGAATTGGTGGGGGCGGTGAAAAGAGCGAAGGTGAATCAGGATGTGGCGGGAAGGCAGGAAGGGTCGATGTCGTCATTTATTATAAGGCATGAGAGAAGTTGCGCTGTAAAGGGGGGGGATGACGCTCCGTCCTTTCCTCCTTGCGAAGGAAAAAGGGCATGGTGGCGGCGCACGAGGGAAACCTAACCTTTCTCTCTTTGTACATCTCGGGAGCCCTTCGCCACGCAGCAGCCGCATCGGCTACCCTCCAGTCTCTCTCTCTCTCTCTCTCTCTCTCTCTCTCTCACACACACACACACACACAACACACACCGCCAAAACAAAGGGAAACATCCGGTTGCAACAGTTTTGTCCTTTGTAATCGAAACTCTGCATTGCTCAGCAACGCTACCGTCACCACCTCCCGAGAACGCAAAGCCGCGTGTCTTGAGAGAGAGAGAGAGACACACACACCCACACACACACACCCAAGAGTCCTGCAAAATACACACACACAAACCCAAGAGTCCTGCAGCCTATCGACAAATGGAATCCCCTCTGGGCTCTTCTCTAATGCAAACTGCTGTGCAAAAGCTCCATCAAAAATCTTGTTTTATTCCTGCAAAATTCGCCTTTCCTAAAGCTGAATGAGGTCGGTTCTTTTTATTCCTCCCCTCATAATCCCTCTTGTAAGTATCCTTAAGGTTGTAGGAAAGACTTGTTTTGCTTTCTTTCAACAACGGGAGAAATTTGCACCGGGACCAACGATGGAAAACCACGAAAAGTTTTAACTCTGTGAGATATGCCGTGTATATGTGTATATGAATATTTGAATAGGAGAACATTAGTAATTTTGAGAAGGAAAATATCTACAATCCTTTTGTAGAAAATTAAGACTTTAGAAATCGATACGATCAACAACTGAAAATATGTATTTTCAAGGGTTTTTTTTTGCTCTTGTGTATGTCTTTCCTCCATTGTTTCATCCATCCTAATGCATATTAATCTTGTTTGAAAATGATGCATTTCTCATTTTTTTATCTGAAGTTTTTTCAGATACTATTTTTAATTTTATTTGTATAGACTCATCCTCTGAAGGCAGCATGACTGATGTTAAGCCTCAAAATTACATATATTTTTTGCATTTATATAAATACCCAAAGAGGGTGAATGGGGAAAGAAAAGTACAAGGTGTAATCTGCATTCCATCCAGTTTTACAGGGATTTGTCTTTTATTTGCACAAAGAACTCGGTGTAGAAGTGTTTTTTTAATATGACCAATGCACAGATATAGAGACAAATATGGCAAGTGGGTGGAAGTTAGTATGATTATCTTTTACACAGCATAACATTTAATAACTGACCAACTGTCAGGTACTCAGTGTAACAAGAGAGCATCACTATTAAATCAAGATGTACATCACTCCATATTTCAAAACTGAAAAGAAAAAATTGGCCATTAAGTATAAGATAGAAAAGTCAGATAGCATAAGTAGCATTACTGACATAATTACAAATAACCCAAACGTACAGACCAGCATGATCCAGAAGAAAGGAAAGAGCTGAAAGGGGTTATATTCTCATAAGGTACCTTTGGATATAAGCATTTTAAATGAAGCAGATCTTTTCCTGGAATCCCACTGCTACAGTAAAGGCAAACACTTGATCTCAGAGAAAGATGCAGCTGTTTTAGGCAGTTTCTAACAGGTGTTTCCTAAGCCCCCCCTGCATGTTTTGAAGCATCTTTGTGCCTTTAGAAGCAAGATGCTGCAGCTTAATTTCATATACAAGCAAAAGCACACAATAAAAGTTCCACCTTGATTAAAAAGTGCCCTTATTCTGGAATGGTTCTTCTGTTGGATTCTCTGTAACTTTCTAACTTGTATGAATCTTTATACAATTTTACTGTTGTGTAGTAGATTTCTTGAAAGCAGGAGGCGAGACAAGAGGGTTCAAACAGGAACATTGCTTTATTGTAGTAACAGGAACAGAACTAAGAACAGAGGCTTCTACGCAGCTACTTATATGGTTGGCCACTAGGCAGCGGCCAATAGGTTTAAAGGAACCTATTCCCACCCCAGAGCCAACCAATGATCGTCCTGGATACTGCATGTTTGGGCAGTCAGCGACCGTTACACAGATACCCTAATTAAGCAATCTCAAGGAGCATTCAAAGACACGTGAAAACAGTTCAAGTAAAAGGCCCAATACATTACAAGGATAGTGAAGGGACATATTTAATAATAAGTTGGAAGGGACCTTTGAGGTCATCTAGTCCAACCCCCTGCTCAGGCAGGAAACAAGTGGCTGGCCAGTCTCTTCTTAAAAACTTCCAGTGTTGGAGCATTCACCACTTCTGGAGGCAGGTTGTTCCACTGGTTAATTGTTCTAACTGTCAGGAAGTTTCTCCTTAGTTCTAGGTTGCTTCTCTCCTTGACTAGTTTCCATCCATTGCTTCTTGTCCTGCTTTCAGGTGCTTTGGAGAATAGCTTGACTCCCTCTTCTTTGTGGCAGCCCCTAAGATATTGGAACACTGCTATCATGTCACCCCTCACCCTTCTCTTCGTTAAACTACACATATCCAATTCCAGCGACCGTTCCCTATATGTTTTAGCCTCCAGACCCCCAATCATCTTTGTTGCTCTTCTCTGTACTCTTTCTAGAGTCTCGACATCTTTTTTTACATCGTGGTGACCAAAACTGGATGCAGTATTCCAGGTGTGGCCTTACCAAGGCATTGTAAAGTGGTATTAGTACTTCACGCAATCTTGATTCTATCCCTCTGTTAATGCAGCCTAGCACTGTGTTGGCTTTTTTGGCAGCTGCAGCACACTGCTGGCTCATATTTAAGTGATTGTCCACTAGGACTCTGAGATCTCTCTCACAGTTGCTACTATTGAGCAAGGTACCACCTATACTATACCTGTGCATTTGATTTTTCCTGCCTAAATGTAGAACCTTACTTTTTTCACAATTGAATTTCATTTTGTTAGATAGTGCCCAGTGTTCAAGTTTGTCCAGATCCTTCTGTATCTTAAGCCTATCTTCTGGAGTATTGGCTATTCCTGCCAGCTTGGTGTCGTCTGCAAATTTGATGAGTTCCCCATCTAGCCCCTCATCCAAATCGATGAAGATGTTGAAGAGCACTGGGCCCAGAACAGAGCCCTGGGGCACCCCATTACACACTTCCTTCCATGTAGATGCAGTTCCATTGAGGACCACACGCTGAGTACGGCCTGTCAGCCAGCTATGAATCCATCTGGTGGTGATGCTATCTAACCCACATTTTTCTATCTTATCAAGTAGTAGCTTGTGATCTACTTTATCAAATGCCTTACTGAAGTCCAAGTAAATTATATCTACAGCATTCCTCTGATCCACTAGTTTTGTCACTTGGTCAAAGAATACAATAAGGTTTGTCTGGCATGATCTGTTTTTGACAAACCCATGTTGGCTTTTAGTGAAGACTTTGTTCGCATCAAGGTGTTCGCTGATTTGTTGTTTGATTATCTTTTCCAGAATCTTCCCAGGTATTGAGGTCAGGCTGATAGTTTCCTGGATCTATTTTTTTCCCTTTTTTGAAGATGGGAACTATATCAGCTCTCTTCCAGTCCTCTGGTAGTTCCCCAGTGATCCAGGATCTTTGAAAAATATAGTTCAGTGCTTCTGAGATCACGTCTGCCAGTTCCTTGAGAACCTTGGGGTGTAATCCATCTGGTCCTGGTGATTTGAACTCGTCTAGGCTGGACAGGTGCTCACTTACCATTTTCTTGCCTATCTTAACTTGCGTTTCTATTTTGTTTTTTAAATTATATTATTATTCTTATGCAGTATCACAATATTTAGCAAACAGCATATTGTCTGGGTTCATGTATTTAAAAAAACAATAAGTAAGAGTTAATTTCTATATTATGATAATATGTTAGTTAATCGCTCATTAGTCGTCTTCTTACTAATATATATTCAATGTTACATAGTACATATCATGTTCCTTTCTCTCTAACTCGCTTTTCTAGCCATTGGTAAAAATTGCCCCATGTTCTAAAGTACACTGAGTCTTCTTTCTCTTTTATCTTTAATGTCAATCCCTCCATTTCTGCACAATCTAAAATTTTCTTAATTAGTTCTTCTTCCGTTGGTAAGTTTTCATTTTTCCAATACTGGGCAAATACAATTCTTGCTGCAGTTAATACATGTAAAATTAAGTATATACAATCTTTCTAATATATCATGTATTTTTAACTGCTCTACATGTAGTATTTGTGGGTTTGGTCTTGGCAACAACAATAATGTAAATTCTAGACTGTAAGCATAATAAACTCTGTCAACTACAACAATATGCCATTTCTAATTTCTAGAATTAAAAAATAACTCAAATGTTAATTACATAATACTTATACAGTAGATGAAGCTAAACTGATCTTACTCTGTTTAATCTTTGGGGGTTGTGCTTCTCTGTCTCCTATAAGTGATCATTTACTGAATGATGATAACAACATTGCATTGTTGTTGTTTTTCCTGTTTAGAGCTTAATGTAATTTTTATTGTCATTTTATACTTTATTTTTTATTTTATTTATAAACAACCTTTATTATTTTTTTAAATATCTAGAGAGGGACATATCTAAAACTCCTTCCTTCTTCTATTTTTTCCACAACAGCAATCCTCTCCTCTGAGGCGAGAGGGGAGGGCAATTAATCCAAAATCATCCAGCTAGTTTGTATGACTCTCAGAAGCATTTGTCTTCCTGAATAAATTTCCTTATCTCCATCTTCACGGGAAACTTGCTTTTCAAATACAACTAGCAATTTATTTACCATAAAAGTTCACCATGTTGTTTACCAGTGCCAAAACGTTCCATTCATTGAACTTGTAAAATTGGCACTGAATTGTATGACTTTTTTTACAAATAATTACTAAATTTAATTGTGTTCTTATAATAATAATAACGTTGGAAGGGACCTTGGAGGTCATCTAGTCCAGGGCTTTTCAACTAGTGGTATGTGTACCACTGGTGGTACACGAGCACCTGGCTGGTGGTACAGGGCGTCGCCTTCCCCCCGCCTCCTCCCCCCCCCATGCTCCACTCCTTCCCAGCTCACTTGCTGCCGGAAAGCATGCTGCTTGGCAGTGGCCTGCAGGAACCCTACAGAGGATGCACGCAGGCGCAGAGTGAGGCCCCACCCTCCCCAGGGACTCGTGCAGCAACCAGATTGACTTCTGATCGGCGCTTCTTTGGGGCACACATGGCTGGGAAGGCGCGTTGGGAGTCCCAGGTACCGGTGAGGCCTGCTCCTCCCCCATCGCCCACCAGCCCTGGGAGAGCCCCGCGTGAGTGTCCCGCTGGCCGCCGAACCCTCCCTTTCGAGCAGGAGCGGCCTTGCCCTGCTTGCCCTTGGCCGCCTCTGTGGGTGCCGCTCTAGTGCGGAGAGGGCAAGGCCGGTCCCCATTCGGCCCACCAGCCCCAGGAAAGCCCCGCACGAGTGCCTCGCCGGCTGCCAAGCCCTGCCTTTCGAGAAGGAGCGGCTGTCAAGCCCTGGGCTCGACAATCAACCGAGGGGTGGGATCCGTGCAGCAACCTGGCTACCTGGCCTGCCAGCCGCTCATTGCTCCACTGATCAGCTGGGAGGCTGAGACTCCGGATTTGAGCCGCCAACCAGAGGAGAGCACCGCTGATCAGCTGGGAGGCTGGGACTCTGGATCCAATGCTGCCGGCCAGCTGGAAGTCCCGGCGGGCAGACGCCGCCGAACAGCCAGTAGCGTCGGCAACCTTCTCTCGGGGCTGCCAGTCAGCTGGGAGCCCAGGCACCAGCGGCATCTCTGTTAGTGAGAATTAGATCCAATATGGCTAATCCCCTAGATCCCTTTTCTACTTTTTGGGAGACAAAGTTGTCTGCTAGGTTTGTCAGGAATCTGTTTGATCTTCCACTTGGTGCAGAGTTTGTCTCCCTTGTCTTATTTGACAAGGATTTTATAAAGATATAAAGTTCAGTCAGAGCACAGTTCCACACATCTCTACTCAGGAGTAATTAATATTAGACATGCCAATATACTTTATAAACTAAAAAGATATAGGATTACAGCAGTGGTGGGATTCAGCCAGTTCAAACCCCTTCGGCAGAACTGGTGGCTAATGTTTTGTTGCCCAGGCCCAGAATGGACTTCCGGAAGCGGCATCCACACAGAGAACCGCTTGTTCGCATATTTGAAACCCACCACTGGATTACAGCCTAAATAAAAAGAGAAACTTCATCATATCAAAGCTACTCAAAGTTACCAAATGAATGGTCGCTTTATCAGTGATTAAATAACATATCCCGTGGCTTTAAAGCGATAGCTGCCCATAACATTCTGGAGCGAGGTTCCTTCTGATGTTCAGTTGGCCCTCCCCTTTACTGGTGTTTCAAAGGGCCCTGAAGACGTGCCTAATGCCAGGCACTTAGCAAGGATGATTAATGCTCTTTTTCTTCCTTTTCTTTGCTGCCCTCGGGATTTAACTTTCTTTGCCAATCTTGTTCTTTTGTCTTGTAAAACTCTTCGGGGGTTTTTACAGCGGTTTTTAAATGTTTCTAATAATTGTAAATCACTCAGTCTCTCAGGTAAAATATAATTATTACAGTTGGTTTTATTATTGTTACAATTGATAGCATCTTTAGTAATAATTTACTTCCAGAACTTGTGTTAATAGGAAAAGATGAAAAGCTCTGTCTCATTTTTACTCTACCCACCGCTGCAAATATCACTTCGCAAGTAAAACTTCCAGTGTCATTTCTACACGTTATCTAAATAATAATTGTCCTTATTTAGTGACTGACAACAGGTAGTCCTCAACTTACAACCACAATTGAGCTCAAAATTTCTGTTGTTAAGTGAGACATTTGTTAAGTGAGTTTTGCCCTACTTTACGATTTTTCTTGCCACAGTTGTTAAGCTAATCATTGCAGTTGATAAGTTAGTAACCTGGTTGTTAAGTGAATTTGGCTTCCCCATTGACATTGCTTGTCAGAAGTTTGCTAAAAGTGATCACATGACCTTGGGACACAGCAACGGTCATACGTATGGATCAGTTGCCAAGCATCTGAATTTTGATCACATCACCATATGGCTGCTTCAAATTTCATAATTGTGAAAAATGGTCATAAGACACTTTTTTCAATGCTATTGTAACTTTGAATGGTCACTAAATGAAATGTTGTAAGTTGAGGACTACCTGTAATTTAGCAATCATTCAGAGTTACAACTGGGGTGAGAAAGTAACTGTGTTGAAAAAGTAACTTGGCAGCCAGTCCTCAGATTACAATATTCACAGGTCTGTAAAGCAAAGGAAAGCTGAGGTAAGATCATTAGCACAGTTGTGGTTTCACTTAGTGACCGTTTTATTTATTGACCAAGTTGCAGGTCCCATTTGTGGCTACTAAACGAGGACTATCTGAATTATTGTTCTTCTTGTTGTTGTTAAATGTACATGCTGCCTGCATATTTCTCCATTCTGAATTCTAGTGAAATATGACACCAGTGATATAAAATGAGGAAGGCAGAATAACGGATCACCATAAAATGAAATAAAGCTGGAACACGCAGCATTGGTACTCATCTTCATTAACCAATAGGGCAGAGTGCAATACCAATGCTGTTCTTGCCTCATAGGCTACGCAACAATGGTTCACGCTCCACAACTTCCACAACTAGACTCCCATGTCACAAAGGAGAAGATACCAGGATTAGATAAGCATCAAGCAATATACAGCACTTTATTAGTACTTTTGGCAGAGTCATTTACCTATAGGAAATTTTTTATATGTCACAGAAATCTAGGGTCATAAAGAAAATTTACATTCATAGGGTCACCAGTACTGAAGTGAAGGGGACCATTTTTTAAAAAAACAAGGCAACTAATGTAATATAAAGTCATGTGAAGGTAGGTGAGATTGAGAACTTCCACAGTCTAGGCCAGGGGTAGGCAACCTCGGCTCTTTTATGACTCGTGGACTTCAACTCCCAGAATTCCTGAGTCAGCTATGCTGACTCAGGAATTCTGGGAGTTGAAGTCCACGAGTCATAAAAGAGCCGAGGTTGCCTACCCCTGGTCTAGGCAAAAAAAGGGCAGGTATACACAGTAGGCTATTAGAACATTTTTTTTAAAAAAGTAACTATTAGTGGTCACCTAGCAACTCTCCTTGAGTTGCCCACTACCATACTGAGGACCAAAGAATAGAGAGATGGAGGAATGCCTGAATATGAAGCTGGGGCCTCTTGAATAATGGTAGCCTAAAGAAGAAACCAAGTTCTGTAACTAACCAATGAGTGCTGGCTGAGGGCAGAACAGGCGGAGCTGTTGAAGCATAAAACCCTTCTTTGGAAATTAGCAGAGTTGCTACAGAAATCTGCAAGAGACAGATTTGTACACTGGCACTCGAAACCTCAAGTTTGGTTTCTTTGCTCGTGTTCCTACGTCTTTGCCTATACTCTGAATTGCTTTTTTTTCCTTTGACGTACAAACTGATCGCAAATTCTTCCTGTATTAAAAGGATATGACTGTAATTGTCATGGGTGTTCCTTATCTAACCAAGTAAGCTGTTTTTCCTATCATGGTTCTGGATCTATATAGGAGAGGACAAAGTCTCTCCTTATATTTGTGCGCGTGTGCATGTGCAAAGGGTCAGAAATGATACCCAGTAAATGCTGGGGAGAAGTTGCAATAGAATGAAACAAAATGCAAGAGCTCGATTTCCTCTGTAAGCCGCTATTATTTTATTGAGAGCCAGTTTGGTATGGCGGATAAGCCATCAGACTAGAAGTGAGAGTTCTAGTGCAGCTTGGCACAAAGCCAGCCATGGGATCTTGGGCCCATCACTTTCTCACACCCTAGGAAGAAACCAATGGCAAACTAATTCTGAAAAAATCTTGCCAAGAAAACATAAATCTTAATAATCTAATGTTCAGTGACCTGCCCAATAAAGATAGATCTTTTACACATTGCTCTGCATCTTGTATTTTATGTTTTATATTGTGCCGATTAACACTATTGATATCTATATTACTTGGAATGTAAGAATGACTTACAGGTTTTATAATGATAGAAGACAATTCAGTTGTGGGAAAAATTTGGAAATATTTTAATTTTGACCTATTTAACTGGATGTCGTTTGCAAATTTCCTGTTTGTTGACTTTGTTTGCTTCTCTCTTTTTTTGCCTCATTTCCCTTTTGTTTTCTTGTTGTCTTTTTCCTTACTCAAAGATGTTGAGAGAAAGGGAGAGAGGGAGGGGGAGAGAGAGAATTTTCATACCTAAGACTATTTAAACATATCCAGAGAGAAATGACATAATTATAGTCACCAATGTAAATTTACCTCATTACTTCCTGTTTTACATATTATGTGTAATTATTATGTTATCATATTGTAGGATCATAATATAAAAATAATATATATGAATGTTCTTAGAATATTATTTTTCTTTTATGATTTAATGCTATAACATGCAATACAATATTTTTAAATCATTTAAAAATATCTTTATTTGCCATTTTACTTTATCTATCTATCTATCTATCTATCTATCTATCTATCTATCTATCTATCTATTATCCTGTCTTTCCTTGAGGAGCTCAAGGCAGAATTTTATCTTCTCTAGGTTTTCCCTGCAGCCACAAAGTTGTCAAGTGGACTGAGCTAAGAAAGAGTGGTGGGTTCCAAGTGAAATTCTGTAGATCAGGGCTTTTCAACCTTTTCACCCATTGTACCACTTTCAGGATATGGCAACATATGAGTACCACCAGTTGCCTAGCAAGGTATCAAAAATTTGATGACCAAAAAAAAAAAAGGAAAAAAGTGATGAAGTATAGGTAGTCCTCGACTTACAACAGTTCGCTTAGTGACTGTTTGAAGTTACAATGGCACTGGAAAAAGTGCCCCCCAAGCCACGGCCGAGCAAGATACCTGCCTGCCCGCCCGGCAGCACTCTTCCTCCTGTCCAAGGTTTCATTGTTGTGAACATTTCTGTTGAGGATTGGCAGTGGGGGTGGGGTGGGGGTGTGTTTGGTTTTTATTCCCCCCATCTGCTGGGTGGTTGCAGCAGGTTTTGGTCACTTCACATGACCCTGGGATACTGTGACTCTCATAAATATGAATCAGTTGCCAAGCGTCTGAATGACCCTGCAACATTCCAGCTGATCGGCCCTTTTTCTGGGCTCAGAAGCACCAGGATCAGTGCCGAGCTCCAGCTGGAGCCTGGAGCTGATCCTGGCGCTTCCACTGAGCCCTGACAGCCCTGCAGCTCCAGCTGTCTCTCGCTCAGGCTTGTGCGGTGCTGCCACCGGTTCAGCTCATTCCCCTCCCCTGCCACCACTTTTCTAGGATGGTCATGTACCACCTGCCAGGTGCCAATGTACCACAGGTGGTACCCATGCCACTGGCTGAAAAGCCCTGCTGTAGATGAAAGTAGACTAGATATTAAATCTCCTCTCTCCCAGATCAACATCTTAGGAATTACTCCACACCATTACTTTTATGCATAACTGTCTTTCATGAAAATAAATCTAGCCAGAATAACTTTCTTTGGAAAATTAAAAGTTCAATTAGAAAACAGAAATGAAGACATAAACAATTCCCATCACATAAAAACAGTAGTCTACTTACGAACTGGTTACATTCCCTGAGGCTATTTTTAAGTCCATTTTCTTTGCAAGTCCAAGCAAGCATGCATATGGGGTGTGTCAACTAACCTTCTCTCGACTTCTGCGATTTTCTAAGTTGGACTTGTGGACAGGCTTGTTCATATCGGCAACATTTTGTAATTCGAATGTTCTTAATGTCTGTATTTATGTACTAAATTATGGATTGAGTTTTTACCCCATGTTTCTGCTAAATATGTTTCTTAACAGAGAGAATTATATAAGTAAATATAAATCATAATAAAAACCTAGACAATTAAAAGACCCAAGCACTATCAAACGAAAACTTAATACACTTCAGATGTCAAAGCTTATCTGCTGTTGTAAGAGTGAGTGATTCAGCAAGCACTTTCACTTTATTCCAACAAATTTCTATTTTTCTTTTTCTGTATTTCTTCCGATATTTTTCCCCCATGCAAAATAGTAGCAAGAATCAGTTGTGGTTGGTGTTGTTTGGCTATTATCTGTGGATCAGTAAAACCCCTCTCTGTAACTGCCTCAACCTGTCAGGCAGTCCCTACTCGCTTGTATTTCATTCTTGAAAAATCATAATCTGTGCCCGAACGGTCGGACAAAATTTTCTGAAAATATTACAGTTCCCTAATTTTCGTACCCCATACATAGTGGGGAAAACTTTGTGCTAAGAACAAAAACTACTGTGGAGAAAATAAACACAGCAACCAAGAACATCCTTCATCAGTGTGTATAGTGCAGGAACAGACAGCATTCCTGGAGTAGTGATCTTTAATAAGGAAGGGGAATAGCCAGAGATGCCTAAAGAAAATATTAAACTGTGAAACAATAAAGGAGTTGTTCAGGTGTGATGGTCTCCACCTATATATACTTGCTTGTGGAATGCACTGTAACTCAAGTTGGGTTCAGTTCCTGCCATCTCCAAATGACAGACAGTAAGGTAAAGGTAAAGGTTCCCCCGCACATGCGTGCTAGTCGTTTCCGACTCTAGGGGCCGGTGCTCATCTCCGTTTCAAAGCCAAAGAGCCAGTGCTTGTCCGAGGACGTCTCTGTGGTCATGTGGCTGGCATGACTGGACGCCAAAGGCGCACGGAACGCTGTTACCTTCCCACCGTAGTGGTCCCTATTTTTCTACTTGCATTTTTACGTGCTTTCGAACTGCTAGGTTGGCAGAAGCTGGGACGAGTAACAGGTGCTCACTCTGTCATGCGGCACTTGGGATTCGACCCGGGAGAGAAAAAATAGGGCTGTTAACTGAAGTAGAGGAAATGAACTGGATAAGCAATATTCCTTTTTAAAAGGCAACTTCCTAGGTTTACCTAACATCACTCAATGATAAAGATGCACATGCTATATTCACATGATTCCATGTGATGCTTAAATTTGGAATTACGAGAGGGAAGAGGCACAGAACAGCCAAGGCTCCGCGTTCCTTATAATCGGTTTATTCTGAGCTAGGAACAGTTTTGATTCTGGTCAAAGGGGAATTCTGCAATGGAAAAGCTTACTACGGCCACAATCACCTCATTCAGATATCTAACTACAGTTTCTGGAAAAGGCCTCAGCTTTCCCCCCAATATTGTTTGTGAATTAACAGGAGTCTTTCTTTTAAAATAATCATTATTCTGAATTCAGTTCCTCATCAGCTTAGATTTGTTTGCATTTCCCACTCTTCCTAATGAATGGCTTTTATATCTGTATAAATACAGGATGTAAAATAAAGCAGACGTTTTGATTGTGATCTGAGTAACAAACATACTTCCTCTGATACATTTATCCTGAGGATTATCAAATATAATGGCTGACATATTTACGCACGGGCGACAGACCATAATTTTCTTCAGCTGCTGGATTTGGCAATGATGCACTTGCCAATCAAGTTTCAGTGACTCAACCAAGCCCACTTCCAGATTAATAACCATCACATTTTCCCTCCAGATAACATACTTAATCCTCATTGAGCTGTTTTACAACATAGATGTGTTTTTTTTCCCATAGACACATTTTGTACTTCTCAAATCCTTGAAGTTTCCTTGACCCTGCTGAAATTGCTTGGCAGGCTGTATTCCAACCTGAACTCATAGAAAAAGGCAGGAAAATCTAGGACCTTACACCAAGCTTTTTTTTTCTTCTGGTATTTGACTCAGAATAAGTAGACAAGGCCAACGAAAATGGAAGAATTCAAGAAAAGAGCAAAATACCCTCAAAAATGTGCAATAGTGCAGGGGTCTTCAAACCTGGCCCTTTTATGACTTGTGGACTTCAACTCCCAGAATTCCTCAGCCAGGCTGGCTGAGGAATTCTGGGAGTTGAAGTCCACAAGTCATAAAAGGGCCAAGTTTGAAGACCCCTGCAATAGTGGCAAATATCTGCAGCTCCGGTGTAGGATGCGGGTGAAGGTTCGTTCTCTGAGCTTGTGGGTTGGTTTTTGAATGTTTTGTTACCAGGCTAGGTAACATCTTCAGTGGTGTTTAAGGGATGTCAATGTTCTTCTGTTTATAAGTGCTTCAGGTGTGGGTGTGTCGAATGAGGATCTTGTGATGGTTCTTGTGATGGGGAGGTTACATCAGGTTTGGGGTCATTGGGAGGTGAAATGCTGGTGTGCGTTGGGGGGTGGGAGCACAAAGGGAGGCTCAGCTAATCTCAATGTACACATAGTTGTACTTTGACCATAAAGGTTCATTTCATTTCATTTCAAAAGAAGCTGTGTCCAACTCCTCTTCAAAAGGGCCAACACACTGTAGTACCACAACACTAAGAAAAACAGAAGAGAAATGGCTGCTTGAATCTTTCTCATAATGGCTATCCAAAAAAACTTCGCATTTCAACCCACAGCACCCAACCCACAGCACACTACACAGCCACTACATGCAAAAACTGACCCTACCATACACAAAAGGGGTGTCGGAAATGACAGCCAGAATTCTCCAACCCCTAGGAATAGCAATAGCTCACAAACACACTCCGCCAGGAAGTGGGATGGGGTTGGGGGTGGAGGCTGCTGGCTCTGCACGTGCTGGGGTGGGGTGTCAAATCCCCACGACGATAGGGAATGGCAGCAGGTGGTTGCACGGAGGGCCACATCAATATCTGGGATCGCACCCTCGCTACCTTTGAGCGGTGGCGCACTCCGACCCTCCGATTAGCACCCTTTTGCCTGGGGATGAGGGTGATCAGGTCCCGGAGCTTAGGCTGGTGTATTTCAATGCCAGATCCGTTGTTAATAAGGCTCCCCTCGTTCGTGACTTGATTGAGGAGGAATGCGCGGATCTGGCATGCATTACCGAAACCTGGTTGGGCTCGGAGGGAGGGGTCCCTCTGACTGAGCTATGCCCCCCAGGTTTCTGTGTGCTACACCAGCCACGGGCTCAGGGTAGGGGTGGTGGGGTGGCGGTGGTTATTCGGGAGACTTTATGTCTGCGGGAGACCACCATTGTCCAGATAGGCAGGAGTGAGTCCCTCCTCCTGAGATTTGGCCCTCAGGTCCAGATGGGCTTGTTGCTCACATACCTGGCACCCAGCTGTGTGGCAACAGCCCTGCCCGGGCTGCTCGACACCCTCTCAGGGTTGGCGGTGGAGTTCCCCAGGCTTATAGTGCTGGGCGACTTCAACCTGCCTTCCCTGGGAGGGTTGTCAGAGTTAGCTCAGGGGTTCAAGGCTTCCATGACGGCCATGGACCTGACCCAGGTAATTCAGGGCCCGACTCATGTGGGGGGTCACACTCTCGACCTGGTGTTTTTATCTGGGCAGTGGTTGGATGATCTGGGAGGGGGTTTGCTAGCCATTTTCCCCCTGTCATGGTCAGATCATTATCTCCTGCAGCTGGTCTTCCATTATGCCACCCCCCGCTGCTGGGCTGCGGAACCGACCAGGTGGTTCCGGCCCAGGCACCTAATGGACCCAGAACGGTTCCAGATGGCACTTGGGTCTATACCCATTGCCCTCATTCACAGCCTGGCCGATGCCTTGGTGGATGCCTGGGAAAGGGCGGCCACTGAGGCACTCGACCGTGTTGTACCCTTGCGACCCCTGACCCGGCGCAGATCCCATTGGGCTCCATGGTTTTCTGTGGACCTCCGGGAGATGAAGCGTCAGAGACGGTGTCTGGAGAGCGGTTGGAGGTCCAGCCGATCCGAATCTGACCGATTGCAGTTAAGAACCTTCATAAGGTCTTATCTTGCGGCGATGAGGACAGCGAAGGCTAATTATTTTGCTGCCCTCATCGCGTCCGCAGATAATCGCCCGGCCGCCCTGTTTAGGGTGACTCGCTCCCTCCTTAACCAGGAGGTGAGAGAGGATCCCTTGCGGGGACGAGCCGAGGAGTTTAGTCATCATCTGACAGACAAAATCACTCAGATACGGACCAGTTTGGACTCAGACTGGGCAGAGTCTGACGTGGAGGAATCGGACGGTCTTGAGCATGTTATCTGGACTGAGTTCGATCCTGTTTCCCCTGATGTGGACAGGATTATGGGGAGGCTGAGCTCCACCAGCTGTTTATTGGACCCGTGCCCCTCCTGGCTGGTTTTTGCAGCCCGGGAGGAGACACGAGGCTGGTTCCAGGCAGTAATAACTGCTTCCTTGAAGGAGGGTATCTTCCCCACCGCCTTGAAGGAGGCGGTGGTGAGACCCCTCCTCAAGAAGCCTGCCCTGGACCCGGCTGTTTTAAACAACTATCGTCCGGTCTCCAACCTTCGCTTTCTGGCGAAGGTTGTTGAGAGTGTGGTGGCGCATCAGCTTCCCCTGTTCCTGGAGGAAACTGATTATCTGGACCAGTACCAATCGGGTTTCAGGCCCGGGCACAGCACGGAGACGGCATTGGTTGCGCTGGTGAATGATCTCTGGCGGGCTCGGGAGAGGGGTTTTTCCTCTGTCCTAGTCCTATTAGACCTCTCAGCGGCTTTCGATACCATCGACCATGGTATCCTACTGCGGCGTCTCAGGGGGTTGGGAGTGGGAGGCACCATTTTACAGTGGTTCTCCTCCTATCTCCTGGGCTGCTCGCAGTCGGTGTTGACGGGAGGGCAGAGATCCGCCCCGAGGCCTCTCGTTTGTGGAGTTCCTCAGGGGTCGGTTCTCTCTCCCCTCCTGTTCAACATCTATATGAAGCCGCTGGGCGAGATCATTCGTGGTTTTGGGGTGGGGTATCATCAGTATACTGATGATACCCAACTTTTTTTCTCCACCCCAAACCAACCCAGTGATGCCCTCACTGTGATGTCCCACTGCCTGGAGGCGGTCTGGGTTTGGATGGGGAGAAACAGGCTTCGTCTCAATCCTGCCAAGACTGAGTGGCTGTGCATACCAGCAACTCGGGTTAACCAGACTATTCCATCGTTAACTATGGGGGGTGAGGTGTTACCCCCCATTGATAGGGCTCGCAACTTGGGTGTCCTGGATTCGTGGCTCAGTTTTGAAGACCATATAGGAACCGTGACCAGGGGGGCCTTTGCCCAGGTTCGCCTGGTATGCCAGTTGCGACCCTACCTGGACCGAGATGCCCTACGCACAGTCACTCATGCGCTCGTGACCTCCCGTTTAGACTACTGCAACACTCTCTACATGGGGCTGCCCTTGAGGACCACTCGGAGGCTTCAGCTGGTGCAAAATGCAGCCGCGCGAGTTGTGATGGGGGTTTCCCATTACTCCCATGTAACACCTTGCTCCGCGAGCTGCATTGGCTTCCGGTTGCCCTCCGGGTGAGATTCAAGGTGCGGGTGATGACATATAAAGCCCTAAATGGCTTGGGTCCAGGATATCTGAGGGAACACCTGCTGCCGGCATCAAGCTCCCTTCGTCCTGTGCGCTCCAACAGGGAGGGCCTTCTCAGGGTGCCGCCGGTAAAAGAATGCCGGCGGATAACACCCAGGGGGAGGTCTTTCTCGGTGGGGGCGCCTGCCCTTTGGAACCAGCTGCCCATGGAGCTTAGGACTGCCCCCAACCTTCGATCATTTCGCCGAGACCTGAAGACCTGGCTCTTCGAGCTTTCCGGCCCAGGCTGAGTTTTAATTGGGGTTTTAACTGGGGTTTTATATTTTTTCAGGGATTTAGTTTAATCTTTTTAAATTGTTCTTAATTTTTGTATTGATGTTTTATATACCCTGTAAACTGCCCTGAGTCCTACGGGAAAGGGCGGTATATAAATTCAATAAAATTCAAATTCAAATTATCCAGAGCCAAAGACAAAATACAGAAGGATGAAAGAAACAATGTAATCTACAAAATCAACTGTAACCGTTGCAATCAATTCTACGTGGGACAAATATCACATCAATTAAAAAACAGGATCCACGAACACCGGGTGGCAGTCAAATGCGACGATCCCAAACCCTTTATCTCTACCCATGTCGACACCATTTTGATTGGAGTAACACAAGAATCATCGGCCA
This sequence comes from Vipera ursinii, assembly GCF_947247035.1. Classification (NCBI taxonomy): domain Eukaryota; kingdom Metazoa; phylum Chordata; class Lepidosauria; order Squamata; family Viperidae; genus Vipera; species Vipera ursinii. Next base: position 207,582,629 of record NC_139513.1, read on the forward strand.
CACGACCACCCACCAAGTTCATCGAAGCCTGGCACTCCACAAGCAGTTCCATCAAAAGACACACTGACCTACAACCAGCCTTAGGAGCCCCTCAGAATCCAAATGAACCGCACAGCCAACCAGAGACAGCACCGACCCTCAACCAGCCCACACAAGCCCCCCTCCCACCAGCAGGTCACCTCCTGATGACCCTGACCTGAGGTAACCTCCCCATCCCAAGACCCATCCCAAGACTCAGTGATATCTCACACCTGACCCATCACAAGACTTTCACTTGACAAACTCACCTCTGAGGCCCTTCTCAAAACAGAAGAATACTGACATCCCCTAAAGTCTGCTAAAGATGTTAACCTCGTCTGGCAACAAAATGCTTGGAAACCAACCCACAAGCTCAGAGACCGCCCTCACCCTCAAAATATTCCAGTGCAGGCAACCTGCCTGAGGTTGGTTGTATTTAGGATGGTGGTAACAGTGCTCACGGTTCTTGTTTCTTGTTCATTTATAATTATTTATTGATTAGTCAGATTTTTAGTCTGTCCAGTTTTCTAAGCTCGGTCCTATGGAAGGAACCAGTTTGTAAAAAGATTGCCTGAAAGCAATAAGGCGGAGGCTGTATGGATCTTTGGGGAGATTCATCCCAAGGGCTGGTACAGCAATAAGGAAGCCTTGCCATGAGTTGTGGATTGGGTATTATTAGTAGGCTGATGTTAGTTGTACAACCTAAATCCCTGCCCGACCAAGTTGTGCTGTTGAGGTTTTGCATCTGGGATCTGTAGGATCTAAGCGGAACAAGCTCAGAACAAGCTCAGGTTCCTTCTTAGCAAGATTGAAAGGCTTAGGATGCTTGTTCCTGCCTGTTCTGGGGAGCTTTCACTTATAATCCTGAGTATGTGACAGGATGAAGCGCTAAGGCAGGGATTTTCAACCTTTTCACAGATTGTACCACTTTTAGGATATGGCAACATTCAAGTACCACCAGTCGCCTAGCAAGGTGTCAAAAACTTGATGACCAAAAAAAGGGGAAAAGTGATAAAGTACAGGTAGTCCTCAACTTACAACAGTTCGCTTAGTGACTGTTCAAAGTTACCACAGCACTGAAAAAAGTGACTTATGACCATTCACACTTATGACTGTTGCAGCATCCCCAGGGTCAATCTACATTTGGATACTTGGCAACTGATTAATATTTATGATGATCACAGTGTCTCAGAGTCATGTGATCCCCTGCAGAAGCACCGGTCATCTGTAGCTGTGCATGCCAATCCTGGGCTTCTGCCGTACCCCCATAGCCCTGCAGAAGCACCGATCAGCTGTAGCTGAGCATGCCAATCCTGGGCTTCTGCTGAGCCCCCATAGCCCTGCAGAAGCACCAATCAGCTGTAGCTGTGCATGCCAATCCTGGGCTTCTGCCGCGCCCCATAGCTTTGCACAAACATGTGCCAATCCTGGGCTTCTGGTGAGACCCCATAGCCATGCAGAAGTACTGTACCGATCAGCTGTAGCTGTGCACACTGGTCCTGGGTGTTATGCGCTCCTGGCTACTTTCCTTCATGACCAGAGGCAAGCTCGCCTGACCAATAACCATGCAAGACACAGTGAAGGCCTTTTGTTTCATTTATTACAATAAGCGGGGGGAGAAGCTATCAAAGCTTGGTTCTCTCCAAAGTTTCAACCCAAAATATTCCCTTCTTTATACAACCCTGTGTTGTGGCCTGTTGGCCGCTGGAGAACTCAGCAGCCGATTCAGATAAGGAAGCACAGGAATGGGTGCTGGGCCCAGTGTCAGGGCCATCTGAAAGCTCCGATGAAGGAATGGAGCTGTCACAGCCAGGGACCGAGGTGGAGCCTGGGCCGTCCACCAGCCCTCAGATGGAAAGGTTGAGACCTCCATGCCTTGAGGCAAGTGAATCAGGAGAGGAGGATCACATGGGGCCAGTAATTGATGCCCAGGTGCGGCAGAAGCTAAGAAGAGGAGGCCTGTAAGAGGCTATGGGGCGGTCTTCGGGGCAGAAGAGTCACCGCTGCTAATGGAGGCCCACCGTCAGTTGTGGATAAAAGGCAGGGGCGGAGACGAATAGGTGTGGCAGACAACTATTCATCTTCCTGCTGGTCAGTCATTTGTATTTGGAACTCCTGACACTTCTCCTTGGAATTTTGCCAGAGTTTTTCTGCAGATCCTGCGGCGCTGGAAGTCAGAGCGCCTTCTGAGCGTGGGCGTGTCTTATGTTAAACGATAGCCAGCTTGCTTGAAGGACTTTTTGGCTGCAAGCGTGGTGAGACTGAGAGTAACTCGGGGTATTGGGAGACCCCTACAGGGGAAAAGGAAGCGAACGCCGCTGTTTGGAGGCTGTGTGAAACTGCTAGCGTTCCTGAAATAAAAAGAAAGTTAGAGACTATTTGCAACACATGTTGTGTTTGGGGAGCTGGGTCAGAACTCTGTGTCCCAACTGCCACCTCCCTCCTCTTTGCCCATTGGCTGAGGTACTATGAGGTTACACTCTTTCCGACCATCTCCTACCTATTTCCTGCTACATACTAAATCATACATCGCATGTACATTAATAATGTAAAATATTAGACATGTTCAATTGCTGGTTTTGAGTTAGAACAGGGGTGTCATTAGCATTGTGGTTGCCCTCAAGGGGCCGGGTGGGTATGGCCAGGGTAGGTGTGGCCTACTGGGTGGGCATGGCTAGAGTGCATATGGCCTACTGGGTGGGCGTGGCCAGCTCTACATCATTCGCATCAAGGGTGCCTATGGGGGCCTGGGCAGGAGTGGGACAGATCTGAGGGTCTCTGGCAGAAGGAGGGTCTCTGGGCCAGGGCCAAGGCAGTGGGGGCCGTTCCCTCACTGTTTCCAGGATGGCTTCACGGGCCGCATGAAACCACTTCGCAGGCCAGATCCAGCCCCCGGGCCTTGTGTTTGACATGTCTGAGTTAGAACAATAGGTTCTTTCCTGTTTTTCAGTTTAGTTAAGTTTTCCTGGGTAGCCATTTCCTCTTACAGATGTTTTTATATCTTGTCTTCGTCCTTTCCCACTCTAAGACCCAGCTAATTTTTGCCTACGTATTTATTTTACATCCTCCCTTGATGCTCTCCTTTCCTGTTTCCCATCCATTGTAGATGCTTTGGTAAGCTTGTTTCTCCTCTCAGTAAGTTTCCACTGCAGCAAATTCAATTCTAAATTTCTCTTTCAATATTAAATTTTGAAGACCATTCACTTATTCCTATCATGGCCTTCTGCCGAGCCCCCATAGCCCTGCAGAAGTGCCGATCAGCTGTAGCTGCATGTGCTGATCCTGGGTTCCTGCCCAGCCCCACCCCCCATAGCCGTGCAGAAGCACCAAGCAGCCGTAGCTGCGTGCGTCGATCCTGGGGTTTCTGCCAAGGCCCGACAGCCCTGCAGCTGCTACTGTCTCTCCCTCAGGCTTATGCAGTGCTGCCGCCACTTCAGCTCATTCCCCTCCCCGCTTCACTTGTTTAGAACTGTCGCGTACCACCTGCCAGGTGCCAAGTACCACAGGTGGTAGTCATACCACCAGTTGAAAAGCCCTGCTCTAAGGCACCCCACCAGTCAGGAGTTTGGACTCGATTTCTTCCCCCTTACTAATACTAACTGGAACCAGCTACAGACAGGACACTCAACAATTCGGGATAGGTCCACGGTTGCCATGAACTCCTTAATAACTTCTGTCTCAGTGCTATGGTAAGGTAAGTTAAAATCCACAAGGGCTACCAGGCTCTGGGATTTGACTGCTAGCTCAGCAACTAAATGCAGAAACTTAGCCAGGAATGTCACTGCACAGCAGGGAGGCCAATAGAACAGCAAAAAAACCCAGCCTCTCTCTGGAGGTCCAGTTCAACTATAAGGACTCTTATATAGTATCTGTGGCACAGACCCTCCACAAGCTACTAACAGTTTCCAGAATGACAACTGCTGCATTATCCCTCCTAGTTCCAGGTCCACTGATGGCATCAAATTTGAAACCTGGGTGAGCACATCTGCAAAATCTCCCACATTCTCTGCACATCTGCCCCTAGGCTCACGCTAGCCTTCGTGATGATACAAGCTGGCTTCCCCAGGATCGTCTGACTGATGAGGATGGATTTGTTATACACCAATCTGACACAGCAGTAGTCAGAGGCCGATGAAATATTTCAATGAGTATTTTCATACCCCATGCCCACAGTATAATGGCCTTCTGTGATATCATCAATATTTTTTTTCCAAAATAAAAGAAGTCACATTCAATCCTCATAAAAAATGTACTTAGCATACCCCATATTACTTCGAAGAAAAAGCCACTAGTGGAAACCAATATTGCACTATAAAGTACTTCCAGTTTTCAGATGGAAGAGAGTGGAACTGTTTACCTTGTCTTTCAGAGTACAGGCAGCCCTTGCCCATCGTCTACCACACAGATATGGTTTATGGTTCCCCGTTAACCCCTACTGAGGTGTGTTTCTGTAGTTACAGTGTCAGCAGAGTTAAAGAGGCATTCAGCAATATTGTGACTGGTGCGCGGCTCTTATTTCTTGCTGGTGTTGCGTGTCCAGAGTACATTTAAACATGGAAAGGTTCCTCTAGGCGAGTGCTGGTGAACCTTTTAGAGACTGAGTGCCCCCAAACCATCCCGCCCCACCCACCCAGCCTGCCCTGGCCCCGCCCTGCCCACCCGAGCCCTACCTGCAGGACCACCCACTGCCTCCATGGCCCACCACAGATCGCCCAGGTGGCCCAGCAGCACCACTGTGGCCACACCCTCCATCCTCCACCCACACCATCATCTGTGTGCGACGGGGCCACAAGGATGGAGTCTTGTCCCCGCTGCCCAGCTGACATATCCTTGGCTGCACTGCTCCACACGGTCTGCAGCCAGGGGTGACTCTCCTTCGTGGGGGCTGCTGGTGAGGAGGGGGTCTTGGGGGAAGGCGGGGCTGGGGCGACGGTGTGCGTGCCCACAGAGAGGACTTTGAGTCCTGCATCTGGCCCGCGTGCCATGGGTTTGCCACCACTGCTCTAGGCCAGGGGTGTCAAACTGCCAGCTCGAAGGCCGCGCCCACCCCAGCTCTGGCAATGCAAAAAAAGTCATGATACATTGTGACACGGTGAGTTCGACACCCATGCTCTAGGGCTAGGCTGATTTGGGTTTTTGTCTCAGAAGGGGACATTTTGTGAATTGTTCTTATGGACACGGAGCTTCCAAAGCGCAGTTGAAAATGCAGAGCCTCTTTTATTTGGTCTGATTTGATTAAGTTGCTCTAGGGGAGTCGCATTCGGTGAGCTTTTGGAGGGTATTTAAAAAGTACCAAGAGCTGAAGACTCTTTTGGGTTGTTGGTGAGCTTTTGCTTTTTTTGTCCTGTGTTGCTCTTTCATTTAATTTTTGCACATTCAGCTGTATATGTGTGCACATTGCTCTTTTCTCCCGATTAGAGCTTTTCAGGATGGATTTACATTTTGTTTGCTAACAGTTGAGACAATAGTGGACTGCACTGTTTTTATTGTTGGGATCCGTGTTTTATTTGTTCGTGCAACAGATTAGGAAGAGCAGATAGCCTTTGAGAGTGCAGTTATTAATTTTTAAAAAATATTAAAAACAGCAAACCTGACAGAAATACAATTGACAATATTGCATTGTGCCTGCCCAGTGGATGGCAACTCGAATTCTCCAGCTCTATTTAGCTGATTTAAAGGCGTTCAAAATACCTTCAAATGTGCTCAACAGAGCTTATTTTTGACTGGGTTTGAGCTACTGATAACAAATTTTAAATTAATTGTTGATTGATTGTTTCAGTTGTGATTTTATGATGGTTTTCCATGGGAATTTTTTTATATATAATGGTCCCTTGTTTGTCTACTCTTGTATTTCAGGGTGCAAAGCGAGGCAGCCAGGGGCTGGTTCTGATTACATACTATTTCCTTCCTACAGCTGGAGCATTCAAATAAATATTCTGTAATTATTCTGATGGGACACCAAACTCTTTTGAGTTATCTCCCTGGAATACAGCCAATTTGGAAAATTCTACCAGAGTATTTGAGTTGGGCAATTTTGTTCCAAGCTCAACCACCACCAGCCCATTTCCATTTCATGCACCCACTTAATAACAAAATGACTCTATGTTAACTCACTAGCAAGTCAGAAAATGAATGTAAAAGTTGGTTCTCAGATTGGTAAAGAATCAAGAAGCCACTGTATAAATTACTCACACATCTGCAAGTGTCACAGGAGATCCTCACTGTGAGGGCCTCCTAAGGCTGCATGCATTATACATAGCACAGGTTTCTTTAATCTGATATGTGGATGTTCCTTTCTCAATAGAAGTGTTGGAGGTGGACAAATTCCTACTTTGTTTCACAACAGATTCAGAAATTGTCACAACAGGTGTTGTTGTTTTTTTTCATATCTGTTTTCTTTTATTTTCCACTTGTTCGGCTGGTATTCCCTCTTCTTGTACCAGCTAAGAAGGAAATAAAAACACTAGAACACAAAGGCTCCAACAAACAACATCCAGATAAGCAGGGATTAACAATGCTCTAATCAAGCAACTACCAAAGAGAAAACCACATTCCGCCACCCACCCCCCCGCAACAGCAGCGGCAGGAAACAAACTGCACACTCACTTGCACTGCTGATGTTACTTAGCTCAGTGGCGTAGCGTGGGTTGTCAGCACCCGGGGCAATTTGCGCCCCCTAACCCGGTGACGTCATGGCACCGCCGAAAAGACGCGCCCCACAGCGGCGTAGACTTTCCAAGAAGAGTCGCGCGCATGCGGGATGCTTCCGGGTCCCTCTCGAGGGTGGCTGGGCGGGGCTCTGACCTGCAAGAGCCGCTGCATTCAAGCTCGCACGTGAGCCCCGCTAAATAAAGCCACGCATGCGCACGAAGCTAGGCCAGCTGGCCAGCGGGTCCGTCTTCGCTCGGCCAAACCTGCCGGGGCGCCTGCGGGGCACTTGCGGTTGGCCTGAGCCTGGGCGGAGAGTTGGGCGCTTCTATTTATTTTATTCAGTTTATGTGGCCGCCCATCTCACCTGCCGGACTCGTTTCGCTTTGCAAGAAAGAGCAGCTCGAGAGCGGAGCCAAGCCGACTCTGTGCAGCCCTTGGGGCTCCCTGAGCAGCTCAGTGCGAGCGCGCCCCCCCAGATGTTGCGCCCGGTGCGGCCGGCCCCCCCTGCACCCCCCACGCTACGCCACTGACTTAGCTGGATAACGAAATGTCTGAAACCAAACAACCAAACAATCATTCTAATGTCTTGACCATTTCCTGAGGAGATTTAAGCCGGCTTTCTGCAAGAGTAGAGGGCTGATGAATATATTTCACTCTTTGAGATATATGGGGATTGAAGGGATCAATGAATGCTCTGAGGAAATCCTCAGACGCTCCCAGATAGCCTTTCCAGACATGCTCTGGGTCTACTGAGGGTGACATAATATCTTGGCAAATATGTGCACAGAACAGAGTACACAATCAGCCCGCTGTGTTGCAGTATAGTGGCCAAGAAGGGCTTACTTGTTGTTGACATCACTACAGCCTCAGTGAATTGCTCGGAGAGTTTTCCTTGATAATACGACAGGCAAGGTCCTCAAGACTAGGCATGAAATAAACCTCCAAGGTTTGGGACAACACTACCACTCAGTTGCAAATATTTTTCTTGGACATTATAAATGATGCATTTATAAGCATGCATGGAAAAGGGCAATTGTATAGATGCATTTATGTGTGACTTCAGGACTGTGTATAGGACAGCCTTGGTGGTCACAAGTGATGATACTTAGTTTAGAAAGCTAATTCTCCTGGATCTTTCAGGGTTTCTGTCTCACACTTTCCCAGGATTGTTTCACTTTCCTGAAGGCTCTCTCCACATTCTTCTATAGTAGTACTACTCAGAGGCCAGTAAGAATTCGGGGCAAACTACATGGCCTTGATTTAGACAGCTGGTGTTGCGACAGTGATTAGCAACTCGATGGCAAATTCTGCTTGGTTAAGAATCTCCAGAAGAAGGAGAAATCAGGAGATCACCCACTTGTATGTTACACAACTGGTTTCCTAAGTAGACTGTAGAAACTGAGATTTCTGCAGTTGGCTTGCGAGTTGAGCAGCTGAGACTCAAGCGATTTCACTAGCTCACAGCCATAATGCAGCCTATATGGACTTAAAAAGTTTTGCACAAACCTCATTTCTTAACCACTTTTGGAAATTATTTTACAGCTAAAGAGAGGTGTTTTTTTTTCTCTTTAAGAGAAAATTCCATTCTGCATTTTTTTTCTGGAAAGCTAAGGAATAAAAGATTTTTAAAAAGGCTTTAAAGATTTAAAAACTTTTGGCAAATGGCTTAACAAGGAGTTGGTGTAAGGAAGTTTAAAATGCATAAATGGGACAGTTGTTTTGAAAGATTATGTTTTGCTTTTGGGGGAAAAATTGAATTAAATTAGACAAACAAACCAGACCTTTGTGGATGTTTTCCATTTACTGCTTTCTGTTTACTGTTGAAGAATGTAGACAATTTGCGGATTTTACAAAATAAAAGATAAAAGATAATATGAACCAGATTATGAAGGTGCCTTTCAACCTGTGGTCTGCCACCCTATGTTTTCAAGCAAACAGCCTGGGAGGACTCTGTCCATTGAAATTAATCGGGGTGTGGGCACTTCCTTTTTCAGAATAGGGTTCTGCTCAGTGATTCTCAGCTAATTATCCAGGAGTGAAATCCACTCTCTCCTTCGCACTCACTTCCCACACACTTTCTCTTCTCTTTATCAAAAGGTCCTGCCTTCTGGCCAAACCCCCTTGATTTTCAGAGCCCATTGGTCATGGTCTGGTGAGACTAGCAATGGATCTGGGTGTGACTAGGAAAAGCACAGAGGGTGCAAGATCCAGCTGTGGCAAAGAGAGAGTTCCACCTGCACACATACCCATGCACACAAAGGCACACTCTCTTTTGTGGTACTCACCTCCTTTCCAAGCAGCCGTTGAGCTCAAGACTCAAAACTCCCTTTACTACCCTTGCTCCAAACGGGCAAGATCTGGGAAACCCACCCACAGACACAAGGGGTCTGCTGCCAGCAAGGTGGAGGCCTACCCAGGCCCGGTGCTTGCGTGTGCCCTTTTAGTATTCTAATTATTGTTGCCTGACTCCCATTGTGGCTGGGAGGTCATGTCCTGTCCTTGGAGCTGAGTGGGGAATGTAGATTTTAGGAGTCTTTGTTTTTCTAATCCCATCAGCTCCAGACTTCTGTGGGAGCTGCGGTTGAAGGCATTTTGCTTATGAATAGTGTGGCCCAGCCCTTCTGAACTGATTACAAAATCTCCATTTCTAAAGTTTGACTTCCTTAGGTTTCTGCTTGAGACAGGGAGACTGGGGCTGTTGCTGCCTTTGTGGAAAAAAGTTTTTTCCCCATTTCTCCTTCAGGGGAAATGTTCTATCCTACATTTTTTAATATTCCCCAAAATATTTCATTCTCTAGGAGGGGGGCTGCTGATTTCCCACAATACTATAAATATAGAGATGCCACTGTAACTACAGATTACCACTTAAGCCAAAAGTATTAAGAACAAAGGGAGACAAAAGAACTGCAAATATAGCACTACCAAGCTACCAAGCCCAATTTAATGTTCTCACATTAGTCCATAAATATGTGGTCCAGGACCAAAGTATTTAAATGTTCCCTTCTCCTATTACCATCTAGTCCACACACTAAGGTCAGTTAGGGAAATTTTTTCATAGTCCCACTAGGTCTGGCTTATATAATGATGGCCAGGAATAAAGGCTTTTCGGCGTTCCCATTCCAGCTGTCCAACTCTTTTCCCATATTGCTTTCTTTTAAATTATAACAGAAGGCATCCCTGTTCATCCACCCATTTGTAGGACAACTATTCCAAAAGCTATTTGCCATTTAGACATATTTTTAAATGGCAGCAAAAAAACCCACCTTTGAATAATTCATCCAGCATGCATTCATTCTTGATCCTACATCCTCCTCTATTACATTCAATTTACTTTTGTTTCTCATGACTTACTTAACCCTCATTCCATATAACAAAGCAAGCAGAAGCATCAGTAGCATCTCTTGTGAGATAATTTTTTTTTTAAGTCAGGATGGAAATCAAAGTCCACCTCTTTGTGTGTGCATCTGTATAAAAGTCAAAATGATGGTCATGAAAGTTTCTCAAGAAGCTGGCTGTATATTCAACTATAGCGAATGTGGGAAATTAAATTTCAGTTGGTTTAAATACTGAACGTGTTAAAGAAATGTTAGTTGATCTATCCACGTAGGAAGTGGCAACAACAGTAACAAAAAAAAATCAGATCCCAAGGAATCATTGAGGCCTGTGGGTTTCCTCAATTGGGAGAATTTTTTTTTAAAAAACGAGAGATAGCAGCGTCCATTTTGTTTAAGATGGGACGGTAGTTTTTTCTGTTCTGAAAAAAAAACAAACCCAGAAGGCGGGAGTGGGTGGGAATGAAAATTTCCAGCCAATAACAGGGATGGATCCAATCGATCTGAAGAACAAGCTAGAATCAACGAAGCTAGCTGCAGTGTATGTTCTGTTTTGTTTCATGAATTAATATCTGGGCTGGGTGAACTTACTTTGTTATGCAGTGGGTGTTGGTGTATAGCAGACATGTCAAACACAAGGCCCGGGGGCCGGATCCAGCCCGCGAAGTGGTTTCATGTGGCCTGCGAAGCCATCCTGGAAACAGTGAGGGAACGGCCCCCACTGCCTTGGCCCTGGCCCAGAGACCCTCCTTCTGCTAGAGACCCTCAGATCTGTCCCACTCCTGCCCAGGCCCCCATAGGCACCCTTGATGCGAACGATGTAGAGCTGGCCACGCCCACCCAGTAGGCCATACGCACTCTAGCCACGCCCACCCAGGCCACACCCACCCGGCCCCCTGAGGGCAACCGCAATGCTGATGCAGCCCTCAATGAAATTGAGTTTGAAACCCCTGGTGTATAGGATCCTATGACTGAAAATAACATGCAATTCCGGGGCTAATAGTGACAGAGTTCTGTCTGTTCAGAAAGCATTTGTTCGTTGCATCTTCTGCAGATAGGGTGCTAGAAGGTTGTGGGCCTACTAGATTCTGAGATTTATTAGTCAGATGTATTAGAAGGAAAAGTCAATTAGATTACATAATCTTGGAAACTGGGTATGTGTATTTTAACTACATTTTTCACTGAGCACTGGGCCTCTTCAGTGCCTGTGATGTTGCTCCTAATTACCTCTTGATACAGCGGGAGATGTTGCTCTCCATTAGACTGAAGAAGAAAGAATGAACATCTGCTCTGGTGCTGCAATATCCTGTAATTGTCCATTGCTATTCCTAGGCTCAGAGAATGTTATTACAACAATCATCTTCTTCAGATTGAAAAATCGATATATTCTTTCTATTGCACCATACCGTTTATCGAAGATTGGCCTTTTCTGTGTGCAAAATATGCACCCAGCCAACTAGAAAGTACCGCACAAGCAATGAAATAAATTACTGTTTTGTAAGTTATACTGTTGTGCAATTCTGGAAAACAGGATTGAAAATCTGAAGAAGAGTTGAAGACAGGTGTTGCATTCATCTTCCTGAATGTTCTGAAATCTCTTTTTTTAAATACAAAATGCCACATATAACATTTACTTGTTTGACTAATTAAATGTCAAACTCCATTCCATCCCAAGAATAACCATTTTGCTGAGTTACTAGTTTTCTTGTATGAGCTTAACAATATCTTTTTCTTGCAGCTGATTTGGATCGCATAATCAGTTTAAAAGCTCTGTTGCACAAAGTTCCACCCAACTAAATGCAACTTACTCAAGTACACACCTGCACTCTTGAGCAATTCCTGCTCAGCAGAGCTTATGCAAGTGATGTTATTGAGAACCATTATTCCAAAATATACAAACATCTGATTCAAAAGGCATAGCAAAAACATGAAGAAGACTACTGGTAAATAAAAAAGCAAACATCTTTGCTTCATTGCTTCTCCTTCCTTTAACTATGCAACAGGCAGGCATATGATCACAGGCAAAATCATGGTTTTCCTCTACAAAGGAATTCTACCTATTCCTCCTCCTGTAATGGGCAGAAGAGGAACAGGAGGAAGAATTGCAACCAAGACAATGGTCACAGAAGAGAAACCTGAATCCAGGCCAGAATTATAATTTGAAAGGCATCACAGATTTGACTGTCCGTGGGCCTCATGAAGATAAACAGGATGTTGGGGGAGGCATGTGTTCAGATTTGCAAGTTTCTGTTGCAATTGCTTTATAATAAAAGTAGTATTAGAATTCATAACTTTGGTTTCCTAATCTAATCTACTTTGAAGGGCTGACACCTTTGCCTACATTTCTCCAAAAAACTACCCCGTGTTATATTCTCTTGAATTAAACTCTTTCCTCAAGCCATAATGGCAGAGAGGGAAATCCAGTTAAGCCCAAATCTGCACAAACAGTAATCTATTAAACCCAACTTACTTCCTCAAGCCCGTTATGGCAATCTTCAAACCCCATTCTGATTATGAGTGTTGATTTCCAAATCAGAGGTCCCAGCCTCTGAAAGCCTGGGATCAGTGATTTGTAATGCTGAAACAGGGAGCAAACAGCTTTTCCCAAAGGAATGCAAGGCCCAGAAGGAAGCATAGGGAGAAATAAGGGTGAACACAGAGGACTTTTGACCACAGGGCTCTAAATATGAACATTAGTAATTTAATGGGGTTCTGGATCAAATAAGGAACCTGTGGAAAGTCCTGTAGTAACAAAGCATAAGGATACCATGGGAGTTCCAGAACAGCCTGCGTGGCACTGAATGATTTGGATTACGATCAGGGAATAGAGAGAAGAATTGGGGATGCCTACTAGGAGATTCTTGAACTGTAGTAATCCAGGTAAAGGAACTTGGTGGCTTAACCAGAGACTCTGAAGGTAAAGCATAGATTCTACAACAGCTGTTGGCTATGACCCAGGAGGCTAGTCGAGCATAAATTATGGTAGATAGGGTGCATTCAGTCTGGGTGGGGGAATGTGAGATTCTTCCTCTTTAAGTTCATTTACAAAACTGTGTAGTTAGTATCTTCAGCTTAGATTTCATTGTTTATTCTTTTAAAAAAAAGGCTAAGTAGAGTACAAGCCATTCAATCATGGCTTAATGAAAGGTAGGCATAGAGAATGTAATCTGACATATGTAGGTTGCCTCAATCCCATTTTGAGCACCCAGATCCTAACTGTGCTATGAAGTCCAAGTTTACTACATCTGGAAAGATTCAAACCAGAATGCAATCTTACAAAGTAGCAATTATATACCACAAAGGTAAATATGTGTGTGAGAGATATACTGTATGCATGTATGTATATATGTGTGTGCATGTACACACACACACACACACACAGAATGAAATCTAAGCTGAAAAATACTGTAGTTTTGTAAAGGAACTTAAAAAGGCAAAATCTCACATACCACCACCCAGACTGAATGCGATATAGAGTATACTGAATACAGTATATCCAGTGGCGGGATTCAGGCGGTTCGCACCAGTTTGGCAGAAGCGGTAGCTAGTTTTTTGTTGCCCAGGCCCAGAATGGATCTCTGGAAGCAGCATCCACACAGAGAACTGGCTGTTCACCTATTTGAATCTCACTGAGTATGTCCCCAAGTGCTCTGACCGTCACTTGGGACTGCTTTGGCCTTGATTTTCCACATTGTCTCCAGTTCCTCCTTCAGGCCCTGGTACTTCTCCAGTTTCTCATATTCCTTTGTCCTGATATTGCTATCACTTGGCACTGCTACATCTATCGCCACTGCTGTATTTTGGTCCGACAAGGACGGAAACTACAACAATGTTTGGTTGATTGGCTAGTACCTGGTGTCTGTCTGGATCTGGAGGTTCCACAGGATCTTAGCTTTCTTATTTGCCACAACCTTCTCCCATTTGGACCTAGGTCAATCTAGCTCATATGCTGTGCAGATATTCCTATACACAATTGCCAGCTACTTGGTTGTACCGTTCGGTATATGTTGTTCCTGCCTTCATCTTACACCCTGCTACTATCTCTTGGACAGTGTTTGAGGCTTCTCTGCATAGTCTGAACTTTGGAACCTGTATAGTGTGGTAGACTCCCACTTTTATTGATCTGGTGCTTAATGTCTGTTCTTGTGCTGCCATGATCAATGCCTCAATGCTGCCTTTTAGTCCAGTACTTTCCAGCCACTGGTAGGATTTCCCAATGTTTGCCACCTCTGCTATCTGTTGATGGTAAATCCCATGCAGGATCTTGTCTTGTCATGGCACTTCCTCTGCTTGAGCTTCTTCCCATGCCTGCTGCTGCCTCAGTAGGCGTAGTGGCACAGTGGTTAGAATGCAGTATTGCAGGCTAATTCTGCCAACTGCCAGGAGTTCGATCCTGACTGGCTCAAGATTGACAAAGGTTTCCATTCTTCTGAGGTTGGTAAAATGAGGACCCAATTTGTTGGGGGCAATATGCTGATTCTGTAAACCACTTAAGAGAGGGCTGTAAAGCACTATGAAGTGGTATACTGTATAATTCTAAGTGCTATTGCTATCTTTGGGTGCCATCTTATTGATATATTCCTGGATGCTTTGGGTTTCATCCAGGACAATGGCTTTGACACTCACCAGACCCCGACCACCCTTTTTTCATCTAGTGTACAGTCTCTGAGTGTTGGATTTGGGGTGGAAAGATCTGTATATTGAGCTTCCAGGTCTTCACATCAGCAACTTCTATGTTCTTCTTTGGTCAGCTCACTATACCGGCAGGGTATCTGATGACTGGCAGGGCATGCATCTTGACAGAATGGTTCTTCCCATTGAGCTGGCTCTTTCAGGACCTGTCCAATCCTTTGGTGACACTTGGATGTTGCTATCTTTTTTGCCCCCTCTTCATGCTTCTCATGTGACTCTGGGATATTAAGGTATTTGTAACTCTGTGTGTGTATGTCTGCTATGTGGCCCTCTGGTAATTCCACCCCATCTAATTAAAGATAGCTTATTCATATTCAATCTCTATTTTTAGCTATACGGTGGCAACAAAGAATTCCAAAATAAATTACTTTATGTCTCATATGGTTAGGTATATACTCAAACCAAGAAGAAGGAGTTTGTTTGTTTGTTTGAAAGGGAGAGGTCTCTATGTTTGCTTTTTAAATTGTGTTGTCATTTTTATTTTCACTGTTATATGTTTCAATAAATATAATGATATAGTAAATTTTAAATGAGATTTTTAGCACACGTACACATTGAAGGAGGATACCTCTGTTGGTCTACGGTAACAAAAAACAAAACAAAACAGAAGGGGTCCAATAGTACTTTTTCCAACTAATAAATCTTATAAAAGGATGTAGGTTTTTGTGAGCTGCAACTCCCCTCATCAGCTGCATGGAATGGCTAAACTGATGTAAAATCTAAATTGTGATGAGACAAATGGGGAGGGGGTGGATATCATTTTTCTAATCAAATGTAATCCATATGACATCATTCCTAAAGATATGAAAACGAAGAACCCTCCTTAGACTACATAGGCCAGAGGTTTTCCTGTCTCCTGGTCTCCTCTCACTTTAAATCCTACAGCTGTGTATCTTGTATGTGTATTTATGGCTAAGTGGATTCTTTACCTCTGGCATCTCCAAGGCTGTTCCAGAGAGATTATTTCTCCAGGACCAGTGAATAAAGGATTGGATTTTTTACCTAGCATCTGCTGCAGTTCCAAATGCCAGAATATTACTTAAAAAACAAAGTTGCTTTACATAACCTCAGAAGCACTTTGATTCCAAAACTAATCCTTATTTCTCAACTTCATGGGTAAGGGTTAGGATGCTAATTGTAAGTTCCTACCACTTTGGCAATTGCTCTCTGTTGCTCTAACTATGTAAGAAGTCTATGCTGTCTAGACATAGTACTTAGTCTCCGCTATCTATTCTTCTTAATAACTGCACTTCATCATCTGAAACTGGTGTGAGTATCAATGGGACTACAAGTTTTCTCTGCCTCCTCCATATGGGAGAATCTGCTTCAAGAAAACAAATCCTATGAGAAGTATGTACACGAAATACACAGTGCTGCAATTTCTTTATTTACGATTGCATAAAGAAAGTGATTTGTTCGGCATCATTTCCATAGATAGAGGTCAGTCCCTCATGCATCAGCAAGCTTTGGGGAAAGAGGTGTTGCAAGATCTTAAAGTCATTTTGCATTCCCAAGACTGAGATGTAGAAGTATGTTCAAAATTCAATGTTGCAGCTATAAACTGACGTTTTGGGGACATTATTGTAGTGCCTAGGCAACAAACAGGGGACAGTGTACACTTCATGCTTTTATAATATGCAAAAGGTATTGCTTCAGCAGCAGGAAATGTATATTGCAAATGGGTCCAGGCACATAGGTGCCGGAACTCCGTTCTGAGCGTTCTATGAGAAAAAAAAGCCCTGCTTATTTGTCATAGCTGGGGACTTAGATCCATCTGATTTTTGTGGAGAAGAAGGAAAAAAACAGTGAGCAGTGTATCCTTTCACCTCGTCTTCACTGTTCCCTTGTGGAGCAAGATTTCATTTACAAGGTATGGCAAGGAAGCTCTCCGCATCAGCTGTCTGCAAGGAGTATAAATCCCTCCATTCCCCACCATCCAATCAGAGCTGAAGAAGCTTCTTGGATGAGAAACGAAATGTCTTTTCAAAGAAAAAACAAGGAAGTCCAGTTGCCTCATGAAAAATAAAAAAGCACCTTTGGGACAACCATGACCTGGATGACATGAAGCTCTCTGCATTTACAGGAAATCTAGAGATAGCTGCTGACTGGATTCATGCGTTGCACTAAACTGTAATATGGTTTGGTTTTGGTTTAGGGTTTATTGTTATTTGTAAATTATGGTTCTCGTTCAATGTGGTATATTAATCTAATGTTTCTCCACCTTGGCAACTTTCAGATGTGTGGACCAACTCCCAGAATTCCCTAGCTAGCCGTGACTTCCCTGGGAGTGGAAGTTCACACACCTGAAGTTGCCAAGGTTGAGAAACATTGAAATGGTGGTTTCTTTGTGCAAGAAAAATGCATTCGATGGTTGACCTCATTTTTCAAGCAGCATTCCACACTGTCCGCTGCACCGCCAACCACTTTAATACAGTTAATACTGTTAATACTGCAAGTGCCCGCAAGGAAGACCAGAGCGATGGTGGCAGGGTACAATTAATGTGGACATTAAAATTCTACAGCTGGACCCAGTTGCTGCATACAATCACATGAAAGGGTGTTCATTCAGTGGTGGGATTCAGCCGGTTCGCATCACTTCGGCAGAACCGGTAGCTAATTTCTTGTCGCCCAGGCCCAGAATGGACTTCAGGAAGCGGCATCCACACAGAGAACTGGTTGTTCACATATTTGAATCCCACCACTGTGTTCACTGATCTGAAAAGTGGACACTTCACCCACATGAAAATGCTAGGATGAAGAAGAAGAGTGGTTTCTTCAGTTCATGATTAAACAAACCTTGATTTAATGCTACTTATAGCCTTTCAGTTTACTTTCGCTGAAGCAGAAGCAACACAGGCAACACAAAACTGAAGCCCCCTCCCAATTCTGATTTGATTCAAAATAAGATTCCAATTAAAATTAGGTCATATTACCTCATTAGTCTACTCCGTGATGAACTGTAGAAAACATGAGCTCCAATAACTTCCTTCTAAATTCTTTGTCCAACTTATATTTTATGAAAAAACAATGAATTGTGATAATATGCCTATGTTTGAATAACCTAATTTGCACAAGTTCAAAAATGCTCTTGAAGCTAAATTATCTCAGAACATTTTTTTTCATATTACTACAATCCTATTCCAAGAGTGGATTAGAAATCAAACTGTGACTTCTATACTTCAAAAATAAAGACCTCACTTCCAAATGTTGAAATCCCATTTCTCAATATTTTTGCAGACAAATATGTCTGCAAGGATGACATAAAGCTACCACAATATATTATTTTCAGAGATTACACTAATACACTTAAGGTCTCCTTCAAATCACGCTTGGCTCATGGAAATGTAGTTTTTTGATAACAATATGTAAGTCGTTTGCTATTGTCTTCTTCTGCAGTATATTTTTTTCAATTTCTCAGTTTATCATATATACCTAATATAGTCTTCCAACCAAAAAAACCCTACTAAATAAAAGTGTGCATGTAACATGGATATATGCAAAATCATTATCTTGGCATAGCCAGTCTCCGAAACAGTTGATCTCAATGTACTTTCATTGTCAATTATTTAAAGAAATATTGCAGCCTTTATAATATGGATTAGAATAAAAAAGCTGAGAAGATCAGACTGGTCCTCTGCTGAAAAAAAACTGTAACTAGAGCCTCTTTTTTTTAAAAAAGGCATCTGTAGTTCCATACCTCCCTCTTAGCCTTCACTTTCTAGAAAATTTTCAGAATGTGGAAAAAGTGGGGAGAGCTGTGGTATTGCGAATTAAAAGCTGCTGTTGTATATCATTATTATTATTAAATAATGAGACAGTTTCAATATAATTCCCATCCATAGCTTGCTAGGCTAAAGCTGGTATTCAGAATTCAGAGATTTATGCCCAAGCATGGGATATGTTAAAAATCAGTCATGTTAATATTCAACTGGTAAGTAAAATAATCAAGAATTTAAAAGGTTCAGATGGAATTCTCTATTTTCTCCTTTTATCAAGACAATTGACCATTGTGATCAATAATTATAAGTGCTGAGCCCTGACTAGAAGTCACCCTGAAAAACTCCAGGATAATTAATTTCATTCATGAATTTCATGGTCACATCCTACTCTATCACCTAATACTAGGAAAATTGGATGAAGCTTCTGGAGCCTGCAAACTGCCCATTCATAACCTAAAAAATGAAGAAAAGTGTCCATACTTTCAATAATGGTTTAAACTTTAAAAATAAAGCTCTGCTTGTCTGAGCAAATATTATATTCAATATATTATAAAATTCAATTGTCTACACTCAGAATATGATCTATACATAATACAGAGGTTAATCCCAGTTGGGATTTCCTTACCACTGTAGAAAAAAGGGATGTAAATATTATAAACTTCAATCCAGAAATTAGTTCCTCTCTAATACAAGTCTAGTCCAAAAACATTAAAAAGATGTAGAAAATATTTTTTTTACTGAGGTACAGTCACTATGTCTCAAATACCATTAAGAAAGAAACAAAACAGCCTAAATTTAAAATATAAAAGTCTAGTGACTGTGAGAGCTTCTTCAGACAATAATTAAAGGACATCTAACCAAAGAACGATCTCTAATTAAACCAATACAAAAATAATCCCCTAAAACAAACAAAAATCAGTATTCTGAACAAACCTTAAGGAAATCAGAAAGAAATGCTAACTTACTAGATATCCAGAAACTCACTAAATCTAAATATAGAATTTAAATATGTGTGTCTTTTGGGGCTGTGGGGGGGGGGGCAAAGGATCTGAATTGTACTATTCAAGTCTGTGCATCCACCCAAGAGAGAATACAAAAAAGGCACACACTCGACTGTCAGACGCCAAGTATGAGTGTACTTATGGCTAGGTTAAAATTAACTATGGTAACTTGAATTTGAACTAAATTAATAAGTAATTTAGGTAATTATGCACGATATACTTAATCTTCCCCTTCTACTTCTAATTTGTGATACAATAATTTGTAATACAAATTGGGATTTGGTGGCAATTTTGGGAGAAATCCTGAGGCCTCAACCCATGGTTTAGAAAGCCAGATGTGCTTTGGGACCACATGTTATGCAGCCCTCTTAAGTAGGGGTGTCAAACTCGCAATGTCACGTGACATGTTGCGACATATAGTGACTTTTTTTCCATTGCCGGCAATGGGGTGCGCACGGTTTTGGCATGATGCATCCGGCCCACAGGCTGGCAGTTTGACACCCCTGCTCTAGTGTCTTACAAATTTTCCTAGAAGTTGTCCTGATGTGAATAGGACCTGCTACAAAAAAATGTAAACTAGCCAGCACAAATATTTAATGTAAGGCAATTTCAGTCATAAGTCATGGTAGTTGTTAAGTGACATGCCCATATGATCACCTCACTTAACAACCCAAATCCTTTTTCTTTTTTTCCAAGAATCCTTTCACTAAGCAAAACCACAAACCATACCTCAAATAAGCATTCAACTCAAGGGCCTCAAGATTAATTCTGCTTCTACCAAAGGTTGTTTAACTTTCTTCTACCAAAAAACCATAAACTTCCCATAATTCAGCCTTTCTCTGCACATTTATTTTTTAAAAGTGTGCTAATAGACTAGATAATACAGTGCAAGTGTCAAAAAAAGGTTAAAAAAAAGTGTTTTACAAGTAGTAGTAGTACACGTCTTTCCAAAACAGAGCATTGTAGTATTTTTACTATCTGCCATGTAAACTATCTTGTTTTCCTTTGTTTTGTCTTTAAGAACAAATTACTTCAATATTTCCATTAAGGTAACAACCAGCCTTGCATCTGGCCAATGAATTACTACTATCAAATGTACAAATTAGTTGCGATAAAATAGCCGAGTTTATCTCAACAGAAACATCTAAAAGCAGTGGGTAGAGCCAGCTCAAGACATTTTGTTTTTTGAGTCAAAGAGAAAATAGCCTTCGCATATTACATCTCCAGAAGCTGATTAGATAGAGAGGTGGGTCTTGCTATGTTGTTAGTAACATAACAGTGCTTCCCCCACACCCAAGGTTAGCAAGCTAGTTCACCAGCAGATTATACAGCTCTAACTGGAGATCAGAAGGAGTCTTCCCCACTGTTATATTGAACTTCCAAAGATTTACCCCTGAAGGCTGTTCCATCACCTTGTCAAATTTGGGGCCAGCCCTGCCAGTACCTTTACAGGGTTAATATGCTCAGTGTTACACTGAAATGCAAATTCTTCAGTCTCAGGCATTTACTATTTCCACACATAATAGTTTCTACCCTTAATTCATGTGAATGTTTGGTGATTTTGTAAAAATGATTTCCAGCTTCTTATTTTCAAATACAGCTAAAACTGCTATCAAATACATCTATGCATTGCTACAAAATAATAGTCAGTGTGTTGTACTTGGGGTAAAACAGTCTGAAGTCCTATTGATTGTATTGCATATAAACACAAATGTCTTTAATACAGACCTACTTTTGAATGTGAAGCAGTAGGCGTGAGCCTAAATGGAGTCCAGAAGATGGTAGAGGACAGGAAGGTCTGGAGGAATGTTGTCCATGGAGTCGCAATGGGTCGGACATGACTTCGGCAACTAACAACAACAACTTTTGAATGGTAAAACACTGACAAGGGGGATTTAACACTTTATCTGGCAGCTGTTTATCCACTAAACCATTATTCTTTTAACTTTCTAAAGCTCAGGGGAAAGGTACCCACTAGATTTCTTTTAGGTCAATCCAAGTTCTTAGTCATGCCTTTTTTTAAACATTCCCTGAATTCATATTAAACTAGAAATTAGAATTTTGTAAGACCAATATTCTTAAGTATATTTCCCAAATATCGTCTAGGCTTCTCGTGGACTCCAGACAAATTCTTAGAAAATAAAATGCCACATGATTTAATGTGTATGCTTTGTTTAAAAGTATCAATGTAAACATTTGTAATCAATAGCCTGCATTAACTGATCAATTCATCAGTTATCAAAACCGGTATTGTATCTGAAACCAAAACAACATGTTAAGTAAAACATTCATCTGTGTTCCACTGATTGCGAGGGACCAAGGAGAAAGCCTTGGAGTCTCATCGCAGACGGTGGGAAAGAGCACGGGAAGCTTAGGATCTAGGATCTCACCGAGGTCCCCTTTAAGGAGGCTAATGGATGCCTGGGGCTGGGACAAATTGCCCGTCCAGGCAGGAATGTGTAAGAAGTGTGTGCGCAAATTACGCATATATATATATAAAATGATCAAGCTTTCGTTGGCTAACTGCCAACGTCATCAGGATGGAAACACTGGGGTGGGGAGATCGCGTTTATACTGTCGGTGTCTGCACTCTGCTCATGGAGCGTGTCACCAGTCTGTTTGTTGAGGCTGACTGTATTCCTTTGAGTTGTCGCGCATCCGTTTTGGGGGGATGTACTGTAGTTGTCTCTGGGCATCAAGGGTGCCTATGGGGGCCTGGGCAGGAGTGGGACAGATCTGAGGGTCTCTGGGCCAGGGCCAAGGCAGTGGGGGACATTCCCTCACTGTTTCCAGGATGGCTTCGCAGGCCGCATCTGGCTCCCGGGCCTTGTGTTTGACATGTCTGCACTAAACTAAGAGCTAAGGCAGGCTCAAAAAGCAACCCTTGAAAATGGGCAGCCAGTGGTTATGTATTGAGGCAAACCATGGCTGCAAAGAATTTTGGAGCCATGTGCAGACCTGACTGGAAGCTCAAAGTGGCAACAAACATCTAAAATAATTGGCACAGAATTTTGGACACTATAAATTTCTTTTCCACCTAACAGAACCTTTGCCCTGACTTTTTAGACCTTCATGGTTGAAAGGCTCCCCTTTTGGGAGCCACTACAGGGATCTTTTTCTGCTGCTTCTATTACTCTCCTCCTCCTCCTCCTCTTTCTTCTTCTTTTTTTTTGGCTTAACAGGTTAAAAGCTTGTTTATCAAGTCTCACTGACCAGATCAATTTTTAATCTTGTGCCAGTAAAAGTGTGTCAACTACACTTATATGGCACAAAGGAGCGATTGTGGGAAGTCAGCTCCCCCCACTCAGAGAAGGAAATATTAAAAAGGCAGAATATTATATTTTCTCAAAGGATCTTAAAAAGGCGGGAAAAGCATGCCCAGTTTTTCTTAATAGCCCAAAGTCTCCCTCCCGCAAGCAGAAACCAGCTCTGTAGAAATGCAGATATCATAATCTTGTCAGAAAGATTGGAATCAGGAAGCTGGGATTAGAAAGACAAAGATCCCTAGAATCAACAATCCCTCACAACAAAAAATCCAACAGTCACCAGCCACAGCCCCAGGGAAGCAGGATATGACCTTTGGGACATAATAGGATTAATCCACCACCATCAGAATGCCAGAAAGGCACACAGTTCATGCCACAGGAAGAACTCCAAACAAAAGCTCAAGAAGGTATAAAAACCCACCACTCCCTACTACATGTGGTCAGCTTTCCCAGAGCCATCTTTCTGTCTGGCTGTCCCCCTCCAATAAACTACAACCTTCTTTCTAAAGCAGTCTCCATTTTGTTTATTCCCAGCTTGGACTGGACCCTGATGAAGATTTTTCTTTCAACACATCTCAATCACAGAAATTCCACCCACGGCAATTGTACTTTGTCCCATGTCTATGGAGATTTTGTCATCCAGTCATGGTTGTTCCAAAGGTGCTTTTTCAGGAGGCAACAGGACTTTCTTGTTTTTCTTTGAAGACGTTTTGCTTCTCATCCCAGAAGCTTCTTCAGATACTTTGCCCCATTTTGACATGTTAGAATAGAATAACAAAGTTGGAAGAGACCTTGGAGGTCTTCTAGTCCAATCCCCTCCTTAGGCAGGAAACCCTACACCACTTCAGACAAATGGTTGTCCAATCTCTTCTTTAAAATTCCAGTGTTGGAGTATTCACAACTTCTGGAAGCAAGTTGTTCCACTGATTAACTGTTCTAACTATCAGGAAATTTCTCCTGAGTTCTAGGTTGCCTCTCTCCTTGATTAGTTTCCATCCATTGCTTCTTGTCCCGCCCTCAGGTGCTTTGGAGAATAGCTTGACTCCCTCTTCTTTGTGGCAAAGATATTGAACACTGAGATATTGAACACTGCTATCATGCCACTCTTAGTCCTTCTTTTCATTAAAAAAATAAAGATTTTTTTAAAACTTCATTCCATGTTTTAACACAGTTACCTTGAAATCACATACAATTGATAGTTGTCATAGTTATACCCCAAGTATTCGGCCTTCATCTCAATCTTAAAACCATTTTTATTCAACAACTCTGTTTGATCTTATATCTTCATATTTTATGTTATACTAATTTTTTCCCCAGTTTGCTTCTAAAACTTTTCTTGTTGTGGTGGTTTATTCATAATTTGTCTTTTTGATTGTAATCTTGTTTTCCTAAGATATTCATCTATTTCCTCCAACAGAATATCATGTCCTTTATACAAATTAAAATAAATAGCTTGCTTTCTCCTTCTGGCAGATTTGCTTCATTTACTGTCCCCTGGAGCAAATGTTCAGTGTTCCTTATGTACACTAATCTGGCCAATCATTTCCCTGGTTTATTCATGAATTAATTTTGCAGAATCCCATTTTATTTACATTTCTTTTATTATTAACATAGATAGCTGTTGCTGTAAATTCCTAATTTGCTGGGAGACACTCGTATTCTCTGGGAAATTCCTTATTTCTCTTATTATTATTTCATCCAAAATAGTTTGCATTTTCTTTTGCCTCTTCTTCTTAAATTCAGAATTACATTGTATCACATAATCTCTAATGAGAAGTTTAGTTTCATCCCAAACCATTCTCATATAATACTTTTATTTAAATTATTTTCTAAAAATTATTTCAATTGCTTTTTACAGTTCTCATTGATTTCAACTTTCTTTAACAATGCTTTATTTAGTCTTCATCTGAAATAGCTAAATATCTTTCATAAACCAGACTCCCACGATTAAGCTCTGAAAAGCCTTTGGTAAAATTTCTACCTTAAAACAATTTTAGTAGCCAAGTCTCTTGAAATCCAAACCATATCTAATCTTTAAAAAGATCTATATCTATCTGAATATTTCTCTTGAACTACCATTCATCTGCCTGCATACATCAACTCACCCTAAACTGTTCATCAAATCAAAGAAAATATTTGGTAATATACCCTGAATAATATCATTTTTTTTTGTCAGAAATTCTGTCCTCCACTTAAGAGGGATACCACTCCATTCCAATAACACATGAAACACCAACTTTCATAGGACAATTCCATCTGTTGTTTATAGAAAAAAATAATTTTATCTTCATTTGGGGCATGAACTTCCAGGCCCATAGTTTGAATCCCATATACTATAACTCCAACAAATCTACCATGTTCATCAATTAATACAAGTTATGGTTTAGTTGAGGGTTAATATCCAAAATTCCATTTCTCTTCTTACTATCTGCTAAATAAACTCTTCATCCAAAGATTTATAAATCAAACACTTTATATTTTTTTTCCTGGCCTAAGTCTCTTGCAGGCAAATAACGTCTTGCTTTATTTTTTCCAATAATGAATATTTTTCCTTTTTGAGGAGCATTTGCTCCCTTTATAGTCCTTGTTTAACATTTATAATCCATATATCAAAGACTTAGATATGTTCATAGCTGTAGCACCTTATGGAGTATCCTCTTTTCCCAATTTCTGCTGCATTTGTTGTGACTGTTGTGTAATTTCCTCTGAAAACTCCATTTCTATCTCCTCCAATTCTCCACTATATTTTTCTAAAAGGTCTTTTTGCCTTATGAACAAAATTCTAAATCTTTGTTGTTTAAAAATAAAAATCGAAGCTTCCAATTTATCCCATCAAAATAGGTTTTTTTTCTCTTTTAACTTTTCAGGAGTATTATTTTCTCTTACGTAAAATTTCAGAAGGAATGTCTTTAAAAGCAATTATGTCTATATTATCTATTTTTAATCTTGTGATAAAAAGCTGCTACAAGAGATGGTCCTTTGTCTTATTTCTAACAAAATGCAACAAAATATGCCAAGAAAATTCCACATTCTGGAAAATCTGGAATTTATTGCACGTCTTATCAATTTCTGCCTCCATATCATCTTCCAAAGCAGAATAAATTGCCAAAACATTAATAAGCTACTCACTAATATCTTTATCTGGAACTTCTGAAGCAGCTCAAAATCTCAGACAAAATTCTCAGTTCCAATAAAGGCAGATTATCCAATTCTTTTTCCAACACTTTGCCTTGAATCTCTCTTAACTCTCTAAAATTTCCACTCTATTATTAATTTGCTTTACCTCTTCAAATATTTGTTTTATAAAATGTTCCATCTTTTTAATAT
The DNA here is from genome assembly GCF_947247035.1 of Vipera ursinii. Taxonomy (NCBI): domain Eukaryota; kingdom Metazoa; phylum Chordata; class Lepidosauria; order Squamata; family Viperidae; genus Vipera; species Vipera ursinii. The sequence goes on from NC_139513.1 coordinate 207,608,635, forward strand.
CTCTCATCTCCTCTCTTAACTTTACGAATCATTCATCTGTTCATTTTTTCAGGAGCCAGCAGCACAAGGCAACGCGAGACATGAGCCGCAAAGACTTCTCACCATGGCAAAGGTCGAAAAGCTGGAAGAGTTTGACGTGACACACCTGGAGAAATGGTCATCCTACATTTCCTGCATAGAGAACTACCTGCGTGCAAATCAAGTCAGCGAAGATGGGCTGAAGGCCGCGACCCTCCTCTGCGTGTGTGGCCCAGCCACCTTCGATATCACTGAGAACTTGGTTGCCCTGGCGCTTCTAGAAACCGTCACGTATACTGACCTCAAGAAGAAACTGTGCAACCATTTTGAGCCTAAGCTATCAGTGATAGAGTGGAGGCACACCTTCAAACATTGCGAACAACAACCCGGTGAGTTGGAAACAGAATTCATTTCAGCGCTTCGCCAAGCATCGTGACTCTGCAATTTCTGACCTAGAGGAGCGACTAAGAGACCACTTAGTCTGTGGACTCAGGAACAGAGAGCTCCAACAAAAACTCTTTGCAAAGGAGACTTTCTCACTTAAAGGAGAAAGTAGGGGCTGCTGGAGGGGCTGTGAAGGCATTACAGCCCTCCAAAACCATGCCATCTACAGAAACCGTCTACCACAAGGACACCGAACGATTGGAAGACACCGACTCTGACCATGAAGTTGACAAGATTCAGCAGCACCATGAAAGAGGAATGAGGCTGGCTGACAAGGTAGTTCTGTTCTGGGCTGCGGAGGCCCCCATCAACACGCAGATTGCCATTTCAGGACAGCCAGGTGCCGGGCGTGTGGAAAACCAGGCCACATTGCCGCCATCTGTTGAGGTCGCCAGAGGGACCGCCAGCCTGATGAGACTTTCAGGAGAGGTACCGGGGCCCCAGGGCAACACCGAGTAAGGTTCTATTCCAGCTGCTGGAGCATATTACGCACTGGGGCCCACCGACCTCTTAAGCAGAAGTTGCAACTGCAGGTCGAACTTCAAGGAGTTCCATGTAAAATGGAACTGGACACAGGCTCTGCTGTGTCCATTATCTCCATCGGAACCTTTTGGCACGTTTGCAGCTGTAGCAACAGATGGGTCAAGCTACGACCATCTAGTATTCTACTTACTGATTTCTAGAATTCCAGAGTGGCGGTCAAGGGCAAGGCCACACTTGCAGTGAAATTCAACGGGTTTTCAGGCCCACTGGATGTTATTGTGGTAAATGGCCAACGTACAAGCCTCATAGGGCTTGATTGGTTCGATGCATTGGGCATCCAGGTCACCGGCATTCACCGGACTCAAACGACCGATTTGTCTTCCATCTGCAAGGAATTCACAGATGTTTTTGGTCCATGTTTGGGAGAGTACAAGGGCCCTCCGATAGCTTTTAAACTTAATCCCCAGATCATGCCAATTCAGGTTAAGCCCCGCCGTGTGCCATTTGCATTAAAGCATAAAATTGATGCAGAGCTGGACAAGCTTGTTAGTCAGGGGGTTTTGCAGCCCATAGACAGTGGGGAGTGGGAGACCCCCATTGTAACACCATTCAAGGCCAATGGAGAGGTACTGTGCTGACTACAAGTATACCATTAACCGGGCACTACAGCAGCACGTGTATCCCATCCCAGTCGTTGCAAGGAGGCTGCGTGTTTGCTAAATTAGATTTAGCGCAGGCCTACCAACAGCTGCCGGTGGACGAGGCCACGGCAGCTGCCCAAACTATTGTTACACACAGGGGGCCTTCAAGGTCAAGAGCCTTCAATTTGGGGTAAGTGTAGCCCCAGGGATTTTTCAGGGGATCATGGAGTGTACACTCAAGAGTATTCCGGGGGTCTGCCCCTACTTCGATGATGTACTCATTGCCGGAGAGTCCACAGAAGTTCTGGCTGAGCAGCTTAGAGCCGCCCTTCAGCAGTTCCATACCGTAGGACCTAGGTTAAGGAGAGACAAATGCAAGATTGTGGTTCCGTCCAAAGAATTCCTTGGGTTTCAAATCGATGCCGAGGGCATCCATCCTGCAGAGTCAAAGCTGAAAGCGATTCAGCACTTGCTCAATGCCCGCAAAGAACCGACTACACAACAGATTGCATTCAGAATTGGGGGGCTGGAGGCTAAAACATATAGGGAATGGTTGATGGAATTGGGTATGTGTAGTTTAACAAAAAGAAGGGTGAGGGGTGACATGATAGCAGTGTTCCAATATCTCAGGGGCTGCCACAAAGAAGAGGGAGTCAAGCTATTCTCCAAAGCACCTGAAAGCAGGACAAGAAGCAATGGATGGAAACTAGTCAAGGAGAGAAGCAACCTAGAACTAAGGAGAAACTTCCTGACAGTTAGAACAATTAACCAGTGGAACAACCTGCCTCCAGAGGTGGTGAATGCTCCAACACTGGAGGTTTTTAAGAAGAGACTGGACAGCCATTTGCCTGAAATGGTATAGGTTTCCCTGCCTGAGCAGGGGGTTGCACTAGATGACCTCCAAGGTCCCTTCCAACTTATTATAGTTGTTGTTGTTAGTTAGTTAGTTAGTTAGTTAGTTATTGTTATTATTAAAGTCCCTCTTTCTTTGGCCTGAAACATTATTTAGACTGGAGCAGTAGAACCAGCTATTCCAATAATTTTGTACATATTCATACCCATGCATCCATCAATGAGATTAGGAGCAAGAAGTGTCTAAGAGTTTAGTTGGCATCAGATTTAGTTGAGCATTAATTAAATATATCTATTGCATTTTTGGCAGCTCCAAAAAGCTATGTAAGATCAGCTTTGGTTAATCTTTGGACAGGGGACCACTTAGAAATCTATGATTATAGACTACACTGAGAAACCCACAGCCACACAAAAACAGAAGAGAGTACTTGCAAACCACTTTCACATCATGCCAGAAAACTACATGGATGTGTCCATGTTAGTCATCAAGAGCTATGTTTGACTTGAGGGCAACTTTACATTCACTCAATTTTCAATCAAACAGCGGAAACCATCAATTTACTATGACAGTCATGATCTATCTAACTCAGAGAAGAAATGATACAATGCATATACAATGCAGATTATTGGGAAATTGGTGATTACATCTGTGATGCCTGTATGTCCTTTATCGTGATAAGGTGGACTATAAATGAAATTTACAAAGAGATGAATTTCAAACTTGTCCGGGGTGTGGGGGTGGGGAAAGTGTACTGAAATCACAGATCCCTTTCAGTTTCAGTTTAAACTATCAGTTCATATGGTTTTTATTTGTCCTTTTAGAGCTGTAGCAACAAAATCACATTCTGAACTTTGTTTTACAGTATGGAGGGGCATCTTGGAAGAACGCTGAGAATACTCGGGATTAAGTCAGATAATATAACCGTGCCCAGCAGGCGGAAGCTCCACCCAATGATTGACTTCTCACCTTTGCAATGACTGCCTTATAAGCAAATATTTCCCAATCTTGCATTTACTTTTATATGGACACACCAGGAACTTTCCAGAACATGATACTGTAATGTAAACAAATACTAAGTACTTTCCTATGATATCTTGTTCCCGGTGTACTCTGATCTACCTTTAACTAATATTGAGATGTAATTGGCACCAGCCAATAGATGCAATAATATTTACATAACCACAGCACTAATACTGCAATTGGTTAATTTATAGGAAATAAGAAAAATTAGAAAAGAATTACCAAAAAACCCAACAAGGTATGTTTCTCTTTTCACAGTCAACCAGCAATACATAATCTCTTCTTCAAAGGTTTCTAGGTGAACTGTTAGTTTTAGTAGTCAGGCCAAGCATATTGCATAGTGCAACAGAGGGCCTGCAATCGCAAGCAATTTTTTTGTACCCCATATCAATGGCACTATCTTCATGGACAAAGAATTGCCATTTCAAGGCTGGGGAGGCTAGTTCCCATGAGGGGGGGGCGGGTCTTCAAACTCTCTTCCAAACATCTTGATATTCATTTTGGAAGAATGCTGTTGTTTTTTGCCACTGACTTACCAGAGGCAAGATAAATGGACTTAAATACAATAACTGAAGATAATAAATTAAGTTTTTACACTAGATGTACACTTCTATTAAGTCCCCATGGCTTCCTGAGCCTGAGACTCAAGAGTGTAGATTTCAAAGGAGTAGATTATATAGATTCTAATACAGGGACATACTCAAAAAAACACAGCAGTGTGCACAATAGAGGAGAAGGAAGTAATACAACAATTTGTGGGTTGTAATGTGGAGATCAACCCTGACTGCTCTTTAGAAGGCCAGATCCTGAAGCTAAAACTCAAATACTTTGGCCACCTAATGAGAAGGAAGGATTCACTGGAGAAGAGCCTAATGCTGGGAAAGATTGAGGGCAATAGAAGAAGGGGACGACAGAGAATGAGGTGGCTGGATGGAGTCACTGAAGCAGTAGGCGTGAGCTTAAATGGACTCCAGAAGATGGTAGAGGACAGGAAGGCCTGGAGGAACATTGTCCATAGGGTCGTGATGGGTCAGACACGACTTCGCAACTAACAACAACAACAATGTGGACTACTAGCCAATGCTAGTGATATAGTAATGTAGGTATTAGGAAAATAACACATCAACCTACAAGGTCAATGATAGAAGCGAGTGAATTTTATTTTTATTCCTAAATGACTACCTGTTTGGAAGCTCGCTGATATTTCTATAAGCAGAGAGTTTTCTCCAGAGTCTGATTTATGAGGCCAAAAGGCTCTTCCCCATTTTCCTCTAATATGGCTGCAAACATTCCCTGATGTGTGTGTGTGTGTGTGTGTGTGTGTGTGTGTGTGTGTTGTGTGTGTGTGTTATGCCATAGGCTTATGACTTTCACACCGGCCCATAGTTGAAAGAAACTTCCAGAGGCATTTGCTTGCATAATTCTTGCCGGTTGTTTTTCTTAGTGCTTGTCAGATCTTTAAGAGTACAGACTTTTTATAATTACAGGTTTAGCGCTCCATTGAGAAAGCTTACCCCTGCTTTTTAAATATGGATTTCATGTTCTCTTAAAAGCCTTTACAATGCACAGGAGATTGATTTGAACTGAGAAAGAAAGCCAATTTCTATCAGCCACATACTGTATTACTAGTTGCATCACCACAGGTTTTCCACTGCTTCTACTGGTAAGATGTTTATGCTTCCAATTTTCACTCCTTTTATTATTTCTAAGGATTTGCCCAAACAATAGAACTTTGCCCTGATTTGTCAATGGGCCAAGGATCAGGCAGGCATGCCTGGCTGAGGAATTTTGGGAGGTAAAGTCCATCAGTCATAAAAGGGCCAAGTTTGAAGACCCCTGGAATAGATAAACCTGTGTTCAGAAACAGCCCAACTGAGAAGAGTCACGTAGAGGCGTTGTCAGAAACATGGGGAGAAATTTCTGCTCTTCACCCCACATGACCCTTGGCTTCTCTTAGTTGGCAGAATTTGATAAGCAACTAAGTAACCTCTGTTCTAAGCAAGAGCGATTGCTGATCCCCTCCCGCGCCCCCGCGCTGGCATAAGGAGAAACAAAGCCAGAGAAATCTAAGAATCCATAAGCCACAATAAGTATCTAAGGACAGAACCATTCTCTGCTCTTTTTAACCGTGATTGAGTAGAATCATCAAATAAACAGCATAATTTGAGCCACAATGCTTTTCTGATGTCTCAAGTGCTAAGTATTCAATGCTATCTATTGTGTTCATGTGCCTAGTTGCTTGGAGCATGTAAATTAGTCTTTGTCCTGCAAGTCAACTTGGCTGGGTAAATCTGATTAGCTTTGGCATCTAGACCAATTGACTGTTTCCTGTGATCGATAGGGATGTTTGTAGAGATTATAAGGAGTCTTTCAAAAGACGTTGTGGATATTTTCTTCCTAGGTAACTTACCATAAGTAGGAGACAACATGAGTTATAATTATAAATATTTGGCAACAGTTCTGTACTGTTCCCCACCTTGTCTGTTTGCAGACTGTTTGCAGCTCAGTAATAGGTACGCCCTCTTTTTCCATCCCCAGAAATTGATTTTAAATATTGTTGTAATCTATTACCAGCCAAAGTAGATTCTTGTAAGTTTTCAACTCTGTTTTATATTTCTTTGCAAGCAGTGTCTTTTAATTAAATAGGTGTGCTATTTTAAAAACTGTTCTTTCTTAATCTTTTTTTTTACATTGTTTTAAATACAGTAAAGCATTCCTCCAGTGAGAAATGTAATCAAAATGCATAGGCTAGATTGGGAAACTTTCTGCCCAGAATCATTGGACAAGGACTCCCATTGTTTGTCTGGTGCCATCTTGGTTGGCTGAGAATGATTTTTTTAAAAAATCCAACTATTTGGATTGAAACATGATTCCTACACTGTCCTAAAGTATCCTTTCCCTAGCAGCTCTCGGACCCACAGAATTCTTTTCTTTACAGAATTACAAGAGAAAATAGCTCCCATGTAGAATATTTCAAAAAAAGTCGCTCCTAAGAAGAGCAAGTATTTTCAAGATCCCTTCTGTTTGCTGATCTACTGTAGATGCTGCTGCGTGCAGCATCAATCACTCTCTCAGTCTCATCCCTCAGTCTCTCAGGGATTGGTGTTGTGGGAAAAACAGGTGGCAAGAACTTTGAGTCATACAAAAGAAAAGTGCCATATAAATCTAATAGAAAATATTTTTTTTAAAAAAATTGTAGTGAGAACCAGGGACACTGGATGAGCCAATGAAGTAAAGCTTCCCCACCTTTGGAATGGAATGGACCTGCTACAAAGAGACTAGCAGATCTCAATGTTCTTCGAAATTGATTAGAAGGCTTCTCATTGGCAGGCAGGCAGGTCGATGGTAGAAGCTCTTGAGAGTTGCATATAACACATACCACGCCATAGGAAAAATGGGTCACAGTACAGAGGAATAACCCTGTCCCAACTTAAGTCACTGCATTCCGCCGCGCTGAACAATTACACAGAATACTTGACTGAATCCATTTCATCTTCAAAATGGCAGAGGAGGAGGATTGATTAATTGCTGTTATATGTTGATACGGTATGCATTTCTTCAAACACTGTATTTCTGGCAAAAGAAAAGTATACGGACAAAACTGGATGTACTCCAATATTAGATGTGTTCAATCAAATTGAACACATTGGGTGTCTTCATCCATGTGATGATGTAGGAAAAGAGGAACATTAAATAATTTCATTGGTAAATTTGGAAATAATGTTAGCCCATATAGCCAAATTCCAATGACTCAAACCACAACCACATCTAAGCCTATACATGTGCGTTTGCACATAGGCACATATTTTCCTTTTGTGACTGTATGTACTTTCCTTTTTCATCATAAAACATGGGGCAATAATACACTTCAAAAAAAATCCTTTGATTGAAATCCTGAAAACTTGAAAATATGTTCCATTGCTTATTTCTAATTTTATACGTTTCTGCTCTAAACACATTAAACTTTAGCAAGAGGTCATTTTGTAGTAAAAATACAAAATTTAGCTTTTAATTAGAAATATAAACCATGCTTACAAAAAATATTACTCACATTGCTATCGGGAACCAGTTTGGTGTAGTGGTTAAAGACACAACCTAGGAAACAGGAGACTATGAGTTCTAATCTCACCTAGACGCAAAAGCCGGCTGGCTGAGTTTAGGATACTCACTATTTTGCTCAGCCCTTGGAAAAAGATATCAGCAAGCCATTTCTGGTAAATATTACCCAAAAACTACACGGCCTTGACTCAAATGGCCATATCAAGAAGAGACAACAGTTAGCATAAAGAAGAGATCTCTTAAAAAGAAGAAATATTATACATCTAATCATTTTTCCCCTTCTTGTTTTCATTTTTTTTCCTATTGCATTTTTTTCCCCAGCCTGGTGCCCCACAGGTATAAGTAGTTTCAGTTCCCACCATCTCTGTTCCTTCCTTCTCACCAGATTGGAGGAAGCTAATTTATCACAAACAATAGTAACCGAAATAGCCTTCGGTTATGCCTCATTCATTTGCAAAACAAAATAAGTTTGATTACTGTGATGAGAAAATGAGATAATAGTTCCCTGTTTAAAAAAAACCCCTTTGTGCTATATTTTCTTGCATTTCAACATTGCTAAGTTTCACCTTAGTTTTGCTAAAAACAAATAGGTTATTCGACAACAGATGCCTTGTCTATTCCAGTCAGAACTATTTTTGTATGACAATTGTACAGAGGTAATGAAGATGCCTTAACATGAGGTCCTGGTTCTGTGTTTCAAAACAAACATTTGTGAAATTTCAAATGTAAGATTTGAACTCTGCTTTTAAATGATGCATATCACAAGTATTTTTAAAACTGAGAAACTTCATTTACAATTAAGAGCAGTGACTTACAAGAAAGGAATAGCATTGCAGGAACTTATGCAAAAGAAATAGCAATAGCACTTAAACTTACATACTGCTTCACCGTGCTTTACAGCCCTCTCTAAGCGGTTTACAGAGTCAGCATATTGCCCCCAACAATCTGGGTCCTCATTTTACTGACCTTGGAAGGATGGAAGGCCGAGTCAAACTTGAGTTCATCAGGATCGAATTCCAGGCTGTGGGCAGAGTCAGGCTGCAACACTGCATTCTAACCATTGCGCCACATATATGTAATTACAGATTTTTACAAAACAAATAATTTTATTTCATTTTTTAAGACATTAAAAGGGCAGCATTTACCTTGATTACTGATACTTCATTTAACAGTTGCCAAAAGACATAAAATCTGCTTTGTAATTGAGTTTTTAAATATGAGTTAAAAATAATGGTTAAAAAGCACTGTTTTTCAGTTTTATTCATCAGTTCCTCGAGCTCCATCTACTTATCTGATATGTTATTTTTGGATCAGTAGTCCAAACTACAACTATAATTTCTTACTCTGGATTTTTGGCTTTGGCTGAATATTTTCAGAAAAGGCAGGCACAGCCACACTTCTCTGTGTATTAATGATTCACCTGTGGAGATGGTTACCAGCAGCATCAAATTCCTGGGTGTGCAGTTAGCAAGTAGGTTGGCTTGGTCACTCAGAGGTTTTACCAGTATATCAGAGTTCATGTTCCCTAGCCTTTCTTTTCATCACCACACAATAAGTATACTACATAATCCAATATATCTGGGCTTGGCACATCAACCTAACCTGGCCATGTTCAAGACTATAGATAAGGCTGAGAACTCAAGTAGATTGCCGAGTTCAAGTAGAGAAATTTAGCTGTCTTTGGCATCCTTCACAAAGAAAGCCCTGCAGATGGGGCTTCACTTGTTTGCACGGACCTGTTCCTGGCATGCCTCAGACCAGTTCTGGCTCATGGACCAGGGACTGGGGACCCCTGTTCCAATCACACAGGAAATTAAAACTAGAGGTACTAATACTACCTTTATTGTAAGGTTACATTATCCCAATTTTGCAACCCTAGAAGTAGTTTTCCCCTTCATGGATTACTGCCTTGTAGTGGCGAAGGGGCTTGCATAATTCAATGAAGCTATGAGCTATGCCATGCAGGGCCACCCAAGACGGACAGGTCATAGCAGAGAGTTCTGACAAAACATGATCCACTGGAGAAGGAAATGGCAACCCACTCCAGTATCTTTGCCATGAAAACCCCATGGACAGTACCAAAAGGAAAAAAGATATGACACTGGAAGATGAGCCCCTCAGGTTGGAAGGCGTCAAATATGCTACTGGGGAAGAGCAGAGGGCTAGTACTAGTAGCGCCAGAAAGAATGAAGCGACTGGGCCAAAGCCGAAAGGACACTCAGCTGTGGATGTATCTGGTGGTGAAAGGAAAGTCCGATGCTGTAAAGACTTTTTCTCCATAGGAACCTGGAATGTAAGATCCAAGAATCAAGGCAAGCTGTATGTGGTCAAACAAGAGATGACTAGACTGAACATCGACATCTTAGGAATCAGCGAACTAAAATGGACAGGAATGGGTGAATTTAATTCAGATGACCATCAGGTATACTACTGAGGGCAAGAATCCCTGAGAAGAAATGGAGTAGCCTTCATAGTCAATAAAAGAGTAGGAAAAGCAATACTGGGACACAATCCCCAAAATGACAGAATGATCTCAGTTCGAATCCAAGGCAAACCATTCAAAATCACAGTAGTCCAAGTCTATGCCCCAACCACCGGTGCTGAAGAGGATGAAATTGACTGGTTCTATGAATCCCTACAGCACCTTATAGAACTAACACCAAACAATGATGTCCTTATCATCATGGGGGATTGGAATGCTAAAGTAGGAAACCAAAAGATAACCGGAATAACAGGCAAGTATGGCCTTGGAGTACAAAATGAAGCAGGGCACAGGCTGACAGAATTTTGTCAAGAGAATATGATGGTCATAGCAAACACTCTTTTCCAACAACCCAAGAGACAGCTCTACACATGGACATCACCAGACGGTCAACATAGAAATCAGATTGTCTATGTGCTCTGCAGCCAAAGATGGAGAAGCTCTATACAGTCAGTAAAAACAAGACCAGGAGCTGACTGTGGCTCAGACCATGAGGTTCTCGTTGCAAAATTTAGGCTTAAACTGAAGAAAGTAGGGAAAAGCACTAGGCCACTGAGGTATGAAATAAATCATATCCCTGATGAATATACAGTAGAGGTGACAAATAGATTTAAGGAATTAGATCTGATAGACAGAGTACCTGAAGAACTATGAACAGAGGTTCGCAACATTGAACAAGAAGTAGCAACTAAAACCATCCCAAAGAAAAAGAAATGCAAGAAAGCAAAATGGCTGTCTGAGGAAGCTTTGCAAATAGCTGAGGAAAGGAGGGAAGGAAAAGGCAAGGGAGAAAAAGAAAGATACGCCCAATTGAATGCAGAATTCCAGAGAATAGCTAGAAGAGATAAGAATGCCTTCTTAAATGAACAGTGCAAAGAAATAGAAGAAAACAATAGAATAGGGAGGACCAGAGATCTCTTCAAGAAAATTGGAGAGATGAAGGGAATGTTTCATGCAAAAATGGGCTTGATAAAGGACCAAAATGGCAGGGACCTAACAGAGGCAGAAGAGATTAAGAAGAGGTGGCAAAATTACACAGAAGAACTATACAAGAATTTATTTATTTTATTTAGTTACATTTATATACCGCCCTATTCCCTGAGGACTCAGGGCGGTTTACAGGGAATTAAAAAATCCACCATACAAAAGTTAAAAAACCAAATTAAAAAATATTAAATTGACCCTGTATACTTAAAACCCCAGTTAAAAATTTCTCCTCAGCCTGGGCCTGAGAGCTCAAAGAGCCAGGTCTTCAGGCCCCGGCGGAATGATCGGAGGTCGGGGGCAGTCCTCAGCTCCACCGGCAGCTGGTTCCAGAGGGCAGGCGCTCCCACTGAGAAGGCCCTATCCCTGGGTGTCACCCACCGGCAATCTCTCACCGGCGGCACCCTGAGCAGACCCTCCCTGTGGGAGCGCACTGGGCGAAGGGCGTTTGATGCCGGCAGCAGGTGTTCCCTCAAATAGCCCGGACCCAGGCCATGTAGGGCTTTATAGGTAATAACCAGCACCTTGAATTTCACCCGGAGGGCAACCGGAAGCCAATGCAGCTCGCGGAGTAGAGGTGTTACATGGGAGTATCGGGAGACCCCCATTACAACTCGCGCGGCCGCATTCTGCACCAGTTGAAGCCTCCGAGTGGTCTTCAAGGGCAGCCCCATGTAGAGAGCGTTACAGTAGTCCAAACGGGAGGTAACAAGCGCATGAGTAACTGTGCGTAGGGCGTCTCGGTCCAGATAGGGACGCAACTGGCGCACCAGGCGAACCTGTGCAAAAGCCCCCCTGGTCACGGCTCCTATGTGAGCTTGACGTCCCTGATAATCACAATGAGGTGGTCACTGACCTCGAGCCAGACATCCTAGAATGTGAAGTGAAGTGGACCTTAGAAAAACTGAGCAACAACAAAGCTAGTGGATGTGACAGTATTCCATCTGAGCTACTCAAAATCTTAAAAGACGATGCAGTAAAAGTGCTACACTCAATTTGCCAGCAAATTTGGAAAACTCAACAGTGGCCACAGGATTGGAAAAGATCAGTTTACATTCCAATTCCAAAGAAAGGCAGTGCCAAAGAAGGTTCAAACTATCGCACCATTGCACTCATTTCACATGCTAGTAAAGTTATGCTTAAAATCCTACAAGGCAGACTCCAGCAGTATGTGGATCGAGAACTACCAGAAGTACAGGCAGGATTTCGAAGAGGCAGAGGAACTAGAGATAAAATTGCCAACATACGCTGGATCATGGAGAAAGCTAGGGAGTTCCAGAAAAACATCTACTTCTGCTTCATTGACTATGTTAAAGCCTTTGATTGTGTGGATCACAACAAACTGTGGCAAGTTCTTAAAGAGATGGGAGTACCAGACCATCTTATTTGTCTCTTGAGAAACCTATATGCAGGTCAAGAAGCAACAGTGAGAACTGGACACAGAACAACCGATTGGTTCAAAATTGGGAAAGGAGTCTGGCAATGCTGTATACTGTCGCCCTGCCTGTTTAACTTATATGCAGAGCACATCATGAGAAAGGCAGGGCTAGATGAATCAAAAGTTGGAATTAAGATTGTCGGGAGAAATATTAACAACCTAAGACAGACATGTCAAACACAAGGCCCGGGGGCCGGATCTGGCCCGCAAAGTGGTTTCATGTGGCCCGCGAAGCCATCCTGGAAACAGTGAGGGAACGGCCCCCACTGCCTTGGCCCTGGCCCAGAGACCCTCCTTCTGCCAGAGACCCTCAGATCTGCCCCACTCCTGCCCAGGCCCCCATAGGCACCCTTGATGCAAATGATGTAGAGCTGGCCATGCCCACCCAGTAGGCCATATACACTTTAGCCATGCCCACCCAGTAGGCCACGCCCACCCTGGCCATACCCACCCGGCCCCCTGAGGGCAACTGCAATGCTGATGCGGCCCTCAATGAAATTGAGTTTGACACCCCTGACCTAAGATATGCAGATGATACCACTCTAATGGCAGAAAGTGAAGAAGAACTAAAGAGCTTCTTGTTGCAGGTGAGGAAGGAGAGTGCAAAACTTGGGTTGAAACTTAACATTAAGAAAACCAAGATCATGGCAACCAGCCCTCTCAATTCCTGGCAAATAGATGGGGAAGAAATGGAGGTAGTGACAGATTTTATTTTCCTGGGCTCCAAGATCACTGCAGATGGGGACTGTAGCTAAGAAATTAAAAGACGCCTCTCAATGTTATACCTACTATTCCCCCAGGCATAACTCATGGTCTAGGTTGAATATGGTATGGTTGTCGGATGGGCTGATATCTTATGCAAAAGATGCCATGATTTTGACGAACGAATGGGCGGATCACAACCTGGTGGCTATTACGTTGATAAGGGGGAGTAGAGCGAGGAGTAGATGGATGATGAGTCTGGAGACTCTAAAGGATACAGTTTTTGTACAAAAAATTAAACAAGAGATGAGCCTGGTTTTTTTAGAAAATAGGACGGAAGGGATGACCCTAGAAATAGTTTGGGATACGGCTAAAGCTTATCTGAGAGGCTTGATAGTAAAACAGATGGCAGTTAAACATAGGAAGGAGGGACTTCCGGGTGGCAAGGGTCTGTTGATGGCGGCCGCTCCGGCCGTCAGCCCCACTGCTTTCCGTAGAGCCGCTAAAAACAGCAACGATCAGCTGTTTAGCGGCTCGAAAACCCGCTCATCGGGAGAAGAGGGGGGGCGAGCATTTAGGTAGGGGTAGAGCTCCCCTAGATCACCAGAGTTTAAACTCTGGTGGTTGAAGGGTGTGAGCCCCCCCCCCGAAGCCTGAGTTTGCTCTGGACTTCGGGACGCCTCTGCTCCAAGGCTTTGGAGCAGAGCAGGACGCTGCAACCATCCCTGCCATCAATAATTAACTGTGGAATTACTTGGATGCAGGCAGAGCTGTGCAGGAGAATGCTGTAATAGCAAGTATCTGAACTTTAACTCTGAATATTTTGAGAGAAAAAGTTGCAAGCGGTGCGGAAAGTGAAAGTGCGCAATAGAAATAAACGGGTGTTAAGATGGCTTCTAAATCAACCAAAGTTCCTAGAAGTGCTGGTGCTTCGCCAGTTCAGCATTCTTTATTAAAGGCTTTGATGCCTCCTCCTGTGGCACCCGCACCCGCACCAGCTTTAACAATAAAAGATTTGCAGGATGCTTTACAGGATGCTTTAAAAACGCAATCCCAACAAAGAGCTGGACTTATTGAGAAGAATACTGAAATAAGAGCAGACATTTTGGCTGCATTTCAAGGGCTTGCAGTTTGTATTGAGCGTCTGGATGAGCGTGTGGAAGAGCTCAGTCAAAATAATATGAGATTAGATGCTAAAATGCTGGATGCTGAAAATGTGATGGAAAAGATTGATGATGATGTAGTAATGTTACAATACAGAGATATGGAATTTGCTGTGAGGATCAGAGGTTTAAAAGAAGATCCTAAGGAAGATTTGAAAGAATTACTGGCACAGGCCCTTGAACAGGTTTTGGAGCGTCCAGCTGAAGATATTATGGGGGATATAGATAAAATATTTTGTGTTAACTCTTGGATTGCAAGACAAAGAAGGTTACCTAGAAATGTGGTGGTTTACTTTACAAAGAGAGCAATTAGAAATGTGGTTATTCAAGCCTTCTATAACAATAGATTTACAGTTGCTGAGCAAGAAGTTTTAATTCTGAAAGAGATCCCTCCAAGAATTTTAAGGAAAAGAAAAGAATTTGCTTTTTTGGCAGAAGAATTAAGGAAACGGCAGATTCAGTTTAGATGGGAGATTCCAGCAGGCATGGCGGTAATGTACGCAGGCTTGAGATATCATCTTAATACAGTTTTGCAGGCATGAGATTTTTATGCTAATATTTTGAAGGCAGGCCCTCTGCCATCTTCAGAATTTAAAGGAAGGAATGGTGAAGGAGAGCATCAGTCACAAATGGAGAGTATACAAGGAGCTGAAAGAGTTACTCTGCAGAAAGATAAAGAACCCCAGCAAACTACAGGAGTGGATCAGACCCAGGTACCAACGGAAGAGGTTAGAGAACAAAGAATGACACGGGCTGCAATCAGACGAATGAGACAAGAACAAGAACAACAGAAAGTTACAATTACATCTCAAAAACCTACTTACAGTAAAGCAGTGGGAGGAGCGAAACCGAAGAGAGTGCAGGTGGTTTTGGAAGAGGTGCTCCGAACGCTTCAGGTTGCAAAAGATGGCGACAAAGTTTGTAACTTGGAATGTTAATGTATTAAATTCCCCGCACAAGAGAAAGAAAGTATTTCAGTATTTAAAACAATTTAGAAATGATGTTATTTGTCTACAGGAAACGCATATCCGAGCAGCTGATCAAAAGTATTTGATAAATTTTAGGCTGGGCACACAGTTTATTGCGTCTGCTCCTGACAAGAAAAATGGAGTAGTTATTTATGTTAAGAACAACTTAACAGCTAATTTAATTGAAACAGATAAACAAGGAAGATATGTTATAATTGAACTATTAATGGAAGGCAAGAAAATACTTTTGGTTGGATTATACGCTCCTAATCAACAGCAAGGAGAATTTTATAAACTATTACATAGCAAGATAATTCAATGGGATTACAAATCTTGTATTTTTATGGAAGACTGGAATGGGGTTTTTGATGTACAAATGGACAAAAAAGGCCTTTTTAGAAGTACACCAAGTCATGCCAGATTGCCTAAATCTTTTTTTGAGATGAAAGATGATTTGGAATTGAGAGATGTTTGGAGAGAAAGAAATTTGCAAGAAAAAGACTTTACTTTTTCCTCCGATAGGCATCAATCTTTCTCCAGGATTGATTTTGTACTAATTACTAATGATTTCTTTTCTAGGATTAAGAAGATTAAGATATGTCCAAGAACTATATCAGATCATAGTCCAGTATGGTTGGAAATAGAAAAAGACAATGGAGACAGACGGTCTTGGTGACTAAATGAAAATTTGTTTAGATATCAAGAAAATGTGGAAGAGTGTAAAAAACAGATGAAAGAATTTTTTAATATGAATATGCACAAGGGTACTTCTATTGAGATGGTTTGGGATGCAAGTAAAGCTTATATGAGACGAGTGTTAATACATTTGAATAATAAATACAGATGTAAACTGGAACATAGGCGAAAAGAATTAGAGGAGGAAATTAAGAGGAAAGAGAAGGCTTTAATTTTGAATCCATCTCATGAGAAGATTAAAGAGGTAATTACTTTACTAAGAGGCCAGTTTGATATGTTGATGGCAGATCAAGTGGCAACCAATTTACGGTATGCTAAACATAATACTTTTTGCAATGCTAATAAGCCAGGTAGGTGGTTAGCTTACTTGTTAAGGAAGAAACAAAGGTCACGTAATATAGATAGAATAGATTATAAGGGTAAAGTGGTGTTTCAGCAGAATCTTATTAAAAAGGCCTTTGTTGATTTTTATCCTAAGTTGTATGTTAGAGACAAGATTCAAGATGTAGACATAGATAGATATCTACGAGAAGTTAATATCCCTGTTCTTACACAAGAGCAAAGAGAAGGGATGAATCAATTGATAAATGATGAAGAAATTACTCTAGCAATTAAGCAATTAAAGGTGGTAAAGTACCAGGAACAGACGGTTTGACTGCCGTCTATTATAAAGACTTACAGACAGAAATGGTGGAACCTTTAAGAAAATTGTTTAGGACAATTCAATTGGGAGGAAAAGTGCCTCCATCGTGGAAAACTGCCTTTATATCACTGATTCCAAAGGAAGATCAAGATGCTAACCAAGCCAAAAACTGTAGGCCAATATCGCTTTTAAACACTGATTACAAGATATTTGCAAAAATTTTAGCAAATAGATTAATGAAGGTAATGAAGCAAATGATTCATAGTGACCAAACTGGATTTATAAGTGGTAGACAAATGAAGAATAATGTGAGACATATTGTAGACTTATTGGAATTTTTGGATAGAAATAACCAGGTTCCTGCAGCGCTGATCTTTTTGGATGCTGAAAAAGCCTTTGATCAATTGGATTGGCAATTTTTATTTAAGGCATTGGAGAAAATGGAGTTTGGGGAAAAAAAATTACAATCTATTAGAGCAATATACCAGAAGCAAACAGCTCAAATAATAGTTAATGGTAGTTTGACAGAAACATGTAATATTGAAAAGGGTACAAGACAGGGGTGTCCGTTGTCACCTTTGCTGTTTGTTTTAACATTGGAAATATTATTGATTAAAATACGAGATTCAAATAAAATTAAGGGAATTAAAATAAGAGATCATACATTGAGAGCGTTTGTGGATGACCTGGTTATTACAGTAAGTCAACCGACTTACTCAGTTGTAGAGTTGATGGAGATAATAACGTCATATGGGAAAGTTTCTGGATTTAAGATAAATACGCAAAAAACTAAAATATTGAAATAGTTAAAAAGATTAAATATTTGGGGGTATATCTTTCAGCTTCAAATGTGAAATTATATAAAAATAATTATGAATTGTTATGATTAAAAATACAAAAAGAGCTAGATGGTTGGAAAAAATTACAATTATCCTTATTGGGAAGAATTGCAGCAGTAAAAATTAATGTTTTGCCAAAATTTTTATTTTTGTTTCAAATGATACCTATACTTAAAAAGGATTCAAATTTGGAGGAATGGCAGAAAAGTATTAATAAATTTGTTTGGGCAGGGAAAAAACCACGAGTTAAATTTAAGATAATGCAAGATATACGTGAAAGAGGTGGTCTTAAAATGCCTAATCTTAAATTATATTATGAGGCTGCTGTTTTATCATCAATTAGTGATTGGTTTAATTTAACACAAGGGAGATTATTAAATCTTGAGGGTTATGATTTGTTATTTGGTTGGCATGCATATTTATTGTATGATAAGGTGGATAACGTGTTTAAGATACATATATTAAGGTATGCTCTGTTGCGAGTATGGAAAAAATATAGACATAAGTTAAATTACAAAATACCAATTTGGGCAATACCTAAACATGCAATAGAAAATATAAATGTTGGATTTAAACATGATGAGATTACATACAAAGAAATTTTAAGGATAGAAAGGAATGTATGGCAATTAAAGCCATATAATATTTTAAAAGAAGAAAAGATTGTGCAATCTTGGTTTCAGTATGGGCAGTTACAAGCAAGATGGAAAGAAGATCAGAAAGTTGGTATTTCGATAACTGATGGAAATTTGGTAAAACAAATTAGAGATCAAGGTCAAGCACATATAAGAAGGATATATAATGCATTGATAGAAATTGACTCAGAAATGGAACTTGTTAAAGATTGTATGATACAATGGGCCCAGAATTTTCAGGAGGTTATAACAATGGATACTTGGGAAAAGATTTGGGTCAGAAACGTAAAATTTACACAGGATCAAAACTTAAAGAGATAATTTTTATAAAATGTTTTATAGGTGGCACTTAGACCCAAAAAAATTAGCAAGTATGTATCCGAACTGTCAGCCTAAATGTTGGAGGTGTGGCTGTGAGGATGCAATGTATTATCATATATTGTGGACTTGTAAAAAAGTCAAAGCTTTTTGGATTAAAATTTGGTGGAACATGCAAAAGATATTTAAGAAAAAGATAAGGTTTTCTCCACAGTTGTTTTTGTTGGGTATTATTACAGATTTTACTCTTATAGATACTAAATTGATGTTGAATTTAATTACGGCAGCAAGACTTTTAGTAGCGCAATATTGGAAGAAGGAGGAACTGCCTACTATAGAAGAGTGGACTTTGAAAGTTTCTAACTTGGCGGAAATGGCAAAGATTTCAGCATATTTGAAAGAACAATCGCAACAGAGATATATTGTGGAATGGAGAAGATGGATTGAATATATTCAAAATAAATATGGGACTAAAAAGTTTCATTTAGCATTTGAATAAGTATTGGTTTTATATGATGTACTATTAGTTATTTGTTATTTGTTAGTAATATAGTTATGTTTAAGGAGAGTTAAAGTGCGATAGAATTTAATGTTTTATTTTTGCTTGTTAGCATATTTTAGCTATACCCTGTATTCAGCTCTGGGAAGTCGGGGGGGAGGGGAGGGGAGGGGAGGGGGAGGGAGGGACTTTCTCTTTTTAAAAAATGTACTGTAAAACATTTCAATTAAAAAAAACGTAGGAAGGAGGAGGAAAGTAGGAGGGAAATTGCTGAGCAACTTACTAAGGCAGAGAAGGCTCTCCAGGTAAACCCACAGAAAGTGTATGGGAAGGAGCAGGTGGATTTATGGAGGCATAAACTTAACCTTGTGGATCAAGAGAAAATAGCACGTCAAATTAGGGTGGCGAGGCAGAACTATTTTGAATATGCCAATAAACCAGGGAGATGGCTTAGCTATAGAATAAGGAAAGAGAAGGAAAGTAGAAGAATTGAGCAGTTAGAGGATAAGAGGGGGACACTGATAGGGGATAAAGAAGGGATAGAAAAGATAGCAACTGAGTCTTTTACAGAATTATATCAGGAAGAAAAGGTTCCTGAGGAGAGGATTAAACAATACCTGACGGAGTCAGACCTAAGTTACTTCCTAACAAGAAAGAGGCCTTAGATCAGGAGATAACAATAGCAGAAAATGAAAAAGCGGTAAGACAACAGAAATGTCAAAAAAACCCAGGCACTGACGGAATTCCTGCAGAATTGTATAAGGTATTAGTGGAAGCGCTGGGAAAACTTATGAAAGATCTATTTAATGAAATTTTGGATGAGGCTATAGTCCCGCAAACTTGGTTGGAGGCAAATATTAGTTTGATCCCTAAGGATGACTCCCCCTCGAAGCATATTAAAAATTATAGGCCAATATCCCTTCTTAATTCAGATTATAAAATATTTGCGACAATAATTGCTGATAGATTAAAAATTTACTTAAACCAATTCATACATATAGACCAGAATGGGTTCCTTCCCACTAGACAAATAAAGGATAATCTCAGAATTATATTAAATGTTCTGTAGCATTATGAAAGCCGACCAGATAAACAATTAGCTTTAATATTTATCGATGCTCTAAAAGCATTCAATAAGGTTAATTGGGATTTCCTAAAGTGTCAGTTGGAACATATGGAGTTTGGAGCTAAATTCTGTAATATGATTAAAGCAATCTATACTAAGCAGGAAGCGAGACTGTTGATAAATGGGAATTTAACTGACAAATTTGATATCTGTAAGGGCACTAGGCAGGGTTGTCCACTCTCCCCACTTTTATTTATTTTAACTTTAGAACCCCTATTGAGAATAATAAGGAAAGATGAAGAGATTACTGGGCTTCAGATAAGAGACCAAATTTATAAACTGCAGGCGTTTGCAGATGATATGGTCTTTGTTTTGGAAAACCCTCTGGAATCCAGCACGGAATTATTAAAAAGGATTGAGGAATTTGGAAATGTGGCCGGTCTACAAGTAAATAAAGATAAGACGGATATATTGACGAAAAATCTTTTGAATAGAAGTAAACAGATGTTAGAGGACATTACAGGGTTTAAAATCGTGAAGAAGGTGAAATATTTAGGAATTTGGTTGACGGGAAGATTGTTCAAGTATTAGGGAGGATAATTATTCTAAATTACTGATACAAACAAAAATGGACTTGGGAAAATGGGGTAGGATACAGTTGTCATTATTAGGAAGGGTAGCCACGGTGAAATTTGATATTTTGCCGAAATGGAATTTTCTTTTCCAGACAGCACCAGTTAAACTTTCGATGAAATTTTTAAAAGAGTTAGAGGGGGTAGTTTCTAGATTCGTATGGCAGGGGAAACGGCCCAGGATTGGAAAAAAAATGATGCAAGAAATTAAGGAAAGAGGGGGCCTTGGCCTGCCGAATTGGGAACTTTACTATCAGGCTGCCCTTTTAGTTTGGGGCAAGGAATGGATAAGTTTAAGGAATAATCAATTGTTGAGTTTGGAAGGATTCAATTTGTTGCAGCGATGGCATGCTGCTCTTTGGTGGGAAGCTACTCCTCCAAGCAAACAGTTTACTCGTCATTACATAAGGGATATACTGATTCGGAATTGGGATAAGATAAGGGCCAAGTACTATGTGCAAATTCCGTGTTGGTTATCAACCTTGGAAGCCTTGACCCATCTGATCCTACTCAAGAAGGGAAGAAGACCAACTTACAAACAACTTTTAGATAGCGGGGGAGAACTCAAAACGCGACAAGATCTGGCTCAGCAAGGGTTTCAACTGGAGTGGTGGGCCTACCTGCAGATTCAGTCAAGGTATAAGAAGGATAAGGAAGGAAGGGGTATTTATCTGAATCTGCAGGAATTAGATAAGATTCTGCTGGGTCCGGAGAAAGGAATGATATCTAAGTGCTATAAATTGTTGCTAACTAGGGTAGTAGGGGAGGAGGTGGTAAAAGACGCGATGATTGCCTGGGGGAAGAATTTTGGTTATGCACTTCCACTTGAGAAATGGGAAGAGATTTGGTGGATTAATATGAGGCTGGTGGTTTCCACGTCATATAAGGAGAACATATACAAAATGCTTTATAGATGGCATCTCCCTCCAGATAGACTTTCCAAAATGTTCCCCGGATTGTCGGCTGATTGTTGGAAGTGTGGTAAAGGGATTGGCACATATTATCACTTATGGTGGACATGTCCGGAAGTGGTTAGATATTGGATGAGGATTCAAAAATGGATAGAGAAAATTACAGGGTGTTTACTTGATCTTAAACCAGAGACGTATCTGCTTGGCTTCAGACCTGGAAATATTAAGATGGGAATATGGTATTTAGTTTTACATATCTTAATGGCGGCGAGGATGGGGTATGCTCAATTTTGGAAGGCAAATCATACCCCGCCAGATGAAGCTATAATTATTTTATTTATTTATTTATTTTAATTCCATTTATATCCCGCCCTTCTCCAAAGACTCAGGGCGGCTTACAAACTTAGCAGTAGCCTTCATTCTATGTATATGCCTGCTTATTAGGGCTTTCACACAACCCCCAAGCGGCATTATTACAAAGTCAGCTTAATTGCCCCCAACAATCTGGGTCCTCATTTTACCTACCTCGGAAGGATGGAAGGCTGAGTCAACCTTGAGCCTGGTGGGATGCGAACCTGCAATAATTGCAGGCAGCTGGTGTTACTTAAGGAGGCATTAGCCCACTGCTCCACCAAGGCCACCAATTAGGAGAATACTTGATTGTGCAGAAGCAGACACATTGACCAAGAAGTTGAAGGGTAAAGAAGAGATACCAGCATTTGTATCATGGAATAAATGGTATATTTGGATGGATAAAAGATTAAAGAAATGAGGGTGGCTTGGAGGTTGGTCAAAAATGAAGTGATATAGTTTTTGTTAATGAATAAGCTTTGGAGTTGGATAGTTATAAGAGATTTAATGAGTGGAATATAATTGTTTGTTTAGAAGTAGATATAATTTGAAATTTTTGAAATGGTTTTCAATTTTTTTGTTTTCTTCATTTTCTGGATATTGTAAATGTTTTTTTGTCTTTGTTGGTTTGTGTTTTTTAACACGAAATGTAAATAAAGATTTATTTTTTTTAAAAAAAAGTGCGTATAGTCAAGGCTATGGTCTTCCCAGTTGCAATGTATGGCAGTGAAAGTTGGACCATAAGAAAGGCTGAGCGCCAAAGAATTGAGGTCTTTGAACTATGGTGCTGGAGAAGACTCCTGCGAGTCCCTTGGACTGCAAGGTGATCAAACCGGTCAGTCCTACAGAAGATCAACCCTGACTGCTCTTTAGAAGGCCAGATCATGAAGTTGAAACTCAAATACTTTGGCCACCTAATGAGAAGGAACGACTCACTGGAGAAGAGCCTAATGCTGGGAAAGGTTGAGGGCAAGAGAAGAAGGAGATGAGATGGAGTCACTGAAGCAGTAGGCGTGAGCTTAAATGGACTCCAGAAGATGGTAGAGGACAGGAAGGCCTGGAGGAACATTGTCCATGGGGTCGCGATGGGTCGGACACAACTTCGCAGCTAACAACAACAACAAAGAAGTAGTTTCCCCCTCCTTGTCTTTACCTTCCAGAGAACTAGGGAGGGTCCCTTCTGAGACGTTTTCTCTACCCCATCCCTCATTTGGTTTAGATTTCTCTTAACAAACCATTGTCTAGCTGTAGTTCTTCCTCCTGTCTCTCAGGGTTATTCTCACAGCCCATTACAGCTATTTAGTCATTGATTGGAAAAGGTTTGATATTAATAACAATAATCATATGCTCTTCTTTTCAGGCTGAAGAATATGAATGCACTACAAAATATGGGTTTCCTGCATTGTATCAATTGAGTGTCAAAGATAATTGGATAGGTCTGACACAAACTGACGTGGATCATATCATACATCAGGCTGACACCATAACGTAATTCCTTGCTGGGTGAATCTCTGATAACCATCTTCCCCTTAACAATTGGCTCAAAAGGTGCAGCATTACTCACAGGAAGTGCCAAGCTGCTTATTCTAAGTTACCACAATAGATAAAATTTCCCAACTTTAGCTTCCGTGTGACATTTTAGATAGCTTTTTCGTAAGTCCTCTATTTTGTCCATTCCTTTAGCTTTTTGGTCAGGAACAGAAGAGATTATAATTTTCCCGTTCCTACTTTCTTCCTTTTTATACATTTTATTTATTTACTTAATATTATGTTTACATCCCACATTTCAATCCAGTATACATAATACTACCACCTCCATTTCCTCCCCACATTAATAACCCTATGAGGTAGATTGGTCTGAGAGAAAGTGACCGGCCCAAATTTACCAGCCAGCCTTTACGCATATAAATATGGGTATTAGAATTTACAAGGTCTTGTTTTCAGTCCAGCAACTTAACTATGAATTATTAATATAAATTCTCCTCACATAGCTCTTAAGCCCCTCCCCCACAAATTACTTCATCTGTTTTACAAAGAGCTTGTGCCTAAAACTTCCACATGGAAGATGTATATATCTTCTACAGAAAAAAGTAGGAAAGCACCGTAGTAAACATGTTTATGCAGATAAGAATTAATGTGCTCTTTAAGGGAGTACATTGTTTTTCCTAATAAATTAACCTCATCCATACAAATGTAATTTTGAGAATACTGAATATGCATATTCAAAATTATTGTATTTCTCTTCAAGATATATGGGTGTGCATACACCCATAAATGTGCATACACATACATATATAGATAGATAGATCCCATTAATTAATACTTACATTTGGAAGAGGAACATAAGGAATGCAGAAGATTGAGGGAAGACGCCTAGTGAAAGAATAAACAAGTCAGCAAAAATCAGGTATTACAATTTACGGGTACAGCTGTTTTAACTTCAGGCGACAAAACTAAACTTCAGGCGACAAAACTAAACCTCTTGCTATGGGGGATGAGTTATTGCCCCCCTGTAGATAGGGCAACTTGGGTGTCCTCCTAGATTCACAGCTCTCCTTAGAAGATCATATAGGAGCTGTGACTAGGGGGGCCTTCACCCAGGTTCGCCTGGTGCACCAGTTGCAGCCCTATCTGGACCGGGATGCATTGTGTACGGTCACTCATGCGCTCGTGACCTCTGGTTTAGACTACTGCAATGCTCTCTACATGGGGCTGCCCTTGAGGACCACTCGGAGGCTTCAGGTGGTGCAGAATGCAGCCGCATGAGTTGTTTTGGGGGTCTCCCGATACTCCCATGTTACACCTCTGCTCCGTGAGCTGCATTAGCTTCCAGTTGCCCTCCGGGTGAGATTCAAGGTGCTGGTGATGACCTATAAAGCCCTACATGGCATGGGTCCGGATTACCTATGGGAGCACCTGCTGCTGGCGTCAACTTCCCTTCGTCCAGTGCGCTCTCACAGAGAGGGCCTCCTCAGGGTGCCACCGGTCAGAGAATGTCGACTGGTGACTCCCAGGGGGAGGGCGTTCTCTGTGGGTGCGCCAGACCTTGGAACTGCTTACCGGTTGAGCTCCGGATGACTCCCGACCTTCGCTCCTTCCGCCGTGATCTGAAAACTTATTTATTCGAACAAGCCGGCCTGGTCTGATGGGTTTGGGGTTTTAATATTGATTTTAATTATCTATTGCATTGGGCATAATTATTTAATTTTCTTTTAACTTTTGTACCTTGTATTTTTGATATTTATTGCCCTGTACACCACCCTGAGTCCTTCGGGAGAAGGGCGGTATATAAATCAAATAAATAAATAAATAAACTGTTTAATCCATTAGGGCTTGTTGTTGTTAGCTGCGAAGTCGTGTCCGACCCATCGCGACCCTATGGACAACATTCCTCCAGGCCTTCCTGTCCTCTACCATCTTCTGGAGTCCATTTAAGCTCACGCCTACTGCTTCAGTGACTCCATCCAGCCACCTCATTCTCTGTCGTCCCCTTCTTCTATTGCCCTCGATCTTTCCCAGCATTAGGCTCTTCTCCAGTGAGTCCTTCCTTCTCATTAGGTGGCCAAAGTATTTGAGTTTTAGCTTCAGGATCTGGCCTTCTAAAGAGCAGTCAGGATTGATCTCCTCTAGGACTGACCGGTTTGATCGCCTTGCAGTCCAAGGGACTCGCAGGAGTCTTCTCCAGCACCATAGTTCAAAGGCCTCAATTCTTTGGCGCTCAGTCTTTTTTATGGTCCAACTTTCACTGCCATACATTGCAACTGGGAAGACCATAGCCTTGACTGTACGCACTTTTGTTGACAGGGTGATGTCTCTGCTTTTTAGTGTGCTGTCTAGATTTGCCATGGCTTTCCTTCCGAGGAGCAAGCGTCTTTTAATTTCTTGGCTACAGTCCCCATCTGCAGTGATCTTGGAGCCCAGGAAAATAAAATCTGTCACTACCTCCATTTCTTCCCCATCTACTTGCCAGGAATTGAGAGAGCCAGATGCCATGATCTTGGTTTTCTTAATGTTGAGTTTCAACCCAAGTTTTGCACTCTCCTTCTTCACCCGCAACAAGAGGCTCTTTAGTTCTTCTTCACTTTCTGCCATTAGAGTGGTATCATCTGCTTAGAGTGGGACTTAACTTCCAGAATTCCTCTGCCAACATGACTGGCTGAGGAATTCTGGGAGTTGAAGTCCACAAGTCATAAAAGAGCCAAGTTTGAAGATCCCTGCATTAGGGCAAACCTTCTTCCTAGGTTTCTCACTCTGACTGTTAAAGAACTGAAGGCTCCTGCTTTTCCTTGCCTGATTGTTTCTTCTTGTCTTTCCCCAAGGTCATTCATACATTTCAATACACGTCATAAATTCACTGAATCCTTTGCTATATTTAACATGCTTATATCAAAAGGAACTGCTGACTGCTATGAAACATCCTGTACACATATATGAGGACTGTCTTCACACATCATGGTATTTAGTATCACACTGCAATATTTCCAAACTGATTTCCCCCCCCCCCAAAAATGCTGTTTTTTTCTGGTTTGATACTTTTACATAGAATTTCAGGTTTTATTATTAATATTTTAATAAAGGTGATATTAGCATTTTAGCATGGCATCCATATTTCCTTTAGGAAACCCTGTTTTTCCTGTGAGCCAAAACCATTTCCTTTGTTGATCCAAGTTGCAAGTATTAAGAAAGAAGCAAATCCAGGTACAAGAGGAGGAAATGCAACATATTTAAAAGTGTCTGTCCTTTCTCATGTCCAACAAAAAGCAAAGCTATATTGCAGATCGATGACTTATTGTTTGATTTGTTGCTTTCTGATATATCACATATATTAAATGCATGTGATCATTCTGTACACAATATAAATACTTGACCCACCTAAATATTTCACATTTGCCTGAAGTACTTGTAGTTCAACTTGTCAGGGGGCAAAAGACACACTTTGCAAAGGTATTAGGTGTTTCTCAAACTCAGGGACTAGGCTTTTTCCAGCTTCACACCAACTAGGGTGCCTCAGGGTTAGAGGCAACAGTACCATCTTATTTCTGATGTGATAATTGTAATGTATTGGGCTTGCTTGTTAACACCACATGGTAACGGCTGGTAGGCTGCTGGAGCAGGGAGCTAGCTAACGGCTCCCAGCATCTCAGACAACCCATCTCCAGTGCTGCCATTGGTTGCCCCTAGGGGGGCAATAGGTTGCTTCAAACCTATTGGCTGCCGCCTAGGGGCCAGGGTATAAATTGCTGCATCTGCAGCTCTGTTCTCTAGTTCAGATCCTGCAAGCAATAAACCATGATCTTTGCTGAACTCACTCGCCTTGTCTTCATTCCTGTGCAACGAACCCAGTACACAGCACTGGCAACGAAGGTGGGATCCTTCTTCTCCGTCGAAGCTGAAAGTCACTAGGGGAGAGGCAGCGCACACCTGGTGGGAAAAGCAAATTTCCCCCACCTACGGTCGGCTAGCTAAGCCACGCTAGCGACCACACGCTCAGAGGACCAGTCCCTGGGCAACGGAGAGGCAGGATTCAAAGACGCTGAGATCCATCCGTGAACAATGAATACAGAAGCCGGGAGAGACCGCATCTGAGTACATTGCGGCCTTGAGGCAGGCCGCACGCCTGTGTCAATTTTCAGACGTCGAAGAGCGACTTCAAGACCGGCTCGTCTGTGGCCTCTGCAACCGAGAGCTGCAGTAGAAACTTTTTGCCAGAAAGGTCCTGTCATTCGCAGATGCACAGAAAAGTTGCACAGACAACCCGACCAACAGCTCTGCAGCAGCAAGCAGCAAGAGACTACTTACAAGGCAGATCTCTTGCCCAGATGTCCAGGTTGTGGTGGCTGCCACCAACGCTTGGACTGCAGGTTCCGGACAGCCATGTGCCGGGCCTGCAGAAAAAATGGCCACATCGCATCAGTTTGCAGAGGTCGCCAGAGGGACCGGCAATCGAATCGCCAGTCGGAAGATCCGACCAGGAGAGGTACTGGGGCCCCAGGGCCGTTCAGCATGGGGTTTTGCTCAAGCCGTAGAAGTGTCTGCCATACTGGGGGCCGACGCCCCTTAAACCCAAGTATAGACTTCAGGTGGAGCTGCAAGGGGTCCCCTGTAAGATGGAGCTGGACACAGGCTCCGCTGTTTCCATTATTTCTCTGGACACATTTAATTTTGTATGCAGTCGCAGTAGAAGATGGGCCAAGCTGAGGCCCTCTGACATACTTTTAACAGATTTTCAGAACGCAAAAGTTGCAGTCAAGGGTGAAGCTACCTTGGCCGTTAAATTTAAGGGGTTTTCAGGGCACCTGGATGTTGTCGTAGTAGGGGGCCAGAGAACGAGCCTAATTGGGCTCGATTGGTTTGGTGCACTCGGCATCCAAGTAACCGGTATCAACCAGACACAAGTTGCGAGTTTAGCATCAGTTTGAAAGGACTTCACAGACGCATTTGATTCAGTCCTAGGAACTTACACGGGCCCTCCAATAGCATTCAAACTAGACCCTTTATCCTGGTTCTCATCAGGATAAAGCCTCGCAGGGTCCCTTTTGCCCTCAAGCACAAAATAGACACGGAACTAGACAAACTTGTGGAACAGGGCGTTTTGCAACCAGTAGATGGTGGGGAGTGGGAAACTCCTATTGTAACACCACTTAAAGCCAACAGGGAAGTCAGAATATGCACAGATTATAAATGCACAATTAACCAGGCCCTTAAACAGCATACATACCCAGCCCCCGTGGTGAGCCACATCCTGGCATCTTTGCAGGGTGGCACCACTTTTGCGAAATTAGATTTGGTGCAGGCCTATCAGCAACTACCTGTTGATGAGGCCAGAGCCGCAGCACAGACAATTGTGACCCACAGGGGGGGGTTTCAGAGTAAAGCGCTTGCAATTTGGAGTCAGTGTAGCCCCGGGCATTTTTCAGGGAATCATGGAATGCACACTCAAAGGCATTCGAGCGGTTTGCCCCTATTTTGACGATGTGCTTATTGCCGGAGAATCTCACAGAGCCGTCCTGCAGAGGCTGCGTGAAGCAGGCCTCAAACTGAAAAAGAGCAAATGCAGTATTGGGGTTCCCTCAACTGATTTTTTGTGGTTTCGCATTGATGCTAATGGCATCCACCCAGCTGAGTCCAAAGTGAAGGCCATTCAGATGGCACCTAGCCCTAAAACAAAAGGAGAGCTGCAAGCATTCTTGGGCTTCCTCAACTTCTACTACGTGTTGCTTCCTAACAAGGCCACAGTGGCAGAGCCGCTTCACAGGCACGTAGATAAAAAAAAACTTCTTGGAATTGGACCAGCATTCACGAAAAAAGTTTTCAGGACCTGAAGGCACTTCTGTCGGTCAGTTCCACTATCACTCATTTCAGGGAATCTAAACCAGTCTGCTTAGCATGTGACACATCCCCATACGGGGTGGGTGCAGTCTTGAGTCACTTAGAGAAAGATGGAACCCAAGTTCCCATTGCATTTTATTCAAGGACACTGTCCTCTGCTGAGCATAACTACACTCAAATTGACAAAGAGGCATTGGCCATGGTAGCTGGAGTTAAAAAATTCCACGACTACTTATATGGCAGGGACTTCACAGTCTTCACAGACCACAAAACGCTACTGGGGTTATTCACCACAGACAAACAGACACCCCATATATTATTCCCTAGAACGCTGAGATGGTCTATTTTTTCAGCAGCATAAACAATTAAGCTGATTCACAAACCTGGCAAAGAAATGGGCCATGCAGATGGCCTGAGTAGGCTTCCACTGCCACAAATCGAACCAGATCCAGCCCCAGCAGCCCGCATATTGTCCATTCAGGACTTACCAGAGTTTCCTCTCCATGCTGGGGACATAGCTGCAGAAACAGCAGTTGATAAGACACTAAGTAGAGTGCTTTTTTGGGTGCACACAGGGTGGCTGGATAAAAGCCCAGGCCCTGAATTTCAGAGTTATTTTACTAGAAGACACGAGCTATCAGCTCACAAGGGTTGCATGCTATGGGGGAACAGGGTCATAGTCCCCACCTCACTAAGAGACAGGGTCTTACAATCACTACATGAAGGTCATCTGGGTATTGTCTGTATGAAAGCTTTAGCTGGAAGCTACTTATGGTGGCCAGGATTAGACAAGGCCATTGAAGCCCAGGTGCATGGATGTTACATATGCCAACAATCAAGGCCTGAAATGCCACATGCACCAGTTCACAGGTGGGAGGAGACTCACACTCCCTGGTCTAGAATTCACATAGACTTCGCTGGGCCCTTTCAGGGACAGCTCTTCTTTACAGTGGTCAATAGCCACTCTAAATGGCTTGAAGTAATTCCAGTTGCTAACATGACTACTGCTAGGACCATCCAGGTGCTTAGGAAACTCTTTGCCACACATGGGCTGACAGACGTCATAGTATCTGACAATGGAGCCCAATTTACAGCGACAGAATTTCAGGCATTCCTGAGAGCAAACCTCATCAGGCACGCAACGTCAGCCCCATTTCACCCTTCTTCTAATGGTCAAGCCGAACGCATGGTCCGGACCACAAAAAAGTCACTGAAGCGTATAGTGACTGAGGACTGGCATCACAGATTGGCAGATTTTTTACTTTGCCAGCATTCCACACCCTGAACAGCTACAGGGAAAAGCCCAGCAGAGCTGCGCTGGGGGAGGCGACTGATCACAAAACTGGAAAGGTTGCATCCAGATAGGGTGGCAGCAGAAGCTTTGCGCCCAAAACCCCTAAGGGGGCTGCAAGTGGGCAATGGGGTGTGGGCCAGGAACTATGGGCATGGGAATTTGTGGGTGCCTGGAAAAATTACTAAAACATCAGGCCCCCTCTCTTACAAAGTGGGGCTGGAGGGTGGGCAAGTTGTCCGGCGCCACATCGATCAGCTTAAGAAGCTTTTCCCAGAATGACCACAAAGCGAGGACTTCGTCACAAGTCCTTACCAAGGCCCACAAACCGGCAGCCAAGCCGGCTCATGCATACACTCTGAAGGCTCACACAGCCCAAGCAACAAGGAGTTGACCGTAGATGAGGGGAGCCCAGACGTGCAACATGGGTCCCCTGATGGAGAAAGCCAAACTGATGGCTACAGCCGCTGTGCTAACTCTGCTGAACAAACTGACTCTGGGGTGGGCCAACCTGGAAAGGCCAGCCAGAGAGCACTGAGCCACTCTGAATCACTTGAACTAAGAGACACTGGTCTACCCAGCCCACCGGGCAAGCTGGTAGGCCAGGATGTGCCTGGGTCCCCCAGGCATTCCACAAGGTCACACAAACCTCCTGCTTATCTGAAAGATTTTGTTCTGAAATAATAAAGCTATAATGTTGTATGTACCCTTGTATTTATTGCTGACCTACAAGATTGTAATGGACAATGGAGCTATAGTGTTGTAAGTACTTTATTGTGCTGCTAAGTGGAACCTATTCACACCAGTGTTAAGTTTTTGTAAAGTGTATTGCTGTAATTACTTTCTATTGTTGCTATAGTGTTGTTCGTTCTAAGGGAGGAGGGGTGTAATGTATTGGGCTTGCTTGTTAACACCACGTGGTAATGGCTGGCAGGCTGCTGGAGCAGGGAGCTAGCTAACAGCTCCCAGCATCTCAGACAGCCCATCTCCAGCGCTGCTATTAGTTGCCTCTAGGGTGGCAATAGGTTGCTTCAAACCTATTGACCGCAGCCTAGGGGCCAGGGTATAAATTGCTGCATCTGCAGCCTTGTTCTCTAGTTCAGATCCTGCAAGCAATAAGCCATGATCTTTGCTGAACTCACTCGCCTCGTCTTCATTCCTGCGCAACAAACCCAGTACACAACAATAATAATGAAAACAACAGAGAATATACTGCTGTTTTGCCTTTGCTTCTTATGGTAGCTCCCACAGAAATGTTAGTAGCAAAGAAAGTTCATCTTCGCGGAAATAAAGTAGCAATGTTTCCAATTTGCAAGTTTAAAATGTTGTTTAACATAAAGGAAAGGTTTGCAGCACTATGGATACAATGTGGAAAAGCAAAGAGAGCATGTTTTATGCAGGCTAGATACAAATAGAAAGTTTGCCCAGCAGGAGAGGCAATGATTTGAATGATCCCTAAAAGTCTGGAGGATAGTTTATTGACCTAATACTGTACTCCATCAAGGAATTAACCTCAGGAGGAGGAGAAGGAGAAGAGCTGAGAACATACAGTTGCTGCCTGGCAGCTCAGGATGAAATGGCTGCACACCAGCTAGTGGAGAGGAGGGAGTGTGCCAAGCACTGTAGCCAATCACAACCATGGATGTTACTAGAACAGAATTAGAGTGTCTCCTTTGAAAGGCATAAGATGGCTTGTGTCAGAAAAAGCAGTTTTGAATGTAGGCTGCAAACACAGACATGAAATATGTTTGCTTTGGGCTGGGAGTTAAAGACAATGTCATTCACTTCTGCACTCAAGATAAGGTGAATGGCCTATACTGGCAAATAGTCGGAGTAGAAACTGTGGATCTGCCCTAAATTAGAATTCAGAAAACAAACAGGTCCTGCAAACATAGTAACTCTGAGTGCTACTTTGTTCAAATCGGAATTTCTTGTAAAAGCTGTTAGACTGTTAAGAGTTAGCCAGGCTTTCATTATTCCATTAGGTGAGTATATCCATCCTTCATTATACAGATACTGAATCAAATCCAGTGAGAGCCAAACTATATAGCAAAGTGAGGACATGACTGACCACCAGTAATTCAACTATGTCTTTCAACTCCTTTGATAAATAGCCATGCAGGTTGGGGATGAGAAGAGCTGGAGTCCATTAAAATCTAGACAATTTCAAGGTAATATTACATTAGATATGCTTATTTGCATGAAAAATGCACTTTTTAAAAATACAGCTTGTACTATATTTTTGCTAATAGGGAAATTAATCTTTTGTTTCTTTTAAAGTAGAATTTGTATTAGCCAAAGTTGCACACACTTGCCCGCAGAAACTTTCCTTCCAGTTGTTGTTGTTGTTGTTAATTGCAAAGTTGTGTCTAACCCATCGTGACCCCATGGACAACGTTCCTCCAGGCCTTCCTGTCCTCTACCATCTTCTGGAATCCATTTAAGCTCATGCCTACTGCTTCAGTGACTCCATCCAGCCACCTCATTCTCTGTCGTCCCCTTCTTCTCTTGCCCTCAACCTTTCCCAGCATTAGGCTCTTCTCCAGTGAGTCCTTCCTTCTCATTAGGTGGCCAAAGTATTTGAGTTTCAACTTCAGGATCTGGCCTTCTAAAGAGCAGTCAGGGTTGATCTCGTCTAGGACTGACCGGTTTGAATGCCTTGCAGTCCAAGGGACTCGCAGGAGTCTTCTCCAGCACCATAGTTCAAAGGCCTCAATTCTTTGGCGCTCAGCCTTTCTTATGGTCCAACTTTCTTTCCAGTACAAATTGCATTTTCATAGGATGGGTTTTCTCAGAAGCATAGCAACAGAAAAGAATGTTAATTTCTTGTCCATTCTTAATAGGATTTTATTAGTTATCAAACCACACACACACACACACACACACATACACACACACACACAGAGAGAGAGAGAGAGAGAGAGAGAGAGAGAGAGAGAGAGAGAGAGAGAGAGAGTTCCTGATGCAAAGAATCATTTTTGTCTCTAAGACTTCTACCTAGAAGAAATATGGGTAAATTAAATCCCATTAATTTAAATGGAATTTGCTTCAAGCAAATAAGCTTATTGTTAGAACTGACATGCGATCAGACATAATCTTCTGTTGAAATCCAGTATGGTAATCTTTAAAGAGAAGATGCTAATGCCAGGATTCAATATATTATGCATGCAAAACATACACTGTATGATATATAATTGTGCCTTTTTAGAAAGATAAAGTTTGCAGTATTCTTTTTAAACTTGGAAACTGTCCCATCTGTAAACAAATCACTAGTCTACAAGGACAGATTATTTATCTAGGGTCTATAATCTGTGCTCTTCAGGCAGAAATTAGGTGTCCAGTTCAGCCCTTCTACTCTATGGAGCTGCTGCCCTATCAGCCCCCTCTACCACAAAGATCCTGAAGGAGAAGGGCAGTGTGGACAACCATGGGATCTGGCAGGGTGAGAGCTGTGAACCATAAATGCAAAGCATTCACTGTGTCCCTGCATAACAGATACAGTGCCTTTGCTGACCTTAATAGGTACACTAAGGTGACAGGTCAAGGTAGTTGTGATGATAACTCAAATAAGCAGGGGATCATGGTCCAAGATGAAGAACTTGTTTTGCACAGGGGAAAGTGCGAATCAGGTATTACACATCAGTCGTGCAAGAAGAGCAAAGCATCCAAAAAGAGAAGCCACCTTCTGGTTGGTGATTCAATTATAAGGGATGAAAATTTAGGAAAGGATACAGAGGTTTCGAAAGAGGTGCTACTGCCAGTAGGGACAAGAAACATATTTTTAAGATGATCAAGAATGCCAATGAATGTGATGTGGATGCTATTGTACATCTGTCCCCAAAAAAATGTACTCTCTGTGCAGAATGATTTCCAGAGCTTGGGTCATGAACTTAGCAGGATAGGCTGTAGGCGTACTTTTTCAGAGGTTTTACCAGTGTATAAGGAGCAAAATGGAAAAGGCCAGCATATAGCAAAATTCAATATGTGGCTAAAGGAGTGCTGAAAATGGTAAGGCTTTGGTTATATTAGTCACGATGTCTGTAGCTGGTCCAATGAAATACTGTACAAAAGAGATGATTTGCATCCATCAAAGAAAGGAACTGAATTACTTGGCAATAAATTCACAGATTTTCTGGAGGAATATTTAAACTAAACAACAGGGACAGTGAGTTAATTGATACAGAACATTCCTGTCCCCGGCAATCTAAAAATTATAGGGTCATCAGTGCTTGTAACATAGATGTGTGTGTGGACAAGAATATCAACCTTGCTGTCAAGCAAAATCAAGCTTTTAATAGCGAGGACCACACAAAGTGTACTAATCAAATAGGTGTAAGCAAATAGGGGAACACAGGCACCACACAGGTTATGTAGAAAGTAAACACAGGGTCATTCAGAAAGGACTCAAATGGCTATACACCAATGCACAGAGTATGAACAATAAACAGGGTGAACTAGGAAGTCAGGTAAATGAGGGCAGATATGATATTGTTGCCATTACAAAAACTTGGTGGGATGAAACCCACAAATGGAACACACCAAATAAAAGAGGAGGTGGAGTTGCTCTCTATATAAGAAATAACTACATCTCTACAGTAATAGAGCACAACAATGAAAACTGTTTTGAATGCATTTGGGTCGATATAAAAGGGGGGGAATGACACTGCCATAGGTGTATACTATCGGCCACCCAACCAGAGGAAATAGATGAACTTTTTGCTAGTCACCTAACTAAGGTATGTAGGAAGCATATCACAATAGTAATGGGGGATTTTAATTAGTGTGACATCAACTGAGAGACAAACTCTGCACCAAGTGGAAGATCAAACAGATTCCTGACAAACCTAGCAGACAACTTTCTCTTCCAAAAAGTAGAGAAGGGAACTAGGGGATTAGCCATATTGGATCTAATTCTCACTAACAGAGATGAAATGATAGAAGGTGTTGAAGCCACAAGGACCTTGGGAGGAAGTGATCATGCAATATTGGAATTCAACATTATGTAAACACAAGCAATAAAACATAATCAAACTAGAGTCTTGGACTTTAAGAGAGCTAATTTCAATAAACTTAACAGAGAGCTTGGGAAGGATTTCATGGATGAGAATCCTCAAGAGGAAAACAACTCAAGAAGCTTGGAAAATTTTTAAAAGTGAGATAATAAAAGACTAGTCTAACACAATACCAATGTAGAAGAAAAATAACAGCTCTCAAAAGAAACCAGCATGGCTGCATAAAGAACTCTCTGATAAATTGAAAGATAAAAAGGACAAGTATAACAAGTGGAAAAGAGGCACATAACTAAGGCAGAATATCAGCAAATAGCCTGAGCCTGCAAAGATAAAGTGAGGAAAGCTAAGGCTCAAAATGAACTAAGGTTTGCGACCAAAGTCAAAAATAACAAAAAAAGCTTCTTTCAACATGTAAAAAACAAGAAAAAAAGTTAAGGAAATGATTCATCCATTAGTGGAAGAAAGTGGCAAGAAGGTGACAAGCAACAGGGAGAAAGCAGAACTATTTAACTCGTTTTTTGCATCTGTCTTTACACAAAGGGAAAAAACAGTCCAACCTATCAAAAACAGCAACATAAAAAACAGATTAGAAACACAGGTTAAGATAAGCAAGAAAATGGTAAGTGAGCACCTGTCCAGCCTAGACAAGTTGAAATCACCAGGACCAGATGGATTACATCCCAAAGTTCTCAAGGAACCGGCAGATGTGATCTCAGAACCACTGAACTATATTTTTCAAAGATCCTGGAGCACTGGGGAACTAATTACCAGAGGACTGGAAAAGAGCTGATGTAGTTCCCATCTTCAAAAAAGGGGAAAAAATAGATCCAGGAAACTACCGACCTATCAGTACATACCTGGGAAGATTCTGGAAAAGATAATCAAACAACAAATCAGCGAACACATAGAGGCAAAGATATTACCAAAAGCCAATATGGGTTTGTCAAAAACAGATCATGCCAGACAAATCTTATTGCATTCTTTGACCAAGTGACAAAATTAGTGGACAAGAGGAATGCTGTGGATATAATTTACTTGGACTTCAGTAAGGCATTTGATAAAGCAGATCACAATCTACTACTTGATAAGATAGAAAAATGTGGGTTAGACAGCATCACCACCAGATGGATTCGTAGCTGGCTGACCGGCCATACTCAGCGTGTGGTCCTCAATGGAAGCACATCTACATGGAGGGAAGTGTGTAGTGGGGTGCCCCAGGGCTCTGTTCTAGGCCCAGTGCTCTTCAACATCTTCATCAACAATTTGGACGAGGGGATAGATGGGGAACTCATCAAATTTGAAGACGATACTAAGCTGGCAGGAATAGCCAACACTCCAGAAGACAGGCTTAAGATACAGGAGGATCTGGACAGACTTGAACACTGAGCGCTATCTAACAAAATGAAATTCAATGAAAAAAGTAAGATTCTACATTTAGGCAAGAAAAACCAAATGTATAGGTATAGTATAGGTGGTACCTTGCTCAATAGTAGTAACTGTGAGAGGGATCTTAGAGTCCTAGTGGACAATCACTTAAATATGAGCCAGCAGTGTGCTGCAGCTGCCAAAAGAGCCAACAGAGGGATAGAATCAAGATCACATAAAGTAATAATACCACTTTACAATGCCTTGGTTAGGCCACATATGGAATACCGCATCCACTTTTGGTCACCACAATGTAAAAAAGATGTTGAGACTCTAGAAAGAGTACAGAGAAGAGCAACAAAGATGATCAGGGGACTGGAGACTAAAACATACAGGGAACGGTTGCTGGAATTGAGTATGTCTAGTTTAACGAAGAGAAGGACGAGGAGTGACATGATAGCAATATTCCAATATCTCAGGGGCTGCCACAAAGAAGAGGGAGTCAAGGTATTCTCCAAAGCACCTGAAGGCAGGACAAGAAGCAATGGATGGAAATTGATCAAAGAGAGAAGTAACCTAGAACCAAGGAGAAACTTCCTGACAGTTAGAACAATTAACCAGTGGAACAACCTGCCTCCAGAAGCTGTGAATGCTCCAATACTGGAAGTTTTTAAAAAGAGACTGGACAGCCATTTGTCTGAAATGATATAGGGTTTCCTGCCTGAGCAGGGGGTTGGATTAGATGACCTCCAAGGTCCCTTCCAACTTTATTAATATTATTATTAAGTATAAATCAAATGAAATTGATGAAGATAGCATGATGATAACAATACTGCAAGAATAAAAATTGAGTCATTGTAGATACTGATGCCTGGCCGTGTCTCACTGCACCGTGTCTCACTGCATCTCAGTTTCAGATTCAAATAAAAATGATTGAATGTACATATTCAATAGCTATATTATTTCAGCTTCTTAATTGTCATTTCTTAAACACCCAGCTATAGGGATAGGTTAGCTGTACTTGTTGCCAAATAGAGCAGTTTCAAGCTGCTGCTGAGAATTTTTATGGTGTCTAATCTACTTTACTGTATTGGGTATCTCATAAATTTCAATTTAGATTTGTTTGGTACTAAAGCCACACTTAATTTACAAGCAGAAAACCAACCTCAGAGGCAAGCTTACGGTATTTCTTATCCATAACATATTTTTCAATTAGGAAGGTGTTAATCTACATGCCAGTACCAATGAAAGGAGACCTGTGCAGCATAGTAGTTTCATGTACTGGCAAAATAATGTTTTTGGGTTCAAATCTGACTAATGCTGATTAGTGCTCTACATAAGAAAGAGAGATTCAGATATTCAAGCCAGATTTAGAAAAGGCCAAAGAACAAAAGATGCCATTGCTGTTGTACCCTGGATAATTGAGAAATCCAAAAAAATACCAAAAAGAATAAAATTGTGCTTTATGATTATACAAAAGCCCTCACTTGTGGGAATTACAGCATGTCAACAGTTGTTTGTTCTATGAAAAGTTCTTAGGAAAAAGTTGATCCCAGAATATCTTAAAATAAACCTCCACCCAGGCCAGGAAGCCATAATCTGGACAAAACATGGTGAAACAGACTTGAAGAGTGAGACAAGGCTATAATAAATAAATACTCTCTTTTAATTTATTCAACCTATTTGCTGAATATATACTGATGGGAAGATGGATTGGAAAAACATGAATGTGTTCTTAAAACTGAAAGAAGAAACTATCAGTAATCTGTACTGATGACACCACTCTGATAGCTGAAACTGTCAATGGTTTAAAAGCTCTATTAATGGGAGTCAAAGATCAAAATAATGACAATAGGTACAATAACCAAGAGGTCCCCAACCTTTTGGGCACCTTGGACCATTGCCATGGAGAAAGCTTTTTCTGCGGACCAGAGGGGGTGTGGTTTTGAATACTGCCTACATCCCAAGGATGGAGCTTTGCTTGTTTGCGCGGCCCACTTGCTGGCATGCTGCAGACCGGTGCCGGTCCACGGACCAGGAGTTGGGGACCCCCGCAATAACCAGCTTTAGAACTGTCAACGAAGATAGCTTCTGCCTTTTAGGATCAGCCATCAACAGAAAAGGAACCAGTAGTTGAGAAATACACCGCACAGAAGCATACAATGGGATAGCAATGAAGGTCTTGGAAAACATATTCATATGCCATGACATATTAGGCAGGGGAAAAAAATTCCCTGTGGCACTTTAAGGAAGCAAAAGTTGAACTTTGAAAAAGCAGAACAGAAACTGGTGCTTTTGAAAGCCCCTTGAAAATGCAATGAATAGCTAAGAAACGAAACAAATGGTTCATAATACAAATCAATCCAGATTTTTCACTTGAGGCACAAATAACCAAGTCTTAGTTATCCTATTTTGGACACATTTTGCAAAGATGCAGTAATGCTGAGAAGGGTAGAAGGAAAGAAAAGAGGAGGACAAGAAGGTGGATGCAATAGATGCCCCCTGGAAATCTGAAGGATGAAGTTTCTCCTTAATTCCAGGTTGCTTCTCTCCTTGGTTAGTTTCCATCCTTTGTTTCTTGTCTTGGCTTCTGGTAGCTTTGGAAAATAAATTGACCTCCTCTTCCTTGTAGCAGCCTCTCAAGTAAAAGATTTTAAATTGAGCCTTGGTGGAGCAGTGGGCTAATGCCTCCTTAAGTAACACCAGCTGCCTGCAATTAGTGCAGGTTCGCATCCCACCAGGCTCAAGGTTGACTCAGCCTTCCATCCTTCCGAGGTAGGTAAAATGAGGACCCAGATTGTTGGGGACAATTAAGCTGACTTTGTAATAATGCCGCTTGGGGTGTGTGCGAAAGCCCTAACAAGCAGGCATATACATAGAACGACGGCTACTGCTAAGCTTGTAAGCCGCCCTGAGTCTTCGGAGAAGGGCGGGATATAAATGTAATAAAAATAAAATAGGAGCAGAGCCAGGCGTCTGCGACCATCCCTGCTTGAAGGAGAGACTATGAAAGGAAAAGAGCAGGCAGAGCAGTACAAGAAGGAAAGATAAAGAGATGAAGAGGATTATTTTATTTTACTCTCAAGCTTGATGAACTTTGCTTAAAACTTAAAGTGAAAGTGCGTCACAATTGTAAGTAAAAGATGGCGGCTAAACCTCCCCCTAGAACTTTTCGGAGTGCTGGAAATTCTCCGGTGCAACAACAATCATTACTGTAGGTGTTGCATTCTCCTGATGTATTGACATCGAAGGATCTTGAAAAACATACCCAGTTAATTTTGGAGTCAATGGGTGTTAAATTTGCACAGATGGAGGAGAAATTGGAGAAATTGGAGCAGAGAATGGAAGAAAGGATGGAACAGAAACTTAGAGAGATGAAGGTAGACATTTTGTCCTCAGTGCATAAAGTAGCTAAATGTGTGGAGGTGCTGGATGATCAAGTGGAAGATTTGACTCAAAAGAATGCTATATTAGAAGCAAAAGTATTGGAAATTGAAGATTTAAAAGACAAAATGGATAACGAACAGAGTTTGGCTCAATTTTACCAGATGCAGTTTGCTGTTAGAATTAGAGGCCTAAAAGAGAATATTAAGGAAGATTTAAAGCAGCTGGTTTCTGAGGCTCTTGAGGGGGTATTGAACCATCCAGCATCTGAAATAAAACAAGGCATGGACAAAGTGTTTCGTGTGAATTCGTGGATTGCTAAGCAGAGAAAGTTGCCTAGAGATGTGGTGGTCTATTTTGTAAAAAGGGAAATTAGAGATGAAGTTATACAAGCTGCCTATGATACTAAAGTTGTGATTGCTGGTCAAGAAGTTTTGGTTCTAAAAGAAATTCCTCCAAAGATCTTAAAGAGAAGGAAGGACTTTATATTTCTTGTGCAAGAGCTCAAGCAAAGAGATATAAGGTTCAGATGGGAGATCCCAGCTGGGCTGAGCTTCATGTATGATGGCAAAAGGTACTGTTTGGGTACTGTGAAGCAAGCGCATGATTTTTACAACAATGTTTTAAAAGCAATCCCATCAACACTTCTGGAAGCTGTAGAGGGATCTGGAGAAGGAGAATGTCAAGAGGATGAAGATGGACAGATGGACGAGAAGGGTACAGGAGGAGATCAAGCTGCAACTCTTTTGGATGATCTTAGAGAACAGAGGGTGACGCGTGCTGCCTTAAAACGCTCAAAAAAGACTAAAAAATAAGACCAGTAGAAATCTATGGAACTTCCACAATATACTTATAGTCAAGTGGTAGTTGGGTTTTTAAGAGTTTTGGGACGTTATGTATGGTAACAGAATTTTTAATTTGGAATTAATGGATAATTAACTATAGAGGAAGAGGAAGAAAGTTTTGTGGGTTAATGCGGGTTAATTTGTGTAAGAATTATCTATTATAGCCTATTTTGGCTAGAGAGGTTAATAGGGATAGGTGCTTGTGGTGTGTAAGTGAGAATATGTCTAGGTAATAGTGAATTGTGGAAGAACATAGATGGGAATGATGTTAGTTTTTTTTTATTTTAGTTCATATATATTTAGTATTGTTAAGGATTGGCTTACTCTATATAAGCTAGAGAGTGATGGATTTTAGAGTTTATAATTGTTAGTATATGATTGTTTATGATTGCTTTTTAGATATATACCTTGTATTTTGCTCTGGGAAGTCGGGGGGGGGGAGGGGGGGAGGAGGGGAAGTAGAGGGGGGGGCAGGGGAGGGAGGAGGGAGAGGGGGAGGGGGGGAGATAGGGGGGAGGTAGGGAGGGGAGGAGGGAGGGGGAAGGGGGGTTTTTCAAAGGAAAATTGTATTTTAAAACTTTTCAATAAAAAAAATAAAATAAAATAAAATAAAATAAAATAAAATAAAATAAATAAATGTTATGACTTTTAAATAAATGTTAAAGATTTTAATGTTATTCCTTTTAAATAATGTCCCAAAGACTGATTTCTAAGCTATGTGGTCATTAAGAGAGGTATTAACTGATGGGACCAGAATGTACAACCATATTTATAGGGTTGTTAAGTGAATCACTCAATCATTAAGTGAATTGTACATGGTCATTAAGCGAATTCAAATTCTTCAGTTAATTTTTTGGCAGAAAGTGGCTGGGAAGGTTGCGGATCATGAACACATGACTATGGGTTGCTGCAGTTGTTGTAAATGCCATACAAAAAACACCCATTTGGAAAAATGGATTTGTACTTACAATTGCAGGGTTCACTTAACAACCATGAATTCAGTTAATTCAGACCATGATGATTCACTTAACAAGCCCCACAAAAATGTTAGAAACTGGTCATATCTGGTCACTAAAATGAATTATAACCGTAAATCCAGTCCCAATTGCGATTGTAAGTGAAGGACTACCTATTAAAGAAAAAAATATGAAGTTGGTTTATTTGAACTATATTAAATAAGCCCCCCTCTTCTTCTTCTTTTTTTTTTTTGCAATGTTCTGGCAACTCGTTACAAACTTTTTGTTGACACCAGGAATGAAAAATTGATGTTTTATGGATTTCCTTATAGGTAAGGAATGGTATAAGGAACGCAGTGGCTCAGTGGGTTAGGACGCTGAGCTTGTCGATCAGAAGGTCGGCAGTTTGGCGGGTCGAATCCCAAGTGCCACGTATCAGAGTGAGCGCCCGTTACTCGTCACAGCTTCTGCCAACCTAGCAGTTCGAAAGCACGTAAAAATGCAAGTAGAAAAATAGGGACCACTATGGTGGGAAGGTAACAGTGTTCCGTGTGCCTTTAGCGTCTAGTCATGCTGGCCACATGACCACAGAGACGTCCTCGGACAAGCGCTGGCTCTTCGGCTTTGAAACGGAGATGAGCACCGGCCCCTAGAGTTGGAAACGACTAGCACGCATGTGCGGGGGAACCTTTACCTTTACCTAAGGAATGGGATAGGGGATGAAAAGATGAAGAGATACTTTTTTAACCTTATAACGGTGAAGAGTTATTACATACCTGATGTGATGAAATCACTTCTTTATGTATTTCTTTTATTATATTCTCTTTTTCTTCTTTTCTTTTTTCCTACACTTTTTATTCTTTCTTTCCATTCTCTTCTCTTTCTCTAAGATAGTTTTTACTGGTTTTTTTACTATTGCTATTAAAATTCTTGATTAAAAAAATGTATTTTATAAATAAAGTCTTCAAAATTTAAGAGCCAGGATTAACAGGAGTTAAGACAGTTATAGATTAGCACATCTTGAGAGAATATCATTGAGAATATTTGACATAGGTCTTAACAGTTATTGCCGTCAGATGTTGCAGTTATCCCTTCGAAAGAGTAGACAACCTTTGTTTTGACAACTTAGGCCAGAGGTCTTCAAACTCGGCCCTTTTATGACTCATGGACTTCAACTCCCAGAATTTCTCAGCCAGGCACGCTGGCTGAGGAATTCTGGGAGTTGAAGTCCATGAGTCATAAAAGGGCCGAGTTTGAAGACCCCTGACTTAGGCTTTTTGTGATTGTTCTTACACTTTCAAGCTAGCAAGAATGCTCTTGATTACCATTTCTGCTGTTTTCATGTATTCGTTTATTCATCTGTTTGTTCATTTTCTAAGCTGGACGAGCAACTGTATGACTCAGAGAAGCTCACGTAGGAACAAAGTGTTTAAAATATTTATATAGTAAGGTTCTTTAGTTCACCTGATAATAAGTCTGAACGGCACTAGCTTACTTAACAATCAGATGTAACCCCATTTGAGGGGGATGTTTAATATGATGGGGTCCCTGATGCTCTCTGAGCTTTCTTGCTTTCTTGCAAATATTTCGTTATCCAACATCATCAGTGCTAGTAAGGAATGTGGTTTGCTGTCAGTTTATATTCTGGTGGCTTGCCCTGCCAGTGTTGGTGGAGGTAGTCTTGGAGATTCTTGGGTTGGGCTGTTTACTGTTGACTCTTTGGCTCTTTGGCAGTTTCTTGATTGGGGTATTGTTTACTTGACTGTCGTTTTGCTGTTAACCATGGAGTTAATCAATGCTGCTCTGGGTGCTGATTTATGGTGCAGAGGTGCTTGGGTCTTTTTGTTCCCTTTTGGGCTGGTTGATTGTCTCTTTTTCATAGTCTATAGATGTTGTTAATGTCCATGTGTCTGTTGGTGGCTAATTTGTCAGAGTGCCAGGCTTCTAGAAATTCTCTGCCTTTTTTGGACTTGGCCTGGCCTAGGATTGTCACATTTTCCCCATTGAAGCGATGGTTAAATCTGTCTATATCAGGGGTCTTCAAACTTGGCCCTTTTATGACTTGTGGACTTCAACTCCTAGAATTCCTCAGCCAGCCAGGGCTTGTGGACTTCAACTCCCAGAATTCCTCAGCCAGCCAGGGCTGGCTGAGGAATTCTGGGAGTTGAAGTCCACAAGTCATAAAAGGGCCAAGTTTGAAGACCCCTGGTCTATATGTTGTGAAGAAAACAACCCAAGCTCAGAGAGCAGCAAAGACCCCTCATTTTAAACCATTTTAAACAAATATTCTCCTTCACTGATGTTTTATATGTCTTTATTTATTGTTTTTAATTACTATTTACTAAATTTATACGCTACGTGATTCCCAATGACTCTGGGCAGTTTACAAATAAAACCGAGAGACAGAAAAGGTAGAAATGGCAGAACCACAAACTGGGTAAAAACAAAAGGAAATGATGCAGGTTAAAAGACGTCTTCAGTCATCTTTATCAAAGGCTGAGATGAAGAGCCAGGTCTTTAGGCCACTTCGAAACAACAGGATGGTAAAGGGTTATTTGGATCTCAGGGGGAACCTCATTTTATAGGGCAAATCCATTACAGACAAAACGGACTTCCAGGGCCCCAATCAATAGCATTGCTTAAGATCAGGCTGGGCAAATATTATCGGAGAGATAGGTGATCCCTCAAGTTACTACGCCCTGTGCCATGGCTCTGTCGGTAACAACCAACTCCTTGAATTACATCCAGAAGGAAACGGGCAATCAGTGCAGCTTGCAATGCAGAGGTATTACGTGGGCAATCTAAGCATGCCCATCATTTTTCACACTGCCGTATTCTGATCCAGTTGAAGTTTCTGGATGGTGTTCAGGGCTACCCCATGTAGAATTCACTGTAGAAGTTCACTCAAGATGAAGATCATGGCAGAATGCACAGAATGCACAATTTTTAAA
This sequence comes from Vipera ursinii, assembly GCF_947247035.1. NCBI lineage: Eukaryota > Metazoa > Chordata > Lepidosauria > Squamata > Viperidae > Vipera > Vipera ursinii. The sequence continues at coordinate 207,653,613 of NC_139513.1, forward strand.
AAGAGCAAATAACTACCAAAAATAAACTATAATACAGTACCATACATGGGTAGTATAACAACATACTCACAACCCATCTGGCAGAGGCAAGCAAGGAAGTCCTACATTTTTTACGTAGACCTAGTCATTAACAATAGTTCTGATGTACATATACTCTTTGAGCATGCTAAACCAACCCCTTCTGGAGGCATTAGCTACCTATAGTGCCAGAATATCAGGTCTGAAATTCCTTTTCTTTATACCAGGGGTGTTAAACTGCCGGCCCGCGGGCCAGATGCGTCATGAAGAACTGCGCCCACCCCACTACCGGCAATGGAAAAAAAGTCACGATACATCACGACACATCACATGATGTTGCAAGTTTGACGCCACTGCTTTATACCAAACACTTATAATTTTATTTATTTATTTATTTAATTAATTAAATTTTTATACCGCCCTTCTCCCGAAGGACTCAGGGCGGTGAACAGGGCATATCTTAAAACTACAAAAGTACAAAAGTTAAAAAAAGAATTAAATTATTGCCCACAATAAAAACAATAAAAAATATATATAAATATTAAAACCCTAAGTAATTCCCCATCAGGCCAGGCCAGCTTGTTCAAATAAATGGGTCTTTAACCCGCGCCAGAAGGAGCGGAGATCCGGTGCCATCCGGAGCTCAACCGGCAGCTGATTCCACAAAGCCGGAGCGCCCACAGAGAAGGCCCTCCCCCTGGGGGCCACCAGCCGACATTCTCTGACTGGAGGCACCCTGAGGAGGCCCTCTCTCTTAAATTGATAATTTAATTTAATTTAATTTAATTTAATTTAATTTAATTTAATTTAATTTAATTTAATTTAATTCAATTTAATTTAATTTAATTAATTTAAATAAAGGCAGCTGCCGGACATCTAATTATTGATAGTGACCCAGCTGAAAGCACACCACACAATGAAGCAGGTTAATATCAAACAGTTCAAAAGCATCACATTTATTCAGCAGCACAACTAAGATAAGAACTCGGGAATTGACATTCACGATTTCCAAAAATCTACCCAAGGATAGCAGCAGATGACTGAACTAACTGCAAACAGGCTAGGATCAGCCTCTGGGCTGACTTGAGCCACATGATATTGCTTGCTGTACCATCTTTATCTACTGTAGATGGACGGATGGTAGCAGTCAGGCATGTATGCGATAGCCAACTTTTCTTTTTTTATCTTTAACTTCAAGAATCTTTTAAGCTTAAATTTTAAAGCATGTATTTTATAAACTTCATTTATTATTAAGCAAATGTGTTTCATATCAGACCAACTGAAACAAATGTTTTTTTTCCCCTGTGGTCAACACCATAAGTGAAGTGAATATACTGTAAAATGTGGTACTTTCCCAAGAAGGGAAAAAATATTAGGGAAAAAAAATAACACAGGGAACATGGAAGCATATTGTCACTTGTTTTTATTGTTTTAACTGACCCTGTTAATTCACTTTGAGATTTTTTAATGGAAAGGCTTAAACAAATATTTTATGAATAAATGAATGAGTAAATGGATCAGATGGTACTGTGATGGAAGGAATATACATAGCTGTCTGTGGCTCTTCCCTAATTAATTCTGTGGCCTGAAACAACCTAGTTACTTCAGTATGTTTATTGCAAGGTATGAAAGACTCACCCAACCTGAAACACATAAACCCTTCCAGGGCAGACAGCTGGGCAGTTATGCAAGCACCTCTTTAAACCAAGAAATTCATTTCTCTTCAGTGGCTTAACATTCCTACTTATAGGAACAAATTTGGAAGTTGGAGTATTCTCATGAATTATTTAGCTACACTACTTATAGGAGATCCCTACAGGAGATCTGCTGAGGGATTAACTGGCTGCCCTGTTAAGAGATGGAGTCTCTATTGAGAAGAAAGCAGAAAGTGAGCTGAGCTGGAATGGGCAAATGGTGGAGAGAAAGAGGCAGTCAGGATCAAGCACAATTCGGGGATTCTGGCTTATGACTTACACTTATGTTACTCTTGTAACGTAACTTGTTTCATCTCATTGAGGCCTTTTGTCTCACTAAAAGTAGGCTGATTAGATTCAACCGGTTGCTTCCCTCCAACAAAAGCTAATGGCATTGATGATGTGGGAAGAATGCAGAGAAAGAAATATCTGGGGGAATATTTAAAAGGCAGAATATATTTCCCCAAAGGAATAATGGAGAAGAACTTTAAAAAGACAGAAACCAGCCCCCAGAAACCAGCCCTAGCTCCTCTCCCCCAAGCAGAAACTAGGCATTGGCCAGCTTTTAGAAATGCAGATGTGATAATCCTTTCAGAAAGGTTGGAGCCAGGAAGCTACAAGCTGATGAAATTAGAAAGACAAAGACCCCTAAAATCTACATCCTCCACCCAAACTCTAAGGACAGGAAACATAATAGGATTAACCCACCAATACCAAGAGGGTTCACTCAGACTCAGGTCAAAGTACATGACACAGGAAATACAAAGCCTCAAACAGGAACAGGAAACAACCTCAAAAGCCCAAGAAGGTATGAAAACCCACCACTCCCAGCAACATGTGGTCAGCTTTCCCAGAGCCATCTTCCTGTCAGGCTCTCCCCTTCAATAAACTACAACCTTCTTTCTAAAGCAGTCTCCATTTTGATTATTCCCGGCTTGGACTGGACCCTGATGAAGATTTTTCTTTTAACACTGCTGAGAGAGAGAAAAAATAAAGCTCCTGCTCAAAGGCTTATTCTGTTAACCTGCAACCTTAATATTTAATTCAGTCCCACTAACAACACACTAACAGGAATGTTTTCTACATGTTCTTGACTGCATGCTAGCACTGTTCCTCTAAACAAGCTTATCTATGTTTGCTTTTTTTAATTGTAGGAATAATTAGTGATATCTCATAAATAAAGGTAGCTACTAAGTCTCTAAAAAAGGAATGACCAACTGGCCATTTTTCCCCTCTCGTGTGGATTTCCTCTTCAATGCCTATCTTTGTTAGCTGTGACATCTGTGTTATGGGGTTTTTTCTTCTCTCTCTCTGCTCAGCTTTCAAAAAGAAAACAAAAAATAGGAGGCTATATTCAACTTTTAATATGAAATACTGTTGGTGGTAGTGTAACTCTCAAGCTTTTTATTATAAGTATATTAAATCTCTTCCTTGAGTTAGTAGAATGGGTATAAGAAGGCAGTCTTGTCGAGGGCAGTCTTGTCAATATTATCTGGGAGGAGTTTGATCCTGTGACTCCTGAAGATGTGGACAGGATCATGAGGAAGCTGAGCTCCACCACATGTTTGTTGGACCCGTGCCCCTCCTGGCTGGTCTATACAGCCCGGGATGGGACACGAGGCTGGCTCCAGGCAGTGATAACTGTTTCTTTGAGGGAGGGTAGTTTTCCTGCCGCCTTGAAGGAGGCGGTGGTGAGACCCCTCCTCAAGAAGCCTGCCCTGGACCCAGCTGTATTAAATAACTTTCGTCCGGTCTCCAACCTTCGCTTTCTTGCAAAGGTTGTTGAGAGCGTGGTGGCGCATCAGCTCCCTTTGTTCTTGGAGGAAGCTGATTATCTAGACCCGTACCAATCGGGTTTCAGGCCCGGGTACAGCATGGAGACAGCATTGGTCGCGCTGGTGAATGATCTCTGGCGGGCTCGGGACAGGGGTTGTTCCTCTGTTCCAGTCCTATTAGACCTCTCAGCGGCTTTCGATACCATCAACCATGGTATCCTGCTGCGGCGCCTCAGGGGGTTGGGAGTGGGAGGCACAGTTCTGCAGTGGTTCTCCTCTTACCTTCTGGGGCGTTCGCAGTCGGTGTTGGCAGGAGGGCAGACGTCGACCTTGAGGCCCCTTGTTTGTGGAGTTCCTCAGGGATCGGTCCTCTCGCCTCTCCTGTTCAACATCTACATGAAGCCTCTGGGTGAGATCATTCGTGGTTTTGGAGTTGGTTATCATCAGTATGCTGATGATACCCAGCTTTTTATTTCAACCCCAAACCACCCCAGTGATGCCCTCGACGTGATGTCCCGTTGCCTGGAGGCGGTCCGGGTCTGGATGGGGAGGAACAGGCTTCAGCTCAACCCTGACAAGACTGAGTGGCTATGCGTGTTGGCATCTCGGGAAACGCAGAATATTCCATCTCTTAATATGGGGGGTGAGTTATTACCCCCTGTAGATCGGGCTCGCAACTTGGGGGTCCTTCTAGATTCACAGTTCTCCTTAGAAGATCATATAGGAGCTGTGACTAGGGGGGCCTTCGCCCAGGTTCGCCTGGTGCGCCAGTTGCGGCCCTATCTGGACTGGGATGCCTTGCGTACAGTCACTCATGCGCTCGTGACCTCTCGTTTGGACTACTGCAACACTCTCTACATGGGGCTGCCCTTGAGGACCACTCAGAGGCTTCAACTGGTGCAGAATGCAGCCACGCGAGTGGTGCTGGGGGTCTCCCGATACTCCCATGTTACACCTCTGCTCCGCGAGCTGCATTGGCTGCCAGTTGCCCTCCGGGTGAGATTCAAGGTGCTGGTAATGACCTATAAAGCCCTACATGGCATGGGTCCGGATTACCTACAGCAGCACCTGCTGCCGGCATCAACCTCCCTCCGTCCAGTGTGCTCCCACAGAGTGGGCCTCCTCAGGGTGCCTCTGATCAGAGAATGTCAGTTGGTGGCCCCCAGGGGGAGGGTGTTCTCTGTGGGCACGCCAGACCTATGGAACCGCTTGCCGGTTGAGCTCTGGATGGCCCCCGACCTTCGCTCCTTCCGGCGCGATTTAAAAACTTATCTGTTTGAACAATCTGGCCTGGTCTGATGGGTTTGGGGTTGGATCTAGTTTTAACACAGTTTTAATTATTGTATTAGATTGGGCATAACTATTTAATTCTTTTTAACTTCTTTTAACTTTTGTATTCATATTTTGATATTTATTGCCCTGTACACCGTCCTGAGTCCTTCGGGAGAAGGGCGGTATAAAAATTTAATAAATAAAATAAATAAATAAATAAATAAATAAGAAGAAAACAATCCCAGGAAAGAGTATGGTATTAAGGGGTTGCATCCTTTAAACATATAAAACAATAATTTTGCCTAATATTCTGAATCTATCTGTTACTCCAACAATGCAACTATTATGAAAAACTATTCCTGATCTTCCTCAACATCATACGGATCCCTCATCTAACATTATCAGCCTTCAGTACAATTATGCCATTACAGAATCTGCACAGGATTTTTTTATCTAGTAATATAGGGACCAGCCTAATAGGGACGTGCCTTCAGCTGGCAATCAAACCTTTTAAAATTTGATGCACAACTTGAAATATAAGACTTTGGAGTTTGCCTACAAAGCTATAGATTTTAAAAAATGTGCCGTAGATGCACTTTGATGTCAGTAAAACAAGAAAAAGTTCCAAATCTTACCTGATATGGCCTTGAACGTATTCAGGAGAAACACAAACACACACACACACTCAACTCAATAAAAAAAGTCAGTGTCTGAAAAAGTAAAACAAGTTTAGAGCTGATAATGATTGCATTTGATAATAGAGTAAACTTGTCAGAAAAACTAATTCATCTCTAATCTTTGTATTTCTCTGATACCTACTATTGGTAGTCCTCAACTTACAACAATTCATTTAGTGATCATTTGAAGTTACAACGGCACTGAAAAAAGTGTCTTATGTCCGTTTTTCACACTTATGACTATCGCAGCATCCCCGTGGTCATGTGATCAAAATTCAGATGCTTGGCAACTGACTCACATTTATGACCGTTGCTGTGTCCCAGGCCATGTGGTCACCTTTTGCGACCTTCTGACAAGCAAGGTCAATGGGGAAGCCAGATTCACTTAACAACTGTGTGACTAATTTACTAATTTAACTTGATTCACTTAACAAACGTGACAAGAAAGGTAGCAAAATGGGGCAAAATTCACTTAACAAATGGTTCACTTAGCGACAGAAATGTTGGGCTCAATTGTGGTCGTAAGTCGAGGACTATCTGTAGTGCTTAGCACAAGTGTAAATCAAGGGCACGCAATGAGAGTTTACAGAATGGCAGCTCTTATGGCACTTCCACATCATCAAGATTTCCATTTCCCAGTTACTCATGACACTTGGTCACCTTCCTTTCCACAATAATATTGAAGCACAACGCTATGCAGATCATTGAAGAGAATGGAGGTCAGAAGAAAGGTGAGGTGAGAGATTGAAGCGGGGCCGGGGGAGGGGGGGGGCAAATGATCTTCTCCACAAGTTCTGTAGAAACGTAATATTTCAAGAGAAAAAAGACTATCTTTGTTGCAATCGCACTTAAACTGCAAGGAAACTAGGAGTAAACTTGTCCCGGGAACAAGTATCATCCTAAGATTATTCTAACAAAATGGGACATTTGAAAATTACAATAATACCTCTTGTTTAGATTTGCCAGAATGAAAGAAATCTTTAAAGGACAAGCCTGTTCAGAGAAAGAGTTCTGGCACATAGTCAAGAAATACGTTAATGTCATTGCTAATGTGTGGTTAGCGGGAATGAGCCAAGTGCTCAGGATGCAGGTATCAGGGTAAGCTCTTCCCAAGCTCATACCGTGTCTCCTGAGTGTCTGGGAGGTTTTGAACTGCTGAATTTTTTTTCAACACAGTGTATCTTATAATCATCCGTGGCTTAATTTTCTGGAGGAAGTTGTTCAGCCATTGCTCAACATCACACAACTTTCCTCCATTCCTGCTATAGTAAGCGAAAATTGATATTGCTTTAGAAGAAAGCTGTTACAGCAAAAAAAAAAAAAAGTAATGTACACCAGAGGTGCAAAAACGACTCTGGCATTGTCTCAAAGGACAAAATAAAAATCTCTTTATGATGGACTCATAATTGCCTGTCTTTGCAACCACACATATTGGCCACAAACAGCAAGATCAATTCAACGTTGTAATGTTATAATGAACGTTGCATGTAGCCTACCAAGGCCCCAAGCACCACCAGTTCTTTTCCATACTTAACAGCATTTGTGCAATATGTAATTCAGTATATTTATTGAGGTACTTTTTCCCCACTGCAGCCCCATTCTTCTCCATGAAGATTGTTATCCAATAGCAACAGAGCACACTCCAACGCTTTTGTGTTGAACATGCCATAGGAAACACGATATCCTAGTCGTCCTTCCCAAATAATCTCTTGTAGACATCCACGCTGCTGCATTTTTCCTTCTCCAGAACTTTTTTTGTTTTTGTGGGGTTTTTTTTTTTGCAGATTTTGCTTCCATTGGAGCTTCAAAATATTCTGATAGCAGTATCTTTATCAGGAAAGGAAAGGAAAGGAAAGGAAAGGAAAGGAAAGGAAAGGAAAGGAAAGGAAAGGAAAGGAAAGGAAAGGAAAGGAAAGGAAAGGAAAGGAAAGGAAAGGAAAGGAAAGGAAAGGAAAGGAAAGGAAAGGAAAGGAAAGGAAAGGAAAGGAAAGGAAAGAACGTATGTTATTCTTTTACAGATGGTAATGAAGAAAATTAAGCACTTTCTTATAAGGCAGGGAAATGTGTACATCCTCTGATTCTGAAATGAAATTATTCTTTAATAGGTTCTCATCTCTTCATTTAAAAGGGAGAAAATTCCAGTACCGGATCTTGGGCAAAGGTCAGCCTCGCATGGAGTTTCCCTCCTGTCAATGATCTTCAGCAGACTTACTAGTGATCCGTGGGGGCAGAAGTTTAACTTTAAGCAGCTCTGAGAAATGGGGTCAGGTAACATTTCCCACATAGTGAAGCCAGAGAAATAGGGTCTCTTGTAAGGACTGCCATAACTGAGCTGAAAACATCTTGATTTCTGTCTGGTGGATGGAGGTAAAGAAGTTCTAGAAACCTTAACTCTCTGCTGCCATCTAGTCATCTTACAGATTTTCACGGTCAATTATAGCAGCCACTGGTCTTGTGGCAAATTAAAACTTTGAGGGGGGAAACTGAATGGACGTAAGCAGTTAATCCTGCCAGGGTCCTGATGTCTTGGTCGTTGCTGAGTTTTCTCAACTGTCAAATTTATGGAAAGGCCAAAAGCCCCTCCCCTAATATCTGTACATTAACAAGCTAAAATTCAGAAGCATATAGGCCTTGATGAACGCCAAAGAATTGAAGCCTTTGAACTATGGTGCTGGAGAAGACTCCTGCGAGTCCCTTGGACTGCAAGGCGATCAAACCAGTTAGTCCTAGAGGAGATCAACCCTGACTGCTCTTTAGAAGGCCAGATCCTGAAGTTGAAACTCAAATACTTTGGCCACCTAATGAGAAGGAAGGACTCACTGGAGAAGAGCCTAATGCTGGGAAAGATTGAGGGCAAGAGAAGAAAAGGACGACAGAGAATGAGGTGGCTGGATGGAGTCACGATGGGTCAGACACGACTTCACAACTAACAACAACAAATAGGCCTTGGTATTTAGTGACATGCTATTGTGCAAGAATGATGAAGAATCCTTACAAAAGCAAAAATAACCGAGAATGCTTGCTCAAGCAGAACCCCTGACAGATCATAGGACAAGGCAACAACTTTGGAAAAGAGGAACTTGGGGGCAATGTATTAATTATAGTATAATATGCTAATTGCAACTGGGAATTATAGGGATAAATGTGCTGAATGCTGCTAGATAATGCTGATGCTAGCTAAGCAACACTGGCTGAATTCAAGTAATATGGATAAGGTCATAGGATGACCTAAAGGGCCTAGGGTGGGCTTATGGAAAAGTAACTATAAAAAATGTACTATTGAGAGAATGGTCTTCACACAGGCCTAGGAGCCCTGGTAGCACAATGGTTAGAAGGCAGTATTGCCGGCTCATTCTGCCCACAGCCTGGAGTTTGATTCTGACGGGCTCAGGGTTGAGTCAGCCTTCCCTCCTTCTGAGGTCAGTAAAATGAGGACCTGGATTGTTTGGGGCAATATGCTGACATTTGTAAACTATCAGAGAGTGCTGTAAAGCACTGTGGGGCAATAGATAAGTTTATTGCTATTGCCATTACTAGTGAGAGTGGGCCTCCTGTGTCCTTCTGCGCAAATAAAGTCTTCTGAAATCTCCACCTCAGTATATGCTTTCATTGGGTGTTGCCTGCTGGGCAGGACCAGCTTTCTAGGATAACAAATTCTTTGGAATGGGAAAGGAATGTTTCATTTTACAGAATACTTACAGAACAGGAAAAATTGTAGATGCTCCGAACACTTTTCCAAATGCATGCATAAAATGTAAGACTCCAACGATCAATTGCCAGGATAAACAATATAATCCACTGCCAGTTACCTTGGCAACAGTCTTGCTAATGATTGATAACTAAATAATAAAACTATTTAGAAGATTTTTGCACCGCTCTTCATTCAGAAAGATTTTCAGCTTACATGCAGTCAGTAAAGGCAAGACACTGGACTTTGGTTTAAGACACATGTTTTTAAAAAAGGAAATTCAAGTATTGCGCAATTATAAACTTTTTAAAACATGCAAACAGAATGTAAAATAAAAAATCATTGTGATGTGTGTTAGAATGTGAACTAGGACTGGGAAGACCCACAAATTTCTATTCAATGATATAAATATGACAAACCATATTTTTCAAAAATAGTAAAGGTAAAGGTTCCCCCACACATTTATTTATTTATTTTATTTATTAATTTAATTTGTATACCGCCCTTCTCCCAGGGGACTCAGGGTGGTGAACAGGGCAATACATAAAAACTAGATACAAAATTTAAAATTATTAAAACATGATTAAACAATGCGTGCTAGTCGTTTCCAACTCTAGGGGCTGGTGCTCATCAAAGCCAAAGAGCCAGCGCTTGTCCGAGGACGTCTCCGTGGTCATGTGGCTTGCATGACTAGACGCCAAAGACACACGGAACGTTGTTACCTTCCCACCGCAGTGGTCCCTATTTTTCTACTTGCATTTTTTACGTGCTTTCGAACTGCTAGGTTGGCAGAAGCTGGGACGAGTAACAGGCGCTCACTCTGTTACGCGGCACTCGGGATTCAACCCACCAAACTGTCGACCATTTGATCAACAAGCTCAGCGTCCTAACCCACTGAGCCACCGCGTCCCCTTTTTTCAAAAATAGGGAGGTCTAAATGTTACTGGAATTGCTTTCTTTCACTTTCTGCTTAGCTTGATGCCACCTGGTGACAAAGACTGAGCAAAAGCCTGATGGAACTTGTTTTCCTAATAGGAATTTATTTATGTAGTTAGGAGAACGTTACAAATCACAGAAGAAATTATGAAGCTACTTTTCAGACTACGCTTTTCTAATGAATATGAGCACCCCAAAATCAAACATGCAAAAATAACATATAAGAATATTTTTATACTTATTCACATTAAGATTGATTAACTAATTTACTGAAAAGAGAAAAAAACCAAGCTCAGAATAAATAGGCAAATTGACAAATTGCATCTAAATATGTGTTTGATACTAAAACAATCAACAGTTAAACATGGTGCTTTTTAGATGAATAGGACTACAGCTCTGATTTTTCCAGCTATTTGGATAAATGGGAACTTACTAGAACATAAGTGAAAAACAAATAGATTACAGAACCCATTTTTTTTCAGGCAATAAGGGGGGAAAAACTTATCTTGCCCTATAGTATAACAGCAGCTTACCACTGTCTTAGCTGTATGGAAAATTCAGTCATTACTGCATTCCTATAAATGTATCATGTCACAAGTATTTAAAATATTACTAGAGTTCTCAATTACAGTTCCATGGAAAGCTGCCAAGTCACTGTCATTTGGGATGTAGCTCTGCATATATTGTAATCGGGTTCACCAAAAAAGAAAAGATTTATAACCTGATTGTTATAAGCCAGATGATAGCATTTAGCTCTTTATATCTTCCTGCAATTATTATTTGACACTAGTTTAACACATAGTTGCATATGATAAATTATTTAGAATTTTACATTGTTCCCTTTTTTCTTTTTTATTATATTGTTATAAATCTTACTATATTGTACAGGTCCTCAACTTACAACAGTTCATTTAGCAACCATTCAAAGTTACAATGGCACCGAAAAATGTGACTTATGACCATTTTGCACACTTAAGACCATCGTGGCATCCCTATGGTCACATGATCAAAATTCATATTTATGACAGTTGCACTGTCCTGGGGATATTTGAAACCTTCTGACAAGCAAAGTTAATAACAACAGCAACAACAACAACAACAACAATAAAATTGGAAGGGACATTGGAGATCTTGTAGTCCAACCCCCTGCTCAGGCAGGAAACCCTATACCATTTCAGACAAATGGCTGTCCGGTCTCTTCTTAAAAACTTCCAGTGTTGGAACATTCACAATTTCTGGAGGCAAGTTGTTCCACTGATTAATTGTTCTAACTTTCAGGCAATTTCTCCTGAGTTCTAGGTTGTTTCTCCCTTTGATTATTTTCCATCCGTTGCTTCTTGTCCTGCCTTCAGGTGCTTTGGAGAATAGCTCGACTCCCTCTTCTTTGTGGCAGCCCCTGAGATATTAGAACACTGCTATCATGTCACCCCTAGTCCTTTTCGTTAAACTAGACATACCCAATTCCAGCATCTGTTCCTTGTATGTTTTAGCCTCCAGTCGCCCAATCATCTTTGTTGCTCTTCTCTGTACTCTTTCCAGAGTCTCAACATCTTTTTTACATCGTGGTGACCAAAACTGGATGCAGTATTCCAAGTGTGGCCTTACCAAGGCATTTTAAAGTGGTATTAATACTTCACATGAACTTGATTCTATCCCTCTGTTAATGCAGCCTAGCACTGTGTTGGCTTTTTTGGCAGCTGCAGCACACTGCTGGCTCATATTTAAGCGATTGTCCACTAGGACTCCGAGATCCCTCTCACAGTTACTACTATTGAGCAAGGTACCACCTATACTTTACCTGTGCATTTGGTTTTTCTTGCCTAAATGTAGAACCTTACTTTTTTCACCACTGAATTTCATTTTGTTAGATAGCGCCCACGTAGGCACAAAAAGGTAGCTACAACTCCTTTCTTGGCTAGAAAGAAAACTTTGAATACTTTTAAAATAAAGAAAGGGGTTGGGAAAAATTGTATTGAGGTGGAAACAGGAATGAAGTTTAAAGTGAATTTTCCAGAGAAAAGGAATTTCAGATAAATTGCTTCAAAGGCTTTTTTAGTTTTGTAGAACCAAGTGAACATCTAGCTAGAAACTGCATTAAGATACTTAGATTTCTTTTTCTCTCTGTGTTGCTAAGCATCTCTGTTCTAAGGACATACATCATACCGATATCATTTTTCATTCTTGGAAGATGGAATTCAATCTCTTCTCTAATTACAAATTATTTAGACTGGTCCCAAAAGGCAATTTTGCATTTCCTATTAAACGATCAGGACCATAAATGTTTCTAGAAAGGTGGCAAAATTATGTAGACCATCAAAGGCAGTTGGAAGCTGTATGATTTGAACATAATCTTGGTATGCTTAGCTCCTGCTCCATGTAGGCCTTAATGCTGATTTTTTTTTTAATTTGGGGAGGGTCTAGAACTGCAAATTTTTAAACAAATTATTTGCTAATTCTTCTAACAAGTTCATATTTTTAATCTAACATTTTAACGTTTAATTTTCAGAAAGAGTTGAAGAATGGGCTGTCTTCGACAACTTCTTTATGAAAAAAGCACAGCAAGGAGAGGACTCAATTATCTTTTCTGCTCTGTTTGGTTCAAAAAGAAATGCCTAGTTTTCCTAAAGTAAGGCAATAGATGCTCTGTATCTTTCTTGGAATATACCTTTCTTGGAATGTGCCTAACTGAAATATCAGATCTTCATTCTGTACTGTATTGGGGCAACCAACAGTTTTCAGCACATCAAGGATTGAAAAGTATACTGTGGCATATTGTAGTGTTACCATATGTCTCAGTGTGCTATATGCCTGAAATAGCTCTATGTCAGTATTAAGATACAGTAAGAATATTTTTGTTCTAACTGGAAAGACTATGACATAGTTACTCTTTCCTGGAAATCTCAACAAGGGAAGTAGATATTCTTGGCATAATTTTCCAGTTCAGGAATCTTGTACATTACTTAGTTAGCTTTGTCTGTGGCTTATTGTGGCCTATCTCACGAGTATGCTAATAATAGCAATAAGTTTTCCTTCCCATTTGACCTAGAAAAAGCACTCTCCCAACATTTCCATTGCTTGGCAAGAATAGACATCTGGATGCTACCCAATTGGCTCAAATTCTGTTTAAGCAAGATGCATGAGAGGGAGACTGAAATAAAACAGCTTTCCGAAAACCTGGCAATCAACACATCTGGCTTTCTGTCATTCATTGCTATCTGACTACAACTTGATCACCAGTTAACAGTAGTAACAAACACGCTTTTCGGCGTTGTTAAGTGGATAAAGTCCTTCATGGAAGTTCATGCCTCCTTCATTTATCCAAATGAGTGCAGCAAGAGAGGGAACCATGAAATGTAAAAATAAATACCACTTAACAGAAGCCTGCCACATAATGGCCTATCCTTCAAAATTTTAACAGAATAACAGAGCTGGAAGGGACCTTGGAGGTCTTCTAGTCCAACTCCCTGCTCAAGCCTTATACCATTCCAGACAAGTGGCTATCCAGTCTCTTTTTAAAACCCTCCAGTGGTGGAGTACCCAAAATGTCTGAAGGCAAGCTGTTCCACTGGTTAATTGTTCTCACTGTTAGGAAGTTTCTCCTTACTTCTGTTGCTTCTCTCCTTCATTAGTTTCTATCCGTTGTTTCTTCTAGCATGTCCTTCTATACTATCACAACAATATGGACAAAATATTCCAGATTTGGTCCTAAAGATCTGGAAACCATAGAAAAGATGTTCTCTTCCAATGCATTTGTTACTGGATCAGGCTTCCTTACATGTCTCCTACAAGACTATTATAGGCAGTTAGACAAGTGTACTATTTCTGTAGCTCCTGTCTCTCTATTTTGGTGATGGTTCAAACTCCAAGAAGTGACTTGCTAGAGTTCTATGGGCTTGAAGTATATATGTTTCCAGTAAGGAGTGTTAGGCTCATCCCACAAAAGGTTCTAGATTCATAACAGTTTATTCTTTTTATTTTTTAAAGAAGCTTATGGGTACATATCTGCAGTTCTACTCAATTTTTATTTCCCAGTGAATGATCCTGTGAGCTAGATTAGTTCTGATAGAGAATGATGGCGATAAAGCCATCCAACAGCCTTAGTGGAGCAGTGGGCTAATGCCTCCTTAAGTAACACCAGCTGCCTGCAATTAGTGCAGGTTCGCATCCCACCAGGCTCAAGGTTGACTCAGCCTTCCATCCTTCCGAGGTAGGTAAAATGAGGACCCAGATTGTTGGGGGCAATTAAGCTGACTTTGTAATAATGCCGCTTGGGGGGGGGGGGCAAAAGCCCTAATAAGCAGGCATATACATAGAATGAAGGCTACTGCTAAGCTTGTAAGCCGCCCTGAGTCTTCGGAGAAGGGCGGGATATAAATGGAATTAAAATTAAAAAAAAAAATATCTGAGATTTCTTTCACATTTAAACCCAGTCAAATATTATGTTCTCTCTCTCTCTCTTTCTCTCTCTCTCTCTCCCCTACTGCATCACCTTTCATTCTTTTTTATTTTTACTTGCTTATTTTTATTTTCCTTTATATTTTTTAACATACACAATCAAGAAAACAATGTTTTGCCTCTCTATACCACACTATTCTTATACTAACTTCAGTGTTCAAAAGTATCCCTAAGAAAAAAGAGGATCTACTGTACATAGTAGGTTACATCTATCTAACCTCTTTAGGGAGAAAAGCAGTCTAAACATAAAAACAATACAAGATAACAACTCATTTAAAATATAAAAAGATGTCAGAGGTCAAGAATGTGAGAACGGGTAGAAGTTGGAAAGATCAGTTGACAGAGCAGAGAAGGTGCTTTGCATCAGATCAGACCGTTAACAATAAAACTAGAGGGATCACAGTGGAATACAAGCTCTGCAGCATCAAGGTTTGCCTCCTACAGTCTCATTGAACTACATAGGGTCTCTGCTTCGGGCTGATTTGTTAAGCATGTGGATGGCAAAGTTTTATTTAGTTAAATTTAAATGCATAAATTGCATTAAAAGCATTATTTAACTAAATGTTTTTAGTTAAAGTGAAAAGTGATTGCCTTCCTGATGGGACAAAAAGCCTTTGAAATAAGGGCGATACCTAAAAATGTTACGTAAAATGAAGAGTCTAGTGTTCTTCTCATTCAACAATCACATTTCTTTCCTATGCCAAATCCCAGTCCAATCCCGAATAACAGAGCTGGAAGGAACCTTGGAGGTCTTCTAGTCAACCCTCTGCTCAGAGAGGAAACCCTATACCGTTTCAAACAAATGGTTGTCCAATCTCTTCTTAAAAACTTCCAGTGTTGGAGCATTCACCACTTGTGGAGGCAAAAAAATAATTGGTTTAGTGTCACTACCAGAATATTTTCAAAGCTCGCATCAACGTATGATATTCTTGAGTAGCTGATGACTATCCTTTCCCCCCCACACACACTCTGGATTAGTTTTTGTTGTTTTTATTGTACCAACATGAGCCGGATCTAGTTCTGGCTTAATTTCCTTGTATTGTTCAGTGTCTGTGGTTACACAATATATCTGTGGATAACTAACCAAATTGTCATAATTATAACACTGAGTCATAACTATACAGAGTTATTAGATGCATACAACATGCAAAGCTACGTAAAATAAAATCAGCAAGATGGATTCAGCATTTTGTATGAATATAGTAGACTTGGATTACTGTGGAAAATAAAAAAAATGTCTAACACAGTTGCTCAGTACTGCTTCTAGCATTAATTCTACAACCAATTAGATATTTTACACAGCCCACTGATATAGGTTCCATGGGAGAACAGTTTTTGTGGTGATACTCAGACTTCAAGTTTAACCTGAACATATTCAGATAAGCAACTAGGGAACTATTAAATTTATACTGTATAAGATTCACTTAACTAGGGTAAATATTATACATATGGAATGCATGTTTAATATATATAGGTAGCTAAAGTTATTGGACCTTTTTTTATTAGCCCTGGATCAGATTGGCATGAAGACCGCTCAAAGAGTCTTCACCTGCTTGCATTAACATTTCCATGGGTGAGGTTCCCATTTGCATTGCTTCCTAAAATGTTGGGAAAGTTGCACGTTTGTTGGGGCGTGAGAACTATGTGAAGGAATTACAAAGAATGTTTTGGCAATTTTGTCTTTGGGTTAGGCTCAGCACAGCCTACACGTTCTGATTGCAACTGCTTACACAATGTTTTTATGGGTAGCCTTTATCTGTCATACAATTGAAAAAGTCTTGCTGCTAACACTGGGAAATACAGTGCTACCTAGAAACAATGCATTCAACGGCACTGAAGAATTTCTTTCTTAATTAAACAGGAGGAATTTCTTTCTCAATAAAACAAAGTTAGCTCTTATAATATGCAGACATACTTTATTTAATGTTCATTTGATATAGTATATGAAATCAAAGTAACAGCTTAGCATTATATACAAAATATGTATTTATTTATAACCTAGCCTTGTACTTTTTATAAATAACTGAAGGCGGCAAACATAACTAATACTCCTTCCTCGTCCTCCTTTTCCCGCAATGACTCTCTAAGACATGGGTCTTCAAACTTGGCCCTTTTGTGACTTGTGGACTTCAACTCCCAGAATTCCTCAGCCAGGCACGCTGGCTGAGGAATTCTGGGAGTTGAAGTCCACAAGTCATAAAAGGGCCAAGCTTGAAGACCTCTGATTTACATAATAGGGAAGTTGATAGCTTGATAAAAGTTGTAAAAAAAAAAAACAACAAGCTCTGCAAGCTATCTAATAGGTGCTAGATACATTTTACATTTTTAACACATAACAATATATATTTATCTGTTTTTCTATATATTTATGCACTGGATGTGCCTGATTAGTTACACATACAAAACTAGAACTAGATACTGTACCAATATATATCTGATCATTGTATATATAGAGAGATTAGTTTCACACCTTTTCTCATTGCTAACATCCTGTTCACATTAAATATATATCGGAGTTCATGTTCCCTAGCCCTTCTTTTCATCACCACACATTAAGTATACTACATAACCAATACATCTGGGCTTGGCATATCAACCTAACCTGGCCATGTTCAAGACCAGGGCTTTTTTCGTCATAGAACGCCCAGAACGGAGTTTCGGCACCTTTTTTGGATGGAACCTTGTAGGGTAGACAAGGCGGGTTGTGTGGTGTGTGTGAGTTCTGGCATCTTTTTTTTTTCTTCCAAAAAAAGCACTGTTCAACACTATAGATAAGGCTGAGAACTCAAGTAGATTGCCGAGTTCAAGTAGAGAAATTTAGCTGTCTTTGGCATCCTTCACAAAGAAAGCCCTGTGCGTGGGGCTTCACTTGTTTGCATGGACCTGTTCCTAGCATACCACAGACCAGTGCCGGCTCATGGACCGGGGGGCTGGGGACCCCTGATCCAATCACACAGGAAATTAAAACTAGAGGTACTAATACTACCTTTATTGTAAGGTTACAATATCGCAATTTTGCAACCTAGAAGTAGTTTCCCCCTTCTTGTCTTTACCTTCTAGAGAACTAGGGAGGGTCCCTTCTGAGACATTTTCTCTATCCCATCCCTCATTTGGGTTTAGATTTCTCTTATCAAACCATTGTCTAGCTGTAGTTCTTCCTCTTGTCTCTCAAGGTTATTCTCACAGCCCATTACAGCTATTTAGTCATTGATTGGAAAAAATAACAATAATCATATGCTCTTCTTTTCAGGCTGAAGAATATGAATACACTATAAAATATGGGTTTCCTGCATTGTATCAATTGAGTGTCAAAGCTAATTGGATAGGTCTGACACAAACTGACGTGGATCATATCATACATCAGGCTGACACCATAATGTAATTCCTTGCTGGGTGAATCTCTGATAACCATCTTCCCCTTAACAATTGGATCAAAAGGTGCAGCATTATTCACAGGAAGTGCCAAACTGCTTATTCTAAGTTACCACAATAGATAAAATTTCCCAACTTTAGCTTCCGCGTGACATTTTAGATAGCATTTTCGTAAGTCCTCTATTTTGTCCATTCCTTTAGCTTTTTGGTCAGGAACAGAAGAGTTTATAATTTCCCCGTTCCTACTTTCTTCCTTTTTATACATTTTATTTATTTATTTATTTATTTATTTATTTATTTATTTATTTATTTATTTATTTATTTAATATTATGTTTACATCCCACATTTCAATCCAGTATACATAATACTACCACCTCCAGTTCCTCCCCACAGCAATAACCCTATGAGGTAGATTGGTCTGAGAGAAAGTGACCGGCCCAAATTTACCAGCCAGCCTTTATGCATATAAATATGGGTATTAGAATTTACAAGGTTTTGTTTTCAATCCAGCAACTTAACTATGAATTATTAATATAAATTCTCCTCACATAGCTCTTAAGCCCCCCCCCCAATTACTTCATCTGTTTTACAAAGAGCTTGTGTCTAAAACTTCCACATGGAAGATGTATATATCTTCTACAGAAAAAGTAGGAAAGCACCGTAGTAAACATGTTTATGCAGATAAGAATTAATGTGTTCTTTAAGGAAGTGCACTGATTTTCCTAATAAATTAACCTCATCCATAGAAATGTAATTTTGAGAATACTGAATATGCATATTCAAAGTTATTGTATTTTTCTTCAAGATATATGTGTGGGCATGTGCACAGACATAAATGTGCATACACATACATATATAGATAGATAGATCCCATTAATTAATATTTACATTTGGACGAGGAACATAAGGATTGCAAAAGATTGAGGGAAGACGCCTAGTGAAAGTATACACAAGTCAGCAAAAATCAGGTATTACAATGTATGGATACAACTGTTTTAACTTCAGGCGACAAAACTAAATCAGGTTCACCTACATAGTATTAGAAGGTGTGGAAGAGGTCTTTTAAAGGAAATGATATTGAGCCAAATGGCGTAAATGTAAACCAATGCCCATATTAAGATTTCTTTTGTAATGAAGGAACTAATCTCAAGTCAGGAACTATAGTTCATTTCAGTTGAAAACCAAAGCAACATGTTAACGTATTTGTTATACAAGTGAAATATAAATTAGAAATATATTGTTCTGGATCAAGCACGTTGTAATCGTGATTTTAATTCCTTGTTAAGATACTTGCTGGTCTGTTTAAGCGAATTTAGTCACATTTAACGGCTCTTTCCAGACAGTGAACTCATAAAGCACCTGGTTCATCTGAAATACCTTTATTTTGCATGTAGAAGAAGGTTACAGCAGAGAAGGTGTGGTCAGGTGAAGTACTGGACGGTACTTTAAGGTCGAAAGACAGTAACAAGATTACTGTCCGCATGGCTTGTGTTCAGATGTTACAATGGAGGATGGAACACAAGGGGACAAGGAGAAGGAGGAAGTCCAACCCAGAAGGGGTGGATCCTAGTACAGCATCATGAGCAGGATAGGAAATACATCACAAAGGGGAAGGTACTGGCAGACCCAATTAGCATATTACAATTTCCCAAGAACAGCCACGTGGTGGCAGCACACTCCCCATCTGGTATTTCATAATACCACCATATAAATCCCATAATGGTAGTTATGCAAATGCAAATACACGTTTCTGGTTTGTAGTTGTCATAAAACACCTAAGAAATATAAGTAATAAATCTGAGAAATAGACATAAAACTGAGAGATATAAAAATTAAACATGCATACACATAAACCTAAACTTGAGAGATATATAAAAAAATAAACATGATATATGAGGCATAAAAACCTGAGAGATATAAGAAGGAAATATGCGTCCATATAGGACATAAAACCTGAGATATATAAAATAAACATGCATGCATAGTGCAATAATAAGAACTGCCATTTCAGGCTGAGGTTTTGCTTGTTGCATTCAAGACCTGAAAGATATAAAAGAACATGCATATATATTGCAATAATAAGAACTGCCTTTTCAGGCTTCAATAGTCTGGATCAGGTTGAAGGCACTTTTCTTCTGGAAGGTAGGACTCAAGAAGGAAAACAAGTTCAGTCTTCAAGAGGTAAAAGCAGAACGAGTTCTGTAATAGGTCTGATGAAGGTTTTTATGGTGCCTTGCTTTGCAACCCTTACTTCCACTTTACGTACCTTCCCATCATCGCTAAGAATGGCCTTCTCGATAAGTCCCATGGGCCACTCAATTCTTTGAACTTGTTGGTCTTTGAGCAGAACAAGGTCTCTAACTTGAACAGAGGGTAAAGGTGAAATGTTGGTGACTGGAGCATGACTTTGTTGCTCCCCGCCATGCTACTCCCCGCCATAATTGAAAGCAGGGTGGATACAGGTGGTTGCTGTGGATTGCCTGGAAGTGGATCAGGATGTTTAGCTGTATCGTGTTTGTCGCTATCACATTCTGTGCACTTGTCAAAGGCTTTTCAATTTTTAGCAAAATGGCCATATGAAGCACAGCACCTGTAGCGTATTCATTCCCACCACCTGAATTGCTCCATTTAGGAGGAGATGGTATAGGATGTGAGTTGCCACCGCCTGAATCACTCCAAAGAGGAGAGGATGGTACAGGAGGTGAAATGCTACCACCTGAATCACTCCATAGAGGAGGAGATGATACAGGAAGTGAGATGTCCATCTTGTAGACACAGCTCCATGTGAGTCTCTGTGTTGAGCTGCTGTGTTACCATACCTTGGTGATGGTATGAGGATCATATTGGCATATGAAATCAAATTTTATGCCAAAAGAATAGAATTCTGGGAGTTACACACTTTGGACATGTTGTGTTTTTAAGTTGCAAAAATATATCTCTAAGGACAACATAATAGAGCAGCGATACACTCCCATCTCTACTTCCGAATTGTGTTCAAAAATTTTAGTTTTTGATGGGAGACATGTGACAGAAGGGAACATTGTTAAATCCACAGAAATGATTTTTTGTTTTTATTTATTTATATCTGCTTTTATTATTTGTATAAACCCTCAAAACAGCACACAATACTCCTTCCTCCTATTGTCCTTACAACAATAACCCTGTGAGGTGGGACGGCTGAGAGACAGTGACTGGGCCAAGATCACCCAGCTGGCTTTCATGCCTAAGGCAGAACTTGAACTCACAGTCTCCACAGTTTCTAGCCTGGTGCCTGAATCACTAGACCAAACTGGCTCTAATAATCATATTAATTTAATATTGGTATTAATCTAACAATCCAAGTAATTGTAGATTGTTTAAGCTTTGATTTGGTTCAATCACATTTCATTTTTATCCTGATTCCTCCCACGTTCTGGAGTTTAGCCCTGATATCCCATCAAAGGACAAGTGCACCCCTTAAACTGGAAAACGTTGTTAGGGGTGTCCACATAAATATTTCAACGCATGCTAAATTTAATTGTGACTATATGCAAGTAATTCAATTGCTTGATTTGCACAATACAATAAACAAAACCAACCTCACTAACCTACCTTCAGGCTGAAACTACAAAAGACAACCACCACATTTTAGCCATGTTGCTGGAAGCTATATCTGGGGTTTTATAAATCATAGATGATATGGAGCAAGCAAATAGAGATAAGGACTCATAATGCTAGAATTTAAAGTAATCTGATGGAGGATGTGAAAGACAGGCCAGAAGTTAAAATATGCTTCCGCTTCCATATGAAATGGTACCTCCTGATATTAATTTAGGTAATTTTAAGGGAACATTAGGAAAATGAATTGAGAATCCAGATTATCAATAGCCACAGACCCTAATCACTATGTACTATCTCCAACCAAGGACCCTTCTTTTCATGTACCATATTTCCTCAAAAATAAGACCTATCTCAAAAATAAGACCTAGCTTGATTTTTATATCTGTGCCTAATATAATCCCTACCCCCCAAATAAGCCCTAGTTTGCGGGCGAGGGCCACATGTAAAACTCAAGCTAGGGAAGAGGTGGGGAGGTAGAGTTCCCCTGCTTACCTTAGGAGCTCTGCAGCCAGGCCTCCCACGCCCCAACACCTGTCATGCCACTGCCCGAGTTCTTCTGTGGCTGCTTGTGGCCGCTCATGGCTGGACACCACGTGGTACAACACGCTGGTGCTGCCACTCGCAGCAGGAGACCGCGTGGGTCATCACGCCAATGCCACCACTCACTGCAGGCCACGTAGCACATCATTGCTGCCATTTATGTGTGCCACGGCACAATGCACCATGCGGCATCCTGCCATGAGTGGCAGCATCAGCACAATGAGTCACTCTGCCTCCTGCCGTGAGCAGCGGCATCAGTGTGCCGAGTGGCACAGTGCATCACATGGTGCCCAGCCACAAGCTGCTGCAAGCAGCCACAGAAGAACTTGGGCAGCGGCGCAACAGGTGTCGGGATTGGGAGGCCTGGCTGCAGAGGTCCTAAGGTAAGTGGGTAAGGCATCCCCCGAAAATAAGACCTGGTCTCTTTTGGAGGCAAAAAAAATGTATGACTGGGTCTTATTTTTGGGAAAACATGGTATATAGGAGAGGGCTTTGGCCCTCACTTTCACATTTTGTTTGTAGGCTTCAGTGACTAGTGAATAAGCACATACACATAGAGCCAGGCTGGTGTAGTGGCTAAGGCAGGGGTGGGCAACCTTGGCTCTTTTATGAGTCATGGACTTCAACTCCCAGAATTCCTGAGCCAGCCATGCTGAGGGGAAAGGGGGAGGTTTCCATACTGAGCCATGCTGGCTCAGGAATTCTGGGAGTAGCATGCCACAGAATTAGTATAGAACCTGAAATCAATCACTCAATCAGACACATGCAAACCAATCACCTATGATTTACTACAATATTTGACCTTAGTTATATAAAGTTTGACATAAAATAGAACTAAAACTGTTTGCCTCTGCTCCAAAAACCTTAAGCAGATTGGCTGATGCATCAAATTCACATGTATAAATGAAATAACTAATGGAGATTCAGTTGGCGTCAGGAGGAAAATCTCTTATCAAATGTATGTGTTGAAAAACTGACTGCTAATGGAATTCATTACAGTTGCCAAAATGGAAAACATTTGTAGTTGAAAGAAACCACATGTCTAAGTCTGTGGTTAGGTGCAATTTGCTTAACAAACTATCTATTGAGCTAATGTCATTTGTGCAATGATATAATAAGAAAGCCTGTGAGTGAAATAGGAGGAAGGCGTATTAGGTAGGTTTGCCACCTTGAATTACTTATAAAGTAATAAATGTGGAATAAAAAAACCTAATAAATATTTGTAGCTTGGCTTGTAGGGTAGATGATAAGGGTAGACAACTTCCAGATTCTTTGGCCTGCAAATACATAAATCCCAGTAAATGGAATTGGAAGATAATGTATTATCATAATTATAAAGCAAATCATTTTAAGGATATATGGTTTTTTGCTGTGGCAAGATGTATAGCAGCTTGTAAAATCATACCTCATAGTCAAACTTTATGAACTGTTGCTCTGAATTTATTAGATGTAATTGTTGGGCTATGCCAGATTTCATTAACCTGCCCTTCACATGTGCTGAGATTATAATTCCCCAAATTTCCAGACAGCCTGCAAGTATAGGAATTGTGGAAATAGCAGTTCTCTCCTACATATGAAAGGGACAAGTATGAACTCTGCTACTGGAGAATTAATTAATTTAGGTTCCTCCATTAATTTTGATTGTCATATCACAAAAGGGGATCACATGAGTCCAGGGACACTGCAACCCCGGATTGCAGTGTCATAAATGTGAGTCCGTTGCCAAGCATCTGAATGTAGATCACATGACCGTGGGGATGCTACAGCAGTTATCAGTGTGAAAAATTGTTGTAAGTCACTTCTTTCAGTGGCTCTGTCACTAAATGAACTGTTGTAAGTCAAGGACTGTCTGTATATATCTCTCTCTGTGGAAAAGATACCAGAGCAGAGAGAAGGGCAAAGAAAACCTTCACAAAGAAATCCAAGACTATGTGGGAGACCATTGAAGAGAAAATGAGAGAGGAGGTAGTGTGAGAAAGACTTAAAACAGCCCCACTTTGATGCAGTTTTGTCTAAGAGGCAGCAGGCTCTCAAGATTCTGGTATTGTTGAAAGTAATTGGGTGACTGTCAATGATTCTCTCTCAGCCACACCTACCTCACAGGCTTGTTGTTGGGCTAAACAATTGGAGGGAAGCAGTATGGATTTCTACCTTGAGTTGCTGAATGGAAGATAGGATATAAACCTAAGAAATAAATGAAATTAAATTTCCAAGTGTATTTTTGTCACAAAAGAAAGGAAAAAATTAAGTCCTGAAGAAAAGAATATTTTTTTAAAAAAATAGGAGTCTTGCCAACATAGTCTACATTTTGCCTAGGTTACTTAAAGTTAGGGCTCTCCAAGATGCTCAATATCAAGCCCCAAAAGCTGGACTGTCGATTGTTGCTGTTTTATTATTTGCAGTACTAATTAAAGTAATATTAAATCATCTCCATATAACGAATGTTTGGGGGGGGGTCAAAGAAAAATCTGAAACTTCATGAAGGAGTCCATAAGCCGAAACATTGGGGGATTCCTGCTTTAAGAAAATGTTAAGTAAAGATTTAGCCCTCATGATGAACCCTTTGCATATTGAACTAAAAAATGGCCCCTGGCATATTATCACCCTTAAATATTTTTTTTAGGAACATCAAGACAATGACAATTTTGATGGTCATAATTTCACACATATGGAGCATACCGCATAGGAACATAAAATCATAGGGTTGGAAGGGACCTTGGAGGTGTTCTAGTCTAACCCCTTGATAAAGGGGGAGACCCTATACCATTCCAGATAAATAAATAGTTCTTCTTTAGAACCTCCAGTGCTGGAGCACCCACAACTTCTGAAGGCATGTGGTTCCACTGATTGTTCCGTCAGGCAATTTCTTAGATCTGGCTTGGATTTTGATCATACTACAGTATCATGCCAGCCTAAAGATCCCATCCACCAAATCGAGAATTACTACTAATTGCAATGTTAAAGGTGGGGGAAGGAATTTTACTTACGGTATTCTTTTTTAAAAAGTGTTTCAGTATGGTTCTATAGAACACACCTTCCATCTCTCCTGTGTCCTATGAGACAAAGTATAAAAAAGCATTTTTCTCGAGTAGGAAAGATGATTGGGGGGGGAGGAATTTTTACTCTTTTTTAAATTTTAAAAAAGCAAGCAAATTTTACTTACTCTTTTTTTAAAAGCACTTTAGTATGGTTCTATAATAAAGCACACCTTCCATCTCTCCTGTGTCATATGAGAGAAGGAGTGTGAGAGCATTTTCCTTAGGTAGGAAAGGGGGCGGGGGAGGTTTAAATTTAAAAAAGAGTAAGTAAATTTTTACTTAAAAAATAAATTGTACTTACTCTTTTTTAAAAGAGCTTCAGTGTAGTACTATAAAGCCCACCTTCCATCTCTCCTGTGTCATTTGAGGAGTGCAAGAGCATTTTCTTTGGGTAGGAAAGATGGAAGGAATAGGTTTGTCTAGGGCAGAGGTAAGCAACCTCGGCTCTTTTATGCCTCATGGACTTCAACTCCCAGAATTCCTGAGTCAGCAATTGACTAAAAGTCATAAAAGAGCCAAGGTTGCCTACCCCTGGTCTAGGGCAGGGCTAGGCAACCTCGGCTCTTTTATGACTCATGGACTTCAACTCCCAGAATTCCTGAGCCAGCCATGCTGAGGGGAAAGGGAGAGGTTTGCAAGCTGAGCCATGCTGGCTCAGGAATTCTGGGAGTTGAAGTCCACGAGTCGTAAAAGAGCCAAGGTTGCCTACCCCGGTTTAGGGCAGGGGTGTCAAACTGCCGGCCCACAGGCCGGATGCGTCATGCTGCAACTGCGCCCACCCCATTACTGGCAATGGAACAAAAGTTGCGATATGTCGTGACACGTCATGTGACGTTGCCAATTTGACACCCCAGGTCTAGGGAGAAGGAAGGCTAGGAGGGTTAAAATGGCGCACACCTTAACTCCCCCTCCCAGCACCCCCAGAGCTTGAGGGAACTAATTGTTTAAGGGTATTCCTGAGACATAAACAAAACGTAGGGATCTGCTCATAGTTCCATTTCCATTTAGATGGGCCTTTTTTAAATCCTTTTTTCATGATGACATTATAGAAGTGTATAAGCACAAAAGGAGGAAGAATTAAAATTCCAGAGGCCAAATAAAAACAACAACAACAGAACCAAGGAGAAATACTGGGCAGGAGAATTTGATGACACATTCTCCCTTCCCTTTTCCCTCCAAACGTTAGCAGCTACTTACATATTTATGTCATTGCTTTTCATGTTTCATAGTATCTCCATTTCACCTGTTGTTTTTCTTAAGTCTTGGGATTCTTTTCTTCAGAGCCAGATTCCAAAATGTCTAAATGTAATGTGTTAATATAGGGAAGCAATCCCTACTTAAGTCTGGTTATATATTTTTACATACAAACACACACACAACACATACAGTTTTCAACATTGCAGGAGCAAGATCCTGATTCTCCCTCAGACCACAGCCTTTAAAGGATAGGCCGAGCATAAGAAACAGCCAAACGCTGCAAGGCCTCTCACTAGGAGCGATTTGAAGAGAGGTAATGTTATCTTATATATAGTCCCTCCTTCCAAAGCTTTTTTTCTTTAGAAATATTTAAGGATTCAGCTGAGCTGGAAAAAAGAAGGTTACTTAGGTCTTAGCTGGCTTGTCACAGCCTTATTGACTTAAAAGCAGCCATGGGAATGCTTTAGTCTCATGGGATCAAATCTAATTAGAATGGTAAGACGATATTATATGTCTATGGCCCTAATGACAGTATGTGAAATGAAACCTATGGGGCTAGTAGCATTGTGTCAATTCAATGAGGACTACACTGAAATATGCTTGCAGCATTTTAAAATTAAAATTGTTACCACAGTGTGTGTAATCCTGTTTTATCTATAGTACCATGAGAGGTTTGAAATTATAAAACTAATTTGTTAATGCGCTCGCTGTAGTATTCACCGATTTACCACATGAAATGTTCAAAGGGTTGGGCGAGTTTTTCAATTTCAGGTAGTTCTTGTTTAGCAACCACCACTGGTTAACTCAGTCTCAAGCAAATCAGTCACTAAGTGAAACTGCAACTGTGCTTATGATTTTACTTCAGCTTTCCTTTGCTTTTTAGACCTGCAAAAGTTGTAAATATGATTAGTTGTAAAGTTCCTTTTTTTTAAATCACCATCCTAACTATAAACAGTGGCTAAACAAGGCAGTTGCTAAACAATAACTATTGGTATTACTGCTACTAACAACCAGTATGGAAAGAGGCTTTAGAATTAGGAGTAAGACTCATTTAATCCTTCTAGCAACACAATCCAATCTTGGCAAAAAATCTTTCAAAGGGAGCTTGGGGATTTTCTGTTTTTTTGAAGAGCAGGCAATTCTGAATTGTGGGATTCAGCAAGCAGCTTTTTCAAGGAATTGGGAAAACAAAAAATTCAACCACCTTCTCTAACTGCAGAACCTTTTTCATTCGTTGAAAGCTATTTCAAAAGGCTTCCTCATCTCAGGCATCGAATTGTGTACGGTAAGTGATGTGGTTATTATTGGCCTGTGGTTTGACTCCTAGGCTGTGGTTTATCTTTTATATTATGTTTATTACGGAATTGCTTTTAAATGTTGTCAACTGCCCAGAGCCACTTTTGTGAGGCGGGTAATTATAGAAACCAACCAAACCAAATAAACACATAAAACTAAAAAGAGCTTTCACAAAATAGATAGGTAATATGAAAGAGGCCTCTCTTTCTCTTGCAGATATTTCTGCCTTAGGCAGACTAGTGTTAATTAGGTTGAGAAAATAACGATCTTTTGTATACTCCAGGTCTAGGACAGTGGCTTTTAAGGGGGACAATATGGGCCTCTCTTTGGGGGTAATGGAGCAGTTTATGATTGCTTGTTTGTGATTTGAGGAATCAGTTTGGGATTACCACTGCCCAGATCCTTAAGTAAAACAAAGGTATCTGTGGTAAGTCTTTGAAGATTCCCAGTCATCCAAGTCATGATTGTCCCAGAGGTGTTTTTTCAAGAGGCACGTGGATTTTCTTTATTTTTCCTTGAAGACGTTTCCCTTCTCATCCAAAAAGCTTCCTCAGTTCCTGAAGAAGGGGAAGGACCTGAAGAAGCTTCTTGGATGAGAAGCGAAACATCTTCAAGGAAAAACAAAGAAAGTTCACTTGCCTCTTGAAAAAGCACCTTTCGGACAGTGTCTGCGGTATTTTTGTCCGGATAATGACATGATTTGAGAGAGAGGGGAAAAGGGGTAATTGAATCATATAATTTCAGAACTTTTTTTTTAAATCCCATTTATATCCCGCCCTTCTCCGAAGACTCAGGGCGGCTTACAATTTAAGAAGCACAAATCAGTGTGCTTAGCAATAGCCTTCATTCTATGTATATGCCTGCTTATTAGGGCTTTCGCCCCCCCCCAGCGGCATTTTTACAAAGTCAGCTTATTGCCCCCAACAATCTGGGTCCTCATTTTACCTACCTCGGAAGGATGGAAGGCTGAGCCAACTACTGCTCTAGGGGCAGATGTGTTTTAATTTTGTATCATGTAATGCAAAAATCATAGGATTTTGGTAGACACTGGGATAAAGTGCTTGATTTATCCTACCTAAAATGGTTGGCTGCACGGAAAAAGCAATACCAGTACTGATGAGGAATGGGGAAGAAAAAAAATATATTAGTTTTTCTCTGTCTTCCTTTGCAGCTGGACTCAGATGTATTGCAACTGGGTGGAAAAAGAAAAAGGATCATTTCCCATTGCCAGAACCTATCATCTTATCAAAAATTGTTCTCACTTGCTCAAAAATTAATTTTAAAGCAAAACATAGAATATGCTATACCTTCACTTTAACATATACATTAGCTCTATTTTCTAACAATAGACCAGAACCCAATACAGGT
Organism: Vipera ursinii; assembly: GCF_947247035.1. Lineage (NCBI taxonomy): Eukaryota > Metazoa > Chordata > Lepidosauria > Squamata > Viperidae > Vipera > Vipera ursinii. The sequence goes on from NC_139513.1 coordinate 207,682,540, forward strand.
AATCCTTGACTTACAACAGTTCATTTCGTGACCATTAGAAGTTACAATATCATGGGGGGGAAATTACTTATGACCATGTTTCATATTTAACGACCGTTACATCATCCCCATGATGACATGATCAAAATTTTGATGCTTGCAACTGGTTCATATTCAGGGCTTTTTTTGTCATAGAACACTCAGAACGCAGTTCCGGCACCTTTTTTGGATGGAACCTTGTAGGGTAGGCAAGGCGGGTTGTATGACATGTGTGAGTTCCAGCACCTTTTTCTTTTACAAAAAAAGCACTGTTCATATTTATAGCAGTTGTAGTGTCCTGGGGATTAGGTGATCACCTTCTGACAAGCAAAATCAATGGGAAAACCAGATTCACTTAACAACCATGTTACTAATTGCAGTGATTCACTTAACAACTGTGGCAACAAAAGTTGTAACATGAGACAAAACTAATCTAACAACTGTCTTACTGAGCAACAGAAATGTTGGGCTAATTGTGGATGTAAGTCGAGGACTACCTGTACACTGAATTTATTGGCAAGGAACTAGAAATTTTCCTTCTAAGGAAACAATTCTAGTATTCTAATACTGTATTCGGTGCTAATGGTGCTCCAATTTGAAAAGGAAGAAGGCTGCAATTAGCATTTCTTTCTTCCATAGTTGACATATTAATTAAAATCAAAACTGTGGAACATTTTGAAGCTCTTCAGTAAGGAGTCCAGCTCAGTGAACTTGGGGATAATTTACTAGCCTTCCTTTCTATATGTAAAAGGGGAAGAATGCAAAGTGTTTGATTCATTTAAAAAAAAATAGAAACCACATGTCAAACCTGCTGCCATCCTGTTGCATCAGCCTTGTTTAGCTAGATATCAGACTGTCGTAGTAATGGGGGTTGAACAGTGGTGGGATTATGTTTCAGGTTCGGACGAGCAGGAAAGACGCCAGGCAAATGAGTACAGAAGAATAGTTGCTTTATTCATAACTATAACTGTGCTGAGGGTTAGGGGTATCCATGCAGTCTTTATATAGTCTCTCATAGTCTTAACAACCAATCAGATTGAACCCATCATTCCCGCCAAGTTAACTACAGCCTGGACTGGAAAGTCCTATCTGTGTTACTGGAGAACTGTTAGCTTTCCAGGGTACACGTGATAAGGTATTCCCAAGAGCTCAATAAATAACATAGGGCGCAGGGGAGAAAAGGAAAGTGAAAGCTTTCGTACCATCCTGTGGAGGCTGCAGCCTGTTCCAAGGTCACCTAATGAAATACAACACCTTCACATCAGGCAGCTGGGGACTGTTTCCAAAGCAATTTATTTCAAAGGAATTGATCATTCACTGATAACAAGGAGGAGTGTGGATCTCAAGGAAAACTACTTTCTTTTCTGTTGACCAAGTTGGGACGGCTTACGGTACTATCTAAATTACACTTTCTTGGTTGCCAACATATTTAAAGCAACGTAATGATAATTTTCCTAATAAAAATGATTTAATTGTATTCTTGGTTTTGTATGTAAAAGATCTATTAGGAATTACAAAATGTAAAAGATGCTTAATTTATGTACAGGATTTTCTGATGGCCATCTTTTCTATTTTCCTATTTCAGAAAGTTATACTTGAAAATGTATCACAAAATAAGAAATACTATATTTTCACCTGTGAAATACCATGCAATTGACTATTCTTATGAGGTATGGTACCAAAGTTCTTGGAATTTCAAAAATATAATTGGAATAGAAATAGAAGAGAAAGCACATACCGTAATTAAAACTTATTTCTAATTTTGTTAGCAATAATTTTAATAAAAATAATTTAATTACTAGAAGTAATTTTATTAGTCTGATTTTTTTTGTTTTTGATAAAATATTGTATAATCATGTAAAATCATAGCATTTTAGGAAACCTGCCAGAGCACTGAAACTGATTTTTTTTTCCTAATTCCTGTGTATCTTACTTAAGAACACATTTTGACAGAGACTTTTTATTTAATATTTGCTTTTTCTGGGGAGGCATGCAGGGGGTGGGGAGGCATTACATTTTGCTCTAATGTATATAGAAACTAGCCAGCATAACCTAATCCAAATTTTAAAAATGTATTTATTTTTTTATTTATTTATTTTAATTCCATTTATATCCCGCCCTTCTCCGAAGACTCAGGGCGGCTTACAAGCTTAGCAATAGCCTTCATTCTATGTATATGCCTGCTTATTAGGGCTTTCACACACACACCCAAGCAGCATTATTACAAAGTCAGCTTAATTGCCCCCAACAATAAATCATCCTATTTAATATGTAATGAGAGCCACAATATTAAATATACTCAACTGAAAAGCAAGCCCCACTAAACGTACTCAGCCTCACTTTAAAAGTAACATATAAAAGTTATAAAATACCCCAGTGGGACTTAAATTTTGGCTTTACCAATCTATGAAAATTAGGAGCTGGGTGTGAATTTCTGCATTTGATCAAGTTGGTTTAAGAGCAACTTGGAAAAGCTTTACTCAGGATCATGTGGTCTATTTTCCTTCTGCAGAAACTGGCAAAACAGAGAATTACCTTTCAGTTGTTATCAATTCACATCCCTTTTAGTTTATACCAGGATATACATTACTATCATGATGGAAAATTGGCTGATAATAAATATAGAACACCCTGGACAAGAGGTATGTTATATCTAACTTTCACTTTTCATTTATATTTTTTAAATGTACCTGTAATAGCTTTGGTGCAAGAGCAAGTCAGTATAAGCTTGACCAAGTTCCCCCTATATTATTAACTTGTGGAAGAAATATATTTTCTCAGTAGTCCATAAGAGCCCCTAAGTCTCACATTATCAAAATGATTGTTCAGGATACAATATAGCTATCCTTATTTATATAAAGTTCTAGATGGGAGCCACTCTGCTGTTTTTTAAAAGAACCATCCACCTACGCCTTTGGTAAGGGAGAATGAGACCCCTTACTTTGTTTCCATCTGGTCTGCCCTTGCCATCTTGCCATCTATTATCCGATCTTCGCTCTTTCCGTCGCGATCTAAAGACATTCTTATTTGAACAAGCCGGCCTGGCCTGATGGGGGATTGGTGGGGTTTTTATTGTTATTTTAATATTTGTATTTACTGTTGTTAGTGGGCATATATTTAATTCTTTTTTAACTTTTGTAACTTTGTATTTTTTATTCCTGCCCTGTTCACCGCCCTGAGTCCTTCGGGAGAAGGGCGGTATATAAATAAAATTATTATTATTATTATTATTATTATTATTATTATTATTATTATTATTATTATTATTATTATTATTATTATTATTATTATTATTTTTCCTCCTTTTACTGCTTTTACAGGTATTGTAAGTTCTTTTCATTGCTGTGATCTTCCCAGATCAGGCAGCATACAAGTCATCGTATCATATCATATGATATCATATCACATAATCATATTATTTGTTGATATGTTATAGATATGTTGCATATGAATTTCCTAACTAACTGAGCTAACTTTGGGACATGGGATTCTATCTCTAGCCATTCTATTTATTTTCCAGGATAGCCACTATTCATCTATTATGTCTTCTAGCATCATCCATTATTGAGGCAATGTCCACATTATTGTTATTTTGACACTACGATGATTGGATGGCTCTAGAAGATGTTGCAAGACACTAGTGGGGTTTCTGCCTCAAAAAAGTTTTTAAAAAATATTTATAGTCTGAATTCCATGAGCAAAGGAAAACTCTGCGCATGCAGTTATTTTATGCATAAATGATGTACTACAAATTGATTCCTGAATATGAAATTTTTTAAGAGACAGTGGCTAAGACACTGAATTATGCTGTTATTTTAGAACAAAAAATGTGCAGATTAAAGCACCAGAGATAGCACATATGCCAGGAACAAAAAAAACAAGTTATGTAGAAAGATGTCTGTAAATTTATATTTATATAATACGCTATGACTTGCTGCTTCTTGAAGTGATTAGCTTGGCTGGCCTTATTTCACAGATGGGCGGACTAAGGGATTCGGGTTGCCAATGAATAAGCTGCTGTTTTATTTTTTTTTTCCTCTCTAATTTTTTGGGGTTTTCCTTACTTGTTTTCCCTAAACTTCTGTAGAATCTGATCCATTCAACCAATTATAATGACATACTGTTTTCAGACATGCATTTTGATGTGCATTCAGAATGGTTCATTATAGTAATTTTGTGAGAAAAGCAAACACCATTATGTAGCTATCAGTCCTTTCATTTTTTAATCAGTCATTTCTTTAGTGGGACAGTAAAGAGAAACACAGTTTCATATACTCTGCTTTCATTGATTTTAAGAGCGTTATTTCATTGACTGCTGTACTGATAGTTATAGTCCTTCCTACCTGTTCACTTGCAACTGCACAAAATGTGCAGATTATTTAAAAATAGGTTATGTTTTCAGACTGACAGAATATTGTAATGTCTTCATTTTGAGATTCACTCCACACCATGTGACTAGAAGAACGTTATTTCTAAGTTCATAGAATCTCCGTTAATACTGTGAACATTACTCAAACTAGCTATGTTTCTCCATCTGGGGTATTCCGCAGACTATCCTCATTATAATGTTTATTTCATCTTTTAGGATTCCTCCTTGAAAGATAAATAAAGAAATAAATGGTAACTGTATTTTTTTCTGTTTTCTTTTGTTTTGCTCTAGCTTCAGCTGATTCCACTGTGATGAACATTTCAGTACTTGATATTTGGAAGAAATATCTCTTCACTGAAGATTTCTTAGAGAAGTGAGTCTCCTTTTAAGTTGGAAGCAACACTCAATGTTGGCTTCCAAGTTAATTTACATAGGGATTTTCCAAATGAAGGTGCCAGCAACCTGATAATGGGACAAAGGTTACTTGAGGTTAGGGAAATGCTGTTTCGAGGTGGCAAATACTAGTTCAGAAACAGCAACAGTATTGCTGCCTTGTGTTTGAAGGGGAAATTCATGCTCCTATTGCAGAGGATCCTTGACTTGTTCTACCTTTTGGTATCCGGTTGTCAAGTCAGCTGGTGTAGTTTTAGAAAGTCTTAATTGCAGAATTACTAAAAAAGTAAAGGTAAAGGTACCCCCGCACATGCATGCTAGTCGTTTCCGACTCTAGGGGCCAGTGCTCATCTCTGTTTCAAAGCCGAAGAGCCAGCGTTTGTCCAAGAACGTCTCCGTGGTCTTGTGGCCGGCATGACTAGACACCAAAGGCGCACGGAATGCTGTTACCTTCCCACCATAGTGGTCCCTATTTTTCTACTTGCATTTTTACTTGCTTTCGAACTGCTAGGTTGGCAGAAGCTGGGATGAGTAACGGGTGCTCACTCTGCTACGCGGCACTCAGGATTCGACCTGCCAAACTGCCTACCATCTGATCGACAAGCTCAGTGTCCTAACCCACTGACCAAAATTAAGGAATAGGAAGGCAACAAAACTTGTTGCCTTGGTAAATGGGAGGATTTTTAGTGTATTAACCGTCCCTTATACAGCTGATTAAACTATATGCTCGTTGTATAGCTGTGGTGGAATCTGGACCTGAAGTGAAAGGAAGAGTGAAGATACTATCTTGAATTGCTGATGGGGAGGAAGCAGCGGAAAGCAGATCCTTCCTAAATGGTGCAATGCTTATCTAGCAGTTCCTGTAGTGAGTGTATTATTAGTCTGGTGAGCTTCCTGTCAGTAAGCAAGTAGTGATCAACATATTCTGATCAGCTCCCTGTGTCATCCTAGGACCTAGTTCCTTGTGCTTGACAGTAGCCTTGTTCAAAGGACGCAATTTAAAGATTTATATCTCAAAATAAAATAAAAAATGGAGAAGACTGTCATAGCATTTAGGACCTCTAGCTATTTCTGCATAGGCAAATGGAAGGCAAAACAAGATGACCTTATTCACTTACAGATAATTCCAGATTGTTACTAGAAGAAAGACTATTGAGCATGGAATCTGAATCAAGCTATTTAAATTAATAATTGTCTAACATTGATTTGTCACTAGTGGAAAAAACCCTTTGTTCTTCAAGGTTAATGCATTATAGTAAAAGGTAATTTTTAAACAGTCAGTTAAGCTGAAGTCTTTACAAATGGACAACAGGTAAGCTAAAATAATTAATCCGTTGATACTTTTTATGTTTTTGGCCCTCTTGTTTTCCAGAGATTATATTGATTTTCTGCTGACATTCCTGTTATTAAGCCAAAAGATTGATTGGAGAGTCCAAAAAATTTAGTTTCAGGCATACAGTACTAGAAAATTCAATAGAAATGGAAATTTAAAAGAAAAAGAAATGGTTTTTAAATCTGATCTTTGTTAAAGAAAATATATAAGCAAATATATATAAATATATATAAATAAAGCCATTAGTAACTTTTATCCCATTCAGTGATTATTAGAGAGGCATTTTCCTATTGCACTGCATTTCCCATCATGAACTTCAAAGAGCTATATGCTATAATCTAATAATTATATATCAAGTAATCTAATCTTCCAAAATTTGGAGAGGGCAGAAATCCAGTAGGGCCTGTTTTAACCGTCAGAATATGTCTGGATTCAAATCAGTACTCTGCTCAACTACCACATACCCAGACTGAGCTTCTTCAATCCTTTACACTCAGACCAGGTTAGTTTTCCTCCAGTTGGTTTCAATGGAAGAGGTAATTTAACAGATTTTTTTTCTCCTAGCATTTTCCCACAAGTGTGGGGTACAATTTGCAACAGGAATTGTCTGACCAGTTTGTTGCCTGGGCCTAACATTATGAGCTGAAAAGAGAGTGACTGGCCCAGTCATCCAGCCAGCTTTTATGCCCAATATAAACCTAGAACTCACAGTGTCCTCGTTTCTAGCCTGGTACCTTAAACCACTTCCATGTCCTAGACATGTTCAGGCAGAGGCTGATATCCCCCTTCAGGGGTGCTTTAATTTAGACTCATATCCTGAGTCTAAATCCTGTATGATTTAAATGACCTTTTCCAAATTTGTGACTTTGAGGAGGTTTCCACAGGGCACCATTTGCCCTTCCTAATTTCCCAAAGCAGTTTGAAGCCGGCCTGCTCTTATTTCCACTCCTGCCAATCTTGTTACCTTCAGAACATATTGGGAACCCAATGAGCCAAATGGTGCTGTTCCACACATTCCCAGGTTCAGCTTATAGTCACTCGATCATATGCAGATCTCCCCTTGCTCTCTGCCTGGGTGTCCCAGGTAGGTGTGCCTACAGTACACAAGACAGATAGTGTGGGTCAACAGCCAGAAAATTATTTAGAACATACTGATTAGAAAATTAGGGAAAATAATTAGGAAATCATTTTCATCCAAACACTGAGGCACGTCGGGTTCTAATGAAATAGGCAAAACCCAAATAATTCACAATGATAGAAAAACTGTATTTGTTAGAATGTATAATTGCTCTCACACACACTCATGTGTTCATATCCAGTTTCTCAACTAGATTGCCAGGCTTTAGATGGAGAGACAGAAGCCACCAAGTCTGGCTCCAGGATGACTCCAAGAATGGGTGGGCTTCAGGACCTTTTTATCCCCCAAATCCTTGTTTTGTTCTTTCACAAGTATGGTAGTCACAGGCAATCTCTTACTCAGGATAGGAGCAAATTAAAGCACCCCTGAAGGGGGATAACAACCTCTGCCAGAACAGGTCCAGCACATGGAAGTTCTTTCAAAAGTATGGTAGTTGCACTTTGTTTGTTGATTCACAAGTCTAGTAGCTGTCCGTGGAATTAAGAGATGCTTTCGGTACGCTCAGCCTCCTTTTCCATTTTCAGGTGACATTTCTCCTTTAATTCTTAACTACCTGGTTCCTTCTCATCTACTTGCCAAAGGATCTTTTGATAAAGCTCCTGGCTTTTGCCTTTGTTGCATTCGTGTCTGCTGCATTTTTAGATTATGGTGCCTGAACTACCAGTCTGGAGAATCAATTACTACTACCCTCATAATGACATTGTCAATACATCTTGTGTAGAGTTATGAAAACTGTGTCCTTGATAGGCTATGTCACTTCATGAAGACATATCTCTGCCTTATTTGGAGATATAGGTGCATCACTTCATTTTAATGAAGTTTCAGAGGGGATCCAATCTACCTTGATTAATAAATCCATCCTGCTATCAGTACCTGCTATGCACTGACAGAAGCTACTATGACCAACTAAAGCAAAACAGTACAGTTGAATTATTCTATGGGAGGGAACATCTTTCTCCTTCTGTCCTGGCCACTTTTTAAGGAGGCACGATTGAAAGCATTGTAACAAACTGCATCACTGTCCGGTTTGGTGGCAGCAGTTCCTCAGATAGAAAGTCCACACAGAGACTAGTAAGGACAGCCGAGAAGATCATAGGAAGCTCACTTCCTGGTATTCAGGATGCTGCTTATAAGCGCCATGTGCTTAGAGCTCAAAGCATTGTTAGAGATCCCACACACCCACTTTGTGATCTGTTTCTGTTGCTCCCCTCTGGGAGGAGGTTTCGAAGTATTTATAGCAGGACTACCCAATTCTGTAATAGCTTTGTTCCCTATGCCGTCCGTGTGATAAACTCGCAAAATTTGTTTTTCTCGCCATGCACATGTATACAGAACCTGGGCTAGACTGTTGTTTCTCTGTGTCATATAATATATGTGAATATATGCATAATTCTGTATTTATTTATTTATATTTGTCATATTTATGTAATGTATATCAGAGGTGGTGACCCTTTGAAAGCTGTATGCAAGGAAATTTCATTTTAATGTATGCCGATTAGTGTACATTCAAAATGACAATAAAGTTATTATTCTGTTCTGTTCTGTTCTGTTCTGGAAATGAGGTGCCTTCACTTTAATATCCAATGATACAAAGAATATCTATTAAAATCTGCATAGCAGTTTTCTTAACAGGATTCTCCAGAAGTGGTTTGACCTAGCCTCCTTCCCAGAGATGAAAGAAAGTGGTTGGCACAAAGTCACCCAGCTGGCTTTCTATCTAAGATAAAACTAGAACTAAGAGTCTCCCAATTTCTAGCCTGATGTTCTAACCACTATACCAAACTGGCTCTCAGTGGTAAGATGAAAATGTTTGTTTACCAATTATTAAAAGCCTGCTGAGAATTGTGAAAATGGAATGACACTGTGTCAGCAGCTCTGCACTGATAGTCTTTTCCTAATTTCTCTCAACATGTTTATAGGCTATAGCACTGGCTAGGGTGGGGGAGAAAAAATGGCATGTCTTCCATAAAGCACATTCTTTTTAAGTTACAAAAGTAGAACTCTTGTAGAGGCTCTTCCCTAAAAATATTACTGTTCCTCAACTGGAATAATCAATATTTCATGAAGCCCACCTACTTCTCACAAAAGGGAAACATATTTAAAAAAAACAAACAGCCTAATATTTTGCACCATTGCTGTTTTGTACCTGCCAAGGGAAGGTAAAAAAGACCGATTTTTGGACAATTTGAGTTAAACATTTGACCAGCCAAAAATAAATCGATTGAAATGCTGAGCACAACCAGTGTTGTGGGACCACAGAGACTGGAACTATTTTTGAATTGGTATAAAGTCTTTCTATAAGTCCAGATTCTGCCTTTACTGGAGTGGGAATAGATGTTATTATTATGAAGTAGCTAGGTAGTAACTAACAGTCACAGCACTTTGCAAATCTTAACAGAAATAAGTAACCAGTACAGATCATTAATATATTTCATGGACTAAAATATTTTAACTTTTCACTATTCAGGAAACCCGTTTCAAATACTGCCTTCCATACTCCTAGTGAAGACTTTGAAATTATTCCAAGTTCAAATCCTTGTTCTCAATTCAGTACAGACGATTATATGCTTATGAAACTTGACAAGAAGGAACTAGCTGATAGAAACCGACTTCAGCTGGATTATTTTCCAGTTACACTTAAAGAAGGTAAATTGCATTCCATATTTCATAGGTCCAAGACTTCTAAACTACTGTGGCCTGGCACACAGGTACAAAAATGTACATGCCTGATACTTTTTTCTCCCCCTGAAGTAAAATTAGAGTCACATTCTACTCTTGTCATTAGAGGACACTGTTATTTTGTGACTATTGTGATTATTGTTCTTGGTTGGAAATTCACAATGAGAGCCTGCTGAGCCTCTTTCTAATAGAATTAATTCAATGTACACTCCAGATATAATACTCTTAAAGTGTGTGGGTCTGGGTGTGGGGAGAAACATTGTATTAATTCAAAAGCTTGTACTGTTGAAGTAACATTGCTGACCCATCCTGCCTTGACCCATATCTGTGTGTTGACTTGAAGATGCTATCTTAATCATTCTCAAAAGGCACGCCAATGTGGTGCAGACTTCCTTTCATCTTCAGACCAAGATTAGATACTTTTTTTCCTGAGGGAAAAAATACTTTTTTTCCCTGAGGTTCTGAGGAAAGAGTATGACTGAAGTAATCTTAATTCTCAATACCCCCATGTAGCACATTGAATGGGATGCAGGCAGCCGTATGGGTTAGGAATTTCCCACTTTAAAAAAAGGAAGGAACCTCCTTTATTAGTTTCCCACCATGCCTCATGGAGGTGAGGTTTTAGAGGCTAGAACTGACACGTGTGATGGGTGAAGGCTTCCCAATACGCTAAAGCAGGATCAGAAACTCCACATACCTTGCAGATCAAGCTCTGATGGTTGGCTAAATCTACCACTCTAAATTTGACTCTTCCTCTGACTGCAGTCCATACCTGGGAGAACGGTGTGTGTTTTCCCTGCCAGTTGCTGCACTTTAACTTGGCCTGTGCTAAACTGTTCAGATGGCACTACTCATTGCCTTCATTAACAAGAAAGAATAAAGACCAGCAGGTTCATGCTGGTATACTTTGTGCTGCTTGGAGGATTGGAGGAGAGTGTGTTAAACCTACTGTCTGAGGAATTCATTGGTTTTAATGGGAATATGACTTTTGCTTAGTCTTAGTGCAGTAGTACCACTGCCAGGTGTTAAGGAGAAAATATAGTTTTGAATGATAATTTGATGATGATTAATTTTAGTCTTTTTTAAAACTAAAGGAAAATGGATACATGTGACTAACAAGAAAAAAAGAAGATTTCAGTAGGCTGAAGATGTTATGTACATATAGGGGATGTTACACAGATATAAGCCATTGACACCACCAGGTGGCAGGGTGCCCTGTCCAGATTGGCAGGGTAGTCTTTGGCAGGAAATCCAGATAATGGGATTGGTTCCAAGTACACCTGACTAGGTATATAAGTGGGGCAGTTGCCCTTTTGTTCGTCCAGTCTGTGCTACATCAATAAAGAGTTGGAATGCTGAACCCTGGTGTCCTGAGTCATCCATCTTGGCCGTGCGGTCCGGAGCCCACTATTTAACAGAAGATGTGTGTGATTTTTTTTTCCCCTTGGGGCAGCAAATCATCAGACAACATTGCAAACATCTGTGAAAATTCTCTCCCAAATCTGTTTGCCATGCTGTACTGAGCACTCCTGTCTGAGAAAAACAAGCGTAAAGCCTCCTTGGACTCACAGAATTAGCATCATAATTCTTTCAAACAAAATAATTTTGAGGAACAGGAATATTTAATATCTGCCATGTGCTCATAAATGTTAATTTTTCTTGAAAGTAAATACATTTTTGATTGTAATTAAGTATCTCTGAAAATGTAGTAATTTTTAACTACAGGAATTATGTAGGAGTTATGTAATGTCTCCAAAATATGTAAAAATGCAGCCACTATAAATAGTTCACAGATACATGCCAAATGATTGATAAAGGTGTCATATTGATATTTTTCATTATTATATTATTAAGGTTTATATATTGAAGAAGAACTTGTTTTCACTAATAATTTGACACAGTCTGCTAAACATCTACCTACTCTGCAAACACTCTTGAGTCGGCTAAATGTTTTCCAAGTACAAGATCCCCTTTTAAATTTTAAAGGTGACAGTTTCATAGAAGAAGACATATTGAGGTATTGCCCTACTAAATGAGATGCAATAAGGGTTGTATATGATTATTATCTTAATTTTTGTTTTTGATTTTATTTCTGCACATTTTGATGGTTACTTATGGCAAAGTAGGGCATCACTTTGATAAACGTTTGTGACTTATTAGTTATAATAGCTATACTGTAGTTTTATTTAATGGCTGTGTTAACATGGAACAATAAACTAAAATTATAGAGAACTATAGTAAATATGCTGCATGGTAGTGTGAGACTATTGCCATTTTTATATATATTTATTCTACTCAGTGGCTCCACAATGCAAAAATTCAGTGGCTCAGGAATGCAACAGTGCTTATGTGTAACTCTTGAAGAAGTCATTTTCAACCAAAGCTTCATTATCTGGAAACCCAAGATTGGGGGGAAAATATTCACAAAATACTTAGTTTTGTCTTATCCACAGTTATTAACAAGAGGAGCCAAAGAGGGGGAAAAACTGAAGGCACATTAATTAGTTGTTGCTTGCATTTCAGACCCTAATTTGATACCCACCCAATACCATTAGTAGCAATGCTGATTGGGGATGATGGAAAATACTGTTTGACTTATCTAAAAGTACCAAGCAATGAAAAACTGCTATATACAAATGACCCATTCATCCCTAAGAAGCTTATTTTTAAGTTGTGATTTGAGTGGAATGTGCTAACTTTAATGGATGAATAGATAGATTCAGATTCAAAACTGTAACTAATTATCAGTGAATTTCTAGTTTATTATAGGAAGCAAAATTACAGTGTGCAACTGTACATGAAGGAAAGGGGATATACTAGATTTTTAAAACTTAAGGAGATGAACTAGCTTCTGAGTTGTTCACAAACAAGTGTACCCAGGATATAATTTAAAAGTGCATTAACCTATTATTCTTCAAATTTATGGAACATTTATTTAATGAAATACATGTTGCCTTAACAATTAAGATATATTTCAACATTCCTATGCCTTAGAGAACAGCTTCCACTAAAAAGCTTTGGACATTGTACTATTCAATTAAAGCATTACCACCTTCATCTTTCACTTTTTGGTGTTAACATATGGAAAATGTTTTCTAAATTATTAAAATGAATTCATCTTCTAATCCCCTCCGAGGAAGATAGGTGGCTATATAAATTTGATAAATAAAAAATATTCAATAACATCATGCTGACATGCTCCACATTTATTTTTCGACATGTCTTCACTTATATATAACTGAGACTGCATATGTTTAATACAAAGAGTATTCTTCTGAGTAACTCAGATTGTTTTCTTATCCTGTTACTGCTGAATCTAAAAGTAGCCTCAAAATATTTCTGATATATATTTCACTGGTTTGTGTTAGTCAAATATTTAAGATGCCAAATAATAATTGTTAGGATTTTTAACATAGTGTACTTTACATTTTTGGAAGTAAATACTTCTAAAAACTTGTTTTGTTCTTTCCTCATTCCTCATGTTTTGCTTACTTCTTATGAAATACACTTATTGTATTTCCTCTGAAAAGAAATATTTAATGAATTATGAATTTTGAAAAATTCCTCCTTCCTCCAAACCAGCAGTCTTAAGCATAGTTGGATGGTGTATATATTATTAATCATGATTTCCCAACTTGGAAGTACTTAAAACTCATTCTCCAGATTAGAACAGATTTTAGGGTAACATGCTTAACTTCTTTTACAAGTGGAAAACATGCCTCTATATTACTGTATTATTGCTGAAACAAATAATGCCTAATACAAAGTGTATGCTTGTGTTTTCACTTTAAAAGGGAGTGCTTGACTTTCAGAAGAAGTGTGTCACCTCAAGAAAAACGGATGGAATTAAGCGAAGATTTCTGCAAAGTTTCTTTAAAGGATGAAGAGGTATGAGAATGATTCAATAAATTATGCAGAGCATATCAAATCACTTTGCAGTTCTATTATAAATTAAATTTTGCACAGAAATGTAAAAGAAAATACTGACAGACTACTATGACAACAGAAAACAACATTCTCACAAAGTGTTCTTTAATCAAGTTTATTTTAAAAAGTATTGGGTTACAGACGTCTCAAAAACTGGATACTTTTATTTAGCACCAGGTTATTTCAAAGCTTGTTAGGGTGGTACTTTTAAATTCTTATACTAGCAATATTTGATCAACATGGGAAATAGCTACCTATTTTCCTGATATGGTGTGATGTGCAAATGTCCTGAACTATTAATATTTAATGAACTTTTATCAATAGTTTCCAAAGCTATTATTCTTCTGTATTCAATAGAATGTTTCTACTTCATTAAAGATCTCACTATAGTGTAGTTCGTAAAGAGTTTTCTACGTCTGCAAGTTTTTAACATATATTAAAATGTTTTTGGAGGGGGAAGCATACAGCTGGTGACAATATTATTTAAATTATTTATTATTTTCTTAAATAAGAAAATATTTTTATTTAGTTCAGAACATTTAACCTACTTAAATCCTAGGTGAAGTATATGGTATATTAATATCTTTAAAAATTAATAAATCGACCCCACCATTAACAAAAGATGTTAAAAAATGTCCCTGGCACCACAGACAATTTTAGATTCTAAGAGCAAGTTGGGAAAATACAGTTTTTAACCACTTTCCAAAATTGTAATAAATTGATGGCCAACTTGTTATCAGTAGGTAATTTTTTCCAGAAAGCGAGATTGCCACTGAGAGATCCTGCTTCTTTCAGAAGAAATTATAGGGGGAAAACCCAGCAGCCTTTTCAGAATCACTTAAAATAGTCAATCAATGCTTTTTTAATGTGTTGTTGTTGTTGTTAGTTGTAAAGTCATGTCCGACCCATTGCGACCCCATGGACAACATTCCTCCAGGCCTTCCTGTCCTCTACCATCTTCTAGAGTCCATTTAGGCTCACGCCTACTGCTTCAGTGACTCCAGCCAGCCACCTCATTCTCTGTCGGCCCCTTCTTCTCTTGCCCTCAACCTTTCCCAGCATTAGGCTCTTGTCCAGTGAGTTTTTTTAATGTACTCCACAATAAGAAACAAACTTAAGACATTAAAACAGCCAGCATCAGGTCTCCATGTAATGCTTGCCATCACATATTCAATGATAAAAATAAAATCTGTGCCCTTGCACAGGTAGTATGAAATATTGAACAGAAATTAGGGGATTATGTTTAAACAATGAAGACAGAAAAACAATGCTCTGGAAGCTGATTTGGGGCATTTCTTCTATGTGGAAGAAATTGTTAACCATAATATGAGCAGGTCACTACAATGCAGGAACATGAGAGGCCCGGGCGAAAAAATTATTAGTTGACAATAGATAAGCACACTGATGTCATATCAGTATCCATCTCAGTTGTGCCTGGAGGTAAAGTTTGGCCATTTGAGAAAACTGTGGAGCTTTGGATAGGATGAGAAAGATAAGAAAGATGTGGCACAAGAGTTTTCTTGTGTCTTCCACAATGGGGTATTTCCACAAGCTACCATGAGCTGAGCTGTTAAGAAAGTAGATAGAATACAAAAACTTTGCATCTACAAGCTATTGTGTCACATACTGTTCTTGTTGTCTTTTTTTCCTAGATTCCTTTATTCCTTGTTAATTTCCAATGCTGTGAAGCAACCAACTCAAAGCTGGATATGGAGATTCTCACATGTTTAGCCCTAAAATCTTTATTACAAATAACTCCAGAAATGTTAGAAGATGAAAATGAATGTGTCAGAATAACTAACAAAAGTAAGAATTACAAAGTGTTATATTTTGGCACCAATTCTCCTATTTCACATTGCCCATTATCATTTTATTTCTGTTCCTTTTACTAATGCAATTAAACATTATGCATATTCTCTAGGGAAAGGACATTATATTATTGAGTTTTGCATTAATATCTTTTCCAGAACTTAACATGACAACTATACCGGAGATGATAAAGAGTTCAAAACATTACTTTACTCAAGAAGTTTATTCTAGTCAGGACAAAGATCTACCAGAATTCAACAATCCAAGTAGGTACATCTGCACTAGGATTACTGGACAACCAGCAAAAGGAGGACATATTCTCCTTTTTTTGTCCTTGTGTCCTTCATCCAGAAGTCTTAGCCTTAAAGTCAGTTGGCTTCTTGATTATCTTTTCCCGAGCAGCTTTCCTCTGCAGCACAGCACTTTTCTAATAACTGCTGCTGTAATCACAAGTTAACAAGCTCCACTCCGTGATCTTAGTTATTTATGGGTCTATGACAATTTACTGCAGCAAACTTGACATGGCCAACTCGCTACGGCCAATTTACCATGCCCAACTTGCTGTGGGCGAACTCGCCATAGGTCAACGCGTTGCGGGACAAAAGTTACACTAATATCAAAGAAATGATGGCAAAGAGTCATCAAAGAAAGGATACAAAAGGAAGGACAGGATGAAATGTGAATGGTTAAAATTAAAATATTGTTTACTTTCTTTTAAATAAGTAAATAGAATTGTTAAATTGTCCCGCAGTGAGTTGTCTCGCGGCATGCTGGTCATGGCGAGTTGGCTGAGGCAAGTTGTCCCATTCCTGTTATTTAGTTTCCTCTGTCTGCTTACCCTGAGGCCTGAAATTGACAACACTTTAATCAGTTACATGCTGAAGGCTTTTGCCTCCTAAACTGCTCTAACACATTCCTGCAATTGAAGAATTTTATATACATTTACTAAGCGTTTTTATTTATTTATTTATTTATTTATTTATTGCAGTTTTTCACTGCAGATTTTGTCACTGATGCCAAAAAAGTTAAACAGTGTGTCCTCCTTTCCCTCCCTTTTCCTCCTTTCCAATTATCTATGTATGTCCTCCTTTGCCTGTTCAGATACCTGGTAACCCTTATCTGAACTAGAATTCAGATACTTTTGGATAATGTTAAATTTCAGAAAGATCTCTTGATTTTATTTCGTTAATAAGTGCTAATTGTCTGGAGGGTTTTTGGTCAAAAACTAAATAGAGCATCAAGCTTTACTTTGGAGGAAATAGTTTATTAGACTGGAAAACAGATGGGGAAGTCCTGTGGTTTCATTATTATCATCAAAGCCTGGTTAAAATGCAAATTACATCCCTCTGTATTTCAGATTATTGTATTCTTAATATTGAGAAATACTGAAACCATTGTGCTTTGAAATCTTTTTCTTTTTCTGAAATTGCCAGTAAGTTACATTGGAGAACTTGAGGTGCCATTAACTCCTCCATGTAGGAAAGAAAATACGCACATGAATTCATTGTATATCCACTTAAAACCAGAACCTGTTTCTCCCATTAATAAAAGGTAAGGGCATTTTTGTCTTTACTGTATTTTATGTGCTCATTGGGGGGGGGAATGAGACTTTTCGATGCTACTTCCCCCATTGCATTCTAGTTTCAATCCTCCTTAGGGGAAGATGATTTAATTGTAATTTTACGTGTGTGTGTGTGTGTGTGTGTGTGTGTGTGTTGAATATGCTTTTTTGTTTATATTTCGATGGTAATCTTTTCAAATGTTAGATGCAGTTAGATGTTGGATTATTTTTCAATTATATTGAATTTATTTATTAAGATTATTTGCCACCTTTACTTCACAAACCCCACGGCTATATATATATATATCATGCTCCTTCCTCCTGTTTTTCCCTATACTCGCAGCACTGTGGCGTAATTTGGGCTGAGAGAGTGAAGGTAGCCCAAAGTCACTCAGTAAATTTCTGTAGCTGAAGCTAGAGCAGAACTGCATCTCTAAGCATCAGTCTAACCATTAAACCACTATACCAGGGGCAGGCAACCTTGGCTCTTTTATGACTGGTGGACTTCAACTCCCAGAATTCCTGAGCCAGCATGGCTCAGCTTGGAAACCTCTCCCTTTCCCCTCAGCTTGGCTGGCTCAGGAATTCTGGGAGTTGAAGTCCATGAGTCCTAAAAGAGCCAGGGTTGCCTACCCCTGCACTATACCATGCAAGCTCTTTCTAATGATTATAATTTTTTTAAAAAAATATTTAGGAAAATAAATATATTAGTTTGAGAAATACATAAAGCTCCTATTATAAATTCACCTGAAACATTTCTGGTTGATTTATTAAATGTTACTGGAGTTCATTGAAACTCAAATACTTTGGCCACCTAATGAGAAGGAAGGACTCACTGGAGAAGAGCCTGATGCTGGGAAAGATTGAGGGCAAGAGAAGAACGGGACGACATAGAATGAGGTGGCTGGATGGAGTCACTGAAGCAGTAGGCGTGAGCTTAAATGGACTCCAGAAGATGGTAGAGGACAGGAAGGCCTGGAGAAACGTTGTCCATGCGGTCACGATGGGTCGGACACGACTTCACAGCTAACAACAACAACAACAACTGGAGTTCAGCAATCTCTGAAGAAATACACGGTCTCTATTTCTGTTTTCTAAGCACAAATATGTGCTGATAATTTCTTTAAGAAATCCCATGACTGATCTGGAACAACAAAATATTTTCAACAGGAATACAGTATGCGGCTTATTGTGCCTAGGGGATCAATTGCTGATTATGTAACTAACTAGTGAACTGTGTTTTGGTTTAGTGGGTCAAAAAGATATAGCAGCTTAATTTTTCTCTTCTCACACATTTTCCACCCTGCATTCTAGCAAAATAACCCAATACTTCTAGTAAGTGAGTAGATTCTCTGCTTTCAACTCTGTTAACTAATTATTAGAGATATTCAAGCTGCAAGAGGGAAAAGAAATTAAAATTTCTGTGTTGGTATAAAATTATAGTTCTTCCTAGTTTATGTTTGCTAAAAATGAAAAATTGGTGTAGAAAAGAGACAGTATTTATATGTTAACTTACATCTATCTGTTTGTTTGTCTATCTAAAAACAGGATACACAGAACCTAATGTTTTTCCTGTTTTCTTTTCCCTTAGTGATTTCATTACAGAATCTACTTCAAACTATTTGGAAGGGCTTATGTGGCAGTCAGAGAAATACCAGAATCCTATGACTTCACTTTTCCTAATAGGTAATTAAGTACAAATACTGAATTTAGATTTAGTAAAGGTTCACATACTTTTCAAACACACACACAAATATGTATCTTTGGGTTACTTTCCTCAATAAATAAATGAAGAAGTATAATGTTTTTGACTCATTTCTTTGGCTGGGTCTTTTCATGTAGTCTTAGCACTTGTGTGGAAAACTGATAATCCTTTAGGTCATATTTATGCAGAAATATTAAAAGTTCAAAACGGTTCACAATTTTTTAAGTACTATTGTATCTTGAATTGATAGAACAAATCCATGAATAGCCATAAGCATTTGCTTGCGTAGAGAATGCTATGTGGTTTGGTCCTTGACATATTTCAGGTAGAAATGGACTCTGAAAAATATCCTTGAAACTTTGGAGAGAAACTGCTAATATTTTCAGTGTTCACAGTACTGAGTTAGATTGATTTTAATATGAGTATGAAACAAATTTCTGTTTTCCTAAATAAGCTTATTAGATAATACTTTAGATAAGTATAGCAAACTGGAAAATCTGTCTATTGGCCATGAAATATGTTTTTCTTTCTATTAAAATGTATTTTAATGAGAAAGCAGTATGTAATCAATGTAGTCATTAGAACTGCACCTACTTGGAAAATTATTTAGAAGACATGGTTCAGAATATGAAGGAAAATGAGATCAGCATATCTTTAAAGCATCCACATCTTTTTTCTCCCTTTTTCCTAATTTTGAAACAGACAAAGCTCTTTTAAGATCACTCCTTTAATGGGTCAATTCCTTAAAGCAGCCATATCTATTTTCAAGATTACAAGGAAGCCCCAAAAGAGATGTGGTTGCCTTAAATCAACGTTGTATTTGTGTACTTATGCTCCTGTACATTCCAAAAGATCTTTTCCAAATAATTTTCAAAGTATATTCAATTGCCAGCTGATATTTAAGTAAGATTTGCTTCTTAAGGCTGTAAACTTACATTTGCATCTTGCAATGTACCCATTGATCTCATTCAAATTTACTTTTGAGTAATATAGTGGTGATTTTCAGAAGGCAGGGTTTGTATTCAGGAACTTTTCAGTCTCACGAGGATAACCAGCTTGACATATTTGACAACTAAATATGCACAGATACAAATGTATAATAACTTAACTGGAACGTAGGGATGAAAATAAACTGTATATCTTTTTTTAAATAGTCCCTCAAACTTCTATTGCCAAATGTCAACAGTTTTCAGTCACAGAACTGAAGACCAAGTTGTCTATACATGAAAATTCCATGACTGCCGGACTCTTGGAAGAAGATGAGTGGATTAATTTAAGAGAAAGCCTGACTGTGCCATGTGTCTTAGAAGCACTGAGCATAAATGTAAATGATGAGAGAAGACTTGATAATATGAATATTGAAGATTTTTCCAAAATTCCTCATTTCCAGTTAGACAGTAAGTATTTCAAATTTTATTTCAGTTCTTTTTAAAGGGAAATAAGATATTTCATTTCCACCTGAATTTGTCCAAAAGATATTAGAAGTTATGGGATGAGCATACTAGCTCCCAGCATTCTATGGGAAAGGTAGTGTGTCATGCAAGTACATTCTACAATGACATCATTACAGAGAATGTTGGCGCTGGAAATATGCTGCTTGGGGCAATATTGTGTCTGCTCTACTGTCCTGGGAACTATAGCTAACTACCGCATATACTTGAGTATAAGCCGAATTTTTCAGCCCACTTTTTGGGCTGAAAAATTCCACTTCGGCTTATACTCCAGTCAACAAAAAAAACTTACCGAGGACTTGTGCGCGGCCGAGGCTTTGGTGCTTCCGGGATCGCGCGCACCTCTCCCAAGCCACCGCCGTCCGGAGACCTGACGAAGTTTGGGGAGGTGCGCGCACAAACCTCCCCAAACGTCGGCAGGTCTCCGGACCTCCGCGCCCTGCCTGCCTGCTTCTTTCCGCAGCGGAAAGAAGCAGCCTGCCTGCTTCTTTCCGCTGCGGAACGAAGCAGCCTGCCTGCTTCTTTCCGCTGCGGAAAGAAGCAGCCTTGCAGAGCGCGGATCCAGCCTCCGCCGGTGGCGGAGGCTTGCAGAACAGCGGATCGGCTTATACTCGAGTCAACAACTTTTCCCAGTTTTTGGGGGTGAAATTGGGGGTCTCGGCTTATACTCGAGTCGGCTTATACTCAAGTATATACGGTATACGTATGACAGAAATGAGTCTGTCAGGATCATGCATATATTTTTAATTACTACTCCCTTCTTTTATTTGAATAAGTCTTATCCTTTTCATTTTAATTCTTTTGTTTCTTGTGATAACTTGAAATTGAACTGGATAGATACCTAAACTTAATTTGAGAAGTTCAAGTATACAGACTGTCAAATGTATCTACTACGAGTGCTTGGGACATACAGAATACAGAACAACAGAGTTGGAAGGGACCTTGGAGGTCTTCTAATCCAACCTCCTCCTCAAGCAGGAGACCCTATACCACTTCAGGCAAATGGTTGTCCAATCTCATTTTAAAACCTCCATGGTCGAGCACTGAACTTGATTGTTCTGAACTTGATTGTTCTCACTGTCAGGAAGTTTCTCCTTAGTTCCAGGTTGCTTCTCTCCTTGACTAGTTTCCATCCGTTGCTCCTTGTCCTGCCTTCAGGTGCTTTGGAGAACAGGTTGATCCCCTCTTCTTTGTGGCAGCACCTGAGATATTGGAGCACTGCTATCATGTCACCCCTAGTCCTTCTCTTCATTAGACCTCTTATCTAGTTTAAATTCCAAAGTCTGTTCATCCCATTTCACTTGTCTATCATCTGTTAAGAGATACACCACAAAGCAGCTCACTCTGCCTCTGAAGATGCCCACCACAGCTGCTGGCAAAACATCAGAACAAAAGAAAAGTAGACCACAACCTTTCAACCCCAAAGCTCTTTTCTGCTTTGTTGTGTTTTTGTCTTTTGTAATCAGAAATGATCAGCCTGTAGTGAGCCAACCATCTCTGGACCTTCGTTGCAACACTTTCCAAACGGATTTGTAAAACAGGAATGTCAAATTTGAAATTCCTCCCATACAAATAGTCATGGAATTTCTTTACTCCAGTGACTATTGCCGGGGCCTCCTTGTCTATCTGTGCATAGTTCCTCTCAGCCGCTGACAATGTCCTGGAGTAATATGCAATAGGGACTTGTCTGCCATCATCCTCTAGGTGGCTCAACACAGCCCCCATCCCATAAGGGGATGCATCACAAGCAATGCAAATTGGTTTGTTCTCTGTAAAATGGGTAATTGTGGCATTGCTTGCCAAAAGGTTTTTTAAGGACTGGAAACTGGAGTCATGTGTCTTGGTCCAGTTCCACGTGGAGTGCTTGTCCAATAATCTGTGCAAAGGTTCGGCAATAGATGCTTTGTGGGGTAAAAAAGTGTGATAAAAGTTAAGTAACCCCAGGAAAGCTTGCAGCTCCACCTTATTTTTGGGTGTGGGAGCCTCTTTGATTGCTTGTACCTTAGATGCTGTGGGGTGAACCCCCTGAGCATCAATTCTAAACCCCAAAAATTCTGTCTCTGGCACTCCAATGCTGCACTTATCTCTCTTAAGCTTAAGGCCATCAGCACGAAATCTTTCCAAAACAGCCTGCAGTCGTTCTGCCAAAACCTCTGAGTCCCCTGCGATGAGAACATCATCAAAATACGGGCAGACTCCCGGTATACCCTTTAGCGTTTGCTCCATCACCTCCTGAAAGATGCCTGGAGCGACACTAACTCCAAACTGCAACTGGTCTATCCGGAACGCCCCCTTGTGGGTGACTATTGTTTGTGCAGCGGCAGTCTCTGGGTTGACTGGGAGTTGCAAATAAGCTTGAGCAAGATCCAGTTTGGCGATGATCGCGTCCACTTCTGTCACAAGCCCGTCCTCGCTGCTTCCTCCGGCCCCGTGAGTCTGATGAACGGTGCTTCCCTGGCTGCAACGGCCGGATTCGTTCGGCTCTGGCCTCTCTGCTAACTCCCAGGCCAGTACTTCCTCCTGTACTTGTTTGAGGGTCAGACCTGGTTTGGTAAACAATTTCTGCCTCAATTTTCTGTCCCTGAGACTGAAGACGATTCGGTCCTGCAACCTTTTTTCTAAGTTCTCAAAATTACACAGGCGAGCTGCCTGCCGGACTGCAGCCATGAATGCTGATGCAGATTCACCTGGCAACTGGTCTCTCTTTACGAACTGGTACGTCCAAGCCATCTCAAACATGTGCAGATTGAAATGCTGATTCAGCTTGTCGATGAGGTCATCATACTTCACCTCGCCGATGGTCGTGGGTGAACACAGACCCACTGCCAGTTTGTAAATGTCCTTTCTGCATGTGCTGAGCAGAGCGGCAACTTTCATGCCATCCTCTGTAATGTGGTTCACCTTCAAATAGAATTCCAGCTGGCCCACGAAGGCTTCCCATTCCTCGGGCTGGGCGCTATTGAAAACAGGAGTCTGACCGACCACAGCCATGGGAGTCTGTCCGCCCTGAGCCATTGCATCGGATCCGTCTGATCCTGCTCCGACTTCAGGCGGTTGCCCGGCAGATGCCCTCTCTGTGGGGATCCAACAATCCTTCCAAGCAGGATTCCACCTTCATCGCCAATTGTTGAGTCGGGTTCATGGATCAATGAGACATGAACTCCAGGTGTGCAAGGACTTCATTAGGAATGAACGTGGTCCGAACTGGGGAACAAAGGTTACCTGCCTTATTTTATACCTGGCCAGGTGAATGCCTGGCCAATAGGTTTAAACTCAGGTTTCCCGCTGGCTGGGCAGTCAATCCCTTTAAATCCGGCTTTCCCGCCGAACGCTGTTCCTGCACGGAGCTGTCCAGCTCCGCGCCTCCTTATTCAGCTGTCACACGTGTATGCTATGCCAGCATACACTACAAAATCCATGAAGTTTATTTTTTCCTAGGGTACTCAAATTCTTCACCTTCTGATTTTGTTCTTTTAGCATTTCTGCCCCCTGCTCAAACATCTCAGACAAGTGATTGTCTAGTCTTTTCTTCAAAACCTCCAGTGATGGAACGCCCACAATTTCTGGGGGTAAGCTCTTCCACTGGTTGATTGTCCTCACTGTCAGGAAGTTTCTCCTTAATTCCAGCTTGCTTCTCTCCTTGATCAGCTTCCTACCATTGTTTCTCATCCTGCCCTCTGGTGAACAACCTCTTCCGCATTGTGGCAGCCCCTCAGATACTGGAATACTGCTATCATGTCTCCCCTATTTCTTCTTTTCTTTAGACTATCCAAATCCAAGTCCTGCAGCCATTCTTCGTATGTTTTAGCCTTCAGGCCTTTGATCATTTTAGTTGCTCTTCTTTGAATTTTTTCCAAACTCTCAACATCTTTTTTGTGATATGGTGACCAAAATTGGCTACAGTATTCCAGATGTAGTCTTACTAAGGCTTTGTAAAGCGGTATTAGTACTTTGTGTGATGCCTCTGTTTATACAACCCAGGATTGTATTGGCTTTTTTGGCTGTTGTTGCACACTGCTGGCTCATAGTCAAGTGATTGTCCACTAGGACTCCAAGGTCCCTCTCACAGTTACTGTTTTTAAGCCAGGTCTCGCCCAATCTGTATCTGTGCCATTGGTTTTTCCTGCCTAAGTGTTTTTCTATTCTCACTTCCAGTATTTTTGCATATGCAGATAGTACCATTTTGTGTTTTTCTTAATAATTTTTATTAGAAGTTTTCAAATACAATTAAAGTATAAAAATTAAAGAGGATAAAAGAAAAGAAGTAAGAAAAAAACAGAAAAAAACTTCTGCCCTTCTTTCCATTGAGTAATTGTCATCTTCATTTTTCCCCTTCCTCATTAACACTTTTTAATTTCCAAATCCATGCATCATCAATTCAGTCTCTTCTGTTTCAATAGAAAGTCCATATAAAGCTTCCAGTCTTTTAAATTAGTCTTTATTGTTTTTTCCCAGACCATAGACAAGACTGTTTTCTGGAATACAAATTATTAGGGTGCAAGAGGGATTGTTACTCCTTTTTTCGTTTTATTCTTTACTATTTATTAAATCATTGATTCAACTTATAAATCAGAATATGATCAAAGATCTCAAGGTAACATATAGCTTGCAGCCCTGGTTTTATGCTGTCTGTATTCAATAGAGGCTTTGATCTATAGATCAAGGAAAAAACTAATGTTCAATTATTGTCCTTCTGTAAAGGTGTTGGTGAAAACAGATCCATCCAAGATTACAAATGGCAATCACATGATTGTGGGGCACTTGGCAACCGGTCAAAAATGCTTCACAGGCTGCAAGCACCCTTTCTGAGGCCATCATAACTTCAAATGATTGTTAAGTGAGGACCATTGTACAAAAGTGTGTTGGGAATGGAGATGAATTCCCTTCATTCTTATCTTGCTGACAAAGGCTTTTGCCACATAAAAAGAGTTCTGTTATCAGAGTGACCTTAATGAGATGTAATCCAGTGACACAGTTTTTGATGGTATGGAAAAGTAGAATTTCCTATTTCTAATCCCCCATAGTTACAATATTCATAGACATAAAAGGGGATATTGGACTCAAGGGGATATTGTACTTAATAACACCATCCAAATTTCTTGGGCTATGAATAGTGTGCTGACTGGGAATAAACATAGCCCAATGCATCTGGTGGGAATCAGACTGGTGAAAGCTACTCTAATAACATGAATAATTCCTTGGAAAAGCTGTATTACGGAAAGCTTGTGCTTTTACTAAAATATTTTAAATTGTTGACCTTCTAGAAAGCCCTTAAAACATAGTTCTGTCAATCAGCTTGAGGATCCCATGATACAATGGAGCCTGCTAGATGACTGTATGACTTAATATAATTCTCTCTTTGTATGTTTTACTACCATTCCTGCTTCTTTGTTTATTTATTTTTATTTTTACTTTAAAATGCTTGTTTATTGGGTTTTTTATGTATTTTGTATGCATTTTGTTTGTTTACTATCTATACCATCCAAAGTCATTGTGTGAGGCGAGCAGCTATACAAATGTGATTAAATAATAAACTTATGTCCTCTTAATCACACCAACTGCTTTGCAGATTAGTACTCATTTCACAACTGTTTGTTTAGCAACCATTAGCAGTTGCGACAATTATGAAAAGTAACTTTACAAACCATCCTTGCATTTATGACCTTTGCCAAGGCTGTTGTTGTGATTCAGGGTCAGCCTGTGGGTTCGGCAGTTGGATCGGACGATTCAGAGGAGGAAGAGGGGGGTGTTGGAGAGCTTGCTGAGGATAGCCTTGAGGCTCCGCAGAGCCCTCAGCCAGGCCCCTCCCATCTGGTTACGACGCAGACCCAGCTGTGTGAGCCTGACAGCGTGGATGAAGATGACCCACAGCTGGCCCTGTTCAAGGACGCCCGACGCAGGAGGCAGTCAAGCAGGAGTAAACAGAGGAAGGCAATGGGGCACCTTGGAAGGAGGCAGAGAGAAGCCACACCCTGAACTGTTTAAAAGGGGAATGTGTGGGAGGGCTGGTTTGCTGAAGGCAACCGTTTGAATAGCTCCTGTTTCATGGTTCGTGTTTTGTTTTGCTCTGTTTGCTTTTGTGTCCATAAATTTGGCAGGCTTAGTTCCAGCCTCTTGCCTTCTTGTAAAGGAGTTGTCCCTGCCTTTTCTGCAGGGCCGGTAGTAGGCTGGTACAGAACAGCTGTAAGGGTAAGGAAAACTGAAGTAAGACCACAAACACTGTTGCGGTTTCATTTGCAAACCGCTTCAGTTAACCACTGAATTGCAGCTCACAAGAATTTCGAGCTGTGCAAGAATTTCCTGCATATCCTAATTTCAAAGGATACAAATAATTGTTTGGAATTGATTGTGATATCCCATAATCATTCAGAATATGTTTTTGACTGAGCTGTGTTCAATCGAAAAATAAATAGACAGATGATGATGATTATTATTATTATTATTATTATTATTATTATTATTATTATTATTATTATTATTTAAATTTGTATACCGCCCTTCTCCCGAAGGACTCAGGGCGGTGAACAGGGCACATATAAATAGAAAATACAAAAATTAAAAAAGAATTAAATAATCGCCCAGATAAAACAGTAACAATGTAAAAACCCATTAAAACCCCAACATATCCCCATCAGGCCAGGCCGGCTTGTTCAAATAGATGGGTCTTCAGACCGCGTCGGAAGGAGCGAAGGTCCAGTGTAATCCGGAGCTCAACCAGCAGCTGGTTCCCTAAAGCCGGAGCGCCCACAGAGAAGGCCCTCCCCCTGGGGGCCACCAGCCGACATTCTCTGACCGGAGGCACCCTGAGGAGGCCCCTCTCTGTGGGAACGCACAGGGCGGAGGGAAGTTGACGCCGGCAGCAGGTGGTCCCCGAGGTACAGAAAATATTTGTTTTCTTTTCTTTTCTTTTCAGAAGGGCTTGATGACGAGAGTCCCTACTGCGACAGCAACATGATGATTTTCAGTACCCCTCATTATACTGGGACCAAGGATTTTTATTCCCCTGACAAAAATGAGACTTTTTCTTTGCTACCTCTGACACCTACTTCACTACGGTATGCTATTTCTACAGGCGACAACAAGGTATCTACCGAAAATCACATCAAACAAACCAAATCACAAAATGAACCTGAAAAGCCAGTGCAGATTGAAAACCGTGAAGTAGAAAAAAACAGTCAACTAGTCGGCCGCAAAAAAGTCTCAGTCTCAGCAAGTAGTACATTACAAAGCAACAGGTCAGCTCTACCTGAACAGCCTAGAAAATGTAAAGATGACTTTGATCTTTTGAGTAATTTTATCATTCTGAGATCTAAACAGGTGATCAGCCAAAGCGAGGAAGGAAATAACGTGGATATTCAAGAAGAAGGTAGTTTTATTGCTTTTCTTTAGCTTTTAAATCTTGTGCGTGGGCTGTTTGTAAGCACAGCGTAGCTTAGGTTAAAATGTTCTTTTCTGGTAAAAAAAAAATACTACAGCTGTATTAGGAACTACCCACATAAACCAATGAGACCAGAAAGGATCATATAGGAATGTAGGAATACAGTATTTAGAGTACATGGTAAAACTAAAACTACTTAATAAGATATTCCCTTATCATAGGGAACATTTTGATCTACGTGGGGAAAGGGAAACTAAACATCTCTAACAATGCATTCTCTGGTATCTGAACAAACAGTAACTCTTAAGAGCGTTTAGAGTTCGTTATTGGAGTATATTTTATGTGATTCATGCACCTGCACATTTTACTCTGTGTGCCTATCTTGGGAAGCTACACGCAGTTCCCGTCAACTGGTCAGCTGGTGGGGAGAATATCTACAGTTCTAAGCAAAAAAATAGGAGTCAAATTACAATCTGAACAACTGGGTGGCATGCAGTCAAGTGCTTTCTGGGATAAGCTGTAGCATTACAGAGGTTGTCATTTTTACTTTATAATTTAAATGTACAATGAAATGAACCTTGGCTTTAATAATGGCGTAAAAATTGTGCTTGCTGATAGAAATGCACCGAGAGAGATCAGTCAAAATGCGCTGACACAGTCAAGGGGTACAGATATAATTTGTATATGCTTTGGCTAAGGGATGTCAGATTAGATTGGGGGAAGGGTATGGTCTGTGAATCAATAGCTCCATGTACCACTGTCACAAAAATATGGAAGAATAATATAGTTCCTCCCGTTACCAGCCTGCCACTCCCTTTGGATTTTTCCACTGTTGATTCTCTTCTCCTGTTTTCAGAATGGAAAGCATATGCAATAAAGCTCATTGTATTTAATTAGAACATACATATCATATTGACCCTTAATGGCAGCCCCATCTTGTTAAATAATTGTGTTTGTTAATGTGTAATTCAATTGGGATGCAAGTTAATTAAAAAGCATCTCGATATATTTAATTAAAAAGAATTTCCACTGGATGAATAATTTGTCTGTGGTGTAGAACCAACACAGATGATAAAAATGATGTTTGTCATAGATACAGCAGAATTGCCATTGAAATATTAAATTCTTTATGTTCACATATTCAGACCCTCAAAGCTTAGACTTTAATTAAGTTTCATGAATACTTTCAATACTTATCTACTAACAAGCAGCATCAGTTACTTTATTAGATTTTCATTGTTTATGAGCATATTTTTATGGTACAAAATTGTAGAACTAATAAGTTCTATAGTACAGCACTACATCTTTTTTTAGTCTTATGTTACCATCTAGTGATCTCACACTAAAACTGCAATTGTATGTTACATTATGTATATGTTTTAGAATTTCTCTGTAGAAAACTTCCCTATGATTTCTTTTATAGAAAACAAGAAGCAACCTACAACCACTTGAATGTACCATGCAGCTATTAAAGCTTTTCAGGTTTTCATTGTATAAGAAGCTATCATTTTTGGTGCAGGCTGCATTCACTTCTTCCTCCCCAAAACTGTCATTGATCTATGATTTTTACAGTTAGAAAATGGGAACATTACTGAATACAAATAGTAGCATAACGAAATAAACAACAGAAATATTAACAGTATTGAATTAACTACACCTGAAAAATTTAGTATTCTCCTGATCTCGTTCATGAATCCATTTATTTTTTTAATAAATACACCACTCAAGGGTAGGTCTTGGTTCCAAAGAAAGGACATCATTCAGTAAGAAATTAGACTGCTTTAACTTATTTTATGAGCATGTTTTTGTATTTCCTAAGTATTTGATGCTGAGGAAGAACAACCTTCACTCGAATGCCACAAAAGTCCTGATGTTCCTGGCATGACAGTTCCTATGGAAAACCTCCGTAGACATATGGAAAACCAATCCAGGGACAATCATACATTAGCTTTCATCGAAATTAAAACATCAGGTACTAAATATTTTAAAGCCTCGTTTTAAAGTTTCTTGCATAACAGGAACTCTGGATTTCAGATTCTTTTGTAATGATCTCAAAACTCCCCCACTTACAACGAATCAACAATGATATGTAGGCAGAATTCTGTTCAGAAAAGATGGTCAAATTAAGGACAATTATGAGGGAACTGGTTACATCAAAGAAGAAGAAATAGAAAACGTAATCTTCACAGGAGGCTGCTTATGTATCCTACTGATAATTGAGTGTTTCACCAAGTTAGCCAATTAGATTGGTACACATTGTATCACAATTGACGAATGCTGCTTTTTATGTAGAGAAGCACAATTTAAAAGTGCTGTAATTTTTAAATGATACGTTCACTTCTCTCTGCTATCTAGGAATTAACTGAGGACCCAGATTGTTGGGGGCAATAAGCTGACTTTGTAAAAATGCCGCTGGGGGGGGGGGCGAAAGCCCTAATAAGCAGGCATATACATAGAATGAAGGCTATTGCTAAGCACATTGGTTTGTGCTTCTTAGATTGTAAGCCGCCATGAGTCTTCAGAGAAGGGCGGGATATAAATGGGATTAAAAAAAAAACTCTTGATGGACCACTTATTCCTACGAATCTTCATTATTAAGAACCATAGGTTAAGAGTTGTTAAGGCTTTCAAATACAGAATTGCATTCTATGTGCAATTAAAATAGAGGGAAATGACCTGTGAAATAGGTTACATGGCCATATTAGGTTACATGGCCATATTAGATCTATACAGAGAAAGATAGAAAAAGAAAGTCACTCTCTTATTTCTCTATGCACTGATTTGAATTTGAAAAAAATAATTATATATTATCTGTTGGCTCCTCTTTAAGTATATGTTTTCCTGGAATTATACCACAGTTACAGAGAGCAGAAGCACAAGCTTCTGCAAAGAGTTGCTGACAGGTGGTGTGTAAATGTCCACAAGCTTGCCAGATCATCTTTCCTCATTCAAATCTGGATCAGTGCTAGCGTAATTCATGGGCCTAAAATCTCTGAAGTTGGGAAATAAAGAAGTCAGAAAAGATAAAGCAGAAGCAAATATTCTGTTGTATATATGTTCTAAAGAAAACATGAATTTATCAAAATATGATCACAATGCCTTTTAGTGTTCTGGTTATCAGAAAACTTCAGTTTCTAAATCACCGATCATAAAAATATGGATTTATTTCACTATTTATTTTGTTTTGCAGGACTTTAAAAGCATTTTGTTAAATCTTTGCTTTGTTTTAACCAGAGTGTCAGGCTCAGGCATATCATATCCTGGAAGCTGCAGCGGCTCCAGTTTTGAAAGAACTTACAAAGCTTGACATGCAGAATTGGAGGTTTGCCACACTTAATTCTGATAACACCAGGTTTTTTTTGAAACAACAAGAGAAAGTGATCAGTGACACATTGAAACAAGGTGGGACTGCTGAGTTTTTTCTAAAATTATATATGGTTCATAGTCTATATAGTAGAAAGGTACAATTGCATTTTTATTCATTTCTTTTTCCCTAATGCCGTCTTGCATAAAGATGTTTTAACTTAAGATATTGGAGACTGAATCAGGAATCTTCTTCATAATAATCCATGCTTTAATTTATTTATTTTATATAGCCAGCCTGTCAGAAAGAATTCAGAGTGGCATACAATTAAACTGGTGTTTCTCAGCCATGACAACTTTACAATGTGTGGACTTCAACTCCTGGAATTCCCCAGCCAGCATGATTAGCTGGGGAATTCTGGGAGTTGAAATCCACACATCTCAAAGTTCGCCAAGATTGAGAAACACTGAATGAAATGCATATGCAAACACACAGTATAAAACATGCAATACAGTCTGCTAAAACTAATCAGCAATCAAAATAATCACATTGGATGGGAACACAAACTATCCTAAAAAAAATACAGATCTTAAATAGCAAGCAGCGTCAGGGTCATCTGGACTTCAAGAGTAGGGGAAGGAGAGAAAACAATATTCTACAGGACAGGTGCAGCAACAGAGAAGGCATCTCTTCTGCGACCCATGAAATAACACTGCTTAAGAGACAGAAAAGGACGCGGTGGCTCAGTGGCTTAGAACGCTGAGCTTGTCGATCAGAAGGTCGGCAGTTTGGCGGATTGAATCCCGAGTGCCACGTAACAGAGTGAGTGCCTGTTACTCGTCCCAGCTTCCGCCAACCTAGCAGTTCGAAAGCACGTAAAAATGCAAGTAGAAAAATAGGGACCACTACGGTGGGAAGGTAACAGCGTTCCGTGCACCTTTGGTGTCTAGTCATGCCGGCCACATGACTACGGAGACGTCCTCGGACAAGCGCTGGCTCTTCAGCTTTGAAACGGAGATGAGCACTGGCCCCTAGAGTTGGAAACAACTAGCACGCATGTGCGGGGGAACCTTTACCTTAAGAGACAGAAGCGGGACTGAAACTTAATGGGCAGGCATAAATTGCAGATAGCCCCACAAATGATCAGATCCTTTGCCAAGAATTATTCTAGATATTATAATCAGCACCCTGAATTATACCTGGAAGCCACTGTCACCCAGCGCAGCACATGAAATAGTTGTGTTACATTGCCATGCTGAGATTTGCCAGTAACTACCAAGGCATCTACTTTACAAGATGGATCTGAACAAAGATGGGACAGAACTGGAACAGGACCATCTGAGACACAGTTGCCACCTGATTTTCGACCAAACATCTTGGTCAAAAACTGCTGCAAAAAACAGCTAAGAAACATGGGGAAAATATTAGCTAAGACCATTTGCAAGACTAGAATGGAAAATACAGAAAATACAGAAAAACTATTGGGTGAACTATCATTTTAATTCTATTTCCAAATAATTATGAAACGCAATCCTTTTGAATTGCTAAAAGGAAATTCTAACCTTTTTCCCATGGCATGAGTAGCCATGGCGTAAGTATCTCCTAGCAATGTTTTTTTTTCTGATATTCCCACTATATACTTTCATCTTGACACCAACCCTAAGTCATCTGTAACTATACCAGTATTAAAATCATATTCCACACTTATTCCAACACCATATAGCAATCCCCTCCAGTATGGGTAAAGTAAGTTAGGCTTTGCCATCCTTTATCTTGAAATGAAATTACCTGGCCACAGTGATTCGAAAGAGAAGCAGTAAATGTGGGATTAAGGTCAGCAATGGTGAGAGGAAGTTTCAAATCAGTGTAGTCTTCTACTCAGGGAAGGAGGGGCAATAACATTTTGACCCTACAGCAAAAAAATAAAAATAAATCCCTTGACAGCATATTTAAGGTATGCAAGAGGACGTGCGAATTACACTGAGATGTCAAATTGCTCTATATGACAAATTGTCTAATTTAATGGTCAGAATTGCTCCATTAAGTGCTAGATGTCAAAATATTTAAATTTAATAACAGGATTTTTGTGCCTGGGCCTTAATACCCACCAAACTAAATATAAGAAATGTTATTGTGTTTACTAAATAGTTTTTGTAGTTCTGGAAGAATAATCTCTAATATTTTTCTCTTTTTTATAGGTAGCAAAGAGACAAAGGATATTTTGGCATTCAGACATGCTGCTATTCTTCATTTGCTGGTTACAGTTCGTGAACTTTTATTAACCTGTAACTTGAACGCTGCATTAGGTAATTTTTATAAAGAGATGTAGTCCTACATTGGTTTATCGAAATATAGCATTCTATGTCTACCATAGATTGGAAGATAGAAAATCCATTTATATTTTGCACAGATTTTATTGCCAGGCTACATGTAGTGAAATCTCTTTAATTTTTAAAATAAATATAGTAGCAATGGAAAAAAATGATTATGAACATTTTAAAAAGTAACGTTTTACTTTGAACGAGCAGACCTTGGGCATAAATCTTGATTTAGTGTTCAGCTTTAAAATGTAGTAAGAATCATTTAAAAAGAGAAGCCATAAGGGAGAAAAATGGGATTTGAAACAGACTTAGGTGAAATATGTAGAACGTGTGATAAATAATGTTTATTTGAACAGAATATCTGTCCAAGACAAAAGATAATTATAAAGATTTCCAAGACTATGGCCTGGATATTATTTGGAAACAGCTGAAAATTGTGCAATTTGTTGTGCAGGAGCACAAAGTCAGTCCCAAAGTGACAGAATTACAGCATCAAATTTCTAAGTGGGTACAGAATCATGCAAATGATCAGAATAAGGTAAGTAACACCAAGAACCTGATATTTGTGGGGTATTGTGGAGAAAGTAGTCAAACTATAGCTGCAGTGAACACTGGGAGAAATAAACATTTCAGTCAGGTTTCAAGCTGAAGTTCAGCACAGAGATATTGTTAGTCACACAGTATATCTAGATTATATCTGAAAGCACCAGGATAGGGTTTCTGAAACCCTGCTCAACCTCTGAGTAGCTTTCATTACAATCTATCACCGATTTCCTGGGTTGGGAGTAGAGGGCACCGTTTTGCGGTAGTTCCCCTTCTTTCTGAAGGAACAGCTCCAGTTTGTGGGGGTATGTGGTGGAAAGACCATGTACTTGGGCCCCCTCTGTTGTGGGCTTAATAGCCTGCCTACTCCTATTCAACACCTACATGAAACTGTTTCTTCAGTATGCTGTTGAGACCCAACTCCACATGTTGATTCCTGAATGAATATACGACGCTGCCAAAATGCTATCCAGGTATTGGAAGATAGCCTGGATGGAGAGTAACAGGTTGACACTCAATTGCGGAGTGGCTTTAGGTCTGAAGGACCACCAATTCCAGTTAGATTCCACTTTTAATTCTGAACGGGGTTATACTCCGGATAATTGGTTTGCAATCTGAGGGTTTTCTTTCCCTCACAACACCTGCTGGAGAAGATGACAGCTATAGTGAAGAGGGATTTTGCACCAATTGCAACTTTTCCTGGAATAGAAAGGATAGTCACTGACAATTCTGCCTTAGACGACTATAATGTGCTGTATATGGGACTGTCTTTGAAAACCATTTGGAAACTATAGCCGGTCCAGAATGCAGTAATTCAAATAGTTATGCGTGCACCCCAGGCATCCAAGTAACACTTTTGTTTCAAGAGCTGCATAGTTGCCCGTTGGTTTAGAAGTGCAATTCAAGGTACTGGTTTCACTTTAAATACTTCACGGCTCAGGACCTAATGACCCTCTTTTACCGGTCTACCATAGAGAGCGTCCTCTCGTATGGTATTGTGGTTTGGTATGCTGGTCTGACAGCCGTGGACAGGAAAGTATTACAGAGGGTAGTGAGCACAGCACAAGACATTGTGGGCTATTCCCTGACACCACTGGATGACATCGCCAGGGCTCGTTGCCTTGGAAGAGTGAGGAAGATTCTCAGGGATGACTCACACCCTGGACGGTATCTCTTTACTCTACTATCATCCGGTAGGAGATACAGGAATATAGCCAGCCATACCAACAGGCTGAAAAATAGCTTTTATCCGTGGGCTGTTAGGCTTTTAAATGGGACATAATCTTATGCAGAATTGACTTGGGAGACCGGTGTGTGGTGTAGTTGGTTCACATTGTGTGGTAGGATGGAGGGTTTGTTGTCACTGTGTGTTGGGGGGGGAGAGCACGGGGGGAGGCTCAGTTAATCTCAATGTACACATGTTGTACTTTGACAATAAAGGTTTATTTATTTATTTATTTATTTATCTATGGGATCTGGTTGGGTGGGCTCTCGTTAGGACCAGAGAATGGGGGAAGCCTACATATAAGCAGAATAATCTTTAGTTCACTAAAAAGTAAATGACACTGCATTGTATTTTTCCACGTTAGTATATTCTGATTTTCTCCCATTTATTGTTGCTTCAATCCTATACTGTAGTCATGGAAATACTCTGCCAATGATTCAGGTTACTGTTGGAGCCCTTAAATATCAAGTGGAGATTGTTAAATTATTTAACTAAAATGTTTTTTAATGCTGTATCAGGTAGTAATTGTGATTAGAATGGATTTTGATGAAGAAACAGAAGTCCTAATCAATACCATTAATACAGTGCAAGGTAAAAGTTACTTTTAATTTTTATATTGCTTTGAAAGCTGAGATTACCCATATGATAAGTTTATTCCATATTTCATTTCCAATATAATTGATCAGGCTACCAAATCTCTAATAGTATTCCATTTTCTCCACTCATTATAATGGAGCTAGCCGAGTAACATGCATCAAATATGTATCTACAGCTTGCAGTAAAAATATTAGCCAACTGCTAAAAAGCACAGTATAAAAATATGATCATTTAACCAGCTTTAACAAAATGTACTAATTTAACAATCA
The DNA here is from genome assembly GCF_947247035.1 of Vipera ursinii. Taxonomy (NCBI): domain Eukaryota; kingdom Metazoa; phylum Chordata; class Lepidosauria; order Squamata; family Viperidae; genus Vipera; species Vipera ursinii. Next base: position 207,718,560 of record NC_139513.1, read on the forward strand.
ACAGATAATGCTACAGGTTTAATAAATAACTTTGTTTACAAAATGTTTTAAAAGATTTCAGCATAGTTGTATAAAGACAGCATCAGTTTAATAATTTTATGCTTTTACTAATTTATCCACTAGCTGGATAAATAACTAATCATTGCCCACATATCATTTTCCAAAACTGCGAATGAATGTTTAATAATATATTTCTCTCTTTATATAGGCTTGAAGGCCATATATTTGAATTCTAAGAAAAGAGGAATGTTATTTGAGAGTAAACATATAATAAATAGGTAGGTATAGTTAATTATTATTGAAAAATATTAATATCTTCAAATTATTTCAGAAAAGTATTCAGAAGATGTCACTAAAATAGATATATTAAGACTTTTTCTTGACTTTTCATTTTTAGTTTGGACATATATTCTTGTATCATTGTACATAATCAACATATTGGGCCTGATTTCCCCTGGACCAATTTTTCATTGATGATAGAGTACAACTACAATGAGAATTCCTGTTGGATTGATCTATGTAAAAAAATGAATATACCTTACTTAATTCTCCAAACAGCTCCCCCAGAAGCAGTTGAAACTGGTATGTGAATGTTTCAAATACAAAATTGAAGAGAAAATAAGATAGAAAATTAGAGCTTGCTTTGTAAAATAATCTAATGTTTGTACATAATTATTTTCTAGAGAGAAAAAACTTAATTTGTAAAATTGTTTTTAATTATGGAGCTGTAGATAATTAGTTTCGTGCGCCTTTGGCATCTAGTCATGCCGGCCACATGACCACGGCGATGTCCTCGGACAAGCGCTGGCTCTTCGGCTTTGAAACGGAGATGAGCACCGGCCCCTAGAGTTGGAAACAACTAGCACGCATGTGCGGGGGAACCTTTACCTTTACCTTACATAATTAGTCTTTCTGGTGAACTATTTGTGTGTTAGTAGAATTTCATATTATATTATTCAGCTTGAAAGTTGTTTATGTGTATCATCTCTGTGATCCTTGGTGTTACCTTGAGATGTAAATTTTATAAATAAATCCATGTACCAAAATATTAGGTTCATTTTTAATACTGATGGGTGGTGAAATTGACTGCTTGTAGTTTTCCAAAAACAACCTATTTGAATTAACAGCAAAAGATTTTTTTTCTTATGTAAATAGGTAAGATTTTAAGGTTTAGCCAGTATGTTATACTATATTAATTGTCCTTCACTTCTTATAAGGCACTTCAGGGTATGAAGATTTTAATGTGTACTGTATGTCAGCCTTTGCTAGAGAGAATCAGATCTGCGCAGATCTTCTTTCTATCTGCTGATTTCAGTTAAAATGAATAGGGCAAGACAGTGCAGATCAGTGCTGTACATTAAACATCAATTAAAATGTCTTTTCTTGCTGAAAAGTTGCTAAAGAGCTAAAAGATACGGGATTTGCTTTAGGCAGAGATTAAAGTCAGTGCTGTAGTTTAAAAGCATTGCAAGACAGCACTGAATTTGGACACTGGAAAGTGTAGTTTAAGAATTCCTTTCATATAGTAGGAATGTAATAGCTTGTGCTGACTCTGTGCTGACCCAAACAATTAAATTAAATACTATTTATTCATATAAATTGACCCAACAGATTGAATGTTACAGAGAGTTGGAACTGTATATTTTTTTTTAAAAAAAATCTTTTTGCCTAGTTCTTGTTTTTAATGAAATGTTGATGTTATTTGTTTTCTAGAAGAGTTTTTAAGTGATAATCTTGGATATGATCTTCTGAGGTTGTCAATTCCTTATGTTTTTTTGACATCTGAAGGACTTCTCAATACCCCAGAAATCCTTCAGTTACTGGAATCCAAGTAAGTAGTGAAACTCCAAGGGAAGGAGAAGTTCAAATTTTCAGATCCTTTTCATTGGTGCATGTTCCTTCCAAGCCCCATGTAATCTTACATTTGTCTTGCCTTATATTTATGTCAGTTTACTTTTTAAAACACTTTTATTCCTGCATTAAGGCCCACATAGATTCATCTTATTTTTTTACTGAGAAGTAGCCAAAAATATAGAGTGTATGGACTGGACCTTGATTTGTGCTTCAGCCTTCTGGGAGGAGGCTTCATTTTATCCAAAAGCAGAACAACTAGATTCTGTGAAACCTTTGTTCAATATAGTGTCAATCTTGTTAACTCTCAAGATACTTTTTTTCCACTAAGTATTCAAAATGGATTGTGATTAATATAAGTTTTGGTGTCAATTTTGTATAACTTGGTATTTTTGGTGCTGCTGCTGTTATTATATCATTACTGTTATCCTTGCGATGGTGACATCATTTGGTGGGTGGTATTCCTTGTTTTGAGAGCGAGGCATTGGAATTTCATTTTAATGTGTGGTGTTGTAAGGCCAGTAAATGATAATAAACATTTTCTTATCTTACACAAGTTGAAGAAGGCATCAGAGAACTGTACTTAGCATATACTGTAGTAAGTCACTAGTGACATAGGCAGGACATGATTGTTGGAAGTTGTATTGTGGGTACAGCAGAATTGTAATATATTCAGTGGATTACTGACAAGAACTTTCACATGCAGGTATAATATTACTTTAATTGAAAGAAACTGCTGCGAGGCCTTAAACTATTTTGGAGGCACAGAACATTATGTTGTGGTGACTATAGATGAATGCACAGCTATTGTTATGCAGGTAAAAAAATATTATCACAATACTATTATCACGTATTCCTATATATAGTTGCCTTGCATTCATATCACAGGCACATATACATTTTTAATTATTTGATAAATATCCACAATATGTGTCATAATGTATATACTAGAATTATTCTCACTTTTTTACAAAGAGAAACTGAATAATCTGTTTTGCATGCAATCTGTATCTTGAACTAAACATTATTGAGATAGATCAGTGTTTCTCAACTTTAGCATGGTTAGGAAATTCTGGAAGTTGAAATCCAGACCTATTAAAGTTGCTAACATTGAGAAACACTGGGCTGTACTGACAGAATCTTACAAGTCTGGGTCCCTCCCTCTTGTATCCCATTGAGTAAGGAAGGAGTAGCCTGAGCGTCCTCCTACCTAATAATTATCTTCTTTCCCAGGACTTAAGGAACAATTTTGTCCTTGTTTTTGTAATGGTTTATGTCCAGTGGTGGGATTCAAATTTGCAAACTATCGGTTCTCTGTGTGGATGCCACTTCCGAAAGTCCATTCTGGGCCTGGGCAACAAAAAATTAGCTACCAGTTCTGCCAAAGTGGTGTGAACCAGCTGAATCCCACCACTGTTTGTGTCCCCTTCAGTGCCATTACCATGGCTCTCTACACTTTAGCCACTTCGTGCATGTGTACACTCATGAAAGTTTCTGCCTTCAAATAAAATTTGTTGGTCTGAAGAAATACTAGTATCAGCCTCCAGAAAATATGTAATTTGCCAAATTTATGGTTACAATACTGTGCCTGAACAGTTAAACTTCAGTCACCACTAGGTGGCAGCATAGCATTTTCTTGCTGCCTTCTAGACTAGAGGTTTTCCACATTTTTGCAGCTCGGATATAGTAGTCTTACCAAATTATTATAGTATCAATCATATCTTTGGCCAATTATTTTATAATACTACACATCAGTTTATTTACCTGCTTCATGGCAATTTTATTAGTAGTAGCAGTATTTGTTTATTTGTACCCCACCTTTATTATTTTTACAAATAACCCAAGGCAGTGAACATATCCAACACACCTTCCTGCCTTTATTTTCCCAAAACAACCACCCTATGAGGTGGACTAGGCTGAGAGTGTGTGACTGGGCCTTTTTCTCATTTTGTTGTAGAACATGGAAGAACTCAGTTATGAAAACTCCTCTAATAATATTGTCTTAAGACTGATGGCGCTATCTCTCCAGTATGCCTCCTGTTGGATTATTTTATACTCCAGAGAAAGATTAAATTCTAAGTAGGTAAAAAGCTTTAAATGAATTCTTAAGCTTAAATTTTGAAGTATACATTTTTTAAAAAATAAAAGTTAGAATTGTGATGTTCTTGCACAATTGTTGCCAAAACAATGGAGATATTCCGGAATACCTTAATACATTAAAATTTGTAGTTGTTAAAATGCAAAGCAAATCATGGAAGCAGTACTCTCGCCTGTTCAAAATAAACCTGTATCTTGTGTTTGCTTTCTTATAATTGAAGAAATACAAGTGTTTTTATTACTATTTCATGCATTAAAATGTTTGAAATTACTCAAGTTTCATCTATCATGTCTTTATCTACCTCTCACATCCCCATGTATCATTAACCTTTCTCATAAAAAAAACCTGTGTTTGTGTGTGTGACAATGTGTGTGTGTGTGAGAGAGAGAGAGAGAGAGAGAACAATAATAAAATATGCTGTTTTATTTAGATACAGCCTAACTGGAAAATCCCTGCATCATCTTGCTTTAATTTATGCAGCCTTGATTTCTTTCGCACAAAAATCAGAAGACTTTGAAGTGAAGGTAATTTGTGCATAAATGTATGTGTCACTATGTTCCCATATTAGAAATAATATAATCATTATGTCTCAGACAGCAAAGGATTATTATACATGCAGCATTCAGTACCCAGATTTGTTCTGTATACGAGGGCAGTTTGGAAATAAACCTCCATTTGGTCATCAATGACAGACACTGCAGATACAGAACTTTTATTATACACATTAGAAAACTACATTACATTACCTTTTGACATTATCGGCATTCAAATTGAGGCACTTATCATAACTTATCAACTAAGTTTGAAATTCCTTAGTAGTAGTCGCTCGGCACCAAATCTGGTGCCTCAATCTGAATGGTGATTATGTCGAAAAGTAATGTAATGCTGTAGTTTTCTAATGTGTATAATAAAAGTTCTGTATCTGTGAGTGCCTGTCATTGAAAACGAAGTGTCTGTCATTGAAAATCGAGGTTTATTTCCGAATTGCCCTCGTACATTTTACTGGCCTTCTCACTACCATCCCAATCATGTGATCCTTAATTTAGGAGTCAGGATACTTGGATTGAGCACATTTGACCCCTGGGATTTTGCATTTTTATTCTTTTACTAAAGTAATTCAGACTGTGTAGGAGAAGAACAGGCAGAACTGGGGGGCATGGTCTAAGGCCAACACCCCCCCTTGAATTCCATTGAATTTTATTTGGTGCCAATTTAACATTGAATGTGAGTTGACTAGATTAATATCAGGCACAAAGGATCAAGCCATGGTGGCACAGTGGTTAGAATGCAGTACTGCAGGTTAACTCACTGCTCACTCCAGGAGTTCAATCCTGAGCGGCTCAAGGTTGACTCAGCCTTCCATCCTTCTGAGGTCAGTAAAATGAGGACCCAGATTGTTGGGGGCAACAGGCTGACTCTGTAAACCACTTAGAGAGGGCTGTAAAGCACTGTGAAGTCTAAGTGCTATTTTTATTGCTATCAAGATCACACATAACTTCCAGTTCAGATTTATTGCTCAAGGCCATACATAAGAATATAGGTAACCCACACTCAAAGCTAAATTGGCACCAAATAAGGGTCAACAGAATTCAAGAGGGATTGGACTTAGACCATTTGTAGGAATGTAATGACTCTAGGCTCATAACTCTCTTAACCTCACCCCCCCCACACACCCCCAAGCTCTGCCTGCTATTCTCCTATAGGCTGGTGTAAACAGTATTTCCCTCTATCTGCCTTGTTTTTGCATCCTCAAATATGCGTGACAAGACTCAGCCTAAAGTCCTTCTGTGAATATATCATAAAGTTTGATTCATACAAGAAAGCTTAGTAATGACTGATCTCTCATTCTTTTAGCCACATTCTCTCTTCTTTCCTGTGGAGAAGAACAGCATTTTTTAAAAAAGCTTTGTCTTACTACATTTTTCCAACCAGGCTAACGTGATGAACATGCAACATCACTTGGGCATTAAACTATCAAAGGCTTATTTTTGTGCTTTCTATTTCATATAATTTTCATTCTAAATTCAAAAGGCAAATATATTTTAGATGGCCCTTACACCAGGAGTTGAAGAGACAGCACTTTTGGTTCGCCGGATAGCTGACCACATATTATTGGCTTCTAAACAACATCCACAGGAGTGGTTAAACAAGTCGTGGCTTTCTGTCCTGCTATCAGAAGTAAGTGATTTGGCTTCGTTTACAGGACACCCTTACTTCTAGTGTTAATGTCCTGCTGCTGAGAGACCATTTAGGTCAGGATATGTAAATCCAGTGCTTTTTTTGTAAAAGGAAAAGGTGCCGGAACTCACACATGTCATACAACCCACCTTGCCTACCCTACAAGTTTCCATCCAAAAAAGGTGCTGGAACTCCGTTCTGAGGGTTCTATGAGGAAAAAAGCCCTGTGTAAATCCCAAGAAGTGCTGAGTTTAGTTCAGCATTTGTTATGGATGGCAATCCCAGAGAAACTGGCTGATTTTCTTAGAAGGACTAGGGATAGGGGAGTTGATTTGACAAAGCATAAAAGCGGCCAGCTTTATGTGGAACAGCAACTCCTTGCTTCAGGTTCCCCAGGGAGCTGACACACAAAGATAATTTGGAGATCAGGAATAAAAATATCTTCATGGGAGAATCAGTTCAAAAGCAACTGAACAAAACAATGGATAATGGCTGTGCAGGGAAAAACATTTGTGGAGGTTGAACAACATTCAACTTGAAGCCGTGGTAGAGCTGGATCAATGCTACTGTGATAACCAGTTAAGACCAAATCCAGCAAAAACTCATGTATGTACCTTCCCTCTTTGACATAAGGAGACTGTAAGGAAGCTGCTATTACACAGAAAGGGACATTATTGACATTATGGCCCTAAGTATTTAGGGGTCACTCTAGATAGGGTCTTAACATAAAAGCAGCACTGTACCAGCATTAAACTGAAGGTCAAGGGACAAAATGACATCCTCAGGAAACGATTTGGAGAAATTAATGGGTTTCTATTTTGTGAGATGAATACAGCAGAAATTGTAGATTCAAAGGGGTGTTATATTTTGGAAATGAGTCCAAGCATCATCCCAAATTCGAGAATGTTATAGTGAACTAGTTACCTATAATTTCTCAGATGATAGATATTTCTGCAAACTTGACTGTTGACCATCAGGAAATATCATTTATCCTATTCATTTATTCATCCAACCCTTTTTTCCCTACTGAATCTTGGCAGTAGATGATTGTAGCGATAAGGTAATTTCATAACCAATCAATCCACTTTCATTTGGCCATAGACCAGCACTTAAAGCAAAAAAAAAAAACCCCACACATTTAGTTAAAATAAAAAAGAGAGAAACACATAAAATTCTAAACTATTTCAGGAAAATTGGCTAACCATCCAAACTACAGTTAGCTGTTGTTAACAAAATAACGACATATCATCTTCAGTTGCCTGGATTCATTTATGGTGGAATACCTAAACAAAATATAAGTCTAATTCTAGTTCTATTTTTCCCTCTAGGCAGAGAAATGCTTGCTTACATTTCCATGCATGAATCCACTAGTTGCTCAGGTCATGCTAAAGAAAAGTTCTTCACTGGGATGGCTCCTGGCAGCATCTTTTGCTGAGCTTCAGGAACTTCTGCCTGAGGTGCCAGAAAAGGTTTTGAAGGTCAGTTGTCCAGGCTATAAGCATGATGCATACAATTTGTTATGTTTTTGCTTTGATTATTGTTAAAGCAGGAAAAAAACCAAAATAGCTCCTGAGATTGAATTTGTCTGGATTTTTTTTATTCACCCTTAAGCATATTTGCTTATTATGCCAATACAATTACAAAAAAACCTTTTGCATTAAATTAAAAACAAACATATTCAGTATTGCAGTCATTCCTAGTCCTTTGCAACCAGATACAGAAAATGCTGCTTCTCGAGAAAATTATAAATCAGCAATTCGCAAGTGTTCTGATATTAATTCAAATTAACGTGATACACCACAATCATATCTGTAGTGTTCCTGTAGCATGGTTTAGGATATCCTAGGCTAGTGGTCCTCAACCTGTGGTAGATTTACCACTGGTGGTACTTCAGCACCTGGCAGGTGGTATGCATACGAACGGGTTGAAAACCACTGCTTAAAAAAAAGTGTGAAAAAAGTGTAGCAGGGGAATGAGTTAAAGTGGCAGCACTGCCGCACAGGCCTGTGAGAGAGTCAGCTGGAGCTGTGGTGCTGCCAAGGCTCTGCTGAGCACCCAGGATCCGAGCGGGGCTCCAGCTGATTGGCACTTCCGGGAGGAGAGCGCAGCCTTGGGGAGGAAGAGTCAGCTGGAGCTGCAGAGAAGAGAAAAGGAGGAGGGGGGGGAGAGGAGAGGATATAAAAGGAGGCAGTTGTGGTGGGAAAGGGGGAGGAAAAGAAAGACAATGGGGAAAGAGAAGGGGACAGAGAAAGAGAGAGAGAGAAGCGCACAGCCTTGGGGGGGAGCGGTCAACTGGAGTTGCGCTGAAGAGAAAAGGAGGAGGGGAGAGAGAGGAGAGGATATAAAAGGAGGAGGTTTTGGTGGGAGAGGGAGAGAAGTCTTTCTTTATTGTTCTGTTGTCTTATTTATGATAGTTATTGGCTTTGTTATTGTTGTGCGATGCCCACTTGCAGATCTGGGAAGCTGTGTTCTATAGCTTCCGAAACGTTTTTGATGTATGGCAAGGTGTGCCATGTTGTTGGTTTTATACCTTGTTTCCTCCTTTCTCGCCCCACCTTATTGCACAGACATCTTGTGACAAATGATTGCGGGGACCCATTCTGCTTGAATGGCTCACCTTCGTTCGTGAAATATATTGTGGCATACAACCTTCAAATCTTCTGATCTTTTCCAATTGTTAAAGCAGTTACCTCTTGAGCCAAGCTTATGGGCTTGCTGTGCATATGCACGCACGGCTACTTTGTTTTGCATTTCCCAGGTGATAAGAAGTATATCTTTCAAACAATGTTCACAGCTCTGTTGTGCAACCTACCAAGGGACTGGCAGTATTCTGTAATGCTCTTCTTTGACCTAAAAATTCTGAAGCATTTTCTTAAAATGTTGCAGTTTGCATAGGGACAGAGTAATCAACATAATATTGCCAGCATTTTTTTTTCCAGTCCATAAGCTTTTCTCCCTGATTCCCAAAGTTACGTTCTTCTTTAGGTGTTGATAAGACTTTTGTGCATCTTGGAGTTTCTGTAGTAGTTGTTACAAACCCATTGAACATGCACACCAAAAAGCTGCATGTGTTTTATTTTTATGGACTCAGATGTATTTCTTATTTTTTTTCAGACTTTTAGTGACATCACATCATTGTACATCTTCAAGCCACCAACACAAAAAGAAATTAGGCCTCATCAAGGAAATATTAATTCTGCCACCTGCTCTCGTTCTCAACTTCCATTTCTTGAGGCTTTGTTCCCCAGATTTCAAGGACATGGTTCCTTTACTGAGTATTCAGAAGAACAGAACAAAAACTGTTCGCTGGGTATCTGCCAGCATGGATCTCGTGGCTCTCCGAAATCAACTGAAGAACAGAACTTAGATCTACTTTCAATATTGTATGAAGGAGACACCTGTCCCTTTCAGAATAATGTAAGGGTAGAGAGGCCGCTTGATCTCCCATTTCTGAAAAAAGTGGAAACAGAAACAAGAAAAAATGCGTCACATTTAACGCTGAATAATATTGGAGGACCTTCCCATATCAACAAGGAAACCACAATGCCATATTTTCACTGTAACCGGGACGCTAGCCTTTCTACTGAGAATTGCCCGCGAAGTAGAATTACTGTTTCAAAAGTGGGCCCAGGCAAACAGCTAGAGATCTCCGAGTTCTTGAAGAGGCCTATCTATCATGATGCTAAAAATGAACATCTGGGAAAAATTCAACCTCTGGCGCAACAGCTGAATTCTTTCCATGATTTCAAGCATCCTCCTCACTTCATTTTTAGTAGAAATGATGTTCGGTTCCAGCAAGGCTCAGGCAATTTTTTAGAAGGAGGAAGAAAAGCAAGCCGCAATCCTGAATCTGAGGAAAGATTTTGGGGTAACCCCCCATTCCTACAAGCAATGGATTCTTCTCCCTGTGGTTCACATGTAGGCAAAGCCATATCCAGTCCAGATGGGTTCATGAACTTGGATATTCAGTTTACTGGAGAATATAGGAGGGGGAAAGGTCCTAATTCATTATCAGATGAACGAAGACAACAAGATGTTTCAGGTAAGAGCACAAAGCAAAAGGCTGTTGTTTTCTAAATCTCAGAATACCAAGAGTTACAAGGGAGCCTTCAAATGTTGTCTTTGTTCTAATAAGACGTACCATTTGGTAAATATGTCTAAATTGTGCTTTTGGCGTTCTTCCATTGAGGGCTCAATGGAGGGCTCAAAAAAAAGCATCAGCAAAAGATCAGCCAACCACTGAATCCAACCATTTTTTTCTTCCTTCCCTAGGGCAAGTGGCAGAGCTTCCCACTTCCTTTTGCACCTGAGAGCTGAACTATCCTGCTTCCTAAGGACAGGAATTATAGCACTCTTTTATTCTAGATCAGTGATACTCAAGTCTGCAGTGAACAAACAGGTCGTCAGTGGTCTGTAGAGGGCCACCAGTGGCTTCTCCACAGCCTTCTGCGTTCATTAGCCAGAATCTGCTTGTCAGCTCATTCCCTGATACTTTGCATTCACAACCGATCAACTAGCTCAGGGGTAGGCAACCTCGGCTCTTTTATGACTCATGGACTTCAACTCCCAGAATTCCTCAGTCAGCTATCCTGACTGAGGAATTTTGGGAGTTGAAGTCCATGAGTCATAAAAGAGCCGAGGTTGCCTACCCCTGAACTAGCTAGCCAGATCAGCACCAGGAGTTGTCATTTCTGATTGGTGCAAATGCATCAGTGGCTAAAAGTGTTAGCATCTTGAACACTGAAATCTAGAAAACTGACAATGATGAACTACCCTCAAGGGCAGTTAAGAGTCCATGTGCATAGTCATGGTGGCTGCCCTTTTGCACCAGCACAAACATATTGACCTGTTTCACATATGTGCAAGAATGGCAGATGTCCTTTTGTTCTGTAAAAATTATGTATTACTGTTTTGTTGCAAGCAAATCTGTGTTAAGCATTTTTATAATATTACAATAGCTAGGAAGCAAAATAATTCAGGTGAATTAATGAATACTTAATTTGAATTTAAATGTTTTTACTAACAACGTGTTAGAGAGAGTTTAGAAATGAAGGGGATAGAAAGCATTTAGTAGCACAGCTAGAATTAGCTCACTGAAAATACGAACTCCCATGCTCTTGAAGATGAAACATAAAGTGGGATTATTATTATTATTTAATCCAGTGGCCATGCACCTGCAGAAAAAAATTAAGAATTTTGTTTTAGATAAAAGCCTTCCTGTCCCAAGAGACATAAAGCATCTTGTATTTTTATGTTCATTATTCTAAAAGAAAATATTTCACTTCAGCATGTTTAGCTTTCCATTTTAAAAAAATCCGGGTTTTTAGACCAGGATACAAAAGAGCATGTTATTTCCACCACCACCAAACTTTCAAATATCTAAAACTTTGTTCATAATCATTTAGATATAGGGAGTTGCTATAACTTTGGGTACATCCAACATTATGGAAACGGGGAAAAGATGGGTGGTGGTCATGCATGTACACATGTCAAACAGAAACAAAATGTTTGCCCATTCACAAAATGGCAGCTACCATGTTTATACATGCGTGTCTTGTACAAAAATTGGTCTACAGAAGGGTTCTTGGAACTTTTGTGGCCAAGACTCCTTTGAAGTTGTGCAGCTATTAAACTTGAATGATGAATGAATCGATCAATCACGGCATGATATATCCTGATATAATTCAAGTGTTTTTAGGGTAGCCCACTTGTTGACTCACATATTTGATCCAGTGCCATCTCTGTAGAATGCAGATAGGAGGGCCTATTTGTATTTTGTTCCCATTTAGGCTAGAGTATCAGTTAATGGCTATTCCACAAGACCGATTGCAAAGAAAATTCCAGTTCAGGGTTTCATATTATTACATTTCCTCTGATAGTTTTTTTTCTTTTATTTGCTAAAAGAATGAATATATGGAAATAAATTGTGGTGGTACTAGTTATGTTCATAAAAGGGACGCAGTAGCTCAGTGAGTTAGGATGCTGAGCTTGTCGATCAGAAGGTCGGAAGTTTGGCAGGTTGAATCCCGAGTGCCGCGTAACAGAGTGAGCACCTGTTACTCGTCCCAGCTTCTGCCAACCTAGCAGTTCGAAAGCACGTAAAAATGCAAGTAGAAAAATAGGGACCACTATGGTGGGAAGGTAACAGCGTTCTGTGCACCTTTGGCATCTAGTCATGCCGGCCACATGACCACGGAGACGTCCTCGGACAAGCGCTGGCTCTTCGGCTTTGAAACGGAGATGAGCACCGGCCCCTAGAGTTGGAAACGACTAGCACGCATGTGCGGGGGAACCTTTACCTTTACCTTACTATCTTGTTTTGATTACAGCTTCCAATTTTCTGCTTCAAACATTGTCAGGCTGACTAAGGGAAGCTTGGGCTGAACAGAGAAAAGTTAATTGAAATGTTTTGGGCAGCACCTATTGTCAGACCTTGGGGAGCTAAGAGAATTGTAAGAGAATTGTGAGCAATGCTGTCTTCTATTCCACATGTAGTAAAGATGATATTCAAAAATCCATATTTCGACATACCTATTTTTTCTAAATATTTTCTAGTGAATTGGTGCTATTCTGTAGTTCTTAAAATGAGAAAGAATCACGAAACAGTTTGAAGACTATTTTAATTAGGACAGAGGCCTTTATGGACAAGGCTTTACTATCAGATGCATGAAAGACTAAAAATGAATATAGAAAGAAAAAAATAGTAGCACAAGGGGGAATAAAGTGAAAAATATTGAGACTGTGAATATTTTTGTTCAAGGTTAAAACAGGGACATGCATATTTTTCAGGGCAAGGAACAATACTTCACTGTTGGATGGCAGGCTTGGAACCATTCCATGAAGTGAATGACTGATCCGATAAAAACTAACCTTGATTAAATTTAATTTAATTTAATTTTGTGAATTAAATAAAGTTATTTTGAGAGTATTTCAAGAGTTCCTTATTTTAATCTGTACATTTATTAGTTTCATATTAGATTCAAAGTATGGCATGTTTCATTTGCTATTTGCATAAAATGGCAAAATAACAACTGAAATTGTGTTTTATTAAACAATTGAGAGATTAACCCATATTAAAATCACATTCAAAAAGATATTCAAATGATATTTACAGGTTTTCTATAGGTTAGACGTCTTATAAAACAAAGATTTGATCCAAGAGAAGATATAACCGTTAGAGTTGGGCTTATCTATAATGAATTCTCTAACAAGTATTGAAGATTTTTTTCAATTATATCAGATTAAAAGGGAATTTGGTAACATCTTGAAGGTTTTAGCCACCACATAACATCCTGAAACTTCAGATTGTGTGCATCTGGCTTGGAATGGCATTTGATATTATTTCTCTAAAGTATAAGTGACATAAAATGTATAAATATACTTCTTAGGAGAGCTCAGGTATATTTTCCCTTTGGAAGAATATATATGTGTGTGAGAAGGAAGGCAAGCATGAATCTAATAAATGTACAGAATTAAGAACTTTTGAAATAACTTCTGTCAATTACACTTTAAAGCAGGGGTGTCAAACTGCCGGCCCACAGGCCAGATGTGTCATCCGGAAGCCACCTCCATTCCATTGCCGGCAATAGCAAAACCATCCCAATACGTTTGACATGTCTGCTTTAAAGAGCTGAGAATATATATTTTATCTTATTAGGGGATAGACTATATGGACTAAATCTGTATAGTTATAGACTGCTTATTTGACAATTATTTCTTCTTTTTTTATATTCTTTCTCTTTTGGGGGGCAGGTTCAGAATTTATGGAATTACCACAGCTTAAAAAAAGGCGTTTAACATTTGAAAAAGATCCCAGGAGGCATGACGGCCAAACACGTCTAAAGTTTTTTTAGAAGAAATGGAGGCTAACACTTTTAAGAATTTTGTTGTGTACAATACATAAAAACAAAGGTAGCAGACTTAATCTTCTTTTACAGTAACTTATTTACAATTTGTTTCAATCTTATATGTAATTATTTTTTTAAAAAAATAAACATGGACTTTTTGCAATTGTAGGGAATAGGATAAAAGTTAAGGGTTTATTAGAAAAAACTGATGCTATTTATGACAATTACATTAAAATACTAGAGTTGAATTATGCATAATCTGTCTAATTCATTTATATACACTATACATAAGAGAAATGTATCTGAAATTGCATACAGACTTTGGAAAAGTTTGGTCAGAGAGAGTCGTCACAGCTGTCAGAATGTGAGACATCAGATCTTAGTAGTCTGCCTGTTCAGTTCTACATAGCAGTTGTTATCCCAGTAAATGATTAGTATCTGGTCAAGTGAATCAACTGTGTAAAATCTCAAAACAAAAAAAAAACCCAGGCAGGATTATTAGGTATATTCTCTGCCTTGGTGAGATAAAAGATTTCCCTGTCCTCTACTTCGAGTTAGATATGAATCAATGGAGTGCACAAATCCTGCCAGATCAGATTGATTAGGCAGATGTAGTAAGAGACAGGCAGCCCTTCAAATAGCCGGGCCCTTTAGGTCTTTATAGGTAGCAAAAAGCACGCTGAATCACGCCCAAAAGCAAACTGGCAACCAGTGCAGTTCGCAAAGAGAAGTGTTAAATGAGCGATACCAAGGCATGCTATCATTGCTCATGCCACTGCTTTCTGGACTAGCTGAGGCTGCCAGGTGGTTTTCACGGATAGTCCACGTAGAGCTCATTGCCGTAATCAGGCCGTGAGATGACAGGGTATGAGTGATATCTGAAGCTTCCACTTACCCACCCTTATCCCTATGAGGGTTCTTTCCTCTCCAAGAACCAGGCATACCACAGCATAGCAAACCTGCACAAAATTCTTTATTGCGATACACACCTTCCCCAACAAAGTTATCCCATTGGTCAGTTCCACCCTTCTACACTTTGCAAGGTGACGTTGCCACATAAAATGTGCCTTTAATACTCGGTCCTTTAATACTTATTCTTCTAATTCTCAAGTTGAAACTAGTCTCAAAAGTCTATTTATCTTTTTCCAAACATTCTTGCACTAGCTGGGATGAGGTGCTATTTCAGTGTGACTCTTCCTCTTCTACCTCCTACTTCTAGTTCCACCAAACTTTTGGTCCTGGCCATTGAATGAAAGTTCTGCTGTAATAGCTGCCAATCTTCGCTTTCTTGCCTGTAGGTCTTTTGCTTTCATCTTTGCTGCACCCCTTTTTCCATTCTTTCTTAGCATTTGCTTTTGTCTAAAGCTCAAAAGCCCGGGTGAAGCTGCCTCTGGACATCAGCACATCCTTGAAAACACCAGGAGGTGGCTCAGTTAGCAAGGCAACTGGAACACCAGCTTGAATGCCTGTGAGTAGTTCTGAGGGAATGGACGAATGATTGTGGGAAGGGGCACGGCAGGAGTACAGCTATGTTTGAAGAGAGCAGACATGACACCATCACTCCTTCACACACCTAATCTCTGAAAAGATGCAACTGGCACACCAAACGAAGCTGGGCAAAGGCCTCCTTCGCCATATCTGCCACCTGTTCCATCACTTTCTGGGTGTTCAGGAAGACACCCCCCCCAAATTGCATGTCTCCCTTGAACTGGTAAGTGCAACCCCATCCAAGGTCAGAACATCCCCAGACCTGAATCGCCCAAGCACCCCTAGCCAATTGGTTTTGCTATGAGTCAGTTCCTCCCTATCCAATCCCACACATCCTGGATTCCAAATTGGCAGATGACTTTCTCCAGCAGTTTCATGTAGATGTTCCAAAGGAAAGGACAAAGAATAGAGCTCTGCAGAAACCCTCAATGGAGAAGCCTAGAGGATGCTCATTCCCTGCCAACCAACATGGAGAAAGGAAGACAACCAGGGTAAAATTGAGGTCACAGATTAAAGCCAGTCTCCCTCTTTTTTGTCATCTCCTTGTCGTAGTTGGCTGACCCTTCCCATTTTGTTTTTTTTAATGCAACTGAAGATTTTCCCTATCCCCCGTGTGTCTCCAGTTCATGCCCTGCAATCCATGGAGTTTGAAAATAGCCAGAACAGCATAGACGCTGCGCCAGGAGTGGGTCAACTTTGTGAGCATTTCTGCCATTTGACTTGGGGTCCAATTTCCAGTTTTAGTTCAGATGATACACTAGAACACGATTACAGCGAATTAAGCAGGCTTATGTATGGCGATCAAGGTGCTGCGTGGTTTACGCTATATGCCAAATCAGATGCAAACATGTCCCAACGAAATACCATATATGTAGATGGATTTTGTGAGTCACACTGGAAACAGCTATGGGAAAGCATAAATCTGCCTCGGGAAAGCATTCTTGATGACATTACTGTCTTAAAAGTGCACTTATCTGTAGAGCTCACTGCATAGGGTGTTTTTTAAAAGTTTAAAACGTTTTTAAAAACATTTGCTCTTAAGAATAAGTGTTTTGAACTGCTGATCTCAAGTACACGGTATTTCAAGGAAGTTCCTTGGGTTGATTTATTTTTTTCTTTCCACACCCTTTCTCTTGTCTCCATTGTCCTCTTTAGAATTATCAGATTTTTTTATATTGACTTCCTCTCAAGATACATATTGCAACTTCTTAAAAAGGCATCATCAAAGCCATTTCTCAAATGTAATAGTGCTGTTGTGTAGTGCTGTTGTGTTCATCCATGCAAATTAGTGCAAATGTGGCAAAAAGAAGAGTGCTGAAAATCATAGGACAGTGTAAGCAACCATCAATGTGGGCTGGTTGCCTAGCACCCAAAATGTGATCACATGACCATAGGGAGGGGAGCTGTTGAAACTTTGAAACCAGCTTTGAAGAACTCTGGGATGGTCCATTGTAACTTCAAATGGTCAGTAAACAACCTGTTGTAAGTTGAGGGCTACCTATATGGAAGTTTCTGTGGGCTGGATACAAGCTCTTTGTGAGCTCTGCAAATTACTGACATTAGCATCTAGATGGGCATAATAATTTCTCTTGGCAGGCTGTTAATTTTTTGTCATGGATGTATTGGAAGTAGCTGAGGCAGATGTGATCTTTTCTATTTTTCTAACACAGGTCAGATTCTTTGTATTTCAAACCCACCCATTAAATGTGTTTTCGTGCCACAAAAAAAATCCCAGTAATTTAAGGGTTTTTTTAAGCTTTTAATATATTAATACAAACCAAAAAGAACTTTCTTTTTAAAAGTAAACAGCGTGTACAAAAGTGCTTGGTAATTGAAAATCAGAGATACCTGACCCACAAAAAAAAGGTGAATTGTTCCAGTAATATTGCAAATGGTAGGAAAGCTTTGCCCGTAGATTGCCTAAATGTATTGTTATGTATTGTAGTGTTGTTATCAGTGATTATTTGCCAACCAGGCATATTTTAAGCTTATAATCCTGTAGGCCTGGAGAGGATATCCTGGAGAGAACAGGATTTCTCCCCTTCTGAAACTGACTAATAGATTTTGTAACTTCAGCAGGAGTCAACACCAGCACAAAGTGAGGCATTTTGATGCAGATATCCAGGATCAATGGATGGTTCTTAGGCCTCTTTACGCGCACTCTTTTAATGCACGTCCTTATTCATCCTGTTCTATGTGAAGTGTTTTCTTTCCTGTTCCGCGGCATCTTTTCATCAATGAGAAAGGAATGGCTAAAACAAATAAAGGGTGGGGGAAAGGGAAATTTTCTTTTTCTTTCCTAAGGCTTGCAGACATCTGGCAGGTTTTTCAAAGTTCTTTGGGGTCTGTGACATTGGAATGTCCTGAATTAGCAGGCTTTTTCTGCAAGGTAACTATTTTATGGGAAAGCAGAGAGATAAAAGATTAGAGCTTCTGTAGTGAATATGCAACCCCAAGGGCTGTATGTACTAGAGCAGGGGTAAGCAACCTTGGCTCTTTTATGACTCATGGACTTCAACTCCCAGAATTCCTGAGGCAGCCGGCTCAGGAATTCTGGGAGTTGAAGTCCATGAGTCATAAAAGAGCCGAGGTTGCCTTCCCCTGTACTAGAGGGTCAGGAGCCATAATGGCTGGTAGACTTGGCCAAAGATGGTGGGCCCTATTCTGGGAGTTGGTGCATCTTCTCTCACTCTTCCTTTGTGATCTCAGTGGGTCAGGTTCTTCAGTCTCCCCTCCCTGCACCTTAATCTCACCTTACTATCCTCCTCTTTGCAAACTGGCAGAAAAAGCAGCTTATCAATCCTTGACAGTTCCCAGTTCCCATTAGCTGCAAACAGGCCACTGTGCACAACTCAAATGGGAAGATGATTTATGACATGGTTCCTCTTAATACCTCTCAGCCATGTGCTTGCCCTCTAAAAGAGGAGGGAGAGTAAGATACCTATAGAGAGATTCCTGTACGCTACTGTCCTTCCCAATCCACTGGAAAGCTGAATAGCAAGCTTATTATTCCTGGGTAAAATTGGGGCTTGGGCACTCAAGGGGCTATAGTAAATACCTCTAAATATGACATACATCTTCTTCATTTCAACCAACTGGAACAGAGAAGCACTTTTCTTTTAACAAACTGGGTATACTTCAACCAATACAAAGTATTTTTAAGGGAGCCTCAATTTTGGAGTGGAAATATGCCCGAAGTTCTATAATACTAACTAGAAGCTATAGCTTCCCTGTTGAATATATCACGTTTATTCCAAAATAACAAATGTGCGTAAAACTGCAGCTTTCAATGGCCAAATTTGCCTGATCAAACATGCTTGAAAATGTCTCTGATTAGAAAACAGAAAGGTGTTAGTAAGAAGGTACTAACTGGGGCGTGTTTCATTCAGGCACAACAGAAACACATCACTGGCATTGTCCTTTTTCTAAATGTAAACATCTCATTAAAGAAAGGATATTGAATCAATTACAAAAGGAAAAGCTTTTCCTTATAAAATGCTTTACATTAGCAAAAGATTTCACCATTTACTAAGACAGTCAGGCAGACTAATAAATATCTAAAGAAACTGTTTTAAGCCCTACATAAACAAACTGTTGGTTTGGAAAACAAGGAAGACCGCTGGGATTCTTCTTGTACTTGAGGACTTTCAGAAAACCTTCCCTGCAACATGGGGGAAAAAAAAACATTTTATTAAAACGTAATCTCCTTCCAAGATTCCATAAATTAGATTAGCGTCGCAAAATGTTACTTATAAAAGTTACTTTACTCCACACAATTCCTTTCTAAAGGAGAGCAACTCAGCAGAAAAATAAGACACTCTACACCAGGGGTGTCAAACCGCCGGCCCACGGGCCAGACGCGTCATCTGGAAGCCGTGCCCGTCCCATTGCCGGCAATGGCAAAACCGTCCCGATACGTTGCGCGACGTCATGTGTCGTCGCGAGTTTGACATGCCTGCTCTACACTCTCTTTGTTATTCCTTTGGATACGGGATAAAGAGAATAGATGATTTTCATCGTTATCTTCGGTCCTCAAGGATAGCTCTTTATTCCTGCTGGGGTTTTTTAGGAAAAAAAATTAAAGGGATTTATTTTTATTTTTATTTTAATCCCATTTATATCCCGCCCTTCTCCGAAGACTCAGGGCGGCTTACAATTTAAGCACAAACCAATGTGCTTAGCAATAGCCTTCATTCTATGTATATGCCTGCTTGTTAGGGCTTTCACACACACCCCAAGCGGCATTATTACAAAGTCAGCTTAATTGCCCCCAACAATCTGGGTCCTCATTTTACCTACCTCGGAAGGATGGAAGGCTGAGTCAACCTTGAGCCTGGTGGGACTCGAACCTGCACTAATTGCAGGCAGCTGGTGTTACTTAAGGAGGCATTAGCCCACTACCACTCAAGTCCCCAAATTGGTGTAAATCGACTTCATAACTACAACGTATACATCAGAGAGAGAGAGAGAGAGGGAGAGGGAGAGAGAGGGAGGGAGGGAGAGAGAGAGAGAGAGAGAGAGAACCGTTTGACAACGCCATGGACCTATGGCCTACCTGTCTTCAGAGCAAGGAGCAGGACCTGGGCTCTCGAAATGGGTTGCTTCCAGCCGGAACGCCAACAAGCAAAGCATCTTTGCAAGCGTTCTGCATACAATACTGCTGAAGCTCTGCAGCTGCCTGAGAGACCTGGAGGAAAAAAAAGCACAAGAAGATGACAGGCAACTGGGTGTTGTTGTTTTTTAAGAGGTTGGCATGAAAGTCCTGGTGGACCTACATGCCCACAGAGTGAAGCAAATGGTATTATTTGAAGGTTCAACAGCTACGATAGGCTTCCTTTCCTGTATTAGTAGCTGGGCTGCTTCAGAACGGAAGATGGGAGACCCCTGAAGCAACTTCACACCGGGCTAAGGAGTTCTAGCTGAACAATATAGCCGGAAGGCTAGACCGATTACTTTAAAAAAAAAGGGACAGGCAATTGTAAGGCGTGCAGAACATCCTTTGATGCTGCTGTAGCGTTTTCTTTAATTGTGGCAATGTAGGAATAAGCTTAATAAACAAAATTGTGGACTTTAATAAATGAATGTCTGTATGTAAGTAGGGTTAGGGTTAGGGAATCAATTACAGAAGCAGGGAGGGATCCTTTACAACAGGGGTCTTCCAACTTGGCCCTTTTGTGACTTGTGGACTTCAAAAACAACCAGGGACAGCCTCGTAGGTTTTTAAAAATAAATATGATGGGTGGGACTACACAATACAGCCCTGCTCCTTTTATGTGCATGCGACACGTGCAACATACATGAAAAAGGAATGGGGCTTCAACTATGCAGTTGTACCTGTCATAATTATGTATTTGACTCTTCCCCCCCCCCCACACACACACACACCAATTGGTCTTGGAAAGGTCATAGGTTCTTATGGAGCTGCCGTGGGCAACACTACCCATTCTAAATCATCTTTTCTTCTTTCAGTTCAGGTCACTGTAAAACCCCAGAAAGGAGCCATCAATTCAAAGTAGTTCCCATTCCCCCTCCAAGCAAACAAGGCTCTCACACAGAGACACTGATCTCAAAAATAAAACACATATACAGTGCTTGATCTAGCTACAACAGGGCTGTCAAACTCAATTTCATTGCGGTTGCCCTCAGGGGGCCGGGTGGGCGTGGCCTGGGTGGGTGTGGTCTTCTGGGTGGACGTGGCTAGAGTGCGTATGGCCTACTGGGTGGGCGTGGTCAGCTCTACATCGTTCGCATCAAGGGTGCCTATGGGGGCCTGGGCAGGAGTGGGACGGATCTGAGGGTCTCTGGCAGAAGGAGGGTCTCTGGGCCAGGGCCAAGGCAGTGGGGGCCGTTCCCTCACTGTTTCCAGGATGGCTTCGCGGGCCGCATGAAACCACTTCGCGGGCCGGATCCGCCCCCCGGGCCTTGTGTTTGACATGTCTGAGCTACAAGGTCATCCAGGTACAGGGCAGGCTATCTGGATGACCTTGTAGTGAGATCAAGAATCTGCAGTTATTTCATGGCCAAAGACCAAAAGAAACATGTTGGAAAACAGGAAAACTCAACTGTGAATAACTGAATTGTAATAAGCAATTGCAATTACCATAAAAAAAAGTAACAGTGACTAAAACTTCCAACAGTTGATATCTGATAGCAAGGGCAATTGCATTATATCAGTTTTGGAGATAACTGGCGACCTATCAGCTAAAAGGAGAATAATCTTTTCCTCTGAGTTGGCATGAGAGAGGGTTTAAAGAGACATCATTAGGCCAATTCCCCACAAGCCATGAGGAAGAGACAGTGCAGAAGCACATGAGTGGTTTTCTATTCCTTCTACTGAGGGGCAAAATTGTTCTTATGCAGGGATGTGACTGAAAAAAATGGTAAAAAAACAAAAAAAAAAACCCTTGCAATGGGCAAAAATAAAAGCTCTTCTGTGGAACAGGCCAGAGAATGTTTGCTATATCCTTGGCAAATAAGTTTGCTCCATCCAGGAACATAGGTCATGCAAGTTACGGGACTTTGCTTCAACTCAGAAGAGGCTATCTAAGGCCAAGCAAAGGCAGATGCTATTCATAATTCATAATATTTGAAATCTATGATGATGCACATGAAGATGTAGTAGGCATTTTCACAGACAGTCGCACAAAATTAGGAAAGTCAAAAAAAAAACATTAACAATATTTCAGGAGGCAAAGCTGCGCACAGGTCTCCACAGCAATTAGGCCAGCTTCCAATCTCAGGAAAGAATTTAATACACAACAGAGCACTTGCAACAAACATCCCAAAATTTAAATTGAACTTCTTCTATGGAGTTTATGTTGCACTAATAGGAAACCTGAGCACCATGTAAGTGTGGCTAATGGCACTAGCCCTGAAAAAAAAATCACTGCAGTTGCAGTACAATTATGGCCATTAAAATTAGTGAAACACCAAATTGTATTTCAAAGTTTACAATGCCTAATGGAAAACTCTGCTGCTGATTCCAGGATTTCAAAGCTGGGAAGAATATGCTCCAATATATATATATATATACATATTTAAAAAAACTGGATCAGTATTATACTTACTACCTATAGGTAATCCTCACTGAATGGCCAACTTTTCAAAGTTACATCGGTGCTGAACAACGGGAACTTATAACAGGTCCTCATAGTTGCAGCTGTCGTAGCATCCCTACCTGTGATTTGGGCACTCAGCAACCAGCTAGCAATTACATCATAGCATCCCACAATCACATGATCACCATTTGCGACTTTCAATGCCAGCTTCTGACAAGCAAATCAATCGGGAAGTCAGCAGGAGGTTGCAAGTGCGACATAGGACATTGCAACCAGCTGGGCTTATGCGTAAGTAAATATGGGAAATATGAGTACTTTTCATATATATGGTATAGCATTTATATACAGTAATTTGAATTTGTGTGTGTGTGTGTGTGCGTGTGTGTGAAATTAAGAGTTTTAAAGAGAACATAAAAACTAACCATACTGAAGAAAAAGAACAAAGAAAAAAAAAAGTGCACAAAGGATAAAAAGAAATAGAATTTCCTTCGCAACAAATA
Organism: Vipera ursinii; assembly: GCF_947247035.1. Taxonomy (NCBI): domain Eukaryota; kingdom Metazoa; phylum Chordata; class Lepidosauria; order Squamata; family Viperidae; genus Vipera; species Vipera ursinii. The sequence continues at coordinate 207,741,580 of NC_139513.1, forward strand.
AAAGTGTGATTACAAAATTACCTCTTATTTAATTATCACAAAAATGTTCGCTTTTTGCTATGGTACTATCCCTTCTTTTCTAATCAAAGGCACAAGTCATAAGCCTTGCTTGACAGCGAGATGTATGGCATATACATTTAATAAATTACTAAATAAAGTTGAATTAAATAAGTGCACTTTTTTCTGTTTCGTGCAAGAATCCATATAGGGGTTCCAGTCATCCATAAATGTAGATGTCTTTTTCTCTAATCAAAGAAGTTAATGTAGCCATCTTAGCAAGTTCCATCATCCTCATCAGTCAACTCCACAGTGGGCAGTGTCAAATCTTTCCACTTTTGAGAACAGAATAATCTTGCTCCAGTTGTCATACCTTAAAAACAAAGTTCCACAACAAAGTTCCAAACACCAATTTTCATAAAAAAATATTCCATTACTTTCTCCATAAGTTGTTTATAAAAATACCTTTATCTTCATTTGAGGACAAATTCCCAGGACCATAGTTTTAACCTCCTATAGCTTCTACTCCAACAAATTTACCATGTTCAATTAATACAGGTAGTCCTTGACTTACAAGTTTGTTTAGTGACCATTCGAAGTTACAACAGCACTGAAAAAAGTGATTTACGACCGTTTTTCACACACCCATTGCAGCATCCCCACGGTCACGTGATCAGAATTCAGAAACGTGGCAACTGACTCATTATTTATGACAGCTGTGTGTCCCTGGGTCATGTGATCATTGTGTTGTGACCTTCTGACAAGCCATATGGGAAAGCCAGATTCACTTAACAACCATGTCACTAACAACCACAGCAATTCACTTAACAGATGAATGTCATAAAATGGGACAAAAATCACTTAACAAATGTCTTGCTTTGAACTCAATTGTGGTCATAAGTCAAGGACTATCCTGTACTGGGTTTAGTTGAGGGTTAATATACAATATGGTATTAATTTTCCAAGAGCGGCAGTGAGTAACAGACATTGCAGAAAAGCTGGCCAGGTACTCATGACTTATTGTAATGAGTAACCGTTGCCATTCCTCATGGCAGTAATAGGCAAGAACACACAGAATTCCTTTTAGGCTTGCTGAAACTGAAGAGCAGATTTTGCACCACTAGCACGTAATGTAGAAACATAGAGTCAGGTCTACTGCTTGGAAATGGTACTTCAACTTGGGAATTCTCAAAATTGAACCAGCATACTGATACTTTGATACAAAAGTACCAAAAAAGCCAAAATATAAGGCTTCTTCCCCATATAAAATAAAGGTACTCTGAAGTACCTTGTGAAAAGCACATCCCGTTGTTTTGTGTGATTTCATATTGAGCAGCAAAAGGCATCAACTGATAGAAACAGCTGTCTCCCAAGGCCAAGCTCCAGGGATCAAATCAAAGCCGTTTTAAATCAATAAAAGAAACCCAGAGAATCCCCCAAGGAGGCTAACTGGAATCATGAGGGATAAAGCACTGATCACGCATCTAACATCCCTTCCTGAAATCACTTTCCTTCTTCTTAGATCAGTCTTCAGGGTTTTATTGTACTCAGGCTTTTAATAATGTAGATGTGAGTGGAAGGCTGAATGCATATGTGCTATGATCTAGGGCAGGGGTCTCTTCAAACTTGGCCCTTTTATGACTTGTGGACTTCAACTCCCAGAATTCCTCAGCCAGGCACGCTGGCTGAGGAATTCTGGGAGTTGAAGCCCACAAGTCATTAAAGGGCCAAGTTTGAAGACCCCTGATCTAGGGGAAAATGTGTAAACCTACAGAGGGTTTCCATTGTGTCTCTGTCTCTAACCCTTTTGGCATAGGCCTTGCACAGTATTCTCTGAAAGCAAACATAGCCCTTGGCCCAATATATATGGTTGTAAGTTAAGGATTATTTGTATAAGTGTGTGTGTGTGTGTGTGTGTGTGTGTGTGTACACACACACACACAAATAAGCCTTAACTTACAACCATTCATTTAATAAGAGTTTAAATTTATAATAGCCTGGAAAAAAGCTATGTACGACCTATTCATCACATCATGACTGCTGCATCAGCCCTACAGTCAAGAAGAGACTGCAATTCTGGCACTGAGAATCCATTCACATTTATGGACAATATGCAGTGTGCCTTGCGGTCATGTGAATGAATTTTGTGACCTTCCCAGTTGGTTTCAAGCAAGCAACTTTAATTAGGGAAGCCAGATTCACTTCATGACTGTGTGATTCACTTAATTATCATGGAAAGATGGTGGTAAAATCAGGCCTGGTCACATGAGGATTCACTTAATGACCACACTGCTTAGTGACCAAAATTCCAATCCCAATTGGGTCATAAGTAGAGGACGACCTGTAGCTATTATGTTTGTTTACAGTACCTTCGCTGAAAAAAAATGAACCAAGGATCTAGAGAGTCAACATTCTGTAAGGGCAATTTTGTAAAGTTTTCCTCACAAAATCCAGCTGCCTGTTTCTCAAAGATGGACACCGTTTATAACATATTTATTTTAATGTAATCAGAATGGTGAACAAAGTCCAAACACAAATGAAGAACAGGTTGCCCTAACTGCAGTCTGCTATATTCAGGTCTGTAATGGAACAGCTTCTTTGATGGCAAAAACCTTTGGTCTTTCATCACAACCATGGGAAAAGCTTCTGTATTATTTATATTGCAATCTGTTGCAACCCTGGAGAGATAGCCTTTGTTTCTTCAGCCTCATTAACCATGATGACATGAATTGAATCGAACTAACCTGGCATGCGTTCTGCAAGACACCCATAGGATAATTCAGCCACCACCCCTCCTACAGCACAGGACAGATGGGTCTGTAAAATAGCAGTCGTTTTCTAAATTAAATTGATAGCAACACCATATGTATAAAACCAGGAGTCCTATTCAAACAATAAAAACTAATCTAACACTACCCCTAGCTTGTTGAAACAGCCAGGTTTACACCAATTTTATCAATAACAGGCAAGTGGGTAAGCACATGTCAAGGGGGCCTACTATTCAACAGAACTGAATCATTAGGTATATTTATGTGGCCTCTGAAGGGGGTTATCTGAAATCAAGGCGTGTCAAGGAAGAATTCACCACTTAGAATGAGTGGGATAAAGCAGGGGTCTCCAACCTTGGCAACTTTAAGACTTGTGGACTTCAACTCCCAGAATTCCTCAGCCAGCAACTGGGAGTTGAAGTCTACAAGTCTTAAAGTTGCCAAGGTTGGAGATCCCTGGGATAGATAGAGCACTGTTTTTCAACCTCAGCAATTTTAAGCTGTGTGGACTTCAACTCCCAGAATTCCCCAGCCAGCATGAGAGAGAAAGAGTGAGACACAGAGAGAAGAACGAACCTTTGTATTCCAACTCCCCAACTGTATAACCACTAGGTAGTATTTTTCTAGCACATACTTACAGAATTACAAATGCTCCTAGACTTAAAATCTGCAACGTTGCTTAAATTTAAATTGGGTCACAGCGGGAGTAGAAGCAACTGTGCAGGGAAACAGGCCAGGGACAATGTGAGAGATTGCTCAAACTCAGGCCACACTCTTTGATTTTCTGTTTTACTTCACTGTTTTTCATGAGATGCCAAAGAGATAAACACAGAGAAGATAATCTTTTAAAAAAACTTTGGAGTATTTTAATTTTCTCCAATACATGTGCAAAAGAACAAATATGAACTGGAGAGGATATCAAGACTCCAGCACAAATCTTTAAATATTTTTTTATTTATTTTAATTCCATTTATATCCCGCCCTTCTCCGAAGACTCAGGGCGGCTTACAAGCTTAGCAGTAGCCTTCATTCTATGTATATGCCTGCTTATTAGTGACCATGTTATCAAATAATTATTCTCAAGATGCAAAATAATGACAAAAGTCCTTTTGTACTCTTTTGATATGTGCTAGGTGAAACCTACCTCACGGGGCTGTTGCAAGAATGAACACATTTCGAAGAATAGAAATGTTCCACTGTATTTCTATTTATTGATCAATTCAATCCGTTTGCCACGCATCGCAGCATGAGGTGACTCTGGGCAGCTTACCATGTTTAAAAAAAAGAATAAAACAATTCAAAAACTATAAAAATACAAACGATCAGCTATGACTAAAAGATGGAGAGGCAGGAGGGAGGTTGGGGAGAGGTGGAATCTCTTATTAAACTATCAACCACCTTCAGTGTGACACTCTTGCACAGGGGTAGGCAACCTTGGCTCTTATGACTTGTGGACTTCAACTCCCAGAATTCCTGAGCCAGCATGGCTCAGCTTGGAAACCTCTTTGTTTTCCCTCAGCATGGCTGGCTCAGGAATTCTGAGAGTTGAAGTCCACGAGTCATAAAAGAGCCAAGGTTGCCTACTTCTGCTCTTGCAGAAGATGAGGAGCCAATCTCGCTATGGGGGGGCAATATATTCCAAAGGGTGTCCACAGGATGGACAGCAGAGAAGGCTCTTCTTGTGGACCTCAGAGAAACAGGTGGGGCATGCCAATCCTACTGGGATGAAAAGGCTCAAGTCACTCTTACCTCAGGTTTCAATAAGCAAATGCCCTTTAGAAGTAGAATGAATGCAAACAGTCCCTGCCCCATCTCAAAACAGAACCTTTATTGCAGTCCACTGGGATACATAAAATTGACACCAATTAACTAATTAGGTGAGAAGATTTATCAGTATTTTACTGCTGTGCACCTTTCATACTGCGTGCCAGAATTTGGCTACACTTGAAGAGATAGTCATTTGAATAGGAGAACAAGATGATCAGAATGACCAGGATGATCAGATGTGGAATTAACAGCTCATTATCAGCATAAAATGGATGGATAGTGCGGTAAGGCATGTTTTGATGGTTTCTGTGGCTTCTTTTCACCGTGACAAGGGCTGAGTTTGGATTCAAATGGAATCTTTTATATTTTCCGTCCAAAACCACTGATGGAAGTATGCTAAACTTGCCCCATCTCCATGTCATTCACTAATTGAAACAGAAGCTACCAAGCTTTCTGTAGCTTGAAGATGCACTCATTTTAATTGATTTTCCCCCCCCAGAGGTCAAGGTGGATCATAATACTGGCAGACCATTTAGTAGAATGAGAAGCATTTTTGTTTTAGGAACATGGGCATTTTCTAAAACAAAATGTACATCAAAGTAATTGGATACTTAATACATGTACTCTGCTTCTTCTTTGCCCCATCCCCCCAATTACAGCAAAGCTGTATCTCTATCATTTGGACAGTTGTCAACATCTGGAAGCAAACTTGCAAGGGCTTCAGTGAAGGAATCGCTAAAGAGGAGAAAAGGGAGGTGTGGAGAAATTTCTAGTATTTAACACAGGCTGCTCTGCAACAAAACCCAAAACAAGAAAAACCTTTCTAAAGCAAATAAAGGTATAATTTTTTAAAAAAAAATCTTACAAGCAGAACATAAAACCCCACTGAAAACAGGAAAATGCACTCTTAGCTAAACCAGTCATGCAAGGTTTATATATCTCTCCCTAAACTGTGTCAGAATGCTGAACTAGCATGGGAATTCTGGGATGCTGGAAGACATCCAAAAATGTAATCTGAAAGGCTAAACAAACAACTCGCTTATGTACTGCTGGGATACAGAACTTGTAATTTCTCTTTACAGAAACGCCTACACAAATTGGTTATATATACCTAGCCAATGGTAACCTCTATCTAATTGTGCCTAATCACCATGGTCTAAGATCCTAACCATGTTTCAGTTACAAAGTATTTTGTTTATAGGTGATGCCCAGAGGAACCAACCAGCAAAAAACAGGGAAGGGTGGGGTGAATAACAGCATAGCTGTAGGGTCCTCTCCAAGCTGAAAAATGGACAGAGGATGCTTCCATTAATGGGAGCAAATTTACCTAATATTCGACCCTTCCCTTTAAAAAGAACTGCCAACCATGTGACAAACTTCCTAAGAGCAGTTTGACAATCATTCCTCTTCCCTGGATGTGTTCAAGTAGAAAATGAGTACAATTGTTGGGGTTGCTTGAAATTAGATAAGATGATGGCATATTGGCCTGTATAATCCTTCTAAATGATCTCCTTCGACTCAAACTCTCTGCTTCTATCCATTTATCAAGTGACATTTTTGATTTCCTTTATTTTTATCAGCATTTCATACTGAAGAGTGTGAAGAAAGTCTGGAAGTTGATTTTGTTATTCACAATTTCTCAGTACTGCAGAATTAACAAGGCCTCTCTCTCTACACTGATGAAATTAAATACTGATTTACATAAACGTGCCCATGATCACATATTAGTGGGCAATCCAGCTTCTTTCTATTGGTTATCCTTGGGATATATACTAAGAAATATACTAAGGTATGTTTCAAAAGCAGATTCTAAGAGTCAATCACGATAATATGAGTATTAAAACTCTGCTTTGGCTGAAAATAATTTTTTAACAGTTCAGAGCTGCTCAAAGAACGAGGGTAGCTGAGGATTATGGAACTGGTCCAATACATTTAAAAAAATGCAGAATTGAGGAAAAAGCCCTTTGAAAAATGCCGAGTTTTTGGCAAAGGTCTCATTTTTACTATATCCTCTCCACCCTGGAACAAGCAGCTATCGGGGACTTTCTCTCCTACAAACACAGTCACAAGAGCCTTACCTAAAACCACAAAAGGGGTTATAATCAAGCGTGGTTCATTTACGAAACCTTTTTTTTTTTTACAACTCCACTGTACTTGAAACGCTTGATGGTACAAGGATACTATCAAGATACTCCAGGATACGCCAACAATGGCCGTCGCTTTGCATTTTATACCAGAAGTCACACCCTCTCCATGGAAAGGGGCGGCGGGGGGGGGGAAAGACGCCTTAAAAATCAATAGCCGGGCTTACAGCACACCCCAGCCGTTCAGACAAACCGTCCGAATTTCCCCCCACCCCCCCCCCCCCACCCCCGAAATGAGCTTGGTTGGAAAGCCCCTCGGACGCCGACCTCAAAATAGCAGCAAAAGAGCAACCTTTAAAAGCAACCAGCCAGCAAGTCGGCGCGAGCAGGGGAAAAAAAAAACAAAACAGCCAAGGCAACGAAAAGAAGCCGCAATGGTTGTCCCCAAAAAAAGAAAAAGAAAAAGAAAACAAAACAAAACAAAAAACCCGGCCTTGCCCTTCGCAAGCCCACTCGATTTGCAGACCAACAATGGCCGGCTTTTATTTCCAACGCCCATGCAAACCTCGGATGCGAGCGGACCAGGACGATCCGGAGACAAAAAACCCCAATTTGCAACCTCGCTTTTCCGGAGACAAGCAAGGCTCTCTCCCGTCCCCCGCCCCCCCCCCCCCAAAACCCCAATTTTCTACCCCGACTTTCCTTTCCCTCGCGTCTGGAACCAAAACACACACACACACACACAAAACAAAATCCCCCAACCCACAAAAGCGGCCTATTCTCCCGGCACCGGCTCGATCCGCTCCAGCGTCCCGACGCCTTCCGAATTGGGCAGAGCAAACAAAGGCAGGCTTTCTGCTGCCGCGCGCCAGGGAAAAGCAGCCAACGGCGCCTGCCTCGCCTGGCCCGAAGTCCGAGAGCGGCCGAAGGCGCCCTCCCCTTTTTTTCTTTCTTTCTTTCTTCATTTCTTTCTTTCTTTCTTTCTTTCTTTGCAAAGGCGGCTCACCTTGATGCGTTCCACGCCGGCCTCGAGTTTCAGCTGCTCCACTATGCCCTGCACGTAGTTGACGCTGGGGCTGGAAGACATGCTGGCAAGCGGGCTGCGCTCGGCGGCTCCTCACTGCCTTTTGCTCTCCCGAGCCAATCCGGGCTCCCTCCCACACACACACACACACACAAGGACACACACAAACACACACCACCACCACCACCACTCCGGTTCACGAGCCTGGACGGAGAAGCCAGCCTTCCCGAGGCAGGAACTGAGCGCAAAAAGGGGGAGGAGGCAGCCTTTCAACCGTCCGTTCCCCCCCTTCCCCCCCAACCCCTCTGGGGGAAAGAAATGGCGAGGCGAGACGGGTCGATTTGGCAGGGCGCAGCCGGGCGAGACCCCTGGGGAGGACAACTCGCTCCCCGACCTCCTTTGATTTGTTCCTCTAAAGCGGGGGTCTTCAAACTTGGCCCTTTGATGACTTGTGGACTTCAACTCCCAGAATTCCTCAGCCAGCTTTGCTGGCTGAGGAATTCTGGGAGTTGAAGTCCACAAGTCATCAAAGGGCCAAGTTTGAAGACCCCTGCTCTAAAGATTCGTACCTTGCACGCTCCTTCTTTTTTTTCTTCCTGAATCGAATCAAATCAGAACAGAGCTGGAAAGGGACCTTGGCTCTTTTATGAGTCGTGGACTTCAACTCCCAGAATTCCTTGAGCCAGCATGCCTGGCTGAGGAATTCTGGGAGTTATTATTATTATTATTATTATTATTATTATTATTATTATTATTATTATTATTATTATTATTATTATTATTATTATTGAAGTCCACAAGTCATAAAAGGGCCAAGTTTGAAGACCCCTGCTCTAAAGATTCGTATCTTGCACGCTCCTTCTTCTTTTTTTCCCCTGAATCGAATCAAATCAGAACAGAGCTGGAAAGGGACCTTGGCTCTTTTATGAGTCGTGGACTTCAACTCCCAGAATTCCTTGAGCCAGCATGCCTGGCTGAGGAATTCTGGGAGTTATTATTATTATTATTATTATTATTGAAGTCCACAAGTCATAAAAGGGCCAAGTTTGAAGACCCCTGCTCTAAAGATTCGTATCTTGCACGCTCCTTCTTTTTTTTTTCTTCCTGAATCGAATCAAATCAGAACAGAGCTGGAAAAGGGACCTTGGAGGTCTTCTAGTCCAGCCGCCTGCTCAAGCAGGACTATAGGAGTAGGCAACCTTGGCTCTTTTATGAGTCGTGGACTTCAACTCCCAGGATTCCTTGAGCCAGCATGGCTGACTCGGGAATTCTGGGAGTTGAAGTCCACAAGTCATCAAAGGGCCAAGTTTGAAGACCCCTGCTCTAAAGATTCGTGTCTTGCACTCTCCTTTTTTTTTTTTCTTCCTGAATCGAATCAAATCAGAACAGAGCTGGAAAAGGGACCTTGGAGGTCTTCTAGTCCAGCCGCCTGCTCAAGCAGGAGGACTATAGGAGTAGGCAACCTTGGCTCTTTTATGAGTCGTGGACTTCAACTCCCAGGATTCCTTGAGCCAGCATGGCTGGCTCGGGAATTCTGGGAGTTGAAGTCCACAAGTCATCAAAGGGCCAAGTTTGAAGACCCCTGCTCTAAAGATTCGTATCTTGCACGCTCCTTCTTTTTTTTCTTTTCTTCCTGAATCGAATCAAATCAGATCAGAGCTGGAAAAGGGACCTTGGAGGTCTTCTAGTCCAGCCACCTGCTCAAGCAGGAGGACTATAGGAGTAGGCAACCTTGGCTCTTGTATGAGTCGTGGACTTCAACTCCCAGGATTCCTTGAGCCAGCATGGCTGACTTGGGAATTCTGGGAGTTGAAGTTCACGACTCATAAAAGAGCCAAGGTTGACTACCGCTGACGGCTGTCCAGTCTCTTCTTCAAAACCTCCAGGGATGAAGCACCCACAAGATCTGAAGGCAAGCTGTTCCATTGGTTAATTTGTTCTCACTGTTAGGAAGTTTCTCCTTAATTTCAGATTGCTCCTCTGCTTGATTAGTTTCCAACCATTGGTTCTTGTCTTGCCGTCTGGTGCTTCTCCCCAACCCCTTCTGCTTCCCATCGCCACCACCTCCCTCAGCCTGTCTGCTGTACATAGTACTCAATTTACAACGGTTCAATTAGTGACCGTTCAGAGTTACAATGGCTGTGAAAAAAGTGGCCGTTTTTCATGTAGTTGTAACCTTTGCAGCAATCCCCACAATCGCGTGATTAAAATTCAAAAGCTTGGCAATTGGTTCATATTTATGACCGTTGCAATGTCCCGGAGGTCATGTGATCCCCTTTTGTGATCTTCTGACAAGCAAAGCCGATGGGGAAGCCAAATTCACTTAACGACTGGGCTACTAACTTATCAACTGCAGTGATTCAGTTAACAAGCAAAGCAAGAAAGGTCTTAAAATGGTGCAAAACACTGAACAAATATCTCATTTTAACAACAGAAATTTTGGGCTCAGGTTATGGTCATAAGTCGAGGACTACCTATATGATCCTGTCCTTGGTTTTGTTTTGCTTTTTCCTTAAAATCTATTCCAAGAAAATACTTTGCTGGATTCCAAGTGCTGATAAAGCTACCCAGTTTATTATTCGTTACAAATTGGCTGGATTGGCATAGCAGGCTAAGCCCTAAACCACGGCTTATGAGCTCAAAATGATTGGATTGAGCAGCAGCCTAAGCCAAAAGAACACAAATCGCATTAATGCATTAAGCAGGGGGAGGGACCTGGCTGCTACCAAGATATGTATTAAGATTTAGTTTAATGTTCCACCAGTCTTGTATTCCAATTCGGCATTTAAGTTGAATAATCAAGGAGAGAAGAATCCTAGAACTAAGGAGAAATTTCCTGACAGAACAATTAATTAGTGGGAATGACTTGCCTTCAGAAGCTGTGGGTGCTCCATTACTGGAGAATTTTAAAAAGAGACTGGATAGCCATTTGTCTGAAATGGTATAGGGTTTTCTGCCTGAACAGGGGGTTGGACTAGAAGACCTCCAAGGTCCCTTCCAACTTGTTATTCTGTTATTCTATTCTCTTATTCTGTTAAGTCACTATATGTACCTAGCTATATTTTGGTAAGAGTCCGTAGGCTCACATTTGGGTTCATGTATGGATTTATGAGGGACGCGGTGGCTCATTGGGTTAGGACACTGAGCTTGTCGATCAGAAGATTGGCAGTTTGGCAGGTCGAATCCCGAGTGCCGCGTAACAGAGTGAGCGCCTGTTACTCGTCCCAGCTTCTGCCAACCTAGCAGTTCAAAAGCACATAAAAATGCAAGTAGAAAAATAGGGACCACTATGGTGGGAAGGTAACAGCGTTCCGTGCGCCTTTGGCATCTAGTCATGCCGGCCACATGACCACGGAGATGTCCTCGGACAAGCGCTGGCTCTTCGGCTTTGAAACGGAGATGAGCACCGGCCCCTAGAGTCGGAAACGACTAGCACGCATGTGCGGGGGAACCTTTACCTTTACCTTTTTTATGGATTTATATTTGCCTAGGATTCTGTGGCAAAAATCACAGCTGACTAGATTTGCACATGCTAAACTTGAAGCCATACATACTACAAAAGTCAATCACACTATGGCTTAACGCAATGTCTCCATTTTGGATGTGGGGGGGGGCAAAGTGGAAAAAAGCAGCAAAGTTCAGCTTTTTAAAATCCTTTTCTTGATTTTAAATATTATGGACAGTATACCTGGCTTTTTAACTGATATTCCAAGCTGTGATTTTGTTCACTTTAAGACACAATTTTATGGTATGAATTCCTTTCCCCCGTAAGCAGTCCAACGACGAAAGAAGGCATTTTGGCAATCGGGTAGTGATTGAAAGGATCTTTTCTTTCATTGCTACCTTGATGTGCTGTGCTAAAATGAAGACATCTGCCTCACCTTGTAAAATTCCCCCCACATTTGCCCTTCTCTAAATGTCCTTTTTACTTCTAGCTGTATCATAACTGAGAATTCAAGGTTTCAGACTTCCTTTCCCAAAAGCTGTTACTGGTGTCACCTCCTTTTTTCCAAGGAGTCCCTCACCTGGAATCCTTCCCCCAGTCCCCAAGCTGTGAAACAAGAGTTCCCGAAACCTGTGCAGCTCTGCAGGTAGTCCTCAACTTAAGACCGCAATTGAGCCCAACATTTCTGCTGCTAAGTGAGACAACTGTTAAGTGAGTTTTGCTCCATTTTACGACCTTGCCACAGTTGTTAAGTGAATCACTGCAGTGGTTAATTTAGTAACGTGGTTGTTAAGTGAATCTGGCTTTCCCCCATTGACTTTGTTTCTCAGAAGGTCGCAAAAGGAGATCATCCCTGCAAATGTCATAAATGTGAGTCAAGATGCCGAACGTCTGAATTTTGATCAGGTGACCATGGGAACGCTGCAATGATTGTAAGCGTGAAAAAACAGTCATAAGTCACTGCTTTCGGTGCCGTTGTAACTTTTTTCTTGTAATTAATATGTTGAAAGAAACTTTTTTTTTATTATCTTTGACTTTTGTTGCAAGGCTTTGTTCACTCTGAGCCTTTGCTTTCCTGACTTCGTCTTTGCAGGTTCTGTCTGTCTGCTGACATTCTGCCTTAGTTGGCTTTTCCTTCATAAATAATCTTCACTGTTGGGGTTCACGATCTTTTTCTCCCTGTTCTCCAGTCAAATCTCAAGATTCATTTGGCATCTTGAGGAGCAGCTCCCAAACCTGGGTAAATTACCCAAAACTGGGGAGGGGAATGTTTTTTTCCCCCTTTGGTAATGATACACAAACCCATTACACAATCACAGCAGGGGGCATTTAAATTGACTTAAGTGTTTTACCTACACTAGATAAAAAAGGACTTTCTGATAAGCAATTTTGAATTATGAAGGAAAAAGTTTGGGAAGCACTGAGCTAGCTAATCTTTGGTCCTAAAATTGAAACAGAATTTGAAAAAAATAGAATAAGAGATTACCTAAACATGGAGAAAATATGCTTATAAAAATGCATGACTACGAATGCAACTTTATTGAAAACAGAAACAGGAATCTTGCGTACAACTGTCTCATAGAAGGTAAGATCTGGGAAGCTAGGTGAAGAAAGGAACTACAAAGCTCATTACATGGAAAATACACAAATAGAAAAGGAAATAGCCTCTGGTCCAGCACCCTGGCTGATGGTGTATTTACACCACCCCGTAACTATTTTTTTCTAGCAGATCTCTAGCAACAGGATCAGCACAACAGGTAAGATAAAAATAAAGAGCTGAAATCTTCCTGGTGGTGAACACAGCATAATATCAGATAGAATTCATACAATCCAATAGAAATTAAGTAGTCAAGCTGTAAGCACACTGAACGTATTTTTCCTTGGGGAAAGTGTGATGCCCAAAGACCATAATGGTGACAGCATCAAAGCTATTGCCATTTCTTCTCATCCCTCACTTTCTCCATCTTTAATTGGTTCCTTGGAATCTGAACACAGCCAGCTGACATTTTTATATACCCAATAATAACTATGGCAACAAAGAGGTCTCTTCATAAAACAGTGTCACCTATTTTTATTCTATACAGTGAAGCAGAATATTACACTTTAAAAGGGATGAGGCTAAAGGGAAGCCCTACCTATTTTTGCAGCCAAGAAATGGGTCTGTCCATTGCAACTACAATGCAGTCTGTGGTGGTAAGTTGTGAAAAGTGTAAAGTAGATCAGTGTGCAACCAGATCTATTTTTTAACCTTTTTCATGTTAAGGAAAACCCATTATTCACCATGGGTGTTTCTGCCAAAAACCAGATGCAAATGCTGATTTTCAGCAAAAAAAGTAAATAATGGCCTTGTGATGTGACAAGTGCCCATAAAAGTGAGCCAGTTGTTGACCACCTGAGATATGATCACATGACTGGGAGATGGCCATTGGAACTTCTGAACCCTCGTCGTAAGAACTTTTGAGGGGAGGGATTTGTTGTAACTTTGTACTGTCACTAAGTGATCGATCGTAAGTCGAGAACTGCCTGAATATGTGCCTTGGTTACATCACACCTGAACTTTACATCTCCTATCACAGGGCTTTTCAACCAGGGGCACAGGTACCACCTGTGGTACATTGGCACCTGGCAGGTGGTACGCGACCATCCTAGAAAAGTGGTAGCGGGGGAGGGGAATGAGCTGAACCAGTGGTAGCATCGCACAAGCCTGAGCGAGAGACGGCTGGAGCTGTAGGGCTGTCAGGGCTCAGTGGAAGTGCCAGGATCAGCGCCAGGCTCCAGCTGGAGCTTGGTGCTGATCCTGGCGCTTCTGAGCCCAGAAGAAGCGCCGATCAGCTGGAATGTTGCAGCATCTCCAGGGTCTCGTGATTTACATTCAGATGCTTGGCAACTGATCATATTTATGACGGTCGGTGTCCCAGGGTCATGTGAAGTAACCAAAACCTGCTGCAACCACCCAGCAGGCAGGGGAAATAAAAACCAAACACCCCCCCACCCCACCCCCACTGCCAATCCTCAACAGAAATGCTCACAACAAGGAAAACTTTGGACAGGAGGAAGAGCGCCGCCGGGCGGGCAGGCAGGTGTCTTGCTCGGCTGTGGCTTGGGGGGCACTTTTTTCAGTGCCATTGTAACTTCGAACAGTCAGTGAGCGAACTGTTGTAAGTCGAGGACTACCTGTACTTCATCACTTTTTTCCTTTTTTTGGTCATCAAGTTTTTGACACCTTGCTTGGCGACTGGTGGTACTCGGATGTTGCCATATCCTAAAAGTGGTACAATGGGTGAAAAGGTTGAAAAGCCCTGTCCTGTCATATGTAGGCTAAAAACAAATGCCAAGGTAAGCCCAAATCTGTTGGTTGCCCCCCGTTCTACAATTCTTTGCAATAACAGATGAACTTTTCAGTTTCCACAGTGAAGCCTTTTTTTCCCCCCTTGATGGCTTGGACATCCCAATTTTATTGTCACATTTGTCATATTCTGATGAATAGAAGAATGTGCTCTTTAATCAAGGAGGAGATGAATTAACAATTAGCAACAAGATCAGTTTCCTCAAGATAGATGAAAATTTATTGGTTTATTATTTGTTTATTGTTCCCCAATGTGGGTATCTGTAGCGTACAATAAAGCGTCCAATTCCAGAAGATTCACACCCTTCCACATTTGATAGGAAGGAACATTGTTTTTGCCTCTTTTCAAATGATATTTCTACTTACATTTTCAAGTAACATTATTTCCACAAAAATGCTGTAACTAACATTAGCCTTGAGAATATTCTCTCTGTAAGGCTGCCACTAAAATTTCCATAATATTTACTTGTTCCCCACTGAGTATGGGGGAAAAAGCAAAAAGCAACAATAATGCTTAGCATCTGTTGGATCTTTTCATTGACACTTCCAAGAAATATTTTGTCTACAAAGACTGTAATTAAATAAACTACATGTCTGCATCAAGTAACATTGTTTTCTACTTTTGCACTTTTATTCCTTACACCAAAGCACTGTAGCTCAGGGGTCCCCAACCCCCGGTCCATGGCATCCCAGCAACCGGTCCACACAAACAAGCAAAGCCCCATCTGTGGGATGCAGGCAGCACACAAAACTATGCACCCTTCAGTCCGCAGAAAAACCTCTCTCCACGGGACCGGTCCCTTGTGCCCAAAAGGTTGGGGACCTCTCCTGTAGCTGACAATTTTACAATACTGAATATAGATGATAGGAAATGTTTTGTATTTTCTGCTTAAAAGAAAGTCAGGAGTTGTTTTTTTAAAAACACCCTCCAAGGTTGATGACTATTTTGTGGAATTCCTAGAGAGCCAGGCAATATTGAGAAACAGTAGCTGATATCCAAAGTAATCTTTTAAAAAGCTTTTCATTTTCCAGTCTTTTGGTCATAGTTAGTGGAATGTTTCGACTTTCTTTTTCCGATAGCAGACAACTGCGGTCTATCGTTACTTGGTTACAAATGAGGCTTGCTGGACTTAAGTAGTTTCTTAAGAAACACAACTTTGTAACCTTGGGCGTTACATAGGTATGTATTTTTTTTAAAGCAGGGCGTAAATGAGATCCTAAACGAGCCATGAAGAATTAGCTAGTACTGTGATTAGAAGCTACTTATGTGAGCAAGTCTTTAATTTTTTGACATGTAAAGCTATGTTATTTATTATTGGGACAGAGATAATTTCCTGTCTGGATGGATGGCTTCTCATAACTGTCTTGGTGGAGCAGTGGGCTAATGCCTCCTTAAGTAACACCCAGCTGCCTGCAATTAGTGCAGGTTCTCATCCCACCAGGCTCAAGGTTGACTCAGCCTTCCATCCTTCCGAGGTACGTAAAATGAGGACCCAGATTGTTGGGGGCAATTAAGCTGACTTTGTAATAATGCTGCTTGGGGGGGGGGGCGGCGGCGCGAAAGCCCTAATAATCAGGCATATACATAGAATGAAGGCTATTGCTAAGCACATTGATTTGTGCTTAGATTGTAAGCCGCCCTGAGTCTTCGGAGAAGGGCGGGATATAAATGGGATTTAAAAAAAATGGGATTAAAAAAAATAAAAATAAAATAAAATCATTCCATGCCCATTCCCCTGCTTTCTCCTTTTTATATATAAATAAAAGAAACATAGGTAGAAGCCCTTGCTATGCAGTAGGACAGTGAGAGAAAAAAAATGTCCAATGCTGATTCTTCTGTATAGCATAGAACAGGGGTGTCAAACTGCCGGCCCATGGGCTGGATGCATCATAGCGAAACTGCGCCCACCCCATTGCCGGCAATGGCGATAAAGTCGCGATACGTCGCGACATGTCACGTGACGTTGTGAGTTTGACACCCCTGGCATAGAAGAACCTTTCCCATATTGGAGAATAGAGACTTTCCTCTCCATTTCTATTTCTCTATTTCTCATCTTGACAGGAGAGAGAAGGAAAAAGGGAGATTTCCATCTTGGTTCCCAATGTGGTATTATTATAATTCGCTGCAATCACCCAGATGCTTAGAGTGAATTTGATTATTGAGTCCTTTCTAAAGACATGGAATAGGCAGATATTGTTGTTTGATGTGTTAAAAGTATTGTTGCAGGATGTAAGCATTCCTAGTAAAACTGCCTTTTGCAGTTGACTGACAGTGATTTTGTCAATGCCGACAGGGTTCAAGAAGATGCTTCAGACAGAGAGCATCTGGTGCTCCAGATGTTTGGGGACTGCATCCAAGGCACCTAACAACTATTGGTACTATTTGTATCCAAGGCACCTACAACTATTGGTACTATTTTTGCTTTGTTTTGCCATAATTGTTCTACTTCTATTTGCAGGTCTTTGTATTTTGTGATTTTTTCCCCCCAGTTCTTTCTCTTCTGTTCTCCTGTCTCTAGGTACTACTACGTCCACTATAGCCAGACTTTTTTTGTGTTTCTTATTGACAATTATTACACCTGGGTTGTTATGTGGCAGGTGCCTGCCTGTGTGAATTCTAAAGTTACAGAGGACTAAGGCGTTTATCATTCACCGTATGTCTAAGATAAATGATCTTTCTTCCTCAGCAGAACAGTTGCTGCAAAACTATTCTGAATAGGAGGTTGGAAGCAGAATAGATTCTTGGAAGATCTAAGCACAGGAAAGATTTAATTTTAAAAAAAGCTTTCCTTCTAGCAAAACCATGAATAATTCAGAACTATCTTTCTGAGCTTCACAACACGGAAAGAAGAGTCACCGTCATATGCCCATGTGTACATAAAGGAATCTGTTGTATATGACTAAAGCTGAGACTGACTGAAGAGCAAAAATAGAAAAGGGCTAGACGAGGCAGGAAGGTTGAGGAAATCTAAGCTACTTGAACACCATGGGGCATTCAAGAGTCTCACAATTACTCTCCTGTTTAGAAAATAATTCATCAATAATATAGACATCGGCAATCAGGCATGAGCATGAATCCTACAGGCTGAGATGACTGCAAATAAATGGGACATTTCTTGAAGCCATTTCACAAAATGAATTGAATTTCTAACAATCCGTGTAAGTTTGTTGTAACGCAGTATAGGTGGTGGCACACCTTACTAGGATATGGAGTACATCCCATTGAACTTGGTATAATTTACTTCTGAATAAACACTTTAGACCTTGTCTAAAGCAAAATGTTCTTTAACATGCACGCTTCTTGGGGAAATAATTCCTGATTTAATTAATATAGAACTGTAGTTTGTAACCTTTTCTGTCACAAGTTCTACTGCTCATATTGATGAAGAGGCTGCATCTTACCATCGATGGTAGACACGAAATGCTCTGAAAATGTAAGTTTAGAGACATTGCGTTATTTTATCATTTTTCATTGAAAGCTTAAAGTGGCAGTCATTTACTCAGTTCCACAGCTGGCTACTTTGACGGTAAATTCCATCTTGGTATACCAGCAGCAGTTGAAATTCCTAGTTTAAATACACTTGCTTAGGACTTCTGATGCCGATTCTCCAAGTACCCATTTTACACTTCTGAGCAGAAAAAACATAAATAAAACTCAATCTGGCTTTGAGATTGTAAAATTACTCATTACTCTAGTGCAGGGGTAGGCAACCTTGGCTCTTTTATGACTCATGGACTGGATTCTGGGAGTTGAAGTCCATGAGTCATAAAAGAGCCAAGGTTGCCTACCCCTGCTCTAGTGTCAAGCCTTATTGAATGAAAAAAAGTGCTCTGTTCTAAATACTGTAGGGTGGATGGAGGTAAAAATGCCTTCTTGCAAGTTCACAAAGCAAGATATGCAATTAGGGAAACATTCCAAAAACAGTGCGTAACAGGAAAACGTAGGGACGTTTTTACCCTGTAGTACTTAAGGGGACATGTTTATGTTTGAGGCAATCCTCATCTGATCTGAGAATCACTCAAGTGCTAAGGAAATCTCTCTCATGCCTGCTGCAAGTGTAGTATGTTCCTGTCTGCCACTTGGCTAATATGCAAGAACTAAGGAAACACCAATTTTTTAGTACAGAGAAACAAGGTAAACATACTATAAAGCAGCAGCTCGAGTTGATACCACTCTGATTCAGCGAGAGGAGGAGGAAAACTTGTAAGATTCTGTTAGCATAACATCTCTCTATAAAAGCAGACTCAGCCTTCCTTTGAAGTTGATTTCTTGGTTCTATCTGCCTATTGGGCTTGACAGCTCACTATATCATATTCCCCTTATACTCCTTTCCACCAGCTTCATTTAAAAAAAATATATCCAGAAAGTGTGCCTGACTGGGGGATAATAGGGGCTGTAATTAAATGCAGCTGGACATCAGGACGGTATATGTTGATATAAGGTAATAATGATCCTGATTTTGGTCTGCTTGCATTGGAAATTATGCTCTTTCAGATATTTGTCAGCTTCCGATGGTCTTTATCTGAACATTTATCTGGAGAAATGCTCCCAAAGCAGCACAGATGGGATTGTTTTAGGTTACATAAATTCACATCTCACTAGTCACAATGGAGCTTTCCCTAATGAATAAATATAAAAGCTCTGTACATGAGAGCTAATGCATTTTGGATTCCAGGGCTTAATGATCTGCTTTATTCAAATGCTCTTATTTTAATACTTATTGATATATTTGTAATTTCAACCAAAAGAACTGGAATCTAAACAAAAAATAAGGTAGCTGTAGTTGATCACCAGCCAAATTGCACACCAGTTATTAACGAAGGCAGTTTAAAAGTTAAAAAGATTTTTTCAGTGGTAGAAATCTACTTCTTTCAGAGCACTACGTACACTAAGATTTTTTTTTTTAAAAAAACCCAGGACTATAGAAGGGATAAGGCGCATGCGGCTCTTTCAGCCGTCTCCTGTGGCTCCCGGTCCTCTGCCATGTGCAGTCCAAAAAAAAAAAAAAGTGGGACTAAAAAAGTTCAACCAATCAATTCAAATATGCAGGGTAGGTGCATATCTCGCCTTGGCTCCACTCTTCAGTCAAACCCTGTTCTGCGCATGTACATGCATGTACGCGCATGCGCACACATTTTTTGCGGCTCCCAGTTTTTCCTTTTGTGAGGGAACCGGTTCCGAGTGGCTCTTTCACTGTTTCAGGTTGCTGACCCCTGGGATAAGGCATACTCCATTAACATTTTGTCTTAGCCAAACAATTTGTTGATACAATTCTGACTGTTGCAATTGTACACGTTTCACCATCTAATGCTTTGGAATTTTAGCAGATGGTTGCAAAAAGTACTATTCCTGCTCTTACCGGAAATCTTTCTTCGCCAGCCCAGGCAATGATACAAACCACCTGCCATTGCTTTCAATCTTTATAACATATTATTTTTCCTGATAACGTAAAGAAAGGTGACTTTCATAATAGGATTATTCTGCCAAGTGCTGGGACTGGGTGAGGTCAACGTGGGATGAGATTGAAGAGTGTGACATCTGAGTAGTGTAGCTGTGGCGCCAGATTTTTTTTTTCGTTTTCGCTTTTACTCTTTCTTGTGTTTTTATCGCTCGACATATTGTTGTCTTTTTTTGACTGTTAAGCCAACCAGAGCTCAGCCTTAAGGAAGGTGGCTACAGAAATGTTTGAAATAAATAAAGTTTATAGAGAAGAAAAGCATCGTGACATGTTAACAAACTTTCCAAGATTTGTTCACTGCCTAAATTCAGTATTTGTAGATTATGCTTACATGGTAGGGACTCCTCAATTTATGGCCACAACTGAGCTCAACATTTCCATTGCTAACTGAGACAGTCAAATGAGTTTTGCCCCATTTTACCTTTCTTGCCGCAGCTGTAAAGTCAATCACTGCGGTTGTTAAGTTGGCAACACAGCTGGGAAAAGGAATCTGACTTTGCCATTGAATTTGCCTTCAGGTGGTCACAAAAGGTGGATCACATGATCCCGGGACAACCATCATGAATGGGAAGCAGTTGCCAAGTGCCTGAATTTTAATCACGTGACCGTGGGGATGCTGCAATGGTCATAAGCATGAAAAACTATCATAAATCACTTGTTCACTGCCGTTGTAACTTTGAATGATACCTAAATGAATGGTTGTAAGTTGAGGACTACTGCTATAATAGCAGTATAAAGGAATCATTAATGCATCTGCCTCAGAGTGTTTTAATTCCACAGCACACCAAGAGTGAAAAAAGTTGTGTATAATTAACGTATTTACTTTTATTTGTATGCACATATATAAAATCATAAAATGTTACTAGTTTGCTGCCTGATTAATTCCTGAGTTTTAGGATACCACTGAAACACAGCAGTTAAACTCTGAACATCTTAGATATGAATAATTCTGTCTATTCCGTGATTGCACATGTCAATCATCAATAAACGTCAGTCTTCCAGGCCCTTCATTCCTCATCCACCGCCGGTATCTTTTCCATCGAGGATCCAGTGCCATTTTTTTCTTCAGCTCCTCCTCTTGCTCTAGTTTGTAAAGCTAAAAAGGGAAGGTTTAATGAAACCCACATCAGTCTGCAATATGTATTTACACAAACTCATTGCAAATTTCAGTGCAGACACCTCACTTTCAAATGCAGGCTCATCCACGTATTAGGTATTTCATAGGAGATCATTGTGAATTACGTAAGTGTAAATGAATTGGTCCCAGAGCTCAAAAAGCTAGATAAGGCAAGAACATTAAAATAAATAGATTAAAGCAGGAATGGGTAAAAAGTAGATCAATGATTTCCTGGAGGATCATTCAGTGATTTGCAGGAAATCTCCATGCATTTATTTCTTAGTATTTTAAGCAAAAGCAGGTAAAACTCATGCGCTCGTGACCTCTCGTCTGGACTACTGCAACGCTCTCTACATGGGGCTGCCCTTGAAGACCACCCGGAGGCTCCAACTGGTACAGAATGCAGCCGCGAGAGTTGTGTTGGGAGTCTCCCGATACTCCCATGTTACACCTCTGCTCCGTGAGCTGCATTGGTTGCCAGTTGTCTTCCGGGTGAGATTCAAGGTACTAGTAATGGTGTTTAAAGTCCTACATGGCAGGGGTCCGGAGTACCTCAGGGAACACCTGCTGCCGGCATCAATCTCCCTGCGCCCTGTGCGTTCCCACAGAGAGGGTCTCCTCAGGGTGCCACCGATCAGAGAATGTCGATTGGTGGCCCCCAGGGGGAGATCCTTCTCTGTGGGCGCTCCGGAGCTATGGAATCAGTTACCGGTAGAGCTCCGGATGGCGCCCGATCTTCGCTCCTTTCGTCGCAATCTGAAGACGTTTTTGTTTGTACAAGCCGGCCTAGCCTGATGGGGGATTGGTGGGTTTTTTTTTATTCTTGTATTCTTAATATTGTATCTTTGGGGTTTTATAATTGTAACATATCAATTGTTTTAAAATCGGGCAATTTATTTAATTTCCTTTTAATATTTGTAACTTTGTATTTTATTCTTGCCCTGTGAACCGCCCTGAGTCCTCAGGGAGAAGGGCGGTATAGAAATATTATTAAATAAATAAATAAATAAATAAATAAATAAATAAATAAATAAATAAAATTGATGGGCAAGTCCCACTCCAGCGCAAAACCTGTTACTATGCTAAACTGATTCTCAACCTCAATTTTGTTCAGCTGTAATACAAATAACTGATTACACCCATGAATATTCAGCTCTGCCAGTAAATCTCAGCAAATCACAAGCAATTGTGTACTTATATGCCAAACTACAGATCATGGGATGGAGTATATTGTGGCTATGGTTTTCATCGGTGTTTTAATCAGCCTGAGGACCACACCAGGTTGAGGGCCACTCAGTCATCTGGGTGGGGCTCACAGAAGTGGATTCAGGACTTGTAAGGGACGATATTGGTATTTTAAAGCACTCATTATGCTCTTTCAAACCCGTTCGCCAAGATCTACTCACTTGGGGGAAGGTCACGAAACAGTTTCTGATGGACAACAGGTACTCCTTGTAAAGCAACTGTCTTGTTTAGTGACTGTTCAAGTTATGACAATGATGAAAAAGTAATTTTGGGACCAGTCCTCAAATTTATAACTTCACAGACTTGTAAAGCAAAGAAAAGCTGAGGTAAGATTGTAAGTACTGTCACAATTTCCCCAATGGTAGCAACTGCTTTGTTTAATGACTGAGTTGCAGTCCCAACTGTGGCCGCTATACAGGGAGTGCAGAATTATTAGGCAAATGAGTATTTTGACCACATCATCCTCTTTATGCATGTTGTCTTACTCCAAGCTGTATAGGCTCGAAAGCCTACTACCAATTAAGCATATTAGGTGATGTGCATCTCTGTAATGAGAAGGGGTGTGGTCTAATGACATCAACACCCTGTATCAGGTGTGCATAATTATTAGGCAACTTCCTTTCCTTTGGCAAAATGGGTCAAAAGAAGGACTTGACAGGCTCAGAAAAGTCAAAAATAGTGAGATATCTTGCAGAGGGATGCAGCACTCTTAAAATTGCAAAGCTTCTGAAGCGTGATCATCGAACAATCAAGCGTTTCATTCAAAATAGACAACAGGGTCGCAAGAAGCGTGTGGAGAAACCAAGGCGCAAAATAACTGCCCATGAACTGAGAAAAGTCAAGCGTGCAGCTGCCAAGATGCCACTTGCCACCAGTTTGGCCATATTTCAGAGCTGCAACATCACTGGAGTGCCCAAAAGCACAAGGTGTGCAATACTCAGAGACATGGCCAAGGTAAGAAAGGCTGAAAGACGACCACCACTGAACAAGACACACAAGCTGAAACGTCAAGACTGGGCCAAGAAATATCTCAAGACTGATTTTTCTAAGGTTTTATGGACTGATGAAATGAGAGTGAGTCTTGATGGGCCAGATGGATGGGCCCGTGGCTGGATTGGTAAAGGGCAGAGAGCTCCAGTCCGACTCAGACGCCAGCAAGGTGGAGGTGGAGTACTGGTTTGGGCTGGTATCATCAAAGATGAGCTTGTGGGGCCTTTTCGGGTTGAGGATGGAGTCAAGCTCAACTCCCAGTCCTACTGCCAGTTTCTGGAAGACACCTTCTTCAAGCAGTGGTACAGGAAGAAGTCTGCATCCTTCAAGAAAAACATGATTTTCATGCAGGACAATGCTCCATCACACGCGTCCAAGTACTCCACAGCGTGGCTGGCAAGAAAGGGTATAAAAGAAGGAAATCTAATGACATGGCCTCCTTGTTCACCTGATCTGAACCCCATTGAGAACCTGTGGTCCATCATCAAATGTGAGATTTACAAGGAGGGAAAACAGTACACCTCTCTGAACAGTGTCTGGGAGGCTGTGGTTGCTGCTGCACGCAATGTTGATGGTGAACAGATCAAAACACTGACAGAATCCATGGATGGCAGGCTTTTGAGTGTCCTTGCAAAGAAAGGTGGCTATATTGGTCACTGATTTGTTTTTGTTATGTTTTTGAATGTCAGAAATGTATATTTGTGCATGTTGAGATGTTATATTGGTTTCACTGGTAAAAATAAATAATTGAAATGGGTATATATTTGTTTTTTTGTTAAGTTGCCTAATAATTATGCACAGTAATAGTCACCTGCACACACAGATATCCCCCTAAAATAGCTATAACTAAAAACAAACTAAAAACTACTTCCAAAAATATTCAGCTTTGATATTAATGAGTTTTTTGGGTTCATTGAGAACATGGTTGTTGTTCAATAATAAAATTAATCCTCACAAATACAACTTGCCTAATAATTCTGCACTCCCTGTAGAGGATTGCCTGTACATACAACTGCTAGGCTGCTCCCTTTTTTTATTCCTGAACTAGATAATTGACTCTGCTTCCTGAAAGACCATCTTGTGTTTACAAATCGTGAATAGCAGTAAACGGACCAAGCAGCTTTAAAAAATAATAATAATCTCAATTAGAAATCTATTCTATTAACTAGACATTATAGAAACAAACAAAAATGTAGCTTAGGAGGCTATAATGGCTATGCATTTACTGTGTATTATTTAAAGAGAAAGTTTTATATTTCACAAAATCCAACCAATGAAAAGTAGGAGACTATCTACTGCACCTCAACTGTCAAACCAAGGTAATAATTGCACTGTGGATGATAAGACATCAACCCTGTGGCTCATATAAATCTATTGATAATTGCTTGGGATTTGCTGCATGAGATCAATGCTCAAAGATTTTGAAAACCATCTCTGTGGTTACTCACTAGGCCAGGCATGTCAAACTCGCGACGTATCGTGACATTTTCCCCATTGGCGGCAATGGAGAGGGCAAGGTTTCGTCATGATGCATCCGGCCTGTGGGCTGGCAGTTTGACATGCCTGCACTAGGCTGAGAATATTGGTGTGTGTGTGTGTGTGTGTGTGTGTGTGTGTGTGTTACTTCTCTGGTGTCACCATCACTCACCTCATATTTTTCTTTTATCCAAAGCTGCCGATCAAGAAAGGACTCTTTCTGATGATCTTCCAAAGTGTCAAATTGGGATTGTGACATTTTCATATATTTGCGTATGATATACAATTTCTCTTCTTCACCATACTCTTGCCTTTTGATATTGAAAGTATAAATCCACCAAAAATACCATGCTATGTATTTGCACAGATAAAAAGGTGCTAAAATAATTTGAAACAAGAGAATGTCATAGATCCGGGGTTTCTGGTAGCCACCCTTGATATCTATTTTGGTTTTTATTACATCTTTGATTATTTGTTCTTCTTCTTTGCGGATTTCTTCCTTGGTTCGTCTGCTTTTGCCCTTTTCTTTGGCTCTATTCAACAGACCCTGTTGCCTAGCAATTTCAGTGGCTTGTATACGATATTTTGGCATAGTTGCTAGGTAGTTGATAGCTTCATTGTAGCTAGTCCGCCAGCTGAAAAACTAAAACACGAAATGGTAAATTCAAATTCGCATACTATTTTAAAACTTTAGAAAAACTATAACCCTTATTTTTTTCCCATACTGCTTGGTCTAAGTATAAAATTCACTTTATTGTGTTGTTTTTTGCTTGAATTAGTACAACCTTGTTTATTTCATCTTATCTGAAATTCTGCACCTTTGTATTCAGAACTATGAGTCATGACATATTTTTAAGAAATCCAAATGCATTATTTTCATGTGCTGCCTGCTTGTGTTTTATCACAGTCTCTTTGCATTCAAACATGTACAGACAGTCCTCACCAGGCTGAGATTGCGTCATTATGTGAAGATTAACGATACGCAAACTTTTATGCATAATCATGTCATGACAAAAACAAAGAAATATATAGATTGATATGTGGCTTTATGAATCGCAATAGACAAATTCAATATTAAGAAATGGCATAATTCCCAATACGTGGCAAGTGTACATAACAAATTACAGGTAGTCCTCAACTTACGACCACAACTGAATCCAAAATTTCTGTTGCTCAGTGAAACAACCTTTCTTGCCACAGCTGTTAGTGAACCAATGCAGTTGTTAACAATGCAGCTGGTAAGTGAATTTGGCTTCCCCGTTGACTTTGCTGGTCAGAAGGTTGCAAAAAGTGATCACATGACCCCAGAACACTGCAACCATCATAAATATGAGTCAAAATATGAATTTTAATCATGTGATCACAGGGATGCTTGTAATGGTCGTAAGTGTGAAAAACAGTCATAAGTCATTTTTTTCCAGTGGCGTTCTAACTTCGAATGGTCAGTAAACAAACTCTTGTATGTCGAGGATTACCTGTATGCACTGTTTCTCAACCAAAAAAAAATTGCACAAGAACAATGTTTAAAACTTTAGAAGTTTTATTGCTTACTGTTTACATAAAGCAGGGGTGTCAAACTCAATTTCATTGAGGGCCGCATCAGCATTGCGGTTGCCCTCAGGGGGCCGGGTGGGTATGGCCAGGGTGGGCGTGGCCTACTGGGTGGGCGTGGCTAGAGTGTGTGTGGCCTACTGGGTGGGCGTGGCCAGCTCTACATCGTTCGCATCAAGGGTGCCTATGAGACCCTGGGCAGGAGTGGGACAGATCTGAGGGTCTCTGGCAGGAGGAGGGTCTCTGGGCCAGGGCCAAGGCAGTGGGGGCCGTTCCCTCACTGTTTCCAGGATGGCTTCGCGGGCCGCATGAAACCACTTTGCGGGCTGGATCTGGCCCCCGGGCCTTGTGTTTGACATGTCTGACATAAAGGAAGAAAAACACTTAGCATATTTACCTGGGCCTACTGAGCTGCAGCTTGAAGGGAGTAAACAATTACATTTTCCTCACCTCCACCCTCTACTACAAGTGGAATTCTGGATCCAATACCACAGTATGTCCAAACTAGAGGAGAATACGGGAACAGGTAGGATAAAAGCATACAGTACTTACCTGAAATAGAGATATGGCACAAACCGTGACAAGAATCACTATTCTGACATCCACCTTGGGTGCCAATCTTCTAGAATAATAGTGATAGTAATGGCTGTAATACTCCTCAGGATGATCCAGCATATAATCATAATCCTTACGAGTTTCTTCATCCTGAAAAAGAAATTGGCAGTTTTTTTAATGTGGAAATATTCCATATAAAACAATGCTTTTGAATGTGGATTTTATGCCAATTATATCTAGCTTTGTTGATTTAAAATTAAACTGTCAAACAAATTAATTCTATTTATGCAATAAAACTAAAAGCTGAATTTAAACAAAGCAGTACATATGCTTTCAAACACAATTAAAACAATATTATGTACTTCCAGAATAACAGAATAACTCCATGACTGAACCATCCATCATTTTTATTTTCTAAAATAAAATGTTTATTTTTCAGAATAAGGAAAGCACTGCGCTTCATTGAATTCACTTGCTTTGAAGGCTTTTAGAAACTGCACTCGCACAACTCAGAAATCCTCTTCAATTTTTTCACACCTCACTTATATTGATTACTTTGATTAAACAGCATGTTACTGTTTTTTGTCCTTACTGAACTTAGTGAGTGTATGCCCTACTTCTCAAAATATTCAACATACTGAAAGAATAGAGAAGTTAGAGAGCATCTGCTAACAGTTTCCTAAGATTTCCGTTGCAGTTATTTGGATGAAGATCTGAGATACTCTTATTTCTCATCCTGATGCAGATGAAAAGGATTTATCCCAACCTTCACGTACCAAAGAGGCCTGTTTTTGAAAGAAGTCAAACGTCTGCACTCGTACACCTAACAACTAAACAAGATATACCCCCTTATGTTCAAGAATAAATGAAACAGAAAAGTGCTTGCTAAAAACTGAAAGCGAAGTAAAATTTCTTTCATCAAATCTCAAGAACACAGCCTTTATAGAAAATCTGCCAAGTACAGAGGGAAGCAAAGAAATACACCAAACACTAAAATTTCACTGCCATCTACTAGTCATCCAGATTTTTATAGCCATGAAAGTAGAAAAATATCTCGTTTCAGAGATACTGTAGAAGAGAGATAATATATTATATATTAATTATATATATTAATTTTATTTGTATACCGCCCTTCTCCCGAAGGACTCAGGGCGGTGAACAGGGCAATGTTAAAAAGACAGAATACAAAAATTAAAAAAGATTAAACAAGTGCCCAGGACTCTTAAATAAATTAATAAATTAAAACGCATTTAAAAGTAATAAAAACCCAACCCCCTCCCATCAGGCCAAAGAGATACGTCTTTAGATCGTGCCGGAAGGAGCGAAGGTTGGGCGCCATCCGGAGCTCAACCAGAAGATGGTTCCATAAATCCGGCGCGCCCACAGAGAACGCCCTCCCCCTGGGGGCCACCAGTTGGCATTCTTTGACCGGTGGCACCCTGAGGAGACCCTCTCTGTGGGAGCGTATTGGGCGGAGGGAAGTTGATGCCGGCCGCAGGTGCAGAGATAAGGGATGTCAGCAGAATAGAAAATCAGTTTACATAGATTAAACTACCACCATTCATTTTGGTTACCTTCCCAAATATGATTGGCAGTTACTCTTCGCTCATTTCAATTTTTTTAAAAATGTCTATTGAAGATGTTGAATATGGGACTTGGCTTTTTGTCATGCCACACATAAATAGGAGTGGAGAAATTACACGATGAAGCTATGACCCACCCAGTGTTGAATCCATCTTAAAAGAAGAAATAGGAATATTTCTGCTAGCATTAATTCCTAAATAAAATGTCTTTAATATAGTATGTATGACAACTACTAGAGTTCTGACAAAACGTGATCCACTGGAGAAGGAAATGGCAAACCACTCCAGTATCTTTGCCATGAAAACCCTATGGACAGTACCAAAAGGCAAAACGATATGACGCTGGAAGATGAGCCCCTCAGGTCGGAAGGCGTCCAATATGCTACTGGGGAAGAGCAGAGGGCTAGTACTAGTAGCGCCAGAAAGAATGAAGCGACTGGGCCAAAGCCGAAAGGACGCTCAGCTGTGGATATGTCTGGTGGTGAAAGGAAAGTCCGATGCTGTAAAGATTTTTTCTCCATAGGAACCTGGAATGTAAGATCCATGAATCAAGGAAAGCTGGACGTGGTCAAACAAGAGATGACAAGACTAAACATCGACATCTTAGGTATCAGCGAACTAAAATGGACAGGAATAGGTGAATTTAATTCAGATGACCATCAGGTATACTACTGCGGGCAAGAATCCCTCAGAAGAAATGGAGTAGCCTTCATAGTCAATAAAAGAGTAGGAAAAGCAATACTGGGATACAATCCTCAAAATGACAGAATGATCTCAGTTCGAATCCAAGGCAAACCATTCAATATCACAGTAGTCCAAGTCTATGCACCAACCACCGGTGCTGAAGAGGATGAAATTGACCGGTTCTATGAAGCCCTACAGCACCTTATAGAACTAACACCCAAAAATGATGTCCTTATCATCATGGGGGATTGGAATGCTAAAGTAGGAAGCCAAAAGATAACCGGAATAACAGGCAAGTTTGGCCTTGGAGTACAAAATGAAGCAGGGCACAGGCTGATAGAATTTTGTCAAGAGAATACGATGGTCATAGCAAACACTCTTTTCCAACAACCCAAGAGACGGCTTTACACATGGACATCACCAGACGGTCAACACAGAAATCAGATTGACTATATGCTCTGCAGCCAAAGATGGAGAAGCTCTATACAGTCAGTAAAAACAAGACCAGGAGCTGACTGTGGCTCAGACCATGAGCTTCTTGTTGCAAAGTTTAGGCTTAAATTAAAGAAAGTAGGGAAAAGCAGTAGGCCAGTCAGGTATGAATTAAATCATATCCCTGTTGAATATACAGTAGAGGTGACAAATAGATTTAAGGAATTAGATCTGATAGACAGAGTGCCTGAAGAACTATGGACAGTGGTTCGCAACATTGTACAAGAGGTAGCAACCAAAACCATCCCAAAGAAAAGGAAATGCAAGAAAGCAAAATGGCTGTCTGAGGAAGCTTTGCAAATAGCTGAGGAAAGGAGGGAAGCGAAAGGCAAGGGAGAAAAAGAAAGATACGCCCAATTGAATGCAGAATTCCAGAGACTAGCTAGAAGAGATAAGAATGCCTTCTTAAATGAACAGTGCAAAGAAATAGAAGAAAACAATAGAATAGGGAGGACCAGAGATCTTTTCAAGAAAATTGGAGAGATGAAGGGAACGTTTCATGCAAAAATGGGCATGATAAAGGACCAAAATGGCAGGGACCTAACAGAGGCGGAAGAGATTAAGAAGAGGTGGCAAAATTACACAGAAGAACTATACAAGAATGAGCTTAACGTCCCTGATAATCACAATGAGGTGGTCACTGACCTCGAGCCAGACATCCTAGAATGTGAAGTGAAGTGGGCCTTAGAAAAGCTGAGCAACAACAAAGCTAGTGGAGGTGACAGTATTCCAGCTGAGCTATTCAAAATCTTAAAAGACGATGCAGTAAAAGTGCTACACTCAATTTGCCAGCAAATTTGGAAAACTCAACAGTGGCCACAGGATTGGAAAAGATCAGTTTACATTCCAATTCCAAAGAAAGGCAGTGCCAAAGAATGTTCAAACTATCGCACCATTGCACTCATTTCTCATGCGAGTAAAGTTATGCTTAAAATTCTACAAGCTAGACTCCAGCAGTATGTGGATCGAGAACTACCAGAAGTACAGGCAGGATTTCAAAGAGGCAGAGGAACTAGAGATCAAATTGCCAACATACGCTGGATCATGGAGAAAGCTAGGGAGTTCCAGAAAAACATCTACTTCTGCTTCATTGACTATGCTAAAGCCTTTGATTGTGTGGATCATAACAAACTGTGGCAAGTCCTTAAAGAGATGGGCATACCAGACCATCTTATTTGTCTCTTGAGAAACCTATATGCGGGCCAAGAAGCAACAGTGAGAACTGGACACGGAACCACTGATTGGTTCAAAATTGGGAAAGGAGTCCGGCAAGGCTGTATACTGTCGCCTTGCCTATTTAACTTATATGCAGAGCACATCATGAGAAAGGCAGGGCTAGATGAATCAAAAGTTGGAATTAAGATTGCCGGAAGAAACATCAACAACCTAAGATATGCAGATGATACCACTCTAATGGCAGAAAGTGAAGAGGAACTAAAGAGCCTCTTGTTGCGAGTGAAGAAGGAGAGTGCAAAACTTGGGTTGAAACTAAACATTAAGAAAACCAAGATCATGGCATCTGGCCCTCTCAATTCCTGGCAAATAGATGGGGAAGAAATGGAGGTAGTGACAGATTTTATTTTCCTGGGCTCCAAGATCACTGCAGATGGGGACTGTAGCCAAGAAATTAAAAGACGCTTGCTCCTTGGGAGGAAAGCAATGGCAAATCTAGACAGCACACTAAAAAGCAGAGACATCACCCTGTCAACAAAAGTGCGTATAGCCAAGGCTATGGTCTTCCCAGTTGCAATGTATGGCAGTGAAAGCTGGACCATAAGAAAGGCTGAGCGCCAAAGAATTGAAGCCTTTGAACTGTGGTGCTGGAGAAGACTCCTGCGAGTTCCTTGGACTGCAAGGCGATCAAACCGGTCAGTCCTAGAGGAGATCAACCCTGACTGCTCTTTAGAAGGCCAGATCCTGAAGCTAAAACTCAAATACTTTGGCCACCTAATGAGAAGGAAGGACTCACTGGAGAAGAGCCTAATGCTGGGAAAGATTGAGGGCAATCGAAGAAGGGGACGACAGAGAATGAGGTGGCTGGATGGAGTCACTGAACCAGTAGGCGTGAGCTTAGATGGACTCCAGAAGATGGTAGAGGACAGGAAGGCCTGGAGGAACGTTGTCCATAGGGTCGCGATGGGTCGGACACGACTTCGCAACTAACAACAACATCATGACAACTACTGTATTTTTATAGTCCTCAAAGTCAAACATTACCTATATTTAATAATTCAAAAGATTCTTTGCTACTTGAAGTCCTCCATGGACTGGTTTCCAATGATCTACCTTGGCTGAAAGTTTTCTTAAAACATTCTCAATCCTCATAAAACATTTTGAATGGAGAAAATTATAAATCTGATGGTCTTAAAAACACACAGTATAATTAAAATTGGAGAAGAAAAGTAAAATTCATAGTTTTATTTGGATTTCAGCCTATCTAGCAGGCACCTTTTAATATATGATAAAAGTTAGAAGATTCTCAACTTGGCTTTTGGAGACCTGTAAACATAATAGCCTTGACTCATTGTTTTCAAATTGTCTCAAGTTCAAGGGACTTTATTATGTTCATCTCAGGGCTGGTTTTCATCTTGTTTTCTAATATGCTAATTCAAATTATTGGTAATTAATGATGCTATTTGACTACCTGTATTCTGTCATTCTATACACTTCCTGGTACAACCTAAAGAGCTACTTGATACTCATCCATGAATCCTGACATATCACCAAGCGTGATACCCTGCACTTTTTTAAAGTCACGATTCTCTTGCTGCATAAAGTTTAGAGAACACGATCACTTTTATACCTAAATTGCATGTTTACACCAGTACATCTTTTGAAAAAGCTTATCTAGCAGTGGTGTGATTATACAATGTCTCTATCTTAGGACATCTCCAGCTTATGACAATTGTTCTTCATTGTTAGGAAACATTCACTTCAAATCAATGGTCTGTCTCAAAGCCTGTTTCTTTGAATTTCTCCTTTTTTTGAAGTTTGGGGATAAAAACAAGACATAATCTTACATCGGAGGTGTAGAGATTACTAAAGTACATGGGATGCTTTAAAAACCTGCATAATGTGATGGATTATTTCAAGCCCTAAAGCTGACATTTCAAATATTCAGAACGTAGAAAAGCCTTAAGGGGAATTTAATTTAAATTTTTAATTTAAAAAGTTTTCTGCAGGGTCTCTTCCTGTCCCATGTCCTAAGAAAACTGCGGTTTTCTTCCAAAGATTTGTCTAGCCCAGATGCTATTTGTTACACCTGCTAGACAAACGCTCCTTGAAGCCTAGTAGTATAAAACAAATCGTTCGTCCCCTCTTGTTGTCCCTAAAAGCTGGCATCCAAACACAGGTAGTCCTCGACTTACAACGGTTCATTCAGTGACCTTTCAAAGTTATAACAGCACTGAAAAAAGTGACATGACTATTTTTCACACTGATGACCGTTGCAGCATCCCCCATGGTGACATGATTTACATTCGGACGCTTGACAGCTGACTCACATTTACAACGGTTGCAGTGTCCCGGAGTCGTGCCGTCCCCTTTTGCGACCTTCTGACCAGCAAAGTCAACGGGGAAACCAGTCCCACTTAACCGGGTTAAGAAGAACCCTGGTGATTTCACTTAGCAAATGTGGCTAGAAAAAGTCATAAAATGGGGGCAAAACCCATTTAACAAATTTCTCCCTTAGCCATGTAAATTTGGGGGGCCCCCCACAATTGTGGCTGTTAAAGTCAAGGACTATCTGTATACCGCTTCTAACGCAGGGAGGTTCCACTTCATTGCCAAAGCCGATACGTCTTCCAATAGCAGCTTTCCCGAAGCAGCCCTTTCTAAGCCAAAGCGGGACGGGTTTCTGGATTATCCTACGACTAATATGGGGGAAACGAGACTGCTTAGATTAGGTTAGGACAGGGCTGGGAGTCCTAAAAGAGCCAAGGTTGCCTACCCCTGGGTTAGGACTTGTCACGTGATGCAGCAGAGCTCCTTTTCTTGTTTTGACTTCAAGTAACCTTTCTTAAGGTAGGGACGCAGTGGGTCAGGACGCTGAACTTGTCGATCAGAAGGTCGGCAGTTTGGCGGGTCGAATCCCGAGTGCCGCGTAACAGAGTGAGCGCCTGTTACTCGTTCCAGCTTCTGCCAACCTAGCAGTTCGAAAGCACATAAAAATGCAAGTAGAAAAACAGGGACCGCTACGGTGGGAAGGTAACAGCGTTCCGTGCGCCTTTGGCGTCTAGTCATGCCGGCCACATGACAACGGAGACGTCCTCGGACAAGCGCTGGCTCTTCGGCTTTGAAGGAAACGACTAGCACCTTTACCTTTAACCTTTCCCAATTGGATGCCGGTGGTTATGTATAGCCCTGGCTACCCAGGACACCGCACCTTGCATCATCATCCCCAGCCAGCCCGCGCAAAGCAGGGAGCTTAGGGACGAAAAGAGCTGCAATTAAATCATCACCTACATAGGAAATCCTCCAGGGCCCAACCAAACAAGGCCGTCGGGTTCCGAGTCCTTCTGGCGTCAGCCATTCCCGTCCCCCACAGCTGCTCCATCCTCTCTCTCTCTCTCTCTCTCAAGGCGACCGGCGGGAGGAGGAGGAGGAGGAGGAGGAGGAGGAAGCGCGTGTTCGCAGGAGGGGAGGAGGGTGCGTGTCTTACCGGAGGCATCCGCCCAGGCCGGGAGGAGGGAGGGGGCGGTCCCGGCCCCGCTCTCTCACCTTGAGGGTCTCGTAGGCGGTAGCGATCAGCAGGAATTTCTCCTGGGCGCTCTCGGCTCTTTTGCCATCCCGGTCGGGTTCCCTCTGCCGGTCCGGATGGTAGCGCAAAGCCAGCTGCCGGTAGGCGCGGGCGATTTTAGCCTTGCCGGCGTCGCGGCTGACCCCGAGCACGTCGTAGCACACCAGCTTCCCGCAGTACAGTCCATCCACCAGGGCTTCCGCCGGCCCCAGCCAGAGGCACTGGAGGGCCCACACCAACAGCGGCCAGGGCCACCGAAACCGGGCCCCGCCGTCCCTCGGCACCCGCGCCGCCGCCGCCGTAGCCATAGCCGCGGCCGCTCCCGAGGAGGCTTCGCCGCTGGGCGTCGGTTGCAAGACGGGCAAAGCCCCGACCGGCTGGCCTCGTCCCGGCGGCGGCGCCAGCCTTAAGGGCGGGGACTAGAACGGTCGGACGTGGACAAAAGCGAAAGGGGGCTGTGCAAGGGCGGAACGCCAACCGGCCGACGTGAATGGTCCGGAATGAGAAATAAGCGGCCAATCGGCGAGCAGAGGAAGGGAAGCG
Organism: Vipera ursinii; assembly: GCF_947247035.1. Lineage (NCBI taxonomy): Eukaryota > Metazoa > Chordata > Lepidosauria > Squamata > Viperidae > Vipera > Vipera ursinii. The sequence continues at coordinate 207,776,444 of NC_139513.1, forward strand.
GGAGGCCAGGCCAAGGCTCGCCCAGACGGGATGCGAGCTTGCACGCCACAGGAGCGGTTGAAGACGCCCAGGGGGGTGGGGACAGAGCAACCGAGGGGACCAATGAAAACGAAGAGGTGGGGTTTAGATCAGAGGTCTTCAAACTCGGCCCTTTTATGACTCGTGGACTTCAACTCCCAGAATTCCTCAGCCAGCATGCCTGGCTGAGGAATTCTGGGAGTTGAAGTCCACGAGTCATAAAAGGGCCGAGTTTGAAGACCCCTGGTTTAGATAAAGATTGGGGGGGGGGGGGAAATAGGAAGGACACGCGGAGCGTGTTCAGCCAATAGCGGGGAGGTAAGCTGACAGTCGGAGATGAAAGAACCCAAATCAACAGCTAGGGGTAGACCAGGAATCCAGCTGATTCAGGAATTCTGGGAGTTGAAGTCCATGAGTCATAAAAGAGGAGGTTGCCTACCCCTGGGGTAGACGCTTGCTCCTGGGGAGGAAAGCCATGGAAAATATAGGCAGCACACTAAAAAGCAGAGACATCACCCTGCCAACAAAAGTGCGCATAGCCAAGGCCATAGCCTTCCCAGTTGCAATGTATGGCAGTGAAAGTTGGACCATAAGAAAGGCTGAGCACCAAAGAATTGAGGCCTTTGAACTGTGGTGCTGGATAGAGAAGACTCCTGCGTGTCCCTTGGACTGCAAGGCGATCAAACCGGTCAGTCCTAGAGGAGATCGACTCTGACTGCTCTTTAGAAGGCCAGATCCTGAAGTTGAAACTCAAATACTTTGGCCGCCTAATGAGAAGGAAGGACTCACTGGACAAGAGCCTAATGCTGGGAAAGATTGAGGCCAAGAGAAGAAGGGGACGACAGAGAATGAGGTGGCTGGATGGAGTCACTGAAGCAGTAGGCGTGAGCTTAAAGGGACTCCAGAAGATGGTAGAGGAGAAGAAGGCCTGGAGGAACGTTGTCCATGGGGTCGCGATGGGTCGGACATGACTTTGCAACTAACAACAACAACAAAGGCAACCTTGGCTCTTTTATGACTCGTGGACTTCAAATCCCAGAATTCTTGAGCCAGCCATGCTGAGGGAAAAGGGAGAGGTTTCCAAGCTGAGCCACGCTGGCTCAGGAATTCTGGGAGTTGAAGTCCACCAGTCATAAAAGAGCCAAGGTTGCCTACCCATGCAATAGATAATACGCCTAAGAACTTGGCCGTGTTTTTTTTTAAATAATTGGTTGTGTGCTAGCAAGTCAGTGTCGACTCTTAAGGATCACTTAGATAAATTTTCTCCAGGACCATCCATCCATCCATCCATCCATCTATCCACAGCATACAGGTTGAATAAATGAGAGTATACAGCTTTGCGTAATGTAATGTGCAGATTGGCTTCTTCACCTGTGTATAGTTTTTGCATGAGAACAAATGAGATGCTCTGGGATTCCCATGGCACTGCTTGACACATCTACCCAATCAAAGGCTTGTCTATAATCAGTGGGGCACATATTAACTTCACTTTTGTATTCTTTGGCTTTCTCAATTATGCAGCATGCATTAGAAATAATGTTTTGGGTCCCTCTGCCTTTTTTAAAAAAAAGCCATCTTGAAAGTTGGCCTTTTTCTTTTCTATGTAGGATTCTATTTTGCATTAGATAATTCTAAGCATTATTTGGCTAGCAGGTGAAATTAAGTATGCGCACACTGCAGAGTTTCCTTTCTTTGGTATTGGTATATAGATCAATGTCTTTCTTATCTGTTGGCCACTGGGTTGCTCACTAGACTTAGTGGCATAGTTTGGTTAGATCTTTTACAGGTTCTTCTTCCATTACTTTCTAAAGATAATTTCTGAGGACGATTCCATCAATTCCAGAAGCCTCCTGATTTGATAATGACTGCAGTGTTAAGCTAATCTATTAACCTAGGAGGGATATATATTTTAAGTAGTACGTTATTTCTTATGTTTCTTTGTTCTTGCTTTCTTTTCTTTTCTTTTTTTCTTTTTTCCCCTCTCTCTCTTTTCATTGTTTTATCTATTTCTTAAGAAATGTAAAAGTGTGAGACGGCTTATATGGAAAAAAAATAGAATTAAATCTGTCAATGTAAATTGTTGAGAAAATTTTCACTAGTCAGAATATCCAGAATTTGGTAGGAGAAATATACTAAAATAAGGATTGTAACAGGATTTGTGATAAGGCAACCAAAATGACTGAAAAGAAAAGAAATATTATACTAATATGATTATTATTTTTAGGAATATTGGGGGAAAATTACATACTCAATTGCTATTTAACAAAACAATAAGAATTGTATTAACAATGTTTGTAAAAAAAGGATATTTGGGGGGAAGAGGAAATCAACTAAAATTAATATATGGAATATACCGGTAGATTATAGAAATTAATTATTAAGGATTGTTTTACAAATGTAACCCAGACTGTTTACCAATTATTGAGTGATTTATGTTTTGTTAAAAATCAATAAAATATATTACAAAAAAGATAATCTGATGTTCTAATGCTAGATGTAAGTAGCAAATATCTTCCAATGCATCTTGGACGTTGACATCTTTACTCCTTCCATCTTTATGGGATTTATCAGTCACTACCTGTCCATTGGGACGTGGTGGCTCAGTGGGTTAGGACGCTGAGCTTGTCGATCAGAAGGTCGGCAGTTTGGCGGGTTGAATCCCGAGTGCCGCGTAACAGAGTGAGCGCCTGTTACTCGTCCCAGCTTCTGCCAACCTAGCAGTTCGAAAGCATGTAAAAAAAATGCAAGTAGAAAAATAGGGACCACTACGGTGGGAAGGTAACAGCGTTCCGTGCGCCTTTGGCATCTAGTCATGCCGGCCACATGACCACGGAGACATCTTCGGACAAGCGCTGGCTCTTCAGCTTTGAAACGGAGATGAGCACCGGCCCCTAGAGTCGGAAACGACTAGCACGCATGTGCGGGGGAACCTTTACCTTTACCTTACCTGTCCATTGGAAACCTTTCATATACAAATTCCAGGTTGGAACACATTCAAGATTGGAATCAAGATCTTTTGAAAGGCCTTGTTTTCTATGTCTGCTTTCATCTTTGATGTCTTTACAGGTATTGTAATACTGCTCTGGATCTCTTCTAAGAAGTCTGAAACTCTGTTCTCTCTTGATTTTTTTTGTCTTTCATAGCTTTGGTTTCTCTTTATTTATTTTTCGGCAATTTCCATGGTTCGTGCCAATATCCAGCTGCTTTCTTCCGTTTTTAGGGCTTTGGCAGTCCCTTTTCACCTTCATCCTTAGCAACATTTGTATTTATTCCAGAGTTCTGGTTCCCTATCAAAGAAGTTCAAAACTTTGAAATGATTCCTGATGGTCTCCTTAAAAACTGTAGGCATTATGCCCAAGTTCGTATTGTAAAAACAGGTTGATTTTCTGCTGCTTGACCTTGGAACTTGCACAAGGGTAGTTCCTGCTGTGTTCTTCAAGCACATTTTGCTGTGTTCTTCAACCACATCTTTTTCTTACAACTGAACTTCCTTGTGCCAATCACGTCATCGGTTTCATTTCCATGTACTCCATTTGGTGCTGTCACTTATCTGACGACAGTGTTAGCAGTGAAGAAATCTTTGGATTAGCAGACAGTGCTGAGTCATTCTCTTTCTTCATTTGATTTCTTCAGCCATTCAGTCCAACCACATTTTCCTCCGTATTTCCAACTTTGGCTTTCCAGTTTCTAATGACAAGCAGCACACCTTGCTTTTATGTTCTGTCAAATTCAAGTTGAATGCGACCATAAAACTAGTTATTTCAAGAGTACTTTAAAAAATAAATAAATCCTCAGCTCTTCTTCAGTAGCATATTGAGTGCCATCCAACCTCAGGGGCTCATCACCCTGCCCTCTATTGTCAATAATTGTTCATATTGGCTGTCCATGCGGTTTTGTTGGTAAAATGCAGAAGTGTGGTTTATCATTGTCTTCTTCCATACAGTATGAAATGATTATTGTTGTTACTAAAAGAATGGTCTGCCTCCAGTATCTTCTTATATCACTGCTGTCCAACATAAGTGTTTGCTTACTTTAGCTGTGTAGCTGGGATGACTTTCATACCTTTGGTTTCATGACTTGGGTTTTTAATCCTGCTGGAATAACATACCTTTGACATATACTTCTGGTGTTCTTTGCCCATCATTCCTGAAATTGGATGACAGTGGATATTTGCAGAAGACAGGCTGTTTTGAATTATTTCAAGTTAGGTTTCTCTAACCTGGGCCCTTCAGTTACATTGACATAACTCCCATTATCCTGACAACATGGCTAATGACTACAAATTGGTTGGTGTGATAGATTTGGAAGATACCAGATTGGTGAAAACCACTTTAGGCACAGTAGGCAATTTATCAATAAGAAGTAGAAACAAAAAGGAGTGGGAGCTTTTGGCCAGTGGTTATAATCTTGTTTTTATTCATATGTGAAATATTGAAGACACATGTGAAATCTAACATTCCAAAATAGCAAGGAATTGGGTTACCATTATAATATTGCTGTACCATCTTGCCGATTTTGACTCGTCCAGAATGATATCATTGCATCAAACGAAAGTCACCGAGTAAGCTTTCACAACAGATTGTGGAATTGAATCTGAACCTTTACAATTCTAGTTAAACACCCCAACCATTTTAATCACATTTCATATGCATCTTGTTAAAAGAAAAATTGTTTACCAGACACTTGAACATTTCCTGGTTCTTACAACTATGCCATTGTGATCTGGGCATTTGCCAACTGGCTTAGATTTCTGACAATTGCACATCTCCTGGTCACATGACCTTGATTTGTGAGCTCCCTTGCCAGTTTCCCACAAGCAAAGTCAGTGGGAAAGATGGCAGGAAGTTGGAAGTATGCTCACACAAACAAATACACACACACAAACAAAAGAAATTAAGCCCCCCCAAAGTCCAACAAGCTTGCAAACACAGCAAACGGCAAGGGCAGTGGGGAAAAGTCCAAAGGTCCAAATGTCATAGCAGGGCTGGTAACCAGTCCAGGTCCAGAGTAAAAAAACAAAACAAGAATTTAAGGTGAGAGACAAGGCACACAAAGTCTAGGTCAATGGACAGTCTAGATTATCTCTAATAGGCTTAAGCACACTGCTCTTCTTAAATAGAAATAATTCTGGTATTGCTCATTTGGGAAGGCAAACTTCCTTTCTGGTGAGGATCCTTGTAGAACACTTTTGTTCTGCTTTCTTCTCTACACAGTCAGTTCTTGAACTGGAAGGGTAATGGCAACTCGGACTCCTCATCTTCTAAAACCAGTGACAGCTGCGCTTCCTCATTACTCAGCAGCATAGCTTCTTCTGCCTGCAATTCCTGAATGGCTAAACAACACAAGTTGATTATAATTTTGTACTGATCATAATTAATTACCCAGAATAGGGCCTGTTTCCAGGACAGAACTAGTGGCCCAGGGATGCCAATGTATGGAGCAGTCTGTTCTTTCCAGCTCCAGAGAGCTGCCAAAATAAGTACATGGTTTGGTCAGTGATGGGAGCCAAGGAAAAAGGTGTGGGATCCAGTGGGATAGGAAGCAGGCTCAAGGTCCGTAGGGGACCTGGTTTAGTGGGGGGAAAGCAGGCCCATGGCCTGCAGGGAGCCCAAGGGAGGAAAAATGTGGCATGGGATGCCTTAGAGCAGGGGTCTGCAACCTTGACAACTTTAAGATTCGTGGACTTCAGCTCCCAGAATTCAACTGAAGTCCATGAGTCTTAAAGTTGTCAAGGTTGCAGACCCCTGCCTTAGGGGATGGGAAAGGCCTTGAAAGGGCTGCAGCAAATGGGCCTATGCTAGGTCTCCCAGATGTCAGGCGTGAATAATTAGACCCACACCTGAAGAGTTTAAACCAGATACTTTAATGTTCTATTACTTATTTCATAGGAATCTTCTCAGACTGGCAGTTTGCCTCTGGGAAAGACTAGATAAAGTTCAACAACATTCAGGGCAGGGGCTGGACCTTGCTCTATTATGTCTATGTAAAGATTCTAGACCATGGATGTCAAACTCTATCATGTCACGTGACATATTGTGACATATTGCGACTTTTTTGCCTTTGTGGACTGGAGTGGGCACGGCCTCCGTGTGATGTATCCGGCCAACAGGCTGCCAGTTTGACACCCCTATTCTAGATTAATCCCCCACTTGACCCCCTCCTCCTACCTGGGCCAGTCTCTCTCCAACACCAGGGCCTCTTCCACCCAAGGAACCCTGTGCTCCACTTAACGACTACATCACAGAGAGGAGGGGTGGGAATCATAAAGAGAGGCAATCATGTGGCAGCCTCCATTATAATCATGAGTTGAGGACTACCTATATGGTTACCGTACTTATCTTAGCTGTCTTGTGTTCTTTTCCCCCATAAAATATGGTTAGGCCTAGGATTATTGATTGATAGTTGATCAATCAAGCAATAATCCTAGTCACATCAAAGACATTTCACCAATCAAGCTAACAAGGAACAAGAGGCAAAAGAAATTCCTTTTACTCCTTTCTGCTTCAAACCTGTGGTTGCCTAACTCAGACAATCACATAGTCTTGAATCATTTAGTCCTTCATTAACAAATTTCAGAAAGAGTATACAGATGAACTACGCAAATATTAAAATGAGTCAAGGTAGTGAAATAAAGCAGCTATGGAGATGAGAAATAATCCATAAGTAAAGACTAGCAATTTATGGCTATAGGCAAAATACTATAAGACACCAGCTATATATTCTTGCTTTCTACCCTTACCATCAATTACTGGGATTGAATGTGTATGAACATGGATAGTGTCTTTATGTCCCAACTGCCTTCGAATAATGCTGATAGAACATCTCCCTTGGCATAGTATAGCTTAAGTATTACAAGACAAATTGCACTCTGTATACAACATTTTATACTATATTGTAAGCCGTCTAGAGTCATTGTGAGATGGGAAGCATAAAGATTTAACAAACGAACAAATAATACACCAACATTGCATTGCAAGGATTTTACTGATTGGGGCACTGGCTCATTTTGAATGGAACACTGCATTCTCGCTAGAGATTTCTAGATATACATAAGTCCTTTCTCATAGAGTTACCACATTTGTATTGCAAAACCTGGATAGCTAGATGGCAATGACAGTTTTTCGCCATCTACTAGTCATCAGGATTTTTGCATCCCAGGTTTGCATTTTGGAGATTTAAAATGACTACTTTCATATGTATATGTATATGTATATGTGTGTATATATATATATATATATATATATATATATATATATATATATATATATATATATATATATATATATATATATATATGTATATATATACATGTGTGTGTGTATATGTATGAAAGATTTTAAATCTCCATATATGTATATATGCATGTATATGTATGTATTGAATGTTGAGTGTTGAGCAGAAAAAAAGGCACAATACATCTTTGCTTGAAGGTCGTTTAACTACTGAGTACTTGGCTCAATGGGTAGCATACGTTTAGGAGGTCTGTGCATGGAAATTATCTCAGATTTTCTAAAACCATCGTAACCGAACACCTTTCAAGGTAGGAATGAGTCAGCTTGTTAGAAATACCTTCTGCAGATAGGGGGAGAAACTCTCCTTTTTAAAAATAAAAAAATAAAAATGCTGTTCCTCCTTTCTCCACTACTCCTTGGGGGGGTGGGGGAAGGTGTGTAGGTGTGAGTGTACACATACATTGCCAATCATGGAGGTCAGCATGGATTCAGGTAATTTCCTTTCAGCTGCATCCTCGGGAAAGTATCGGTGGAGGGAACAAAAAAACAAACAAATCGTAGATCACCAACGATGAACGGAGGGGCGGTTTTTTTTTTTTTTTAAAAAAAACTACTTCGATTTTTTTGGTGCGTGTCTTGGTTGCAACAGTTACGCGGAGCTGCGAGCTTAGTTCGCCGAAGGCGACAGCCCTGTAGCTGTGTCAGGTAGTCAAGAAGGAGGCGATCAAGGGAAGGAGCTGGACGATCGCCCCGTTCTTTTTTTTTCTTTTACCTAAAAGTAAAGTGAAAAAAGGCAAGAGAGGGCGGAGTAGGTGCGTGCACAAAGCCGATGCGGGCAGGGGAAGAGATTTGCAAGGTTACTTAAGCTTTGCGTGGCTCTCCGCCGCGGTTGGCGTTTTGAGGGGAGAGTCAGAGGAGGGAGGAGAAAAATCAACCCTCGGCTTTCCCCCCCCACCACCACCACCCGCCTTTCTCTGGCAGCTCAGTCGCGGGGGAAGCCCGGAGGAAGGGGGCTGAAGGCCAGGGAGAGGACGGGAGCCCCCGCATTCCCCCCCCCCACTTCGCCGCCTCCTCTGCCCCTTCGGCTCCGTTGCCTCGCAGCCCAGAGCTAGGAGAACTCCCGGCTGAGCTTCCTTCTCTCTCGCCTTCTCTTCCCAGCTGACAACATGGCTGCGGCCGCTTCTGCTGCCCAAGACGAGCTGAGTAAGTCTGTGTGTGTGTGTGTGTGTATATATATATATATATATGCGTGTGGAGGAGGGGGTCCAGCGGCGGAGGGGGGGGGAGGAAAACCTCGTTCGTGTGGGACACGATGAAAAAGAGGCTTTGAACCCTTCCGTCTTTCCTTTTAGTGGGTCAGTTTCCCCAAGCTCTGTGCGCCGGCCTTGGGGAGGGGGGTGTAGTTCTCCTCTTTCCCCCCCCCCTCCACCGCGCTTGATGGAGGAGACCTATAGGGAGACCTCGGAAACGGGGCTCGGGAGGGCCCGGGAGCCCTTTACAAAAAGAAAGGCGAGGAGAGCTGATTTGGGGAGGAGGGAGGGGAAACTGTTCATAGACGATGCAGGATGGGAAGGGGGGGGAAGGGTGAGGAGGAGCCGGCCATTAGGCCTCAGTTGTTGTTGCAGAGTCATATTAGGAAATGGGACGCTTAAAAGCTTTAGGAGGGTGGGAAAGAGGGACGACCCCGTCCTCCAAATTAAGCCTCTTCGGTCACTGATTTAACACACGCACACAAACATCCTCCAAATTAAGCCTCTTCGGTCACTGGTCTCATACACACACACACACACACACACACACAGACCCCACCTCTCGCCCCCCCCCGTCTTTTAAAAATATGGAGGGGACGTGATTTGCCCAAGTTTGCTTTACTGTCCTGAGGAAAGTAATTTTATTTCCCCCCTCCCCTCCCTTTTCATTCGAGGGAATTCCAGATTTCGTTCCTCCTCTCCTTTCTATTCCTGAATCCGTTTGGGGGGGGGGAAAGCGCAAAAGCCCGACGTGATTTCGCTTTCCCCGGCGGATTAGTTAGTACCCGGCCTTGGGGGAAAACCTTGCCGGGTGGTGGGTTTGGGTGTCTGGGTGTGTGTGTGTGTGTCGTTGTTGTTGTTTTATTTTATGATTTTATTTTAATTTTTGGAGTTGGAGGGAGGAGAAGAGGAGAGCCCCCCTCTACTTCGCACAGTGCCCAATTTGGCGAGGCGGGCCGGTCTTGCCGAGGCGCGCCCCCGACACCCCGTCCGCAAGGGGGAAAAAGAAGGAAGAGGGTGTTGCAAGGGCGAGAGGGCCGCTTCGGGACGGATTTTGCCGGCTCCCGGCTCCGCCGTCCCTTCTTGGCTTTTTTCGAAATGCGGTGGCTCCCACTTCCCATTCCACAGCTCAGGTCTCGAGGCCTCCTCGCTCGGTGAGGCGTGGCGTGGCCGGGAAATGCTTCTTTGTGACAGGAAATGACTGTAGTCTTTGCCACTGAGGCAAGCTGGGTGTGCGTGTGCGCGTGCATACATGAGTACACATACGTACACGTATGTGCGCGCTCACGTATAGGGGTGTGTGGGCGCGTGTAGAACATACGCGTGCTATTAGTTTAGTTTATCGATTAGCCCATATCAAAATACAGAGTTCTAAACGCGAATTATTAATAAAAATCCTATAAAAACAATTGAAAATGAAGTTGGAGTAAAATTGGAGTAACGTACACTAATTTAAAAGAAGAAAATTATATTTCAGTACCACCCCTACAATCTAGCCCAAGGGTAGGCAACCTCGGCTCTTTTATGACTCATGGACTTCAACTCCCAGAATTCCTGAGTCAGCTATGCTGACTCAGGAATTCTGGGAGTTGAAGTCCATGAGTCATAAAAGAGCCGAGGTTGCCTGCCCCTGATCTAGCCCAATCAGTCCCACGTAGGCCAAACCATTTCACCTACTGTGGTGTGTCAAATGTTGTTTTTAGATTCCGGCTGCACATAAGGTATGTTGTTTTAACATGGAGTTCCCAATAAATGAACCAAGGTCCCTGTCTCTCACCCTCTTATACAAACAACAATCATATAGTATGTGAGCCAAGTCTTCTACCTCTACCGCTACGCAAATGCAGATACTTCCACCATATGGTATACACATGAGTATAGTATCAAAAATATATTAGTATGTATATATTACACACACAATATATCAAAGTATCAAAAATATGTGGTTAGTTATTGCCTATACAGCCCATAGAGTTCAAGGATAGGTTTATTAGCATACTAGGCCCCTTTCCTCAATTTCATACCTACAACACAACCTTGTGAAGGCGGCTGGATTGGGAGTGGCTCCTATTCATTTGTGCTGACAGGTACTTCTAATATGTAGGGAAGAGGTACTAATGAAATTATAAGATTATAGGATAGTTTAGGAGAAAGTTCCATTGCACTTGATGGAATTAAATGTTTTTGGATGGGGAACAATTGAACTTTAATGGCAGTGTCTTTGATGCTTGGATAAGCATCTCAGCAATGTAATAGAGGTTTTTATTTCTGCTTCTTTATTTGGAATAAATATTATCAGATCTTGAGTAATCCTTTTCTTTAAAGCTGCATGATTTTGCGCCATGCCTGAACAAAGAATGTTGAGAAATTTAATGATATGTATGAATGCTTGACAGTAGCTTTTTCAATTCTGTTGGCCGTGATTCTTAGTCAAAATCTATTCTGATGTGGAATTGTGGATATTGTAGTCCAGGCTGCCCCAATCTTTTGGGCATCAAGGCCCGGTTCTGTGGAGAAAAGTTTTTCTAGGTTTTTGCGTGCTACCTGCACGGATGGAGCTTCACTTATTTATGCAGCTGGGGGTGGGTGGGTGGATGGATGGGTGGGTGGGTTAGGGACCCTTGTTGTAATCCAGTGGGGAGGAATCAGGAAGACTGGTTTGGAGAGCATATAAGAACAGTACATCTTTGTTTGTCTCCAGAATTGTTGACAAAACCCCCACTTCTTTTCCTGTTATTTAATTAGTTTAAACATGTCTTTAAAAATCAACATCTATTAGCCTATACTAATAAAGGATTCTAATACTGTAAAAATATTATGCTTGTGCAAAACACTGTTTATCTAGCTAGCCCCATCCATATAGGTTTGTGCAACTAATTTAGTACTTTGCAAGACATGAGATTACATCAAGGGCCAACTGTATAGCTAAGATTGAATCTGCCAAGCCAGTAAGAACATCCTGTCAGAGCCTGCTCCCAGTTCCTTCACACACGGGAGGCTAAGGACGAAGGACAAGAAGGCTGTCATTTTGGCTTCTGATCCTCACATTGTATAACTCACTTGTGGAGCTTCATACACTTTGGAAGGTGATTAAAAATATGTTTTGCCATGCTTTCAGTTTGAGTTACCTCTGTATTATTATGGTTTGTCCCACAGTTAGCCAGCTGTTCAGACTGGATTTGACATTTTTATCCACCTTCCCAAGGATCTGGGATAGGCAGATGTGTTATAATTATTACTCTGTTATACTCTTATCCAACATTATGCACTGGGCCAAGTTACAAAAACTGTAAATAAATAAAATAATTATGAATGCATCTATAGATGCTGATATCCCCAGTGGAACTATTATATCTGTTTATGTAGACAATTGAGGACAGCCAAAGTAGCTGCACAATTCTTCTGGAGGACATGGGTGCCTTAAGTGACATGATTCAGGAAGCATCCATATCCTTTTAAAGCTTTGCACAGACCTAAAGAAGTATATATTTATATATTTTATATATAAACTGTATAAACCATATCTTTGTGATATGTACAACATCCAAATAAAGTGATAATATCACTGTGCTATAGTTCTCCCAACTTGGGAGTTGGGAGAACTTGGGAGTCCTCCTAGATTCACGGCTCACCTTGGAAGACCATATAGGAGCTGTGACTAGGGGGGCCTTCGCCCAGGTTCGCCTGGTGCGCCAGTTGCGGCCCTATCTTAGCCGGGATGATTTGTGCACGGTCACTCATGCGCTCGTGTCCTCTCGTCTGGACTACTGCAACGCTCTCTACATGGGGCTGCCCTTGAGGACCACCCGGAAGCTCCAACTGGTACAGAATGCAGCCGCGAGAGTTGTGTTGGGAGTCTCCCGATACTCCCACGTTACACCGCTACTCCGTGAGCTGCATTGGTTGCCAGTTGTCTTCCGGGTGAGATTCAAGGTACTGGTAACAGTGTTCAAAGCCCTTCATGGCATGGGGCCGGAGTACCTTAGGGAACATCTGCTGCCGGCATCAAGCTCCCTGCGCCCTGTGCGTTCCCACAGAGAGGGCCTCCTCAGGGTGCCACCGATCAGAGAATGTCGATTGGTGGCCCCCAGGGGGAGATCCTTCTCTGTGGGCGCTCCGGAGCTGTGTTACCAGCTACCGGTAGAGCTCCGGATGGCGCCCGATCTTCGCTCCTTTCGCCGCGACCTCAAGACGTTTCTGTTTGTACAAGCCGGCCTAGCCTGATGGGGATTGGTGGGGTTTTTTAATTTTGTGCTTTAATTTTAACTTGGTGTTTTAGAATTTTATTCCAACTGTTTTAATATGGGCAATTATTTAATCTTGTTTTAACGTTTGTATTTAGTATTTTATTCTGCCCTGTGAACCGCCCTGAGTCCTCAGGGAGAAGGGCGGTATACAAATATTATTAAATTAAATTAAATTAAATTAAAATTCTTCGGGGAACCTGAGAGATAGTGGCTTATTAAGGTAACATATTGCTGATTTCAGCCATTCTTACTTTACCGAATTTAATGGGACTTGACTTCTGGTAAGTCTATTTTAGATTTCTTAAAGCCCTTATAAATATGATTTTTAGATTTTAAATATGACAGTATTACTGTTTTAATACTTTTGAAATCTGAAATAAGGAGTAACATTTTTTTTCTCTGCACTCAAACTGCGGTATTCTTGACTATTTCACTTCCTGTAATATATTTTACTGGGTGGATGTTTACTAGAATCTTTTGGGTAATATTTTTGACATAAGTAATGACAAGTTACGGTACTATAATTTTCCCAATGCTTTTATGTGACCTTAATTTTTAATTTTTTTGTTGATTGTTGTCATTTGAATGAAAGCAAGATAGTTTCCCTACTTTATAAATGTCCAGACACATAACCTGTTCCTTTTTAGAAATGTACATTTTTTTCTCTTTTGTGAAAAATTAAAAGGGATACAGTGTTGCTGAATTCTGGACAACAACTAGATGGCAGTAAAGGGAAGCAAAAAACTCTAATGCTCTCCTGCCAATTAAATTTGAATTTTGGCAACTTACATATGGTGTCTTTGCTTTAAGAAAACAATTTTGGAAAGACTGCAGGAATAATTACTCATCACTTGTTGTCATTCACGGTCAGCCTGTGGGTTCGGCAGTTGGGTCGGACGATTCAGAGGAGGAGGAGGGGGGTGTTGGAGAGGTTGCTGAGGGTGTTGGAGAGCTTGCTGATGAGAGCCCTCAGCCAGGCCCCTCCCATCTGGTTACGACGCAGACCCAGCTGTGTTAGCCTGACAGCGTGGATGAAGATGACCCACAGCTGGCCCTGTTCAAGGACGCCCGACGCAGGAGGCAGTCAATCAGGAGTAAACAGAGGAAGGCAATGGGGCACCTCGGAAGGAGGCAGAGAGAAGCCACGCCCTGAACTGTTTAAAAGGGGAATGCGTGGGAGGGCTGGTTTGCTGAAGGCAACCGTTTGAATAGCTCCTGTTTCATGGTTCGTGTCTTGTTTTGCTCTGTTTGCTTTTGTGTCCATAAATTTGGCAGGCTTAGTTCCAGCCTCTTGCCTTCTTGTAAAGGGGTTGTCCCTGCCTTATCTGCAGGGCTGGTAGTAGGCTGGTACAGAACATCACTTCATGCATTATGTAATTTTCAGTTATTGAGCTGCCTTGCATTTTCTGTTACAGTAGTCCAGACATGTCAAACTCACGACATCATGTGACGTCACGCAACTTATCGGTACGGTTTTGCCATTGCTGGCAATGGGGTGGGTGCAGCTTCTGCATGATGCGTCCATCTCATGGGCCGGCAGTTTGACACCCCAGCAATAGACCCTTATTCCAGTGCTTTACTGTTTCTACTTTTAGCATGGGAATTATGCTTGATCTTTGCCAAATATCAAGAAGCAATTATTTCAGTCTATAACTGTATGCAGTAGAGACCTAAAAGAAAAGAAAAGAAATATACATGCCATGCTATTTAAGATTTGGGACAATAGTAGTAGAGAAAACCTTTACATCTAGATTTGTAAAGTTTGGAAACCTGGGACAACATTGGTGGGAGAAAGATATTAAACCGCGATATGAGAAGGCCTTGGGAAAAATCCTGGGGAAAGATATACTGGCATTTCCCCTATTTTTCCATTTTATTCTAAGCCTATTTCTATCCAAACTATAGGTTCTTGCCACTATAGCCAGATTTTGTCATTATTCCAATGCAGGAGGAAGAGGGACATTGCATTTTGAAGTCATCCAAAGGCTTTTCTTTCTATTGATATTTATTATTCTCTGCTCATGCATCAGTTCATAGCACTTTTCACTACAGGTAGTCCTTGTCTTACAACCATTCATTTAGCAACCTTTCTTGGTTACAGTGACACTGGAAAAGTGACCTATAACTAGTCTTCACACTTAAAACTGTTATAGCAACCCCATATGATCAAAACCCACGTGCTTGGCAACTGGCATGATGCCACTTCCCGGGATCATGTAATTGTCATTTGCAACTTTCCCAGGTGGCTTCTGACAAGCAAAGTCAGTGGGGGAGCTGAATTCTTCTAATGATCTCATGATTCACTTAACAACTGCAGTGGTTTGTTTAACAACCATAGCAAAAATTGTAGAATTGGGTGCAATTCATTTAACAATTACCTTTCTTAACAACAGAAATTCTGGTCTCAGTTGTGATTGTAAGTTGGAAACTACTGTATATTACTTGTTTCGTTTATTTATCAGATCAGTGTTTTGTTCCATTTTTGAAAAATTACTCATATTCCACTAGCCCTTTATTTTCTCTATTGTACGGGTGTCAAACTCGCCACCTCATGTGACATGTCGCAACGTATCAACTCTTTTTGCATTGCCAGCAATGGGGTGGGCACAGCTTCGGTATGATGAAACCAGCCCGTGGGCCGGCAGTTTCACACCCCTGCTCCATAGTGAGTTGGCAACTTATTTTTTTTTCTTTTAAAAATTATATATCCCCTTTCAAACTGTACTCAAGGTATTTTATTCCTCAAACTAACAAATAAGAAATTGGCCCTCAGTATTAGATTGACTAAAAAGAGAGCTAAAATGAATGTTTAAAAAAATAAGATTCTCTTTTGAAAGTAAGTATGTCATATTGTAAATAATACACAATTTAAATAATTCCCTGAAAATTTTACCTGTCTCCACAGCCACATCTTTCTGTGTATTTGTAATTCTTAACATGTCTTGCCTTTAACTGAACAAATTCTAGGAACATTTACACTGTAATACTGTTTTCTCCAACCAGACACTAGACATAGTGTTCTCCTGCTATGGTGGTTACAGTTTGTCCTTGCTAAACGCCCACATTTGGGACTGTCAACCTGGTTGCTAAGTGGAAAATTACATGACTGTGATTGGACTTAAGATTTTACTTTCCCTTTGGTCATTAAGTGAAACAGTTGCTTAAGTGAATTGCTACTGAGCTTACAATTTTGCTGTATTAACTCTGTCACAAAGAAAAATGTGTGCTGGTTGTAAAGCACATGAATAGCAATCATGATTATAGCAGTCATAAATGCGCACCTGTTGCAAAGCACGTGAATGGCTACTGTGTTATTGAGGGATACCACAATTGTAAATGCAATGATTAGTTGCAGTTATTTTTTTAGTATCATTGTAACTGAACAATCACTGCATGAGGCAGTAAGTGAGGACTACCTATTAACTATATGGTTTCACGACAATACAAGTTGAAGTACTCTACAGCAGGGCTTTTCAACCTTTTCACTGTACCACTTTTAGACTATGGCAATATTCAAGTACCACCACTTGTCTAGCAAGGTGTCAAAAACCTGATGACCAACCATTTCCCCTCCGGAAAAAAGTGATAAAGTACAGGTAGTCCTCACCACCCTTTAATATCCTCTCTTCTCACACCCCCTTTAATATCCTCTCTTCTCTCACCCCTTTTATATCCTCTTCGCACCCCCTTTTATATCCTCTTCTCTCACCCCTTTAATATCATCTCTTCCTTCACCCTCTTTAACATCCTCTCTTCCCTCACTCCCTTTAATATCCTCTCTCCCCTCACCCCCTTTAACATCCTCTCTTCCCTCACCCCCTTTAACATCCACTCCCCTCACCCCCTTTAACATCCTCTCTTCCCTCACCCCCTTTAACATCCACTCCCCTCACCCCCTTTAACATCCTCTCTCCCCGCACCCCCTTTAACATCCTCTCTCCCCTCACTCCCTTTAATATCCTCTCTCCCCTCACCCCTTTTAACATCCTCTCTCCCCTCACCCCCTTTAACATCCTCTCTTCCCTCACCCCCTTTAACATCCACTCCCCTCACCCCCTTTAACATCCTCTCTCCCCGCACCCCCTTTAACATCCTCTCTCCCCTCTCCCCCTTTAACATCTTCTCTCCCCTCACCCCCTTTAACATCCTCTCTCCCCTCACCCCCTTTAACATCCTCTGTCCCCTCACCCCCTTTAACATCCTCTCTTCCCTCACCCCCTTTAACATCCTCTCTCCCCTCTCCCCCTTTAACATCCTCTCTCCCCTCACCCCCTTTAACTTCCTCTCTCCCCTCACCCCCTTTAACATCCTCTCTCCCCTCACCCCCTTTAACATCCTCTCTCCCCTCACCCCCTCTAACATCCTCTCTCCCCTCACCCCCTTTAACATCCTCTCTCCCCTCACCCCCTTTAACATCCTCTCTCCCCTCACCCCCTTTAACATCCTCTCTTCCCTCACCCCCTTTAACATCCTCTCTTCCCTTCAGCAGGACCCAGGCAATGCCTCGCGCAGCTGAATCTCTGCCTGCAGACTGTGTGAGGCTACCTGCCACCCCCAATCAGCTGGAGCTGTGTGCGCTGATCCTGGGCTCTCAGCAGGACCCAGGCAATGCGTCACGCAGCTTCAGCTGAATCTCCACCTAAAGACTACATGAGGCTGCCTGCCACCCTCAAGGTTGCCGCCAATCAGCTGGAGCTGCGTGCTTTGATCCTGGGCTCTCAGTAGGACCCAGGCAACGTGCAGTTCCAGCTGACTTTCCCACAAGCCTGTGTGGCACTGCTGCCGCTTCACCTCATCCACTTTTACGCTTTTTTAACATTTTTTTTACAGTGCTGTTCAACCGGTCACACGTGTACCACCTGCCAGGTGCCAACGTACCACTAGTGGTACGTGTACCACCAGTTGAAAAGCCCTGCTCTACAGTACAGATAGAAGATTCCAGTTGGATAAACTTGCCATAATTTTGTACAGTTTGAGATTTAACAGTTGGTTTTGGTACAGTAATGGGGAAAATGAAGATGTACTCATACTATGGTTTTATTACTGATATACCGTTTTATGCTAATTTGTATGGCCAAGCTAGAGATGCTGTTACTAATTTTTGAAATAAATATTACTAGTACAAGCAGTTGGAAGTTTAGCATGTGTAGATCCTGTATGAAACTGAATATCTTGAAATTGTGTGTCATGTAACTAGTCTCAGATTTAAGATCCACTTTGTCACATCCAGCCCATATTTTGTTTTTTCATACTCCTAGTATGGCTAAAATACAATCTTTTTTCTTATCAGATTAGAATAAAATAATTTATATTTGAATTACTCAGATCTGTTTATGTTGTTACTTTGTACTTTTATGATTACCATCTTGTGTATACTGTGTTGGAGAACTTTCATTTCTCCTGTCAAGACAACCTTGTGCCTTGGAACACATATACACATAAACACAAATTATGAATCATATTCAAGGTTCCCTCCCTACTTTAACTAGAATATTTTGTTTTTTAGATGAATGCTATTGGATTTTAGATACCATATTTATTTTCTCCCGTACTTTTGCCCTACCAGGCTTAATAATTTTAATCTCTGAAACCACTATGTATTCTGTTTATTTTTGAATAAATTGATTACATAATGAAATATTTCCTCTAACTCTAGAATTCTATATATTTTAGATAAAAAATATATTAGCAATCTCTGAAATCCGTTATCCTGGTCAGTCATTTTTTAAAAAATAAGGAAATGGGGGTCTGTATATTTTGACTGGGTTCGAGTTCACTTTCAGTTGACCCTGGCTTCTCTTCCACATTTGAAATTTGGCTTGGAGTAGCACCCTCTGGTTTGTATCTGTCTTAAGCATAATAAGAAATAAATGTTTTTTCGGTATTTATAATCATCCCTGGATGTCACAGTTCTCTCCTGTGTTCAGCGTGGTACATTGTGCAAGCCATTTCGTAGTGAGACAATTTGCATTTTTCCAATTATGGCTGAGATTTCCCTAGGCTGTACAGGTGGTCCTCAACGTATGACCACAATTGAGCCCAAAATTTCTGTTGCTAAGTGAGACATTTGTTAAAACATTTGTCCCATATTATGATTTTTTCTTGCCACAGTAACTAAGTGAATCACTGCAGCTATTAAATTAGTAAGATGGTTGTTAAGTGAATTTGGCTTCCCCATTGTCTTTGCTTGTCAGAAAGAGAGTGCAACCATCATAAATATGAGTCAGCTGCCAAGTGTTTGATCACGGGACAATAGTGACCCTCCAATGATTGTAAGTCGAAAAATGGTCATAGGTCACTTTTTCAATACCATTGTAACTTCAAATGGTCACTAAATAAACTGTTGTAAGTCAAGGACTACTTGTATAGACATTAATCTAGAATTGGGCAATACTATATTGTAGCATGAAATTAGTACTTCTGATCATAAGGGGCACTTTGCAAATAAGTAAACTGCTTCCTTTATAAGGAAAAATTGTATGTTCTTAAAGAAATTGAGAGGAAATTTGACTTCATTAGACTGAATGTTCCCAGACAATCAAATGATACAACTGAAGGCAGTGTGATCTGTAATAAAAAAAAATACAGTAATTAACTGATTTTGATTTAAATTTTGCGCATTTACTTCTGAGTAAAATGCAGATCTAATACATTTTATACTTGACTTGTCTTTTGATACATTGAATACAAAAAAAGCAACTATTTTCCTATTGTGCTATCACAATTGTTCACCAAAATCTGAGTATTTTAAACAATGTGTCCTGAGCTTATTGTCTGTTTGATTAAAATTTGGATTGATTGATTGATCAAGTAGTATTTATTTCATGAATTAAAATTTGCATTTAATAGAATACATGATGATTTGTGTAGGAGAAGAAAAAAGTCTGTGATCAAAAAGCAGTGTCAGAATTTTTATGCTCTAAGTGTGATTCAGTTACTTTTTCAGCAAACCTTCACACAATGGTGCATATGTAATTTCATCATTCAGCAAACTAGAGTGATCAGATTAGAAGCAGATGGTTCTCTTTCCTCTTCACTTGAACAAAACAGAGAGTCACTAGACAGGGAGATGGGCAACATATAAATTTAATAAATAAATAATTCCCTATACTTTTTGATATTAAATATGCATTGCATCTGTGGGAAACAACATGATAAATTAAGCTGGCTCCTAATTTGCAGATTTTAATTTGGAGAAAGAACCGATCATTTTGTCTTCTCTGAGTATTCATAAAGGACTCCTTTTAGAACAGATAAAAATGCTTCCAAAAGAAATATATGGCATTTTTGGTATAGTACATCTTTTGAAATCCAAAGGTATAGGTGTGCTTAGAATAAAATTCGAGTCATTACATGTGGATAACAAGATCCATACATTTCAGTTATTTATTTCCCACCTTCATTATTTTTACAAATTACTCAAGGTGGTGAACATATTCAACACACCCTTCTCCTGTTTTCCTCACAACAACCCTGTGAGGTGGGTTGAGCTGAGAGAGAGAGACTGGCCCAAAGTCACCCAGCTGGTTTTCTTGGTCCCTCAATTTTTAGCCTGGTGCCTTAATCACTAGACCAAGCTTCTGTCACCATAGCCGTACAGAGTTATTGGTGAACTATAGGTAGATTTAAATTCACTGGTATAATGCTGGCGAGAGTACTATAATCATAGAAACAATCTTGATAATAAATGTATTTTAACAATACTAAAATTGTCTTATGTTAATGGTAAATAAATCTGATCTTTAAAAATAAGGAGTTAAGGAATCAACCCAGCAGTGTGCTATAGCGGTCCAAAAAGCCAACACAGTTGTAGGCTGCTTTAACAGAGGGACAGAATCAAGATCACATGAAGTGTTAATACAGGTAGTCCTCGACTTAGGACCATAATTGAGCCCAAAATTTCTAGCGCTAAGTGTGACATTTTTTTAAGGAAATTTTGCCCCATTTTACTACCTTTCTTGCCACATTTTGTTAAGTGAATCACTGCAGTTGTTAAGTGAGTAACATGGTTGTAAAATGAATCTGGTTTTCCCATTGATTTTGCTTGGCAGAAAGTTGCAAAAGGTGATCATAATGACCCTGGGACACTGCAGTTGTCATAAATGTGAGCCAGTTGCCAAACATCTGAATTTTGATCACGTGACGATAGGGGTGCAGCAACGGTCATGTGAAAAACAGTCGTAAGTCCTTTTTCAGTGCCGTTGTAACTTTGAACAGTCACTAAACAAACTTGTAAGTCGAGGACTACCTGTACCACTTTATAATGCCTTGGTAAGAACACACTTGGAATATTGCATCCAGTTTTGGTCACCACAATGTAAAAAAGATGTTGAGAGTCTAAAAAAGAGTGCAGGGAAAGATTACTAGGGGACTGGAGGCTAACACCTATAAAGAATGGTTGATGGAATTGGGCATGTCTAGTTTAATGAAAAGAAGGACTAGGGGTGACATGATAGCAGTCTTCCAATGTCTAAGGAGCTGCCACAAGGAAGAGGTGGGTCAGCCTGTTTTCCAAAGCACCTGAAGGCAGGACAAGAAGCAATGGATAGAAACTAATCAAGGAGAAAACCAACCTAGGACTAAGGAGAAATTTCCTGACAGTCAGAACAATTAATCAGCGGAATGGCTTGCCTCCAGAAGTTGTGAATGCTCCATCACTGGAGGTTTTTAAGAAGAGATTGTACAACCATTTGTCTGGAATGGTATAGGGTTTCCTGCTTGAGCAGAGGGTTGGACTAGGAAGACCTCCAAGATCCCTTCCAACTCTGTTATTATGTTACTCTGTTTGAAATTTTTCTCTACACGAGTGTTAAAAATATTTGTGCATATAAGATAGATGATGAATATGATGCCATCAGAAGAATCATATTCTAGGAAACTTGCAATGAGGTCATTAGTAAAACCAATTAAGAACTAAGCCACTATTTAATGGTGAATTTGCTGGTATGATGTTGCTGTTTGAACTGTTTGCTGTTAGTTATAGATCAGTTTTTTCTTCGTTTTAGATCAACTTGAACGTGTATTCTTGCGTCTTGGCCATGCAGAAACAGATGAGCAGTTGCAGAATATTATATCCAAATTCCTTCCCCCTGTTCTTTTAAAGCTTTCCAGCACACAGGAAGGAGTACGTAAAAAGGTATGAATATTATTGTATGCTGAAGTCGGTCAAACACAAAGTGCTTAAAAATCCATGTTGGTTTTATATTAGATAGAGTGTCCTTTGAGACAAATTTAACTCATGGTCACTTGATGAAAACATGTAATTTTCAGTACAAAGGTGGCTGCTATTGGCTCCCATCCAGGGTGTATTTTCAGCTGTTCATTCTAATCTAGTGTTTGTGTGGTGGTCTTCTACACAAGTACTAACCAGATCAGCCTTGTTTGGATGTTATGTTTCACTCAAGCTGGAAGCTGAATATCATCATAATACATTCCCTGAAGTCATTGAAAATATTGTTACCTCATAGTAATTTTTCACGTTCAGTCCAAATAATAGTCACTTGGTCCTTTTTCTCTGTGAAAGGTCAAAAGGACATATAGGGCATTTGATAATACATATATTTTTATTTATTATATTCCACAATTGGGAAATGAAACCTAGATCAATAAAATGAATGAGTGATTTTTTTTTAGGTTATGGAATTGCTAGTTCACCTGAACAAACGAATCAAAAGTCGTCCAAAAATCCAACTTCCAGTGGAGACTTTATTAGTCCAATATCAAGATCCTTCTGCAGTCTCCTTTGTTACAGTAAGTCCTTTTTTCTTTGAGAATTTTACTCATGAATTCTAAGATTATGATTATCATTGCACATTGTGCTTAAGTATAAGAGCTGGTTATCTCCCGCCTAGGTATTCTTTGTCCTGCTTTTGAGTAAACCTACTGTATAAACAGCAGATAAAGAGAAGGATGGTTTGCTGGCTTGTAGCTGCTGGGAAGTGCTTTCCTAAATGTAACCCTTGAACACTCCAACTGTGTTTTAATGAATATTTATACAAAACTACTCCCAATTGTCATATTTAAAGAGTCCATTGAAATGGATATGATTAGCAATTAGGAAATGTTCAGGTTAACAAGTTGATGTCAACGTCCTTGCAGTTTAAGTTTACACATAACATATGACAACAAAGACATTTTGGCTTTACTGAGAATTGGTAGAGTTAAACAGTAGTGTTAGCATTATAGATTGCCACCACACTAACTTGGTTCGTGCATGCTAAATTATAATTTGTATAATTTTGGTGTAATGTATGTGAACTGCACTATTACCCATTTGGTTCACACATCACTCTAAGCCACGGGTGTCAAACTCACGACGTCACCTGACGTATCGCTACATATCACGACTTTTTTCCCATTGCCAGCAATGGGGTGGGTGCGGTTTTAGCGTGACGCATCCGGCCCGTGGGCCGGCAGTTTGACACCCCTGTTCTAAGCCATGAATAATTATATAAAAGCAGGTTGAACTTCCCCAAAGTCTTTACCACAATGTCTCAAATTGCACAGGAGATATATAAATATTTAGATAGGGATGTATGCAGATAGTGTAAATTTTAGTGGACGTTTAGGTGAGGATAATCCTTTAGTACATGTTTTTAGATTTATCATCTGATCCATTTCAAGTCCTTATTCCTTTTCCTTTTTAAAAAATATCTAGGTAAAGTTTTAACACACTAGTGCAGTATATAGTTACAGATGCTTATACATGAACTGAAATACACATTTTATTATTATTATTATTATTATTTATTTATTCGGTTTATATACCGCCCTACTCCCAAAGGACTCAGGGCGGTTTACAAGGCAAAATTTAAAAACAATACAATATAAAATTAAATTAAATTAAATTAAGTCTAGCTGCAAAAATTAAAATCACAATTTAAAAACATTAAACCCCTCAGTCCAGACCAGATAGCTCAAAGAGCCAGGTTTTTAGGTCCCGGCGAAATGAACAAAGGTCGGGGCAGTACGGAGTTCCGTTGGCAGTTGATTCCATAGGGCAGGCGCGCCCACAGAGAACGCCCTCCCCCGGGGATCGCCCGTCGGCAATCCTTGACCGGTGGTACCCTGAGGAGGCCCTCCCTGTGGGAGCGCACAGGACAATGGGAAATTGACGCTGGCAGCAGGTGCTCCCTTAGATAATCCGGGCCCATGCCATTTAGGGCTTTATAGGTCATCACCAGCACCTTGCATCTCACCCGGAGGGCAACTGGAAGCCAATGCAGCTCGTGGAGAAGAGGTGTTACATGGGAGTATCGGGAGACTCCCATCACAACTCGTGCGGCTGCATTCTGCACCAGCTGAAGCCTCTGAGTGGTCCTCAGGGGCAGCCCCATGTAGAGAGCATTGCAGTAGTCTAGCCGGGAGGTCACGAGCGCATGGGTGACTGTGCGTAGGGCATCTCGGTCCAGATAGGGCCGTAACTGGTGCACCAGGTGAACCTGGGCAAAAGCCCCCCTGGCCACGGCTCCTATATGATCTTCCAAACTGAGCTGTGAATCCAGGAGGACGCCCAAGTTGCGGGCCCTATCAACAGGGGGTAACACCTCACCTCCCATAACGGGACATCACGTCGAGGGCATCACTGGGTTGGTTCGGGGTGGAAAGAAAAAGCTGGGTATCATCAGCATACTGATGATACCCCACCCCGAAACCACGAATGAGCTCACCCAGCGGCTTCATATAGATGTTGAACAAGAAGACCGACCCCTGAGGAACTCCACAAACGAGAGGCCTCGGGGCGGACCTCTGCCCTCCCGTCAACACCGACTGCGAGCGGCCCAGGAGGTAGGAGGAGAACCACTGTAAAACAGTGCCCCCCACTCCCAGCCCCCTGAGACGCCGCAGTAGGAATACCATGGTTGATTGTATCAAAAGCCGCTGAGAGGTCTAATAGGACTAGGACAGAGGAACAACCCCTGTCCCGAGCCCGGCAGAGATCATTCACCAGCGCAACCAATGCCTTCTCCGTGCTGTACCCGGTTCTGAAGCCCGATTGGTATGGGTCCAGATAATCAGTTTCCTCCAGGAACAGAGGGAGCTAAAGTGCCACCACACTCTCAACCACCTTCGCAAGAAAGCGAAGGTTGGAGACCGGACGATAGTTGTTCAAAATAGTCGGGTCCAGGGCAGGCTTCTTGAGGAGGGGCCTCACCACCGCCTCCTTCAAGGTGGTAGGGAAGGTACCCTCCCTCAAAGAAGCAGTTATTACTGCCTGGAACCAGCCTCGTGTCTCCTCCCGGGCTGCATATACCAGCCAGGAGGGGCACGGGTCCAATAAACACGTGGCGGAACTCAGTCTCCTCATGATCCTGTCCACCTCATCTGGGGTCACAGGATCGAATTCACTCCAGGTAACATTCTCTAGACCGCTCGATTCCTCCCTGTCAGTCTCTGCCCAGTCAGAATCCAAACCGGCTCGAATCTGAGCGATTTTGTCCGTCAGATGATAGCTAAACTCCTCGGCTCGCCCCTGCAAGGGCTCCTCCTTCACCTCCTGATTAAGGAGGGAGCGAGTCACCCTAAACAGGGCGGCCGGGCGATTATTATTTTGACCAGTTAATTAATAACAGCTGCTTTTAGGTGGCACTAGACCTTTCTCAGATAATTGCTAAGGTGAAGTGTCTTGATTTAATGGTCCACATCAGTAAGGCCATAATTGGTTGGAGTCAGAAACTTGAGGATAATGCAATCACTAGAATGCAGGTGTAAGAGGCTCCTAGTATGAGGAAGATTTTTTTATTGTATATGCATTCCCCATGTCAACTGTAAAAAAAAAATCAGACGGAGTCTGGTGGCACATTTTCTCAGTAACACATTTAATTCAAAGGAATAAGTTTTGGTGAGCCGCCGTTTATGCTTTTTAATAAAACTCCTGCCGTGTCAGTGGTATTTCTCAAAGTTATCAGAGTAATTGAGGTTGTGGAATTTTTGGGTGAGCTGGACTACTCGAACAATGTAAGCATTTCAGTGGTGTTTATCAATGATTGTTTAGTCATAAATTTCTTAAAATTTGTGGATATTGTACTGTAGAGCTGTTTTTTTCTAGTGGTCCTTTTCAGACATATCTTGCATTTTACAGAATTTTACCATAATATATGTTAAGATGGGTTACCCTCGTTTGCCTGTGGAGAAGCAATGTGAACTGGCACCCACTCTCCTTACTGCAATGGAAGGAAAGCCTCAACCCCAACAAGACAGGTATAATATTCTGATCATAAAGCTTCCATTGCCTTTTTTTTAAAGTCGTTCCTTTTAATAAAGTCAGTCTTTAAAGACTGCAAATACATAATTTCGGAGAAATTATGACATAGTTTCCTTCTGTCAGCATGGCAAGGCAAATTCCACAAGGAGACTAGACTTACTTCTTATTGAGATAGGCTATATAATGATAAAAACTTGCCCGTCTGATTGAGCTGAACCTCCATTCCTTAAATCCCAATGAATCGGGGATTTGTTTCAGCCATCTTTCTTAGGCAACAGTTATATTTTAAATATCTTGCTTTTTTGCCATCCAACATTTTGAAATACAGATAAATCTTAATTTTTGGATCTTAATTCTTGGATCCAACCTACTTTTACATTTAAAGATCCAGTCTAACTTATCTCAGTGCAAAGAAAAGAGAGTGGTTTCATGAAAACCATGAAGTTAGATTGTCTTTCTTGTCTGCAATTCCCAATTAAATCTTTTAAAAATGCAAATAGCAATAAATGAAAACGTTTATGAATTTTAGACAGATTCTTACACATAATTGCAATATATACAATTGTTTTGCAGCCTAATGCATCTTCTAATACCAACACTTTTTAACATGAAATATCCCGTTGAACCTCTGAAAGCAGCTTCTCCATTTAATCTTGCTGAAAAACCAAAGACTGTACAACTGTTGTTGGATTTTATGTTGGATGTTCTCCTTATGCCTTATGGGTAAGTAATGATGAAGTTTATCAGGTGACAGGTACTACTAGGATTAGTAAGAGAGAGGGAAGACACTCATTTTTAAAGTGATATTCTGCCATTCTCTAGGTGGTATTTTGTTTTTATTGTTTTTAATGAAAATCATATTTTTGCCTCAGATCATTTAAAATGCCATAGGCAGGTGAGTGAGCGCAGGTACTAAAGGTACTATAATCACAGGGAAATTGCTAGAAGCATTGAGTTTCTTACCCAGATATTTGTTAGCTTTTAAGCAGGATTCACATATCACATTAAATTCTAATGTGGTTTGTTTGGTTTTGGCTTACTTTCTCATCCTTCATTGAGGGAAAGCTTGTGTAACGCAAAATTACTGTGATTGACATGATGGACAAGCCATTTATAGATAGTCCTTGACTTAATAATTAAACCCAGAAATTGTTATGAGCCAGGTGGTCAATGCAAGGGAAGGCCTCTAAAGAGTTCTTCATTTCTCTTAAAGAAAGTTCCAGCCAATGACCCTGCAATAACTGGTAAGGCTCCACCCTCACGCTACCTTGAAGGCAGCCACCCTCAATCCCCCAAACAACAGCCCCTGTAGTATCAAGAAAGTCCACAGAGTAGGAGCATGCTCACAGGGCAAGGTCCAGGGTTCCAAGTCCAATCTACCAGGCAGAGCCCAGGTACAAGTCCAGGGCAGTCTGGACAAGAAACAGGTCCCAGAAAAGAAGCCCCAGTGAAGCACACGCCACACCTAGCCACCAGAGAAGGGCGAGGTCCAAAACAAAATGTGAAGAGCAATCTTCCAAGCGAGGCAAGGCAAACAGCAACAGGCACCAGTAATAGTGTAAACCAAAGCAAACAATTGTTTCTGGCAAAGACTAACTCCCCATGGCTTCTCCTTAAATTACTCCTCTCCAGGTGTTTCTTGTGAGGAGTGGGGGTGACCTCCTCCCAAGTAGCCTTGCAGCTCTTCTCTGTGCTTACCTAGGTTCCATTCTCCTTTCCCTTGGATCAGTGGAGCAGGCAGCTGTTCCTCGTTAAGAGGAGATTGGTTGCCTATCAGCACCACTGCTAGTCATTAGCTGATCCTCCCCTGTGTTTGTGCAGGCATGCAGGTCTCCGTCTGGTCAACCACCTCCCCCAATGCCTGTGGGGCCTGGGACAGCATTGTCCTCAGCCCTGGCATGCCTTCCCTATATCAGATGTTCCCAGCTCTAACTCTTCCTCCTCGGAATCAGCCTCTGATCATAAGTCGTTAAGTGGCAGTTAACCAAAGCCATGGTCATTAAGCGAATGACACAATTCTTAAACAAGTCCATTATACTCAATGGGTGGTTTTTTTTGCCAGAAATCAGAAATAAATGTCAAAAACCACACAACCGAGGCAGGATGCCAGCAAATAGCCCGAACCTGCAAAGATGAAGTCAGGAAAGCTAAGGCCCCAAATAAACTAAAGCTTTCAACAAGAGTCAAAAATAAGAAAAAAAAGCCTCTTTCAACATGTAAGAAAACAAGAAAAAAGGCAAGGAAATGATTGGTCCATTAATGGGAGAAAATGGCAAGAAAGTGACAAGCAGCAGGGAGAAAGCAGAACTGCTTAACTCATTTTTTTGCATGTTTTCACACAAAAGGAAAAAAACCAGCACAGCATATTAAAAAAAACTGTTTAAATGCAGATAATAAATGCAAGTCAAAAAAGCAGGAAAATGATAACAGAACGCCTGTCTACTCTAGATGAGTTCAAATCACGAGGACCAGATTACACCCCAAAGTTCTGAAGGAATTGGCAGACATGATCTCAGAACCACTGAACCGTATTTTTCAAAGATCCTGGAACACCAGGGAACTGTCAGGAGACTGGAAAAGGGGTGATATAATTCCCATCTTCAAAAAAGGAGGGGAAAAATGGATCCACAAAACTACAGATGTATCAGTCTGACATCAATACCTGGGAAGATTCTGGAAAAGATAATCAAGCAATGAATTTGCTAACACTTAGAAGCAAACAAAGTCATAACCAGAAGCCAATATGGGTTTGTCAAAACAGATCATGCCAGACAACTCTTATTGCATTCCTTAACAAAATGATAAAAGCGGATCAGCGAAATGCTGTGGATATGATTTACTAGGACTTCAGTAAGGCATTTGGTAAAGTAGACTGCAAACTACTGCTCGATAGAAAAATGTATCACCACCAGATCGATTCGTAGCTGGCTGACCAACCGCATTCAACATGTAGCCCTTAATGGAACTGAATCTACATGGAAGGAGTGGGGAATCCCAAGGTTCTGTCTTTGATATCTTCAGTGATTTAGACGAGGAGATAGAAGGGGAACTCATCAAATTTGCAGACGACACCAAGCTTACAGGAATAGTCAATACTTCAGAAGATAGGCTCAAGATACAAACTTGAATATTGGGCCCAATCTAACAAAATGAAATTCAGTGATGAGAAAAGTAAAGTTCTACATTTAGACAAGAAAAACAAATGCACAGGAATAGAAAAAGTGGTACCTGGCTCAATAGTAGTAACTGCAAGAGGGATCTTGAAATCCTAGTGGACAGTTACTTAAATATGAGCCAGCTGTGTGCTGCAGTTGGAACAATTAATGAGTGAAACGACTTGCCTCCAGAAGTTATGGATGCTCCAACCCTGGAGAATTTTAAAAAGAGATTGGACAACCATTTGTCTGAAATGGGATAGGGTTTCTTGCTTGAACAGATAGTTGGGTCCCTTCCAACTCTGTTATTCTATTAACTGGCAAAATCCACCAGAAATCGCCTTCACATGACTGTGGCTGCAAACGGCTGTAAATGCAAGCCGGTTACCATGCTCCTAAAATGTGATCATGTTATCACAAGCATGTGTGTGGCCATCACAGTTTAGAAAACAGATTGTAAATAGTTTTGGGGAAATGTGTTGTAACTTGGAACAGTTGCTAAACATCCAGTTCTTGAGGACTGTGCCTGCAATAAGGTACAGCAGGAGTCCCCAGAAGTTAAATGGGACTGCTGCTTAAGAGGAATCTGTGTCCTAAAAGGTGGTAAAATACACAATTGCTTAAATGCAGTTAAATCTCATGCCTGACCAGTCACGTGCATAAACTAAAACAAAAATTAAAATCTTTGCAAGTACTTCATTAGTGTACAAATGGTCCAGCAGTCTTGTAAACGTCCTCAAGTCTTAGGAGTGAGCAGAATTTTTTTTATCAGTTTGCTTTGCATGAAGGCCCACAAATTTAACTGACAGAAATTAATACTGATCAAATTAACAGTCTCAATTGAAACCTATTCTGTCTAGATGCTTTTTATCTGTCTTTGGAAATGGATTCTATTGTACACGTGTTTCCTGATTAACTACCGTAATGTGATTATTCATATAATTTTTAAAATGGTTATGTTTTGTTATATTACGTTATGGCCCACCTTTATTATTTTTTTCAAATAACTCAGGGTGGCAAACATATCCAACACACCTTTTTCCTCCTATTTTCTCCACAAGAGCAACTCTGTGAGATGAGTTGGCGTGAGAGAGAGTGCCTGGCCCAAGGTCACCTAGCTGGATTTCATGGCTAAGGCAGGACTAGAACTTACAGTCTCTGGCTTTCTAGCCTAGTCCTTTACCCACTAGACCAAAATGGCTCTCTACATTTTTTTTTCTTTTACTTTAGAAATGTATAATCTAAGGCAGGGGTCTTCAAACTTGGCCCTTTTATCACTTGTGGACTTCAACTCCCAGAATTCCTCAGCCAGGCATGCTGGCTGAGGAATTCTGGGAGTTGAAGTCCACAAGTCATAAAAGGGCCAGGTTTGAAGACCCCTGCTCTGTAAGGTGTCAGAGCTATATATGGTTCCTGACACCTTTGGATAAGGCCTCCAGAATACCTCCACAATGGATAAAATAGTATTTTTTTTAATGTGATAGAAAAACAATTCTTTTATTTTAATATTCTGCTTTTTCAAGTCCAATTTTTGTTTCAATAACTGGGATTGTGGCTGGATTTTTCAGACTGACATGATTTAAGCTATGCAGAACTCACCCCTTCTAATAGAGAATTTTATAAGCTTTCCCTCCTCTTCTTCTAGATATGTATTAAATGAATCCCAGAGTCGCCAAACTGTTCCAGGGGGACAGGGCTCCTCTTCATCAAGCAGTTCTGGAGGATCTGGGATCCCTCAGCCTCCTCCCGGAATGAGCTTTTATGCAGCTAAGCGGGTGATTGGAGACAGTCCATGGACACCTGAGCAGCTGGAACAGGTAAAAGCCAAAAAATTATACCCAGTGGGTGGGGGGGTGGGAGTAGCTTAATTATGATAAGCTGCCAAACATAATTTATATTATCTTGTGGACTTTTATTTGTCCCTAGCTGTTTTCATGCGTAATAATTAAGTTATATCCCATCTTTCTTGGGTTGGACGGTTAACTGTAAACAAAATACAGAATACAAAACAAAAAGTAAAAAAAGCAGCAAAACTTGAGTTAGCATCAGCATCCAATGGTACTCCATCCCCAAACTGAACAATGTAATTTTATGTACATGAGAAACAGCATGGGGACAAGATGGAAACCTATGGAACTTTATGAGTCATCTACCTGTGAGTTGACTAGTAATTTCCTGAAACTATTATTCTGGTTATAATCTGACAGGAAGAGCCAAAATCACTGCAGCAGACCTTCTCAGTAGCCAGTTCCAACAGATGGCCTAGAAGGAGGTGTCTAAAATTATTGAGAAATCCGGGAGAACTGGAATTTTGACTTTTCTGTGTGACTAGATGGCGCATCTGAAATCTACACTGCTTGTATTGTTGATTATTAAAGCAACAGTTGGAAAATAGCAGCTGTTGATTCTCATTGGACAAGCACATGTAGATTTTGCTGTGAAAGGAAAAAAAAAGTAAAACGTTTGCTCATCTGATCATTTGAACAGCACCACCACCAAATTTAACATTAGCTGTAGTATTTTTGTGGGGATGAGAGGTATTTTGGAGAGTATCTCTTTAAACTTTGGTGGGAAGGTAACGGCATTCTGTGCATATGTAGTCGTATATTGGTGTACAGCACATGACCAGAGAAAGGGTCTTCAAACCGCTGATTCCCTCAGCTAAGAAACGGAGATGAGCACCCTAGAGTCAACATAGGGACAGGGGAAACCTTTACCGTTAGCTTTAAATGACTGAAATTCCTGGCCTTTCACAAATGGTTGGATCAGAATTTGCATTATGGCTCTCTATTGCTTAGATTAGGGGTCTTCAAACTTGGCCCTTTTATTATTGTTGTTGTACCACTACTGTACCAGCTAGGACCTTGTTTCCCACCGCTTTCTGTTGTGCCAGTGCAGCTTCCTTCTTTCGTGCCAATGCAAAAGAAGGATCTGGCTAAAATTGTTAGCTGCGAAGTTGTGTCTGACCCATCGCGACCCTATGGACAATGTTCCTCCAGGCCTTCCTGTCTTCTATCATCTTCTGGAGTCCATTTAGGCTCACGCCTACTGCTTCAGTGACTCCATCCAGCCACCTCCTTCTCTGTCGTCCCCTTCCTCTACTGCCCTCAACCTTTCCCAGCATTAGGCTCTTCTCCAGTGAGTCCTTCCTTCTCATTAGGTGGCCAAAGTATTTGAGTTTTAGCTTCAGGATCTGGCCTTCTAAAGAGCAGTCAGGGTTGATCTCCTCTAGGACTGACCGGTTTGATCGCCTTGCAGTCCAAGGGACTCGCAGGAGTCTTCTCCAGCACCATAGTTCAAAGGCCTCAATTCTTTGGTGCTCAGCCTTTCTTATGGTCCAACTTTCACTGCCATACATTGCAATTGGGAAGACCATAGCCTTGACTGTACGCACTTTTGTTGACAGGGTGATGTCTCTGCTTTTAGTGTGCTGTCTAGATTTGCCATGGCTTTCCTCCCCAGGAGCAAGCGTCTTTTAATTTCTTAGCTGCAGTCCCCATCTGCGGTGAACTTGGAGCCCAGGAAAACAAAATCTGTTACTACCTCCATTTCTTCCCCATCTATTTGCCAGGAATTGAGAGGGCCAGATGCCATGATCTTGGTTTTCTTAATGTTAAGTTTCAACCCAACTTTTGCACTCTCCTTCTTCACCCGCAACAAGAGGCTCTTTAGTTCCTCTTCACTTTCTGCCATTAGAGTGGTATCATCTGCATATCTTAGGTTGTTAATATTTCTCCCGGCAATCTTAATTCCAACTTTGACTTTCTCATGATGTGCTCTGCATATAAGTTAAACAGGCAAGGTGACAGTATACAGCCTTGCCGGACTCCTTTCCCAATTTTGAACCAATCAGTGGTTCCGTGTCCAGTTCTCACTGTTGCTTCTTGGCCCGCATATAGGTTTCTCAAGAGACAAATAAGATGGTCTGGTATGCCCATCTCTTTAAGAACTTGCCACAGTTTGTTGTGATCCACACAATCAAAGGCTTTAGCATAGTCAATGAAGCAGAAGTAGATGTTTTTCTGGAACTCTCTAGCTTTCTCCATGATCCAGCGTATGTTGGCAATTTGATCTCTAGTTCCTCTGCCTCTTCGAAATCCTGCCTGTACTTCTGGTAGTTCTCGATCCACATACTGCTGGAGTCTACCTTGTAGGATTTTAAGCATAACTTTACTAGCATGTGAAATGAGTGCAATGGTGCGATAGTTTGAACATTCTTTGGCACTGCCATTCTTTGGAATTGGAATGTAAACTGATCTTTTCCAATCAAACTGTTGAGTTTTCCAAATTTGCTGGCAAATTGAGTGTAGCACTTTTATTGCATCGTCTTTTAAGATTTTGAATAGCTCAGCTGGAATACTGTCACCTTTACTAGCTTTGTTGTTGCTCAGTTTTTCTAAGGCCCACTTCACATTCTAGTATATCTGGCTCGAGGTCAGTGACCACCTCATCGTGGTTATCAGGGATGTTAAGCTCATTTTTGTATAGTTCTTCTGTGTAATTTTGCCACCTCTTCTTAATCTCTTCTGCCTCTGTTAGGTCCCTGCCATTTTGGTCCTTTATCATGCCCATTTTTGCATGAAACGTTCGCTTCATCTCTCCAATTTTCTTGAAGAGATCTCTGGTCCTCCCTATTCTATTGTTTTCTTCTATTTCTTTGCACTGTTCATTTAAGAAGGCATTCTTATCTCTTCTAGCTATTCTCTGGAATTCTGCATTCAATTGGGCGTATCTTTCTTTTTCTCCCTTGCCTTTCGCTTCCCTCCTTTCCTCAGCTATTTGCAAAGCTTCCTCGAAGACAGCCATTTTGCTTTCTTGCATTTCTTTTTCTTTGGGATGCTTTT
This sequence comes from Vipera ursinii, assembly GCF_947247035.1. Taxonomy (NCBI): domain Eukaryota; kingdom Metazoa; phylum Chordata; class Lepidosauria; order Squamata; family Viperidae; genus Vipera; species Vipera ursinii. The sequence continues at coordinate 207,810,394 of NC_139513.1, forward strand.
AGTTGCTACCTCTTGTTCAATGTTGCGAACCTCTGTCCATAGTTCTTCAGGCACTCTGTCTATCAGATCTAATTCCTTAAATCTATTTGTCACCTCTACTGTATATTCAACAGGGATATGATTTAATTCATACCTGAGTGGCCTAGTGCTTTTCCCTACTTTCTTCAGTTTAAGCCTAAATTTTGCAATGAGAAGCTCATCGTCTGAGCCACAATCAGCTCCTGGTCTTGTTTTTACTGACTATATAGAGCTTCTCCATCTTTGGCTGCAGAACATATAGTCAATTTGATTTCTGTGTTGACCGTCTGGTGATGTCCATGTGTAGAGCCGTCTCTTGGGTTGTTGGAAAAGAGTGTTTGCTATGACCATTGTATTCTCTTGACAAAATTCTATCAGCCTGTGCCCTGCTTCATTTTGTACTCCAAGGCCATACTTGCCTGTTATTCCGGTTATCTTTTGGCTTCCTACTTTAGCATTCCAATCCCCCATGATGATAAGGACATCATTTTTTGGTGTTAGTTCTGTAAGGTGCTGTAGGGCTTCGTAGAACCGGTCAATTTCATCCTCTTCAGCACTGGTGGTTGGAGCATAGACTTAGACTACTGTGATATTGAATGGTTTGCCTTGGATTCGAACTGAGATCATTCTGTCATTTTGAGGATGGTATCCCCGTATTGCTTTTCCTACTCTTTTATTGACTATGAAGGCTACTCCATTTCTTCTGAGGGATTCTTGCCCGCAGTAGTATACCTGATGGTCATCTGAATTAAATTCACCCATTCTTGTCCATTTTAGTTCGCTGATTCCTAAGATGTCGATGTTCAGTCATGTCATCTCTTGTTTGACCACGTCCAGCTTTCCTTGATTCATGGATCTTACATTCCAGTTCCTATGGAGAAAAAATCTTTACAGCATCAGACTTTCCTTTCACCACCAGATACATCTACAGCTGAGCGTCCTTTCAGCTTTGGCCCAGTCGCTTCATTCTTTCTGGCGCTACTAGTACTAGCCCTCTGCTCTTCCCCAGTAGCATATTGGACGCCTTCCGACCTGAGGGGCTCATCTTCCAGCGTCATATCGTTTTGCCTTTTGGTACTGTCCATAGGGTTTTCATGGCAAAGATACTGGAGTGGGTTGCCATTTCTTTCTCCAGTGGATCACGTTTTGTCAGAACTCTCTGCTATGACCTTTCCGTCTTGGGTGGCCCTGCACGGCATAGCTCATAGCTTCATTGAATTACGCAAGCCCCTTCGCCAGTAATCCATGAAGGGGGCCCTTTTATACACACACACACACACACACACACACACACACAATATTCTGTTTCTTCTTTTTCTCATAGTCTCATAGTCAATCTGATATATATATATATATATATATATATATATATATATATATATATATATATATATATATATATATATATATATATATATGTTTTCTGAGGTTTTCGCGGGTGTTCGTATGTGCATCTTTGGTTATTCGGGTTTTTCCCCGCGTAGAACTAAAGGTGTAGGGGCGACGTTTCGACAGAATCCCATCCGTCATCATCAGGCTGGTGGCTTCTGCTTCCTTCTTCTGGGAGAAGAAGGAAGCAGAAGCCACCAGCCTGATGATGACGGATGGGATTCTGTCGAAACGTCGCCCACCTTTAGTTCTACGCGGGGAAAAACCCGAATAACCAAAGATGCATATATATATATATATATATATATATATATATATATATATATATATATATACCCGAATAACCAAAGATGCATATATATATATATATATACATATATATATATATATATATATATATATATATATATATATATACCCGAATAACCAAAGATGCATATATATATATATATATATATATATATATATATATATATATATATATATATATATATCCGAATAACCAAAGATGCATATATATATATATATATATATATATATATATATATATATATATATATATATAATATTCTGTTTTTTCTTTTTCTTTCAATCTCATAGTCAATCTGTCCATCTCTGCGCATTCCAGTATTTTTTTAAAAATTATTTCTTCATCTGGTGGCTGGCTGTGGAATTCTGGTAATGGAAGTCCACAAGTCATAAAAGGGCCAAGTTTGAAGACCCCTGGCTTAGAATGACTGGTGGTGTTGGGAATTGCCCTTTTGTAATGTATTGAGCCTCATAATTTCCCAGTCTCTGCTTTAAGGCAAAGCCTTTTGTTATTTCTCTATCCAGTTCTACCACTCTATATAATTACAATAAAAGTACACTTTTTACAGACAATGCCTGTGATTGTACTGAACTTTTTTTTTTCTTTCTTTCTTGGGCAGTGTAAATTGGGTATTGTAAAGTTCATTGAAGCCGAGCAGGTGCCTGAACTTGAAGCTGTCATACATTTGGTTATTGCCTCTAGTGATACACGGCACAGTGTAGCCACTGCAGCAGATCTTGAACTCAAAAGCAAGCAAAGGTAATGGTTTATAATGGAACGATTTTTTAAAAAACAAAAGTGATGGTTTGTTATGAATTTAAAAAATAAGGTTTTGTTTAAGGCAAAATTATTTTTTATCACAATGGCATACATTTGGACTTGCATTTGATAAGATGTAGACATCTCTACATTTGACTACAATGATAGCAGCACTTCATTTATTCTAGAATATTGGCATCCATGTATTAGTATGAATGGTAATAGTGTATTTCCTGAGGTTTGATAAAAAAAAATCCTGCTTTTTAGCAGGTAATTATTATCATTACACAGATTTCATGCATATGGCCACGTAGCTTCTAGTAGTTTGGGGAATCTTTAAAAGACCAGTGTTTGCATGAATATTAATCTTTAACAATTTTTCATTTTATATGAAGCAAAGTCTTTTAAGTAGTGTAGTGATTTTACTTAATCACATGGTAGGGTTTCAGAATGGGATATGTCATGATTTTAAAAGTGCTCTTCCAAACGGGTACAGTATTAATTTAAATGTCCCTGTTCTTAGTCTCTTATGAAATCATTGGAAGTTACAAGCTATTGAAAGACCTAGATTACGAGTTCCTGCAAATTCCTGGTTAACTAACGGTGGTGCTTTATAAGGAGTACGGGACTGTTTCCTGGTAACGGCGATTAAAATAAAAACGGATTTTAAAAGATAAAGTGAGAACAAAAACATTGTAAGGTTACAGATATTTGTTTTTAAAAAAAGTTAATTCTGAGATCCAGTCACATGCTATTTTCAAGGGAAGCAACTGAACAGCAGTTGCTGCTAATTCCAGTGCAGGTAGTCCTCACTTAGTGTCCATTCATTTAGTAACCGAAGTTATGACAGAGCTGAACGAAGGGGTTTATGACTGGCCCTTGAAGTTCCTTCCACTTCAGTATCATCCCTGCAGTCACATGATTAAAATTTTGGCCCCACATTCTGCCAAGTCTGCCTGTTGTTTGCTCCCAGGGCTCCCGTTTTCTAGGCCTGTTCCCCCCCACCCCCAATATCTCCTGAAATGCATGCCAGTCTTTGTACTAGCTGGAGCCTCCTTTCCCATTGCCTTCTTTTGCACCAGTTCAGCTAGGCTAGACTAGAGCTCCACTCGTACCCTGACCAAGGCCTCCATTTAAGGCGTCAGTCGGGGCTTCTGAGTTATGTTTCAGCCAGGGCTTCCAGTCACATGCCAGGCGGGGCCTCTCTTTGTGCTGCATCCCGGGTCGTTATTTTGTGAAAGAAGCCCGGCCTGAGAAAGAAAGAGCCCCAGTTGCATGCCGTAATTTTAGCCATCTGGCGCTGGAGAAGACACCTACGTGTTTCTTGGACTGCCAGGCGATCAAATCAGTCAGTCCTAGAGGAGATCAAACCTGACTGCTCTTTAGAAGGCCAGATCCTAAAGCTAAAACTCAAATACTTTGGCCATCTAATGAGAAGGAAGGACTCACTGGAGAAGAGCCTAATGCTGGGAAAGGTTGAGGGCAGTAGAGGAAGGGGACGACAGAGAAGGAGGTGGCTGGATGGAGTCACTGAAGCAGTAGGCGTGAGCTTAAATGGACTCCAGAAGATGGTAGAGGATAGGAAGGCCTGGAGGAACGTTGTCCATGGGGTCGCGATGGGTCGGACACGACTTCGCAACTAACAATTTTAGCCAGTTCCTTCTTTTGCATTGGCACGAAAGAAGGAAGCTGCACTGGCACAACAGAAAGCGGTGGGAAACAAGGTCCTAGCTGGTACAGTAGTGTGTGTGTGTGTGTGTGTGTGTGTGTGTGGTGCAGATATGGCAGGCAGAGTTGGGGTGGTGGGGGACAGCTGATGGTAGCAAAAAACAAGTGGCCAAGTGAGTCCCAAAGGTGTTTCTCCAAAAGGCAACTGGACTTTCTTGGCATTTTCTTTGGAAATGTTTCGCTTCTCATCCAAGAAGCTGCTTCTTCAGTTCCGAAGAACTTCTTGGAGGAGAAGTGGAACATTGTCAAGGCGAAAAAACAAACAAACCAAGAAAGTCAGTTGCCTTTTGGAGAAGCACTTTTAGGACAACCCTAACCTGGACGATTGGGAATCTCCACAGACATTCTTACGTGAGACCCAGTAAGTTTTCATTTGGGGGACTCAGTTATTGAAAATATAAAATATGGGAGAGAAAGAAAATGAATTTTGGCAATCAGTTTGATTTTTTAGTAAATTCCTTCTCCCTCCCTCCCTCCCTTTCTCCCTTAGTTTAATTGACTGGAATAACCCCGCCATCATCAACAAGCTATACAAAGTTTACCTTGGGGATATACCACTAAAAACTAAGGAGGTAAGAATTGCTTCTCTAAATCTGTGTTCCTTCTCATTTTCTATTTTTGCAGTTTATCTATCGTTTATTTATTTGATTTGATTTGATTTGATTTGTATACCGCCCTTTTCCCGAAGGACTCAGGGGGTTTACAGGGCAAATTAAAAAAAGATACGATATACAGATTAAAATACAATTAAATTAATAGCCCCAACACTTTAAAATTGAATTTAAAACCTTAAAAACCCCACAGTCCAGGCCGGCCAGCTCAAAGAGCCAGGTTTTTAGGTCCCGGCGAAACGAACAAAGGTCGGGGGTGATCCGGAGTTCCACCGGCAGCTGATTCCATAGGGCAGGCGCGCCCACCGAGAATGCTCTCCCCCTGGGAATCACCCGCCGGCACTCCTTGACCAGCGGGACTCTGAGGAGGCCTTCTTTGTGGGAGCGCATGGGACGATGGGAAGTTGACGCTGGCAGCAGGTGCTCCCTGAGATAATCCGGACCCATGCCATTTAGGGCTTTATAGGTCATCACCAGCACCTATAATGTTTGGTGTTACATATTGTATGATCTGGATTATTTGCTGTTGTAGCGAATATCATTTTAAGAGTTATTCACTTTCACATTCATCCTGCTCTTTCGTTAACCTAGAGGTAAAGGAAGAAAAATATTTTCTAGAAAAAAAAAGAGCTGCTGTTCCTTATTCCAGGCAACTAGGTATATAGTCCTTGAGTTATAACTAATGGATCCCCCTCCATTATGTTTGTAAGTTGCGACAGTCATAAAGTGGCTATTTTACTACCTTTTTAAATGGTTGCAAACAATCATAAATGCAAGCTGATTGCTGAGTGGCCAAAATGCAGGCATAGGACTTGGGGTGGGGGGGGGAAGAGGGCCCTCACCATTAGAACTTTGAACCCTGGTCATACGTACCTCCCCGGGAGGTCCACCGCCTGATTTTGAACAGTTGCCAAGCAACCAATCATAAGCTGAGGACAACCTCCATCTTAAAACAAACCAGGATAAAAATAGTTTATACTTAACCCAGAAAGATAAAATTTGAGTCCAAACTAAGGTCCAACAGAAGAAAAGAATACCATGAGTGGTTTTTGAAACTTAACGTTTCTGAGAGTTTTATTGCCTCAGTGCTACAATGGAAAATGCTATACCTATCTTGACCACATTGTTGCTAGACATCCACATTTCTTGAGGATTCTTGATGTGCCCACTGGCTCCAAAATGGATCGAGATCTTTACCCTGTATCAATAACTTCCACTGAAAACCTTTCTCTTCTGCTACAAAATTGAAATATTGTAGGCAGCCCTTTTTTATCTGTTCTCAGTGCATGCCTAAAGGTTTTCATCTATTTTTGGTCCTTTTTTGTGTGTGTTACAGTGGTATACGTGCAATACAGCTTGGTTGTATTGCCCTAGGTTAGGCTATACATGGTTTGTCATGGGAGCTGGCCTTGAGTGACATATTCAGCTGGTGGTGGCCTGTTTGTATCATATTGCTTATGCTGACTCAGTGCAACTTTTTCATGATCTTAGTGGAGGGGCATTTTAATACTGCAGGTGAACGTTAGTTCTGCCACAGATATAGCTTATGCTTACCTCTCAGTCACCCTACTGCGTATTAGTACTTCCTCCAGAGAGCTGAATGCAATATATTGCACCACCCGATATTAGTGCTGCCTTCAGATTGTTTGCAGAGATTAGAGCCAGGTACAAATCATCTGCAGGCAGAGTAATATCCAGAGATATGTAGTAAGGTGGGCCCTCCAGCAAGATTATTGAATAGCCATGCAAAGCAGAAGAGTCCCAAAAGCCATATATTAAAAGAAGGCGGTTCCCTCCATTAATCACTGAGAGAGTGGCTCAAAAGCTAGCTGTTGCAAAGAAGCTGCTTTTGGAGCCTCGCAGCTGGGCTAACTTGCATCTTTTATAAATGAACAATAACAATAACAATAAGTCTTTATTGATTAGCCCTTGGGCCATATCAAAGTGCAAAGTTCCAGCTATGAACAATGAAAAAGAGAAATCCAGCTATATTGTGCAGATGAAGACAATGGTTATATAGGCTTTTGGAACCTAATCCTCCAGTTCCCATAAAAGGAGAACTCATCTCATTATTTCAGGTCTTGTTGTTGAGTTTTATGCTGGATCAGAACCTCTACCAATAATGAGGGTCGTCTGTCATTCTAACACTTGGGAAAGATGCAGATGGTTGAAGGCATTTCAGGTAAATGCTTTCTTCACGCTTCCAAGCATCATTTGGAGATCAAACTCAAAAGTGTTGGATAACCTGGATGTAGAGTTTCTCATTTTGGATAATTACCCTGTCATATTGGTAGCAGATCTTGGCTTTCTTCGAAGACATTTGTAGTTCTCCACTGGGTGCAGTGTAGGGGCACCACTGGATGCACTGACAGGGACGCAGTGGCATCTTTTGCTGCCTAATAACTGGAGCTGTTTTAACTGTCTCCTTGGTTCCATGGTGCACAGTTTGGGAACTGCTAGGGGGACAGTCTGAACCAAGAACATTTGGGAACCTCCGGGGTACACCAAGTTATATCTTATTTTGTACTAATTTCAGTACTTTTTCATTTTTTGGTAACTTTTACAGTTCCAGTACTTTCAAATATTGTGATTATATATGTACATTGTTAGCTTGGTCAGTGACCATAATAAAGATTTGATACGTACACTGTGATTGCTTTCCTGAGTGATTTAGTTTTTTTCTAGTCACTTTATGTTTTGAAATATTCATTTGTTTAAAACAGGGAGTTGTTCTGAAACCAGAACTGAAGCGTGATCCTGTCAGTACTCGGGTGAAGTTAAAGATTGTCCCTCATCTTTTGCGTTCCAGGCAAGCTGCAGAAACATTTCCTGCAAATATTCAGGTACTTTTTTTAAAAAAATCTGTCTCATAGCACTATATTTCTTAGTGAATTCAGTATTTAGCTATGTGCTTGTAACCCATTTCCCTACAGGAGGGGTGAGTGTTCTGCAGTTCATGCACAGAGTATAAACCTTGCTTGCCAACTGTTTTATGCACTAATGTTTGAAGTTAGCTGCAAAAAAAACCCACCCCAGTTTTGCTACCCATCCTCATTTATCCTTACAGTCACATGATTGCCATTTGCATTGCTTTCCAATGGGCTTGTGACCAGCCGTGTTAAGAAAGAACATAGAATTAAAGTCCTAAATTGCAGTCACAGAGTGATTTGCTTAACAACCAAATAGGAATTACCACTGTAACCCCATTGCGGTCATGTGATTTTTCACTTAGCAGCCATGGTGCTTAATGGCAGTCCCATTGTGATAGCTAAGCAAGGAATAGTTGTATCTTTAGGATCTTATTTATATTTTTTAAAAAATATGTAATTTTTTAAATAAAATAAAATAAACTTATTTGAGATGCAAAAGAGTTTGGACATTACCCTCATTATGAGACTTGGAACATTGTTTGAAATAATAATTCTCCTGAGATTTTTTTTCATTTGTGTTATTTTTTCAAGGTTGTCTATGATGGGCTTTTTGGTGCAAATGCCAATGCTAAACTGAGAACTTTGTCTCTTCAATTTGTGCATCATATTTGTGTAATGTAAGTATTTTTATGTCATGACTTTTTTGTTGACAAGGTTTTTTTAAGATGTGGTTTGCCATTGTCTCCTTATTGTGGCTGGGAGAAAGTAACTGGCTCAAAGTCACAGAGCTAGCTTAGTGCCTATGGTGAGACTAGAACTCACCATCTCCCAGTTTCTAGCCAAAATTCCTCAACTACTACACCAAACTAGCTGTCCTATAACATGATATGTACAATTGAAACTGAGATTATGATTCTGCTGTTAAGTAATTTGATGTGAATACAACATAAATTTTAGTGATGTATCTCAAGAAAGATGCATTATTGTTGTCGTCACCACCACCACCATCATCATCATCATCATCATCATCTATTATTATTATTATTATTATTATTATTATTATCATCTGCAGTTTTGCCCTATCATACTTGCTGTAGTTGTAAAGGCATCTAGCTAGAAACTGGGAGATGGTGAGCTTTCTGGAAAAAGTTTTCATTATCTGCCAAAAGAAGAACATTGCCATAAAGAGTGGACCTGGGCATTTTATGGCTGCAGACTACATTCAGCCCTTTGGCTGTCCCTGTGTGGCCTGCAACACCGGGGTGACATCAGCCTTGGGAGTGGGACAGTGGCAACGATGAGGTGGCGGTGGCAGTCTTCCATCACAGTCCCAAGTTTCTCATGTGGCCCTTTGGCCACATTAATTTCCCACTCCTGATACAGAGGCATCCTTTGAAAAGAATTTTTAAGGTGATCTTCTTACATACGAAGGACAACTCTTATTGTTAAGGTTTTTCGTTTGTTACATCATTACTTTTTTCATATATTGAATTTTAGTTGCCCTGACAGCAAGATAAAACCATTAGGCCCAATGCTTTTGAATGGACTGACGAAACTGATAAATGAATATAAAGAGGTAAGTTCAAAGGGAGCCTTATAAAGAATCTTATTTATTTGTGGAACTTGGAATGTTGAATGTTCTTATTACTTGCACTTGATTTTTTTACTAATCTCTGTGGTAGTACTAGTGTAGCTGGTTGTAAGAAAACCAATGAGGTTTAACATGCCATTACTTATTTGGATTATGGAATGCTGATTTAATCAACCAGGATGTTCACTTGGTATATCTTTATATCTGTTGAAATTTTGTTTCCTCCTTCTGTTGGTGCATGCGGGAAAACACACTGATAAACTGTGGTCATAATTAAAGCTTCCTGTTTGAGTAGAACCACTGCTTCCTTGCTTGTTCCCTTGTGCAGATGAAGGAAAGTAGTCTCATGTCAGTATATGAGTTTCTTTCACTCCTAGATTGATAAGTGATTTTCCAGTCCCAGTAATGTTGCATTGTTTTTTTTTCCACCAAAAAACACTGGATTTTATCCAGTGCCACTCTGGTTTTCTCCCCTTAGTAAATTTGAGACTGATCAGGATGTGTTGACACTTCCTTCTTATGAGTCTTTGTGGCTTAAATTCTTTCATAGTTCAATACTTGTAATTTCTTCTTAGAAACAGATTGTGAAATGATTGAAGAGTTGTTCATTGAACGGCTGGCTAAAAGCTTATTTGTTCTACTAAGAATCCTTATGGCTGTTGTGCATGTTTAGTGCTTAAGACATTCATAGAGTATTCAGTTGTGAGGATAACTTTTTTCCCTGTTATGTATTGGCAGAGGAAGGTATGCCAGAGCAAATCCAAGGTATATTTGGGTGTAATGTTCTTCAGTTCCTATTCAGGAGGCATTGAACTATTAGATGTAAAACGTCCCAGCTGTCTGTCTCGAAATATTCTGGAGTCAATTTGACATTCAGAAAGGCAGTAAAAGCAGGTTAAGATAATAATTGGCATATGTCTAGCTGGGAAACAATATTGTACTTCTTTGCCTTCTTCCATTATATATAGGCCAATATTGTCAAGCCCCACCGGCTTGCCAACCATCAGCATTCCAAGAGGTTGACCCACACGTATATTGTTATAACGTTGAATATAAAGTGTATTCATGTAAACATTTATCCTAGGTACATCAAAATTATTGTTGATTTTCAAGATTATATCTGCATGTGTTGCACAAATCTACACTCCCAATTATTTCTCTAGGGCGTTGACACAATGTCTGTCTTCATGTGCAGTTTTGCACTTCCCACTCTGTTCTTTGACAGAAGTCAGAGGTAGTTTTAGTGCTATGCGATGCAGTTAATTTTGTTATGTATGCAGAACACAGTTCCATCCATTTAACAGTAATAAACAAGCCTGTTTGAAAAGACTATTCAATTTTTAGAATATTTTGTTTCTGCAAAGCATATTTTAAGATGAATGCAGATCAAACAACAGTAACTCATAATTGTTAGGATAAACATGAATGTATATTGTCCCTTTCATGGCTCTTTGCTTATCTCACAGTTGTTCTGTTTTGTTTTTAAATAATTGAAGGATCCCAAACTGCTTTCAATGGCCTATTCTGCTGTTGGAAAACTTTCCAGGTAACAAAATTGCATTTAGATTGGTGAGACATCGGTTGATTGTTTTAAAACAATTGTTACTCTGTCAACAAGCAAGCAGATTGCCTTAGTGCAGGGATAGGCAACCTCGGCTTTTTTATGACTCATGGACTTCAACTCCCAGAATTCCTGAGTCAGCATAGCTGACTCAGGAATTCTGGGAGTTGAAGTCCATGAGTCATAAAAGAGCCGAGGTTGCCTACCCTTGCCTTAGTGTAAAGAGTGGAGCAGATGCTATCTTTTGACAGTTCTGGAACTACAAGTTAAACGTGTGGGGAGGTGAATGCTAGAAATAATCCATTTTTAAGAAAAGGAGGAATCAAATTGAAATGGATTCTTGCCTACATTGCTTAAGTGGTACACATTTAAATTTAATTGGAACAAAGATCGTACCTATCATGCTAAAGAACTCCAAATATAAAATCTATCCTTAAAAAGACCTATCAAAATTGAGCTCCTTACATTCTTTTTTAAAACTGTTTTTGCTCGGTGTTGGGAAAAGTAGAAATCTTCACAGCAATTATTCATTTGGCAGATCTCAGAGAGTTAAACCAAGATCATATGTTATTAATTATAGAATAGTAATACACCAGAATGTCCATGTAGTCAACAAGCCTCAAACTCAGCTTCAGGGACCCTTTAAGTTGGGGTAGCCCATGAAAGTCTATTATATATGTGCAAATAAAAATGTATTAGCGTCTGACAGTGATCTCAGACATTATTCTGTTTGAGGGCTAATAGTGCAAAACGGATGAAGAATTAAAGACAGAGAGCTACTAAATTCTCATCCATATCTGCAATCGTAAACCATCTCACTATAATATAAACATAAAATGGGATGCATTTCTAAGCAAACATGTATAGGATCGCATAGCGTGACAAGTGGCTATCTCTCAGCTTTATGTTGAAATCCTAGGTTTTATTTATCAATGTATCAGTACAGATAATTATACGATCTGACTCCCACTTAGCGGAAAACTGGCTCTGTAGGAAAACTCTGGCTCAGTCGTTCTCCTGACTGAAGAACCCATTGTACCCTTTAATTCAGTCTTTCCCATGGATTTCAAACTCCCATTTATTTCCTATCATTTTTCACTTATCTGAGCATTGTTATCCTAAACATTTCATTGGTCAAAGCTGGGTTTAACTATTTAATCGTTACTAGTAGTTTTTAATCTTAAATGCAGTATGATATGCTGTAAACAACAAAACAAAACAAAAACCCATTTAAACATTTATTTATTTTATTTTATTTTATTTATTAAATTTTTATACCGCCCTTCTCCCGAAGGACTCAGGGCGGTGTACAGGGCAATAAATATCAAAAGTGTAAATACAAAAGTTAAAAAAGAGATTAAAAAAATTAAATAATTATGCCCAAGAATACAATACTAAAAATGTGTTAAGAACTTATTTAAATCCAACCCCAAACCCATCAGACCAGGCCAGATTGTTCAAATAGATAGGTTTTTAAATCACGCTGGAAGGAGCGCAGGTCGGGGGCCATCCGGAGCTCAACCGGAAGGCGGTTCCACAGGTCTGGCGTGCCCACAGAGAACGCCCTCCCCCTGGGGGCCACCAATCGGCATTCTTTGATCGGAGGCACCCTGAGGAGGCCCTCTCTGTGGGAGCGCACTGGACGGAGGGAAGTTGATGCCGGCAGCAGGTGCTGCCGTAGGTAATCCGGACCCATGCCATGTAGGGCTTTGTAGGTCATAACCAGCACCTTGAATCTCACCCAGAGGGCAACTGGCAGCCAATGCAGCTCGCGGAGCAGGGGTATAACATGGGAGTATCAGGAGGCCCCCAACACAACTTGCGCGGCTGCATTAATTTCCATACTACCATACTTTTATTAGCATGTCAAGGACCTTTTGAAATCTTAAGGTATCAAATCCAAATACAGTTCAAGGGGCGAATGGATTCCATAGAGTAGGGGCTAGATGGGAAAAAGCTCTGAAATGGGAGGTGGCCATGGCAACACAAGGAAAAAGGGAGGCAATGCTGATTGTGTGCATGAGCCAAGTACCTAGGAGCATGAATTGCGATGACCTTTGGAAGGTCAGTGCCAGTAATTTTAATGGGTACTGTTTCTAAATCCTAATCATCATATGGATTGGCCGACAGAAGAAATAGGCGTGAATCAATAACATGTGTCATTTAACATTTTGAAACCCGGTATTGACTTGTGTTAACATAAATAGGCATTGCAAAATGTAGGAAAGAAATACATGGAAGTTAATAATTCCGGGACACTTTACAAATTTCCATGAGAATGAACTAAGCAGTACCTGAGAAATGCTGTTCGATAAAATGTCTAGTCAGCACGTTGACTGAACGTCCTGCTTTGTTTCAAGTAACGTCCTTTTAAAAATACTTTTTTTTTTTCAGCCGAATACCTCAGTTGTTTACCAAGGATCTCGCACTGGTCCAACAATTTTTCGAAGCTCTTTCTAAGGTTGGTGACTTGATTTTTATTTTGCCAAAGAATTCGTTTATCTAGAATTTTTTTTCCTTCTTTGTGGGATGCTTATTAGATGTTAATACCCAGGTATCATTTCAGGAAGAACCTGATACCAGACTAGCTATTCAGGAGGCCCTGTCCATGATGGTTGGTGCTTACACCTGTTTGGAAGGAGCACCTCGTACTCTTATGGAGGCCCTCGTAGCCTCTAACCTAATCAAGGTAAGTCACCAGGATATGAAAGAAGTGTGAAAACTTGAGCTTATTTTCCCTTAATCCCTTGTACATAAGAATGATTATACTAATTTATGATATGCAATTAGGAGAAGAAAAAACACCTTACTCCTCTCTCGGGCCTGATCTCCATTCCTTGTTTCTTCATGATCTATATACATAATGCCTGCATGCCTGCATATAGTACATACATGATCTTTTTTTGAGTATCTTCAAATGGTGCCTGTCCCTTTGAATATCAGCTTGCATCTCTCTTTTTCATCCTCGCTATTTCTTTATAATGGGCACAAACACAGAGGAAAAGTATAGAATCTCTCATATTCTTGTGACAAGTTGATCTCGTGACAGCCAAGAGCGACAATTCCTCTGCAAAATGATTGTGCCTGCAATGTTATTTTAAGGTGGCAAATCTTCCTAGTTCCTCCCCACAATATTGCTCATCCCTAATATTACCTTTCAGATGTGTCGCTTTATATTTTTTAGACTTTCCAGGCAATATAGAAATTTCAGCTGAGAATTTGGGGGATTATAGTCCAGTGCATTTAGAGGGAATCGAGTTGCCTAAAATGTCTATATGATCAATATGTATTTTTTATTATGGAACTTCCACTCTACTTTAATGCTTGCATATGATGTGACCTTGACAGATGTATGCAAAACTGAGTAAATGGAGCCACAAATAATGCCAATTGACCGTATGCAGGCAATATTTAATCTGTGCAATATTTTGTTAAAGACTACTTTTAGAACTACATATAAAGCAAGTATAGGCACATCTTTAACCCTTCAATTACACCTTGGAAACTTAAACATTTTATGGCAGACATAAGATGCTATTTTGCATTTTGTTGCATCACAGCTATAATTACTGACTGTACTTTCTTTTGCTGCACCAAGGGAGCAGTAAAAATAATGAGTTGTGCTGTTTAAAATATTAAGAAATGTTGATTCCTGATAAGCAATCTTAAATGATCTATTCTCTGCCTGTAAACTGTGCGTGAGCAGTTATTTATTTTTTGCTCGCAAATATATCTATTCATATTATTTTGTATAATTGCAATATATAATTAATGCCTAAGTCATTAGAGGAAGTTCAAGAAAATCTTTTTAAAAAATCATAACAATGAAATAAAGCATGCTATAAATGAGAACTTTTTGTACCTGCCTTTTACTTTTGGTGCATACATTATTTTGAATATTGTATGCAAATGCCTGATTTGGTAAAGAGTTTGTTTCTGATTATTTCTTCGTCTTTCTGACTATTTTTTTAGCCTCAAGTCCAAGTACGCCAAGTAGCTGTAAAATTTGCCAGCACAGTGTTTCCTTCTGATCATATTCCTTCAAGATACTTGCTTCTTTTAGCTGCAGGAGATCCGTAAGTTTAATATTGCATCATAGACGGTATAAAACACAAAGGTTGTATAATGGGATCAATAGTAATTCTTAATTTGATTCTTTTAAACTATTACTTTAATTAATATCCATTTTGCTGATTCTGTAAAATATATTTTATTTACTTATTAGAGTTTTATCCTGCTTTTATTATTTCATAAGTACCTCAAGGCAGCAAACACACATACTACTTCCTTCTCCTCCAATTTTCCCCATCACAACAACCCTGTGAAGTGAGTTGGGCTGGCCCATAATTACTGGGCTAGCTTTCTTGCCTAAGGCAGCACTAGAACGTAGTCTCCTGGTTTCTAGACCAGTATCTTGACCACTATACTAAACTGGCTCTCTTTTAATTGATATACTTTTCTATCAGATTAGGGCAAAAAAAAATAATCTGAAAAACGCAGTGTCCCAGTTCACAAATAATATAAGCCAGAAATTTAAATTATGTATCTTCCGCAAATGTCTTTCTCTTTATTGCAGCTGGAACAATGAATAAATCAGAATTTATTTTCACTTTTGCATTTTCCATAGTAACGTATGAGAGTTTTTTTTAAAAAAAGTCAATTTGTAAGTAAAACAAATTTTAAGTCATGGATGGGTTTCCTGTTTTATTTGATGTCTCTATTAAAGACTTGATAAGTGAAGAGTCTACTGAATCAAAGTAAAGTTTATTGTTATTAGTATTCAAATAAGAAAGACAATGCATAGAGGATCCTGGCTCTTGTTTGTGCATGTAATGTTAAATAATTGGTTCTTAAGGTTGTGCAATCCTGTGGAAAATATTTCAAGTAACATATTTTGGAGTTCAAGAGAGCACCAATATAGAAGAAGTTGTGTCTTGTCCTAGAATTTCATGGCTTCCCTCTATGTGATTCCAGGAGAAGATGCAGCTACTTTAAAGAGTTGCAGACATCGTACATTTTGAAATCGGATCCAGAATTGAAACACAGCCCTTGCGTTAATATGAACTTGGCATATCAGTTTATGTTTTTCTGCTGAGTTATTTTTGGAGGTTAGATAAATGAAAGGTTCTGTTTGTTTGTGCATATGTGAAAATGTTTTATTTTAATTTCTAAAAGGCGGGAAGAGGTGCACGGAGAAGCACAACGTGCTCTGAGAACATTTCCTGGTAAAAATGAAAAGGAAAGTGCTGATAAACAGATGCCTTCATTTCCAGAAATGGTCCAGTATATTCAAGAGAAGGTAAAGGACTTCAGCTTAAAACTCTGTGTAATTCTATGGAATACACTGTTCAAAGTATAGCCATAATATGGAACTCCCCCATCCCTTTTCCTGTTGAGGACGTGAACTGAATTACATGTAGTCCTTGTTTAGCCATAATATGTATAGCCATAATATGGAACTCCCCCATCCCTTTTCCTGTTGAGGACGTGAACTGAATTACATGTAGTCCTTGTTTAGCTACTACAATTGACACTTTAAGTTCAGTGGGTTAAGATGCTGAGCTTGTCGATCAGATGGTCGGCAGTTTGGCAGGTCGAATCCCGAGTGCCGCGTAACAGAGTGAGCACCTGTTACTCGTCCCAGCTTCTGCCAACCTAGCAGTTCGAAAGCACGTAAAAATGCAAGTAGAAAAATAGGGACCACTACGGTGGGAAGGTAACAGCATTCCGTGCGCCTTTGGCGTCTAGTCATGCCGGCCACATGACCACGGAGACATCCTCGGACAAGCGCTGGCTCTTCGGCTTTGAAACGGAGATGAGCACCGGCCCCTAGAGTTGGAAATGACTAGCACACATGTGCAGGGGAACCTTTACCTTTACCTAAGTTTAAAAAGTCACATGGCCATGAGTGTTTTTATTGATCTTACTTCAGTTTTCCTTTGCTTTACAGACCTGCAAAAATTGTAAACGCAGGCATTGGTTGCAAAGTTACTTGGTTATTGTCCAAGGCAGTCATTAAGAAAGGAATACCTATAATTAGTGGTGGGATTCAGCCAGTTTGCACCAGTTGGGCAGAACCAGTAGCTAATATTTTGTTGCCCAGGCTCAGAATGGACTTCCAGAAGCAGCATCCACAGAGAACCGGTTATTCACATATGTGAATCCCACCATTGCCTAGAAATGTTATAGGACCAGTTGTGAAATGAAAGTCCAGTAATTTGTATGTGTTGCAAAACATTTGGGGAATAATCACCATGTTCTGTTAAATACATAAATACTTTATTTTAGGCCTCTCACCGAATGAAAACTCCTGCTAAATACATGACCGGAACAACAGTAATGCCTTTCAACCCAGCTACTTTTGGAGAGGTATGCATCTCAGTTATAAATTAGGGAAAGCCCTATTTTTTAAAAGCAAAATTCTCTACTGTACATATTGTGCATTCTAGAAATAGTATTTCTACACAAGCACATACTTGAAATTTATATGTCAGAGGTTTTGTTAGGCTGTTGGGGGTTTATGAGTCAGGAGACAGATTTTGCCAGTAACACATCTTTTTTTACACAACTCACAGATGAGCAAATTGTTAGTAGTTCTGTGAGCCAGCAAAGAGTCCTTTTACCCAAGACTTTAGTGGCTATCATGATCTCTTACGGATTTTTATGCATTTGTTTGGTCCTTATTCAGCTTTTTTGCTGATTAGTTTTACATTATTTCCCCATTTTTCCAGCCACTCTGCAGGTTGCTCCTAACATTCAGTGGGAAAATGGAACAATATTTTTTCCTCTCCTTTGCACAATAAGCGGGGGGGAAAAAGTGTTAGCTCCATGGTAAATATACCGATTTATTTTAGGAGAGCCATTTTATTGTAATGGTTAAGCCACCAGGCTAGAAACCACGAATTCTAATCCTGCCTTAGGCATGAAGCTAGTCCGTGGGCCAGTCATTCTTTCTCAGCATGAGGAAAAAGGCATTGGTAAAGCACTTTTGAAAATCTTAACAAGAAAACTGCAGGGGCTAATCCATGTAGTCACCTGAAATCAAACTATTTGGAAGGTACCCTCCCCCATTAAAAAAAAAAGTATTTTAAAAATGACTACAAAACAAAAACTGAAACCTCAAACATTATCAGCCCTGCCCTCTTGCTTTCTTCCAATGCCTAATAAATAAATAAATTTAAAATGTGGTCATGAAGAAAAAAAATGATGCCTTTTTCCTTATTTAGACATTTATTTAAAAATGGGAAGAAAATCAATATTAAGAAACTTTCTGCACCCAGTATCTATAGGCTTTGTTCTTTTCCCTTGTGAAACTAGTAGTAGTATATATGTAAGATCAGGCGTGATAAGTCTAGTTTAAGAATTTTAAAATCCTTTCACCGAAACAGACTTGCTCATAGTTATTACATTCCCAAAGAAACAAACGAGATTTGTGCTTATTTTGCAAGCCGCCCTGAGTCTTCGGAGAAGGGCAGGATATAAATGGGATTAAAAAAAAAAAAGTTTAACTCTTCAGTCGTCTCTTTCATAGATTTTCTTCTGCAGACTAGGCCAGGTTTTGCAGCAGTAGCTTCAAGCAGAATAAGGCATATTTGTAAGTTTAAGAGTAGGTTATGTGCACTCTTTGAAAATAGCTGGCAGACCCCAAACCGGAGCCCTGGTGGCGCAGTGGTTAGAATGCAGTATTGCAGGCTAATTCTGCCAACTGCCAGCTGTTTGATTCTTATTGGCTCAGGTTGACTCAGCCTTCTATCCTTCCAAGGTTGGTAAAATGAGGACCCAGACTGTTGGGTGGCAATAGGCTGACTCTGTAAACTGCTTAGAGTGGGCTGTAAAGCACTGTGAAGCTGCATATAAGTCTAAGTGCTATTGCTAAAAAACCCATTCATTTGGTAGAAAACAAACTCAGGGGTGGGGAGGATGATAGCCCAGCTCCTAAAATCCCCTAGATCAGGGGTAGGCAACCTCGGCTCTTTTATGACTCATGGACTTCAACTCCCAGAATTCCTGACTCAGCTCAGGAATTCTGGGAGTTGAAGTCCATGAGTCATAAAAGAGCCGAGGTTGCCTACCCCTGCCCTATATATGTTCTATTTGAACTTTTTTTTTGTTTTTCAGAGCAGGTGGGGAGTGAAATATCTTGAGCTGCTACTATTTATCTTTTTATTCTAAATAGGCTTATAAAGTCCAAAAGCATTCATGGAAATAATATTTTTGAGGTAGTTTATTGTGCAGCATACTGACTACTGTTTTTATTTTAGGTGTTTATTTTAAAAATAATCTTTTTTTTAATAAATAAGCTTGGCATAGGGCCGTGGTGGTGAACCTATGGCATGCGTGCCACAGGTGGCACGTAGAGCCCTCTCTGTGGGCACATTCGCCATCGCCCCAGTCCTAGGCCTTCAGCTGGGTTTTGTAAAACCTTTTCGCTTTAGGCCTCTGCCACTGTGTGCAAAAAAAAAAAAAGGTTGAATCAATCAATTTCAACTTCTCGGGGGAATAAAAAAGATCTCACAAAGTTGGAATTGACTGAACTTTTTAGTCCCACCCAGTCTGCCGTTACCACTGCAGCCACGCCTACCTAATGGGCCACACCCGCCCAATTGGTCACACCCACGCCCACCCAGCACCCGACGATACATAAGTGGGTTTTGGGTTGCAGTTTGGGCACTCGGTCTCTAAAAGGTTCGCCATCATTGGCATAGGGCATCAGGTTTAGGTGCCCAGGATATAGTGTGGCAGAGAGCTTAGTTTAGAATATGACATACTGTCAACGAGTTAGTGTCAACCTTAACTTCCTTAACTTTTGAACATTGGGATAATTTGGTTGATTTGTCCTAACAGAACCAAGTAATAAATGAGACAACGACATTCTTTGGGCATTTTAAATCTCAGTAACACAATAGATGAGATTATTGTACTGTGATTCATGGCTGGGGGAAAAGAAACTACAGTTGTTTATTCTGTAAGGGAAAGCTGGTAACCTTTACATTTTTTTCCTGCTTTGCTTAGATAGTGCTGTATCTCCGGATGTGTCTTGCTCACAGTGCTGGTGTGGTGCCTACTTCTCAGAGCTTAGCTGATATGCAAGATCACGCTCCAGCCATTGGCCGTTATATAAGAAACCTCCTCTCTGGAAATGTTATAACATCCTCATCCTCAAAGGGAGGTGAAAGCAATCCTGTACAGATTTATATAAGTCTCCTTCAGCAGTTGCTCTCTGGTGTTGGAGGTGAGAACTCACAGGTCACAAAGCTAAAAAAAATAAATGTTCCACTGCCTTTATCATGAATGAAAAATATGCTGCTTCGAAAGTTGAATTCAGCATTCATTATTGGTTATTTTGTTAGTGTGAAGGAGATTCACTTCCTAGAAATGTAAGTTCCGTTTTAATGCAACACATTAGGCCAAAGCAACCTGTCTTTTATCAGCTGAGACTTTGAAGCCCCAGTGGTTCCAGTTTTAGATGTACTAAAAAGCATGGTTATATGTTCAGTGAGTGTATTTTTGGCAAGCCCATTGTGTTGAAAATTACATAATTTTGAGAGAGTGATTTTATTACTTTTTTTAAAAAAAAAAAACAATTTTATATTCCATTAGCCTAAGTGGAAGTGTAATTTTTTTTTTGCAGACAAAGTCTGTCCATCCTGCATGAGAACTAAGCCAAGCTTTAGCTGGCTTAAAATTCTGTTCTCGTTAGCTAGTCAGATCTGACTGTTCTCAAGCCAGGCATAAAAGTAATGTAGAATAGAATAGAGCTGGAAGGGACCTTGGAGGTCTTCTAGTCCAGCCCCCTGTTCAATTCTACTTTCCCAACTACATACTACCTGTGTATATAGAGGTTCTGTGCAGATGTCAAGTGGCATAATCCTTGTTAGACCTAAACTTTGTTGTTTCTCCCAATCCTTTTAAAAATAGGTGCCTTAAATTTTAGGCCACTGCCACCAGTTCTACCTTACCTTAACTGATCTTTTTCATTGCCTTAGCAGCCGTATACTAATTCAAGACATTTGATAATAATGTCATCTTCTGAATGGGCAGTGTGGAGAGGAGCGAAAAAACTAGAAAGGAAGCAGCTAACTAATTTTCAGAAGTTACATTTGCTAAAGATAACTGGGGGGAAAAATGCACAGGTTTTCTAATCTTGCATTCCCGGCTATCTATTTCTATTTCCACTCTTTGGCATGTCTTTCGTTGATTCCAGCATTCTAGGCTTTCCCCGTTCCCCTATCTTACTATCACTTCCTCTTATCACAGCGACACCGGAAGTGGCATCACTTCCAGTATCGCGAGATTTTGGCAGCTGCGCCACTCATTCTTCCATCTTCCCTGCTTTTGGGTTCTGCGTGGGTGAGTCCTTGAGAGTGTGGCTTTATATCGTATTACTTTTTAAGTTTTGAGTTGCATTTGGGTTTATGTCTCATTTTAAGGCTTGGAAGAAAAAAAAAGTATCCAAACTGGTCTTTTTGTTTTTTAACGTTTGTAAAGTATTAAAGGCTTACAACCTGTCCATTTTCAAGCAACTGTAAGAGATTTATTATGAAACAGTCAATCTCAAAATCAAATAAATTTGTCTTTGAGATGTTGTGGGCTGTGATAGATGGGCGCGCCACTTAGTCTTGGAATGTGTTTCATTCTCGTTGCCTGAACTGGAGTGTGTGTGTTACGAATGATGAGCTTGGATCGGCTACAGTAGCTTATTGTTTTTTTCCCCCAGGAATGATTTTCTAATGCATCCAAAATGTTAGTAACATAGAATGTGTTGTGGCCTTAAAATTCCATAATAGTACACAAGTTTTTGTTGCATCTCTATGTCATAACATTTATTAACAAAATACTATGCGTGCATGATGTTTCAGCTGATTGCTGTGCCGGTCAACATATGTTGTACAGCTAATCCTCGACTTAACGACCACAATTGGACCAGAATTTCCATTGCTAAGCAAGGCGGTTTGTTAAGTGAGTCGTGCCTGATTTTATGAGCTTTTTTGCCACAATTGTTACGCAAATCAATGCAGTTGTTAAGTGAATCACAAGGTTGTTAAGCAAATCCAGTTTCTCCCATTGACTTTGCTTGTCAGGTGGTAAGATGATCACATGACTCTGGGGTGCTGCAACCATTGTACATACAGTATATGTTAGTTGCCAAATATCTAAATTTGAGTGTGAGTGTGAGGTTGCTGTGATGGTCGTATATACCTTGAAACTGGTCATAAGTCATTTTTTTCAATCCTGTTGTAATTTTGAATGGTCACTGAACAAATGGCTGTAAGTCGAGGACTATCTGTATAGCTCAGTATGGTTCAAATATATATTCCAATATTAACATACTGAATATTGTTAAAATATTTAGTAGAGAATCCTGGATTTCATTTTTGAATATCTTCATCTCTTATTTGAATTCTCAAGTTTCCCGATGAGATGACGCTTTTGAGATGCAGGTTTCTCGGGCCAGAAAGTTGTTACCATATAGATTGACGTTCGTATATATAGAAACCCATTAAGTAACTCCCTTTCAGCAACATTATTCAGAATGCAGGGGAAAATAGTAAGCAATAACAAAAAGAAACTTAACATCAAAAAAAGAACAAAGGAAATATACCCGCTCAGTCCATGATTCCTTAAATACTGACCTCTTAACATCTATTTGTAGCTTTGGCCAATTGAGCAAAGTAAGATAGAGGATATAGGTCAGTGGTGGTGAACCTATGGCACGCGTGCCAGAGGCGGCACTCAGAGCCCTCTTTGTGGGCACGCGTGTCATGTCCCGGAGATGGCAACCGTCCCTCTTCAAGCAGCTGCCCGAGGTCCCATGTGGCCGGATGCATCCCGGCACAGCTGGTTTCCCTCCCCCCCCCGTCCCATCCCTCCTGGTCTCACATGCTCTCCTTTTCCCGGGCATGAGCCACTGCATTGCCTCCTCTGCTGTCGGCTAGCTGTCCAGAGTGCGCTGGTTGAGGAGCCGGCAGGCTGTGGCTGCTGATGGACACTGTCAGCTTCCATGCGCTCACTGGCCTCTGTGTGTGGGGGCTGATGGTGTCAGGCAGCAGGTGCCCTGGCCCCTACCTCGCCTTGCCCTGCGGCATTTGGCACACCCACCCTTCCTCACCCCACAGGACGAGCCTCCGGCCCACCGCCTCACCTGCCAGATACCCCTTGGATCTCTCCCAACCCTGCCCGGCCCCCAGAGGCATCCCTCCCCACGTGACCATACCCACTTTGGCCACACCCACCCAGTTTGCCATGACCACCACAGCCACACCCACCCAGTGGGCCACGTCCCACCTGGCACCCGGCGATTAAATAACTGGGTTTGGGGTTGCAGTTTGGGCACTCGGTCTCTAAAAGGTTCGCCATCACTGATATAGGTTATGTCACTAGCCTTAGTTGTAACTATGCCACATACAGCATTACCTGCTGCAAATAAAGTCTGTACCTATCAATTTAGGTATGTTTTTACAAGTATACTGTAAGTGCAGCAATGGTTAGTTTTACCCCAAGCATACTCAGGCAGTTCTGTGCAAGCTGGTTCTCTAATCCAGAGACAGCTTTGCAAGACAACTTATTATTGTCTGCATCACATAGGTGCGGTCTTTCAGTGCAAAGTGTATCTAGTAATAGTATTAGGTTACAGTGTAAAGTGAATGTAAATATTTGTTTTGAATAATTCGGCATGCCTATGATGAAAACAATAAATTATATTTGTATGCATGGTGATTTTCTTTAGCAAAGTTAGCATTTCGTGGTGATTTCCTTAGTAAATTCATTTATGCAGAGTACAGTAGTTTCTATTCAAATTTTGGTCATTTTAATAATTTGAGAACTTTTTTTTAAAAAAAATGTAGGTTTGCCAGTCATGTACTGTTTGCTGGAAGTTGTTTCAGTCTATCCTGAAAAGCTAGCTGTGAGATTTATAGACAAGATGGATTGGATAAAGGTATGTTAAAGAAAGAGATTATTTTATTCCAACTTTTTGCATTTCATTCCAGCAGAACAGATTTTTTTTCCCACACCCAAGAAAGGAATGATTGTGATAGTATTAAAAGTATGTTTCTGAATAGTTCCTGATCTGTTAAAAGTAATTTATATGGAAGCCAATATGGCATCTTTGTTATCCACATAGTGAATTAAATGATAGGTAAGTCATAGGGATATTTATAGTAAGATTTTGAAGAGGGGAAAATAGCTTATCCCAACTTCTGTTAAGAATGTCATTATCTGAAATAAAGATACAGAGGCAAAATTAGTCAGAATTTCTATTAAAGCACCTGAAAATAATGTGATAATTAATAGACTATGGTTTTGTAATGAATATTTGAGTGCCTGTTCCTAGTCTTTAGTTTTATTGCATTGCACATAGTAATGGAAAGAGCTGTGGTGGCGCAGTGGCTAGAATGCAATATTGCAGACTGATTCACTGCTCACTGCCAGGAGTTCGATCCTGACCTGCTCAAGGTTGACTCAGCCTTCCGTCCTTCTGAAGTCGGTAAAATGAGGACCCAGATGGTTGGGGGCAATATACTGATTCTGTAAACTGCTTAGAGAGGGCTTTAAAGCACTGTGAAGCGGTATATAAGTCTTAAGTGCTCTTGCTATTGGTGTTGAAAAGCAAGACCAATGTAGAATTCTCAATATCGTTATTCTCCTTCAATTAAATATTCTTTGGAGAAGATGCTGTATAGCCATTACCCACAGAGAACTGAGGGTTAATTGGGTCAGTCTTTTTATTATTTAAATGCTAGTTAGGGCATTGTCTATTTTTAACATATTGTATTCTTTCATATTGTTTTCAGAACCTTATGAATACTAATAAAGAAGAAATGCGGGAATTGGCTGCTCTATTTTATTCAGTTGTACTTTCCACAGTGTCAGAAAATGAATTCAAAACATCTGTTCAGCACCTGATAAAAACAGCAAAGGACAATCATGTAATATTTTTGTTTTTACCTCATGCCGCTTTTATGAATGAAAGTATAGTAATATTATTATGTATCTTAAATGTCTTTTTCTGTTTAAGGAATAGTGAATTCAGTTAAAAGTGAGGAGTTTTGTATGAATATCAGAAAACTGATGAGTAAGAGCCCAATAGTCATAACTAAAAATATGGACATTTATTTTTAAACTATTTAAATAAATGTTAAAAGTATTTAAAATATACCTATTGCTTAATTGTTTAATAGGGAAGGTTCGTTGAGAAAGACATTGGCAAATGCTGTGATACATTGTTTGATTTACAGTTCACTGCCTATATATATTTTTCCTTGTGATTCGTTGAAACATATTTACAGTGCAATCCTATGTATTTCTCCTAAAACATATATCTATGTAAATTGAGTGGATCTTATTCCAAGATACGTGAACTGCAGCATGTAATATTCAACCTATATTAGTTAATGCTCTCTTTTTACTAAGAAATAAAATTATAGCTCCACTAAGGCTAGCTGAAATTTTGCCATTGCAGTTACTATACTGTTAGCCAGCTAAAAGAATTCTTACATTGATTAATTAAATGAGTGATTCAATTCAAATATAGTTGTATATAATGTAAAGTCCTTGTCTGAGGGGAAAAAAATCTGCTTTTATTTAGTGCATATATGTCATAGTACAGGGGTGTGAAACTGCTGGCCCGTGGGCCGGACGCATCATGAGGAAACCGCGCCCACCCCATTGCCGGCAATGGAGAAAAAGCTCTTGATACGTCACGTGACGTCATGAGTTTGACATGTCTCTCATAGTAGGTTAGAAAGAAAAATCCACCTTTATAAGAACGAAACGATTGATTTTTCTAAGAAGCTATATGGCATCCATTATTTATAAGTAGAGGGAAAAATAACTAAAAATCAATATGCATGGTTATAGTGCTTTAATTTTTAGGCCATTGAAGCTCACACTTTTATCTTTAAATATAACAAGGCAGCTCATAATGTTTTAAACACACTGGTATATATGACTTAATGAACTGCAAATTTGTTTTTGGATTGTCATTCTTTTCACTACAGAATCTGGAAATGCAACATGGATCGTTACTGGCTCTGGGATTCACAGTAGGACGGTATTTGTCAAAACGAAAAATGAAAATAGTAGAACTGGACGGTATAGAAGACCCAAACACCATTGTAGCACCAGAACAAGACCAGCTGATAAAATCAACAACAGAAACTATAGGTCAGTCTGCACATTTGCACTTTCCCTGTGTTCTTGGCCCGTTTTGTTCACTGTGCTTTTGAAAAATTAAATCACTTTTGGCCCATTGTGCTGCTTTACCTATCTCTACTTGAGGTCTTTGTCATAAAACTCATATAAAATAGTAGTAATCTCAAACTCATCTCATTTCATTGTTTAATGATGTATTTGATTCACAGATCATTTGAAAACAGATTTAGCTAGTTGCAAGTAATGCTACTTGGCATTAAAGTAGATTAATATTATCTGAGCATGAGCCTCTGGCAGATAAAACCAGTTAATGAGCTGCTATTCAATTAATGCTGAAGATTCTATCAAATGATAATGAAAGGTGAGATAAAATGTAGCGCGACTGAATAGAAAAATGAAAATGATTCTAGGATTATGCATATTAGAATAAAGTATCTTTGGGATTTCATATGTAATACTCTTGAACTGTACTCAGATACGTCGCTCTGTATGATGCGGCATATTTTATTTGTCTTATTTTTTTGTTGGTACAAATGTGACGAATGCTGGGAATTTCTGGGAATATTCGTTTCCGTTGAAAAATACGCTTGCTTCTTTTGAGGCAAGTGTTCAGATGAATGCAAAAGTTATTTACAGTTTAAGTTTGGCCTGGTAAAGGCCTCAGGCTAGAAAGAGAGACCATGAGTTCAAGTCCTGCCTTAGCCATGAAACCAGCTGGGCGACCTTGGGCCAGTCACTCCCTGCCCAGCTGACCTTACAGGGTTGCTGTTGTGGGGAAAGTAGTAGGAGGAGGGTCTGTTGGGATATGTTTGCTACCTTGGGTTATTTGTAAAAGTTATACAGGTAGTCCTTGACCTACAACAGTTCATTCAGTGACCTTTCTAAGTTATAACAGCACTGGAAAAAGAAACTTATGACCGTTTTTCACACTTACAACCATTTCATTGTCCCCGTGGTCATGCGATTAAAATTCAGACGCTTGTCAACTGACTCGTACTTAACGACGATTGCAGTGCCCCGGGATCATGCGATTCCCTTTTGCAGTCTTCTGACAAGCAAAGTCAGTGCGGAAGCCAGATTCGCTTTAACGACTGCAGTGATTTGCTTAACAACTGAGGCAAGGAAGTCACTAAAATGGGGCAAAAATCACTTCACCGTCTCGCTTAGCAACAGAAATTTTGTGCTCAGTTGTGGTCGTAAGTCGAGGACCGCCTGTAAAAGGGACATGAGCCAACCCAAGTACTAACTAAAAAAAGATTCTTCATCACCATAGGAGCAATATTTATGGTGACGACGAGGGTAATTTATAGTAATAAGGCAAAGCTTTTAAATTATAATTTAAGCTATTTTGAACTATAATTTGGTTGGCAAGTAGTCCAGTTCACAGGGTAACCCCAACGGTGAGGTCAAGCAGCACGCTGCTCATCGATAAATCGTGTCCTGGTTTGCCAGTGTGACTGAGCCAAGCTATTTCGTTGCCTGTAGCAATTTTCATTGTAATATCATGACGATGCTTGAGCCAGATGTGTATAATTCTCTACATTCTGGGAGTCTTTTAGATACTGAATCAGTAGGTTGGATCCAGCATAGGCCTGCTGCACAGAATAAGGACTTCATTTACCTGATGATAGAGTGGAGAGAGAAGCAGTCTTCAGCCGTTTTTCTTTCCCTACCCAATCCTGTGTTCTTCCTGAAAATCTGCTCTGAAATGTTGGGGGGGGGGGGGGCGGCTGCAGAATGATGGGAAAAGTAGTGGTAGAGGTTGTAGAAATAGGGGAGGGGTGGGGGGGCCTGCTGCTTCCTTTCTTTTGTCAATAGGAGAAGACCTACTTAGGGGCTGAGACCTTCTTAGGGATACGATTTTCAAGGGGGGAAAAACCCAAGTAATCTTTCTACCTTTACTAGGTTCGTTTTTGGATAGCACATCGCCCCTTCTAGCAATAGCGGCATGTACAGCACTGGGGGAAATTGGCAGGAATGCGCCTTTGCCCATCCCCAACGAAGGCAGTGGATTTACCAAACTCCATCTTGTTGAAAGTTTACTGGCCAGAATTCCCTCTGGCAAAGAAAGTAACAAGGTAAGGTTTTGCAAAATGGTCACCATTCTCTCCTGATTATAAAAGGTCTTTGAGGGTGGTGGTTTCCTTGCAGATGTTTTCTTGTCCAAGCTAGGTAACGTCGTCAGTGTCAGAAAAGGAATATAAAGCCACTTCATGTTCTAATGGCTTTCGCTGTCAAGTGTTTGGTGGGAGAGATCTTGGGGGTTCTTTGGTTGGGCTGTTTTACCGCTAGCTGGTTTGGCAGCTCCTTGACTGGAATATTGTTTGCTTCTTGATTGTTGCTCTGGTGTTAATCTTGGCGTTGCTTTATGCTCCTCTGGGTGTTTTCCTGATGGGGAAGTGTTTTGGTTTTCCCATTTTAATTTAGCAGATTTTGAAATAACTCTCTTTCTCATTCTTCCTCTCCCCCCCCCCCCCCGCCTCATTTTTTAAGATGAAAGAAAGAGCTATTCAAACCCTGGGTTACTTTCCAGTAGGCGATGGAGATTTTCCTCATCAGAAGCTACTCTTGCAAGGATTAATGGATTCTGTAGAGGTAATTATTTAATTGTACTCTTACAATATATATCAATAACAACAACAATAACAATAACAACAACAATAACAATAACAACAACAATAATAATAATAATAATAATAATAATAATAATAATAATAATAATAATAATAATAATAATAATTTGGAAGGGACCTTGGAGGTCATCTAGTCCAACCCCCTGCTCAGGCAGGAAACCCTATACCATTTCAGACAAATGGCTCTCCAGTCTCTTCTTAAAAACTTCCAGTGTTGGAGCATTCACCATTTCTAGAGGCAGGTTGTTCCACTGGTTAATTGTTCTAACTGTCAGGAAGTTTCTCCTTAGTTCTAGGTTGCTTCTCTCCTTGACTAGTTTCCATCCGTTGCTTCTTGTCCTGCCTTCAGGTGCTTTGGAGAATACCGTATTTTCCGGCGTATAAGACGACCCGGCGTATAAGACGACCCCCTACTTTTAAGAAGTTTTTCAAGGTTTTTTGTCTTATACGCCGGAAAATACTTTCATGCCCTGCCCTCCCTGTCCGTTGCAGAGGAGGCAAAGGCCCGACTGGCCCCGCCGGCCCTCCCACTGCTCCCGCGCTTTTGCTGGCCCCCGAGACGCAGCGTTTCCCGGGCGGCAGGCAGCGCCGGAGGGCAGCCGCCACCCGCCACGGCCGGCGCCTCTCCTGCTTTCCCCCCCCCAGGCCTTGAACTTCTCCCATTCGGCGCAGGGCGGGGCAGCTCTGCCCGCAGCCTCCTTTTCATGTGCCGCTTCCCTCTCACCGTCGGCCGAGGCGCGCTCAGCTCGGGCTCCCGGTCCCTCTTCCCGACCGGCTTCCCGCCCTGCCCCTCATGGAGCTGGACTGGCCGTGCAGCCTCTTGGTGTGGCTGCTTTTCCTGGGCAGCCTGGCAGTGCAGCTCCTGCGCTCGGACCTGTTGCTGAGCCGGCAGCTGCTGCTGCGCGTGGGGCTGCTGCCCCTCAGCGCCGCGCTCACGGCGGCTGCCTGCTGGCTCGTCTCGGCCAGCACCGCCCGGCAGAAGCGCAGCGTCGGACGGGAGCAGGACTTCCCTGCTGGCTCCCGTCCGACGCTCTTAGGGAAGAGCGAGCCGGCAGGGAAGTCCTGCAAACGCACGCGCACGCAGGACTTCCCTGCCGGCTCCATGCTCTTCGCTCTTGAGGCAGCTGCTGCCTCAAGAGGGAAGAGCAAGCCGGCTCTTCCCTCTTGAGGCAGCAGCTGCCTCAAGAGCAAAGAGCGTCGGACGGGAGTCGGCAGGGCAGTCCTGCACACGCACGCACTCCCCAGCTGCTAAGGAGCAGCCGGGGAGTGCGTGCGTGCGCAGGACTGCCCTGCCGGCTCCCGCCAGACGCCACCCACTGATTTTCCGGCGTATAAGGCGACTGGGCATATAAGACGACCCCCCAACTTTTGAGAAGATTTTCAGGGGTTCAAAAGTCGTCTTATACGCCGGAAAATACGGTAGCTTGACTCCCTCTTCTTTGTGGCAGCCCTTGAGATATTGGAACACTGCTATCATGTCACCCCTCACCCTTCTCTTCATTAAACTACACATACCCAATTCCAGCAACCGTTCCCTATATTTGAAGAAAGGGTTGCTTTTATTAATTCATGCCAGTTTCTTAAACTGTGTCTTTACATTCTTTTGTTCCATTATTTTCTTCTGTTATAAATGTTTGTAAATGTTGGGGAAAAAATTTAGGAGAACAACACTAATGCCATCTAGTGCATAATTATTCTTCATGGTTGCTCTACAGCAGGGCTCTTCAAACTTGTCCCTTTTATGACTTGTGCACTTCAACTCCCAGAATTCCTCAGCCAGGCACACTGACTGAGGAATTCTGGGAGTTGAAGTCCACAAGTCATAAAAGGGACAAGTTTGAAGAGCCCTGCTCTACAGTGAGGGAGTATTGTTACCTTGAACAAGTTTTTGTTGAACCTTGCCCTTCTGTGCTTCTATATTTCTTGATAGGCAGAAGGAAAAATGTCTAGGGCCTAGGCCTTGTGTGTCCTTTCCAAGAATTGGATCAACCAGTTCCTTTGTATTCATTGAAATGATTTCCTCCTTTGTACTGCAGAGTTTTGTTCCCATGTGTCTTTCCTCCCATTTAAAATGGGTGGGGATGGATGGGTGGAATTGGCATCCAAGGACCATTGGTTTAAAATTGAAAGCAGTGGCCCTTTTGGTCCTTCGGGAGAAGGGCGGTATACAAATTTAATAAAAGTAAAGTAAAAAGTATTCATTTAAATCATTTATATGGCCGCCCTTCTCACAACAGTGACTCCGGCCAACATACACAGGCTAAAAACCAGAATTAAAACCATTAACCCAAGATGCCCCGATTAAATGATCCAATCATCAAAAAGACATCAACAAGGCTGGCCTAACCTGCTTGCCCGGATGCCTGGGGAATTTTGGCAGCTTTGGAGCGTCCCTGTGGTCATGATGGCTGAAAATAAATAGCACAATACCCTTCCAAACTTTTAGTTTGGAAATAGATGGAGATAATGCTATGAGACTTGAAATAATTTGGATTTAAATGCAGGAATGATATTTGCCTAGGAAATACAACTGGTTTCGGTAGCGAGGGAACTGAAATGTAACGTCTTATTGTGCATTTGTCAGGCCAAGCAAATTGAATTACAGTTTACAGTTGGTGAAGCTATTACCAGTGCTGCAATAGGGACCAGTTCTGTAGCTGCCCGTGATGCATGGATAGTAGCTGAAGAAGAATATACTGCTCCTCTTGGTAGGTTTGGGCATAGAATATCTAACAATATATTTCAAAGACCGATTTTAGTTCTTGGCGTATAAGGGGGGGAAAAAGCTTCTGATTTTGAACAAACCCAGAATCTCAGATTTCTATTAAAACTTTTTGTTTCCCTTTTTATTCTGGAGTTTGAAAAGTCACTTAACACGGTACTTGCTTCAGCATAACTTTCACACCTACAAATTAGCTTTGTGCTTATGAGTGATAATAGAACATACTCAGCCAAACTGCAGCCTAAGTTCCAAAACTTAATTTAGTCTCTGTAATGACTTAGAAGGCAAAACGCACATTTTATATCCAAGGGCAGGTTGTAATGTTTTTCATCCATTCAGGTTAAATATTTATGTACTACTTTTTTTTTCTTCAAGTAAACACATTTTTAAATCAGTTAGCACAGGGGTGTCAAACTCAATTTCATTGAGGGCCGCATCAGTATTGCGGTTGTCCTCAGGGGGCCGGGTGGGTATGGGCGTGGGCGTGGCCTACTGCATGGGTGTGGGCATGGGCGTGGCCTACTGCATGGGCGTGGCTAGAGTGCGTATGGCCTACTGGGTGGGCATGGCCAGCTCTACATAGTTCGCATCAAGGGTGCCTATGGGGGACTGGGCAGGAGTGGGACAGATCTGAGGGTCTCTGGCAGAGTGAGGGTCTCTGGGCCAGGGCCAAGGCAGTGGAGGCCGTTCCCTCACTGTTTCCAGGATGGCTTTGTGGGCCACATGAAACCACTTTGCGGGCCGGATCCGGCCCCCGGGCCTTGTGTTTGACATGTCTGGGTTAGCACAAATGTTAAAACAACGACGCTAAAAGGTTAATAACCGCGTCAGCTTTTCTATTCTGTCAGGCTTGAAACTATTTTGTTTGCATGATTAAAAAGAAAAATCCTGTCATTTATGCCTCTTGTAAAATCTCAGCATATACAGGCACTGTACTGGATTGTTTTGGGAAACATTGGAAAGACTGATTAAAAAGAGAGAGAAAGAAAATATGACAAAATAATCCATATTACAGTCCTTATTTGTATATCACTGTAAACTGTAAAAACGTTGCATCTTTTGGGAAGAACAAGTGTACATGAAAGTACCTGAAACTAGACCAAAGTCCAGAATTTATATGTAGAATATTTATAGGCAGAACCGTGAATATTTCAAGTTAAAACATTGCTACTGAGGCTCTGTTTCTGAAATCCTTTTGCTTGCCTTGTACTTAAGTTCTTCTTTGCAATGGTTTAAATGTAACAGATATGAAGATTAATGATGTGGTTCCCTGGGTTCTGGACGTCATTTTGAATAAGCATATCATAAGTCCCAACCCTCACATAAGACAAGCATCCTGTATTTGGCTTTTATCACTGGTGAAGAAGCTGAGTGCCCACAAAGAGATTAAGGTAGGAAGAAAAAAAATGATGTCCCATTCTCCTTTTAGAGGCTGGGGGGAGGGGAATCTGATATAGTTGACCTTCTGTGATTTCGTCGTGCATTCCTTTGTCCTCTTACTTTGCCTGTTTCTGACTTCTCATTTTTCTACTTGTTTTGAAAACGCACTTGCTGGACAAGATGGATACAGGTCCATTAACGGCATGCTGGTTTTTCCAAAACTCATAGAAAAGTAGAAGGATTTTGTTTTTTGAGTCTCACACTTTATTGTATTGTTCTTGACAGCGAGTTGCATTATTCCTGTATTAGCTTGGGGGAAAAATCTGCACGTTCTGACCCATAATCATATTTCAAAGGGTTACCACATCCTTCTACAGGGGGTAACAAAAACTGACAACCTTTCATAGATTGCATTCCTTTCAAGAATAAGCCATCAGAAGCTTTGCACCAAATGTTGTGGGGTTTTTTCTGCTCACAGAGCAAGCCAGAAAAAGGGCAAATTACTCTTATTGGTGGGATTTTGAAATTGGGTTTCAAGTAATAGGTATAAGGTAAATCCCTCTTTTTTCTTCCATAGTCACATCTCAAGGACATTCAAACTGCATTTGTATCTATTTTGTCTGACAGTGATGGTAAGTAGGATCGTGCCTGCATAATTTTGGTCATTGATTAAAAATGCAAATCTTATTAGAAACACAAGTGGTTAAGCTTACAGATGTAGCAAGAAATCTTTCAGTGCAGAGATGTTATTATTTAAATTGTAACTTGCTTGAAAAATTCTGAAATTTGACATTGAAAATATGTAATACCAATGCATAGCATTATTTAAATCAAAAATATAAACTAGTTGTGATTTTTTTAAAAAAAAACAAACAAATCCCACGTATGTTTTTCCAACTAAAATGTTATTTTACAAAAACTAAATATGAGCTTGATCCTGTACCTGTTTTTAATTACATATAAACATGAAGTATGTTGCTATTGCTGAATGCCACCAAGAAAACAAAAGATTTGATAGTATTAATAAAGAAAGGAACCAAATTGTAGGTTCTGAATAAATGGTGGCGTTCGACTTTTGTAAAATTAATCTGGGAGGAAAAAAAATATTGACAACTATATATTGACAGGTTGATTTCAAAAATCAATGCCCAAGACATTCTGCAATGATTTCTATTTGATCTGAATTCTAGTCTTAGCGGATGCATATGCTATAGTGCAGGGGTAGGCAACCTCGGCTCTTTTATGACTCATGGACTTCAGCTCAGCGTAGCTGACTCAGGAATTCTGGGAGTTGAAGTCCATGAGTCATAAAAGAGCCGAGGTTGCCTACCCCTGCTATAGGGCATTATAGTACTACTGATTAATATAGCAAAATCTGAAATATAGCTGAGAGTTTTTGTTTGTTATCATTTAATCATTTAGGCATTTCAAGTGCAACTACTTTTCTCTCAAATAAAAAACTTCCAGACGACTGAACTTTCTGTGATTTCAGACCTGTTCAGTCTGACTGAGAATTACTTCCATGTTGTGATTGGAGAGTCTTGAGAGGAGACTGCTTGTTGTTCTTTCCTGAGGAGATGGCTTTCTAGCATTAACATTTCTTGCCTTGCTTTTAGGGATTCTATTATTGCTGTGTGTTTGAGATATTTATATAATTTTGAATGGGTAAATGTGATTGAACTGGTATTGCACTGGGTAATGTTTGGGCATGGAGACCCACATACTGATACTGTATAGCCAAATCAGCCTAGTAAGATTTAATTTGCTTTCTATTTCTTATAGAACTCAGTCAAGATGTGGCTTCCAAAGGTCTTGGCTTGGTGTATGAGCTTGGAAATGAACAAGATCAACAGGAACTAGTTACTACACTTGTTGAAACTCTTATGACTGGGAAAAGGTATTTTAGTGCAGAGGTCCCCAACCTTTTGGGCACCAGGGACCAGTTCTGCGGAGAGAAGAATTTTCCACGGACCGGAGGGGGCGTGGTTTTGTGTGCTGCCTGCATCCCATGGATGGGGCTTTGTTTGTGCAGACCGGTTGCTGGCATGCCGCAGCCCGGTACCGGTCCACAGACCAGGGGTTCGGGACCCCTGTTTTAGAGAACCTCAATGATGGAATATGTATCAGGAGGCAGGGAATAATAAAATAGAAGATTAAAAGTTAAGTGAGCTTAAATACAAAGCACATTTGGAGGAATGCTTCAGAAGATCTGAACCATTCTGTTCACATATCCTATGAGTCATATCCATCAACATGTGCTTTGTTTAAAATCCTGAAATTATAAGATGCATTTGCTTTCCTCCTGTGTGGCAATCTATAATTTGATCTGAACATGTTATGCTTTGATGTAACTTATTTGCATCTTGTATCCTAAATATTTTAGGGAACAAAAAGCATGTTAGGATAGTGTGGAATGGTTTTGAAAAAGTGGTAAAATACCTTTATGTGATATGTTTATATTAATATAAACATATATTAATAAACTATATTAATGTTTCTTGTAATACCTGTGTAAGATGATACGTTTGGTCTTTTAAGTAGGCATAATCTTGCCAGTCATTTGTTTAAATATGAGAGAACAGTTGAATTCAGCCTCTTTTCTTTCCCTTTTAGAAATATAAAATTAGGTGAGTAAATATTTCCAGTTACGATAAATTTAAGAGAGGAGTTCCTATTATGCAAAGCCCATTTGCAGTGGTGTTTCTAGATCCAGGTGGAAATGTTTTTCCCAAAATTTGCAAATATTCTGTAAAGAACCTTAACCCCTTCCTTTCCAATTGATTTTGAGAGTAGATCTGCATATAAATGACAATAAATCTGACATGCGAGGCAGAACTACTGCAAGAGGGCATACTCTGGTCCCATAGAAGGATAAAATTAGTCTCTTTCACAGTATAATAAAACACAACATTCTTTTTACAGAGTCAAGCATGAAGTGTCTGGGGAAACTGTGATGTTCCAAGGCTCAGGCCTTGGCAAAACTCCAGATGGGTAAGCTCCTTGATTAATCATGCTGTTTGCGAGCCATTGTGTTATTTCGATCTGTGGTGTAGGTATTACTAGTCATCTGCAAAGGTGCTATAAGTAATTCCAGATGTGTGAATTTATCTGGGCTTTTTTTTTTAAGAATTTTTTTTGAGATGTTTTCAAATCTCACAGAAGTCCAGTCCTAAGATTTCATGAGATTTCCTTAATTCCACATGATTTAAGCCATTTAAAAAAAAACAAAACCATTGAAGTGCTTCAAAGTAGCAGTTGGAGTTTCTTGTGCAGGGTCAAATTTGGCCCATTATTCTCTCCAAACATTCCACTGAAGGCTTGGGCTTCTCCCCAGAAACCAGTTCCTGGGGGAAAAATGGGCTAGAGCAGGGTCAGCAACCTGAAACAGTGAAAGAGCCACTCGGAACCGGTTCCCTCACAAAAGGAAAAACTGGGAGCCACAAAAAATGTGTGCGCATGCGCGTACATGCGCACATGCGCAGAACAGGGTTTGACTGAAGAGTGGAGCCAAGGCGAGATATGCACCTACCCTGCATATTTGAATTGATTGGTTGAAATTTTTAGTCTCGCTTTTTTGGGGGGGGGAAGTACACATAGCAGAGGACTGGGAGCCGCAGGAGACGGCTGAAAGAGCCGCATGCAGCTCCAGAGCCGCAGGTTGCCGACCTGTGGGCTAGAGGTCGGTTTTATGAGGGTCCATTGTTCAAAGGCACTTGGTTCGTCCTAGCAAAGTGGTTCTCTGAGCTGCTCAATTGTTCCTTGAGCCTTGGGGAATGAGAAAGTCATGAAATACTGATACCATTATGGCAAGTAACAAGAGGTGGGAAAATAAGGCTCCGAAATGATCAGGGGCAAGCGGGCCGTTGCCATTGATGTTGTTATTTCAGGTGCGGCATATGTTAACCAACCTGGTCCCTCCAATTTTTTTCCCTACGGAAGCATAAAGAATAGAAGGTGCTGCAAAGATTAGGAAGAACAGTTCAGTTGTCTATAAACCATGTATGTTTGCAGCGCTGGCGTCTATAGTGGCAACTAAGCAGAAGTTAGCAAAAGAAGATTGTCTGGCATGCCAGTGTCCAAGTTAAATGGAGAACAGGTTAGAGAAGTATAATACATCAGCCTTTGCACAAAAGCCCCTGCTCCTGTTTGTTATGGCTGAAACCCAGCACAACCAACATTTAGCTGGAACAGTTTGCCAGAATTTCCAAGATGTAAAAAAACTAACAAACATCTGCTCATCTGCCTTGTGTCCAAACAACAAACCTCTCACAGTTGGGAACTGTGATCCTCTGTCTTTCATAGCTGAGCGTGGACTAGAGGCGGCAAAGTTGAAACAAAAGAGAATTGATAGCCTTACCACGTTTACATTTACATTTTTACTGAAGCCTCAACAAACAAAGAGGGAACACAGACTCAAGCCCTTCCAAATGTATGGTTGTACTAATTCTGAAAGAGAGTGGTTTGCTTATTTGATGTTACAGAATATGGATTTTTTTTCCCGTTTTAATGGGGAAAGGACTTTGAATTATTGCATAACAAATTTTGTTTAAATCTGAGAATTAGTCTTAATTTTAACTGGGGTTTTATTTATGCAGGGACAAATATAATTTTTTTAAATTTGTTTTTAACTTTTGTATCTTGGTCCTTCGGGAAAGGGCGGTATATAAATGTAATAAAATAAAAATAAATAAAAATAAAATATATTGAAAATATTATTTTGACACCCGCCGCCCCCCAAATCTCTAAGTAACCCCTTATGATTTTTTTGAGCAAAATAGGACGTGTAAGAAATAGCATTAATCATTTGCTTCTGTTTTCCCAAGCCAGGGTCTTTCTACTTACCAGGAGCTTTGTTCACTCGCAAGTGACCTCAACCAGCCAGATTTGGTGTATAAATTCATGAATTTGGCCAATCATCATGCAATGTGGAATTCTCGGAAGGTATTTTCATGCAGTGGGAATGGTAGAGCATTCGAAACAAAGAAAGAAAAAGAAACAACCCCCCCGCATTTGTGTTCAGGATAACTTTGAAAGAACGTATCTGCTATTCTGAATTCTGATCTGAAGCCCAACACTTTTTTTTTATTGAAAAGTTTTAACAAACAGTTTATCTTTAACAGTCCCCCTCCCCTCTCCCTCCCCCCCTACCCCTCCCCCCCTCCCCCCCCCGACTTCCCAGAGCTAAATACAAGGTATAGAAAAAAAAACAATCATAAACAACCATATACTAACAACCATAAACTCTAAAATCCATCACTCTCTAGCTTGTATAGGATAATACAAACCTTAGTAATATTAAATATATATAGAGAAGAAAGAAAAAAAAGAAATAAAAAAAGAAAAAAAGAAGGAAGACTTATTCAAATGCTACATGAAACTTCTTAACCCTATATTTGTTCTGGATATACTCAATCCATTTTCTCCATTCCATAATATAACGTTCTTGCGAGTGATCTTTCAAGTAGGCCGAAATCTTTGCCATCTCTGCCAGGTCGGAAACCTTTAAAGTCCATTCTTCTGTGGTCGGCAGTTCCTCTTTCTTCCAATACTGACCTATTAAAAGTCTTGCTGCCGTAATTAAATTTAACATCAACTTAGTGTCCACAACCGTAGCATCTGTGATTATTCCCAACAAGAAGAGTTGCGGACAAAACTTTATCCTTTGCTTAAAAATCTTCTGCATATTCCACCAAATTTTTATCCAGAAAACCTTAACCTTTTTACAAGTCCACCATACATGAAAATATGTTGCATCTTCATCACCACACCTCCAACATTTTGGTTGATAATTCGGATACATACTTGCAAGCTTTTTAGGATCTAAATGCCATCTATAAAACATTTTATAAAAGTTCTCTCTTAGATTTTGAGCTTGTGTAAATTTTACGTTCCTCACCCAAATCTTTTCCCACGTGTCCATTGTAATAACTTCTTGAATATTTTGGGCCCATTTTATCATACAGTCCTTAACAAGTTCTGCTTCTGAGTCAATCTCTATCAATGCAAGATATATCCGTTTAATATGTGCTGGACCCTGATTTCTGATTTGCTTTATCAGATTTTCATCAGTCATTGTGAAACCATTTTTCTGATCTTCTTTCCACCTGGCCCGTAGCTGAGTATATTGAAACCAATTCTGAACAATCTTCTCGTCTCGCAAGAGACTATATGGCTTCAAACACCAGACATTTCTTTCCAAGCTTAGAATCTCCTTGTACGTAGTCACATCATGTTTGAAACCAGCATGTATATTTTCTATTGCGTGTTTTGGAATTGCCCACAATGGTGTCTTACAATCTAGCTTATGTCTGTACTTCTTCCAAACTCTCAGCAATGCCTGTCTTAAAATATGCACTCTAAACACATTATCTACCTTCTTATCATACAACAAATATGCATGCCAGCCAAACAACAAGTTGTGGCCCTCAAGATTTAATAATCTCTCTTGTGTCAAATTAATCCAATCACTTATACCTGCTAACGCAGCAGCTTCATAATATAATTTAAGATTAGGCATTTTAAGACCACCTCTTTCACGAGTATCCTGCATAATCTTAAGTTTAACTCGTGGCCTTTTCCCTGCCCAGACAAATTTATTGATACCTCTCTGCCATTCCTCCAAATGAGAATCTTTCTTAAGAACCGGTATCATTTGAAATAAAAATAAGAATTTAGGCAGGACATTCATTTTTACTGCTGCGATTCGCCCCAACAAAGACAATTGCAATTTTTCCCAACTCTCCATTTCTTTTTGGATTTTTCCCCATAATTTTTCATAATTATTTTTATATAATTTTGTGTTAGAGGGCGACAAAAACACCCCCAAATATTTGACCCTTTTGACAATCTCAAATCCAGTTAATCCTTCTAAGAGGGCCTTTTGCAATGCTGTCATGTTTCTGGCCAAAATTTTAGTTTTTTGTACATTAACTTTAAATCCAGAAATCTTCCCATATTGCATTATTATCTCCATCAGGTCCACAACAGAGCTCTCCGGCTGGGTCACTGTAACAACCAGATCGTCTGCAAACGCTCTCAATCTATAATCCTGATCTCTAATCTGAATTCTGATCTGAAGCCCAACACTTATTGAGTAATTGGGATGAATCAGTTACAGTGGGAGCCTTATATGGAAGAGCTGCTGGTTCACATACAGAATACATAATGTTTATTTTGCTAGTGTTGAATGTTTTCTGTCTGTGACCAGAATCCTGAATGAACATAAAATGGTACAATCTTTTAAGTGTCACATAATGATTTTTCTTTTGTTTTTTTCAGGGAGCAGCTTTTGGTTTTAATGTGATTGCTACCAAAGCTGGAGAACAGCTGGCTCCTTTCCTTCCTCAGTTGCTTCCTCGTCTCTATCGATACCAGTTTGATCCCAATCTTGGGATTCGACAGGCTATGACCAGCATTTGGAATGCACTTGTTACAGACAAATCCGCTGTAAGCGAACCCAGAATAATTCTGTCCCGGTCTTATCACTTTTTTTTTCCATTGAGCAGTCACAACTGCTGTAGATTCTCTCAAATAATAATATTTTTTTAAAAAAAAACTTAAGGAGAACCTTGTTGGAGGAAAACTAATGTCTTTTTCTAAACGTAAGAGTGTACCTTGGATCAGGAAAATACACCAAATGTTTTTTCTTGTTCAGAACATCAATTTAACCTAAAGAATTTTATCATTCTTGAGTACTGGAAATTAGCAAGATGACTCAATAGGATGCATTCAAGCGGAGTTTAGAAGTGGAGACTGGTGGTGGTCAACTGCACGTTCTTAATTTATTAATGTAATATTTTATTTGTAAGATTTCTAATAATTGTTTATTGATAAAACACTCCCAAAACATCAATACAATACGCAATGAAAACAATTTCCTATATATATAGTATGTATAATACTTAACACACACACACACACATTCATTCCTATATTATATACTTCCTATATTCACTGTTTATAAGAAAATAGTAAATATATGTGAAGAAGCCTAAGTCTTTCTGAGCTAAGTTCTTGCCTGCATTAAGGATCACAGTCAAAAACACCACAGACTGCTTTTATTATCTAATTAACTAACTAAAAGAAAATATTTGATATATGTGAATGTATATGTAACTGCTATAGTGTGAGAACATGTGACTGGTGGTAGGTTTTTTTTTCTTTTCTGTATATGACAGAATGATTTTATATAGAGAGTTAACATTCTTCAGCACATAGAGCAAAATCCACATAGGAAAATCACTATGTCAGAATGATCTGAATTAATTTATCCATTTCGATATCTTCTTGAGGTTTTCTCTGAATGATAATGTATACGAAGCAGGGAAAACGGTTTAAAGGTAATTTTTGCACTAAGTTTCTGTTTCATTGTGGTTTGTTGTTGAGTTATAGGAAATCACCAGTATAAATGTTCAGTTTCTTCACTTTTTTGGATGTGGGAATGCTTTTAAGAGTTGCCACTGTTTTCTGTTGGTTCAGGTGGACAAA
Source organism: Vipera ursinii (assembly GCF_947247035.1). Classification (NCBI taxonomy): domain Eukaryota; kingdom Metazoa; phylum Chordata; class Lepidosauria; order Squamata; family Viperidae; genus Vipera; species Vipera ursinii. Next base: position 207,851,606 of record NC_139513.1, read on the forward strand.
TACATGAAAGAAATTCTTGATGATTTAATAAGCAACCTGACTAGCAATATGTGGCGAATTCGAGAGTCGAGGTATGCATTTTTAAACTCAGTTCATTATTTAAATTAAAATAATTGGTGTTTTGAAAAGCCATACTTTTCTATATATTGGGTTTTCAGGACTTACTTATGTAATTCTGTCAGTTATGTGAGCTGTAAATTTTGGAGCTCGGTGGCAGATTTTGCAATTTCGGTGTTCAAATAATTGGAATTAAGTCATACATGTTAACAGAATGGCTTAATTATAAAAAGTATATTACACATATATTTTGTTTGTTTTCTACCATGTGATTTAATTTGATATAAGCTGTACTAAATAATTACATCTCTGGAACTTTTTTTTTATATTGCTGCAAAGTACCATTTGTAGAATACCACCCATAATATTTAATTTAGAGGGGAATTGTATATAAATACTTGTGCTAAACAACAGCAAATGAGCCTTGTCTTTGCAGGCTCATACATAGTTTAGTCTACTGTGGCCATGAGCAAGGAAATATTTATTGTGTTGTAGAACTAAGTGAATTGTAGTTATGATTTGTTTAAAACAGGTTGACTTAAACTATTGAGGCTAGTGATAGATGAAGACATGATCACTTAAAGTGTTTCCTTAGCAATAGAGAATATATTATGAGTAGTAATGATTGTAAGATTGCAACTTGTTCTTAAAAAGGGAGCTTTAAAAGGGGGATTAATTCTACCATAAGAAATTTAGGCGTACAGGCATTACTATCTGGCAGTTATGTTAGTTCTTCCACATTTCTAAATAATCCATGTTTGGGGAAATTGAATTTGTTTCATTTTATTGAAACTTCATATTACTGAAGAATTGTAATTAAACTCTGTCCATAGCTGTTTAGCACTGAATGACTTGCTCAGAGGAAGACCTTTGGATGACATTATTCATCAACTTCCAGAGATATGGGAAACTCTCTTTAGAGTGCAAGATGATATAAAGGTAGTAAAAAGTTTCATTTTCTGGTACTGAGAAATTACTATTAGCATTGCAGGCAAAGAAGAGCTCACAGCCAAAAATGTGTTTGTATGCTTCCTCAGATATTACGTTGGGAATTCCCAGAACTCAACACTCCTGAATGATAAAGCATTTGTGATCCGTTTTGGCTTTCAGCCTTCATGGCAAAAATATCTGAGCTTTATGAATAAAAAGGGAAATACTTTGAATAAAAAATGATTGTTCATTCTAGTAATTGGGCTACATTTTAAAAAGTATTTATAGAGCATCAAAGGAGTCAGATAGGCATTGGTTTTGATTTAGACTCCTTCCTTTCTCCTTTCTGCAAAGCGGGGTTAGCATTATACTCTGCAAGCTTTATACATACCAAACCCTTGATAGCAATGCAAACTTTTAATTATTTTTCTGGATTCCCAAACAAGCAATTTTGTTTGAAAAAGAGATTTATACAATTACTCCATTAATAGAATCTGAAATTAAAATTGGAAACTGAACGGAAAACTTCCCCTCCCCCTTTTCTTTTTCAGGAATCTGTACGAAAGGCGGCAGAGTTAGCCCTGAAAACATTAAGTAAGGTACATTTTCATAATCACTCCAGTAACTACAAGAATTTTACATCACTCCATGACTCAGTTTGAGCCATAGTATAAAAAATATCTTCAGAACACCAGGGCTTATATAGTGCCATCTGCCATTTGCATGTTATCTATTCTTTTAAGGTATTTGTGAAGATGTGAGATCCATCTAAAGGAATTGCAGGCCAGAAAACCGTGGCCGTACTTTTGCCATGTCTTCTTCTTCTTTTTTTATTGAAAAGTTTTATAAAAGTTACAATATAATCCCCAAAACCAACCCACCCTAACCCCCCCTTCCTCCCCCACTTCCCAGAGCTGAGTACAGGGTTACAAATATAATAATCATAATCTAACTAACATTAACCAACTATATAAATAACCAAGTTCATAATGCGCTTTAACTCCCCTTTAACATAAATACAAGCAAAATAAAAGTAAACATAATAATAGTAAAAACAAACAAATTAATATCCAAGTTATTAAACAATACAATATAGAAATAATAATACCATGTAATTAAAACTAATAAGAATTCCACTATAATAAACTATTAATAATAATAACAATCTAAAATTTACTCATAAGCTAAATGGAACTTTTTAGTCCCATATTTATTCTGAATATAATCTATCCATCTTCTCCAGACCGAAATGTATCTTTCTTGTGAATGATCCTTCAGATAAGCAGAAATCTTAGCCATTTCTGCTAAATTTGACACTTTAAGTGTCCACTCTTCTATAGTAGGCAAGCTATCCTTCTTCCAATATTACCCTACCAATAACCTTGCAGCTGTTATCAAGTTCAACATCAAGTTAGTTTCTTTAATATCACAATCTGTAATAACACCCAATAAAAATAATTGTGGAGTAAACTTTATCTTTCTCTTGAAAATCTTTTGAATGTTCCACCAAATTTTAATCCAAAAAGCTTTTATATTTCTACAAGTCCACCAGATATGAAAATAAGTAGCATCCAAACTGCCACATCTCCAACATTTGGGCTGTAAATTAGGATACAAGACAACTTTTTAGGATCCAGATGCCATCTATAAAACATTTTATAAAAATGTTCTCTTAAATTTTGGGCCTGAGTAAATTTTACAGTTCTAACCCAAATTACCTCCCATATATCCAATGGGATCGGTTCTTGAATATTTTGGGCCCACTTTACCATACAATCTTAACTAATTCCATTTCCGAATCCAATTCTATTAAAGCATTAGAAATTCTCTTTATATGCGCTTGATTTTGATCTTTAATCTGTTTTACCAAATTTTCATCCATTAATGTAATACCCAAACTTCTGATCTAACTTCCACCTAGCTTGCAATTGAGTATACTGGAACCAGGACTGTACAATATTTTCTTGTTTTAACTCAGCTAACGACTTTAATTGCCAATCATTCCCTACCAATCTAAGTAATTCCTTATAAAAAATCATATCCAAATTCACACCCATAAATACAACCTCTATCGCGTGTCCATGAATCCCCCAGATTGGTATTTTATAATTTAACTTATATTAATACTTTTTCCAGACACGCAATAAAGCACTTCTTAAAATATGAGATTTAAAAGCCTTATCAACTTTTTATCATAAAAATTTTTACATCACTCCATGACTCAGTTTGAGCTATAGTATAAAAAATATCTTCAGAACACCAGGGCTTATAGTGCCATCTGCCATTTGCATCTTATCTATTCTTTTAAGGTGTGTGTGAAGATGTGTGATCCATCTAAAGGAATTGCAGGCCAGAAAACCGTGGCCGTACTTTTGCCATGTCTTCTTGATAAAGGAATGATGAATTCGGTAACTGAAGTGCGGACTCTGAGGTATGTTATTCTTACATTTCTTTACTCTCTTCTCTTTTTTTTTCAAATCTCATAGCCAAAAACAATTTTAGCAGAAGGGCTTTATCTATCATTCTTTCTCTTCTTAGTTGAAATGAAATAAGTGAATCCAAGAAATATGTTTACAATAAATAATTTATAGATTCCACTATTGTAGTACTCCATGATTTGCTTAATCACATTGGTTTACATTAAACTATTTACTATAATTTATGAACCAAAGTGGCTCACTTAAGAAAATATGCTTAACTGCAACCTCTTACTCTTACTGTGTTTTCCCGAAAATAAGACCTATCCCGAAAATAAGACCTAGGTTTTACGCGTGCACTTAATATAAGCCCTACACTCCCCCCCCAAAAAAATATAATATAATATAAGTCCACTGTCTGGTTGCATGAGGTGGGGCGAGGTACATGCATAAAAAAATCAAGCTAAGGTGGGGGTGGACCTGCCCCCCACGCCCACTTACCTCAGGATCGCCACAGCCAGGCCTCCCATGCCCCAACACCTGCGTCACCATGGAGCTTTCTTCTGAGCTGCAGAGGCCTTTCTTGAAGGCCTCTGCTGGCGAAACGGAGGCCGGGGGTAATTTGCGCAAGTGGTAATGAGTGGCCGCAAAAGAAGTGGGCTGGCAGCGGCCATGCGGGCTCTTGCTGGACAGGGTTGTTTGTGCTGCCACAAGGTGAGACTGGGGGGGGGGGGAGACAACACCCGAAAATAAGACCTAATGCCTCTTTTGGAGGCAAAAAAATATATAAGACCGGGTCTTATTTGCAGGGAAACACAGGTAGGTGGAAAAAAATCACGATTGTATCAAATAAAGAATTCTACAGTTTCTACAACCAGATATGAAAATATCCATTCTAACCTGCTATAAGCACAGCCACTGAAATTGGTAGACTTCTTGGTGGCATGGACATTTATGGCTTAGAAAGTAGGTAATATAAACTTCCTGGGAATTTGCTGCATTTCATTTATCTTTTGAACTACTATACTTTTGGTTTTTTTAATTATTATTTTAACCCCATTTATATCCCGCCCTTCTCCAAAGACTCAGGGCGGCTTACAATTTAAGCACAAACCAATGTGCTTAGCAATAGCCTTCATTCTATGTATATGTCTGCTTATTAGGGCTTTTGGGGACCCCCAAGCGGCATTATTACAAAGTCAGCTTATTGCCCCCAACAATCTGGGTCCTCATTTTACCTACCTTGGAAGGATGGAAGGCTGAGTCAACCTTGAGCCTGGTGGGATACGTTTTAGCTAATGGAAGTTAATTTCTGTAGCAGATTGTTTTCTGGCACCTAAACAATATCCCGTATGTGGTTGGATGGATTACTACTAGTGAAAAAGAATGCAAATGTGCTTGTCTTCCACTTTTATATTTATAGCATTAACACCTTGGTCAAGATTAGTAAAAGTGCTGGCGCCATGCTGAAACCACATGCACCAAAACTCATCCCTGCTTTGTTGGAATCCCTGAGTGTTTTGGAGCCTCAGGTCCTTAACTACTTGAGTCTGCGTGCTACAGAGCAAGAAAAGGTGAGGGCACTATTAAGTAAGAAGGTTTCATTTATAAAAAGCATTAGCTATTCTAGACTAAAGGCTGGGCTGTTGGTTTGATCTCCAAGCTTGGCGATTTGTCTGCCAACGTTTCTTCTCCATTCAGAGGAACATCTTCAGTGCACTTTGAATTGTCCTCATCTGTCAGAGCACTGGCCTTTAAATACCTTTTTGTGTGATATGAATTGGTGTGTGTGTTATTTGTCCGGATGTTTATGAGTCATGGTTTCGGGCTGTTTGATTGGCTGGCGGTTGTTGCTGGGCCATAGTCCTTGGTGTTTTAAGTATCGTCTGTGTGTCGCAAATGGTGTTTGCCAACCAACCAACCCAATACCAGACCATGACTCAAGAGGCAACCAAACGAACAAAACACCATTTGCAACAGCCCAACTACCAACCCTACTAATATTCAAACACATCTCAGACTAAAGGCTGTCTAGCGGAGGTGGGAATGAGATTAAGATACAGCAGGGGTGTCAAACTGCCGGCCCGCGGGCCAGATGCATCATCAGGAAACCGCGCCCGCCCCATTGCCGGCAATGGGGAAAAAGCTGTGATACGTTGCACGACGTCATGTGACATCGCAAGTTTTGACATGTCTGAGATACATCATCAGTTATTTTCATAAGAGTTGAGATATCCATATAATATTTTTAATTAACATACATGATAAATAAGGTATATTTAATATGTATTTAATTTTCATATGCTATTTAACTAAAATAAGCTCTAGGTTTAATAATTTCATAAAGGGTATTCCTCTTTTTTAAGGAATCTGTCTTTTCAGTCTCTCTGTACATAATATTGCTTGCTACTCTGTATCCAGATATGCCTTCTGTTTTCTCTTGTTACCTTTTAAACTAGATTTTTTAAATCGTTTTTCTTTTTTATCACTTAGGCTGCAATGGATACTGCAAGGCTGAGTGCTGCTAAGTCCTCCCCAATGATGGAAACCATAAATATGGTAATAATTGGTTTTAAGGAAAAGATTTATACAGTGAACCAAGGGAGAGTTCAAGGAATAATGAAATTATTCTGGTTAAGACTGGTAGCAGGATATTGGTATTTCTAATGATTTCATTTAGCAAATTGATCACTTCTAATAATGTCTTGATCAAAACCAAGAAGAATTAGCAAAAAACAAAATTCATGACCTTTTAAAACGGGCTAGCCTTCCTGGCATAACAGAGACGCAAATAAAGTAAGGGGTAAAATAGCCCTGAACACTCAACACACACATACAGAGGAAAGAAAATAGTGGTTATCATTTCTGTTTTTACGATAAGCTACACATTGAAAATGGATGGCTAAACAGCCACTGATAGCAACAAAAACATTTCTGCAAAGAAAGTACTAGATAAAAGTGGATGTATTTTAAGCTGCCCCTGCTCCAGCAGTTGTTCTTCCAGCAGAACACTAATAAGCAGCTTTTGTGAGCAACAGTCTAGGAACCTATTTTGCTATATTAAATCTTGGATATTTTGATTTTCTTTTGGTTTGTTTCTCCAGTGCTTGCAATATTTGGATGTGTCTGTTTTGGGAGAGCTGATTCCTAGGCTCTGTGAACTGACTAGAAGTGGAATCGGCATTGGCACCAAGGTATTCTTCATGCGTATGAAAGAAGTGCGGTGCAGGAAAGTTGGGAATGATAAGCCCATGCTTAAATTTGCACAGCCACCTAAGTGTATCTCTTTATTTGTGTCATTAGAAATATACAATGATTTTACCCTGTGATGAAAGCGAATGCAGTTTATGTAGACCTATCCCAGAGATGAGATACTGGCAAATTCAGAAGAAAAAGTCAGGAAAGGATGGCAAATTCAGGAGAGAGAGTCAGGAAAGGTCATGTTATGTCTTATGCAGAAGGTAATGCAATTGTATAGCATCCATTATGCCTTCCCTGGCTGTGCTGTTGCCATTCTACTAAGACTTAACAGTGAGTGTGACTATGAGGAAGTCCTAGTGCTAGGGGGAAGGATACTTGGGAGGGGCAGATAACATTGGTGTAATTCAGCTAAGCTGCCTTTTTTAGATATTCTGCACTTGTAGTTCCTGCAAATAAAATCCGATAATGAATAATATGGCAGCTATTTCCTTGTCATTCATACTGTCAGAATTCTGATTAGCTGTCTGATTCTCTATATAGGTCGTCCTCATTTACCGAACTGGCAACTCTGTTGCTAAGCAATGCAGTGGTGAAGTGAAAAATCACGTGACTTGTGCCTGACTTACGATATTCGTTTGTCAGGACATGGACGTGGTTGTTAGGTGAATCCCATTGGGTGCCTAAGCGTGATGCCACGCGAACCACGCTTGCAACTTCCTGCCAGCTTCCACCATGAAACCAGCTATGAAAGTTGCAGGTGTTGATTGTGTAATCGTGTAATGCTGTGACTGTTGTAAATGCACACCAGTTGGCAAGCACCTCTCGTCACAATCACATGACACTGGGGATGCTCCATTGGCTACTACTTTTGAGGACTAGTCATAAGTCTCTTTTTTCCCCAGCAACTTTGTAACTTCGAATGGTTGCTGTGTCGGTAAGTGAGGACTGCCTGTATTCATTCAGAGTAGCATCACTGAATTCAGTGGGGCTTGTTTCTAAGTAAATGTGCAGATGTAAGCTTCTTTTTCACCCAGAAGAATAAACTAATCTCTGCCTTTCTTATTTTTACTCTTTTTTAGGGTGGTTGTGCTAGTGTAATTGTGTCACTAACCACTCAGTGCCCCCAAGATTTGACACCATACGCTGGTAGGTTTTACAGTCACATTTTCTTCCTTTTAAGCCTTGGCTGATTTACTCTTTTTCTTTCTTTTTTTTCCATTTTGCAAATAAACCCCAAAACATTACTAACCTGCAAAGGATTTTCCTAATCTGCCTTAAGGATTTAGAACCTCTAACCTTTTATACAAGATAATTCTTTAAAAAAAAACAAAAAAAAAAACTTTTCAACACAGTGGTGAACGAAGGACAGATTGCTGCTCCTCCTCCTATTAGATGAAGTTATTAAATATATAGCTGCCTTTCCCATTACATGGATTTAAGTCGGCACAAAGCCAGAAGTCAATTCCTATAGACAACAGTGATCCCTTTATTCAAACTAATGGTTAAAAACCAGTACTATATGGAAACTTGTTTGAGGAAAATTACATTATAGCACTGGTCATCTGTCACTTGGTTGTTTTGAGCCATCAAGGTGTGTTGTAGCCGTTGTAGTTGTATAATAATATCTTACACCTCCTCTTTTTTATTGTGTTAATTGTATCAGAAGGTTTGGGAATTGACTTTCTACTTGCCTGCAAAGAGCCAGTTGATTGCTAAAATAATTTCCTCTCTTACGTGCCATAGGTAAACTCATGAGTGCTTTACTTAGTGGCCTAACTGATCGCAATAGCGTGGTGCAGAAGAGCTTTGCATTTGCCTTGGGACATTTAGTTAGAGTAAGTCATGCTTCCTCAGTTTTGAGACTTTTCTGTCTGGTTTTGTGGGTTCGTTAGTGACATAAGATTTCCTGGGTTGTTTGTTTTTTTTAAAGACTTCAAGAGACAGCAGCACCGACAAATTGCTCCAGAAGCTCAACAGTTGGTACATGGAAAAGGAAGGTATGGGCCTTAAGGAAACTATTTTTAACACATTGTAGAACGTTAAATATTTTAAAAACGTTTCATTCCTAGTAGCATATGTCATGACTATGACATTGCTATTACTTTTGTTTTAAAGTGCAACCTGGATAGTTTGAGAATTGCTTTTCTTTGCTAGCATGCTAAGCTTACGAAACAGCTCTTTCTCTTAAAATGCTTTCATCTCATACAGCGTTTGACAGAAAATGCTCGTATCAAATCCATTCAGAAGCTTTGCTATTTCAAAACTTTTACGTTACTCGAGTGCCACTCCCTTGAAAATCTCTGAAAAGCCAACCTATCTCATTACGCGAGCAGCTGGTGTTGATTTTAGATTGAAAAAATACCTTAGCTTAGCCTTAAGCCCACTAAATAGTGTTTTTCCAGCTGCCTGTATCGAAATTATTTTGATTGAATTGCCGAAACTCTTCTGTTCGTTAATTTGATAGATTGAATGTGCTGAAAATATGAAAAATGTGCGTAGTTCTCAAGGTGTGACCATTGTAGCATTCCTGCAGTCACGTGATCAAAATTTAGGTGCTTAGCAGCCTGTCCACACTTACAACTGCAAGGGTGCTTCAATTCCCCCCACCCACCTGTCTCTCCCTTTTGCCAACTCTACACAACCACACTCTGGCATCAGTGTCGGGGCTGAAGTAGAGGCTTTCAGCAGTGTTACCTGGCTGCCATTGACCTCCTAAGCCTCTACTTCCGAGGTAGGTAAAATGAGGACCCAGATTGTTGGGGGCAATTAAGTTGACTTTGTAATAATGCCGCTTGGGGGGGGAAAGCCCTAATAAGCAGGCATATACATAGAATGAAGGCTACTGCTAAGCTTGTAAGCCGCCCTGAGTCTTCGGAGAAGGGCGGGATATAAATGGAATTAAAATAAAATAAATAAATAAAATACTTCAGCCCCAGTGCAGGCCGCCAAATATTGCTACCTCGAGCCCCATGTCACGGTACAAAAAACCCCACTATCCCATGCTCCACAAGCCCTGCTGCACCCAGCTTGACCTTTGACATCTTCCCACCGTAGACAAAGTGTGCCCAGCCTGGCCTTATAAGAGGCAGCTGCTGACCACGCCAGGCCTTCTTCAAGAGGTCGCTTGCGCCATTGTCCAAATACCGCACCCTGTTCTTGGGATGTTTCGGAAGGCGTCGGATGCTTTCCGATCTCTTCACCATCTTTGTCCTTTTGACCACCTCACACAGTGGCAGTCCTCCGTGGCAGCAGTGGCACTGAGGTTGAAGCTGAGGCCTAGGGACACTGGTGACTGCTGGGGGCCTTGGGGCTTTATTTTAGCCCCAGCACTGCTGCTGAGGAGAGCTGCAAAGGGCAGAGATGGGGACCAAAAGGGCAGAGATGGGGAGAAATAGGCAGGTGGTGGGAATTCAAGAGGAGTCAGTCCTTTATTTCAGGGGCCCCCAAGCCCCTGGATCGGAGACAGGTACCGGTCCATGGGCTGTTAGGTAGCAGGCTGCGCAAGCGGTGGGCAAGTGAGTGAAGCTTTGCCTGCGCATGTGTGGGATCTAGATTACACACAAAACACACACACATAGAGAGAGAGAGAGAAAAGAAAAAGAAAAGAAAGAAAGAAAAGAAAGAAAGAAGAAAGGAAAAAAAGGAAGGAAGGAAGAAGAAAAAGAAAGAGAAAGAAAGAGAAAGAAAGAAAGAGAAAAGAAAGAAAAAAAGAGAAAGAAAAAGAAAGAAGAAAGAAAAAGAAAGAAAGAGAGAGAAAGAAAGAAAGAAAGAGAAAGAAAGAAAAAGAAAGAAAAAAGAAAGAGAAAGAAAGAGAAAGAAAGAAAAAGAAAAAAAGAAATAAAGAAATAAAGAAAAAGAAAGAGAAAGAAAGAAAGAAAGAAAGAAAGAAAGAAAGAAAGAAAGAAAGAAAGAGAAAAGAAAAGAAAGAATCAATCTTCATGAAACCCGTCCCTGGTTCCAGAAAGGTTGGGGACCACTGCCTTACCTTACTGAAGCTCAGGACTGGGAAAGACCAAGCCAGGAATTGCTTGGATTAGGATGAGTCCTCACCTAATGACCAGTAGAATTTGGTTAACGACTGCAATGGGGACTGCTGGGATTGCCATTACTAAGCAATGCGGTCACGTCGTATTTCACTAAACGACTGCATCGATCAGCGATCAGAATTTGGGTCATAATTAGTCTTACAGCTTGACTCTTTGCAAAGTAATCATTGGTACAGTTTTATACTTGTTTTGACTTTCTGATCAACATTGCAGTGAAAAGGGGAGGAAGCATTTTCTTATATATTTTTCCCCCTCTGGGTAATTTTATTTGAGAATAGGCAAAAATGATATGGATTCTACTTCATTTGCAGCAAGAGGGTAGAGCCTGCATTTCCTGAACTCTAGCGTGTGTCCCCAGAGCCCTTCAGAATGTTGCTATTCATTCCTAATGTAACAGAAGGAAAGAAGCTTTAAATTTATAGGAAATAATTATATTACCATTATTTAATTGGTTTTATTGACAGTTAAATGTGATTGCAGTAAAATCTAATTTTTGTTTTTGCTTTACCCACTTTTGGGAACATGCTACTTGGTACACCACTTGAAAGAGCAATGTAGTTCTCCACCTGGTAAAAGTTATACATCTTTGATTTACAGAGTTGAGGTCTTATGTCCCATATTTTTCTAAATGACCAGAACTTTGAATAACGTTAAGAGCACTGCTAGAAAGCAGAACGTCGAGCCCTGGGCTGCAACGAAAGCAGGGATTCATGCTTTTCTCACTGTGTTTTTTTTATTTTAGAACCAGTCTATAAAATGGCCTGTGCTTTAACGATGCATGCTATTGGACGCTACAGCCCAGATGTACTGAAGAATCAAGCCAAGTGCGTTTTGCCTCTGGCTTTTTTGGGCATGCATGAAATTCCTGAAGAAGACAAAGCAGAGAAGGAGGAAGGCAACCTGTGGTCTGAAGTCTGGCAGGAAAACGTACCTGGTAAGTGGATCTACCATTCATGAACTTCGCTGTTGTAGGAGCACTTCGTAGTACGAAAACCCAGAATACAAATCCTAAAATAAAATAGCGGTCTTGGTCTCTGAAGGCAGAGGTTATGCAAAGTCCTCTTAGTTCATTTTATTATTTATTTTTCCACCCAAAAAACCCCACAGATATCCCCATGTCATTATGTTTTGTTTTGCTTCGTTTTGTTTTTAGTTATGCTCAGACTTGCTTTCTCCAAGTACAATTTGAACTGGGGCTTTTTGCCTATTTATTTATTAAATTATTAAATTAATGTCATTTATATTCTATCCTTTTCTCTTAAAAGCCAAACATCATATGTACTCTTTTTAATTTTAGTGTACTTATTGTTTTCCTCTTTCATGTTATAGTTTTATCAGATTGTAAGCTACTCAGAATTGTGTGACAATGAGATTGGCAATAATAAAAACAAAATAATAAAATAAAAAATAAATGAAACGAAATGAAATGAAATAAAACAAGTCAACTCTAGTTTTAGCCACAGAGTAATGACCTTGTGGGGTATGTTGGCATGAGAGAAAACGATGGCCCAAAACCACAACGAATTCAGTTTACATACTGAACTCTTTAATCCAGTCCAACATTCAAAGGACCAGGCTGGCTCACGCCTTTTAACTTTTCCTAAAGCGGGAACCACTGTTCCAGGCTTCTCTCCCTCTCCCTCTCCCTCTCCCTCTCTCCTTCCCCCCCCCCTCTCTCTCTCTCTCTCTCTCTCTCTCTCTCTCTCTCTCTCTCTCTCTCTCTCTCTCAATAATTGGAGGCTTTGTCCTCAGTTTCTCTACAGGTAGTTCTTGGTTAACAACAACTTCTTCAGCAACTATTCAAAGTTACTGTTGAACATGTGTTACTGAGGACCTGTTGTCAAAGTTTTTGGCCGCTACCACGCCCCCGAAGTCACACAACTGGGCACTTTGGCAACCGGCTCACAATTACGATGGTTGCCGTGTCCCATCGTCGCCATTTGCAACCTTTCCTGTTGGCTTCACACCAGCAAAGCCAGTGGGGAAGCCAGCGGGAGATGTTGCAAGTTACTTCCCACCCGCTTGTTCTTTCTTTCAAGCAGCCCCATTGCAACCCTTTCCCTGCCTAGCTGCCGTTGCGCAGTGAAGCGGTACCCACTCACAGAGCAACAGCACCCCCTTCTCGGTCCTCCAGCTGCCACATGGTGCAGCAGTGCTCGCTCTCTCCAGCCCGTGTACACTTGCCATCACAAAGCAGTGCCTTCCCACCCTGACTTTACGCCTCTACTCAGCCTGCTTCCCTATTAAAGACCCGCCACCCTCACCTAATGGTGACAATAGGAGCTGCCAGGATTGCCATCGCTAGGTTTACACCCTTTATAACCACATCACCTAGTGATGAAAACCCCAGTCCCAATTGCGAATTGTTAAGTGAGGACCCACACACACACATTAATACCCGTTAGCGGTGGCGGTGGTTCTCTTATTCATTCTAGTAAATGCTGCACATTTTGAAACATAGGTACCTATGGTGGCCTAAGGCTCTACATGGAGGAATTGATTGCAGTTACTCAGAAGGCTTTACAGTCTCCGTCTTGGAAGATGAAAGCACAAGGGGCAGCTGCCATGGCATCCATCGCAAAGCAGACTGGCGCCCTGGTGCCTCCACACTTAGGCATGGTGCTCGCGGCTCTGTTGCAAGGCCTGCCTGGAAGGACATGGGCCGGAAAGGTAAAAGCAGTGACCCCGTGCGGCGGTTTTGTTTGGTGGTTTAAAAGCAGACGTTAAAAAAAATACTACAATTCTTTGCATTTCCTTTTCATGATTGCCTGTAATTGGCTGAATGGCTTTTATTTTATAAACTGCCCAGGGGCCACTTAGGTGAGATGTGGGGTGGGTGTGGGTGGGAGAGTTATAAATTTGATAAATAAATAAAACATGCGTGTTGTCAAGTAGGTTCTAAAGTGCTAGGGTATGTATACATCTGTGATTTTAATGGATCTGTGTTTGCAGAATCACTAATATGCTAATTCAGGGGTAGGCAACCTTGGCTCTTTTATGTCTCGTGGACTTCAACTCCCAGAATTCCTGAGTCAGACTTGCTGACTCAGGAATTCTGGGAATTGAAGTCCACGAGTCATAAAAAGCTGAGATTGCCTACCCCTGTAGCTAGTTAGTGTTTGATTTTAAAAAGAAATTCTAGGAGGCCAATTGGGGAAAAACAAGTTTACCCTAGAAGGAAAAGCTGTTTGGTATTATAGTAATGTAAGTCAGGCTGAGCTGGCTCTGCTGTCGTGCACTGTTTTCGTTCTCTCTCGTCTTTTGCCCAGCTGGAGATCACTGTAATTCACAATCAAATGTTCATACAAGATGTAACTTGCATATTTGACGTGGCACTTCTAAATTTCTGTGGGGACAATATAAAAATCAGATACTAACGTTTACCTCTTTGTTTATAATGCTTTTAGGAAGAGCTATTAAAAGCAATTGCCAGTGTCGTCTGTTCGTGCAGGTAAAAATACGTTTCATCTCCCGGTCTGAAAGTTTCTCACTGTATAAAATGGTTTGGGGTGAGATGAATTTCCTCATTGATTCCTAGAGAAGTACCGAGGAGACTTTAGGTACTACTACAATCTCTTTGACTTCCTGAAAATATTGGAAGTATTTTTTTAAAATTTTTTTTTAAAGAAGTGAACTAGATTTCTTGTAATTGTTAGGACAAATGAAATTGAGTTTAGTGTAGCGGTTAAGGCACTAGGCTAGAAACGGGGAGTCCTACGTTAGGCATAAAGCCAACTGGGTGAGAGTTGTTCCTTTGTCCTAGGCTACCTTGGCTCTTTTATGACTTGTGGACGTCAACTCCCAGAATTCCTGAGCCATCCATGCTGAGGGGAAAGGGAGAGGTTTCCAAGCTGAGCCATGCTGGCTCAGGAATTCTGGGAGGTGAAGTCCACAAGTCATAAAAGAGCCAAGGTTGCCTACCTCTAACCCTAGGAAGGAAGCAGTGGCAAACCGCTTCCAAAACCCTCTTCAAGAAAACTGCAAGTCAGTCAAGTCCCCAGGAATCAAAAACTGACTTTTACATATCCCCCCTCCCCCATGGATGTTAAATAAAAAGGATGAAGTAGGGAACAGAGAATCACATTTGAAATGCATGCACATTCATATATCCAACACACGTCTTCCATATTTACAAGCATTCCTTATGTAGATTTCCGTAATTCATTAAAAAAACCAAGGAGATTCACTCGTTGTTCAGTGCTGAACCTTTTACTTAGTATTCTGGTGTTTTTTTTTCACAGATGCCTTACACAGACACTATATTATTCTTACCGCATTCAACAGTGAAGTCTCAGCTCCACATTTGTAAAAAAATATTTCATAATTAATTCTTATTGACTTTATCATATGTTTTCTCCAAATTAACAAACATAGAGTTAGCATTTTTTGCATTTTCCCCCCTTTTGCTCCTCAGGAGAATTTGTAAAAACATAATGCTAACTGTATGTTCCTTAAGTTAGAGAAAAATACGGTAAAGTAAATAAGAATTACCGTATTTTTCGGACCATAAGACGCACCGGACCATAAGACGCACCCAGTTTTTAGAGCAGGAAAACAAGAAAAAAATTGTTTATCCTTCTCTCTCTCTCCCTCTCTCTCTCTCTCTCTCTCTCTCTCTCTTTCTCTCCCTCCCTCTCCCATTGTCCCTCCCTCCCTCCCTTCCTTCCTTCCTTCCTTCCTTCCTTCCTTCCTTCCTTCCTTCCTTCCTTCCTTCCCTCCCTCTTTGTCCTTCCCTCTCTGCATTAGAGCAGTACCCACGGAGGCGGCCCTGCAGCCCGGCTTTCTCTTGCAGAAAGCAAGCTGAAACGGAGTGAGGGAGATTGCCAGAAATGCGAATCGCCCGATCTCGCACTCCTGCAAACTCCCTCGCTCGGTTTCAGCTTCCCTTGCTACAAGAGAAAGCAGGCTGAAACAAGGCAGATTGCAGCAGCGCGAGATCAGCCGATTCGCATTCCTGGCAATCTCCCTCACTCCGTTTCAGCCTGCTTTCTCTTGTAGCAAGGGAAGCTGAAACCGAGCGAGGGAGAGTGCAGGAGCGTGAGATCAGCGTTTCTCAGCATGTGCCGATTCGTGCTCTACTTGCAGAGGTTGGGGCTGGCCATACGGATCACCTTCAGACCATAAGACGCACCCTCCTTTTCCTCTTTTTTCCTTTTGGGGGAAAAAAGTGCGTCTTATGGTCCGAAAAATACGGTAATTATGAAATATTTTTTTACAAATGAGCTGAAAGAGCAAAAATCTACCCAGCAGAAAGCTACATTGCACTTCCCAGATTTTGCTCAGTGAGATTTTTCATTGCCTTTTAGTCAAAAAATCTGCCAGAAATCATCCCAAGCAGATTTTATAAACTAATTTCCTGTAGTTTCTGCGTTTCTGCTTGCTACCTTTTCTTTTTCTGGGTGAATAGTAATGGCAATATTCCAATCCAAAGTAGCCTTCACACACAGGTAAAACTTATAACTCTTCTCAATTATATCATCTACACTTTATAGCTTGATCCGTTTTCAACATTTTCACATCATTTATGACTTCTTTTTTTGTCATTTTTTTCTTGGATACTAACATTAGTGCATATTTCTATTATTTGATATTTGACAATTATTTTTATACAGATTTTTAAAAATATTTCTTCATTTCGTCACTTTAATTTTTAATTCTGTTTACTCTCTCGGGGAGCTTACCCCTCTTCAACTACTTTCAAAACAATCTTTTTCCATGAACCCTGTATTTTTTTTTCTGCCTCTTTTGACCTTTTCTGTTTCTTGATCTTTTTGACTACACATTGCAACTCTTTTTTTCTTTATGTAAATTATATTTCTCTCATTTTTGCAGCAATTCTTCTTTTAACATGCCATTTTTCACCATTTGCTTCTTCACATCATTTACATCATTCCACCAAGCAGTATTTTTAATACTTCCCATTAACATAATTCCATATATGCGCATGCCACTCTTAACATAATTCTTTGCACCTTGTTCCAAAAATCATCTTTCCATATGCCCATTTTCCATTTTTTTGGAGGGGGCTTTTAATCTGTCTTCTAATTTTTTTCCATACTGGATTCATATTTTTCTTCCTACAATTAATCCTGTTTTACTTTTCCTTCTTTTACCTGTTTCCTTTTCTACTATGTTCATTTTTTCTTCAAAATTCCTGATAATCAGCAAAAATTCTCCCATACAACATATCTGCCTGATTTTTAAAATGTTCCTTAAATTTTGCAGGGCTTTGTCTGCAAGTAAAGCTGTTGCAATAAAATATTTTGCAAGGTTGTGTCCTAACATACACTGCTTAATTCCACAGTAGATGTGTGTTTTGATTATTTCACTGGTATTCAAAACAAAACAGTGCATGTTTATGTGATAGTGGACATAGACTTTTTCAGCATATTTCATTCTAGTTATTCTTTCATATCTTTTCCCATTTTTTCTCCCAATGCCAATATACTAGTGTTTTTTTGCTGCTGATCAAATTATTTCTCCTGTTTTTTGGACTTTTCCCGTAAGATATTTTTTCCCTGAAAACTATAGCAAAGGAAATGTTAGTTGTTAAAAATCAATGCTTCTTCTGAATTTGTGTGTGTGTGTGTGTGTGTGTGTGTGTGTGCATTTGCTGAGTATGCATGGATATAAATGATATATGAAGAAGCTTTTCTTCATTAGGGGAAAAATGAAAATGCAAACTCTATGATTTCCAGTGTTCATTAGCTGCTTTTTCAAAAATTCAAAGCATTTTACAATTAAATAAAATGCCAGGTTGTCTACACAGCCAGATGATAGGTTTTAAGTACCTAAAGCAAAAGGAATGTGTACATTTTGCAAGAGAATATGCTTAGAGGTTGAGCTAAATTAAGAGGCTTGGTGTAAAATCAAGGAGACAAACAGATCAGTCGTGTCCTGTTCATCCTTTATTGATTTTAGTGTGGAACTGCGCAAGCCTTTGCCCAACCAGCCCAGTGTGGATGACGTCGTACAGGCAATGCTGAAAGAATGCCGTAAAGAAAACCTGCGGTACAAGATTGTAGCGCTCCGGTGTACGGCTGATGTGCTTAAGGCTACACAGGAAAATAGGTTCCAGGAACTGACAGACATAAACTTTCCAGTAATAAAGAAGGTGATCTTTCAGCCCTCCTTGGATTTGAATAATAGCATCACTAAAATATAGTACAGTTTTGGATTTGCTTGTTCTGTGAATTGTTCCATGTAGTCCATATAAAAATCTTGTTAAGTTTGGCTGGCTGGGGTGTTGTGAAAAGGGGGGGGAACATCTCAGGCCGAACCAATCAGATTTCCCATTGAGGTCAAAGCAAAAACAACAACAAAACAACTGAGTTTGCTGCTCGTTCTTGCTTTTAAAAAGCTTACTAGTCAGTCTGACCAAAGAAGAGCTAACAAACTCTTTAGAATTTTTATCCTAATAATTTACAGCATTACCAGCTGGTGCTATGGTGATATGTGGCACAGCCATTAAAATGCCTTATTGCAGGCTGACTCTGCCCACCACCAACAGTTCGATCCTGACTGGCTCAGGGTTGACTCGGTCTTCCATCCTTCTGAGGTTGGTAAAATGAGGACCCAGATTGTTGGGGGCAACAGGCTGACTCTGTAAACTGCTCAGAGAGGGCTGTGAGGCAGTAAATAAGCCTACATGCTATTGCTACTGCTACATAGCAGAAAGGACTCATACAAAATTGCTCGCTGGCTAGAGGAAGCCAGAAATTTCTAATGCATTTGTACTCCTTGTTTCTGAAGACTTGTTCTCAATCCTATATTCTTTGGAGAACAATCAAGCGAATTGTCCCTTTATATCTCACCCTCTTCGAAGGATGCTGCTTTCAAATGGGTTGCAAATCCTTAATAAAGATAGGGCAAATGTCAGCTAATGCTCCTGTGGCAAAAGAGCTGTTTTCAAGTTTCTTAATATCCAGTTAGGGGTTTTTGGACCCTTTTATCTTAGAAGAGTTCCATAAAATTTTATTTTTTTCTCTACGTTGATTTCTAGCTTTTTTTATTTCCTTTACGGACTTTCTCTTCAGCGAAGGTAATTGAGAGCCTACAATTGTGTGAATATAGTTTAGCTAGCGATCTGTCTCTTTACGAGGCCAGTATGACTAGAGTGACTTCTTGGCTGGGTTGTGAGATTAAGGAAATGGTCCCTGCCATCAGCTATCAGATTTAAATTACTATTTGTATCAGTAGGCTAATTAAATTTGGCAAGTTTAGTCTCCTGCAGTAGAGATGCCGTGGTTAGCTTTCATGTAAATGTTTTACATTTCAGTATGTTAACTCTTGAAGCAGTAGGCGTGAGCTTAAATGGACTCCAGAAGATGGTAGAGGACAGGAAGGCCTGGAGGAACGTTGTCCATGGGGTCGCAATGGGTCGGACACGACTTCGCAGCTAACAACAATGTTAACTCTGAATGCTTTGTTACTAACAAAATGTAGTATAATTTAATGGAATTGCTGTCTGGATGTTTGTCAAAAGAGACGTATAAAAGCTAAATCATCTTTTTTTTTTCCTTCTGCTTGCTCTTTCTCTTTCAAATTTCACACCCTCTGGTTCCACTGCAGAATTGTCCTGGGAATGTAGGAACAAATTCGTCACAGGACGATGATGAGGATGAGAACGAAAATGAGAAAGAGCTGCAAGTTGAAGCCCTCCTCTGTGCCTTTGAAAGCTTAGGCAAAGCCTGGCCTAAAAACTCAGAAACACAGTGTAGGTCTAATTCCAGTAATTTGAACTATTTTATCTCTTAAAACAAAGCTGTCTGAATTGCTCATAGGAGAGGAAGGAAACCATTTCATTGAATTGGTTCTTGGTTTTGTTGCAGTTCTTTTGTTTGTATTTTTTTTAAATAATGCTTTATGATTTAACCTAAATATAAGCACGGTAATAAGTGGGCTGAGCATTTTTTAAAAAAAAAAATTTCAGAAAGGAAGCAGCAAAAAGGGAAAGATAAAGAATCTGAATATTTCAAGGGACAGGCCCAATTTTGTCCTTTGTTCTTAAGGTTCCTGTCTTTTGTTCCTGATCCTCAGTTTTCTTTGAAGCTATGTTTATTTAAGGTGCTGGGAACAGTAAATCTGCTTGGAAAAGAATATGAAGATTCATTTGGGGGATTTTCCTCCAGAACATAGATGGGTGGCAAGGATAAGGGACTGAGGAAAAGGAAGTCAGAAGAGGAGACAACAACCAGAACACATTGCAGTTCTGACAGGAAATTCCTTCTGGCTTCTGCCCCCTTTAACAACCCGAGTGCCGTTATCAGATCTTCCGAGGCTCCTATAACGAAGCATTGAGAATTGTCAGTGTGTAGATTGTCTATATCAGGGGTGTCAAACTCAATTTCATTGAGGGCCGCATCAGCATTGTGGTTGCCCTCAGGGGGCCGGGTGGGTATGGCCAGGGTGGGTGTGGCCTACTGGGTGGGCGTGGCTAGAGTGCGTATGGCCTACTGGATGGGCGTGGTCAGCTCTACAACGTTCGCATCAAGGGTGCCTATGGGGGCCTGGGCAGGAGTGGGACAGATCTGAGGGTCTCTGGCAGAAGGAGGGTCTCTGGGCCGGGGCCAAGGCAGTGGGGGCCATTCCCTCACTGTTTCCAGGATGGCTTCACGGGCCGCATGAAACCACTTTGTGTGCCGGATCCGGCCCCCGGGCCTTGTGTTTGACATGTCTGGTCTATATTTTGATATCTCTCTCTCTCTCTCTCTTTTTAATAAAAAAAGGCTGCTATCGACAAGAGCTGTGCAGATTAATGTGTGAGCGTCTGAGACTTGGTACCTGGAAAGTACAGCTTGGCGTTCTCCAAGCCATGAAGGCTTTTTTCCAAGGGTAAGTTTTCTGTGGGTGCCGGAGCTGCTGCTTTTGTTCTTGTTTGTTCAGTCCCCCCCTCCCTCACCCCCCACAGTATCATGTAGAGATGGGAGAGATTCAAAATCATTTCCCCGAGCTTTGTGGATCTCATTGCCTCTTCTCCCTACTTGCTTCCCCTGACTGGCATGGGGAAACTGACATGTTTTAAGTAAAGAGCAATGTATGTGGGATTGAAATTTCAAGTTCCACAAGGCTCACCAAATAACTTTGACTGTGTAGCATCTTTGGTGTTTGCAACAGCCACATGGAAGGCCTCTGATGATTGCAACTGCCTCGGGTGGAATTTTAAGACAGTAAGGCCCTGGGCTCTTTGAAAAAAGAATGATGCTTATATTCTTCCATTTGATAGGTTATTATTGTTTGAAGCAGAACACTCTGACCCTGAGGCTTTGACAAGAATATTGTTGGAGACCTGTTCCTCCATCACTCACTCGCTAGGTAAATGTCTTTTACAGTCATGTGCTTTCTTTGCCCACTCGTTCTAAAGTTTAATGAGCAAAGGAGAGAGTGGTCTATTTCACGCTTTTCATGTTTCCTGACTCGCTCGTGGAAAGGTTATTTGCTTGATGCAAGTAGCATTTCCTGTATGACCAGATAAGATTTTAAAATTGCCCTGTTCTCGAACATTTATTGTTTGAAACTTAAATTTAACTAAATAGAATCTTCCAAAGATTCGTTGTGGCAGCCGACTGATCAAGCATTATTGACCAGCGTAGCAGGATTTATGTATATCCATATCGTGTCTTTAAGATGTTTTCTTATTTGGATGCTTTGCTCATTGGATAGATGTGAGAAAGTTTGGAATTTCATCATTCTGCTTCTTCACAACTTTCTAACAAAGAGAGAAAGATTGTCCCTGTCTTACCTATTGTCAGACGCACTAGATAGACCAGAGCCATGAAATTTAAGTATCCTGTAAGTTATTTTTTTTATTGAGAATGGCTAAATAACTCCACGTAATCCCAAAGGGTTCACATACTTTTTCTTGCAACTGTAATACCCTTTTTTGCTGTATTATGTAGGGAGTGGAAGGCTTTGAGAATTGAACCTACTAAATGTGTTATTTCTCCTTGGGGGTCCCTTCCTGGTCATGTTAAAGCAGACAATTGGTGTTGGATGATACTTATGATGGTTCTTAAACTTTGACCATGCCATCAGGGGTAAAGGGGTTCAGAAATGACATTGCAAGCAACATGTCAAAGTTCTTTTTAACTTTTATATTATTGTATTTTTATTGTTGTTAGCCGCCCTGAGTCCTTTGGGAGATAGGGCAGCATATAAGTCCCCAAAATAAATAAATAAATAAATAGCAGAATCTTGCAAATCTGATTTTGCAGTACCTCTTCCTCCTTATAGTTCAGGATCAGGAAGGTCTTTGTCTGAGACACTTCCAAACAAATCAAACATGTTACCTGGACACTCTAGGTTTAAAAATTGTTTTAATCTTGGCAGTGGAGCATGCATATCCCTGGTCATATTCCTTGCTCTCTACAATACAGGTAGTCCTTGACTTACAACAGTTCATTTAGTGACCATTCAAAGTTAACGACGCGCTGAAAAAAGTGACAACTGTTTTTCACACTTATGACCACTGCAGCGTCCCTAAGATCGCGTGGTCAAAATTCAGACGCTTGGCAACTGATTCATATTTATGACTGTTGCAGTAGCCTGCGGTCACGTGATCCCCTTTTGCAACCTTCTGACAAGCAGAGTCGGTGGGGATGTCATTTTCACTTAACAACTGTGGCAAGAAAGGTTGTAAAATGGGGCAAAATTCCCTTAACTGTCTTGCTTAGCAACAGAAAGTTTGGGCTCAATTGTGGTCGTTATGTCGAGGATTACTTTGTATATGTAGGGAGGTCAGCCCACAAAGGCCAAGAGCTATTTGTCCATGACACAGTATGAAGAGGTAGCTTGATATGATTTAAAGTTCTGTCCATATAGCATTTGATACTGCTAAGACAATATTTTTATTAAAAAAGAAAGAAACTTTAATGATGCAGAGGACTGTATGTACCTGCTATCCTCTTTTTTTTATATTAGGACACAGATTTGATAATTTGAGAACCCAGGGCTTCATGCAGCCTACAAAAAGCTAGGGTGAAGCCCTTAGGGATTGCAAACGCAATACTAATTTATCATTATTAATCTGAAAAAACAAGAGAATTATTGAGAGCAGACGAAGAAGTAAATTACATGACTTATGTTTACCTTAAATCATATTACCTGTAAACTATAAGTTATGTCAAAGTTCGTTTTTGTCTTAGCTAGCATCAATTACTCTTTGGTGGAGAGTTCCCAAAACATTATGAAAACACACAGAATAACTTAGACCAGAAGTATCATCTACATTACTATTAACTTTATGTGGATAATGTATAAGCCAGTCATTGGAAATCATCTGGACATGCAACTGTTACTTACCTTTGCAAGTTCATTTCCATCCAAAATCCATTTATTTGTCATTGTTCAAATAACATTATTTGAAGAATAATTCAACAATATTATTTAATAATAATGCAATCAATTATTATTAAATATATGATAGAATTGAGGTTAGGAGAAATTAAAAATTGAGATATTGTATGCCTCTCTCAAGTTATATAAATTCTTGTTAGTATTTCTGGCATAAAACTGTGTTGTTATACACATAATTTCTATTTACCATTTTAAATGTAAATCTTATTCCATTAGAGAATAAAAGTTACACTTCCATAAGAACTGAAGCTTTATCAGTAATAGAGGTCCTGCTCACTAAACTTGAAGGTAAGAATTACAGTTCTGAAAATTAAGATTATTCCTTAAATCAAAAGGCTGAATGCTGGAGGACAGGATTGTATCCCATTTTGTTTTAAAGAACAATTTTGGCCAATCCGATTCCTGTTTTGTAACTTAAGATGCAAATCAGTTGCTTGGCATAATCACGCTTGTTTTTATTTTCTTTTGCAACTATTTTTTTTTAAAAAAGATTTGATATTCTGAAAAGCATATGTTTTGCATATTTGAGATGAGGCCAAGTTAGAAAATTTAATTAATAGGAGAGTTTCAATAGGGAAGAAACATAGCATTGTACTTTGAAAAAGAAATTCAGGACATAGAAAATTTGCCATTATCCTTAGTTGTATCTAGAACACCACAGATACATTTGCAATAAAAAAAACATAGAAATTAATTTGAAAGACAATAGACTATGCCACGTGGCAAAATTGGTTCAGCTTGCCCACTGCTTTAAGATCTAGATGAACTTTGCATTTTTAAAAATAGCAAACATTTCAAGAATCGATCATTAAAGTAATACTTTGAATAGTGCCAAAAATGATCAAATCTATTAACAGTTATAAATGTAATGGATTTCTACATTTTGGATGAGGCATTATTAGCCCTAATTCTAATTCTAATCCTGAATGGGATTCTCTGGTCATTAATTTGTTTTGAGCTCAGTCAGGCATGCTGCCCTAACTTTTAGATGGGGGCTTGGGCATAACCCAGGTTATTGTGTAACCTGATTCTAAGGCTGTGGTTCAAAAGTAGGGATATATATACACAGTGGAAAATAAGTTTTCTCTTGAAACAAAAGTTGATCGTGTTTCATAAATTTGAGTCAAACTATTTTGGATTAACTGCAGTTTGGCAGAAACAAGTTCCAGAACAAAAAACAACTGACTGAGATCTAAGCATAGCAATAGCAATAGCATTTAGGCTTATACACTGCTTCACAGTGCTTTACAGCCCTCTCTAAGCGGTTTACAGAATTAGCATATTGCCATCAACAATCTGGGTCCTCATTTTACCGACTTTGGAAGGATGGAAAGCTGAATCAACCATGAGCCTGTGAGAATCGAACTGCTGGCAGTTGGCAGAATTAGCCTGCAATACTGCATTCTAACCACTGTGCCACCCGGCTCTTATAAATATTTTACACATCTCTATTCAAATGCTGTATGGAACTTAAGTCATCTAAGGAGAGAATGGTTTTGATTCATTGAGAAAAAGAAGAGTAAATATTAAAGGAGTATTTTCTTTGTGCCTCAACATTCTTGTAACAGTTTATTTCACATAGATTTTTTTAATGCCTATAATTAGGAAAAGAACACGACTCTTAAGATTTAATTATTGAATGTATATTTTAATATAAGTGGGTTTGAATGAATATTTCAATGCAAGTTTGTTTTCCATTACATCCTTTACATCCAAAATTCTTATTGATTCCATGTACTCTAAATGGATAAAATATTAACACAAATTTTAAATTATTGTAGTTTTTATTTCAATTTGTAATTCTACAAAATAGCCGAAGTTGTCCTTCAACGGGTGATCAAACATTAAAAAAATTATATGCTGTTATTTTCATCACTATTAAGCAGAGCAATGTTGCATTATTCTAGCTGGGGCTTTAATCACTAGTCTAATCAATTAATTAATTGTTGTTAATTAATTGAAGTGTTAATACCACTTTATAATGCCTTGGTAAGGCCACACTTGGAATATTGCATCAGTTTTGGTCACCGTGATGTAAAAAAGATGTTGAGAGTCTAGAAAGGGTACAGAGAAGGGCAACAAAGATGATTGGGGGACTGGAGGCCAAAACATATAAGGAACGGCTGCCGGAATTGGGTATGTGTAGTTTAACGAAGAGAAGGACGAGGGGTGACATGATAGCAGTGTTCCAATATCTCAGGGACTGCCACAAAGAAGTGGGGGTCCACCTATTCTTCAAAGTGCCCAAAGGCAGGACAAGAAGCAACAGATGGAATCTAATCAAGGAGAGAAGCAACCTAGAACTAAGGAGAAATTCCCTGATAGCGAGAACAATTAACCAGTGGAACAACCTGCCTCCAGAAGCTGTGAATGCTCCAACACTGGAAGTTTTTAAGAAGAGACTGGACAGCCATTTGTCTGAAATGGTATAAGGTTTCCTGCCTGAGCGGGGGATTGGACTAGATGACCTCCAAGGTCCCTTCCAACTTATTATCAATTGAAATTTGATGGGGGGAACGCTTAGGTCAACTGTCTTTTCACCATTTATCAAGTGATATGAGTATGTTAGTGATTAAAATTGTATTTTAATTATTAAAATCCATTCTAAGAGCTGTTAGCTGAAAATGCAATCGGAAAGGTGGATGACGATATCCCTTCTTTTCCTTTTTCTTGTGTAGAATCCAAACAGTGGGAAAGCCTGAGCACTGCAAGTAGAGAAGTCCTCATTGGCTCTTTAACAGCATTGACTTTGGACAGTAGGCCTGAACTACAAGAAAAAGCATCTTTATTAAAGAAAACTTTAGAAAATCTTGATTGAATTGGATACCAATCAAGTTCCATGTGAAACAAAGCAAGCAAGCAAGCAAAAAAAAAAGTGCAATGAGCTCCGAATTACATAGAGGAAAAGTAAAGATGGTTTTTGTAGCATGCGTAAATTCCCTGGCTGAAATAAAGAACACCTTGATTCTTTTCCCCATTATTTCCTTTTTTTCTTAAAAGCAACAATAACAACCTACGAAGCAGTTTACGTACTTAAAATGCAAGCCTTGAAAGTATTAAGCAAAAAATACCCAAGCTACGTAAGGATATTTTTTGAAATTCTCCGCTTGCGAAAAAGCACCTTGTTTGTGAGTTAGATTTGGGGAAATCTTTACTTTACACAACAATGGCCCTTATTGTATACATCTAATGAATGAAAACCATTGCAAAAACACCAGAGAGCAAACTTTTTGTGGATTTCATGTGGGCTAACTCAGTATTATGTCATGATGGCAGTGTTATCATTGGTATCATTACTAATAATAGTACAAAAAAGAAAATTTTGCCCAAAATATTAGAGGGCAGCAAAGAGTTAAGAGTTTTGTATATATTTTTATTGCAGCTAGTGAGTACCTGGATTTTTATTATCCCAAACCTTGTAGCCCTATCAAAACCTTAAAGCATGGGTGTCTAACCTTTTAGCGTTGAAATTGTTTTGGGCTGCATATAAAATATAGTTCATGTATAAAAATAACAAACTTCCTTTGAAAGTTTAAGACCTTGTGGGCCGCAATATTAGCTATGCGGGGCTGCATATGGCCCGTGGGCCGTGGGTGGGATATGCCTCCCTTAAAGGGTCCCAGCCTCTGTTTTGGGAATGCCACTAGTAAGTGATGGTTGTTTTGGACCATAAATATCACTTCATCTCATATAAACAGTCTATAAGATTTGGGGGAAAAACCTATGCCTTCCCACATTAAAAGATGTGACTTCTGGATAGAAATGCACACAAGAAAGCACTTTAATTGTCTGGATATAAGGGTGAATAGAGCAGTTAGGTTTGTAAGACCTTACATAAAGGTATGTTTTTAAAGAATTTTCTACATTTTCCAAGGAAGAATTCATAGTTGAATTAACCCTCTCACAACAATAACCACTTACTTATTTGGGGAAATATTGTTAAATAAAATAATATTGTGCTGCTAAAACATTATTAGCCTCACTCCCAGCATTTGCATCTTCTTTCTAGAAGGTACTTTTGATTTTTGCTGTATGTTTTGACATTGCATGCATCAGAGTAAAAATGTTGTCAACTCTGTTCTTGCAATTGTCTAAAAAACCAGCATTTGCTCCAGTTTTAATAAAGGTTTCTTAGTGAAATTGGATAACATCACAATCGGTTTTCTGCAAGGTTTGTAGAGTTATATTAAACAGATAAGAGAAAGTATTATGTAAGATTCAATATATTACTGATAGATTTTTCATGCTAAATAAATTGTGGGCTTTGAAGATCTAGATGTAGGACGTCTTGATTTCTATATGAAATTCTTACATGTAAGAATTTTGGAACATACAAAGTTGACCTCTGAAGTAAACTATATACTTGGGGGGCTACTCCTGTAGTATTTGAGATTAGGCCAGACCATCAGTGAGTTTTGAAGCTACCCAGAAACCGTCAGATGGGTTAGTTCAGGGGTCCCCAACTCCTGGTCCATGGACTACCACTGGGCCACAGCATGCCAGCAACCAAGCCACACAAACGAGCAAAGCCCTATGTGTGGAATGCAGGCAACATGCAAAACCACTCCCCCTCCAGTCTGTGGGAACCGGTCCCTGGTGCTCAAAATTTGGGGGCCGGTGGGTTAGTTTATTCACCAATATTTTGGGATTTTTAAAATTCTCAAAATTGTTATCTATATACATCTTGACTGTTGCATTAACAATTATTATACAGATCTAAGAGCTGACACAATCACTGCAACTTCATAATTGCCTTAGATTTGCATCCTAATACCCCATATCCAAGCTTGGAATGATTTTTCCAGTAAAAATTGAGAAATTCTTAACTTTTCTGAGGGAGTGCTTTTGTGCTGTATGATTATACTATAGATGCAAATGAACAAGGTGTATGTTCTGAGTAGAATTAGCGAAACTTGTGATTCTCAGACATGAAGGCCTCTCAGTCCCCGACAGGTTTGCTTTCTCTGGAGTTGAAATAGGGAATGCTGCTGTGTCCCACCTTTCTTCTTTGCCAGCTGTGGTTGGGGGTGGTTACCTTCCATCTTCAAAAATCCAGTAGGTTCCAGGAAAAGGAATCTGGAGATTGTTGCATGCTGCTGCCCAGACATTCAAAAGCATAAATAACTCTCTTCTCATATTCATGTTACCTCAAGAGGGACAGTGGGATCCCATTCTTGATGTCCCGTCATGTTTTTAGAGCTGCTGGAATACGTTAAGAATTTGAAATAAGCAAAAGAAATTGTTTATGTCATTGGACTGCCTTTTTTTTTTAAAAAATAGCCTTCTCTAATACCTGTAATTAAAAACTGGTAAAGTACCATAAACTGGTTTAAAAGAATTTGATGTGTCATAGAAGGCAGCTTCCTACTGACTGCCGGGCAGAACCATAATAATAACACTGAATGTAGTAGGTACAAGATCTGTGATTCTGTTGTTCAGCAGCACCTTTTTTTTTGTACTAAGCAGGAATGTCAATTGTTGCCTTTTTTCCTTGAGTGTTTTATAGAAGCCATGACCATTGTAAAAGTGCTAAGTCTCTAGACTTTTCAAGCAAGAACTTCAGTATTGAGAAGTGTAAAATCCAAGTTTGCAGCAAATGCTGTGCCAGACGTTTCCAAGTGAAAATGTTGTGTACTTTATGCTGAAGACCTGGGGGGCGGGGGGGGGGGGAGAAATTTGCTGAAAGTATAATTTTAAATAGTTTTGAGATTTGTTTTCCCTCTTCCAAATTTATTAACAAAAAAGGCGCCTCTCTGAGAAACCACAACTTATTTTATTTAGAGGCTAGGTACTTGTCCCTTGTTAAATTTGTGAACTTGAAAAGGAAAAAATGGCCTTTGGAGTTTCCTCTGAAAACAATTGCACTATAAAACACTATTGCCCAAATACAGGCATCTGTGCTGTTATATAATGCTGCTTTGTATACCTGGATTAAAGTGTGAAAAGTTGACACTATAATACCCCTGCTGACTTTACAAAACTGTTTTATGTTGAAAGATTTCTAATGTCGCAAGATCTTCATTAAATTCAGTGCATTGAATTTTTGTATCTGGATGTTGAGTATGTACATGAATTGACTAAAAACTTTTTCCTGGATAAGGAGAAACATTAAATAAAAAAAGGAACATGAGCGTTCTTGGAATAATTGGTGATTCTGTTGCTAGAAAGAGCCTACAGTGTGGATTATCTCTACTTTGCTGAACTGTTCCTCTTACGTCGGGGTTTCCATTTTGAGGATTATGTGGTGTCTCTTCATGTTCTTTACAGCCCGGTTCCTGCCAGTCCAATTATCCCTTGATTTCTTTCTTGTGAATGCCAAAGGCTGTATTAATTCTTGCTTGCATTTAAAATATTTTTAATTCCACATAGGTAGTTCATGAGAAGGGACACGGTGGCTCAGTGGGTTAGGACGCTGAGCTTGTCAATCAGAAAGTCAGCAGTTTGGCGGGTCGAATCCCGAGCTCCTGTTACTCGTCCCAGCTTCTGCCAACCTAGCAGTTCGAAAGCACGTAAAAATGCAGGTAGAAAAATAGGGACCACTACGGTGGGAAGGTAACAGCATTCCGTGCGCCTTTGGCGTCTAGTCATGCCGGCTACATGACCACGGCTCTTCGGCTTTGAAACTGAGATGAGCACCGGCCCCTAGAGTTGGAAACGACTATCACACATGTGCAGGGGAACCTTTACCTTTAGTTCATGAGAAGGGTTGATTTTGGAATCATAGAATCAGAGGATTGAAAGGCAGCTTGTCTTAATTCCCTGCCCAAGGCAGGAGTTCTTATGCCATCCTGGACAAATGTTAGTCCATTTTTTTCTTTAAAACTTTGTGTTGGAGTATCCACGGTTCAGGGAGGCAAGCTGTTCCATTAATTCAGGGGTGTCAAACTGGCGGCCCATGGGCTGGATGCATCACACGCAGGCCATGCCCATCCCAGCTCCGCAAAGGCAAACGTCACATGTCACGATACATCACGTGACACAACCAAGTTTGACACCCATGCATTAATTGTTCTGTCAGGAAATTCCTCCTTAGTTCCATGTTGGATTTTCCTCTGACAAACTTCCAGCCATTGCTGCTTGTCCTACCTCAGGTAGGAGTTGAACATGAGTCGATTACATGTGAACAATCAAGGCAAAAACCTAACTCCTTTGAGAAGTCCATAATGCTGGAAAACCTATTTGTGAAGGTTTCCCCAATGCAAACTAATGTTATCATTGGGTATTTTAAAAAATGGCTTTATACGATTTTAAGTTGTTTTGTAGTCTAAAGCGTTATCTGTAATAACTTTTTAAAAGAAGCTGATGGGTTTGACTCCATTCTCTCAAGTGAGGACCAGGGCAAGGTGGCAGTGTAAAACTGAAAAATAATTTTATCCTCAAAACTTTTAATTAAGTGTTAATATAGTGGCTGCTATGAACAGAATTAGAGTTCCATTTAATTCACCTAATAAAAGATTAGATGCATCATTACTCCAGGTAAATGTACCAGAATCCACAAATTCCTAAAAGGTCCCTGTTATAGACTAAAAATATGCTGAACCTGAGATCATGCTAACCAGTTTTAGACCAGCATGTTACACATATTTAAGCCATGTATACTACTTAATATCTAAATTTGGATTGAATAAACCATAACACAAGTTATGCATATCGACTCAGCCAATATGAAAGGCAGGATTTGCTACATTAGTCAAAGGTGATAAACTGTCCCACCATTTAATGCCAATTCTTGGTAAGTCATTAAGGCTACATAAAATTGGTGACTTTTTTTTCCTTCTCCAAAAGGGCAGGTCAAAAGAAAGGTGGCCTGCTTCACAGGCACTGGCCACTCAAACTGCCCATATAAAACTTAAGATATGAGCAGTTAAACATTTTTTAGTCTTAAATAGGGAATCTTGTCTTTTCTGCTGGTAATTGTGAGAGTGGATCAGATCCTCACAAAACGGCTGTGAGGATAATCGGTCTGACATGAAACATGTTTCAAATGAAGATGCAGCTCCTCACTCTCTTGCCTTCCTGGCATGCAATGCACTTCGGCCTCATTCATTTATTCATTCACATGGGCAAAAGTTACAGTTAAAGCAGCCTTCCCTTCAGCCATTTCCTGCTTTCCAAAAAGACCATTTTTCTATTAGTTTGGGGCCTCCAACTCTTGAGATAATAATTAAAAAGGTTTCAGGTAAAGCACTAAAGCAGCTTGCTCACATAGCAATCTACTTTTAGGTTCCTCTAGTAAATAAAAGGGACGCAGTGGCTCAGTGGGTTAGGATGCTGAGCTTGTCGATCAGAAGGTCGGCAGTTTGGCGGGTTGAATCCCGAGTGCCGCGTAGCAGAGCGAGCACCTGTTACTCGTCCCAGCTTCTGCCAACCTAGCAGTTCGAAAGCAGGTAAAAATGCAAGTAGAAAAATAGGGACCACTACGGTGGGAAGGTAACAGCGTTCTGTGTGCCTTTGGCGTCTAATCATGCCGGCCACATGACCACGGAGACGTCCTCGGACAAGCGCTGGCTCTTCGGCTTTGAAACGGAGATGAGCACCGGCCCCTAGAGTCAGAAACGACTAGCACGCATGTGCAGGGGAACCTTTACCTTTTAGTAAATAAAACTAAGGAAACCCAACAGCAAATAAAGGCAGTATCTGAGAGGATTTTATTACTAATACAAATATATAACGACAGATTTTGCTGCTATACAAAATCACACATTTAAATTTAAAACGAGCACAGAGCTTGGAGTCAGACAATGTTACCTACCAGTACACGATTTTATAGTCTTCTGATTATGTATTATTTATTTTTATATGGTTTATACTTACTGGCCAGTAAGTAGTTTGCTTTATGGAAACTGGTAGCTTTTATGGGGTGTGATTTTTTTTCTTAAACAAATGCAAGCTTTTTTGTAATGAGGGGGGAAAAATAGAAGAGATATTTACAAGTCTTTAAAATATTTCTAATCTAAATTAAGAAAAAGAGCAACATGGATTAACCCTTCTGTACCCCAAGCTGATAAATGCAGATAATCTCGGTACTCTATAGAGATATGGATTATTGCTATGCTAAGGAAGAGGCATTTCTATATTTTAATTGCATCCCGTTTTCTCTTTTAAAACATAGGCAAACTGCCAAGCTGCAAACATTTTTCAAATATCCACTGGTATTTTCGCTCTCTTTTCTTTCTTGTTTAATTTATCACTTCTTTGTTGTGCAGCTCCACTCTGTCCATTCTGACCCTGTGTATATCGTGCCACAGTAGAAACACCATCCAAGAATTTGGTCTTGTACAATACATTTGCATTGTTGAACATACCATCCTTCAGTGAAACCACAATAAACTAGAAGAAAGAACAAAAAAACCATGTTAAACCTTTAAACTAGGCTTTCAGGTGAACATAGCATTTTCAAACTCTTGGATTTGGAGCAATAAAAAAAAACATTTTATCTGGGTACTAGATCGGAAGCAGATAAAAAAGTCAAAATATTATCAAAATGTTAATGTACAAATTTTATCCAGGCTGGGAACCGCCGTAGCATGTGAAAACAAACAAGATGCTTAAATAATGCATGTCTCATGCATGTATTTAAATTATTTGTGTCTATACTTGCAGAGTTTGAAACACTCTCAAAAATGTTATCTTTTTGAGCCCCTAATTAAAAAAAATTTTTTTTAATAGTTCACAACTCTGCCAGTATCCAAGGAGTATGCAACAGGAAGGTAATCTATTTTGGACAAAAAAAAGTCTCTTTAAGAAACATAACTAATTTTTTATTTAGGATATTGGAAATGAATACTTCACCTGCTGAAGTAAAATAGCCAGAATATAGCATGATACCAAGAGAAAGATACCTATGCCTCTATGTACCATGTAAGAGAATGCATTAAAAAAACAGGGACAGCAAAGTGTAACTGTGTAGATGGTCCTTGTTTAATAATTTGTTCAGAAACTGAACTTGTGATGACAATGAGTGGTACTTACAACTGGTTGTCAAGATTCTGCCCATCTCTGTACCCCCCCCGGGTCATGTGATGACAATTTGCAATCTTCCCTGCTGTCTTTCCAATAAGCTAAATCATTGGGGGTGGCAGGAATTTGGTCACATGAGGTTCTCACATAACTCGTGAGGTCCTTGCTTAATGATGGTAGGACTGTGTTGCTAAGCGGTGCAGACACGTGGCATCGTGTTTGTGACCACTGAAAATTCTGGTCCCAATTAGCGTCATTGAAGTCTACCTGTAGATGCTGACAAATGACCCACTAAATTAAAGGCAGAGACCCTTTCAAAAGAGGCACTCCCAGTGATTCCATGAATTACAACAATATGAAACTGGTTTGCTACTTTAGCACTTTTTTTTTTTTACTCTGCAGCCTAGTCTACAGGGTTGAGATTTCCTGATGGTCTCCCCATTCAAGTTCCAATTAGATTTGACCCCACAACTAAACTCTTGAGAAATAAAAATATAGTAAATTATAAGATGACTTATAGCAACTAAAATGAAATATGTCTTAGGCAAATTGTATCTTCACACGAAATGGACTCATTTTCTCCTCTATTGCTCATGTACTATATAGTACCGCAGTGGCAGACCTTCAGAGGCTGAGAATATAAAAAAATGCATTTGTCTTATATATGAATGACAACCTAGGTCTAGGAGAATGAGGTATTCAGTTCTGGAGCAAAGACATATGAGCCGTTTGCCTGTAAAACAGAGAATATTAATTCAGGAGGAAATGTTTGTCTGTGGTAAATAGAGAAAAAGAGAAGTTTCCAAAATTAGTGCAGAATATACTTTTGCTAAATTGTTGTTAACTTATTACCTGAGAGTGTCTGAAATGGGTCCGAAGCATTTGCCCAATATTCTGAGTATGAGAAAGGTCAAGGGCCGCATCCACTTCATCCAAGATGTAAATTGGAGCAGGTTTGAAGAGAAGCATGGCCAAAATTAAGGACAAAGCTACAAGGGATCTAAAATATATATATATATATTTAAATAAAAGAACCATACAAAAAAAATCCCATCAGAATGCTACCATCAAAGAAAATGTCTTGTTTTTTTTAATCAGTATAATTTCTTGAAAAAAAATACTTATAACGTTTTTAAGAATAATTCTTTTTACGTTATATCTATCAAGCTGGGCTCTTGATAAGAGTCTATTTTTTTAAATTTCTCCTTTGAGCTTTTGCCTCCCCTCTTTGTATGCAGAATAAATTTTATTTCATCTTAGTCTGAGTGTACGTACAGTATAACCCTGGTGACATTCGCAGTTTCTTTGTCATTGTAACACAAAAGGTGTAGGAAAACATTTTTTTAAAATGTTCAAATTTACAGAGTATGAGGCACAGTTTCAAGTTGGAATTCATATTGTGGATAAATGTATGTTCTTCCAGGAATAAACATTAGACTTAAAACATCTGTCAAAAACCTGGCTATTTGAGTTAGCCGGCCTGGACTGAGGGGTTTTAAGGTTTTAAATTTTAAAGTCTTTTGGGTGTATTAATTTAATTTTATTTTAATTTGTACATTGCACTGTTTTAATTTGCCCTGTAAACCGCCCTGAGTCCCTCGGGAAAAGGGCGGTATATAAATCGAATTAAAAAAAAACCAGCAAGTTCCACAGTGTAGCTAAAGACAGAAAATTTTCCAATTTATTTCTTTTACTTCATTTACATGTCATTCAATCCTGAAGACCTTCGACCAATAATATATTATGGTTCAGGTACCCAGTATATGCTTCGAAGTAACCCTCCTCCAAACACTTTAGTTCTTTCTCTGGACATAGGCATTTTATATTTGTGGCATTCAAACTACCCATGATCTTTCTACACTTTTGGAGAAATGCTACAAGAATTAAAAAGAAAATCTTCAAGCCCAAGTTGTCTTACTTTGTTTGCGCTTCAAAAAAACCGTACTAACCTTTGGCCTCCACTTAATTCAGTTAAATTCTCCTTCCAAGTGTTCCCCAGGGCAACTTTAAACTCCAACCCGTCAAGGACTGTCTGCCCTTCAGGAGGCGACAGCATAGCATTGGCCCCTGGCAGAAGTGTGGAGAAAATGGATCCAAAGTCTTCATTTACCTAGTAAATTGAACAATTCTGTCATTAGATAAATTAATTTGCATCCAAGGTATATCATGGAATCTGCCCCGATTCAAAATGTAGCCAATTTTAGCCTAGCAACATTATGTGAATTAATTTCTGATTCCCAAATAGGCCTAAATATGCTCCAGGGAATTCTTAAATTATTCCTCCGAGTTGGATTTGTGTGTATTTAGGAGTTGAGACGGCCAGATCCTGAAGCTAAAACTCAAATACTTTGGCCACCTAATGAGAAGTAAGGACTCACTGGAGAAGAGCCTAATGCTGGGAAAGATTGAGGGCAAGAGAAGAAAGGGACGACAGAGAATGAGGTGGCTGGATGGAGTCACTGAAGCAGTAGGCGTGAGCCTAAATGGACTCCAGAAGATGGTAGAGGACAGGAAGGCCTGAAGGAATGTTGTCCATGGGGTTGCGATGGGTCGGACACGACTTCGCAACTAACAACAACAAAGGAGGAGTTGAACCCTCTAGCAGAGATGTTCAATTTGAGTTCATGTGAATGATCCCTACAGCCATTCCAAAAGTGACGTCCCCCTTATGAAAAACTTGGAGAATAAATATTTTAACTGTACCTAGTTTTAACTAAAATGAAATCACATCTAATTTTGGTCTTGATCTCTCCGACGTTTTGAAATGCAGTTCCAGCACATCAATGGTTAGTCAGAATGAGGCCACTAGCCACCCAAATGTACATTCCTGCATTAGTAGGCACCATGTAATACAATTAAGGAATTCGGTAAATGATGATCCCTTGTTCACTCACATTTCTTTGACTGGACCTTTAAGCATGGTAGGTGGGATGATAATTATCAGTGGTACATCCTAATTAATTCCTTAAAGAACGCAATAAAGTATGATCTTGAATCTGTTGTAAAATCTTTGGCTAGGAAGCATAGAGACTTACTTTTTTCCATGCAATATTTAAAGCTTCGTTTTTCTTTTGGTCAAGCTCCGTAATTGTTGCAAGAATTTTAGATTTATCATTCTCAACAATTCTCTTCTTCTTCATCAAGTCATTGTACTGCACAAGAAAAGGGCATCAGGATTAGGCACAGAATAGCCAGGCTCAATGCTGTGTAAGGAACTGTTTTTGACTAATCTAGGAAAAAAGATCTGTCAGTCTTTCTTGACATCCCTGTTACCTAATCAGAGAACACCTTTCTTTGTAAATGCCTATCCAGCTACCACTGATTTATTATTTGAGCTGAGATTAATTCGATGTAATTTCATCAGTTCATTCTGAGACCAGGCTTCTTATTTTATATATAGAACTGAGGTTTTGCATAAGCATTCACTGACAGGATTACTGATGAATGCCTATTCTTCTGTTAAGAAATTTCAAGAGGTTTCAAACTAAAAAAAGTGATTTTTGCTGAAATTGCCCAGACGGTACTTTCTGGCTTCTTCAGCAACCATGTAACGATGAATTGCACGTGCAAAGACTACTTAGGTTGCCAAATGAACAAAAACCATGTTAACTTTCACATTATTGAGAGCAATGTCAGAAACGATGCACAAATCCTCTCCAACATGGTAACTCTCCAAATATCTATGACATCTACTGTATGCCATTTCGGGGTGTGTGTGTGTGTGTGTGTGGAACTAGTTGCCCAAATCTGGAGAACGCTACATTGAAAAGAACGTGGGTTTACGGCAGCACAAAAGGCGTAAGGTGGGGCATGAAATAAGAGCAACTCAACTCTTTCTTCAGCTTCTGAAAGCATATTCATGGCTCTCATGTTGACATTCCTCCCCAGCTTCTCCTTCTTCTCCTGCAGTTTCTGAAGCCTCTGGCCAGCTTCCTTTGGATTATTGGTTTTGAAATCATAAGCCGTGTTTGGCTGGCCAAAAAGATGCTTCTCTGAAGATATCCATTCATAGTCTGTAAGCATTTTAGCTACCTGCCAATACACATAAAGGAACAAGCAGTAAGGCATTTGCAAATGCAAATCAGTGCACAAATCAACTGCCATGTTATCAGCATGGAACCCTATGGATTGCAGGGTGGAGCACACCAATCAAGGCTCCGCATCATTGTCTACTACTATTCCTGCTGCAACTTTCTTGGGAGCTGAAATAATTAAAAAGAAACTGGATTTTGCCTTCCTTTCTCCATTTGCCTGTTTTGAAGAAAATATCATTCTGCATCATGCTAATAGGAGCAATGTCAGTTGTGCCGTAAAACCAGATGCTCTTGAAACAAGCCATTCTGAATGTTCCAGCCACCAAATCAGCCAGAAGCTCCAGACCTCACCTTAAAGCAGGGGTCTTCAAACGTGGCCCTTTTATGACCGGTGGACTTCAACTCCCAGAATTCCTCCGCCAGCATGCCTGGCTGAGGAATTCTGGGATTTGAAGTCCACCAGTCATAAAAGGGCCACGTTTGAAGACCCCTGCCTTAAAGCATACATACCGAGACCCACTGAAACAGCCCATTTGGAGGTTAACAACATCCCATGCAATATTTTGTGCACATCTAGGTAACAACATCTTTCCAAGGTAATAAAGATGCAATTCCTCAGACTCGGTTTGTGTTTGGGATTTTAAATGGAGCGTTCGCTGATTTGGCTACACAATTACAGGTATTTCCCAGTCAGGTAACCACATGAAGGTACAAACAATTTCAAGTCAAGAAATACACTTTGGCGGTTGAGAACAATACAAGGAAGTCCATTCTGGTGTGGGAGGTGTTTAAATCTAACTATAATGAAATTGAACACAATTAATATAAAATTTCTCCTCATGTATGAAAAAAAAATATTCCCTTCAGTCATAATTTAAAAATTGCACCGTAATAGGGTGGAAACTATTGCAAGAGTCTCAGTGGCCAAAGCCAAGACTGTGAGGAACAACAATGTATACCTTGTTTTATACTGTAGTTTTGGGATATGCTTTGAACTATTTGAGGCAGATTTCTACTGACATGAAATATTAACATTAGAAATGGTAATTGTTGGTAGAGAAATAGATGTAACATTAACTTACCTTTGCTGAAGCATCCAAAGCCTCCCGCTTGTGTTTACTGATGTTGTGTTCTAGCTCTTTAATTTTAAGCTGCGATTCATTATTCTGCTCTTTATATTTTACAGCCTCTGCAGATTTGTCTTTAATTGCTTTATCCTGCGCTAGCACCATTGCTTTTTGCTTTGCCAGTTCTTCTTGTGCTTTCTTCACAGATTCCTGGAGAGCAGATAATAACAAAAATCTCTCCAGTCGTATTACTATTAAACTAAAGAATAGGTCAATAAGTTTAAAAAGCAGTGGTGGCCCAGCGGCTAGAATACAGTACTGCAGGCCAAATCTGCCAACTGCCAGCAGTTCAATTCTGAATGTCTCAAGGTTGACTCAGCCTTCCATCCTTCCGAGGTGGATAAAATGCCAGCAACTGAGCCGCATAAACAAGCAAAGCCCCATCCACGGGATGCAGGCAGCACACAAAACCACGCACCCTCCAGTCCACGGAAAAAACCTCTGCCCATGGAACCAGTCCCTGGTGCCCTAAAGGTTGGAGACCTCTGCTGTAAACCGTTTAGAGAGGGCTGTAAAGTACTGTGAAAGCGGTATACAAGTCTAAGTGCTGTTGCTATTGCTAAAAGACTGCAAGAAATTGGATTAGCTAGTTGGAGCTTCTGTGGTAGGCCCGTTTAGAGGACAAGACCTGGCACTCTAGTTGTATACTCAGTGCCATATATAAAATATAGACCAATTTCTAATAAGTACAGTAAGATGAGTCCTTCGGGAGAAGGGCAGTATAGAAATTAAATTATTATTATTATTATTATTATTATTATTATTATTATTATTATTATTATTATTATTATTATTATTATTATTTGCCAACAGGATACCTAGGCCACAATGACCTGTTCACCGTGAAAGACTAGAAGCATTTAATATCCTAAAAACTCCCCCCCCCCAAAAAAAAGTTGCAAATGCTAGCTAGGTAAGACATATTTGGTTAAGAGCCAGTTTGGACTCCAGGTTAAGGCATCAGGCTAGAAATCTAGAGATATGAATTCTAAACCCGCTTTAGGCATGAAAACTGACCGACCGATCTTGGGCCAGTCATCCTCTCTCAGTCCAATCCACCTCACGGGGCTGAGTGCGCGATAAAAGGTGAGACAAAAATAAATATATCCAGTGTTTATTTTAACAGTTCAGAATAAGACTAACCTTGTTGTTTGCTACCTCAGCTGATATGGTCTCAATTTGTTCTTGGATTGACTTAATAGCTTCATTCACAGCCTCCATCTGTTGGTCAAAGGAGGCTGCTTCCTGTTTTAGCTCTTGAAGCTCCAAAGCAAGTGCTTCGACCTCCTAAAAAATTAAAATGCAGATATTAACATTGTAATCTTATTCACGCTAACATGAGAGTGAGTCCTACCGAGTACAACGGGATGTCTGAATTAGCGTTTAAAGGTTAGAGCTGCATACATAGTATTTATTCAAGCTAATTGTATGGTGTGGTATAAATTTGGATCTCAGAGAGAAATCCCATTTTGTTACATTAATGCAGGAATTCACTTGTAGCTTCTGTTTCTTCTCCTGTTGCTTCAGGAGGATTCTTCCTATTTCATATCAGGACCACGTCACAAACGAGAAAATTCCACAAAGGAATCTTTCCCAAAGACTCTCTGAGATAGTGACAGAACGAAGAATGTCCTTTGCTGGACATGTGCTCCGCATCAGTGAGCAACATCCAGTAAAGACCGCAATCAATTGGATACCACCAGATGGTTGGAGAAAAAGAGGAAGGCCCCCCCAAAAAAAACCTGGCACCAAACATGTCAGGAAGATCTGAAAGACATCAACCTTAAATGGAAGGATGCAGAGACTGTAGCTGTAGATCGAAAACTGTGGAATATGTTTGTAGCCCAATGTGCTTAGTAGAGATCATCATCAACCTCCTCCTCACTACAACAACCACATTAATACATAATCTGCATATGGAATCTTTTTTACAAGAAGGCATGTGAAGCTTAATTTTTAAGATAAACTTTCTCATGTGAGGTACTGTATAAATCCATTGTTGGTCAGCGTAATGCCCGAATTAAATACAGATTGTAAATTATGTGCAAGACAGAACAAGCTGATATCAAGGGCCCCCAACAAACCTCTAAGAAATCTCAAGCTTCCCTTGGCCATAAATAACATCACCAGTTCAAAACAAGAGAAGAAAAGCCAGTTTCTTAAATTCGGCTTATACACAGAAACCCAACTCATACGCAGACATGCATCCTAGAACTCTTCCAAGCGAGTTAAAAAGTTGTTGTTGTTAGCTGCGACCCAACTCATACGTAGATATGCATCCTAGCACTCTTCCAAGCGAGTTAAAAAGTTGTTGTTGTTGTTAGCTGCGAAGTCGTGTCCGACCCATCGCGACCCCATGGACAATGTTCCTCCAGGCCTTCCGGTCCTCTACCATCTTCTGGAGTCCATTTAGGCTCATGTCTACTGCTTCAGTGACTCCATCCAGCCACCTCATTCTCTTTCGTCCCCTTCTTCTATTGCCCTTCATCTTTCCCAGCACTAGGCTCTTCTCCAGTGAGTCCTTCCTTCTCATTAGAGGGCCAAAGTATCTGAGTTTCAACTTCAGAATCTGGCCTTCTAAAGAGCAGTCAACGTTGATCTCCTCTAGGACTGACCGGTTTGATCGTCTTGCAGTGCAAGGGACTCGCAGGAGTCTTCTCCAGCACCGTAGTTAAAAGGCCTCAATTCTTTGGCGCTCAGCCTTTCTTATGGTCCAACTTTCACAGCCATACATTGCAACTGGGAAGACCATAGCCTTGACTATACGCACTTTTGTTGGCAGGGTGATGTCTCTGCTTTTTAGTGTGCTGTCTAGATTTGCTATGGCTTTCCTCCCCAGGAGCAAGCGTCTTTTAATTTCTTGGCTGAGTTCAGAGTACAAAGGTTAATTTTGAGAACACCACAGACTTGGTTCATGAATTATCACTTCGCAGTTCTGATGTTTCCCAACTGATTTTCTTTACCAGTTATAAAAATCTGTTATCTCTGAGTTGAACAAGGCCGAGCTAAAGGTTACCATTAATTATCATAATTAATTAAATGGACATTTAGAATTTTCTGTTTTCTATTCAGCCTAATGCTGTGAATTCTAACAAGATACGTGCTTGTGGGTTTTTCCTACTGCCCTAGCCATTCTTTAAGAATGGCTGCAAGAAGGCATTAGAAGCCCTCATCTCTAATTTTTTTTTTATTGAAAAGTTTTATCATACATTTTATCTTTAACAAACCCCCCTCCCCCTCCCCTATCTCTCCCTCCTTACCCCTCCCCCCCTCCCCCCCCCCGACTTCCCAGAGCTAAGTACAAGGTATAAAAAACAAAAAAAAAAGAATCATAAACAACCATATGCTAACAACCGTAAACTCTAAAATCTATCACTCTCTAGCTCATATAGGATAACTACAAACACTATTAATATAAAATATATAAAAATATATATAAAAAAAGAAAGGGAAAAAAAGGAAGACTTATTCAAATGCTACATGAAACTTCTTAGTCCCATATTTATTCTGGATATACTCAATCCATTTTCTCCACTCCATAATATAACGTTCTTGCGAGTGATCTTTCAAATAAGCCGATATCTTTGCCATCTCTGCCAGGTCAGAAACCTTTAAAGTCCACTCTTCTATAGTCGGCAGTTCCTCCTTCTTCCAATGCTGACCTATCAGAAGTCTTGCTGCCGTAATTAAATTCAACATCAACTTAGTGTCCACAACTGTAGCATCTGTAATTATTCCCAACAAAAAAAGTTGCGGACAAAACTTTATCCTCTGTTTAAAAATCTTCTGCATGTTCCACCAGACTTTTATCCAAAAAGCCTTAACCTTTTTACAAGTCCACCATATGTGAAAATATGTTGCATCTTCATCACCGCACCTCCAACATTTAGGCTGATAATTCGGATACATACTTGCAAGCTTTTTAGGATCTAAATGCCATCTATAAAACATTTTGTAAAAATTCTCTCTTAGATTTTGAGCTTGTGTAAATTTTACGTTCCTCACCCAAATCCTTTCCCACGTATCCATTGTAATAACTTCTTGGATATTTTGGGCCCATTTAATCATGTCTAATTTTTACTAACAAGAATAAAAAGCTCTCTTACTCCTGGGCCTGCAGCACGCCACCAAACGCAGAGTTAACGTCTACAAATGGCAGCAAAGAGAAGCACAAATTAAGGTAAGGTTAGAGAACAAGGGTTAGGATTCAAGAGCAAATCTTAACGAAAGAATAAATATGCCCATCCCAAAATATCAGCTGAGAGTCAGGGAAAAAAGTGTTTTGTAAGGAATCAGGACAGATTCTGAATATATCCCAAGTAAAATAAAGTACTTTTCTTTTGCTACTACATAGCAAGAGTCGGTTTGGTATAGTGGCAAAGGCACCAAGCTACAAACTACAAGTCCTAGTCCTGCTTTAGGCATAAAATCAGCTGGGTGACTTTGAGCCAGACCCTCCCTCTCAGCCCCAGGGAAAAGGCAATGGCAAATTACTTCTGAAATGAAAACTGTAGGGGCTTGCATTCGATTTTTCCCTCTGAAATCCACAGCTGGGTAAAGACTCCGTCTTCCCTTTACTCAGAACCATGCTGTATTTTCCCTGGGAAGATCCAGAGAACAAATAGCTCTCGCTGGCTACTTAATCTCAAGGGGAAATCTCTGCAATAGGCAGAAGGGATCAAGTTACCACCCAACTGTGGATAAGCTTCTGATCCAACAGGGTTCTCTGTAGCTTACATTGCAGCTGAACCTTCAACCAAGTCGGTTTTAATAGTGAAAAATTGGAAGAGGGGAGAAGATGAGAGTGCTGGTGGCTAAGACCTCAACCTACCGTGTTTCCCCGAAAATAAGACCGGGTCTTGTTTGGGTTTTTTTTTTTGCCTCCAAAAGAGGCACCAGGTCTTATTTTCGGGGGATGTCTTTTATACTCACCTCCGGCACTGACAGCCCCACCCAGCCGGTCCGCTTCTTCTGGCCGAAGAATCAGCATCGTTCTGCAGCTGCCTTCTGGCCTGCATTTCTCAGTCATAGGCCTTTCCGGAAAGTCTATGCAGCCAACTATTGAGCTATGGATCCATAGCTCGGTTCTCGGGCTGCAGTGGCCTTCCGGAAAGGTCTATGACTGAGAAATGCAGGCCTGGCTGCAGAAGATGTTGCAGAAGAAGAAGTGGGCCAGCGAGGAGAGGCCTGGCTGCAAGGTGAGTGGGTGCGGGGCAGCTGGGGCAGATCCACCCCCCCCACCTACCCCCGCCCTAGCTCTGTGTGCCTCGCCTCAAAACTAGGGCTTATTTTTGGAGTAGGGCTTACTTTTGGGGAAACACAGTAATATTTAAATAATCTTAGCCGTTAAATTATAGAACAATTAAGCAGTGGAACAACTTGCCTCCAGAAGTTGTGGGTGCTTGAACACTGGAGGTTTTTAAGAAGAAATTGGACAGCCATCTGTCTGCAATGCTATAGGGCAGGGGTAGGCAACCTCGGCTCTTTTATGGCTCATGGACCCCTGGTATAGGGTCTCCTGCCTGAACAGGGGGTTGGACTAGACGACCTCCAAGGTCCCTTCTGACTTACATTTCAAGAGATGAGATAAAGTACCA
The DNA here is from genome assembly GCF_947247035.1 of Vipera ursinii. NCBI lineage: Eukaryota > Metazoa > Chordata > Lepidosauria > Squamata > Viperidae > Vipera > Vipera ursinii. The sequence continues at coordinate 207,895,329 of NC_139513.1, forward strand.
AACAGAGCTGCTCTTTCTTCAGTATAAATGTTTTCAGAAACTTGAGCACAGATAGACCATTTAATTTTTTTTTAAAAAAAAGAATCTATTTGCCAGTTGAGTCTATTTCTTTTCTAAGCTGGCCTTAGAGTGGCATTTTTACCTGTTCCTTTTCCTTCATCTTCTTGGTGGAAGCATCGGCTTTTTTCTTGGCTCCATCTAGTTTCTGCTGGGCATTCTTCAGCTCTTTCTCCCTTTCCACTTCAGCATTTTTCATTTTATTTTCCAGCACTTTCAGTTTCTCCTCAGCCTTTTTTTGCACTTCTTTTGTTTTCTTTAGCGTCTCCTCACTTTCCTCTAAAAACAGAAGAGTTTTGATTGTAGCTTTTAAATAGAAAAGCTACATAGCAGAAAGCAAAATAGCACCTTACCAAATGTTAAAAAAACAACAACAACCCACCCCTAAATATTAACTATTCTATCTAAAAGAACAGGCCAATTTCATCATTAATATTTTCAAATGATTTTAATTATGGCTTTTTCCCCCATTTTGGACTGAAATTTTAATTTTTTCCAGCACAACAACCGCCAGTTGTATTTGTTACGAGTAACTCTTATATGGGAAAAAAATGCTTAACGGATCTGGGCTTTTGTTAAATTCAGGTTGAAGAAAAAGCAAGGAAGACAGCACACCCTATCGCCACACAATTTTCAGTTGCTCAGGAAGCCACACAAGAACACAACACAAACTGCACAGCCTCGGGGGGGGGGAAATCACATGAGAATGACGTGTGCTTTTGAGAATAGTTTTGTCAGCTGTGTCTGAACACTCGTCTGTTGCCCAAAATGTCATGACCTGTCATCTTTTGACACATGAGTCACAGGTTCGTCACCACTGCCTTAAATTAATCTCCACTGAGGGAAAATAAGGCTATGGTACCAAGAAAATGACATGACAAGAAAACAGTGACGATACAGATACAACTATCTGTTTGATGGCCGTTTGGTGGCCGTTTAAACTTACAGTGGCGTTGAAAAAAAGTGACTTACAACCTGTCCTCAGGTTTACAAACTGATGTAGCACCTCCAGTCATATAATCAAAATTTTGGGCACTTTGGTAACTGGCATGTATTTACAATGGTTGCAGAGTCCTGGGGTCATGTGATTTCGATTTGCAACCTTCTGCGCCGGCTTCCAAGAAGAAAGCCAGGGGAGGGGGTGGGGGGAGCTGGATTTGCTTAATGACCACATGATTCATTGAACAACTGCAGTGATTTCCTTAACCACAGTGGCAATAAAGTTTGCAAAATTGGGCACATCACAACTTAAAAACTGCCCGGCTTAAAAACAGAAACTCGGGTCCTAATTGTGGTCCACCTGTAGTTAAATTCTATTTAGATTCATTTATTTGCTTAAAATGTTTTAAAGGCTTCTGGTTCGAAGCAACCTTTTTTCCTGAAGAAAAATCTAGAGGTGCAACTCGAGACAGCAGTGTTTTTTATAGTATTTACAATTGTTCTCTTCTCACCAATGGTTTTTTTCAGGGTATCCAGCTCTTCCTGATGCTTGTGATAAGTACTTTGTTGTAACTTAGTTTGTAACAGGTCAGCTTCTTCAGACTTCATTTCCCATTGTTGCTTCAGCTGACGATACCTTAACAGACGTCATAGTTTTTTAATATATATATATATATATTACATTCCACCAAGACACCTTTAAAAATGTCCCACCTTATTTTCTGACGATGAACTTAGCATTCCCAAAATACACATAACAAAGGTCGTGCTTTGATCCTGCCAGATTTATAATCAAGAAGCCGCACAATGGTATCATTTGATAAGTGTGCGCGTAGTTCTGTCAGCTTCCCAAAGCAAAACTTTTAGAGGCAGTCCTCACTTAATGACTATTTCTTTCCTGACTGTTCGGAGCGACGGCACTCAATGAATTCCTTGTGGCCAATCCTGAAATTAGAGCCATAGCACTGACCCCACAATCATGTAATTAAAATTAGGCACTTGGCAGCCCATGTGAATGGGATGTGGTGGCTCAGTGGGTTAGGACGCTGAGCTTGTCGATCACATGGTTGGCAGTTTGGCAGGTCGAATCCCGAGTGCCGCGTAACAGAGCGAGCGCCTGTTACTCGTCCCAGCTTCTGCCAACCTAGCAGTTCGAAAGCACGTAAAAATGCAAGTAGAAAAATAGGGACTACGGTGGGAAGGTAATAGCGTTCCGTGCACCTTTGGCATCTAGTCATGCCGGCCACATGACCATGGATACGTCCTCGGACAAGCGCTGGCTCTTCGGCTTTGAAACGGAGATGAGCACCGGCCCCTAGAGTCAGAAACGACTAGCACGCATGTGCGGGGGAACCTTTACCTTTACCTTTACCCCATGTGAGTGCAGAAGATATTTTAACAGCCTCCGGCCACATCTGCCCGTTAGGGCATCCTCTGCTCTGCTGCCACCCTCAGCTGGCCTTCCCCATCTTCTTTCTCCTGCTGCTGCTGGCCCTTTGCAAGGCCTTCTGCTGCATTACAGAGGTCTCAGGAGATCTCAGGAAGGGCCAGCAGTTGCCTTGGCCAGGAAGGCTTCATCAACAGCAGAAATAAAATACAGCGGGAAGGGACCTTGGAGGTCTTCTAGTCCAGCCCCCTCCCGCTTAAGCAGGAGAACCTACACCATCTCAGACCAGTGACTGTCTAGCCTCTTCTTAAAAATCTCCAGTGATGGAGCACCCACGATTTCTGGGGGGGCAAGCTGTTCCGCTGGATGATTGTCCTCACGGTCAAGTAGTTTCTCCTTAATTCCAAGTTGCTTCTCTCTCTGATCAACCATTGTTTCTCATCCTGCCCTCTGGTGCTTTGGAAAATAACGTGACCCCCCCCTCCTCTTCTTTGTGGCAGCCCCTCAAATACCGGAATACTGCTATCATGTCGCCCCTGTTTTTCCTTTTCTTTAAACGAGCCAAATCCAAGTCCTGCAGCTGTTCTTCGTATGTTTTAGTCTCCAGGCCTTGGATCGTCTT